>NC_047535.1:31617950-34017950 GCF_012275295.1 Melopsittacus undulatus | reverse complement strand
TAATGTTTTCAGGGCAAAGAGGTGTATGACAGGAAGTTTTAACAAGAATGCAGGCAGGTCATCATGATTAACCGTTATTTAGCCCTTATTTAATGAATAAGGATGCCACTTAAACGTCTTCACCTCCACAGTATCAATTCTAAATCAAAATTATCAGATCCATATGAGTATAAAGCTGCATGTATATAACCTGTGAAAAATACATTCATTTGTACTACTAACACCACTGTACTAGAGACTACATGACTTCGGAAAAGTCACTGAAGTTCCCTGTGACAAAGTTTGCACATCTCCAAGGAAGAGCACTTAAACCATCTCTCTCAAAAGATGCTTAATTAGCTAATATTTGCACAAAACCTTGACATCTGGTGCTGAAATGCACTGGAGTGCAATATGCTGTTAGCACATGCACACTAACACCCACTCCTTAATATGAACTTGAATGTCTTTTCTTGCATTAATAGATTTTCCTGCAGCCTCCGTTAAAACTCTGCCTTAATGTTTAATGATAGAACTTGTGTAGGTACTGTTAAGTGATGCCAGTTTCATACAGATGCTTTTTCCTCAAAAAATGCTCAAAAGCCCAGAAGGTGCCAGCAGCAGCTGCCAGCCCTACTAGCTTTGCAGTTTGGGTAGGGTATTGCACTGAACAACCTCCTTCCAAAACCTCAAATGTGGTTTAATAAAAGCTTAAACTATCTGAAATGATCCAAAGCCCCTTAAGACTGGATAGTTTGTCTCAGTAAATGGCATATGGAAATTCTAATCAAAACCATATGGCTTTTCACAGTAACCATTATCCAACTTTGGCTAGAGTAATGAAACATTTCCCCAAGTTTTACGTACAAAAAAATCAGTCTTTATAGCAAAGAAGATTCAATTATAAGCAGAATAAAAGAGCTGTATCCTTTTATCCTTTATTAGAACCTACTCACGTTTGTACTTTATTTATGAAACTTGGTAATCCTTCTTTTAAGTGACCACTAAATAAGTTCTGAACATCAAAGTTTGTTCTTTTAAATAAATATTTCACAGATTACACTGAAGCATGAACAAGCAAACAAGATCGTATCAGCTCACTTTCCTGCAAGTTCCCACTGGCAAGTGCAGTACAATATTTGACCTCTGCTTTTTTTACTTATACCCCTGATTTGTATTTAGCTTCACTGACTCTTCTGTTGTTAAGACCTCTACCCAAGCAGAGCGGTTATGGTGCATGTGCACGAGGTCCTCTTGGTTCTCATTATTGGCTGCAACATGGAAATAACTTGGCTGCTGGTTTCCACCGTGCCCTGGAAACCAGACTGAAACCACGAGGCTTCCCTCAGGAGGCTGTTATGTCTCAGGTCATCAGTGATTTGATAGAGAGATCCCTACTTTTAATGAAAGCTAAGCTCTGTTTTGCCTGCCTTTGTTTGCAGGAGGAGGGTTTCCATGGTTTGCCTTTATTTTTTTTAATGAGGGGCATATTTTTAGAAACCAAAACGCTTTTATAATTACGCTGGTTCTGAAACTAAGAGAGAACTCTCTATGCAAAAGGGCTATTTTAGAACTATTAAACAAAGCCAAAAATACTATAGAAAATTACATGAATAGTAAATGATTCAAATTGTTGGTGACAGGTGTCTGCGTGTCTTTCGGAAAGCCAATTTATGTGACTATATCATGTAGAAGAAAGCACTGCTGTACACTGCCTTGAATGGCACACTGTCAAAAACTCGCACAGCATTACTGAACCCTTTGTCATTACATTTAAGGGTTTTTTCTTCATAACGATTAGACAAGCAGTGTCACCTCTGTTTTTACATATTAATCTTGTTTAACTGATATGAAACTATTTCTCCTTCTACTATATTCTATAAAAAACATACATACATCAATCACTCCTTTACGCATCACTGAATTTTCATTTCCAAAAGAAAACAGTACTAATAGTCAGGCTTAGAGGGAAAAAAATAGTTAGTGGCTTTTATGCTGCTATATTTTACTTAAAGTCTATCTCTAGAGACTTCTGTAAAGCAAATCTGATAACACATCAGTGATACTGCTCTACTGAGTTGATAGCAAGTAGCTACGAAAGCATAATACCTGTATATTTATATGTCTATCTGTATCTTCAAATGAATCATTATTCCTACAGAGTGACAGAGGATGTATATGCTTGAAGGAAAACCAAGCTACTTTAACATGGGACCCCAAGAGCATAACCACACGGTAACCGCAGAGGTCTTGCTGGTGCAGCCACAGGATGGAAATAGATGGCTAAAGGTAGAAATCTGCAGGTCCTCCTCACAAAAGGAACACAACCCAGGACCGAGCAAAAGTTGGTTTGGCTCGAACAGAGCGAACCATGAGCAAGAACACTACGTATACAAAACACATATGGTAAACGTAAGATGTAACAGAGTTAGAAATCAATGAAGAAAAAGCAGGTAGTATAGCAATAGTAGCAAATACATAAAAGTATCAAGTCAGTCCCAGCCAGGAGGAAGACACGCCAGGCTCCCCCCTGCCTTGTCATGCTCTCCTAACAAAGCACCTCTGAGGCAGTAAGGGGTTGTAACTGCCTCCTCCTGGGAAAGGTGACACCACCCAGCTACATCCAGGAGGAGCACAGGAAAGGAAAATGGTGGATGACACCCATGTGTTCTAGCCTGTGTGCATCATTGCAAGTGTGAAGTTACTATGCACTTTAGCCTTGGTCTCATTGTAACTGTACAAAAACCAAATCTTTGATTAGGTTGCTAATCCTTCAGCTAGATTATCAACAAATCCTTGGATCAGCATATAAGGAGCTCTTTTAGCCTGGGTGTTTGGTATGGTATTTCACCCTTGAGACTTGGTTGTACTTTGGATAAGAAAACCTTGAATGATTACAAATTAATCTGATAACTTGACTCGCCACAAATGAATCCTATAATTTAAGAACTGTCAAATTAGAAAACCAGAAATGTTCATTGGCAATTTTCAGTATTCTGTAGTGGACAAAACACCACCTTTACTAGATACATTAAACAAACTTCAGAGCATGCATACAACAGAAAGTGAAGTAATGATTTATGTAAAGGGGTTAATTAACTTTTCATATATGTGAAATGCACAATCCACTTAGGCACACAGACAGCCAGGGAACCTGAAGTCAATTTTCAGGCATGACTTAAAGGGATTTACGGAGCATAATAGGGTTTCCCTTCTAATACCCCTTCTATAATTTTAAGATGATCCTCGCAATCTAAAATTTTGAGTGATGTTTAAGGTCACATTCAGTCCTTGAACCAAAGTCAACGGGATTTTTTAATTTATTTTTTATTATTGAAGACCACATTACCTCCCATCAAGGGGAATCTGAATAGGTTAGCAATGACATCTTGTTCAACAAAACCCCCTCACTAGGATTGGCTAAATATTCCTTGTTCAGACTGAACAAAGAACCTTCTACCAAGAGATAGCTTGTATGCCATCTTCCAAATTGGTTTCATCACATTTCCATAACTTTCCACATATAACAGAGCATTCTTTCCTATCCTGGACAAAATACACAACCAGATGGAGACAGAAGTCATTTGCATCATTGCCCAAGGAATAATATGACCTCATTGACTGTATACTATAAACTGTGCTAATTTGGCCCATAAAACAGTCTTGAAGATGGGATTGTAGTGCATCTCAATCAATCTCAGATTTTAGAGGACACTGGTTTGAAGAAATCATTGCCTGCCTATATGAAAGCAGGCTGAAAGCACTTTAACTGATGACTAGCACCCACAAAAACATTAAAGCTTTTTGCTTCAAAAGACTTGACAAGATTTGCCTCCTAATATTTATGGCTCTAACACCTCTAAACACTGTCTCTATAAAACCTATGCCTGACTTTTTAAAAGCAGGGTTTTATGTCATCCCTTTCACAAATACACAAAGATTAAGTTCTTCTGCCCATGTCCTTGCTGTTGTGTCAAGACTAAACAGTGGGCTATGCAGTTTGGAATAAAGCCACCTTTGATAAAGAGCTTAATAGAATTCTAGTTTAAAAGCTGGTGTTCTAATGAATAATTTTTAAGAGTCACTGATTTGAGAAATAGTTTACAAGTCTGGAAATGAAAGCTTTCTCATTTGACCTTTAGAACACAAATTTCACTGGGATTTCTACTTCACCGAAAAACACATTTTAGAGGTAAGCATCTTGCCATTCCCCTCTCCCTCCTGGAAAATATTTTTTCTTGGACTTGAAACAAGGTATTGCCTGTGCAGCTTTACCAAGTGGCTAAGACCTGTTTGGATTTCTAGATCTTTCCCCTTTGCCTGATCTTTCCTGCACAGAAATTGCTATCCTGCTTCAAGACACAAAAATTCTCAGATGACCCTTTGCTGTGGGGTTTTTCACAGTGGGGTTTGCTTTGAAGGCTCAACTTAATTATGCAATGAGAAGAGATACATACATGGAGGAGTCAAAGGTTTTAAGGTAAACTGGGCATTCTCAGAGGAGGCAAACCGCCTCCCACCCAGAGACAAGGGCTCTCAGCTACTCCCACCTGAGCCAGCAGTGAGCTGCAAATGGACACGTGTGGATTAGGAAAGTGGAAAGTTGGTGTGTTGGAATGTGAACCAGGTTGTTCTCACAAGCCCTCCCCACTCTCCCCCTCACTCTCATCCCTGATCTACGTATCATCCTGGATTTTGAGGTCTCTACCTGGGTTCTCAAATTGAGACTATGTTTAAATCTTATCAAGTGTTTCTGACCACCATCATCCAAAGACAGGCTGCTTTGCCTACCCACATAACTAAAATTCCTCCTTAGGCTTTTACCTTGTCTTCTGGACTTCAACTGCTTTTCCGCGAGTGTTACCAATCCCACTGGCCAACACACAGCTAACAGGAGCCATAGATCCTCAAGCTGTGCTTGGACTGCTTTCTCCTTCCTCCCTTACACCAAGCATGAGCTGCTTGTCCTCATGAGGATGGCTCTGCCTACCACACTATGTCCTCAGCACCTCACCGGGATTTGAACCTTGCTTCCAAATAGGCAACAAGGCAGCCCCAAGTGCTTTTTGCCTTTTTTCATAGCACTCATGGGAGAACAGAGGCTCTTAGCATGTCTGCAAGGCACCCACTGATCTCCTCCAAAGCCAAATCACTCTTTTCTATGATGTTACCAAAAAAAAAGAAAGTTGATGATGATCTTTTTTTATGTTCCACTTCATAAAAGCTGCCCGTTTACCTTCCTTCTATAGGAAATATTTCAACATTTGTTTTGAAGCAACTCTTCTGTGCCCGTCAAAACGCTGAGGACTCGGAAAATTTTATTTTATTACTTTAATCTGGAAAAGCTGGGCAGACATTTCCCCTTGGGTTGACTTTGAACAGAGTTATTTCACTCTTAGTTTTTATATTTTCCTAGCAAAACAGTGAGCTATTCTTGCACTTTCTCCCAGCACAGATGATTTTGCAATAGCCAAGAAGTAGTACGTCTGTTGGGGGAAAGGAAATACTGCACAGCCCCCTCTCGCTTCATAGCTGAGCATTAACACTGCAGGCACCCCTCGTGAGCCCCACTGGAGCATGCTCTGCTGCACCTTCTTACTTTGTGCAGATAAATGAATGCAAATTCAGGCCCCAAATAATGTAAAATAATGTGACACAAGATCACCCAGCTACAAATTTCAAAGAAAAAATTTCCCTTTACTTGATAGAAACACAAACGAAAAAGACCCTACAGAGATCCTGATCCTCAGAGAGCATCCAGTAGTTCAGCTTGCCTGTGGAAATGGCACATTATGATGCTAGGCAGCGTCTCCTAGAGAGGAGATATTTCTTCATTCTGTTCATCTCTCATGTCTAATGAATTATGAAATGGCAGTCACGTTTGTTGCAGACAGGAAAAATAACATGGGACAACTTTTGACAAACATATTTAAAGCTCTGCTGTCTTTGCATGCCAATACTGACTCCCTGGTTCTGCTTCCAAGAAGGAAAAGAGGAATGAAAAAATAAAACAATGAAGCAGCAGCCACTAAGATAAAATTGTTCTGCACTGGGCTTGCATCCCATCAATAGGAAAAGACCTTTTCTTACAAAGACAGAGCTCACCTCTGGCCTTTGGGTATAGTCTGCACTTGACCAGGGGGGCATGTAACTGCTATTTTCCACACATTTTAAGACACTAGTGATTTACACTGATACAGAATCCGTGAAGATCAACCTAAGGATAATAATTATTTCTTCAGACTAGGTAAATAGCATTATTTCATTTGACAGACCAGGAGGTTTAGAGCAAAAAAGGGAGGTATTACAAGAAGCATCCTACTAATTGAGATTCCTTGTCCTATTTTCTATCTGCTGGATGCAAAAGACCAGGAAAAGTGATTACAACATACCACAAAAACATAACTTTATGGCTCTTCAGATGTTTGTGCCACTCTAGGGTCAGTTTTTGGAAGATGTTTGGAAAGTTCTGTTATGGAAAAGAACCGAGACCAAAGGAAGCCTTAGTTGTGCCCACAGATGTTTATGTGGTTTGAGGGCATCATGGATTGCCTGGACAGCAGAAAGCAGTGGTTCACAGACCTGACCTACCCCTAACACTTTTAATGGAGAGAGTGAGCAGGTGAGACTTCTAGCTGTGGAAAATGATGCCCCAAATTAACTCCTGCATGATAAAAGAGTGGTGACAATGGATGTGTATGTCAAATCATGGGTAGGGATAGAACATACTGCAACCCTGCCTGCTGCTGACTATACTGCAGACAAGAGTATCTACAGGATTGCTAATAAAAATATTCAATATATTAACATTTGAAGGAAAGACCCTTATGAATGCTAATAATTATCCATAAGTCAAGGGAAAGATTTCTTTGAAATTTATAAGTTTGCTGTCCATCATATCCCATTTTGTCTTTTCAGGAAAGCAGGGTTTAAATTCGCTGAATAACCGAGTTCCCTGAAGGGTCACTGCACTCTTGTGTATACTGCTTTATACTGGCATCTACTTTTTCAGGCTATTTAATTTATAGTCAAAATAGTAATTTAAATTTGCAGTTAATTTTCATCTCTTATTTATGTGCTATTCTGGCTTTCAACAGAGTAAGCCAGCTGGACATCAGTGATTTACAAAGCTAAGACTACTCAATGAAGGTAGTTGGGCTACACTCTGAAGTTGTGCCAACCTGAAATTCCAGTGTCATCTATACAGCTATTCAACTGTTCCTATCCTCAGGTTTAAGAAAATATGCTCAGAAAAATATTCAGTAAATTTAGTTACATTCAGAGGATTAATACTATTACTAAGGGCATATTAATATTCATGGTACACTACTATATTAATTCTCATGTTTAGCCTTCTAATAGTGGAAGAGATGTCAAATGATGTGCATTGATTCTCTAATAACCTAGGGGTAAGCAGCCAAACAGGTCACCAGTGGGAACTACCTTGCCGGTAACACAAGCAAGTTGTGAACGCTCCAGGAATGAGAAAGAACAGGAAATTCTTGCTGATAAGTAGCACAGTAGCAGATCCTGCACAAAGCCATGGAAAAGAAGGGAAAAAAAGACAAAGTCTTGCTCTCTCCTTAGCTTACTGTGGGAGCTTTACACCGGTTTCTTTATTAACTATATACTGAGCATACAAAAAGAAGGGTGGTATTAAGTTAGCAGGTGAGATGTCAAAGTGACTGATTAAGCCTCAGGTCAGATCTTAAATGCAGAGAGATCTACTCCACTTCAAAGTGAAATTGTCCCAAATACTTGGGCTCAGAACCTGAATACTTCCTGCTTCATTCAGAACATCAGAGAAAACAAGAAATCTCTTATTTCCTTCGAGGTGGAGTCAGAGTTTTTCACAGCACCATGACATGATTTAGCACAAAGATAGTTATCTCAAGACCAGAAAGAATTTTACATAACAGCAGAACTTTTTGCAAGAGAAGCTTACATCAGTGGACCTTGGCACACTGGCCCTAAGCATTCATTCTAAACAAACACCTACATCTACATTTAGTTCTTAAAATTCAGCCCCTAGATATAAATATATATAATTTGAATAGATGTTATTTTACATAGTAAATGCACAATTAATAAATATGGGGAGAGACAGGAAGAACTGTCAAGCCAGTGCCTTGCTGTGCCCTAAATTTCTGCAACACAAGGGAAATCATGGAACTGTGACAGACCTGTGATCTTAAGCTCATTGTGGAGCGATGCCCAGAGGTGCTGGCAGCAGCTCTAACAGCTCCTGGCCACAGCCCTCTGACACCTCCCTGTGCAATGCTCCCCACTCTCAGCAGCACTATTTCTGCATGATATAAACTGAAATACACTTCCCTAAATGACACTTGCAGGCTTACAAGATAACTAGCTTTGAGAGAAGGTGCACTGATTATTTACAAATGCTCTGCCACTGCTTTAAGTAATAATATATTCATCTTATTTATAACCCTTGGGTGGAAACAAAGCAGGTATAAATACTGTGTTCCTGTTGTAAGTTAAGGGTACTTCTATCACTGATGAAAGTAAAGTAGGTTATATATCTATACTCTGCTACATGCTCCCTGTTGGTCCTATTCATCAAAAAAAAAAAAAAAAGAGAAAAAAGAGCTTATGTGAGGCTTAGCCTAGTTTTCCACCCATTGGAGACTGTGCAGCAAAGGTGCAGAGGTTGGGAGCTGATTCTCTAATGTCATCATCTGCACTTTGCACAGCTGGGTTAAGAGCTCAGCAAAGGATAGAAACATTGGGAAATACATGCACAAAGAAAGACTCAAATAAATTTGCTTGTTCCTTTGTTAAGAACACCCCTGTATGTCATCAACCCAGTCCTGGGGCCCAAGCAGCAGAAGTATCTGGTTTTGGATAAGATCAGCAGGCCTTTTATTTATATAAATTATATTTTTCATTTAAAGGGCACTGGAGGAGGAAGCAGGGACTCTACCTGCATACAGGAAACAACATTCTTGAGCCCTATTTGTAGTAATTAGCCCCAAATCTTATCAGAAGGCCCAGAAAAACTTAACATTCTAACTATGCACAAACAGGGATACCACAAGCAGTTTGTGCCCTGCTCTCATGAGCTGTGACTTGACAGCTTCATGTGTATTATGGTGCATGGATAACAACAGGGATAGCTATCATGTCCCAGCCATTCTGGTGGGAGAAGGGAAGCCTGGGAAGATGGGCCTCTGGCAGTGGGCAGAAGTGCACATGCAAGTTCCAAAAGAATGCTTTATTTGCAGAGTTTCAGGACCTACAAAACAACTATTCCTTTAGGAAGAATGAAAAGTTTAGGAAAACCCTCTTACCACAGAATCTGTACCAAACCAGATTTATTTACTGGACACAGGATTTAAGATGTGTCCTGTTTATCTGGGAAATACTATAATGAGCTTTGTTAGTGTCTTTGGAAACTGAAATAGGAAGGTCAGCCAAAGGAAGCAACAGCAGACCCTCTGCAGCATGGTGTCACTTGCTGGTGCCACAGAACAGCTCCTTTGCACCACAACGAAGCCCTGAAGCCCCCTGTCTGGCCTGGATGTACAGAGGCTCTGAAAGGCTTCAAAGGTGGAGAAAAGCAGACAGCAAAAGAGATGTTGGGGTACATGAGGGAAACCAGGCCACGGTAAGAAAACCAATTCCTGAAGATGTAAGAAAAAGTAAGAAAACTAGATTATTTAAGGCAGATTTACGGGCCTGGACAAAAGCAAACTCCAATCCTTGTCTGGAAGTGAATTGTCACCAAACACTGGGGAGGAAGCACACTAACAAAACTGCCAGGAAAAAGTGAATTAACCTGTGGGAAGAGCTGAAGATTTGAAGTTAAGGCTCTGAAAAAGTAGGAAGGAATTCTGAGTAAGAAATAACTGAGCACAGTATTTCAATATTGGGGCACAAACCAGCTGTGGAGCACAGGCATGCACATCCTGTGGTGGTGGGTGCAGGCAGGCAGGAGTGTTTCCCCCATCTTAGTGGATGCTGAAAACTCACACCCCCACATATCTACCCCATACATAGGGTCTTTTGGCAAGTGCTCTCACAGAAACCCAGAACAAGGAGCCAGAAAAATGTGCCAAACTGGGTTTCTGCCCTTCACAAGCAGAAAGACCTTGAACAAAGAAACTTCCCGGAGAGGATGCACACCCGCAACCAGTGCTGCACACACGCACCATCCCAGCTGCAGCCCAGCTCCTGAAAAAGCCAACCCAAACCCTCTGCCTCCTTAACTGCCAGGAGGTTTAAAACACATCAGCTTTTCTCAACACTGAGACATTAGTAATCACTGCGGAAGTGATTCAATTCGCATGCCGAATGCCTCATTCAGCCGAGCGGCAGTGCACCGCTTCACTGATCAATCAATGCGACTGTTGTGCTTGTTTGTTTAGGGCAGGCGAGGCAGATACTCTGGTGGTTCTCTGAAAATGTTTTCATTATTAATTGTTCTTGAAAGAATTACTCCATTGATCATTTAATCTCCAAAAAGAAAATGAATGCACATCAGGGCAATAAGAGGGTAAAACAGTAAAGAATGTGAGCAGCAATTATAATTTGTTTCTTAGCAACTAATAGCAAAAATTACAGGATTTGCTTGGGTGCAAGATATAACAAGAATCATTCCAGCAATGGGAATATTGAAGAAAATCCTTTTTAGTATTATGTTGGGAGTAATTTTCTTTTTCTACCATCATGGTGAAATGATTTTGGGATGGTAGGTCAAAGCCCCAAAGTATTCTCATTGCAACCACATTATTACTGCATTTTCTGCTACCATTTGCACTGCACAGTGCTAAGTCCAAGCTGCTAATTCATGTGTAACAATTATTTTTGCAGAAACACTTCTATAAAACAACTTCCTTTATTAAAGTGTGGGGGAAACAGTTTTGAGAAACAATAGTGTGATTCCCTGCAGTTAGGAGTATGTTCATGGTATCACAGAAGAAAGTTAAGAGTTTCTATAAATGAATAGGACAATGGAAAATGTACAAAAGGTAAGTCTGAGGCCGCTGTTCTGGTTAGCAGTGAAAAGAAGCCCACCTCCAAACCCTGACCTCCAGGCACGGTTTAACCTTCAAACAGAGTGAAACAGTTCAGGCTAAATTCCATACACAGAAACAGCTATTTCACTTGACCAGGGCTGCCTGGAGGAGGAAGAGACCTTTCCCCCTTTCATTTAATCCCACCTGCCTGCAGCCCCAGGCCCCAAGCAGCACAACAATGCTTTGCTGTTGCTCCAGCATCCCCTGAGATCGCCTCCCTTCATCATCCCCTCTCCTGAAGCCTCATTCATGTCCTAAAAACTGGTACCTCAGCCCCCTGGACACCTCAATACTGTTTTTGCCAACTGCAGAAAATACCCATAACATTAGAATGGACTTGATTCAAAGGAAACTCCTTCACAGAAAATTGCTACTGGTTGGAAAGGCATGGATTTCTGAGAAGTATCTCTGTGTGTAGCAGGAGGAAGGACACCAACCACCCTCCCCATGCAGGGGTGTGACAATGTGAAAAATGCTAAAATTCCCTGAAAACTTATTCCATATGAAAAGAAATTCCATTTCTCTAACAGCTCATCTTTCACAAGCATCACTTTTAGGCAGTTTTTATAACAACAGGAGGCAAAACAATGATATGACTGAAAATCTGCACCAATTTGAACTTGATTTTCCTCTTTGGATACTCATTTCACAATCAGCAGCGTGTGACAAACAACGGTACTGATGAGAAAGGCAACAGCTACTGCATGGCTACTTGCTCACTCTGCAGAGGGCTCACTTTTAAGCCAGTATTACTGCAGGTAGCACTGTCTTTGTGTATTTTCAGGTTAAACTGTAAATCTTGCTGAGGAATTTAGGGCCAAATTGAGTCTAGTTATCACAGCAGGGAAAGGATATTTCATCTCCCAGTATCGGGGATGGCTCCACAGGAGAAGACAAAGGTCATATGCCAGGAAAGCAGAGTGGAGCCTTGGCCCTGTCCTGGGGATGCATAAGCTGCTGCAGGCAGAAGTGGCAATTGAGCAGACACAGTCTGCAGACCCCTGGTGTGGGAGTGAGGGCACAGGGGTGGACAGAGTGACCTAGTGCACTGCTCCTGGAGCCATGCAGAATGTCTGTTTTCAAAGCTTTGATGGTAGAAAACAAACTGTGGCCTCAGCAAGGTAGAACAAAGTTAGTATCTTCAAAATTATATATATCCAGTTAAATCTTTCATTCAAGTCACTGGATGGGGCTTTGACCAAGCTGGTTTAGTAGGTGCCCTCTCCGCTCCTGTGGCAGGGGGTTGGAACTGGATGGTCCTTAAGGTCCCTTCAAACTCAAAACATTCTGCGATTCTGTGATTAGAGATGCTATTCTACAGGTGCTCATAAATCAACTGAAAGGTAAGACAGTAATTGCTATCCTCTTTGCTGGGACAAGTCATGTCTCACTTATTCCATCACATCAATGTGACCATAAAAGTAAAGGTCTGGACATCACTTAGCAAAGAATTACACATAGAAGGGAAAACCTTATTTAGCCCTATTTCCCCCGAACCCACTTCCAGAAGTGCTGCTCGTTTTGACCAGTTTTGACTAGCTGGCCCCTTTCTGTTTGACAAACCATTGGTTAAACCAAAGGAAATACAAAGACAAAGAGTCAAATCATGTGCCACACTTCACATACACTCTCACATGGCAGTAGCTTGGAGGCTTCTGCAAAGACATTTCTGGTGAAAAGATACCTGGCTCACCTTCTCAAACCATGATCCTCTGGACTTGTAGCACACTCAATGTAGCAATGGAAGGGGGAGAAAGAGGTCTGAAAGCTCTTGGGACATTACCTGCACATGGCATGGAGTGCAAGCATATTGTGAACGATCAGCAAGTAAGATCAGGACTAGCAAAGGCCACCAAAATAGCTGAAAGTAAATCTTAATGCATAGTTCTCCAAATATATACTCCCAAGAAGGGTCTGCAAATGTTTTGCAGAAGAGGCTAGCAATCTTTAGGGAAGGGCATCAATGCTGCCTTGCTTTGGGGACAGAAAAACTCTTGCAGCCTTTCCCAGGACTTCATGTGGTTTTATGTCTGTGAAGGTGTTCAGTATAAATGCGATTTCCAGCACCTGTGTTTACTAATGTTCCGTTCTGTAAATTATCTCATAGTCAGTAGAAATAATTTGGCAAGGACACTCATTAGAAGTGCATCTTGCTCACAGCATACCTCTGCACACTGAGCTGTACTGCTCTCCTACCCATGGCCAACAGCTGCTCAGCACCTCCCACTCATGCCAAAAAGAGAACAGGGGCTGAGCAGGCAGAACGACTTGCAAATTCATCGTTTTCTGAGGGGTATGGTCCAACTCTGGTGCCACTAAAAATCAATACAAGTTTTATCTTCGACTTAAATTGAAGCAGGATCCTGGCCATAGTAAACAGCTTTAATGATGTCTGAATGGGTGGGTACACCTCTAAACTGCCTCATCAGAGCTGCACTCCTTTCCAGGCATAACTTCTTATTGATTTCAGTGTTATTTCCGAACAGAAACTACAGTACAGTGAATAAAATTGTCAAGCTAAGCCCCATCCCCTAAAATAAAAAGCACATAATTTAATCTAGTTCAGCTGTGTTTTCGTATATCATTTTGGAAAAGCCATTATTAGAATCCATACTCAGGAGTTTAAAGCTTTTTTTTTATTTTCTGAAAGCCTGTACTGCTTTAAGCACAGGGTTTACGGTATCATTAATCCATATTCTGCTACTGTGGCACAGCAGATACCTCACTTTAGGAAAATATGTTCAATTTCAGAGACAACTGTCACTGGGGAAAAAAAAGAAACAAAAGAGGAAAGAGAGAGAGAAAAAAAGAACAAATTTGAAATGTGGCATATCACAAAGCAAGTATTGGGGGAAAATACTAGCACTTTTATCATAATGAGTTTGTAACCTAAATACATATTTAAAGGATTAAATTTCTGACCTTTTCTGATCTCCACAGAAGGTTGAATAGCTAGATCACAGTTTAATCTTCACTGAAAACGCTAGAGAAGAATAATACTGCCCTTGAAGAATGAACAACCATATTTTACTGATACCCCAAAACTCAGAATTTAACTTTTGAGGGGAGAGAAAGAAAGCTCCAAACCCCAGACATTAGTCTCAAAAGACCCAGAAAAACTTTCATCAGAAATAAATATGAGAGAACACAAAAATCACAAAACACACAACCAGGATAGAAAATACGAGATTGCTTGGATGAAGCGGAAAGCTACGGACAGTTAAGTGGTACCATCCTGACTCTCTAATCATATGGCTTTCCACAGTTAAATCATAGTGTGTGACACAGTGTGGCATAGGAGAGCAAGCTGAAGTGCTAGACCTGGGTCAGAGACTTCATGGTCAATCTAGGTGCTAGGCAAGGGTGTAAACTAAAGGAAAATAACTCGATAAAAGGGAAGAATCTGAAAGCAAAAAGGTTTAAGAGAGAGCTCCAGCAGCTACAAAGAGTCTGCCCCAGTGTTTTAGGTAATTCCATGCAGAACCTACGAAGGGCCATGCAAAAATGATCACGTTCGAAATAAAACCACAGAAAGGCCCATAATTATATTAAGCAGTGCTACTGCATCCACACGTCTCAGATGTCAAGGCTGAAAACCACACATTACTAATACATATGCCCATTTTTATTGGTTCTTAGAGACAGAGATTTTGTAATAAACTACTCTGTATTTCATAAGTCAAGCTAATTCTGGTCGCAATCCCTTTCATTATACAAGACAAAATGACTTACTGCTTTGTGAAAGCACAGAGCCTACTTTCACAAATGTTATTTCTTTTTATTTAATCTAAATGTTTCTAATCCCATTATGCTGTTTTATCAATCTAAAATAAATTTTAGAAATTAAAAATAATAAATTTATTCAAGTTCCCCATAATTACTTTAACTGGAAAGGAACAAGCTTTGGTTTTGAATTTAACCTTCTTAACTATGAAACGGTCAAACCAAATTTGCATTTGGTCAGCTACAAAACTTCAAAGGTTTTGGCCACATATATCATTGATGAAGACAGATGAATTGATCAGGATTTAATAAACACTCTATCTGAAGCAAAGACAAAATGTGAAAGGTTTCTTACTTTTTGCAGAATTATCTGTGTTTGCAAGCTCTTGATTAATAAGCACCTAAGACTTTCAACAAGCAAGGGCATTGATGTAATTCACTACTCAAGTAGTCTGTGGCTACCACACTTTCCAGCATCAGGATCCTCCCTCCTAGTGCCACATCCTGAACTTTGAGGCTTGGGACCAGAGTCTGAAAACCTGCGACCTGGGTACCCAGCTTGTTCTTAAATTATTTACTTCAGCAAACAGCACAACTCCAGCCAATGGGGTGTGGAAGTGCTCTGCTCTGAGTAACAACGCTTCCAAGGCTCACCCTGCTAGCTAGCAGAAGGCCACAATCTGTAAGATGGAGCCTGCTGTGAGACACATGGTCTCCAGAGAAGCAGACCAGTGCACTATTTATGAAGCAATCACCTTGACATACTGAAACCTGAAGTGATGAGACTGGTCTGTAGGAAGCTGTCCATTATCCATCCAGAGCAAAAACACATCTTTAGTCATGGAAAACCACAAGCAGGTCATAAGCAAATGGATAATATATTGTGAACTACACAAGGAGACAAAGGACTTGGCTTTACTCACAGTAATATTTCCCATTATTCATCTCTCTATATTGTATGAACCTGTTTATTGGCATTTTTACCTTTTCATTTTTGTAGCTGGAGTACATCAGCTTCTCTCACCAGTCAGTCAAAAGCATCTTTCATTAAGCTCTACTGAAAGCCCAGGTCACCATTACTGATAGCTTCACATCTGGGAACAGACTGCCTTGAACTCCTGCACGCACATGTAAGGACGTTTCACAGGAGCTCCAGCTGTAATTACTGAGCTGCTATGTGCAGCCCTCCCAGGGCAACAGCACAGAGAAATCACACAGATGATGGATGAATAAACCCATGCATCTATTCTCTGCCTTCACCTTCACAACTACATGAGAAAAAAGATGACTCGTGGTCCTGAGCTATCATCTGCCCACTCTGAGTGACTTTATCTTCTAACTTGAAATGGCTTTACATAATTTCATATAATGTTAATTCATATAATTCTAATCAAGACCTGTGTCTTTTGTTATCCTTAGCTTTTGACAAGAAGCTGCAACTCTGATTTAACCCAAAATATGTATAAAGCAGGCTGTTTTCCCTTTTACACACAGACTTACAAAATATCACCCATATCTGAAGGTATTTGTACCCAAGTAGTGAAATGTAGGACTTGTGGAAACTGTTATTGTGAATATATTCCTTACAAAGAGTGTGATCCTTCAAATATTTTTAAGCTTTAATTCTCCAATGAAAGAAAAATCAATGGTGAAATCCCATTCGCCACATATTTTCCAAGGTGGCCTCTTTCTCAAGAAATAAGAGATTTCACCTTGCATACCACTTGTAACTTTATCTAAATCCTCATAAACCAAGGCAGCTATTTCTCATTCACATTTCCCCCTCTAAATCCAGATGTTTCCTCTAAGCCATGAACAGCTTAGAGAATACATATTAATGCATTAAAAAAGGTTAGGAAAGGAGTCATTGCTCTCTCCGTGTTTCCAGCACTCTGCAGGCACAGAGGCCACGTTACTTACAAGCAAACTGAAGCTTTGCTTCTCTGCTGACGATCGTTCCAAACGGGTTTGTTGCTACACACTGGTATGTTCCAGTATCTTGGGTTTTATTGGGATTATTGATCAACAGGTTGCCTTCCACCACGCTGTAGCGGTAATCCATACCGATGTCAATACTGGTTCCATTTAACTTCCACCTACAGCACAAAATGCCAAAGTCATATTCTGCTAATATTAACTGATACTCTTCAGTATTTGAAAATACAACAGGAAGTAAATACAGATTTAAAACACCTTTGACTACTTATTAAATACAAAAAATAAGGCATGAAAATGCAAATATCCTGCGCAGTATTCAAATAGTCCAGTATTTAACTGAAAGAGCAATATCCTTGACACATATTTCAGCCTCTGATATGATTAATGTTTTTGCAGTTGCTAGTGCTGCCGCTCCTTGGAATTAATCATTTTGCAACAGGAAGTCCGAGGAACAGAATCTTTAAACCATTCGTGTCCACTGAGTTGGTTTTTTTAACTCTCCCAACTTCCTGGCTATTTGCTTTTGAATTTCAGAGAATTCACTCAACAGCAGATGTTGTCACAAACTGGGGCACTGATGAATTCCAGCACCACGTTGCCCCTGTTACAACAACCCTCATCCCCACCAGCCCTCCATAGAGCATACTAGGGCACAGCAGCTGCAGAGCAGCTCTCTTTCCCAGAACATACAGAGGAACAACTGGAGCATGTTTGTACCTGTGAATCAACAGAGTTTATTGCATTAAATAGTAGGTTGTGTCAGAAGACAGTATGTTGGCTGAGGTCTAATGACTCTAATCTGTTTCAATTGGCATTTACTTTGGTGGAATAAAAAAGAGAAACGTGCAGAAGGAAAAAACCCAGCAGCCAAAATGATTTACAGCAGCAGTATCACAGTAGCAGTATAGCATCTTTTTTCTAAGGATTCCAACACAGTTACTAAGGCTGAAAGCAATTACGAGCTTTGTCCATGTTTATGGAAAAGGATGGTTAAGTTGGGAGCCAAGGCTATTTATAATCCTTTCATAATCTTTTTGAAATCCTATACAAAATTTGCAATTGCACTGCAATACGCAGTGATTTTGTGATGCCTCTTCTTTTTGTTATCAGCACTGGGGTAGGCTCCAGGGGCATCACCGAGTTACAGTGCATGATACACACAGGAGAATAGTTCTTGGGGATTACTGCTGTAAGCATGGAGATCCTGCCAAATAATAGTTCAACATTCAACAAACCCAATGGTTGGCCTGGGATTTCCTTTTACTTCGCAGCTCAGCTTCACTTTCTTTTCCTCTGAATCCAAGGGGAAGATCATGCTGTTGGGTTCCTGAAGGAAAACTGGCCCGTGCAGTGTATTGTCATCTGCATTGAACAGAGGAAAAATGCGACATATAATTAATGCAACCTCCACGTACCTAGTTTTAAAATACAAAATAAAGGCCATATATCATTCACCCCAGAAAAGACGCGATAATGACACTTTATTTAAAACAGCCATATTTTTTTTCCCCCAAAAAAAGCCACTGAACATTATGGGGAGTCAACATTCTCAAAAATGTCTGTGCACTAGATAGAGCACAGACCAAAATGTTACCCAGGGTTTAAGTGAATTGAATGAACAGCATAATTCTATTGCCATAGCAAGGCTCACTTCAAATCAATGTTTATTTTCACCTTTAAAAACTGAAATCTTTTCACTGTAAACTAAAAAAACTCCACATCATTAAATACAACCATGCAGCAACATGAGCCAGAGGATTCCCAGCATTTACAGCTCCCCCGCGATTCCCTCCATTACAACTGGTGCTGGCACCCTGGACTGAAACTGGTTTGCAATCAATGGGGTGTAACTGAGCATGAGCCCCTCAAAGGGGACCCATGGCTGTGTAAACCCTGTTGCACCTTCTTCCCTTTCCCAGCTGTGATGCCACAGGGATCTCCCAGGTACCAGGCCCTGTGTCTTGCCACGATCCCCAAGAATGAAAGTTCCAAGTGCCCAGTGCGAACTGCACCAGCAAGCACATTACATGCTTGTGCACTTCAGGCCATTAAAATCTCACACTAAATATAGGTAGAAAAGTGAAAACATTTTGGTGAAACAACCTGACATGACCTTCAAAGAATGCAGTAGTCATTTAACAGCAATCCAAAACTGCGGACTACTTATAGAAGCTTTCCTCATATGGACCTTTGTTTTTTACTTTACAAATACATTTTAATAGTTTGTGTTACTAATTCCTTCATATCTTCTTTTCTTTCACATCAAATATTTGCAATTTTTATCTGATCAATTTATCCTTTTTCTTACCCTTTTTCAAACCTTGTTAACAGGAACGGTCCCAAGGTACTGCTTTTCTCTGCCTGCCACTATGTAGTTAGAGTACAAGACTTCATGAAATCCACCAATATTGCTCAAAACACCCACAAAAAGCTACAACGTAAATTCACTGCTCTCCATCCTGTTTGTATTACACTTTCATTTTCACAGTAACTGCCCAGAACATAAAGGGAACCAGGTTTTCTTCCCTGAAAAAATCAGCTATCTTGCTTTCACTGAGAATTTTCCGCTCACTGGTTTCAATGTCTATCTGCCTTCCCTAGGTACTATGCAAGGAAGAATGCAGTGAAACTGCTCCCAGTCAGAAAGACTTCCAGCAGGTTGGATGAAGCCTTGGGTGATATGGTTTAGTGTGAGGTGTCCCTGCCCATGGCAGGGGGGTTGGAACTAGATGATCTTAAGGTCCTTTCCAACCCTAACTATTCTATGATTCTATGATTCTATGAATGGAAGGAGTTTTGTTTTAGCATTTTTTGAACTCTTTCTGATCATGTTCTGCCCTATCATTTTTACAGCATACTTCTGTCCTTGCAGAGTACCGCTTGGCAAAGGGCAATCGTGTGGGCCATCATGGTGCTGTTGCTGGTACCCACGGTTCCCTTGCTGCCCAGAGCAGGGACTCACAGGGGTACAAGCACAGATGGCAAGCTGGCCAGGGCAGCCATGCTGCTGGCTAATCGGCTGCCAGGAGTCCAACTTGAGGGATATGCAGGAAATCTGTGGGTACAGGAGGTCAGAGAAGAATGAATATATAAAATACAGTGATAATGGGATGTAGACAAAAACAACAAAGAAAAAGGATTGAGCAGAAGACGATGCATCTTCCCTATGGAAGGAGACTGAGAATATGAATAGCCCTCATATCTTCTGACACTCGCAAAACAGCTGGATTTATTATGGACAAGAACAATAGCACTGTATTCCAGGGAGAAAATTCTGTGGTCTCCACAGAAGGATTTCAGAGAGGCTTTGCCAGAAGATTATAATGGAACAACCTCTCCCTCATGTCTCCTCCCTCAGGCACTGCCACAAAAGAGAATGCACTAAGCATACAGTCATATCAGTTGTATTTATCTTTATTTTTAATTATATGTTAACAATATCTGACTGAGCCTCATCTATTCAAAACATATTTAATATATTCTCTAGCCTTAAAATTATACCTATGTGCAGCTTACTGTTGCTAGCAGAAAAAGATAATAATTACTATAAAGCATACAGGGCTAGATTATTATATCCTGAGTCGTTTCTGAGACCCAGGGCTGCTTCACTTAGTCTTATTCACTGTTAAAAAGAATATAATAATCTGGCCCATAAAGATTATAGCTCTGAGTACTATATTAATGGGTTTGAAAACAAGAGAATTAAAATACGTTTTCATTTACCCAGTCTTCTAACTGTAAAATATAGAAGCTGGCTGCATGCTCAGGTCCTGGGTGCAAGTTGATTCCACTCCCATAGGCAAGGAGCTTGACTGTGCTGCGATAGGCACACACTGACCATTCTGGATCATCCAGTTAGTGAACCATGCTGGCTCAGGTATCTGTGATATCAGCTGTGTCATCTGCCTCATACCCCACAATGGACTCAGCTCACACTACACTGTCATTTGCTGCTATTGCAATTATGGTGTGTCAATTTATATCACATCACGCTAGAGGTCAGATTCTTGGTCTTCCTCTCATCATAAGAAAATACACCTTGCATTAAGAAGTAGACAGCTCACCTAACTGAGTCAGGAAACACACACACAAACAAATCTAAGGGTCCAAATATGTCTGCATACGTCCAGGACATCACTTAGCTGCAGGATCAAGGCCCAGACTGTCATGGTGTAGTGTCCCTGGGTGAGACATTGGTCGTCAAGGTACAATGAAACTGGTCCATGTGATGCAACGGAGTGTTTGAAAGAGAGTTACATTTGTAAGAAACACTATAATCTGACTAATTAGTGAGCAGGGTAGAATTTAGAAAACACATCAGACAAAAGGCAGAGAACTACAGAGACAGAAATAGTGAAAAATGGGTGAAATGCCTAAATACTTAATTTGCCCAAGCTAAACTAGAAGCTCACAAAAGATCAAATGAAACCACCCTCTACATATTACATCTGCTGCTGACATTGTTTGACATTCAGCTTTTACATGGAGAAAAAATGCTTGCCCTTTCTGTTAGCCAGCAAGAAGAGAAGCCCTGGTACAACTACGACTTGGCTTTCCAGACAAAGGCACTGGGTAAGGAAGGAAGAAGCTCTGAAAACAGCTGCCAGCAAATAAGGGGAACAGAAGAGGAGCAAAAACCTTGAAACATTGGGTAGATGGAATTAGTTTGAGTGCCTTTCTTCTTTCTTTTATTGCTGCCAGTGTATAACCAAGATAAGCAAGCCCAAACTATTTAATCTTCAGCCTGTGGAGTCCTTTTGCTACAGTCTAATACGTGACTGAAATCGCTGCAGCCCAGATCCTAACAGAGTATGTGAGAGGAGTTGAGCCACAGTAGCTTACACAAGGGGCTGATTTGGTTCAAGGAACACTAAATAAGTCACTAATAACAGACTGCTGCCTAGATTCTTACAGACAGAAAATTAAAAGCACCTGTCCTATAAACAGTCCAACTTGACTAACTTATGTTACTATGTAGAAGAGAATCTCAGATGTGTAGTGTCTTCACAGGGAAATGCCTTTGCTCTATTGCAGTACGTGGTTTTGTGGCAGCAAAGTTTTGCTATCCAGAGAACTTAAAAATGTGAACTTTGTAATTTTTTTTTGTTGTTGTTATTGTATTAATAAATGTGGTAACTTCATTTCTGTTGCAATCACGCTCAGGGACTCTCAATCACAGAGTGACATAACACATTTTTAGCTTGTAACTAGGGAACACTAATAGCCTCTAGATCCGCAGAAACCCACTGATGCTAGAAGGAGGTTATTTCCTGAGCTTAGCAGGCTTTTCCTTTGCCCTTCTTTTCAGGTTGTGCTTATCAGGTTCTCTTCTTGTCATTTCATCAAACAGTGCATACACGTATATACACATGAAAACTGCTCAGTTATTTTAGCTCGCTTGGCCCTTTATGATATTCAGCAGCTGCTGCATAACCTTTGCTACTCCTTACACATTTGTTACTATCCTGGGAAAATACAATAAGTAATCTTCCTGGACAAGCTAACTGTTGAGACACTTTCCCAGTGACAGATTTTATTTTTCTGAGTTACGTTTCTTTTGCTGGAGCCTGAAATGAGTTAACCCAGAATGAACACTGAGCTGCCCTCAGCTTAAGACAAGTTGCAAACAAGATTGGTTACCAAAAAGCATTTATTTCCTCCCTGTCAGATGAAACAAATGTACTACTGCTCCGCTTCTGCCTCCTTTGAGGGAAGTGTATTTCTTTCAGCAAGATGCAGGATATAGGAAATTTCAGTAGATTTCATGATAAAATAAGACATTTTTAAACACAGTACAAGATATATGCCCATATGCTATTGGACAGAATGTGATAGATAATTCAGAAGAACATTCTGCTGTCCTAGCTTCTGCTAGGATATTTCCCCCCCAAGTGATTCACAAAATACATTAAAAAAACGCCAGATTAATTTAAATACATTTCAAATGAAGGGTGTATTTTCTGTGTCCCTCCACTACCCTAAATCTGAGTGCCAGCACATCCAGTGAGATGCTAACTGCTTGTCATTCTGTGCTTTTGAGGAACTGAAATGTGAATGCCAGCTGAGGTTAATTCACATGAACAGGTGAAACCATTCCTATTCTCTCCGAACATTAAGCCCAGTGGCAGATACTGTTACCTAAATAGAACTGCTTTAATTCTCATTGAAAGTTATGGCCAATTTGAGAGAAGGTTTAATTGAATATTCCACACTGTAGGGAAAGATAATAACTAAACTGAAGAGAGAATTCTTGGAGTATATCCTGTATAAATGATAAAAATCCTTTCCTTGTTTGCTGCTGAGGGAATTGGTTTCTGCTATGTATGCTTCATCCAGTGCTACAGTCAGTATTTCTTCAAGACATAACTGCACCTTGGGAAGAGCAACTCTTCAGGAAACTGAGAAGTGAAATGGATAGGACAGCTCAAGGGCATCGGTGATTAACACAACAGTCTGCTCTTCAAGGTTAGTCAGCTGCGTTACATCCTTCTGAGCAGGAAAAGACTAAATTGGATGGCTTGCTCTTTATTTTTTGCCTATCACTTCTATTAACATCAACTGCATATACAAATGGTGCTCACGGCTTTGAAATGACAAGAAAGGAATTTTTATACCAGGTAGCTCCATTCTAAATAATTCTGTAGACTTCCCAATGAACAAGACCTCCTAAAGGTGTTTCTCATTGAAAAATAACAAAAATGTGTTTAAAAAAAAAGGAGATTGAAAAAGTCATGTATGAAGTATTATTTTTAAGGAAGGGCCTCATAGCTCTGCACCAATGGAGATGATCACCAGCCTGCCTCCACCATTGGGCTGCTATCTGTTCCTGCCTACCACTGCACCATGGCTAGCCCACATCTTTGAGAAAGAAAAATAGTCAAGAATAATAATGAGAATGGAACAACAACAATCACATATTTTCAGCAAAGCTGAAGCAAATGGTGAGACTTTCCCCCTCCTTCTCATCATCACCCCACCACTGCATCAGATGCACTTTCTGCAGTTCCACTGTAATACTCTGAGCTGCGGGAGCAAAACACCCACCCAGCGATCCTGTTTGTGACATTCCCTGAAGGCTTGCTTATGGGGCAAGAAGCTGGATGAGTAAGAGAGCCACCACCTCTCTCCTGACTGCTTGCAGCACCAGCGTGCAGTACTGGGCTTGCTTTGGAGCACCCTACAGGTCTCCAACAGGGACCACAAGCCAGCTCCTCCCACTGTCACCTCTTTTCTGACATAATCTTATTTCCCAGATCACTCCTGTACCAAGTACAAGTGCACTTAAAGTGGGAATCCACGCTTGACAGGTGGCATCTGAGAGGCAAGTATCTGATGCCCGAGTTCAAAAGGGATGTCAGATATTCCTCAGAGACAGTAATGCAACCATAAGCATCCAGAAGACAGGAAGAAATAAATCTTCACTGTCATAAATGCTAGCATGGGAGAACTCCAGAATTTGAAATGGGAACAGTAATGATCTGACAACACTATTTATGGGTGACCTATGTATCTGGAGCAGTATGAATTAAAGGCAGGGTCAAACACATTCACCTCGACGCAAGTGTGCTCTGACCTCTGAGGGAAGCAGCTCAGGAGAGGTCAGGACCCAGCCCACCAGCCACCCCTGCCCGGGGTCCTGCTGCAAACGTGCAAATGCCAACCGCAGGTCAGGCTACAGCTTGGGGAACTCAGCTGTGAAACCTCTCACTCAGCCTGCCTGCCTGCACCACAGCAGTACTGTAACTTCACCTACTTAAATGCCACATGATTAATTATAGGAGATGCCAGCAAGTTAGCACTTTTCAAATAAAGTCTTGCTACCTGATCCACACACATGCAAAAGCAGCAAGTTTTCCCTGTGCCTCATTTACTAAGTCTAGACAGCCAGGAGGAGGCAGTTCCCAATGCAGCGTAATGAGCGACTTGTCCTACGACAAAAACCTTATTTAATAGAACGTAATTTGTGTTCTCTTAGTAAGTCAACAGCGTGATTATCACCACAGATGTTCTCTTCAGTGTATGATAAAAGCACATTTCTCCATTACTGCAGAAAATCACAAGTTTCTTCTCCAAGTGCCTTCTCCCTGAGTCATCACAGCCAACATCAGGAAAATAAACAGATAAACTTGCATTGCTCCATTAAGGATGATACAGCCCACAGTAGAGCTATGAATAATTATGAGACAGTAACAACAGTAATAATAACAGTAGTGCAATAAAACAGCACTGGGGCATCTGCAGGTCCTCTGCCAAAAGATCAGATACAAAAGGTAGCACAGAACTGGACTCCTATTTATTAATGATCAGGTTATTTGTTGATCTCTAGTGCTGAAATAGTAAAAATAACCAAAGAGATATTTTTGAAAGATACTTTAAAATACTTAAATAATAATCAGGCTTGTTCTGATGTCTTATAAGTTAAGCTCTAGCCCTGAGGAAATAATTCAGCAGAGTTATATATCCAACCCCAGAAACACAGGATTGTGACAGGAAATTAAAATTCTGCCCTTACCTAGCACAATACATCTACTGTTTCCACTGAGCAGTAATAAATAAATAAACAAGGGCACATTTTTCTTCTTGAAGTAACAAAGACATACATTCTGCTTTTGAGATGAAAAATACCACAGTTTCACCGGGTTCTCAAAAGCTGCTGCATAACACATCTATTCTGAATGTGTTCAAACTTTTTCTGTCACTAGGAATAAGAATTCTAAACCTGAATTATCTAAAAACCTACATTAAACTGCTTGTTCTCCTACACTTAACTAGGGGATGCAGACAGCTCAAATTATCTTTGTTGCTGTTGTGCACATGCAGCTCTCATGGATTTGAGCTGTGTCCAGAAATCCACCTGCCAGAATGCCTTTAGCATGCTCCTGAACTGAGCCCTGGTCAAAACACGACTTGCCTCTTCAGTTGTTGGATAAATTTCCCTCAGTTTTCTTTTTCATTCTCTCCTATGACCATTGTTATAACAACTCAGAGTATTGTGTCAGTACTTAATTCGTCAGATCTACTGGTTAGAAGCAAAAAAAGTCATACTCTTACATTAGCTCATGTTCCTCTTGTTTCACAAGTGTACATGGAGACAAAATGAACACATTCATAGCGACCAAATGCTGGGCTATTACTTCCTCTGTGAATGGAAGTGAAATGACAGGTGTGATGGACATCACCTGCATGAGCTGTGCTCATTTACATGCAACTCCCTGCTACATGCTTCAACTGCAGCTGAACATCTTGAAAATGACGCTTACTTGCCAATGCAAACATCATTTTGCCAATCTGCTTTAAATACTGTATATTTAAGAACTGAGTTCAGAACATCTCCAATGACTGGATTACAAAGAGCCTTAGATGAAATACTCACATTTAATCTGTTTAATTGTTTATGTGTTTTTTAATTCTTTCAACTCAACAAATGACACTTTCAACTGAGGAGGTCAGTCAGTGACAGAGAAATTGGTTCTTAAGGGAGACAGAATTGCAGCTCATGGTGTACTCCATTCACGGCACAAATTATAACCACTGAAGAGGAGCTTTGAGACACCTTGCCTCAATCCATTATCCTCATCCATCACCACGCACACAGGTGATGGCCATAGTGGGGGTAGCAGCCACATCATGTGCATGGTAAATTGTGGCCTCAGATTCTCATAGCCCTGTGCCATCAGCAGTGGTGGCTTCCAGAGCTGTTTGTAACCTCTTAGGAAAGCACAGGCAAAGTCCAACCACGAGGACTGCTCCCAGGATCTATGAATTATGACTGCATCTGTATCTTGTAGCTAGAAATTGATACTGGGCTGATTTTTTTTTTCTATTCCTGTTGAAAACAAGTCCTGGATGCAATGGACAGAAACTGCAATTCAGGTTGAAAATGGTTTTTGCCTAGTAAGGGACCTGAATCTGTTAAATTCTTTCAGAAAGTTGTTGCTAGCATCCTAGACTACTAGAAGTCTTTATACTCATACCTGATAATAGAATCATAGAATAGTTAGGGTTGGAAAGGACCTTAATATCATCCAGTTCTAACCCCCCTGTCATGGGCAGGGACACCTCCCAATAAACCATGCCACCCGAGGCTCTGTCCAACCCGGCCTTGAACACCGCCAGGGATGGAGCATTCACAGCTTCCCTGGGCAACCCATTCCAGTGCCTCACCAACCTTACAGTAAAGAATTTCTTCCTTATATCCAATCTAAAATCAGTTTGACATTACCTTCATTTCTGACCAATCCCCTGTACAGCACATTACTGTGCACACAAATTTGCCTTTAACCCTTCTTCAATCTCCTCCCAAAGTCTGCACTTTGAGAGAGCTCTTTGTGGATGAAGTATTATAAATACCTTAAAGGTCTGTACTAATTACCTATTGATTTAACGTGTTGATATAATTGTTGTCTTCCAAGAGCACATACTATTGTAAGATATTTTCAATTGTCTTGAGTATGAGAGGGAATATGAAATGACTATTAAAAAAAAGGCAGAATTAGTAGGTGCTTGTGCATATTTTAAAGCTACATATTTCCTTTCTGAAATACCTCCCTGAACTTCAATTGACTTTAATTTCTCATGTAATAACAGAAGTGTGTAAAACCCAGGCTAAAAAAATGCTATCCTCCCCACCCCACCAGAGGATAGTAAAAGGCTATAAAACACTCGCATTGAAAAAGCCTTTTTCCTTTAAAATCCTGAAGCCTTAGAAAAGAGAAGTCCCTGGGGCAACAACCTATAATCTCTGTATCATCTGTTGCTTGAAAAACAAAGACAACTCTGGCAGTGTGTACAGGCTCTCAATTGATGGAAGAGCCCAGCTTCACAGAATTCTCCAAGGTGAAAGGAACTGTCTCTGGTACATTGCTTCAAGGTGAAGCCTGATTTTTGTTTTCAGGTTTAAGTACATTAGCGACTGTCCAAACTAAAACTGACTCCTGCCAACATTTTCTCCAGCTATTTACAGAGAGATCTAGGTAATGGATTCCCTTCTGAAACATTTGTGAATATGCAGATTGAATTACCAGCAACTTGTGAGCAGTGCAATATTGCTCCTGGGTAGCAGTGAGCAAGGGACCATCAGACTGGCATACTTAGAGCAAAAGACCATTTGCACTGTGCCACTGGTTAGAAAATGCAGGTATGGTGGTTCAGTTTGTCAACAGAGCACCGCAAATATTGTTTATTTTGGGTCATGAACACACACTTTGCAATTATTACAAGAAAACATAATTCTGTATACAAGAGAAGAGATCAGGGATGACTTTGACACTCGGCTGCACAGTATTAAGAGCAGTGCTGAGAGCTGTTGTAATAAGCCTTTGCTTATGCCCAGAGTACATAGTGCTGCTGAGTAATTATGGGAATATCAGGAATGCTTTCCTAGGAGACCAGCACTGAGCTAGCATGCTTGACTTACTGCCAACCAACAGGCACAAAATATGAGCAAAGCAGAGAGTAAACCAGCTATTTCTTAACTCAATACAAAACATGCATATTTCTCCTTGTCTGTTTGGTTTTGGCAATACTTGAACATTTGCTTATCCCTGGGGCAAGACTAAAACATGACAAAGGAATGAAGTTTCATCATCTCCACCTGTTGGAGTTGTGTCTTCTCCCATGTTAGTCAACTGAAGGTGCTAGTCAGATGTAGTTAAGATGTGCAGCTTTTGTTTAACTGGCAACCATTTAGCAGAGATGAGTATACAAAAGCAGAGATGGTGGAATTAACACAGCAGTGGAATTAAATTGTAAATACATTGCTGCAAAAAAAAAATGCTTGTGATTTGCAATTCCTCTATCTGATTTTCAATATAACAAAGGAGTAAGAAAAGAGCACATGGGAGATGAGTACAGTTTCTCCCAAGATACAGCAGTCATGGCTATGAAGGACAGTGCTTGTTCATTTTCAAGTCCAGGGAAGGATGCAAGACCACCACACCTGTACTTCAGCAGTGGAGCCTTTCACAGCCCCTCTCAGACTCCTCTTCTTGAGATATGTAGCTCCCTACAGCATGTGTCTGTTACAAATTCAACATGATGTTTCACACATGGCCCCATGAGCAAATACTGCATATTCAGTAACATATTCAGAGTAAGATAAGCATGGGGTTTGTGTCCTTCCTATCTGACTATTGGCACAGGCACCTTTTAAGCATCTGCTTTATTACAAGTATTATATCATATTTTTGCTACTATTTCTAGCAAGTCCAGCTCTTGCCTTAAGAAAAACAGGACAATACCTCAATATAACCATTCCCAGTATTACTGAAAGAATGGTGAGACAGGGAAAACTCCTGTTTATAATGTAATGTATTTATATTTTTGGTGCAAAATTTGGCATCAGCTTGTAATGGTCTCCAGCTGCCTTGAATGCAAGACTGATGGCATCCTGGGTATCTGGGGTTTAAACATAACCAGCGTATTTAGGAAAAGAGAATAACCCCTGTTTCACAGTTACACAAAGAAGTAAATCAAAGCCCTTTTTGCAGTCCTTGCTGTACTGCACGCTCTCTTGAGATGTGCCAGGCATCACACTGCACGGTATCATGATGCTGGGCAGGCTGCTGGCCATGAACAGGAAAACCTCACTAGGTTTTCCCATTGCTGCTAGAGCAAGAAAGCATTTAATCCTGTAAACAGGATACAACGCTATAATCTCCAGGTGGGTATGTTATATAAATGGATTTGAGGAATTTGAAGACTGCTGTTGGGAGACCAGGCTGGCACCTCAGCTGACATAAATCTCTGTAACTTCATCAGTCAGTGGACTTGCATCAATTCAGCTCACATTTGAGGTGGTGGTCTTCAATTTCTTTAACTTTTTAATGTTTCTGTAACCCTCAGCAGAGCAGGAATAAAAAGCATTCCTGCTCTCCAATGGATGATTCCCTGCACAGAGAAGCCACGGCACAGGGGAGCTTCTGCAGCTCTGGCTGCCGGGGCACACCAACCACCAGCAACCATGTCCTGCACAGCCACCCTTAGTACAGGGACCTGCAGTGCCCCAGACACTCTGCAGCCCTTCTTCTCAAAGTCACAATTTACCCCCATTTATTTCACAGGGTCAACCCCTTTAGGAAGGTGGCGTGCAAACACGAGATCCCACATAAACCCAGCATTAAAGTTAATGTCACTGAATATCAAATTGAGGTTGGCTTAAATAAAGTTCCTGGAGTTCAATCAGAACTCATCATCAAAAGAGCAACTGGGAGCACAATCGGTACAATTTGCCCATGGATAGCATGTATTCCTTTAATTTTTTAAAAATGTTATGAACTTTAAGTAGCACAGCAGGAAAAAGGTATCAGTAACAGCTGTCAAAACCCTGACTTTTATGACTTCTTACACTACAATTTATCACCCTCAAAAATTGCTCAGATTGATGGCATTTATGAGTAGAATCTTCCTTCTATGTCACATAATACTACCAGGTTAAGCTTTCAAACATTCCTCACTCATGTTCAAAGAGCAGCATGGTGGGGCTGCCCCAGAGACAGAGTTCATCTCTAATGGCCTATTTAAACCTCCACCACCCAAGGTGGCTTTGGGAAGAAAAGCTCCTTTTTAAGGTGTTTCTTATAACAGGAGAAAACCACTCCTGGAAACAGACCCTAATGCAATAGAAGGATATCAAAGAGCAGCCACTACCAAACAGTGTAGGCTATCCCAAAGGTAAAGTTTCAGTTTTCTTTGCTTATGGAGACTTCTGGGTCTTCATCAGGAGGATGCTGATACTCAGACATAAATATTATACAAAATGAAGTGACTTGTGAACAGGCACTTCAGATTAGACTTTGTCCTGGTGCAAACAGCATTTTCCATGAACAATTTGCAAACCAGTGCCATTGTGATAGATACAACAGTCTACCACATCTTCCAAGGCCTTCCCACTGTCATGGGTACCAAGGAGAAGCCAAGCGAGAAAGCTGACCAATGCACAGCAGTTTACAGGAGCCTGTCCTCTCTGTGTGCCTACACTGAGAACTGGCTGCATCCTGTCACCTAGAGGGACTGAGGACAAACACAAAATAATTGTATCTCCAGGGATGAAATACAGCTAGCTGTTCCCCTGAGGAGGCTCTTGTTTTGCTGTTAGACAAAGGACATAAGGAAAAGCTCTGAAGAAGTGCACTGTAATAGAATGACTAGGGATAAAAAACAAATTCAGTATCAATGTGCAGAGCAACTCAACAGTCAAATGGAAGGGAGATCATGTACATTTCTTCAAGAGAAAGTCACCTGACTGGAGCCTATTACTTTCTAATTTAAAAATACATTTATTTTATTGTTCAACAAGAAATTATATTTTACTCTGTTGATGTAATCCAGTGAAATAAATCAGTCACTACATAACGTCCTCTTATGCCAAACCAGTAAGTTGCTGGGACCTTTATAAAAGTCATATATTAGAACTTCAGTGCAAACTAATGGATGTTATTCTTTGCTGTGTTTTACAAAAAAATAGCCCCAGATATCAGGACAATGCCAAAATCAGAGCTACTCATCTGAATGCTATGACCATCTGCAGTGCTTTGGCAACTGGGAGACAACAAGCTCCAGGATAACAAGTCGTTTTACTTCTTTTGGTATATTACAAGTCAGAAGTTAAAAGCAAGAAAAGTAACTAAAAGAATGTAATTTCATTCCACTGAAAAGAAGGCTTAATGGGTAATCAGAATAATGTGCACTGCTCCAGCAATTTTTTCCATGACAATTAATAAAAAATAATGACTTTCTCTGTTTTGAAAATTTAGGATTATACTGGATTGAGAATGCACTACAAAGAACGTCCTGCTTGCTTTATTAGATGCCTCAAAGAGAAATAATTTCTGCAAGCTGCCTTTTATCTGGAACAAAGAGCTTCAGTTTAAACTTCTTGAAGAACACCACCACAGCATCTCCATAACGAACAATGTGTGGACCAAGTAACTAAACAGCAAATAATTCTTTATAGATCAGTCTGATAGCATTCTGCCATCTCGTCAGAGCATTCTTCTGTGAGCAGCTGGAAATCAGCGCCATGAAGTAAGTTTCTCTTGACCCATTTGCTGCTCAAACTATTGTACCAGAGAGTGCTTTACATGAGAAGTGCTGCTACTCTCAGCATTGTGGCTGCTGGGGAAGCTTGTAGGAGCACTAAATAGGCAGCAAAAAAATAATTGAAAGACATGACAACAAATGCCTTTTTAGAACAACTGCCTTTTTAAATATGCACGAGATGGAAATGATAATACATAATTAATACATGTACAGCTGTATAACAAAAATAGTGTTACGCTATCTGCTAAAGCACATCAGTGGCAGCGTTACAGTGCAGTAGTATAGTACTGAAGGAAGTGCCTAAACAGGTGGATAAACAGAACGGTTTCTTTCTCATGGGTTTTAAGTGCTTTCATAGTACCATCACATTTGTTACCCTCAGACCTTAAATATACACATCATTCATTCTTCAATCATAATCTGTCTCATATAGTAGGATGATCTTTGTCAATGCTGGAAATGCAAAACATCACTCAAACCTGGTCTTGTTTATTCTGCACCAATATAAAAATACGTTCCTTCATGCTATGTTGTTATGCAGTGTAGCTGTTTACAAAACTGGATATTCCACCATCCAAGTTTGCTCATTGCTTACAAAGGGAGCTTACAATTATTCAATAACCACTGCCCTGTAGGCAATGGTACCCAGGGGAGCTTCAAGCCCTGTCCCTGTCCAAACTACCTGGAACTAGTAAAACCTTTGTCTCTGAACTGGTCCCAAGTTCTCCACTTCACTTTTTTCCATCTCTATCATCCATTAGAAAAACAGGGATTTAAATTGCAATCAACTTGTTCACTGAAGGTTGTGTGACTTGAATTAAGCTTTGCAATTCAAAAAATGTACCTGAGCTACATAATGAAAAATTGCAAAAAATGTATTTTATACACAATTGCAGCCATTTGCAGGCTGTTCACAACACATTTTGCCTGGTACTGTATGAATCAAAATGTACCCCTATAATTAGAACAGGAATTAACTGCAACAGTCAAGCTGTTAAAGTCAGGTGTTAAATGCTGACTTCACTTGACACCTCAACAGGATTCTGGTCCTTGCAATTAATATCCTCTAATTAAGGAGGTTTTCCCCTATATTAAGTCAACTGCCAACTAATTACTATATCCTCCAATGAACAGACTTAAAAGCTTGTAAGTCTGGTTTGCAGGTTTTTTTTGTTAACTTTGTTAAAACCTTAACTCTTTTTGTCCTTTGAACTTCTATGTAAACTTTTTCTTTTACTCTTTATTCAGTACAAATTTACCCTTAGCCTTCTCCCAGGTAAGCGAAAGCATGCTGGGTTACTGCTGCAGCAGTATAACTTTGCTTATCTCCACAAAAGAACTCAAAGTATCTTAATATTAAAGAACAAATGTATACAGTAAAAAGTACACTGTGAGCATGTCTATATGCATGGTAATGCAGTAAATATTGCCCTTAAACATTTCTCTAATCCCACAGATGATTTTTCACCTGGCTGGGTTTATTCACTGGAAAACCAGCAGGATCCTTCTTAAATAAAGCAACTCTTTCCTCCCAAAGGAGAGGAGGACCACCGAAGCGATCAGTGAAGCACACTACCCGCACCGCCCAGTGTGCACACACACCCCATACCCCATATGGGCATCAGTGGTTAGCTTGGAAAACTCATTCACTCCCCACGCTCCCCTGCAGCTCCCACCACATCTCCTCCAGCTGTTCCGCCAACTTCCAATTCACAAAAGCAAAACCTCTTTAGAACCAAAATAAATACTAATCTTAAATTCATTGTACCCTGACAGCAAATAAGTTTGCTGTGCTTACTTCAGCATGAATAAAAAGCCCGCAAGGAGACTCCTACATAAGAGCATATTTACAAGTTCCATTACCCACTGCAGAGATTGATGTAATAAACCTATAATAAAAAGCCTCATGTTATGGATTTCTCTAATGTTTCTCATCAAACAGCCTGTATTATCTTGGCTTGTGTATTCAATTTAAAATAGGTTTTCAATAAGTGCCTTGAAGCTAGAGGTCATTTTCACTTAGATTTCCAACATGCAGGGACGTGTACTGTCTTTTCCTGCCCTCGGAAACTAAGAGCTGTTTGTAGCTTGGTCAAGTACAGTTTACAAAGTAGGCAGACGGATGGATTAGAGAGAACAAGAGAGAATATATTATCTGTATACCTAGTCATATCTTACACCTATAGCCAAAGCTACCAGGGGCACAGGCCCTGTTATGCAATTTATTTTTATTACTAAATAGAAGGATGTAGTTGTTCCTCATGAGATAAAACCAGCGCACAGAAATTGTTTTGCCACCAACTGTCACCTTATTTGTATTTCATACTGTCTGGTTGCAACACAACCGAGGTGTTTCCTGTGACCTGCAGGCAGACTACCTTGGATCTGCAGTAGTTACTTCACCTTTTAGTAGAAATAGTACAAAATGGTACATCAGATGCAGTGTTTGGGGATGCAGGCAATTGCTACATACTTGTACCTATTTAATTTTTTTCCCTGGCACCAGATTTAGCTAATAACCAACAGTTCCTAATTAAGGTCCAATGCAATTTACCTCAGGACACATTTCAAATCACTACAAGGTAATTATGGTAATATTTTCCTCAGTTATTAAATCATTTAAATATGCTGTTTTATTTTCAGTTCTTAACCCTTTACTCCACAATGTCCCCTGCTCACTTTGAAGCAGCTTCACGGTACACCAATTTTTCATTTATCTCCATTTCAATGACACAATTTCTGCTAAAGCCTCTTGTTCAGTCCCAGTGCAATCGATTCACTGTCATCATGGGTTGTTTTTTGTCTGATTTCAATGGACATGGGACATGAAGTCCATGTCTACAGATGTCAGAGAGAAAGAAGCCTCATGGATATTTAGACTTTGCATGTCAACCATTTATGACTTTTTTCCTTGTAATCAAGTCTTCCTTTCATTAGTCATGCAATAGCAGTAATAAAAGTCCACAACTCCATGGCCTGCTTTTTAGAAAGAATAAAACTGTGCTTTTTTGATAAGTTAACATTTTGCAGAACAAGCTGCTGAAAATGTTGGAATCAAATAAAAGCAGAGATATACTGAAGCAAAGATGAAATAAAACTGTATTAAATTGAAATCAACACCCTCAAATTTAATGAGAAGAGCAGATACCTTTGCCATCAATCTCATTGCAAAAAAGGGGAAGGGCACTCAGAGGTGGGCAGCATGCTTGCTGTCAGAAAAGGTTAAAAATAGGTAGCTTGTTGTACATCAGTTGATGCTCTGACAGATGGACAGACATCTTCCCAAGGGGTAGAAGATTCTTCCCAGTCACAACAGGAGCACATCCAAAAATCTCTTAAAAACCCAACGGATACTTTAAAATAACAACGGCAAAATAATGCTCTCCTGTGTATATACGTAAAGTTCAGGCAAAGTTTTCTTACATGGAAAACAAACTATACGCACTCACCTGCACTGTGACAACTTTAGCCTACTCAAGCTCTTACATTTTTCACTGTGGTAGTTCAACAGCAGCAGCATGACTGCGCCCTTGCTGATCTTGAGTTCATGGGTAATCACTGCATTGTAAGCATTTGGGTGAAGACATCACACCATGCCTGATTTCCGCACTGAAATAGCCTCTGAATTAAAAGACTCCAGGTCAAACTGCACTGTGAAGCTTAAGCCTGTTACATGCCACATTTATGGAATGCTTCAAGTGGCGTTAAATGAAGACACCATTAGACATTTAATGATGCCATTCTCACTGTCGCAAACAATGTTTCACCTTCTTTTTTATCCACCCAGCCATAATGACACGTTTTGGTCTGATATTTCTACTTCAAATTAACAGGTTCTCATCTGCCAGAGTCCAGTCCCCTTTACATGCCTGCACTTTCACTGTACTGAAATATCACTTTAATTTCAGGTTACAATGTATCTGTTCTAGCCTTTTATAAATGATTCATCAGTCCCTTTGTTTTTAGCTCGACAGCTAAAGGACCTCTGCTCCCAAACTCAAAATCAGCTGTAAGGATAACTGGGAAGCAGGACTATAACTTGTATGTCTCATGCATGCTGGGAACAAACTGATTTCAGCACATTTGAATATATATTTGGCTTGCTGACTTTTCACCCCTGGTAATATCCCCATAGCCCTTCCACAGCCCAAGAGCTCTTCTTTCAGCTTCGGCATAATTTCATAAGCAGGGATTGTGCCAAGCTATTCCCCAGTTCAGAGCACAAATGGAACTTTTCTTGGACAACATCTGAAAAACCCCAACCCTCTGAATAGCCAATGAAGTTGTAGAGGTCTGCAGGAAGCTGCTAAAATTACACACCTAGGGAAGTGGAATTGTTTTCACAGGTACTAAACACCTCCCTTTTGTGGTGAAATGTGTGGAATTTAAGGCACTTAAATCAGGTTCCTCTTCTAGTATTTTCTCATCTTCCGCAATTCTGAATACAATTGTGAGAAGTTAAGATAATCAAAATGGTAAACAGATGTCTTCAGAAAAAGTGCTCCTATTTTAAAGGAAGCCTCCACAAGTGACAATTAAAATCTATGGAGAACAGTCAATCCTAAGGCTCACAAAGTCCACCATTATCTCCAGTGAAAATTCTACACAGCCTTTGGACATCTCCAGATCTTAAGCAGGACTCCTGGAGTCCTCAGAGCTGAAAAGACATGGACCTGTGGGAGCAAGTCCAGAGAAGGCCATGAAAATGCTCCAAGGGCTACAACACCTCTCCTGTGTAGAACAGCCTGAGAGAGTTGGAGTTGTTCATCCTGGAGAAGAGAAGGCTCCAGGGAGACCTTAGAGCAGCTTCGAGGGCCTGAAGAGGGCGGACAAGAAATCTGGAGAGGGGCTCTTGACAAGGAGATGTAGGGACAGGACAAGGGGGAGTGGCTTTAAACTGAAAGAGGGTGATTTAGGTGAGGTCTTAGAAATAAACTGTTTTCCCTGAGGGTTCTGAGGCGCTGGTACAGGTTACTAGAGATGCCATGGCTGCTCCAGCACTGGAACTGTGCAAGGCCAGGTTGGATAAGGCTTGAATAACTTGGCCTAGTAGAAAGTGCTCCTGACTATGGCAGGGGCATTAGACTAGATGACCTTTAAAGGACCCTTTCCAGCCAAAACCATTCTATGATAAGATGTTTAAAAAGCCTAAATTCACACTGCATTTGCATTGGTCAGCTTAAATAAACCCTTACTGTTTTTATAGCACAGGTTAGTTTTCTGTTGATTGCCTTTTTCCATGTTACTTAATTGCCTTTAAAAGAAAGAGGATGTTCAGGACCAAGTTTTAATGCAACATCTTGAACAAATTATAGTAAAAGAAAATTTGAACCTTTGATAATTTAAGTGTTATTTTTTACTACTAATGTGAATCCAACCCTAACAAATTAAAACAGGAAGAATTAATTGGATATGCAAATAAGATTATTCACTATATAAATCTAATTACATACCAATTTGCTTTAACAGCATGAAAAGAGAAAAAAAGTTCTTTGTAAATCGTTTTAAAAACCACCTGTTGCACAAAAAAGAGGAAATGCTTTATCTTAAAGGTACTCACTGTCAGCATTAGGAAAACAAGGTATTTTGAAGATCTCATCAAGAGAACCTTTTTAATGGGCACCCTGCTTAGTCCTCTGATTTATAATATTCCATTATTAGTTTTTAAACATATACTACAAAATACTGTTCTCCAACCCCAGCAACAGACAAAACAGGCTGATCTTGGAAATATCAGGTGATTCCAGTCCCAAACCCTGATTTTTCTGTGCTGCTACAGACCTATACTCATACCTGACCACAGAAAACTATCAACACTGAATCTGCAGGCTGGGGTGGCATCAAAGTCAGAGCAAATCTTGCCAGCAGCAGTCATGGAGCAACTGCTGTCTGCATCATGCACATACTGATCCCTTTCAGGTTTCTCTGTCACCTTTGTAAAGCAAAAAGGGACAAAGGAATAATTAGCAGAACACGACACTGCAGTGAGGAAGATTTCTCTAGGGGAAAAAAGCCTGTTAATTTTAAGCCTTTTGTATCCAAGAAGCAAATTACATATGTAGCCAATTTACTTGTTTGAATAACTACTTGTCAGTAAGAGTAAAAATTATAAATGAGATCACTGGAATTGATTAAGATACAGAATAGCTGACACCGTAATTAGTGCCCAGTGTGCCACCTCTGATAAAGAATCCCAATCACCCGCTTTCATTGACTGTACATTGAATTTTGTCATCTGACTCTGGCTCCTTGATTCACAAATTGGGCATCTAAAATAATCCAGAATAAACAGTATTAAATATGTCCTCCATTATAACAAGAAAGGGAATTAAATTTTGCACTGCTACACCAAGCAAGTATTAAGATGACCTTATGAAAATCAAGTTTATTACAGAAACTAAATTTGACCCATATGAAATCTGAACTAGATGTATGTAACAAAATATTAATATGCATTTAAAAATAATTTATGGCCATAAGTGGTCATAGAAACAGGAGCTTCATATGGAAAAGCTCCTTGGAAACAAAAGTGAACTCACAAATACTCTAACATGTGACATGGGGGGACATGGAAGGTCCTGCCTGGTTCACTGCTGCTCTTCATGAGGAAAGTTGCCTTTTCTGGGACTGAAAATTCAAATGTAACTGGTGACTGAACACCTCTAGTCATCACCTGGAGCAAAACCCATTTGTGACACCTCACAGAGCTGCATCTTCTCCCCAAGAGCATTTCAGCCCGGGAGCAAGCAGCCGCCTAGAAGAGCAAGTATGCATGTATGGACTGCTCTCGCACCAGAGCATCTTCCAGCTTCCACTCTGCTTTCCTGGGCATCTTAATTTCCTTGTGCCCAGTGTAACTCGGGAGAGGCTGCCTTGTACACGGTTATCATTGAGGAAGGCAGTGTCATCTTGTACCTGTGGGTTTAGGAAAGCAGCAGCTGTATCCAGATACACTGCAATAACTTCACAAGCATTGTCTGCTCTGAGTCTATAGGTAATGTATTAGGACACAGTGTTGGAAACTGAATAAACACTGTACGCACACTCCACAGCCTTACTTTGGGTGAAAACTAATATGATCTTAGACAGAGCTGATTCTCCAGTGAAGGATGCACACACCAGAGGATTACATTTTTATTGCTGTATCAGATTCTTTAGACAGTTTTCTAATTAACCAGCCCCCACACACCTACCCCTACACTCCTGCTCTAGATGCATGTGCTGAACCATAAACATCTAATTCTGAATCATATTATCAAGCAGGTTGTGGTTACGCAGGTTTACTGACATCTAGTTTTACATTGCTTACATTACTAAACAAGAAGACACTCAAAAATCCTGCAGTTTTTCTTTTCTCCCTCTTCTGCATTTTAAAGGGGTTTACGGCACTTAAAAATGTTACTTCTTAAAAAATTCACTTTTAAAGACATTTGCAAGGCTGTGCCTCATTCTACAATTTCTCTGCTTCAGGGGAAATCTGATCCCATTTTTAATGGAGATGCTGAGATTTCGAATTAGCACAGCCTGTCATGCAGCCTGACACCTCACCCCCTTTGGCATGCTCCTTCAAGCAATTTGGTCATCCACTCTGTTACTGACTTCCCATCAGGTTTTGTTCTTCATCTGTCTGCTTTTTTGGGAAGTACAATGAATCAAGAGTTAATGACATTCTGGTACAAAGTCCGAACAAGTCAGCATTTCTAAGTACACATTTTCACAAACGTAGCTGCCAAATAAGCAGACATAAACTCTCAAGAAATCTACAATCCCAGCAAACTAAACTCTCCTCCTACCCACAAGAATGCTCCTGGTGCTTAGTTACAACTTGCTTTGCTTTCAGAGCATTGCCCTTACACTGCCATAGATGAGCACTGAAAACAAATGCAGAAATTTGGTGAACACAGAGGGGTTTTTTTTTGTCACTTGAAGTCTCTACATGTGTTTGTTATTGTAGATTTTAGATTGTATTTATAATGAAGGATAGATCAAGTTAAGCATTATACAGCTAAAGACATGCTGGTAGTACATTCATATGGTTTAGCCAAGATATTTTTCATTTAAGTACAGACTGGCTACTAATACATTTGTATAGTGAAACTAATATACTTTTTATTACTTTAAATGCTATGTTGGCAGCAGCACAGTAACTGTTGAATTTACATGAGATCTTCTAAAGTCTTCAGAAACAACTTAAATAGTTTTTCAGCTACTGCATTCTCCTGTTCACAGTAAACAGCAATTGCAAGGGACAAAACAACTCCTGCAGACTGTCAGCATGGCTTCCTCTGTGTCCTCCAGTACGACTAAGCAAAGTGGTGGAAAATGCTTTGTTTTTCTCTCTAAATCTTCCTACTGCCTCCTCTGCCTCTGTCAGGGGCAGCCAAGGCAGCTCTCAGGTGTGCACATTAGCGGCTCAGTGCACTGGAAGGGGTTTTTCTAGCTGTGAAATTGCCTCATGTGTACACTCAGAGCCCCACTGCGGGCACCTGAGGTCTCAAGGTCCTCCTGTGGTTGGCTGTTCATGCACCCACAGGACACGCTGAGAACCAGGCATGCCACAAACTGTGCTACAGGTAATGATGCCCCATGCACACAGAGCGCTGCAACCACAGCAACTGGTGTCAAACAACCTGTGTCTTCCTCTTAGTGCTACACTGATCGGTCACACAGGCAGGAGGGACTGGAGCCCAAAATGCAGAGCAGCCACAGATACCCTCCCTATACCCAAAACCCTTCTGCACTCTGCAGCACTTCCAGATGCCATATTCAATTTTCTTCCATAAAAAAAGAAGCTTTGGAAGAATACAAAGAGAATGAAATCAGACAAAACTACAATAAACGTTAATGCAAAGTCCAGCTTTCCTACAGGAAACTATTTTGCCAGAAACTCTGTCCTGCTAATTATTAAGCACACAAAGATCTTGGCTCTTGTAATTTCACTGATTTAGACTGGCACATTTGATCAGTGACACAGTAAGCTGTGTTATGACATCTTTCAAATAACAAAAAATCCTTGCCAACTACTGCAATGTTAACTGCTATATTTTCACGTGTCTTCTCCTAAATACTTTTAGAAGAAAGCAGTAAAACGCCAGAGAATGTCCAGACCTGAAAACAAAAAAAAGGTAACTAAGTTTTACCAGTAATTGCATGTCACATTAAGAAAAGTTAGATTAAAAGTGCTGAAAGCCCCTATCACCATTTTAAACACAACACCTTGCAAGAACTGTGACCGCCACTGCTGACTCCAAAGTGTAAGATCTAACAGGCTAACAACCTTTCACAAATCAATCCTTCAGAACACTGGCAGGCACATTTAGCATGTATCACTGGGAAAAACACATTTTATACACAGCCAAGTGTGTTTCAAACATAGCACAACCACACCTGTACAGAAACACCGAGTCTGATAGGTGTTGGAATGATATGGTGACTTCAAGTAAAATTGTCAAATTTTTTGATTCAACACTACCCAAAAAAAGAGAAACACAGCAATCAGACCATTATTGCCTGCAATAGTGCCATCCTCATTCCAGGAACAACTACCAGCACCTGAAGGTTGAGATGAAGATTCCTCTTTCCCAAATCACAGGTCAGATTCCCATCTCCTGTGCTTCTACTCAGCTTGGTTAGGCAGTTCCTGACCTTTTCAAATGGCCCAAGCAGTGCTACAGCAACAGGACTTCACCCCATGGACACTGCTGTACTACACTGGCACACACTACAGACATTTGCAGCTGCAGGCTCATGTGAAGTTGGTCCTGAGCTCTTTGCAGCCCTATCCATGACTTCTTCATGTTCTATCTCTGTACTGCACTGATTTCTGAACCTGCTCAGGATGGTCTAAACACTAAATTCAGTGGTGCTTAACAGAAGGTTGACCTGCTTTCTCTGGGTTTGATTTGATTCCCGAGGACATTCATAGAATGAGAGGGTGGATTTTGCTATTAAAGCAGTATCTCATTGATTTTCAATGTCATTTCTGCTCCAGAGTGGAATTCACTATTCTTGAGTGAGAAGGAATATAATATTGTGACCTAGCAATTCACCAAGATTACCCAGTACAGACAATTCCCTGTCAACTCTTGCTGACAAAGCATTTTAGTTGTACGCATGAGCTCTAAATCCTTCATCAATACAACACCCAATGTCCCTTTTCCTGTACCTTGCAGTGTTTTAATTTTCAATTTTAATTTTTAATTTTAATGTAATACCTGTGAAACATCTGTTTCAGGATGAGCAACAGAATTGTATGCTTTGCCTCATCCACATTTCCTGTGCTTTATATCCAATTTGCATGCATGTGCATTTAAAAAAAGGGACATTAGCCACATGCTTTAAACGTGGTCTGGATTATGGAGCAGCAGCTAAAACTCAACACAGACTGCCCCTTTTAATACTTTTCAGGTATGCATATAATTTTAAACAGTTCTACACATTCTCATCTAGTTTGTACTGCACATGTGTAGTAGTATTAGCTGTACCTTTTAAGTAACTTTGGTCAGGCTTGCAGCATTTCCCTTTGAACGCTGATACACATCTCATTGCCTTTCACTCCCTGTCCCCAGGCCCCATGATGTAACCCAGGCACACTCTTGCTGCCATTTCACTAGAGTAAGCTCCAGTAATTCATCATTCACACACTGCTCCTGCAGCCACAGTTGCAGAAGAGAACATGTTTGTAAACAAACATCCATCACGGTTGTTTGCACATCTCTATTTTCTTGTCTTTTTGACCTTTTTTTTGCTCACTGATGTTTTGATAAATACAACTCTTTGAGTAACCATCACCTAGTGCTGCACTGCAATTAGCACCAAGAAGTGTGACAACTATTAATGGATTATTTAGCATTTCATAAGCTGCAGAAAATATTTAGATAGCGGAGAAATACAGAAATCACACAGAAGAACAGTAAAACAGGAAGCCAGAAGCAGGATACCAGAACATGGAAATCCTGTGCCATTAAAATGCAATAAGCCAGCTCCTGGCTGATTCAAATTGGAATTCTTTGACAGAAGTCAATAAAATGACTTGCTCTATTGGAGGACCAGGGTTATTTATCAGATTTGACAAACCTTCTCTTTCTCAAGCAGCACAAGGGCTGCAGGACCTTGCTGGGAGCAGTGGGGAGGGCTCTGCTGGGCTACAGATAGTGATGTGGGATCATCCACCAGGCTGCTTTCCAGATGAAGCAGTGTCTTTCCACAGCAAATCTACACAAACTCAAGCTGTTCAGTTTAACCCACTCACATCAGCTGATCCCCAGTGCTTACTGGTACACATCTCTGCATAAAGATACCACATTGACCTAACACAGGCAAAACATCTGTTGCAAATGTTGGTGCTGATCCCACCGAGCAAACTCAACATTTACCTCTATGGCTGGAGCTTTGACAAATTATAAACTCCCACTGCAAAGCTGCTTCCTAGTTCTGGGAGCCTGTAAGACAGGCATATTAAATGAGCAATAAAATGCAACTTAATGGGGTCAATGTTAAATTAGTTTCAATTATCAAACCCCATTTTAACAAAATGAATGCCTGGCTTACTTCCAGGATCCACATAATTTACATGGGAAAGCATTAGGTTCTCTCTCCTCATGCTAACTGATGGCATGTTGCTCCTTTGCCTTTCATCAGGGAATAACTTCTATATTCTGTTCTAAGTACATGAATGTACTAATAAAAGCCAGGAATAAAGAACACATGGAAGTTCATGCAGAAATGAACTGCAACAGATCAAGAAATAGGGCTGTTAAGCTTGATGAAGCAAAGTCAGTATTAATATATTTTGGAAACTTCTATGCAGATTATTTTCTAATTAGTTGTCTGAAGAGTGATACTGTGAGCTAGTACAACAACTGAGGTAATACACCGAGAACGTCTGCTTTTCACCAAGAAAGGACACAGGTTTTATGATGTGCACCATGCTCTTTAGATCTTGAACTAAAAAGAAACACCTTGCAGTGGTATGTTACATATGCTGGAAATTAGCTATTGTATTTTGAAATGAGCAGCTAACATTGGGGAGTACAGACAAATAAGGACCCGGGGCCTGACTGCTCTCCCTGGAAAGAGTGGAGACGCCAGTGCATCCCGAGGAGCCCAGCACCACTACTCAATATCACATAGGAAAAAAGATGAGAATCTGCAGTTTTTCCAATTTATAAAACCAGAGATGTAGCCATTACTGATAACTGTTCTTGGCCACTTGACTTGAGAATTGCAGCTGGGCTTCCTGACTAGGAAGACGCATCATTTTTATATTGCTACAGAGAGCATTTTTATTCCAGTCGAGGAATACATTGTTCAATAACAGTTTGATTATGTGCTGTGCTGCCTTTTAGACTTGTTTTCTCAATCAAGTATGTGAAAGTTCCTAACCCAGAGGGACTAAAGTGAGCCAACACCTGCAAACACACACGCAATGGCAAAAGCCTCTTCCATCTCACTCAGGTGCCCTGGTTACAGCTGGACCCTCAAGCTGTCCTTCAAGACCCTCTCAAGCTCTCCCCACCACCAACTCTCCCAGATTTTATGTCCATAACAGTTTTTTTGGAGCCTCTTTCGATTGCTCTTTCAGAGTTGTCAGCCATCATTTCTACACTGCAGATGTACCACTCCTCAGGCTGGGCTCTAGTCTCACCCCTCTGCCTCTTTCAAAGATACTTCCTTAAGGAAAAAAGCCACAAGAACAAAGCTCATTTCTCCTTTAGCCTTTCTTCCAACTTTTTTTTTTTTTCTTTAATTGGCACTAAGTATCATCCCTTTCAGTAATGTTTGCAGTTTCAGAGTTGCCTGTATCTACTTTCTCTGAGTATGGTCACAACGTACTTGTGCCTCAACCAGCAAGGTCAGAGATCACCAGTATGCTATGGGCACTGGATAAACGTTACACATTCAAGGGGATCACAAAGTCATGACAAATGTGCAAGGTAAAACAACGTGATTCTTCAATTTATCACCAAATCACCACAACCTGGACTTCAGCAGTAAAGCTCAAAAATACAATGATGTCATTATTTGTTTCATATATAATTCCTCTTTTAAGGGACATGATAAAAAACAACCTGATTTAGGTTACTTGACCAAGAATTTAAAAACTATTTGTAAATAGACAAGGAAGTGAATTTTTCTCGCCTTCATTCCAAGCATTCATCCAGCTGCCTTCAGCCCCTTTTTATCTTGCTGTATCTCATGAATTACTCCCTGCTTTCATACCCCGGAAAGCCCCAACCACCAACCTGCCTTCTTTCAAGTCCCTCTTCAGACCTCTTCTCATAAAGCTCACACAAAATACTAATTCACATGGACCATATGAAAAATGGAAGGAGGAATAAAGCTTGATCTGGGTCTTAGCGAGCGTTTAATGTTGTCTGTTTACACAGATAGTAAGCTCTCAGGGGCAGAAATAATTTATTCTTCCAAGTCTCACTGAACACCCATTATATTATCTGCTTTTCACAAGTAAAACCAACAATAACACTCTGAACTTTGTCAGGGATCTATTTTGCAGCCATGAAGCATGAGAAGATATAATTTAAAAAATAGTATAGTAGATATTTCAGACACAAAGAGGAAGGCATCTAAATTCACATGGTACTCAACACACATTGTACAGAGTTCAAACACTCTCAGACATACTACTTCTTTTCAGCTATGCAATATATCTGAAAAGACACAGGACATTTTATAAATTACAGTTTCCCTTAAAGCAGATGTAATCTTCATACATTTAAACTCAGAAAGGTAAAATTAAGACACATCAATAAATTAAGATAGATATATTTTTCACACTTTTCACTAATACCTGGAAAATGTTTCACTAACACCAACTTCAGCTGAAGATGCTGACTGCTGCCTGGTTAATTAGTTGACTGACTCATTGATTAGCAACTTCTTATAAATTATAAATCGTTGTAATGCATGACTTGTTTCATAGCCTAATGAATATGCTATAGACTATTAAACAATTGCATCTTAGTTCAATTTATGAAGCTAAATACATATATTTAATTGCAAAATAAAGAATTCAAATACATAAGGAAAAAACAAATTGAAGCACTGAGGTGATAATGTGCAAGTTTTGCTTTTCATCATAATATGCAGGAAAACTTTCCCAAAACTTGCAATGAGTCAGTGCAGCCTGTTGTGAGTATATCCTTAATTTCAAAGCACAGACTGTCACAGCATTTGACAAACACTTCAATAAACCAGCATTAAACAATGTGCAGATGAACGAGCTGCACTATAGCATTTTGTGCTCTATTCATTAAAAGCAGTATTTACTGCGAGCAGTCCGCTTACTTGCTATAGACTGATTTTGAGCACAAACATGCAAGAATGCATCAGCATCTGTTCTATTTAATGGCCCAAATCCTGTAAGAGCTGGAGCACTTGTGACCACCAGTGCCTAGCTGCAGAAAGCAACATGTATTTCTATGGAAGACCCTACAAAATGATGCAGACACAGTGAAGAGTCTCACTTTCTGCTACAGATAACATCAGCCAGCAATGCTCTGCCAGCCTATTTACACATTCAACTGTCAATAAAGGGCAATTCTGTTATTGCCCACATTTATAGTACTATAATTATCAAAGTTGAATTGACCCTTTCACCTTTCATTCCGTTTGGATGATCACCCTTAATTGCTGCTTAACTGAAAGACCTTTATCCAAACAATAATGATTGCTGCCGACATCATTTTCAGTCAGTTAATGCTCCTCTGCATGAGGTAAGGGCAGAAGGCAAACCCAAGTCTGAAAGGAAACTAATGGTTCCCTCAGGGGCTCTAAATGATGAAAATACCTGTGAAAGTGTGGAGAAAAGGGAAATAAGTTCTGTACCTATGCAGGATGGTGTCAGGGGGTGAAATATTTACACAGAGGCATTTCACACTAGTTATGCTAGACTTTCCCCAGCAATTGAAGCAAGCAACAGTAAACAGAAGCTCCAAACTTCAACCTCAAGAGTGGAAGAACAATGTCTTGCATGCAGTTAATAAACCTGTTGTTATTTCTAGGTACACACTCCAGGCCAGCACTGCAGCTCTCAGACCACGCAAAACAAGTTTTCTAAAACCCCAGGGACAGAACAGGCAAGAAGCCCCAGTGCCTGATCTGGCAGGTTTTGCATCACACAATATCTCTTACTTTTTCTTCTCATTGACCCCACAAGCATCACAAAATGAGGTCCCTTTCCTATAATATTTAGATTTTTGAAGAATCATAAATATTTTACCTATACAGTAACAAACTAATCACCTCAAATTTTGACATAAAACTTCATTTTTATTGGCAATAAAGAAGTATTTTGGGTCCGTATTCTCCACAATTTGATAGATGCTTGGAAAAGTAGGTATTCTTGTAACTCCCTAAGCAAGATTTAATTTCAATGCTTACATATTAATTCAAATGTAACCAAGCAAAATTGAAAAGAGGCATCATATAAAATGCACAGAGGATCAATAACCAGCCAGATACTTGGAACATCCGCTTATAAAAATGTCTGTATACCCTCTGTTTTATTTAAAGCGCATCATCTTACCTCCATAACTTTTGAGAAAGATGTAATTAAACTTGCCCAGACGGACTTGTGAGTTAAACAGGGAAAAACATAATATACCTAATCATCTGCATGTAAAGGATAAATGAGAAAATTGCATTGATATGGTCTCTAACTTTGTAATTTGGGAAATTATGGCCTAAATCACAGTCAGGTCACATCTAGCAAGAGCTTCACTGCTGACAGATCAGGAATCTAAAATGGGCACAGACCTCTTGCGAAGCTGAGTAAAACCCTTTGCAGTCACAGAAAAACTTGCCATGTAATCCCTAAATAAGCATAAATTACACATAATCACATACATGTATTTTTTTTTAGCTCTCTTTTGCAACTGTGTACAGCTGAGTGATACAGTAGAATCCCACTCTGGCAGCTAAAAGTTTCTGTGTTCAGTTTAAATGAATTTTTGCTACTTCCCAGTGCCCTCTTCACTCAAACAGTTCTTCCCCTCTGAAACTTCTTCCCTTCTCTTTGCTTCCCTAGTTTTAACCATTCTTTTTTAATCTCCAGCTTCAGTGGCTTCAGACGAGAATTACATATCCTCTGGCTTCAAACCTTTATCCTATTAATACATAGCACCATATTAATATTAGTTATTACTATTCTCACCCATCACCACCACCACTACCTCAATAGCACCTTTAGTTATGTTTACATGTTTCTATATATTAAAGAAGTTCTTGTTCCTCCTTAGCGACAGTTTAGGTTTGCCCAGGAAATGCAGCAGACTAGCATTACAGAAGAAGGAACAGCCAGATGAAGTTTCTAAGCAGGGTTTTCATTGCAACAGCCAATTTGGATAGGCTTGGCAGAGGAGACAAGGGCAGATACACGTAGAGGTGCTGAGGACCCGCATCTTTGACTTTCCATTGCAAATGGAAACAAGAATTATAACTGTAGAAAGTCCACATAGCTTTTCCTTGACATTAGGGTAATGCTTTCTGGCAAGAGTTAAGACACTTAAGCTCTATAATCCACAACAAAAAGTACAAGGAAAGGACTTTCCATGGGAGGACTCCAGCACAAGTGCTGAGGAAGGGAACAAACCTCTGTCAGATCCTGCATCACTTCCACAGCATGTCTCAGCATCTGACACTGACAACCATTATCCACAGCAAACCAGAAATTTGCCTTAGCTTCACCACTTACAATTGTCCTGACCTCAAAAACATTTACTTTTGGAAAAGCATGTCCTTTTAACTACATATCTATCAGCTGTAGCAGAATCATCCCTTGACATGTCAGAAGGATATTTGACAGAGATGAGTTTAACCATATTCAAAATGTGGCAGTGTTGCTTAGTACACAGGTGGAGTTGACACTAGAGTCTAACCAATGGTCAGTCTTAGGGAGTTTAACATTAGAAGTGTAGAAGTGTGACATGAAGAAAATGCTACAAAGCAAAACCCTGCACAGAATTGGTTGTTTCACACAAACAGATCCCAAGGCCCCCTGCAGATCAGGCAGCTTTAACTAATGCCTGAAACCCTCCGTAGATAGGGTAATTTTAATACATGAAGCATAACTCGAGCTCCAAGGACAGGTACAAAACTCTTCTGGCCCCCTGTGGAGGCACCATGAACAAAAGTTCACTCACTCAGGTCTCTCTAGTCTAAACTCAAAAGTATTAAGGTCAAGCCAGAACTCAACTGCAAAGCCACGTCTAGTGAGCTCCAGTGACAGCTCACCCAGTGCTGTGAAGCCAAGGGCTGGGTCGTGTTTGAGAGGTGATTATATTAATAGGTGTCATTCTTTGCTTTACCTCTTCCAAGTGCTATGCAAACATTAATTAGGCAGTCAGGCACAGAAATGCAGAGTGCTGCAGAACTGACCAAAATATAAATTAATAATTATGCAACTGCAACAGATTAATCATTTTCCAGCTACTCAATAACATCAAAGCACCAGCCATGGGAACTACACAGAACCAGAAAAAATGGAACAAATTGAATTGCTGCATCGTCATTTAATACATTCAACAGTACTTCTTGGTTTAACTATTTACATTCAGACATGAAATTAGCTGAATTTCTTTTGCATTAACCTACACCTGCTTGGGTAGAAGCACAGATTCAAATAGGACTGTGAATATTCACCTTTGTATTAATTTTGAGTTTCAATTTTTATCAGAGTTGGATGTCTAATTTCACTGTAATGTACCAATAAATAGTATGGCTATTTTTGTCTAACAATGGAAAACACTTGACTATATATTGGATTTTATTCCCCATGAATTACATAGCCATGTTCTGAATATTTTGGACTGAACCACTGCTGAGGTTATGCTTGGTTATGCTGCATCAACATGTGACAAAAAAAGAAAGAATGTCTGAACAGGTATTTATAAGGACACATTCTTGTAAAAAACAGTTTTGGAAAGAAATTAAAATAAAACAAAGAAACCCCTCCTAAGAAAACACACCCAGCCCCACACACTGAAAATAAGCTCTAGAGGAACTTCTCTTTTTCCCCTGACTTCTGCTGTAGTGTGCATATTTCTAGATTAGAAAATGTCATTTTTCAGCAGATAAAAGGTGAAACAATGCTTTTGTTCCACCTTAATAAAAATATGACAGAATTTGATATTGGAGTTATGATGCTGTCTTTGGATTTGAATAATTAAGTGCGGGTGTTGCTGGGATATCATGACACCAGTAACAGGCTGCACTGTACTGACAGCCGGCAAAAAGCCCATTAATAAATACCACTCTAACCCCTGCTCTGATGGCTGAAATGATGTATAGACTCCTTGCGTGTAGTTTTCTCCATATTCATTCATCTTGCCTTTTCAGATGTGAGAGACAACATGGCTAGTATCTAATTCCAGATACCTGGGCAAATGTGAAACTCTAGCTTTTCATATAATGGAGTGTAGACGTGTACAGAAATTGCAGAGTGACTTATACAAACCACTCTGGGGGAGCAGCACAGGTATTTCTAACTTTCAGGATCACCTTCAATGTTCCACTAAAAATCACCAGCAATCTTTGTGCAGCCCATTTGATTTGCTGCAAAATAAATGCTTACACAGCTGGGGGGGTCATGAAGACACCAATCTATGAGAGAGAAAGATCAGTGTTTCCTTATTCATTCAAATCAGTATAAAACAAATACTAGATCCTGTATTTCAGTGTGTGCTTCCTTGGAGCTAATTCAGTCACTGCTCCAGGGACACTGAACAGACACAGCTGCAATAGCACTTTCCCTTTAACAAACCAACTAGTTGAAACAGCAGCATCATTATAGAGCTACAAGACAATTTTTTTTTATTGAAGCTATTGTGTGTCTTTGTGTGTGTTGAAGCTATTGTGTGTGTGTTTGCTAAGAAAAAAGGAGGGCCAGTCTTGCTGGCCGGTATGTTTGTTGTGAGCACAGATCTTTCTTTTTAAATGGCAAGAACAAGCAGAAGGCCAGAAAGCAAAGCATCCAGGAAAAAGCTGAGATTAAGATCAGAGGCAGAAGAACAAGCCAGACTCTGATCCCATGCACAGCACAGAAGAGAACAGACACTTCTTGAAAGCTATTAAGTTGGGCTTTTTATTCTGTCAAAATGTGAGTGGATCTTCATGGGTTAAATTGCATTATAAAATATGCATATGCACACTCAGACACCTAACCATCTATGCAACTGCAGCTCATTAACATGCAAATATGACTTCAACAGTGAAACTCACTGCTACAGGAACTTAATGAGGCAAAGAATTGCGTAAGAGTCACAAAACCACAGAAAATTGCCTTTCATTCCTGTCCAGCACATTACAGGCATACGGACTACGTCCCGTCTTCATTAACTCAAGTTGGTTTTGCTCATCCTGTGCAATGTCTTTTGTTTTCATGTCACTGCTTCCAGAGTGTACACAAATCCATTTCAGGGTATACGACTGCTATGTGGGATTGCCCAAGAGAAAGCATTTGTTAACAAAGTCACGACTTCAGAGCTATGTGTTATTTTTCACAGCCCATTCTGCCTCTCATCTTACTCTCCAAAACTTGAAATTATCACCACCACAACTGCTATTTAAGGAATCTGACAGCCCTAACAAATCAGAGTTATTTGGCACCAAAGGAATAATTTGTAGTTACTGCTTTCCAGAGCTGACACCTGAAGAAAAGACTCCTGAAAATATAATCAGAAACCCTGAATTGATATACATCAACTATCGAGTCCAAAGAAAGCATCGTTAGCTTTTATCAGTATGACCTCAAAACAACAAGCAAGAAAAGTAGTCTGAGAAATATGATCCCAGGTTGTGTGATGGATTGAAAGGGGGTGGTAAGCTCAGGAAGACCTTAGCAGTGCTGCTGCCTTTCAAGGGAGGCTGGGTAGCTCCTGAATTAGTAGATTTGCACCTCTAGGTAACTCGTTTAAGTACATCCTGGGATTGATCTAGCTTTCTATCCAAGTGTTTTATCCTGCTGTGAAGAACTGTAATATCTGAACACCCAGCACATAAAATCAATAGCAATATCCCATACGGACTGTGAGCAGCTCTGGCACGTCTTCCCTTTCCCCTGGCAGGGGTGGATAACTGGTACACTTAACGACTCATTTGGATACTCTGTTTTTGGTTTGACAGCAGTTTAATGGCTTGAATGATATGAGTTTAGAAGTTTTCATGCAATTTCTAGTGAACAGATGTTTATTTAGGAAGGACACACAATAAAACCAGCCCAAGTAGCTCCTGGGACTGGCAGGAGCTGGAGCCCACCAGCTGTCCCTCAAGGGGCACCATGGCCCCTTGTCTCCAAAGGGAGTTTTGACAGGTCAATACACAAAAAGCTCATCCTCCACCAGCTGTGCTCTCTGCAGCAGTGACACAAATGAGAGTGATATCTGGGTTGTGTGTCTGACGCTGATCAGAAGAACTAAATACAAGTACTCTATTTTCAGGTTTAAGCTTATTTTCACATGTAACTCAATACTTAATGCAGTTTAGTAGTCCTCTGAGAGTCCTCAAGGCACTATGGAGAGCTGTTACATAGCTTTTCTGCATATTATTTTTGCCTTTTTTTTGTTTCTTTGTATAATTCAACCATTAATCTTCTTTCTCAAGGACAGATCAATGGTTTGATCAGCATGAAAATAAAACATTGCTTCCTAACTTTCTTTTTAACTTAGAATTTAAGAATTTCATCACAGAAGAGCAATGACTATTGCAGACAAAGGGACAGCTTCCCTCTGTCCTGGGTAGCCTTTAGGCAGAGCCACCATGCAGGGCAGCAGAAGCAGGCAGCCTCAGGCTCCCCTGTGTCTCCCTGCTGCCAGGCAGGACACGTCTTGGGAAGTTACCAGTCTCCTTTGAGGTTTTCCATTGGGATCAGCACCTAAGGTTCTCCAAGAGCAGCATAATTACGAGGAGGGGCAAGCAAGCCTCCTGAAACTAGGTTAAAAAAAGAGACTAGAATAGAGAGACATAAAAATTGAGAAGGGATTAAGGTTTGTCTATCAACGCTCGGTTTAGATCTTTGTGCCTTTTGTGTGCACCTGCTAAATAGCAACTATGAAATGAACAGCAAAATGAAACCATTCCCTCACTCATCACTGAACATAAATCTTGCACAAAACTTCTGGCATTCCTCTCCCCATAAATCTCCCTCAGCAGGACAGAGAAACTGATGCCATGCCCTGAAGGTACCCAGCTCACTGCGAAGATGAGAAAAAATGGTGTAGCAGAATAGTGTGGGGAAAGTTAGTGCTCGAGATGCATTTTTCTAAAATCAGATACAAAAGATAAGGACAAACTCCCCCAAACACATTATCCTGAAACTTTGTTTTGCTGACCCTCGACATTTTGCAATAAACATTTTAAGTGTAGAAATGACAGCAAAAACCTATTTTGCATGCTTTTCTTTTCCCACTACTTTGTTTATTTGCTTAAAATAAAGGATCGTGCTTTCCGTATTCCCACAGCCTAACTTCTCTAGGTTTGCAATTCCTGAAACATGTGTGGCACTGCATTGCAGAATCTCTCTGCATCCAATTTCCTGGCAGCTCAGAAACTGTCATAGCACATTTAGAAAGACTTGGAACCAAATTTCAAAAATAGGTACCCATAAGTAGCGGAATAAAAGTAGCTTTGTGTTCAGTAGAGCTAAGCAGAATAAAGTAAACACTATTATAAGTAGTTTGCTACTACCTAGAAAGCTGAAGAAGTGCCTTGACAACGGGCACATATAAAAGGGAAGAAAGCACAAGTTACTAAATCAAGCAGTAAAACATTCTGAGCACCAGCTAGCAGGTAAATTAGCACAATCCAGATGACCACCAAGGTGACATAAATGTTAATTAAAAAGTAATACCCCCCCTCAGAACAAAATACATGATAAAGAATAATGATGCCAATTCAAGGAGGAAATCAATGATATTCGAATGGCAAAGACTCAGAATAGACTCGACAGACTCAATTGCAGCATCCGCCACAGAGGCACAAATGGAGCGACATGAACCTGGTTCCCCCAGCTTACTGAGCAGCCATCTACAAGCAGCTCCTTGCACGTGAGAAGGTCAGCACGCCTTTGGTGCAAGCTTTGCTGACCCACTGCAAATCTGAAATGTGTTCAAGAACACAGCTCCAGGATAAAGTCACATTCCTCAGAAGTTTCATTTTGCCAGGAATGCTCAAAACTTTATAACTCTCAGGGAAGAAAAGGTTAAAGAAGGGTATTTACAGAAGATGGTTATATTGCTGAAATATGTTATTCTAATTATTTGTTAAATGGAGCGAGGTCTTAGCTGTAACATAACACCATTTTAATGGGATTTAAAGCTACACTCCACGTAGGTTTAATTGAGCATTGAAACACTTACCACAGAGCAAGGGAAAACAACTTTCATCAAACAGCAACTTTGAACTGGAAATGGGTAGAGCAGACCTTTGAAACATTGCACTTTGCTGCAGTGATGCTGATCAACAGTAAAAGGAGCTTGTTAAAAGCATCAGGTTGATCAGTTCAGCAGCTCTCTGTGATGCTGGTCATGAAGCAGGGACTTATTTTGACATTTTAACATTGGTATATAAAACGCAATGCACTTTTACAGTAATGTGAAATAAAGCTGTAAGACAATTTACCTGCAAGGCACACCATGAATGACTGCAGCAATAGCAGCTCCCGTAGCAACCTCATCTTCAGCTTCCAGGGTCAGAGGAGCTGAGTCCAGTAACTACAGGACAGAGCAGGGCTCCTTGGAAATTTTAGGCAATTTTTAATCTGTAAAAGCAAAAAAAAAAAAAAACAGATTACAAGGAGATTGAGGATTGCTGCTCCTTCTATTTGTTGATGGTTGTTGATGAAGACCAACAAACACTTTTGAACATTTCATTTAATATCATTCTGCAGTATGATTTCTGACCATTTAAGGATCTTGGGTACCAGGTGAGGATTATGAGTTGTAATCCCATATCTGCACCACCTTCTGCTCAGATGTTGTGAGATTTCTTCTGTGTCTCAGGCTTTTCATGAGTAGATTGGCTCACTGCCTCCCTGGGGTAATCCGAAGTGTAACTAATGAACTCTAGATCACAATTAAAAGGTACGAGAATTACTCTCACTTTACAAACATCACCTGGTACGTGAAGGACACTGTCTCTGTAAGGTGACACTTTCTATGATGCTGCTCAGGAGAGTGGGATGTTTTTCCCATTTCACTGCCATTCACATTGCTCTTAAAATTCTTTAAATAAACCCCGTGAAGCATCTCCAGGTAAAACCTGATCTTTTCCTCACACTCTACTATAACTTGTAAATAGTTCAAATTTGTGAATAGGCAATTTGAAGACTTTCTCACCTTATCACTGCAAAGTATGTTCCTCCTCCCCCCAGTGCAACCCAAGGAGGGGAAAAAATGCCTCCTTTTATGAAAGGAACCTTTTTCAGAGCAGGCATTTAAATATTAAAAATAAATAAATCAAGTCAGACACACATTCTTATAACTTATTCATTTCACTGAAGGCTGGAAGCTAAGGGGCCCTCATGCTTACAAGACAAACTGCATGACTAATAGCATGTGAAGGGGTATCATGAGAGATCTCTGCCTGTTTTTGTGAGTTAAAATTGATAAGATTCTTCTAATAAAGTCAGGTTCAATGCACTGAGGAGACTAAGAATCTTTATCTTCTGATCTAAAGATCCAAATTTGAAGGGGATACAGATTAATTGAATATATTCACCTACTCTCACACAGACTGATTAGGCTTGCTGGGGGCTGGCAGGAAGGACTAATCAATGAAAACTAATAACAACTTAAGTGAATGATTACAGTATTAATTATTAATTTTTGAAGGAAAACGTCATCATGGACCTTTATATTGATTGACACCGCTAAGCAGTTACTCTTTGTGTTTATAGTGAGCTCAAGAAACGTATTTATATATGCCCCATCCCTGGATGTGGTCAAAGCCAGGCTGGATGGGACTTTGTGCAACCTGGCTTAGTGGAGGGTGATTTTCTTTTACTCTATATGGTCTTGATACATGGACACATACTATTTTTCCTCTAAGTACCAAATCCCAAATTATGGTTCTAACCAAATAGTACATATTCCAAATATTACTGGAATAATCTATATCCCAAATACTAATAACTGCACCTATACAGGAGATTTCTACCAAAAGCAAGCCATTCTTGGTTTTACTCTAGTTTAAGTGAGATTTGAGCTCAATCTTGTATTCACCTGCAGCTGCTGAATTTCTTTCATGTTCTCGTTTTTGCACGTATTATTCTCATCAATAAGCTCATCGTGTCACTTATGGGGCTTCTCTTCATTACACTGCAATGCCATGCTTTACGATTACTCTCCTCACTCTCTGCAATAAGCTACATGGGACTGAAACAGAACAATCACTTACAGCCTTTGATACCTAATTAAAAACACAAGGGCTATAGCACTTATCAACTTAACCTACTGCCAGAAACCCATCTACAGCCCCCACAGACCCATCTTTAAGCTGCCAGTGTGTGGAAGGGCTGACCGAAACCATTCCTGCTATGTGGATTAATAACAGCAGCACTCAGCTTCTCAGCTGTCTGTAAGCAGTGGCACTAGCAAGGAAGCATTACATCTGCCTTTTGGTTAAAAATCCTAGAAATACAAACCCCCAGATCTGACCAAATTCAAACAAAATGTCTCTATTTATTCCACAGGCTTTGAGGGTGGTGCTTTTGGAGATTCGGTAGAGATGTGACAATGTTTCATGGAGGACCATGGAGATGGATGTCCCGTTTAAAGGTCCCAAGGCTGTTTGCATCACATCTCTGCTACTCTCTTTAAACACAGATTGTTGTTTTGGTATTTTATTCCCTTGTTTTCCATAAATGCAAGAAAATTCTTGGATAGTCTTCAACTTATTGCTCCTCCCCATTGCAAACTCTCCCTCTTACCAGAGCTTTTCCTGACTCACCACACCTTTGGGAAAAATTCAGGCTACTCTGTGGTTCTTGCAAACATTTTTTTTTCTACTTAGTAACTCATGCTTCTCTAAGCATTTTAAAAACACTAATAAAAAACATTCCAAATCACTAATGCAAATTAGCTTTTAGTTCATAAGAGCATTAAAAACAGCAGGTTCTTTCTTTCCTCCCAAGATGCTTTTACACAATCACTGGGTCTTTCTTTCAGCCAAAAATAAAAGCTATGCTAAAAATATACATATTTAGTACTCAGCATATTTAATTAATTCCAGTTAAAAGACTGAAAGTCTTCTCTATTATTTATTCAAAACTTGCTCCAGAGAACCAGGAGACATCAGAAAGTCATGCACGTACTTCAAAGAAAACTTCGCAGATATCTGAATGGGAACAGTCACTTCCGGCAGTAACAAATTTAGTAATGGCACTTAAACTCCTGTTGGCATTTCCATTGATGATAATGGCAACTCCACGTACTTATATAGCCAAAGTATATACCCTGTAGTAATTACTCTATCAGGTATTTTCTAAATATATGGAAGAGTACCACATTCTGTCATCATGCCCAGAATTGCCATTGCTGGAATAATATCATAGAATCATAGAATCATAGGATAGTTAGGGTTGGAAAGGACCTCAGGATCATCTAGTTCCAACCCCCTGCCATGAGCAGGGACACCTCACACTAAACCATATCACCCAAGGCTTCATCCAACCTGGCCTTGAACACTGCCAGGGATGGAGCATTCACAACCTCCCTGGGCAACCCATTCCAGTGCCTCACCACCCTCACAGAAAGAATTTCTTGCTTATATCCAATCTAAACCTCTGCTGTTGAAGTTTCAACCCATTACCCCTTGTTCTGTCACTACAGTCCCTAACGAAGAGTCCCTCCCCAGCATCCTTATAGGCCCCCTTCAGATACTGGAAGGCTGCTATGAGGTCTCCATGCAGCCTTCTCTTCTCCAAGCTGAACAGCCCCAACTTTCTCAGCCTGTCTTCATAGTGGAGGTGCTCCAGTCCCCTGATCATCCTCGTGGCCTCCTCTGGACTTGTTCCAACAGTTCCATGTCCTTTTTATGTTGAGGACACCAGAATTGCACACAATACTCCAAGTGAGGTCTCACAAGAGCAGAGTAGAGGGGCAGGATCACTTCCTTCGACCTGCTGGTCACGCTCCTTTTGATGCACCCCAGGATATGGTTGGCTTCAGAAGCACCATCCTCATGGTGCTCTGCAACACCCCTCCCAGAGGCAGCACTGAAAATAGGTACCTGGAGACACAGCTGCCAGCTGAACCCTGGCCCTGCATAACAACATACCAGCCTGCACCCTGACTTTTACTGATACATCTGTTACAGAAGGTTTCCCAAAGAGAAATTATGCCTGTCTTAGCATAAAGAGCAGTGGAAAGTAAATTAAATGATTACCATTAAAAATATTTTCCTAAGGTTAAAATATGGTGGTATTCAAGATACCGCACGGTTACATTTTTATTTCTCATGATAGTTCCCTATTTCACATGTGAATGAGTCCAATCTTCACAATGTTTTCCTGTAAACATTGCTGCTATTTGTATCAGCAGGCCCATTGTTCAGAGCCCTGTAAAAACTGTTGAAACACATTGACTTTTTATGGCAACAACTCTAGGAAAGGCAACATTTGTGCATGAGCAAAAGATACATAATTGAAAAGATCCTTCCCATTTCTAAATGTTTTCTGACTATAAAATCCCAGGGGAGCTTGCACTGCTTCTGAAGGAAAACATAACAGGCATGAAAACTTGCAAAGTTTAGTATTTTATTTCCAGAAGGAAGCATATACAGTTTCAGCACTACACAAGCTATTTTTTGAAGATGAGAATGAGATAGCTGTGCTTCAGTTTGGAAGTGCATTCCATTAGAAATCCTAGTGCCAACACACATGGGCAGATGTCTTTTAACTTTACTTTTGGCAATGCAGCCATTGCAAACCCTTTTGAAAGGCACCTTTGTTTGTAATTGGATTCTGATGAGGAAAGTTGACTCCAAGAACTCTGACTGCAGTCAGGTACAAGGAGAAAAAGAAAAGATGCGTACAGTAGAAATATTTGTAGTGAGTTGTGTTAACAGGCATGGCTCTGTCAGTAATTTCATATGGATGCTTAATGATTAGCACTTGCAAAAAAAACCAACCCAAAATGGAAATGAAAAACCTAAAGCTAAGGTATACAGGCAGATTCAGAACTCAAAAAAATACTTATGTAGATCTAATTTGCACAACATAAATTCACAGTTTTGTGAATATTCTGAAGGAAAATCGTAAAATACACCCAAGACCCCTAAGTATTGCTGCAGTAGCAAGAAGCAAGCCTTAGCAATCATCTCACGTGACTTTTTCTGCTGCACATTGGTGCTCTGCACGGTGCCAATTCTGTTAAACTCCAAAATAAATCACTATTAATGAAGCATGCTGCACATCCAGGCAGCAACAGGCATATTTTAATCACCTCAACAAAGGAAGAGCTAAGGCTAAGCAAAAACACTCTGAGCACTAACATGTGCATTGTTAAGATTTAAGGTGTGCCTAGCCTTTGACTGTCACAGATCTGACCTGAGGGCAAGAGCAAGCATCTAACATGAAATCACTACTTTCCTGAATAGCAACTTTAATTCATGTTGCCAAAACCTCCAAGGAATGATCAAGCTTTTTAAACAGAAGACTGCTGTCTGGTTACATACAACTTGGGGCTGTACAGCTGCTGAGTGTGCGAAATGTTTGCATATCTAAGTAAAAGAGCATATGGCAAAGGTGTGGAAGAGCACCTACATTGGACACACACTGCAGGTCAAGCCTACCCAAGCACGAAGATTTAGCATAAATTCAAATTCAACTCATCTATACAACAAATGTAGAAAATGAGCCACAGTTTTCTGAGATTCTAAAAAAACCCATTTTCCCTAAGATGAAGATACCTTATTCCAATATATACATTCAGAAAGACCTATATCCATCCAAGATATGGTTGTTAGGTGCTTCAAAAGTCTTTGTAACATAACTAAAAAGAAGTCTACAAAGTGACACCAAAATGCCATCATCCATTTCCATCTCTCCAAACACATAAACACTTTCCAGAAGTTTACAGATCTAGAAGCACATTAGTTAAGTCCTGCTTCTCAACAAGACACTGTAATACAAGTTCATTTAAGCTTTTAACACTTACAACACAGCATTAAAAGAAATACTGCAAAGGATATAGATAGTTTTAAGTGAAATGGTTGAAGTTAATGATTTTTAAACCCTCTACTTCAGCTTCTGGCTTTTGACTCCTCCACACCATATCCAGTGGACAACACAGTTTTAAAATCACAGCAATGGTATGGAGTGGCAGTTAGTTCCTTTAGAGTCCACATACTCTAAAGAATAAGGCACCTTTCTCTGCAAAGAAACATTAGTGGAACCCAGTGTTCACCAGTAGCATGGCTAACCTTGTCCTCTTTAGGGTACCCCTGCCACACTTCCGTTAAATGCTTTTAAGGAGGGAGGAATATGAAAATTCCAACTTTGGGAAAGGAATGAACATTGACATTAGTTTCTTTTTCTCACTACCTGGCAGCAAAATTACCTGCTTATTTTTAAAAGCAGATAGCCACACAGGCTGCCCGCATGAAGTTCATCTGTGATTTGAACTCACCCTTGCAGACCCACTTTATCACTTTTGGAAATTCTCATTTTAGACTTCAACAGAGGCCAAGTCTATCCCTTTACTGAAGGGTGGATATAACTGAATAAAAAGCGGTAGTTAGAGAGTAATTATTGAAAGTTCGCTGCCAAAGTAAGTCCACTTTAGGTCTTCTGTCCCCTGTATTTTTAATAATAGCAGTGGTGGAGAAGGTGCTGTTCATATTGAGTGTGTTGGTGACACTAAGAGGCTGGAGGCACCTCCCAGGGATGTAAAGGTAATTCAAAATCACCTCCACAAATTGGACATAAAACCAAACTAAAACAGAAGGATGGATCTGTGTAAGTGACAAATGCCACATACTGCAGTAAATAGGACGCTGCAGGAAATAGCACAAACATATGCCAGGGAGCAACTGTTTGGATGACAGTTCTCCACTGATCCACACATGGCTGTACGTTTCAGCAATGCCCTGGGAGTTTGCAAGCAGCAAAAACCCTGCTTGGGATGCATAAACCCAGTTTGCAGGTCCTTTTCATCTGTTTGCTCCAGTGTCCAAAATGGATGCATCAAGAATAAATATGCAAAACAGATTAAGGATTAGACTTCAGGAAAAACTTCTTTTAATGTTTAGGCCAGCTCAAGCACAGCTATAGGCTGTAGAATATCCATTGCTGATGCTCTTCAGCAATTCGTAAGATAAAATTTAAGTCCAGCATAATCTAGATAAAGAAGACAGAAACAGTATGTATTTTGCTTTGAGGAACACCAATATTTGGAAGAGGATGGAGAGAATACCAAACAGTAGGATTCTCCAGTGCTGTTGCTGCCGGTTGCAAGGCAAGGTCATTCCCCATCTCACTCAGAAATTGGAATAAGAATAACCTTGAGCCTCTGATAATTGCAAGTCACTCAGACTGATGCACTGAATGGTAGCACAGAACCATCCTCTATAAATGAAGGTTAAAGAAACTGTTCAGCTTCAGTAAGGGGTCATGAGGCAAAAGCAGTGAGGTTTCTTTTCATATAACAAACAAGATTTTTCCTAAATTGAAGAAAATTGCTTTATCTGTGAAAGGGATTAAACAGTATTATTCCAGGGGACCAGCACGAGGAATTAATTTGTAACAAGGTTGTGGCAGATAGGACAGCATTAATCCATCAGCCCATAAGGAATATCCTGCTTGCAATTTAGTGCCAAAAGCAGTGTGGAGGTTGGACACCGTATGTTAGTGTGAGGGCAAGAACTTCATCATCTGGGGTAAACTGGTGAGAAATCAGTGATCCTGAGTGTCCAAGATGCTTAAATCATGGGTGGCTTTTGAGCATGTTACTCAGAAATAGCCGATAGCTCATTCTGCTAGAGAGCATTGCAGTGACACATTCCTGTGGGAAGCATCTTGGGCATGGGCAGCTCCAGTCTCCTGCAGCTTCCACTCCTGAATGCTGGCTGTGGCCCAGATTCAGCAAAACATCAGATTTTTAACCCCAATCCAGCTTCTTCAGACCCTTCTGAATCTGGGCCTGTGTGTCAGGAGAGGCACATGCTCTTTTTAGCAGATGCAATCAGTGACCCGCAAAACCGAACATCCAGAAATAGAAGGTGCCTAAAAGTGTCCCCAAAAGTGTAAATCTTCACAATAGTACTTTTTAGATGTACACATTGCTGAAATTTTTCAGCACTCAAAACACAGGTTTCTTTCTACTGTGACAGCTGTTGTGTTAAGTCCTGAGATAAATATTGACCTTCCCTTTTGCATAAGGGAATAGAAAAGGGAATTTGAAAAGATGGCTTGGGGAGATGAAGGGTAGTGGGAACGTGCCAGTGGCATCTCTCATTGAACTCTCCTCATTCTCACAGCACGTCTGTCAGACCCTGATCTATCTCAAGCTTCTTTGCTGAAATTATTCCTTCTGGAATTGCACTTATACACAATTCACACATTATGAAATATATACGAGCATATTGTGCCTGATAAAACAAATGACACAGCATGTTTCTCAGACATGCTCATGATAAATGGGAATAAAATGCTTCAAAAAATTAATTATCTAAAAAAAAGAAAGAGAAAAATGTCAGTTGTTACATTGCATTTCTTCCTTTGGGCATTCATTCACATTCACTAGATAGAGATTTCATTTCACAGTATCAAGGAAGTTACAGCACCTCAACAGATGCAAGTTCCCAACTCACTCCAGTCATTTGTATTTGTCAGGCTGTTGGGTCTTTGGTGCGCACTGTGCCTGAGCCAGCTTCTCACCATCAGACAACTGCCACAGCTTGGTCCTCACCCCAGGAGGATGCTGATATACCCATGCACATGGGGAAGCAAGGATTACATCTACCAGATTAAGACAATAAATACAATTCTAACAACATTAGCAAAGATGGCAAAGATTAGCTGAAGGAATAACTGGGTAAGCACCCACTTCTGTGAATTACAACCCCAAGAGTTTAAATACAGTTTCTTCTACATGGTTTTTTTTGATGTAAATACTCTGTAACTTACGCTTATGTGTTTATTTTTTAAGTTGTTTTGGTTTTGTGTTGGCTTTTTTCCCCTTTGAAGTTTAAAAGGTTGTCTGGAATTAGAGTGTTTGAAGGGAAATGCTTTCACCCCCTGACTTTTCTAAACTTATGCTTATGTATCCCTCAAGAAACAGTCTGGGTCGGGGGCAGCTCTGTTAGTAGTGGGGCAGGCAGTGAGAGTCTTTGTCGCTGATGTAATAAAAGGTGCATAGAAATATGTATGACACCATCCCTTTCTGACTTCCTAGGTTAGAAACTCCTAGAAGCAATATACCTAGTTTATGCAGAACCTAATGCAAAAGAATTTAAAACCTAATTAGAGACTTTGTATTATATCAAAATAGACAGCTAAAACCAGGCACTTGCTCTTTTAACATTTTACCACATTCCACTGTTCCCTGCACACCTTCATCACTCGCAGAAACAACTTAATGGAACCAGCAATCCATCTTAGACACTGAATATTCCTGGCTGTGCAACACAACACGTCCCTGCACCTTCTGAACCAGCAAAACAGAGTGCTGTTTTCCACCAAGTAAAAAATGACAGTAATTAAAGCTTTTTAATTACTGGCCACTAACTACCACACATCACCTATTACAAACCCTACTTTTTGTCCCTTGTCCCCAGGAAATCGTCATTGCCCCGTAAAACCTGACTAGTTTGTAAGCATAAATCATCTCTAGGTAAGGAGATCTGGGGAACTAAAGACAAGTCTAAATTAAAGCTCCTGGTGTTAATTAGGGGTCTTTCTGTATGATTTCACCTTTTCCATGGAAGGGACTTATAAAGAAACACTTGCCTGAGGCAGCATCTATTGGGTAATATCAGCTTTTCTCAACACAGGAAAAGTCCATTACACCACAAACTTGGGAGGCACTTTGCTCAAACAAGGAGTAGAATGGTCATAATACAAAGCTGCAAACAGTGAAACTTCATGGTCTGTCATTTTCTACAATTTAGAACTTACTTTCTTTTAGAGAGTCTTTTCGTGAAGATTGCTGAGAACAGTTACCTTAAAACTCACCAATTTAAAAACAATTCCCAATGTCATGCAGAGCAAAATTTTCAATGCAGCACTTTGCAAGACTAAAATGAATGACTATCCCATATATCCAAGTAATAAATGAGAACACCTGCATAAACCACCAGCTTTAGAGATAGCAAAACTAACTTGAAAAGCAAGAGATATTTCAGTTGGCATTCAGCAGGTCCAGCTCTTCTCTCCTAATCATATCACTGATCCACCACCTATGGAAATGGTCTGTGAATCCCATAATCTATTTTCCTGATAGCAAACACTGTCCATGAAAAACCTGAATGCTGAGCAGAGCACAAGACCAAACCTGGCTGCCAGGAAGGATCCTGCAGCCATCTTCAAAGCAAACCCAGCCCATCTTGGTATTCAAGCAGCCTCTTTCCACCAGAGAATACAGATGCATTAGCAAACACCAGGGTGCAAAAATATTCTCTCAGCCAAAGTGGAATATTAACCTTCATCTGATTTTTTTAACATGAGTTTCCTACAGAAATAAGGCTTAATTTATTGCTGTCTCAGTTTGATAGAACGATGCAAAGAAACAAGGCTCAAGGGACTCCACGTGACAATAAATTTCCTTTTATCCATAGGTCACTGTGTCAAGGTAATGAATCAAGACAGTTTCACTCTCTGAACAAAGATAGATAAGTGATATTCAGAGTTATCATTCACTTTTGAATGGGCCCATTCCCAAAATACACATTATCAGAGAGCTTTATCTTGTCTAGTAGACAAAAAACGATGCAAAAATATTGAAGATACTTCTGCAATCTCTCTAAAATCAACCTCTTAATGTCATCTTACTTTTCACTTTTGGCGCTTTCAAAATAATCCACTTCATTTAAAGATAAAGGAGAGCTTTCTAAATAGGATTTCCACAGGGGGAATCAAACATATTGGACACATAGGCGCACTGTGAGAAGCGTTTTGCCTGGCATGCCACCTTCCTTCAGAGCTACAAACCAGAGGTTTCTTAAAAGTATAACTCAGAACTCAGACAGGAAAAACAACAAGCAAGTTTTTTAGCATTGAAAAGAAGCCAGTCTGATACCCAATGTATTCCTGGGGATGCAGGCTACCAAAACAATAATGCCCTCAACACCTATTACCAGCAGAACATTTCAAACCCAGATAACTGAGATACTTGGACCAAGAAACGTTTTTAACTTGTTTGTTAAATTCAAAAATCATCAAGGAAAGGAAAAAACCACCCATCAAACATTTTCATATCCCTATTATGTGTTTATTTTTTAAGTTGTTTTGGTTTTGTGTTGGCTTTTTTCCCCTTTGAAGTTTAAAAGGTTGTCTGGAATTAGAGTGTTTGAAGGGAAATGCTTTCACCCTCTGACTTTTCTAAACACAAGGTGGCTAACCTAGTGCTTTAGTTCTGCTAAGATGCCATTAAATTTCTGCTCTTCTCAGACAAAAAGAAATATCTTCCCTGAGTTTTCAGACTTATGGCATCCAGTGAGCCATAAGTATTTTTTTTCTTACTGACAAGAATAGGCTTCCTACAGCAGCTGGAAGCAGAAGTGAAGAGGATGGATTTATATCTCAGCATTTGTCGGTATATTGAGGACTAAATTCTAACTCTTTAGGGGATCTTTAAAAAATGTACATCGTCCAAATTAAGGGTTCAGTAAAAAATAGCTAGAAGTTAAATGTGTCTGAATTTATTAATAAATAAAACCTATAGACTTTGGTGATTGTCTCCTGTAACAATTTTAGTGTACAGTGAAGTGGCACTGCAAAATATTTTCTGGGATACTGTATCTGTCTGATAACCCTTTGGTATGTTTATTCAGCCTGAACTTGAAAGATTCACTCAATCTGAGAAGAGCAATGTCCCAGCAGACTTAAGCAAATAATCAAACCAATATATATATATCAAATATTCAAACTAGTAACAAAGCTGATGTAAAAGATCAGCTTTCATGCTGTGCGTGCCAGAATGGCAAATGGCCAAGTCCACTGCCTAGGCCTCCAAGCCCCCACCACTTGTTTGCATACCAAATTCCTAATAAACTCCTCAATTCTTGAACTATGAAGATTGGTTGCAGAAAACCTTTCTCACAGCTTTTTGTTGCCCTTCTTGTAAAAAAAATACTAAAATAGATTTTAACCTCAGTCTGGGAAAGCTTACACAAAGTTCAAAAAAATCATCGACTGACCTTCTTTTGACAGAAATGTACCTCATTTTGCACTCTTTAAAACAATTTAAAAGATAAATTTATTCTTAATAGGCCTGTCTAATATATGGCTATGTGTAGAGTTATCTGTATAATAAAATCATAGAATAGTTAAGGGTGGAAAGGACCTTAAGATCATCTAGTTCCAACCCCCCTGCCATGTGAGGGACACCTCACATTAAACCATGCCACCCAAGGCTTCGTCCAACGTGACCTTGAACACTGCCAGGGATGGAGCATTCACAACCTCCTTGGGCAACTCATTCCAGTGCTTCACCACCCCTACAGGAAAGAACTTCTTCCTTATATCCAATCTAAACCTCCTCTGTTTAAGTTTTAATCCATTACCCCTTGTCCTATCACTACAGTCCCTAATGAATAGTCCCTCACCAGCATCCCTGCAGGCCCCCTTCAGATACTGGAAGGCTGCTGTGTAGCAACACAATACAAATCAACCACATACAAAATCTGTTTGTGTGGGTTTTTTTTGTAACTGCTAGCAGTAAGTAGAATTAAATAATTAACTTAAACTCCCAGACCTGAATCTGAGAGGATGCAATGCCCAGGGAATAGTTGGCTATTCTTGAACTTAAGGAAGACTTCTTGCCACTCAAAGCTTTTCAGTATTCTGTTCTACCAGAATTTAAGGTAAGACCAGACCCTTGAGCAGAATACAGAAAAAAATGCATATGCATTTTGCAGGGTTTATATCAAAATAAGAAAATGCTGCATAGCCAAGCTCACAGGCCAGCTTGTAGGTCAAATCTGTTTCATGGTGGTACAAAGCTGGGCTGCTCTGCACTACATTTCAAGTTGGTTAAAATATCACCACAATCTTAACCCTGTGTAATGGTAGCCCAGAAACCTCTCTTGCATCTTACCTACACTCTTAATTACATCATGTTTAAAGTGAATTTCTGTATGCATACACAAAACACAATGTGGCTGCTCTATGCTTTGCTCCAGCTGTCGATTTGTAAGAGACAAAAAACATCTTGGGGCAGTTTAAACTCTGTACTACAAATGAGTCCTGACACAAATGTGACACAAGGTGTCAGAAAGTATTCCCTGCTCCATGAGTTGTCTTACAAATGAACTGCTTCCTTGAGAAGAAAAGCCCAGACCACACAGACTCCTTAACACAAGTACCTTCAGAGACCCTTCGTCAACTTGCCTGGCATCCTTTTTAGAATGCTAAATCCCATTATATTTGTATCTGAAGGCAGCATTGGGACCCCTGCCTTCAAGCCTTGTGTTTCAGCTGCTCCCAGCAGTTCTCCTGCCTGCAACTTGCTTTTCCTGCCACTATCCATGGACTATTTCCAGCAGTGAGGCCGGGATCACACACAGGATGTCAAGTGAAGGCACAGCACACCTCTTGTGCATCCCTTAGGATTTTTCTGACTGCAGAAATAGCAAGGCCACTGTTTCCTTTGCAATCTAGAGACACAAATGAGTCAAAATCCTGTTTGTGATTTTGCTGTCTGTTATTACACCAAAGCATGTTAGTTTCATTGTGAAAATAATGAGCTTCTTCCCAAGAAAACTAATAAGGAAGCAGAGGTGTGGAGGTCCAACCTTGACCATGGCCATACAGAACAGGCTAATTTAGCCTTGAAAAGTTCATAGGCATGGCTCAGACCTTCAGTGTGCACCGAAGACCAAGTTTTCCTCCCAGTAGGAGGCAAAATCCTTCAAACTCAAACCAAGCAGCCAAAAGAAAACCACTGAAGGCCAGAGGGATCCGTTCACCTGATAGAAGCTCAGATAATGAAGCAAATTCTTTAAGGCTTGGTGTATAAAGAGAAGCAAGAGCTGCTCCTCAGGTAATGATGAAATTTGGTGTTATTCTGGATGGAATTCAGTGAATAAATAGGCAGCAACACAAGACATATTGTTCTCCTAGCACACAGGACATTCATTAGCTATTTCAAAACCTTCTCAAAACTGCAGAGGACTGCAGCTGAAAACAAGTGCCATGGGCACACCAGCGGGTGCCTGCCTGATGTGGCCAGATGTTATAGACACCAAGAGCCCAGCTGCCCAGCCTTGCCTCAGGCTGCAAAGCAAAGGGTCGGACACACCAGCTGGCATAGAGGAGGAGTCATGGTCATGCATGTCTTTGCACCTAGGAGTTCCTTGAAGATACCTCGTGCTGGGACAGTAAATCTCTACAGAAGATGATTTAAAAGCTGTGTTGACCTGTGAGTGACCTGCTATGCAGTAAGCGGAGGGCAGGAGCTCCTGCCTGTTTCTGGCTAGGTGACCCGTGCCAGTGATGTGGAGCATGGCTGGCAGCCCAGCCACATGCAGCGTACACAGCAAAACAAAGTGACTCCTATGCCACCTCCATGGAATCACTGCTATTATTTGATACACTCCATAATGCAATCCCTTTGCTCTGATTTAATTACTAAACATAAAAGGAAATAAACTTCAGACTGAAAACAAAGAAATTGCTCTGCATGTAATTTATGGGAGCTATTCTTCAGCTGAATGCCATAAACCCCTGCATGTTTACGATACCCTATTAGAGGGCTGAAAACACACTTGCGTTTGCCTATATTGACTATGCAGATTATGTGATATTAGTGCCTTTTTCTGCCTCTGCCATTTTTCATACAAGTAGCGTATTTGTTTAAAGACATCCTTGCACTAAACACTGGTTCCTGCTAAGAAACAGAAAAATAAGACTGGATGTGTTCTCCCTCATTGCCAGAGGCTGTCAAGCTGGTAAGTGCTGAGCAGCTGGCAATGGTACGTGAAAGAAGGGGGCACTGCACACAGTTCTGTTTTCAGTCTGGAATATCAGTTACTGGAGGAAGCAACCCCAAGGCCAGACAAAACAAGAACCATCTCCACAGTGGATAACTATGTCAAATGATCTGAGCCGCATGGCATTTCAGGAATGGCTGGATGGTAGTACAAGGATTTATTGAGATATCACATTAAGCCCTTGGTTTTCTTGTCATAGGAAAGGAAATAAGGTTTGCAAACTTGACTGCAGCATTGATTTATGTGTAACAGCTTCAAAATGTGTGAATAGAATGAGTGTTCCTGTTATCCCCTATTTAGGGGTCTGCATACCCTCCACTCTGAGAAGCAGAAGACCTTGGGATGGTGGCTGTAAGGAGCAGAGCATGCTCCCGCTGCTTCTTAGAACTTGCTCTCCCATCCCAAGTCACAGAAGTGGTCCAGGAGCTCCACTCATTACCCAGGGTTAGCACAGCAGCATGAGGAGCAAAGAAAAGGAGCCAGAGGGACATGAGGCAAGGTATTGATGTGCACTCCATACTGTGACACTGAAGCCCCATCTTCAGTGTTTTTCAAAGATTTCAGATTTTCAAGCCTTTCCCTTTTTTAAGCCCTTCTCTGAACAACAGATTCTTCTCCCACCTTGCATGGATGGAGTCAGCATGAAGAAATAGGATGAGTTCACACTGAATTCAGCCTGTTCTTCAAAGAGTTCATCTCTTGGCAACTTGCAGACAGGCCCAACTACCTATTAAATCATGTCTAAGCCATGCACCCTAGTATTGCTTCAAAGCACTCCTTTTTAGTGCCTATTAAAGCCCTTTTTAATATCTCCTAGAGTACTAAATGTCAACTTTTCAACCTTCATCTGCATCTTATCTTTATGTGCCAACTCGTTTCCAGCTGTAGTCACTATTTTCCACTTTGCATAGATGGAGCTGTCAACTCAAATTTAATATATTCAATATTTGGCAAAACTTTTTAAAGTTTTCTGGGTGTTTCTGGAACAATTTCCTTTTAAGAAGTTTATAACATCTTGAATTGAAGATAATACAGAGTCCAAAACCAGGAAACAGAGTATGGAATTAGAAAATGAAGACTGAGAAAAGGGTGAAAAGCATGTCTGAGTAAAAATCCAATTCACTTCAGCTTCATAAGTTTGAAGTTAGGAATCTGATCATTTCCCATAATTGCTCCAAAGGAACAGACAGATCCCTAACAGCTCTATTGCTGTTTGAGGCTTTTCCTGTTTAGCCTTTTCTAAATCATTATTATAAACCAGGACTGAAAGCAGCATAAGAAGTTAGGTTATTTAACAGCAGGTAGTTTTCCAGCACATGATGGAGAGCAGTCCTAATACATACTTTAGCTGTGTCCTTGACAGCCTGACATTAAACCTCTGACAGTGCTGTATTGTCCCAACAAGGCTCAGAGGTGAGTGGGAGAGAAGCCACCCACCATGGTAGCCTCTTCCAGTAGGGCTACAATGGGACTCGGGAAGGAAACTCTCCCAAGGACAGTACTGCTGGCAGGCAGAAATAAGGACACAAGGCAGATGGTCAGTCTGGTAGGAGCAGAGAAGAAACCAATCACCAAGATCAAAACAGTTGTGGCAGGAAGGAGGAGGGTGAGCAGGCACTGAAGCCACAGCACCAAAGGAAAGCCATCCTGCAGCTGGCAGGAGTCTCTCAGAAAGAGACAGACAGACCTGAGAGGAAGTTTGAGACTCCATCTGTGAACAAGGAGGACAGACCCAAGTTATATTAGGGCTCTCCCTTGCTGTATAATTAAAGTGATCTTTTGAATAGCTAGATAAGAATTTACTGCATGTAGTAAAATTTAAGTTCTACAATTTAAGTTACAACGGTAGTATGTTAATTTATCTCCTGTTAAGACAGTTAAAGCAATGACTAGTAGCTATAACCAGCAAACAGAAGTAGCCCGTTTTACAGCCTGACTTACAGATCATTGAAGCTAATAGAAGTCTATTAGCTCCATGGGATTTGGATAAGACCATAGTGGAAGTAACAAAAATGGCACTGGATGGAAGAAATACTGTAATGTGATAAATACCTGCATCATAGAATTTATCCATTCCATCAGTTCTACATACAGGATACCCATTGCAAAAGAACTATACACATTATAGACCTTAGCCAAAATTTAATGTGGAAGTCTTATTTCACTTTAATTAAAGCAGCAGCACAACCACTGCATTCCCCAGTATTTTACAACTACCACATTATCCAGGAGAACTCCATGATATACCCAAAGTGAGCTAGAAGTTATAGATAAAACAGGACAAAGATAAATATTCAAATCAAGTGATACTTGTAAAGAGAACAATTCCTTTTTTCTTTTCTTTTTAAATCACTACACATGAAAAAGTAAAATCACAGTAAAGGCACAGCAGGCACTGTCATTGAATGCTAATCACAAAACTGAGTTCTTACGATAAAAATGTTTCATTTCAGTCTAACAAAGACAGTAGTTTTAAATGTGCCGTAGTTTATCTATCTGTTCCTTCTTTCTGCTCACTTCTGCAGTTTCTTGAGTTCAGCAGCTCTCAGACTTCTAGGTCTGTCAGAATATTAAGCGCTATACAAAGTTCAGTTAATTCTAGGGAGCTCTGTCTGCTTTTAAATCAGATCTGAAACTACTGCTTTTTATAATGACAAAGACATGACCATTGGTTGTTTTCACTTTTTCCTTCAAAGAAATGTTCATTCAGCTAAGTAGCAAGTTCAGAGAAACTGTTAAGAACTCTCACAGGGTTTAATTTAAATGTACTTAAAAATTCAGGCAACTTCCATGAATCTTGACTTATACTTACAATTTATTGCAAAAACAATTCCAAAAATTTCACCAGAAAAATGTTCTTTTGCCTGGAAGCAAAAAAATGTACCAGATGACAACAATTGCTGCTGTCATAAGTAAAAGACCCAGGCCCATCTTCTAAGCTCATCTTTAAGCATCACTAACATGTGCTTGTTAACAGTCTTAGCAAGCCAAATTCCCTGACAAAGTATGCTCTCTTTGAAGTGACAAACCATGTTCTACCTGGGACAACCGGCTATGAGTCGTGCAAGCTATCACAGCACTTTTGTGGTGTTTTCTTTTGGCTTACTCTTCGACGGAATGAACTATGATAAATAAGAATTTCACCCTTCACTGGGAATTTAAATTATCATATTGATTAGCTTTGCCACATACAAAGTAGAAAATATTCACAAAATTGACAGGCTTTAGAGAATAAAATTTGTCACCTTGTACATGCAGAATGGCAACACAGGGTAGAGCTAATAGACTGGCAAACAACTTTCTTCCGAACCAAGAAATACCCCTCCCCCCAAAAAAAACCCTCCCATATCCTTTAATTATTTTACTGTAATATTTTGAGTATTGACCTGTTTCCTGCCTGAAACGCACCTTCAAACCTCATAGACAGAAAGTCAATTCCGTCAATTTCATTTTCTGAAGCAGGAGAGTACATTTGTTAAGTGACAAACTTGATTAAAAAGGTATTTCCTGGCAACCCAGGGAGTGGGAGCTACATGTACAAGCACTGAAAATGAGGGATGATTCAAAATAGCCAAACATTTTCTAGATTTAAAAAAAAAAAACTAGAAACTAACTTTGTACATCACAACTGAAAACTGGAGTCTAAACAGCTCCATGAGGTTTTGTTTCTCTTTGCAGAGTTATACTGGGCACTCAACCTACACAGACATTTCAAGCAGTGGTTAGGAGGTCATTTAGCTTAAGCAACGGAGCTTTCCCAAACTCTACAAGCATTTTCACAAACCCTGTTTTATCAACTTCTCAAGCAGTACTGGACATGTCTCGCAGAACAAACACATCCTTAGAGCAGAACCTTTGAGTCCAAAGCATGAAGCAGGTCCTGCTGTCAAGGACTTGTCTCTGCAATGTTGTACTGCCAATGCTTTTACCAGAAAAAAACAGTAAATGCTAACACAAAGCCTTAGCTGACATACACTAGCAAAAGATAATTCAAAATAACTCAAAATAAGGAGTTTTTATCCACATAAATTGGAGGCTATCTGCCTCCCCGCCAGCTCTGCCACCATCTCATCTGGCACTCCTTCCCTCAGCTCCAGGTTGTCCACACCACACTAAAGAGTTTTGGATAGTCAAGCCAAGTACACCATCATCTGTTTTTAAGAATGACCTTTCTTAATTCTAACATGGAAAACACCTAAATTTGGAGAACTCTGAAAAATCCTTGCCCTTTCTAGTAGGTGCTGTCATCACACTCTGACAGTAGGGAAAAAATGAATGTCTTTCGCAGAGCTGTCCCTCATGGCAATGAAATAGTCCCCAGTAAAAGATTTGTGTTTCTTTTGCAGCTTTGCATATCAGACACGTCCTCCAAACAGTGCCCAGCCAGCTCACAAAAAAACCCCACCATGCCAAGGTAAATAAAGTTTCTGCTCCAGAATGAAAAACAAAACAAAACAAAACAAACAAACAAAAACAAAAAAACAAAACAAAAAAACAAAACAAAACCATAAAACCAGAATTTTACATTTTCACTAATAAGCTTTTTTCCTAACCCCTTTCATGGAAGGTTCACTTCCATGTAACATCAGGCTGCTCCCAAACAACCTTGCATCTGTACCTCAAGTGCAAGTTTTAGCTGAAGGTATTAAATACAAATGGGAAATCTACATATTGCACTGTTCACACTCAACCTCCAACCATTTTAGTTGCTAAATTAAACTGTATGAAACTTTGGAGAAGTAAAAACGCTAATATATAATATTTAAGTGATATTGAACTGCTGTAATGCACACAGTACATTAAATTTGGCGTCCTGGGAAATAGAAAACCTATCCTCAGGTGTGCATAACATAACAAATTGATGAAAACCTTAATTTATTAAATTTATATCTTTCACCATGATGCCATGTAAGAAATTATACTTCAAACCAGACAGGATTTTAAGACCAAATATCTTTTCTGTGTCTCCAACTAAGACAGTTGGTTTATCTATTTTTCATGTTGTTGATTCATTTTTAAGAAATATGATAGGCAGAGTTGGAGGAAAAGGATTTTTTGTTTCTAGTGTAATAAAAAAAAAGATGTTTCCAGCTGTTCACAAGCTTGGGACATGAGAGGCAGCAGTATAAGTGATGGATTAGTGAGCAGAGTGCAGCAGAAGTGGTCAAACTTACATGCTAAAGACAATTTATCACAGAACTTCTACATCTCTGCAACACATCCCTCACGTAGCCTTCACACTGCACTTACTTTTTCAGTGTGTTTCACTGCAGCTGATCACCATTTAAGAAATAAAAAGCTCACTAAATTACTTTCTCTTTCCTGGCTTCTCTCAGCCTGTGCTCACCCAAGCCTGCCTGTAGCAGGAGACCTTCTTGCAAGCCACTTGGATTTGAAATTGAGCATAATGCTTTCTCAGCCATCCCCAGGCAGGATGGATTTTTCATGTGCCTCCAAGATAATAAAAATCAGTAGTTAAGCTGGGCCCAATTTGGTCTATAGTCATTTGGAGAATTTACCTTGATATACTTTTCAAGAGATTGATTTTCAGAGGATGGACACACAGCAGCCCATTGAAAGTCTATCATGATGTTCATCTATAATCACTAATCGCAGCCTTGGGACAGGCCATTATAATTTAGAATGAGTGGGTATGAAAGACAGGTTTTTGGTTATAGTGCCAAAGGAAAAGCAGAGGAAAAAGCCTTCATAGACAGACTTTTTCTGCAGCCCAAGCTGATGTTCAGACAGTCATATACGTCATTTAGCAATGAAAAAGACTGTGTGATTACGCTTACACATAGCTTAGCACATGTAACATCTAGGCAGTATGTAGAAAGAAACCGCTTAAGGGAATAATAGACTGAAAGCAAATTGGACTCTAATATCAAGAAGAGAGATCACCCGGGAGATGTCTTGTGGGAGAATTACACTAAACCCTAGTATTGACGTAAGGTTAAAAGATACTCTAAATCAATTGACATTAAGGCTGCATCACTGTTAGTGTGTCTGAAAAAATGCAAAAACCTTGTTAACCCCTGTGTATGGGTCTTTAACTTTAAAATGCTATCTTGGTTTGATACTAGGAAAAATATATTTAATCAGGAGTTTTTAGGCTACTAAGAAGCAGCAGGTAGTATATTTTCATTTTAAATAGTACAGGTTAGAACCCCAACTTTCATAAACCAACTGTTCACTTCTCCCCTGAGGAACAGCAGCCTGCCCGTGTTTCTTGCTCATACAGAGGAAGATGGAAGAACTCAAAGGTGAAATGACTTTTACAGTGTCACCCCAGTTCTCCTTATTACTATGGGCCCCTATTTTCCCTTCCCATGCTGTGTCTGAGAGCTGCAGCATACCTCTACATTATCTGATGCTTCATGTGGCTCTTACCCTTTCCAGCCTCTGAAGAGAGTTTAAATTATTTCCTGTTTCTTCAATCTGGGATGTGGTCACCCGGCTGTCTCCGATGCTTCCACTCCAGTAAATACCATTATGGTTTAATGACCCTCTATCATCCCTCTCCTGAGAGCAGATGGTGAGTACACACACAGAGACAGAGACAGCTACAGCTACACAACTTCATCAGATCTCCTCAAATCCATAATTTATGCACAGGGAAGTTCACCAGACACCTAAACTTGATTAGGTTCTCATGCCCCACTTGCAGAAGTTTGAGATACTTCCAGAATTATTTATAAAATCAGTGAAAGAGGAACCAATATGTAAGTTATAAAAGAAATATTTGAAACTGGTGCCCATTAACTGAACATTCAGCTGCATAAAAACTCATAGCTCTGCCTAAATACCTTTGCATGGAAGCTCTAACATGGTATGGCATTCTCTCTTTAACACAAATGTATTCATAAGGTGTCCCTGCCCATGGCAGGGGGGGGTGGAACTAGATGATCTTTCCAACTCTAACTATTCTATGATTTGTTTTTTCTGAGTTCTTTTTTGAAATACTTTCAAATAATCCTTTTTTTTAAAAAAAAAACACCTTCATTTGGCAAAGAATGGATCAAATGTTGAACTTCACAGTTTAAGGGCTATAACAAATAAACTCAGCATTGTGTGTCACAGAGGATTGTGACAATTCATTAAGCCATGCCCCTCTCTTTTTAGCTAAGAATAGAAGCTTTGTGTACAAATCAGTGCACTTGTCAAGTCAAGAAGATAAATGAAACTGCATGTTTAAATATACACACTACACTTACAATATTTTTGAAGCCAATACTGATTAAATGCCCCAGTTCATTGCGCTTTCCATTCAATTTATTTTGAATATAAAAAATATTACTGATATAGAATATGATTGCCTAATATAGAATATTGTTTGAATTATTTTGTGCCATGCTCTTCCTAAAGAACACCTTGCACAAATAAGAAAGCCCTGCAATATTTCCACCATTAGTGCGGGGCAATATTATGATTTTGCACAACTCAGCAACTATCTGTTGTCTTCCCTCCAATGTCATTTCTCTCTGCTGGTGAATAAATGCTCCCAGACATTAGCGAGACAACCGATAGCTTTCTATAAACTGCAGCTGCTTAGTTTTACTTTGGCAAAGAATTCAGGAAGCTTTCTAGATTTTTATCCAGTAGGACACCAATTCTACCCTGTGGACAACTTACAAGATGGCAATATTGGATAGTCTCAAGGTCCCAGTGAAAATCTACATTGGTACTTCAGTTTCATCACATACTTCACACAATAATCCATAAAGATGAAAACTGCAGAAAACCAAAGTAATTCTAAAACATCTGCTAGCACAAATGCAACATGACACATCCACTCAAATGTATTTGTTGAGTAATATCTCATATAGTTTCATTGCTTTTAATATCAATTTTGTTTTCCACTTGCTAGTAGGATTTTAGCTATAATATATAGTGTTTGGTTTGATATTTTTTTATACTTTCAGCCAAGCAGGCCAGGTGCTTCCTTTTGAAAAAGCTTAAAACCACAATGAGTTGGTTTGCCTACAGAGAATAGGGCAAAGAAGGTACCTATTCAGCATCTCCTGGGAATTGCAGTTCCCTTTTTCAGTCAACAGATCCAGAGCCAAGACAAACAACTAGACACTTAAACACATCTGAATTTCTAGAAGATCTGAAAGGGAATAGTTTTATCATTACTACTGCTAATTACTAACCTTGCTTAGTATGAATCTTGCATTCAGCAGACAAACACATTTTACTGCCAGCAACTGCTAGATTAATCGGGCTCTGATTCTTCTGCTAAGAAACTAAATCACAAGGTCTCTTCACTAAATGCATTTACCTGTATCTGTGTAGTCATCACCCATGCACAAAAATGCCCTTGTCTGTAAGAAGGACTCTGCACTTTCCTCATGCTCACCACACATGCTTACCATACTATGACTGCATACTCTGTGTACATAATTTCTTCTCACTTACTGACATATACCAAGCAAATAAACAGCAAATAGTAAAGATCATGCACTTTCAACAGCCAAATCCTAGTACACCTCTAGGGTGAGTGTTACCACACACTACAAAACTACAGGGTCTGCTTTCTCCTTACATTTTTTTAGCTTATGTAAATTATTCTTTTTAAACATGTTTTAGCATCAAAAAATAGCTTAAGGCAATTAGCTCTTGAACATCTCTTCTCACTATAAGCTATTCAAATTTCATAATCACTTATACAGTAACTTACCAATGCATGTGACAGCTGTTCCCAAATTCCTCCCAGTGGTCTTATACTTGCTATTTTCCCACATACAAGGCATCCACTCTCCTCATCGTGAAGCTGTTTCTCTGCGTTTCATTTGACCACAGTCCTCTTAGACGTCTATTGCCTTATTTACATTTTCTTTGCAGAGCACTTGAATTTCTGTCCCCTGATATAGGGTTTCCTTCTGGCAAGTCTTAAATTTGTCATCTTTAGTCCATTTGCCAACTGTCTGAGATAGTCAGCTTCTGTAAATTCTGCCATCGCCTTTAAAATCTACACCATTGCATTTTATATCTTGCCGTAAGATAGACTTTATTTCTTTGGTATCCTTCTGATGCTTTCCTCTAACATTAAATCACCAGTTCTTCTTATTCAAAACCAAGCTGATACTGATGCAACCCTTTGCTTTATAAGCAAAACCACTTTATAGGTTCCTTGAGAATATGTACCTTTTAATTGTAGTAAAACAGGTCTCTAACAAAGGCTTTTTGTGCAACAAACACAGGCAGGTCTTACCTATGATTTATAGCTTGCTTCCTACCGTACAACAAAACTGCTGCACCACTGCAACTATTAACTAAGCACTATTGAGCTGAACACTCAAAAAATCTTAATTCATTGGTTCAAAGTCAAATGTATGATGTTGCTGAAGTCAATACCTAAAACTGCAGCTAAGGAATTAACAGCTTAAAGAAAGCAAAGATCCCCGTCATCATCACTGTACTTTGCATAACAGAGCCTGGGTAGCAGGAAGTATATTTTGCTTTAAATGGATGTACATTTCTGAGACTGAAAGAATGCTGGAAAAAGAGGCAGATCTTGCATCAGTGCTTTCTGGTAATTAGGTCTGACTTGTTCAGCTAGGCTATTGATACTTTGAAACCCAAAAGCAATAGGATTTTCACTGAGCTCATAAAAAATTTAACTATTTCATGGTTCAATATACTATACCATTTAAGTTTAATCAGAAATGACATTACCAAAACTGAAGCAGAGAAATTGTATCTATCACTCTCAGTAATAAAGGGATTCATATTATGTGTAATAAAGCATTTAAAGGATTGAGAAAATACTGTTTTCTGTTATGTTCCTTAGCAGCCTAAGAGTACCAGGAATTACTTTATGTGATCTTTAAAGAAACCTTTTATTAAATATTTTTTACAGCCTGCTTTTGGGTGTAAAGCAGATAATTTCACATTTTATTCTACCTGCTGGGTGCTCCTGTCCAAATCTCTCTCATTTTCAACAGCTGCACCTGTAAAAGAGGAGTCCAGCACAGGGAACTGCACAAGAGGTGTCCTATGAGACATCTGATCACCCACCCAAAGACAATCCAAGAGCTGCTTGTAAGAAATGATGGAGTACTCACTGTCCTTCAACCCTGGAACTGCTCTTCCCAGCTCCATGCCGGAGCTGTGTGCTTACAACACCCACATTTCAAAACTTTTCCTAACAATATATTGCTCCTTTTAAGACCAGCTGAGACATTCCATTGCTTGATCTTGCTGTGCTGACAGTGGGCGCGCTCCACGGCTCTCAGTGATTTTCTTTGAATTCCCATTTTTCCTCTTGCACACTTCCAAGCAATTGCAAATCCAATACAAACCCTTTGCTTTCAAATCCTCTGGTACATACAGGCTCTGCGAGGAATAGCGTTGTTACCTACCACACGTACTGCATGGGGAACATTTTCTGATAATTCCATTTTTCCTTTCAATAAAGCCAGACTCTGTTTTGCAATGGGATTACAACTGCTTTATTTATCAAGGTTTTCAAACACTTTTCAAATTTTTCCTCCACAAATAGCAGCACAACGCTACCAGTATTCAGTGGTTTTGGTCTTTAAAGCAATCAAAAAACTGAACAAGATTACCCCATAGCTCATTCTAGCATCAAAATCAACTTGGTTTCTCTGTTTCCAGTATAAGCAAGGGAAATGACATGCATATAAATATTAGATAATTCACACTATAATGGTAAAGTTTTGCTTGCTTGTGCTAGGAAAGTGTGACAATGGGGTCAAGTTTCAGTGACTAGATTTAAAAAAACCCTCTTAACATAGAAGCTTTGATCTTTAAAACGCAAGACTTGAGTGTGGGTTTGTGTGTTTATTTATTATGCTTTTAAAGGAAAAGGTATATATTTGCAAAAGCCTGACACCTTACTAAGTACACTGGGTTTTGCTAATGTGAGGCATGCTGAAGAACTACCTCATTCCTTCCTGCATCTCCTTTATAATCATTATAGAAATGCTGAAATTACAACGTTCCTAAGAAAATAAATTATCATCATAATATTTACATCAGCCCTTTCTCTGGTGCCCATTGGGGATGCCTTTTATTCTGAAATGAGGACAAGTTCTTTTTTCAATTAGGAAAAAAACCCACTGAAAACAAATCTTAAACATAGTAATTGCACATACTTAATTCAGACTTACTGATTTCCATGAAAGCAAAAAGCTTCAGAATGAAACCCCAGTGTCCCTTCGCACAGTAGGATGCTAATTCCCTTAGGTACATACCTAATACCACATTGATATTTCACCATCTCTCCTTGCTGTGTTACATCTTCCTTATTCTACCTCCTTGGACTCCTCGGCTCCAGGAATATCTGTGGCACAAAGGTAACCAGATACTGCTGCTCTCTTCTTCCTCAGCCTTTTCTCCTCAGCCAAACCTAATGTAAATATACCCTGTCCTTACTTCCATGCTTCACAACCTGTGGTCTTCTTTGCTTTGAGACTTACTGCCTATTCAGGAGAAACATTATCTACTCTTTTCTATGTACCTTCTGCACCACAGAATTTCATGCAACTTGTGCAATTACTCTGGCCCTCAAGTAAAACCAATTCAGCATGGCTTTTAAGCACTCTGAGGCTGTAAGCTTTAGCCAGAAGAAAAAGTTCAGAGACAGCGCATTTAAACCACTGTGCTGAAAACCGTATGAAACTGCAGAGTGACATTTACTAACATCACGCAATGCCCCCAAAAATCTATACATCTGGATAGGTGGTGTTATCAATCTCAAATGTCACTACCACTACTCAGAAATTGCAGGGTCCTGCAAAAAGCACAGCAGTACCCAAATGTAAGGTTATATTAGAGGTATCGACTTATGCTCTTGGCCAGACAAGGTTCAGGAGGCTGAAGTAAGCATCAGCGTATGTATCAAGTACGTGGCAGAGAGCAGTCAAGCTCTCAGCCACTGACGGGTACTGCAAAAGTGCAATGACAACTATTTCTGTAAGCAAGCATTAGCTTAATGCATCTTTGTAAGAAATGTAAATTGCTCAGAGTATAAAGTTTCATGTTTCATTAAATTATCTGTGCACCTGGAAATCTCGGTGAGAATAAAAGCAAATACTTAAAATTTCATCCATTTATCACACAACTCTAATTCCTGCTTTCATGATACTCCAAGAAAACAAAGTAAAAAGTCTTCCTGGGCACAGAATATGCTTCTGTTAACTCACTTCTCAGCATTTAAATGAAACAAAACAATATTGCTGCTGTTCTATCCACAAAGGCACAAACAACCCCAAAAGTTTTAAAGCATAGTGAAAGGCATCAGCCATAGATTTTCTCAGCTCCCCAGGGAAGAAATACTCTGTCAACAACTAATTTCTATATTCTAGCAGAGGATGTACCAGCCAGAAAAATTCTAACTTACACTAAATAATTTGCCCTACTTTTGTCCCTGATACCTCGTTGCACTTAAACCTCAGGCTTGCTCTTAAAGAGTTTTATTGATGCTTGGCTCTGAGATGATGCAGTGCTATCCTACACAGCACAATCTTTAACTTTTGCAGAAACCATTTGGTATGAAGGGCAGCTAATTTGCTTAAATGAACCAATTACGTGCCTGTAAAGGAAAAGCCAAAGGAACTGCAGGGTCTCAGATGATGATTCTGTCTCACCAGTTTGATTCAGCGAAGTGCAGCAGAATAGGAAACCAAAGGCAGGGCCCCATCCACAGGCGGCCGTGGAGGAAAACTGGTACTTCCAGTGTCGCACGGTGAACTGGCCCAGTTTTGCTTCATGTGTTAAAGCAAAACAGACACAGGACCTGCACTCCCTGCATATCTGTGGCTTGTTCCTGCCACTGTGTCCTCACTCTGGAGTGTCAGAGAGGCTGCCTCTCTGCTCTATCCCCCGGGACCTCCTCAGGAGCAGCTGCATCCCAGGAGGGCGCAGTGCCCAGCCCTCCCTGGAAACCCCTCCTGCCAAGGATAGGCATCCAGCTCACTCGCCTACTGCTCTGAACCCACGAAAATTCAGGGCAAAAGACACAAACCAAAACACTTTCCTTGCTCTCAGGTTTCAGTGCGGGCTATAATCCTGTCACCACTGAAAGATGATTACAGAAATCCCTGTAATTAAAAGGGATGTGGCATGTCTGCTGTGGGTGTGCTGTGTAGCTGATGAGCCTGTGCCACCTCTGCAGCCCTATTTAACTGCACAGACTGGACTGCCCACAGTGAAGCATCATCTTGCCTGCTCTGCATAAACCTTTACACTCTGCATGTTCAATCAAGGGATCAGACTTTTCTTGAAGTCTTCCCTTCAAAGACACCAAAAGAAAATACTTTCATACACCATTGCAGTTTCTCAGGATTTTATTGCTGCAAAGGCAGCTATAGATGTTTTTCTCCTATGTATACTACAGGTTTACTGCCTTATGCCTGTTATATTTAAGCATCAAGTCTGCTAGTTCAAAAGGCCAAATATTTATTTGCCACATTTATTTTTAAGTAAGCAGATTCTTTCCCCACAGTTGTTTTGAACCAGTAAAGACTGCGTTAAGCCTTCTCAACACTGCCCCAGGAACAGAGCACTGTATAGCAATTGTAGTAACTAAATCTACATGCTTATGGATATATACAAGCACACACATCAAACTGACAGTGAGAAATAGTTAAGGACGAGTCAGGAAGTAGACCAGCTGAACAAAACAGCTGAAGGACACCTGCAGCATCCTCAATCCAGAGGATGCCTATGGATACAGACCCCTGACTCAGCACTCCCAGCTTGTGAGTGGAAACCAGGATAATCACTGTTTTGAGAAAACTGCTTCCAGGGCTTCAACAAACACAATATTTACTTCAAGCAACGTATACTGCATTAAATCAAATCTATTCATTTGAGATACAGGAAAGGGTTGAGATTAAGCTCATCAAAACTGATAGACAAATAGACCAACGCCCACCTTCCACATAATTCATACAGCATTCACAATATGTTGCCTGGGATTACTGCATACCAAATACTTCGCATCCTACTCTCAACTACACGTTTCAATTTTATTATGTGACAATTAGACATTTCTGCATTCAGTTATTATAAAATAAAAATTATATTATTCCATTTTCAATATTCCAAAACTGCAGCTTTTGAGAAGACAACCGTGCTTTTGTTATAACTTTATGTAAATTGCCATAGATCCGGCGAATTCAATTAACTGAACTGAATTCCAATTTGCAGAGAAGCCTGGTCCAATAATTCAAAACCTGAATTTCTTCCACATTTTTTAATTGGCCAGTGCTTACAAATCTGTCATTTCTATTTTTGCTATTGTTACGTAGCTGTCAGGATACATATTTCATAGAAACTGTGAGATGCCCACAGAAACACGTTAATTAAGGAGCTCGTGACTGTCCCAGTCACATTAACAAGCAGACCCCATGAGCAAACAAAAAGTGAAGAAAATGAAAATATCCTGAAGTATTTACTCGGTAATAAAAAGGAAATAAAGACTTTAATTGCCTTTAAGTTCTTTTCAGTCTTCCATTTCCTCAGCAATTATATAGATTCCCTTTTTATTGTTTGTTGGGTTGGATTCACTGTGGTGCCCTGTGACTCATGCTTGTTTCTAAATGGAGGTGGTAATTAGTAAACACAATTCCTTCTAGTTCTGTTTATCGCTGTTGGGATGTATTCCCTTGGAGACAGACTATCAAAGACAGGAAGACTTGTAATTTTAAATTGTGTGATGTCTCAATGATTTCTTTAAAGTAGAATTCATTGCAATAAAGTAAACACAACAGTACTGAAAAGAAAGCGTGTATTCATTATTAAATCATTCCATATGTACAAGGCAGACCAACAAAACAGGAACTGATGGATCCAGTGTAAGAGAACACTCTGAAAGAAGGGGAAAAAAATAAGAAAAAACTACATTAAGCGATTGAAAGGAAAGCACTGAAGTCTGATAAACAAGCCACAGCAATCTCGCCTAACAATGTTTTAAATTCCTTATTTTGTAAGCCTGTATAAAGCAATGAGCGTTTTTGTTCACAGAGCATTGCAGCAGTGCGTAGGGAGATGGAACAGAAGGAAGGCATTATTTTAATCCAAGCACAAGGAGAATGTGGACAACTCTCTCAGGTGCTGCAGAGGCTGAAAGCCTCTTGCCAAGATGCTCCTTCCTCCTTGTAGCATCACTCCATCACCTAGATCTGGGTGTGCTCACTCCTACACCCATTTTACAATACAAAGGTAATTCCTTTCCTAAAGGTAGAATCTTCCCCTAAAAGAAACTTAACATCCAGAAAACTTACACCTATTCACTAGAAATGTCTCTTTCTGTTCCCAAAGATCATTCCAGAATTTCTGTACCCATGATGGACAGATTCTCCTGTTGGGAGTAAGTCAGCTTTGCAGTGTTACTTTTGTCCTTTGTGTGAAGGAGCCTGTACTTTTGGATAGTTACCTGGTTTTATAGTGATAAAAATAAAACAAAAATAATTGAGGAATCCAGGAAAAAACTGACCCCACGATTCAGGTATTGGAACAGGCTTCCCAGGGAAGTGGCAGAATCACCAACCCTGTAAGTGTTCGGAAACCACGCAGATGAGGCCCTTAGTGATATGGTTTAGTGGTGGACTTGGTAGTGCTGGGGTAAAGGTTGGACTTGATGATCATACAGATCTTTCCAACTTAGTTGATTCTATGATTACTAAACTATCCGAAGTGTCAGTGGTTCTGTTCCTCAGTCTTTTTTAAGTGATTTAACATCCCACATGTACCAATCTGGGCTCACAGAACTCTATTTTGTACAAAAGATCTAGGGTGCTGTTTGGAGAGAAAATAACTCAGTTTGCCAAAGACTGCTCTTTTACTCCTTGGACACAAGCTAAGCCCCCTCTCAAAGACAGGGTGAAAGCTGGGAGGGCAGAGCCCTCTGCATGCTGCTGGACTTGCCTGGGGACACCAGGAACATGTGCTGCCAGAGAGGTCTCCCCATATTCCTCCTGAAAAAAGAATTTAATCTACTCACCATGCACAACTTCTTACTGCTTTAACCAGAACAGGTGCTGGAGGAAGAGAACATCCTTGTTCTGCCATGCAGAGATCCTCAGGATCATTGTGACCTGCAAGGGCTCACTAATCTGGGCAGCACAGCATGCTGCTACCATTAGACCTGAGATCACTCACTCAGGATTCACCTCTGCATGCCTAAAGCATTTCTGTAGAACATCCGACTTTGTGCATAAAATCCTTAGAAAAACATAAAATAAAAACGCATTTAAAATCAAATTTGTTGGGTGGTGGTGTGTTATTTATTTATAAATACACCCACATTTTTTCCATATGGTCCACCCCAGGCAATTACTGTACTGCCTGTTACAGGTGCTGGCTCACTGCATCCTGGTCCATCCTGTAAAAGATGGGCAGGTGAAGATGCAAAAAAGAGGATGAGGTCGTTATAAGAGACAGAACACCATCACCTTTGTACAGCAGTATTAGATTTAGAAGGCAAAAGGAGTCAGAACACTATGATAAACCAGCGATTGCTCCCTTGATGGTGTACATGTGTCTCTTCACCTTGGTAATGGCAAGAATGTTGAATAAAGAACACAATTCAAGTGCCAGATTCCTTTTCAGAATTTGTTGTTGTTGTATATGCCATTAAGAAATTACTTGCTAGGAACAATGTACACAAGAAAACATTCTAAGTACAATCCTTATTCTTTTATGATTCAGCTGAGTTGTTTCCTGTAAATAAGAGGAGTCAAGAAGAACTTTAATTACTCAGCTTCAGCAATTTCTCCCATAAAAGATGGGAGCTATCAACTAAAAGTATATACTGTGTGAGTAAAAAATTATACTGGAAGATTCACAAAAAAGCACTTACGTTAAGAAAAAGAAGGAAAATTATGTGTTATTTTAGCCTATATAAAGATGATGGTCATGAAAAGGCAGATTTATTCTGTTACATCTTTGATGACTTACCAAATTGATCACAGTCATCAAAGACAGAATAGTGATGCTCATTCTTCTAATGCTACCCGTATTTTTCTTCCATTAAGACTTGAGCAAATAACATTTCTAAGATTATCAGAAAATATTGAACTGTTAAGATAACTGGTTCATCATTGCACAAAAAAGTGTGGGTTTGGTTTTTTTTGTCTGTAAATGTTTCATTTCATAACAAACATCATTTGTAAAAAGACAAAACTGCACACAAAAGAAAAGCTAATGCAAATCAGCAGGTTTCAATATGGCAACGTTAAGATGAATGATTTGTCCCTTTTGTATTATTTATTGTGCCTTTATATCTACGAATTCCAAACTATCTATCAGAGATGGTGCCCACACGCAATTTATATAATATTGTGACAGTCAGTTGTTTCCATCATTCTTAAAAGCCACTTCAACTGAAGCTTATGTTAATGCTCTAATATCAAAGTTAGGATTTATGCTACCTCCCATATAACGCTGTAATTATGCATGAAAGGGAAGTCACTATGCTATGGAATTGCTTTTGCTCACTTTTTCAAGCAAACAAGACCTTGAATTGCTAATTGTTAAGACTATGCATTTAGATAATTGCTGATTATGGTATTTGAAGTGTGATTGTTAAATGTGCTGTTTGGCTAATGCCCAGAAAGCCAACGTGGTATCATGGATAATTATAGACAGTTTAATTGCTTTGGGCCTTTTAATTGGCAAAGTACATGGATGATGAGAGACAAGATGAAACTTAAGGTCCGCTGAGCCAAGGCAACCTCCAAAATTGCTTGCCATGAGCTGACCCTTTGTATTTTGGGTTCATTCTTTAGTATCTAAAGTAAGATAAAAGGGAGATGACATTGCTTTCAGAAGACAGGCCTAACCTGCCTACCTCTACAGCTAGTCTCTGCTTGCCAGTCAAAAGCCACCTCCTATATTCTTTTCAGCCTTGTATGCTACTAAAATATGAATTCCTGCAGAGACATTGTCACTGTATTTTGCTTTACTGCGTGTGAGTCACAGAAGTGGTTAGACACAGAAAAGCAAGAACCTGCAGTGTATTCATGCCTGCAAATTTCCATAAAAGGCAGTGAGTTATGAGTAAGAATTACAGAATTTGGCTCATGAGGTAAGTCCGGTCAGCTGATGGAGTGAAGCAGCCTTTGTGATTTGGATAACACTTCCAGCACTTGTGAGAATTCATGAATCTCCCATACTCAAAAGTTATTAGAGAACTTTAAAGCTTATTAAATAAGTCAGACTGGCATACGTGAAAATATGAGTCCTCTTTTCACCCAAACTGTAACTGTGCAAAAATCCCTCATGCTGGTTTGCACATCTCTCTCATTTCCGAGTTTTCCCTCCAGTGGCTAAAGGTTGCTTTTCAAATATCATTCTGCTAATAAAACATATTGGTGGACTTCCTCTGCAATAGCCTTTAGTCACCCAGAGCAGGAACTTGGCACCAAAGTAATCAAAAGAGCATCAGTTTCCCAAGTACAAGAGCCTGATACATGTGTCTCCCCTCTACTGTGTGGCAATGGATCACTTAAAATTAAAATTTTTAATGCAGTTTAAAAAAATACCTGCTCACATCTCCAATTTATAAATATTTTCCCGGGATCCAGTTCAATTTGTTCAATTTCAGTCTCTAGTGTGATTCATTGATCATAATAGACACATATACAAAACTAATCACAGTGCTAATCTGCATTGCCATAGCTAGACTGATAATGAAGGAGCTGCTCAGGGTATCGAAAATGTTACTGAATGCATGAGGGTATTTTTTATAAGATTTGCACTGTGATAAATGGCCACACAAAAGCAATACAGGGGATCAGCAGGTCAACAGTCTCTTGCAGGAAGGTTCATCTACCGCTCTTAATCCTCAGAAAAGTGGCTGAAAGCACTGGAGGCAATAGAACACCATGGAGCTGTAAGAGAGGAAATAGGCAAGGGAAGGGCAGGACTATTGAAGAAAAAAAAAGGATGTAAAAGGTATATAAACCAAAAAAGTGTTCCAAAGCTATGCCCTCAAATTCAAACAATGAGCAGTGACTGTAAGGCAATGATGTACAAAGCAGCAGATGCAGAACACAACAGCAGGAGGGAAGGGACTACCCAAAGCAGGGAAGGGAACTCTCACACAGAGCCAGAGGTGATGGGCTCAAAGGTCTGGTCTGAAACCAGAACCAGAGGAAAGGCTGTTCTAAATCCTGGAAACGAACATCTGGCCTCTGTTTCTGCTTCAGTTGTGGAAAAAGTGTGCATGGACAGTAACTCAGGCAGGCAGTCTCTCAGCTCTCAAACACACCTTCACTGACATTTCAGCCACGCAAATGCTGGCAGAAAGGCTTAACTTTTAAAACTTCAAAGTAATACTCTTATTTAATAACTTGTTGAATTTCATGATTGCTGATAGCATTACAAAGACGATAGTGTTGCTCAGAATGAGCCCATTCTTACATGTGCTACGGTCATTTCATGTTTCGCAGTATTTTTTGTTATAACATCCCTGTAACCACTTCATTATAGGAATTGCTTTTCATCAATATAGTAAAAGGTGTTGCAGGTTTGGGTCCTAATGTAATCTAATGTATGGTTTTGAGAGGCTTGACCTCCCTACGACTGTTTCTACTTTTGAAAATTTGATTTATCCGTATTCTGAGAATCCTAGAGAGATTTAATTCTAGCATCTGTAAATTTAAGATTGCTGAAGCATTTTGAGTCCCCTTAGAGAAGTACAACTGTGAGTTTGTGCTAGCTAAAACATCTACCAAAACCCCCTATTGCTAGGTTATCAAAGTAATGACTGCAGACCTGTGCTGCACTTCACTGGTTTAAACGCTGCCAAACTGCTGTTAAGAATTTTCCATAATTGCCTCCAAACTCCTTTTCATCTTTGGCAGGTGGCCTGTAAGTGGCCACAGACATATATGGTTTTGCTTATTCCTTATTTACCTGGGATTCAGCCATTCTTTTCCTATGGGTGCACTTTGGAAAGATTTTTTCCATGTAGGGGCAGCAAGCTGTGCAGAGAAATGGGAAGGAAGCAGGGGGTCTGGGGGACAAGAGCCAGCAGGTCTGAGGTGGCAGCTGCCTGCAACATCACTACTTCCTCTGCACCATGAGACAGCATCAACACCACAAGGCATGTACGTGTGCATACATGCAGTATGCATACATACACATACCAGCAGTATGCACCCAAAGAGACAACCTAAATAAACCATCATCTGAGGGTTGGTGTAATGTGTCTCTCTCACATGAAATAATATCCATCATCCCAGATCCCTGAACAGTTCTGGTTTCAAAACATTAAAGTTCTCAAAACAATAACATTTGTGCTCAGTTTTATTGTTCTATTGTTCTTTCACCATTGTCAGTGCCCAGATCTCTTTTGGGTTCACCAAGCCACCAACCTTGTCCAGCCTGAGACAGTGCTGGTGGGAGCACCCATCCCTCCTCTCTGACCTGGCCAAGCCATCCTCTATCCAAATCTCACATGTCCCCTCCACAATGACTGCACCAGTAAAGATGCAGGAGCAGATCCTTGCTCTGTGCTAACCCGAAGACTTTTATTTCATACATGCCATCATGGCCAGACTGGGCAGTACCTGAATTTGGATGACACTTAGGTGTCATTTTGTTCTCTTGATGACATCTTAATGGCATCTACTTTATGCAAAACTGCAGGAATTAGAGCTGGAAAAGATACATTAAGTAAATTATGCTGAATTACTGGGATGGAAGAGATGGAAATAATAGGCTTAGCACTTCTTATCATACTGCACTTGTGATGAGTCATGGGAATGTTGGAATATCATTTTTTGGAAAGAAAACAAAAAAGGGTGAGAGGCATCCCACAGAAAAAAAAAAAAGATATATATATATATATATATATGTATATAAAAAATCCTAGTAGAGTTTAAAACACAGTAAATCTCTGACCATTTTTCAAACCACTGTTCTCTAACTGCCTGAACCATCTCCAGCTATCATGAATTATATCTTCTTTCCACCCTTTCACTGAAAATATCCAAGCAACGGACCTGTCACCACCTCCTTGAGATAACATCCTACAGTTCCGCAAATCTTGCTCTCAGAAAACTTTCTCCATTGTCATGTTTTTGTAATTATGTTTTCACCTTTCACTCAGTTATACTGCTTTTTGTACAAGTCTATATGGATGCTTTTCCAGCTTGCAGCTTTTCTCTGATAGCTCTTGTCCTTTTGATTTTCAAAGGGACTGCTATTCCCTGCTCAGTTTTGCATGTGAAATTCTGGAAGATCATGGGGTTTCGCAGGGGTAACTAAGAAAAGAATTGGTCCTGCATATTCTTTATTACTGATGGAAATGTAGAAGCCAGAAAGATCACAGCTTGAGCTTCAAAGCTCATGTAGTGTTGGCAAAGCTAGCATCTAGGAGAATGAAAAATTCCTCTTCCCTGTAAACTGAACAGATTGAGGAACAATAAAGCATGAAATCACACACTGTACCACTTACAGACATTTCTCAGAAGCACATTTTGATATAAAATACACCATAGCTATTTTTCAATTGTCCTAGCCAAAACATTTTGTTTACAGCCAATGACACACAAAAGATTTTGAAACTCGGTCATTTTGCCTACAACTGTCTGTGACAAAGCTGAAATTTTCTTTACCTTAAAGCTGATTTCATATGGAAGCACCAGTGCTTTGAGCCTGATAAGAGAAAGCCAGGCTACCTACAGATGTTAGAAACATTATTTGGAGATGAAAAGAAGGTATATTCACACTGTAGGCTTAGGCTGACCTTAACCTGCTTGTCTTTGAATAACTCAGTTCTCAGACCCAGACCTAAGCCTCTTGACTCTGGATTTTAAAACCCTTCACTAACCCAGGATCAGCTTCTTGTATAGACAAGTAGAAAGCTTAAAAGGAGCATATTTCAGGTATCTCTGGACTGCTTTTGCTGTGAATTTTTGCAGGTTTTTTTCCAAATACCCTTAGACACCACCTACTTTCCAGCCCCATCAGAGCTCATCTTCCACTTCACAGGTTCTCAAATGATGGCTCAGAGACTTGGAAAAAACCCCAGTCTCTACAGAGTTTTAATATAAATGTTAGTGGGTAGCTCAGAATTAGCAGTGACCTACAGTTATGCAAAAGACCATTATGAAAATTAACCCCTTAGGGAAGCTGAGAAAGCTTCATAAAAAATTTCTTCTCTAGATATTTTCCTGTTCACTGTTACTTACCTAACCATGACTCTTACAATTACTAAGTGTGCTAATGCAGCAATTAGTTACAAAAGCAAGCAGAACAGACGCTACATTAAGCACACTTAGCAGGTACTAACACTACATTGCAAATCATTTATTATAGATTTATTATATGTCTGAATATCAGACAACACTGAGAAACCAGATTATCTGAGGCCAAATGGAGAACTGTGTTACCTCAGTTACCTGACTTGGTAGTGGCTCTCGACCAAGAGTTCACACATACACAGAAACGACAGAAGTGTTGCCAGCCATTGTGCTAAGAGGAGATTGAATCTCACCCTCCAGGCTTCTCTGATCTGGACACCATCATTAAACACAGCACAAACTATAGAACCAATGCATCTCCCACTGAAACAGAGCCCTGTGGTTACAGAACACTAGTCAGAGAACTAGGCACAACACATCTGGTCCTTGTGATGCAGTATGTAAAGACTGTATTTCCAAAAGAAGAATTCAAAGATAAAGCAGAAAGTTAAACTCAGTTAATGAAGCCTTTTCAGGTAGTAGAGCTGGTGAAGATGAATGATAACCTCAGGACACTACCAAACCACCCCCCAAAAAAATAAAAATAATTAAATAAATCTGAGTAAGAGCACTGACTAGATTACATAACATAAATACCTTACAGACATTTTTCTGTTTACATTGAGAAAATATAGCCATTAATTTATGCCTGTGATGAAGAAAATTTGTAATGGTTCAGTATACCTTGATAAAATTGACAGTGTCATCTATAGGAAGGAAAGTGTGATACTACCAGAGTATCATATGTAAAGTACTCTGAAATACATAAATTATGGTTTGATTCCTCTCAGAAAATACTGGCCATCAGATTAAAAAGCAATCTGAGAGACAAAACAGAGGATCTGTAGAGGCTGGGCAGTCCGGCCAGCGAAGGAAGAGCCAGAGGCTGCAGCACTGTACACTTGCAGGCAGTGCTAGTACAGTCTCTTTCCGAGGTTTCATCAAGCACCTCAATAATGTGCTGTGGACACTGAAGTACTGAATTCCGTTACTTGAAGGTTAATTCCCTTAGAGTCACAGATCTTATAAGCCAACAGCTCCTTCCATCTGAAACAGTCTAGCTGTATAGCTCTCTGATATGGGGTGAGGCAGAGAAGAGGGTTTTAATGTTACATTAAGAGCAGACAAGCGTGGCAAAACTACAACCTAAGCTACTGTTGTTATCCATTAAATTTCTCACCACAGAAGCGCCAAACCCCATGGATCCTACACATGTATGTTTAAGAACACAGCACACACCAAGTGCTCTTAGAAAACTGCCTGGGTGAGAACAAGTAGCCTGGACGGGAACGAGCTTGCACAGATCCCATAAAGGACAGACACCCACTTCTTAGTGGAAGAATATTACTTTCAAAACAGCTTCTACACCTCTAAACTCTCGCCTTTGATTCTAACAGAAGGACTAAAAAAGCCTTAAAAAGATTGTCTTAACTACAACTTGTGAGTCTGAAGGACTCAAAGGCTGCCTTCAGCAACTAGAACTCTTATACCACACCTAACCAGAACTTCCTATGAACACTGCTGGTTTAAAACCTAAAGAAGAAGAAGGGAACAAAAGTCTGCCTTTTTTCTCTTTCTTCCTTTTTTTTCAATTTCAGTATTTCTAATGAAAGCTGTAACTTCTGCCAACAAACTGTATCTAAAATCTACACAGAGAGCTTTGCTGCCTAGAGAGGCAGACTGTCTGATACCGATGAAGAACGGAACATAACTTCCTGTATCAGCTCCTGCAAATTCTTTAATAAATGGGATTGGAAGGGTTTTTTTGTTGTTTTTCAGAAATTTTAGGACTAGTCTGAAGATAAAGATAATTTAATGAACCTAGAAATACGGCAATAATATCTGAAACTATAGTATGAAAATCAAATTATATCAACAGGAGAAAAAAAATGGAAAGAGAGATATAGGAAGATCACAGAAAATGTGAGGCTTAGATGTCAAAGATCTCTGCAGACCAGCATGGGTAAGTCCAGAGGGAGCTACAAAGGACTCACTTAAGCAGTTTCCTGTAAATTGAAATAGGCACCACTTTAAAAAGAAGATAATTACTGAACTGTGATTGTAACATTTTAATCACGAAGGCTGACACAGAGAAATACAACAGTGAAGCTTTAGATGTGGCAAAAGATTAGAATTATTTAAATCAAGGTGACAGGACTGCAATTAATGAAGCTGAGTGCAGTGTCCCTGGATGTAAACAGGCTGAAGAGAGGAAAGAAGAAAAAGCCTACCACAAAAGGTAAAATTGCAATATAAACCCAGAGAAGCAACATCAAATGCTTGCATTCACTCTTGCAAAGAAGAAAGTAATGTAAGAGTTGAGTAAAACTGTTTGACTAAGTAAAAATGCAACACAGCGTAGAAGTCAATGTAGGTTCTCTGATCTATGTGATACTTCAGCTTGCTCAATTTGCTTTTTTGTAAAGAAATACTTCTTAAAAGAGATCTGTTTTATTCTTCAGACTGAACTGAGTACAAATAAAATCAGAAAAAAATATTTGTATAGCAAAAAGATGCCTATGAGTGGTTACAGAAAGATGGGAAGAAAGATAATATAGAAGTAAAGGGAAAGCAAAAAAATACATTTATTTATTTATTTATCCTTTACAAAAAAAAAGCAAACCCAAACCCCAAACTAAAGCAAACTGAGAAAGTTGTTTGGTAACAGGAGTTAAAACACAGAATAAAGAATGCAGAAAGACATCCAAGATGAGAAACTCCAAAAGCAGACCCAGACTATGTTTTGGTGTGCAGTGAAGCTGAGGAGCAGTGCAGAGCAGAGTAATACTCTTGTCTGGCCCTGGGCAGCTGCTCAGCTCTGGACAGTGCTGGTCATGATGTCCCTGATTAGGTTAGGAAGAAGAAATGCATATGGCTGTGGCATGGCAGTTACGAGAAAGTACTATTAAATAACACTGCAGACAAAACAGTTATAAAATAATTGCAGGGACATTTTGCCCAGGCTGATCAGTTCTGTCTATCACATTTATCTGAATATAGCAAACTGAAAAAGTTATTTCAGACTAAATTTCAAAGCCGCACTGGATTCTTGCTGGATATTTTTCGTACTTGTTAATTAGGGTTATCTGGTTTCTTATGCTTAACACTGGGCAACACTTTGATAATTTATCTCCTTGAAGAGAAACAAAGACATGACAGAGGTTTATTTCATCTCCGAATCTGCATGATCAGGGAAATTGATAAGCCAGTCACAAAACCTTTCATAGGACAACAGAGCTATTGTGAAGCTACTAAATCTTTCACCAGCTTCTTCCCACTGTCATTAAGGCCAGTAAAAATTCTGCAGTTCATAGGCAGAATACCATTTCAGTAGGAGCTGATTAAGATTGAATGAGAGTGTTGAGGATAGGTAAAGGTTCAACCATCAAACATGCTCTAGCTTATCAAGACATCTAAAGGACCATTTGCGTTACATGACAACCAATGGTACGTATTCCATTTTTCCACCCTAAGATGCTGAAGTACATCAGACATAGAAATAAATAAATATAATGAATACCACTGAAGGAACATTTAAGGAATAAGTAGTTTGTCTTTGCTCTAAAACATTATGGTCATTGGACCAACAGTGGTAAAGCACAGTGTGCACTTAGTGATGAGCAAAATCCACAGAATGGTACCCATCTTCTTAGCTGAGTAACTGACGGTGGGAAATGAAGTTTTGCATTTTCATGGAAATTTAGAATAGCTCAAATTATTGTTTCTATTCACACAGTATTTATGACTCTAGTCACTAACCAGGTGTGCTAGACAACCCGCGAATACAAAAGGGAAAGGCAGTACCTGTCCTGATCACCTGTAGAGGGGATGAAATGGAGCAAAGGAAGGGAAAAAACAAGCAACCAAACCAACCAACCAAAACACACTCAATCCTCTCCCCCTCCTCAACACATAGAAGTGATCCAAGGAACAGTGAAACAGTTTTTGTCAGTATAACAAACAAATCCTTTTTATAAATATAAATATCAAATTTACCATTGCTAAACTGAAGAACATGAAACAGATATGCTGCCTCACATTATAAGTAACAGCTATTACAAAAATCATGTGACCAGTGCTTCAAAATAATAGATATCAAACTACTCATCTGAAGTCATGCAATACTAACAGAAATGAGAATAGAAACAAGAACTGAGTATCTGGTGATTTACCAAATATGTTCAGTGTTGTCTTAGTAATCAAGCACTTAAGAGAGATAGTGGCTGGATGAAAGTAAGTGAAAACCACCAGTCGCTTTAGTTCCCATTATTGTCAATGACTTGTAACAGTTAGGTTTAGAAGCATAGAAAGAGGGCATAGAGATGAAAAGACCTAAGACCCCCACTCATATCTAAAAGCCAAGAGCAGAGGAAAACAGCCAGCATGCTGTTTTTCAAACATGCAAAAATCAATAGTTACCAACTACTCTAGATTATAACCTTGCATCTGGGCTTTCCACACTTCTTTTCCCCCCAAAATCTGAATTCTATTGTATTAAAGTTTCTCCAAAGTAATTATTTTTAATTAACATAGTGAAATCAAGTTCTTATGTCGAACATCATGATTTTCAACCACCTTCAAACTCTAGGCTTCCAGATGTCCAGGTCTTTATTTTCCTGCTTCCGCAGGCACAGTAAATAAATCATCCAAACAAAAGAGTGACAGATGTCAGGCTGGTTTTGCTTGCTAGAATTAGTTCTGGTTCCCAAGAACATTGCTGATTATCCAAATACCTTTTTTTTTGAGATTTTCCTTAACTACACTTTTCCCTAATGTCACCTAAAGTCTCTGAATGTCAAAATGTAATAATGAAAAAAAAAATCACTAGAACATTTAAGTTCATCAAGAGACAAATGCCTCCTTTGATTCAAGCATGGCACACCTGCAATAATTACTGGAGAGAGATTAGCAAGCATTTTCTATGCTCCAATGGCTTCATGGAGTGTTGGTTTAGTGCACCGAAGTGCATGTAATAGATTGAATTCCCTGCTGTTTTCTGCAGACAGACAATTACAAACTACCTGCACACTTGATGCTTTTGACCTTGCCCATAACAATATCTGAACTGATGGACTGAGTCACTTTCAAATGATAAAACTTCACAAGAAAAAGCCAGACACTCCACCTCCCAAAAAGCATTAGGAAATTTACAGTAGGATTGTTTTAATTAGTCTCTTAAACCTACACTATTTACTTTAAATCCCTCTATCACATTTATCTTGGCTCTACTGGAAATGAATGAGAAGGTAGCACAAATAAGTCCTTTAAATGCAAAAAAAAAGGCATTTCCAAAGGTCCGGATTCATACTCAGTGCCAAATTAACTGACTGACAGCTTCAGCCTAAACTGGACCAAAAAAAACTCATCACCCACAGTTAAAGCATCTTTCATTGTTACTAGTGTCTGATGCAGACTGTGCTTCTGTCAAAAAGCAGATGGGAACTATGTGGGCTGCTAGAATTTCTTTCACCATATTGTCTTCAGAAGTCCTTCATTAGCTTCAAGACTGAGTATTTAAAGCCAGCCGTTCACAAACAGTAGTCAAAGAAAATGTGCTATTTTTGTTTTATACAAGTCGGCATGTTTGACTGTCAAACCCATACACAGCTTTTATTCTGCTCATGTTTATAAAATGAGTTGGAATAAGTTTCTTTGGAGCACTCTCTCCTCATTTTTCATTTTCTTTCTGTCAAAAGCTTTCTAAATGGAAGTTTGTTATTATTGGCTTTATAATTTGTAAATCCTAGAATCCCTCAAGGTGAACACAGAAAATTTATTTTCTGTTTCCCACCACTGTGCCTGAGCTAACACTGCCTTTACAGAACAGTATTTCCTAAAGAAGACTGTCTAAAGTAAATAAAAATAATAAACAAGTCCATAACTGAACAATTCAATTACACGTGAGATTACTACCAAAGATTTTTATGCAAAAATAGGTTTATGATCCCTTACTGGGTTTCTTATGTCCCTTAAAATCACACAGAGTAAGGAGGTGGCACAATTTACATATCCACATGCATTGATTTGAGGGTTAATCTTCAAAACTTTGTACATACCTGCTATTACCCTTCTTGTCAAGAGCAAGGCACAGCAGACAGACCCGGGGCCGGGCTCAGCAGATGGCACTGTTACTCCCCCTCAGCCTCATGAGAGCTCTTGGAAAATTAACTTTTAACTTTTCATCTCCTCGCTAGCAGCCCTGCAGCCCTCAGAGTAAAACCACACCACGGATCCCGGACACAGGCAGGGCCCTCAGCAGATGGTGCGCCCCAGCAAAGCCACTAAAAGCACAGTCATGCTTATGGTTGTTGGGACATCCTAAATACGTTTATAGCGATGATTAATGTATCCTCGCACCAGCCCATCAAAAGGCAATGCATATCCCATTTGTAGCTCATGAATGCTCTCTATACAAACAACAAATACGTAGCAAAACAGTGTATTTGAAAACAGATACCACCACTGACCAGAATTCCAGATAATTACCAATATATTCTTGGATAAATAATGCTTTCTTAAAAATCATACCATGCTGAGATCAGTTTTACTAGCAGCTGAAACCTCCTAAAGCAAATGACACCAAGTACAACACTCAATGCATGCACGCCACAGAACTGGGCTCTGCACTCTCATGAAGTATGAGGCCCCCTGGTCAACCCTGAGCAAAGACAATCCCAAAACCACAGACAGTGGTGGCCAGGGCCACACAGCCCACCTCCATCACTCCAATTCTGGCACAAAACCCAGCAGTCGTAAGTGGTGGTGTACATTTACAAAACCAAATGCAAGTTACCAGACCCAAATCACCTAAAAAAGGCAGGCAAGCTGCTCTTCCACAGCTCAGCTGTTTCATCATTTCCCAGTTCCATAGACCCAGCACAGGAGATCTACCATGCATGCAGTCATGTATGGAGCAACTGCAGGCACCACACAGAATAGCTGTTTTAGAAGGTCAGGTAAATGCAGTGGTGAAAAAGCCACAAATTATTTCTTTTTTTCTACTTGCAAATGATGGCATGGTCTTGACAATGTGGCAAATGCACTATTAGGTTGCACTGGAAAAGGAATTGCCTACGTACAGAAATTACACTTAAAATTAATATCCAAAACCATGTAAAATAAATGTGAATACTTTCATTCTCCAAATTTTCTGTCAAAGCTACATGAACTAATAAAGTTTGACCTATATTAATTTATTTAAACAAAAACCATCCTAAAATCTATATCAAAAGTTATCTAGCGTGGGTTTTTCAACCTCTGCAAATATCTGAAGATGCTGAAGATGATTCCCTCCCATTAGAGTTACAAGAAAAGTGTTAATACCCCTTTTTTCCTTGAATGATAATCCTGCTCCTTGTAGATTCTTCTGCTGAGATTGCATCTCACTTGCCTTATAATTTTCTTAACCATGGGGTATCCATTTATCAGATTTGATGCTGATACCTTTTAGTTTCTTCAGCTGGAAAAAGGCTTCTTTCAGAAAAAGGTTATTTAAATGTGATTATGAATAATCAGAAAAAAGCCACCTAAAACTATCAACAGATTTAAGGCAGTAAAATTCAGAGAGACATCTGGAAAAACATTAGGGTAAATCAATACCCTAAGCCGAAGTGTTATTAGCTGTATCTAGCAATTGATGCTAGTCCCGAGTGCTTTATTTGCAATCATTTAGTATAAGCCTCTACTGAAAAGAGACCAAAAGAGAAGTACTTTTAATTCCACAAAATAAAGTCAAGAAAGTTATTATGCCTTCTTTTGTTCCTATTCCACATAAAATAATTGCTCGTGTTTATTGATACTGTTTTAGTGGAGAAAATTAATTTGTGGAAAATTCATTAACAAGCTGCTAGCACAGCCACCACATATGACCATCACAGACTTCTTATAAGACGGGAAGAAAGATAACAGCCAAATAAAACCCTTAGTTTTAATGAAACCATCACATTAAGGCCATCTATTTGACTATTAAAGTTTTTATATAGATTTTAAATTGTAAAATAATGAGCTCACAGAAATAAAAGGCAAAATCTCCCTAGGATGAGATGCGTGCACTGTTACAACTGTTGGCCTGGTGTAATGCCACTGTCTTTCTCCTGATTTTTTTTTTCTATAAACACTTAGCAATATATTATGTAAACCAAATTCCTGATATTAGGGGCATTGCACATTTCAGTGCATCTGCTAGCAGAGGTTAATTATCTTTATACAATTTGCATGGTTAGATCATACTATCAATTCCCAGGACAACACAATTTCATCACTTGTTTTTCTAAGGTCCTCCTCAGCTGGAGGCACCCTGTTTCCAAGGCAGTAAGCTAATGTGTTTAGGGATCCTACCCTTAAGTCTACAGCTCCTGCACAAAGTGGTTTATCCTTACACTTTAAAGCAACTCATTTGCCTCTGACCTTGAGCAAAGACAACACAACAGCCCATTGTGCTGGCGAGTCCCATCAGGCCTTGCTAGCATTTGTGCCATCCCTCATCTTCACCACATGCAGAAGGCAGGTCAAACTTCCCTGGATCAGTGAATCTTGCTGGTAACCCAATTCCTTGCAGGTTCCCAGTCCAGTTAAAGAGCTGACAGGAAACGGTGCAAGACATTTATGTATTTGAATGGTCCCTGAATTTGGCTCAGGTTCCAGAATAAGTGAAGTTTAACACTGTAAATCGTCAAAGTAGAAACATAAAGGACTTGGGGGTCACAGAAGCACGTAATGAGTTTTACAGGCTCATCATGTCTGAAAGCATTTTCAGGGCTTGACTGGTGGCAGAGTACTGTCCCTACACCTGGCAGCAGGGAGAAAAAATGAATGACAGAGAATGCAGAAGGTTTTGGGTACAGAGGTAGCCATGGAATGAAAATGCTAGAGAAAAGTAAACAAATGGGAAGGTCAGTTTAAGGAAAAAACTGAATTATCCCAAGAAATGGAAATTGAACAATACAACTAGTCACAGCATGCTATAAGCCACATAATTTAGTTCTGGAAGAGTCAGGATTTGAAGATTCCTAGTACACCATCTCCTACAAATCTGAACATCTGTGGATCCTAAAAGTGGAAACACAAAACCATTTTGGGGAGTGAAATAAGAGGGCATCCTTCTTGAACCAGGCTGTCACTTCTGCATCTGCTGAAGGCAGATTTTGTGTCAGGCTTGAACAGAGGTCAGCACTCGTGTTTCTGGACTTAAAAGCAGGCAAGGGACTTTGAAACTCCACAAGAGTTGGGGCCACCTCCATCACCACCTCAGTGCTGTCATGAAGGTGATGTGAAGCACATAAGCCAGAACATGTTCACACTCAGTAGAAGGCTTTTGGCTGATGGGTACCCACCCCCAGCTTCCTCCCTGTTCAGCCCAGTGCTGCATGCTCAGGACAGACAGTGTCAGCCAGACAGTCACTATTTCCAGGGCTTATTCAGAAGAAAACTGTCATTCTTCATGTTCTTCCATGCACAGAGATCTCTGGGACAGATATAAACACATTTGTCATTGACTTAGTTATATACATCTCTATGGAAACTATATTTAATATTTGTTAAAAATATAATTCCAAGTAGTAAAATCAATTCATCTCTAGTAGCTTCCCTTATGCATCATGTGAAATTTATGTTTATGTTTATTTTCAGTGACCTGAAAACACATTTTAAAACTACACTTTGCAGAAAGTAATTTTAAATGCATTTTCAGCATGCGTTCCTGTCACAGGGTTGGTTATTTTCTTTTTCTTTTTTCTCTTAACTGGATTTGTGATTAATCAATTAGTAGAGAAATAATGAATGATAACCAATAGAAGCTGTGCACTGCTATGAAAAATTGAGTCAAGAATAAGTGATCTAGAAAGAGAGGTCACTGAGTCATTTTGAATAAGTACATTTGAGATAATTGTTATTCACTTTGAGGACATTCTGAGAAAAAGAGGCAAAATTAATCAGATACATTAAATTATGAATTATTAAATCCGCTCTATTAAATATCACATAGAAAAGCTTTTTAGGATTAACCATGGTTTTGGAAATTCTACTAACTACAGAGTAGATTTCTTTGATTTAAAAATCATTTTTATTTACATTTGAAATGCAGGACAGTCCCTCTGGGGTGAGTGAAACTTTCCAGAAGTGGCAGATCACTTCTATAGAAGGGGCTTATGCTGAAGCAATGTAAGACCTTAATCCATTTACTTTGAACCTTCTCAGACTGGAATGGAGATAGTACACCAAACAAAGTTTATAAGTACTTGAAGAGAGAGGTATCAGACAGGCTTGCAATTTTACAATCCCTAAGTTAGTAATGGCAGCTCTTGTACTGGCGCATTCATCTCAAAATAAACACAGGACTTCTGTCTCATATCTCCCACAATACTTTGGATATTTCAGCTTCTCGATTCAACTCTTTTTAATAACGAATTCACTGGCAAAGTCAGCCTTCCTGTGGAACAATGCCAGAACTACTCATGAAACAAGTTGCTGAGGCTTTAAGTTAAATCAATAATGCCGAATGAATAATGCTGGTTTCTGGATGTTGATTTTTCCTGGCTAATAAGTAGTTCTCATGTCATTTCCTGAACCACCAGTCCAGTTCCAACCACTCAGCACAATGAAATGCAAGACATGTTTCCTTCAGCAGAGGATGTGAACCCCACCTGCTGAGTGGTCTGCTGTGGATCCTTAATCATATTACAGTCTCTCATTTCCATGGCATATATCAGCGAGTTTTGCTTCTGTCCTCAACTGCCAACAGCTGTAACGCAGCTCATATTTAGCACCCACTGTTCTTCAATATCTATAAAACACACTTGAAATTATCTGCCTATTTCTAAATGGTTTACAGTAGGAACAGATTTGAACAAATTGAAGCACCACAGGTTTTGTTAGTTCTTTAGAAGTGGTATTTCTTTAAGAAGAAAGTTTCTAATGGTTAAATGACTTAGTTTTCTTATTTATTTTAATTTCTCAGTCTGTGAGATAGAAAGGCAGAGTAAGCAGCAGCACACTGGTGCCTCAGGTGTTCTCAGGTCTCAGGCACCTTGCCATATGCAAACACTTCAGCCAACACACTTGTAATCTTCCTCTTTCAAAGCTTAGAGATAATATCTTACATGTCAGACACACTTCCTCACCTCTTTGCTATGTAACACTGGTATTGAATCACTGAACTGTTGGCCTTTGAATTTGCATCTTAGTTTTCAACACCTGAAACCTGTGTAGGGTTCAGTGGATGGACAAGAGTGGTTATACTCAAGAAACTAATGCAAAACTTGCAGCAATTTATGTTGCTTGATGATACTGACGTGATCGATTTTGTTCTTCTTGGATTAATCATATAATTATAAATTAGTGAATTATTTTATACTAGAGAGTTGTTTCATAAATTAGGCCGCTATCATTTATCATTATAATTTCTTTAACCAGCACATCTGATCCTTTGATCCATTATCATATAAACTCTGTGACATTAATACATACTTCTCAGTCATCACCATGACACGATGAATAACATAGCTCAAAGTTTACAAAGCTAAAAAAAAAGGCTTTTTTTTTTTTTCATTTTCCTCAATAGCAGGCACATATAAGCCGGTTACAGCAGGAAACCTTTCCAAATCTTCTCCTAATACAGAGTGTGCACTGAATAATCACGGGGTTTATCTTGCAACTGAAGCTCACCCTGGATAATACCTCTTTCCTCCTCATCAGCTAATCACCTTTTAAATCATCCCCACTCTTCCCCTAAAACATACTTTCAAATTATTCTGCATCTCTCCTTGTCTCATACCCTTCAAACACTTCTATCAAGAAACTCTGTACTGAAAGCTGTGCTCATCTAACCAAGGGAGATTTAAAATAAAATAATCCTGGATTGAGAAATAAATCCAGTGAAAACTAACTATCTCTCTCTTAAGTTTCTAACATAACCAAGGATAATTTACAGGCCAAAAGCTATTCTGTATTAACTTAGGGAAGACCTCAGAAGTTGATTTACTGATAATTCAAAAGCTGATTGAATTGGCAAGTCAGCAAATGACACACAAATTTCAGTCAAATTACTGAAAATAGGGGAACGACACACACAGAGATGTGGACCAAATTTAGAACAAAACGCCTCATAGATGTAAAATTATTTCCTGCAGCTTTTCCATGCATAAAATTATCATACTATTATCTCAATCAGGTGAAGGCAGAGCCACTCTCAATGCCAGTGAGCATAGTCAAGGACACAAACCAAATTCAGTTTGAAAAATGCCAAAGTGGTATTTCCTCACTGGTCCTTTGCACAACGCAAACTCTACCTGTCAGTCCAGAACTGGAATATTTTACACAGCTACTGGAAAAATACCACCAGCTTGCCAAATTTCAGTAGCTTATTCTCGTCAGCTTCTTGTACACACCTGGCACTAGCTTTACTTCTCTATTGTTTAACCCTGCTTAGTCTGAACTAAATAAGCCTGAGATTATCTATAAACTTCCTGACTAGGATTTGTTTCAGTGACCACTTTTGGATGAGCTCTAATACCTTTTTTTCCCCATAACCAGCACAGCTGCACCTTCAGAAAGTTCTCCTGGATTATTTAAATGCTACAGATCCTGATGCATTTATATTTATATTTTTGACAGACAGGACAATTAAGAACATCACTACTTCTTTCTTTTACAATGGAAATAAACTGCTATCATCTACATTCCTTCAGTGGCACATGCATACATGATACATACATCTGACCATCATGACCATTAAGCTAGTAAGCAGAGGTGGGGACATACTTATTCCTGCCTTGTATTCACCTTAGAAACAGGCTTCTTTCAAGTGGTAATAACACTTTGGCCTAACAGAAGAAACAAAAATCCTAACCCTAAAAAGCTCTGTTTAATATTTTCAAGACAGTATTTTTCTCTCTATGGTTTAGTATGTTTCCTATAACCTGCATTGCAAGTAAACAAGCTGTTGTGATTGCACGTATTTATTTTATGAGAAAGGCTCAGGAATTCAAGATAGTATTGTAGTCAGAATAGCTTATTTCAGTTTCCTTTCAGAGTCTGATGAAATGGATGAAGTTTTCTGGCATTGCCACTGAATTATATAATCCTAGAGAAGACATTAACGGCTGCTCTAAAAATCTAATTAAATTTTAGAGCACTAGTAATGCAGCCATAAGGCCCATGTAAGCCATTATCTACATTAATAAAAATTAAAGTCAAACAGTATCTATACAGTAATAATGTACCGGGATTCAAGGTCACTAATTCCCTTACTCCCATGTTTTTCCTTATTGTTGCTATAAATAGTAGTATTTAATAAAATTATCAAATTTATGTACATTTGTTTACCTTGAACTGTTCTCTCAATATAGAGTATTGAGACAGGAATTAATTTGTTTTTCTTAGTTGTTTATTTTCTCCCTTTATATTTAATATAACCCCTACTAGCATATAAACAGGCAAGAAATTGGGATAATGTAACAGGTATTTTTTAGACACCTAAATGGAAATCTACAATCAATGCAACTCTAGAATCAGAGTGAACAGGCATGACACTTCTTGAGTCCAACTCTTCTCCTGCATGGCAGACAAACAAAAAGAAGAAAGTGGGTGCTATGGAATGGGAACAAGGAATAAAAGCAGAAACATTTAAAAAGCTAACAGGAGAGCTACCCCTCCCTGGGCGGAGAGGCACAAAATGCCCCTGAATCTGCTCCTGGGGCAAGTGCATCACCCTAAAACAGTAGCCACCGCTTGAAAATCAGCACTGACAAAACATCTGTGCCAGTCTTGGATGGTTTATCTGGCTGAGGAAACCTGTATTTGCAATGCTTTGGAGTTCTGAGGATAATCTGGGTTGGGAGGACATTATCATTGCTAATTGTGGGCTGAGAGTATCATCTGCTTTGGCTTGGGCATGAACTGTGCCTTCTATCTAAGGGACAAAAAGACTGGTCTGCAGCAATTCCTGATGCCAAATACAAACTGAGGCCAAAGGGGCTGCTGACCTTTCCCACCCTGCAGCATTGACCCCTTGGCTGGAAAATGAAGTCCACCTAATGAAGTGGCAGTGAAACCAGGGACATTCTGTCAGAGAGTTGAGTTTTCTATAGAATGGGTGAAAAAATATCTTTCTATAGCTTGCTAATGACTTGGATTTCACCTAGGATGCAACATCTGTGACATTATATTTGGATTTATATTTCTATCTAATAGGTGTTCTCTGCAGATTCAAACAAATGAATTTTATCTCCTTGCTTTCAATGGCAGAGATTACTGTGCATTTAAATAACTCCTCTACTACCAAGGCATACTGTAAATGACAGAACAAATTGTAAAGATAATTTTTGAGTAGTACTGTGAAGATGGGGGATCTACTTCACTGAAACTTTGCTTTGATTTCTTTGGAAAGGTCAAAAACTGCTGGAAAAGCAGAGAGCAGACAATCTCAAGCACGATCTCAAGCACTGTGTCTAAGCCCTTCTGTACACCTTCCCCCCCCCCCAAATTAATGACTGGGGTAAGACTGTACAGCCATCTATAATTAGGCTGCATTGAATGATCTCTCTATCACATGGAGGTGCATTTTAAGAATCAAAGTGCCACCAAAACACCACTCCTGAGATTCTGCCACACACAAATCTACAGCTTGTCAACAGTGTTTTAAATAAGATGACATATCTGAAAAGGAGAGGTGAAAGGAAACGTTTGCAAGAGATGAAGTATACAACTCCAAGCTCCTCGTGCAGAGCAAGGCAGGGGACCAGACTAGGGCCTTCCCTCTTTGCTCTCTTTGTAACACAGCCAGCAGTGTGGGTGGCTAATGAGTGGAAACAGCTCCCAAATGTGAGTGAAAAATTCAGAAATACATGGATTTTCATTAAACTTCTGATCACTGATACACACAAATCATTTACTGAGTGTGCAATTAAAACCTCAAGTGTTTTCCATAAAAATATTTGTAAATTAGATGAATAAATTATTCAGTGGTCATTACTGGAATTAAATCTTCTCAGAGTGAACTTCTTGTTGCCTCACAAGCAGAACTCAGAACATCTCTCAGATGTAGCAATACTATATACTGATGGGTGGTCACAGCAAACGAACCTCACAAATTCTGTACTACGTGTGTTAGTTGTCCAACTTGCCCCTAGCAAGGCCAGCACAGACTCTCAATTTCTTTTTTCCATTGTCCAAAACCATTCAACAGCATCTCAAGAAAAAGATCAAGGCAGTTGCTGTGGCCATGTCACCTCTCTCACTGACCTCAAAATGCTCAGATCTTATGCCTAAAGTGAGAAAAGGGTTAAAATACATGCTAAGAAATCAGAGGGATGGGAGTGCTCTGTTTTTCATCACCAAATCCAGGTCAGGGAGCAGGACCTGCAGTTATGTTACCTGTTCACATGCTGCATCCAAAAATAACTAATTCCCATTCATTTTTTAAGTAGGTTTACATTCCTGGAAACAAGTTTGATATCAGACACTAACTGTTTGAAGAAAGTAGGGGTGAAGAGGGCAGCCATGGTAACAATGGGGGTAGCTATTTACTGGGTTCTGATGGGAGAAGAATGGCTTTACATGGGATAAACACTGTGAGAGCTGTTCTCATATTGTTCTCTTATTTCCAATTCTAATCCTGGCTGGCACCTGGGGAAATGAAAAAAACCTCCCTCATTTATTTGCCATGAGAGCCTCTCTTCATGCAGCCACGGTACTGAGGGTAAATACTCTGGGGATAGAGTGGACGGCAAGGAAGAGGAAGAGCTAAAAGATGGCATGATTTTTTTCTGGAATAGTTCATTCAGCTCTGGCAAACATGCTACTTTCTACATTGCTTTATAACTATTTTTAGGTTAGGTATAAAATTCAGGTTACACATCCAGATGATCTATGTTCTCCTGCATATATTCCTCCTGTTTTGCTTCTCAGAAGTGACAATACGCAGGAGCTCATAAACAACCAGAAATATCAGCCCACCAGGGAAAACACATTCTCTGCTTTGCTTTTCCCTTCAGTTTAAAGAAAATTAGTTAACCACACAACAACTTTCACAGCCCAAAGACCTTCTCCACCTAAAGAGAAAAATTCTCTTAGTGTTACCTCCTTCACAGGGTCACATTTCACCACTATGCATGTTATGGAAGCAATTTTTTTCCATCAGCAAAAATCTATTTGTTTTTAAACACTAATTCTTAGGGAAAATAAGTATTAATTTAATTTTGAGAATGTTGGTTAGTTTCTTTAAAGTTTTTTTACCAGTGGGCATGAGAAAGTTAAATTTGTTATTTATTTTGATTTATTACTTCACTTGAAGCAAAATCCTTGACGCACTGTTTCATTTTTAAGTACAAGAAGCACTACTTAAGCACTTAGCATTGCACAGGGAACTTGTGAAATAATAATTCAACTTTGAATTTTGTCTCCCCAGCAGAGAGAAGAGGAGGACGGGTGGCTGGGAGGAGTGAGAGAATGACAAGGCTGACAAACCACGGGCTCCTGTTACAAATTACACCATTACGTGCACCATTTCCTCCATGTCTTCAGGATGGTCCACTGGTAGCCAGAAAGGAGCCTGCAAATCAACTATAACGCATAGAGAGGTCCCCAAAAGAATATATTATTTGTACTGTACCAGCAGGGATGGGCCATTTGTTATTTATGTTTCCACTACAAACTATTTGATAGCTTAGGCAAATATATTGCTTCAGTAACTCATTGGAAGAAAATGTTTAAGTAAAACGTATTTCACATGGTGCCTGCACTTGTGACTCTGCTTTCAGTTTAGCTGAGGTTTTGATTTAATTCCTTTGGGATTAAAAAACCCCAAACAAACCAACACAAAACCAGAAACAAAAACCCCCAAGAAAATAAAAACAAAAAACCCAAACAGAAAATAAACCCTGTATGTTGTGAACTTCAGAGATGCAGCCCCAAACATCCAGGGTCTGAAAAGGGCATCCAAAATCTTTCTGCATGTGTTAAACTGCACTGCTACATGCTTCTGTGACTCTAAACTCCAGGAACAGCCTGGCTGGGAACAGCAGGCATCTTCAGACAAACGCATTATTACCAGCTTTCAGCAAACCGCCAGATTTCAAGGTAATGATGGAAGAATGCCTTAAAATCACAACAGGCAATGCCTTTGACCTGGAATAACCTCAAACTGCTTTGCAGCTATTTCAAACTGATACACGCATCCTTTCAGGCTCAAACTTACTTACTGGCTGTTACAATGTGAATCTGTATTACCATGACCAGCATTGAACCTTGGCTGGTGAAGACCTTGGAATGAAGCAAAAATGCACAAACAAATCCATAGACTGATCTTGCTGGAGGCCCCAGCACCTCTCCCTGGTCATCCCCATAGGACAGGAGTAACCTTGTGAGAGGGTCAGGTGGGATTTGGGACATCCCATGGCACCAAGTCCCCCGCACTTCATCAAGGCTTGGAGGGAATAGGTAGCACATCCATGACCCCTTCTCCTCCTCTCTCTGGCCACTCAAAATGTCACACCTCAAGTTGAACATGAGAGTTACAATGTTTCCTATACTTTTATAGCAGAGATAAAATCGGAACATGAAAGATCGCTGTACTACCCCAAACTTGCCTTTCTACTACTGTTCATAAAACAAAATTACAATAATCTAACCTGAAAAGCAAAATGTAAATTGTCTCTAGATGAGCTGTTATAAAGTGACTGAAAGACCAAGCTGTGTAACTTTTAAATGAATCACATCTTGGAACCCACCATCAACTCCATGGTTCCTGTGTGATCACTAAAGCTAATGCTCTGTGATCATAACTATGACCTGGTGATTTTATTTACTCTTATTAAATAAATCTCAACTTTATATCCGGTGGAATGTCTTTTTCAAGTAGAACATATCACAAAATAATGTACAAATGGTAATTCGAGTGCTCCAGATATGGGTTATTTTCCCTTCAAAAAACATAAAGCTCTTTTTAAAACAAACAAAAAAAAAGGAGGGAAGACCTTCAGCTGTTTCAGGATCTGTGCTTCCCTACCTGAGCTCTAAATTAGGAACAGTTACGTTATTCCCCAGACAGTATAAAACCAAAGAAAGACCTGTTTCCAAGCAATCGTTGTTCTTTCCTCCACTGACACTCTTAAACGAGTTGACTGGGCTTCAAAATCGTGCTTAGAAAAAACGGCATTTTGCAGCACCCAAAGCAATACCAGATTTGCTCCCCAAAGGACAAGGACTGAGTGGCTTAGGGTCAAACCATGGGCTCTCGCATGAAGGAGCCAAGACCCCGGAGCGAAGTCCCACCTGGTAACTTCTGACCAGTGCATCACTGTTCCTTTTTTATTCTAACTCTTCCACCACAAGTCACACTGACTTGCTGTCACCAGGGGCTGGATATTCAGAGACAGGTGCTACAGTTCACCAGAAAAATGCTCATTCTGGTCTGACTCACTCTGTAAAACCCATGTTTCTGGGAACACATGCTATGCTTCATCTGCCATATTGTCAGCGTTACTTGCACATCAGGACTCTTTCTCAGCCCTCTATTAGTCAGATAAGAAATGAAACATGTAATATATTATGCACACACTCATCATTTTGTCAATTTGCTCCCTAGGTCTCCCTGAGACTTCCAAAATTCACACAATTACAAAGACAGGAACTTCTCTTTTTTACAGCACTTGCTGCACGTGCTGCTCAGAGCCAGGTGAGCAGAGCTGAATTCTGTAAACCCTGGACCACAACACCTGATTAAAATTTTAGAAACACAACTTGAATAGAATCCTCATGAATCAAACATCATTAAATATCTGAGTTAGCTTTGCTGCATACTTCATCGATAATTTCATCTGCTTGCTGCTAGAGGCTGTTCCTATAAGCCCTTTCCCCTCTGGCACTGGGTGCAGAAAGGAAAGGTTCTTCCTATCCCCAGGCTCATTCCCATCCAACCTGCTCTCCGAAAACAAATACTTGGCATTAAAAGGTGTACTCAAGGTCTGAGACCTCTTCAGACAGCAGATGAACTGGGAGCCTCAGGCTGCAGAAATAAAAGATTATAAATAGAAGCCTCCAAGAATCAAAATATTTTAATTATTTTATTTTTTGTGCTTTACTGCCTTCTCACTTGACTTGACAGCCTCATCTACCCACTGCCATAGGCTATCTTTATCAATGACTGATCTATGTCTCCCTTCCCAAATTTCCCCATATGGCTGAAAGCTGGACAGAATGTACACTTTTATTTTATATAATAACAAAGCTTACTGTAAAAGAGACTGCCATGTGTTGAACACTCCAGATGTGACCTGACTCATTTATTGATGTTTAATATTCTCCTCTCTTGCTCACTATAACCATTGGAGGAACGCGAAAGTGCAGAGGAACAGAATAGAAAACAACTGAGCCACTGTCAATCTGAGCCCTGGGGGTTTGCAGGGATGACAAAAATGTTAATCAGCTCTACCAATGCAGAAGACAAAAACCCATCCATCTTTCCCTGGCTGTCCAATTGGTGAGATTCTATTTTAACCAGTGCCTTGGAAATCCCCTGTTAAATAACAGTTCTAAAAGATCATTTTCATTTGCAAATACCACAAAGAGAGACACTATAGTGACCGCTGAAGGAACAGCTATCATTTGTGAAGAAATACAGCAACGGGAGCACAGGGAAGCTGTGGGTATGGCTTTAGCTGGGGGGCCGTGCTGCATTTACTGCAAAAGACACAAATGCATCAAGACATTAGAACTTCACACTGAGCAGTGGGAAAGGAATTGTCGTGGTTTAAAAAGAGAATAAGGAATACAGAAAATAAGGAAAACAACTATGAAATTTCATATCCTATTTTCTGCTGTGCAGAGTGGGACCCTGCTTTGAACATCTTGTTGGCTACACGAGGCATGGATTTAGCTCCACACATGGCACAGCTGCAGAGTGCAGCACCGATGCTAGTTCTCACCCTCTTGCCAACAACTAACTTCGAAGGAGCTCCCACCACTAGACCAACTCACGGACTCCTAACCTGACTATAGTTCTGTGTCACCCTGATTATCCATTCCCTTCTCAAAGGTAATTTAAGATCCTGTCCCTCCTTGCTGACTTAATTCAGTCTGAATTAAAAAGACTTAAATAAAAGGTATTACTTAAAGCCAGGACCTGTGCTGGACCCAGCACTGTAGTATGTTGAACACAAACAGTTAAAAGTAGATTCCTTGATACTGAATATCCCAGGGATAAAATTCTGCTTTACAAAATCAGTTTTATGTGGAAACCTAAATACCAACCAACCAAAACCACAACCAAAACAAAATAAAAATAACCAAAAAAACCCCACCAACTCTTCCTGCTCAAATTGAAGAGCAGCTCACTCTCATGCCAGCAGATCCATCTGCTGTGAAAGTGCTCACTCAAACAGCACAGTGACTGCTCCCCGTCTCCCTGCTCCCACACATCCCTGTTAGGAACTCACACCTTTACTCTGCAGCATCAGTCATCCTCTCTGGTGAATAACTGGCAAAGCAGAGCTGCTCCAAGAGGAAGCAGGGAGAGGAACATGGTCCATGAGAGCTGCGAGTTTGCTGGGGAGGTTGTGGCAGAGGGTAGCTCTGCCTGGTACAACCCTGAACCATGAGCTCCTGCTAGATGGGCAGGTCCACTGCCTCCCTGCCAACCCCAATTACAGCCTTGGAAAATGCCACAATAAGCAAAAAAAAAAGTTTTCATGTCACAGCTGAAAACCTATAAATTGGTTGATCATCATGAGGAATCACCAGGAACCCTACAGGTTCAATAACCTGTAGGCTATTGAAGAGACTTCATAGGCTTGTTTGGGTGAATGCTGAAGGTATTCAATAATTATGTCCTACCATGGACCAAAGTCGTACTTGGAAAGGAAACTGCTGTTATGGAGTCTCTAGGTGAAAATCAAACACAACTGCTTTGAAGCATGACATGATTTCTACACATTTCTGGAGTAGGAACTGGATTTCCACTGTGTTACATGAGAAGGTGGCTCCAGCCCCACTGAGAATGTCCACATTCCCATGACTTCTCTCATCACTAGCCCCTTGGCAGCTTTCTTCTGCTTTTTCCATTAGCAATGGAAGCCCGTGACCCAAATACAATATGCTGCAATATATGTCAAGACTAGGGAAGAACTGAACTTAAATCTGAACAACTTTTTTGAGGAGCTTCTTGGAAAAAACCCAATGAGCTGGCTATCAGAACTCAAGCTGATACCACTATGCAACATGTAAAAGAAGAGAATATCTGTGGGCAAAATGTCAAGTTTTATAACCACAAGGACCTTAGAAATATTTATTCTCACTTACTCAAAAATTGTCAGGAATTTTCACTGAATAAATTATTTGCTGGTTTGTCCTCAAGAGAGTGGGTTAACTTACAAAAAAAGCCTAAAATAATTTCTTCAAAGGAAAATGACAAAAATTATCAAATTAGAGGTAAAGATAACTCTGGTCCTATTGGACTATGAATAGGTGCTGCCAGTACAATGTTAGGTATTTAGGATTATCACCTGCCTGCTCTACTTTGGTATTCTCTATCTTCTACTAATTCCAAGCCAACTGAAATTCAAAAGGTTATTGATAAAATAAATTGAAAAGTAAAAAGGGCTTAAGGAATATTGCATTGCACTAAAATTCCTATAAGGTTTCTAAATTCAAATACACAAATTGTGAAAGCTCAGCACCTTATAAGATCATCATGTAAATAACATTTAAGAGTGACTTCTAAACTAATAATACTAGCTTATTCTTGCAGTAATAACTATGGATTTGTTTCTTTTTACTACAGTCACCACAAATGCAGAGCCTGCAGATCAATTTATTTAGTTGCAGACTTCGTTTGAGTCCTTGGTTTAAACCAAACATTAGGAAGTTTATATTAAAATCAACATATTAAATATTTTCCCTCCTGCAGACATGTAGTTTCTTTCAATTAAGAAATTCACACTAAATATGTTTAAAAATATTATTCACAGGTTTTTCTTATCTACAGCTACCAAACAATAAGGAATGTAAGCTATCACTATCTGCTCCACAGTACCAACATCTATTTTAGGTACTTTCCCTGGAACAGCCCACACAGAAATAGATATTTAATGAAATGGGATGCAAAAGGAGTGCGACATTTTTAGACAACATACCAGATTTCTTCTCCGTGGGGCTCCTAAACATCGTTTGTTAATTATGGGTTTCCCAAAAGATCTTATCTTCATCATCACACCATGGTTTCACTTTGTATGTCTTAAAGGATATATGCAGCAAACTGTGCCCTACTTAGGGGGAACAGCTCTTAAAGAAGGATGCAATTGTGTGGTTCATTAACTGGGTCCCCATCTGTCTGCTCCCAGCACTCAGTGTTTCAGGGCACAAACTACAGATTCACGAGTCTTAGCACGAATTTGGCAATAGAACACTTCTACATTTCACATTTTATATCTTGTAGAACAGCAGAGGAAATCTGGCAGGCCAGACCGTTCACTCAAGCAAGCAAAGAGATAAAGGTTGTTTCCCCAAAGGACATAACTAAGTTCTACATAATGAGCCAGAGAATTGTTTGTTTTCCCAAAGGTAATACAAGGGACTAACGACAACTTTAAACTGCAGAAAATAGGGACTTTGATAATAATTTAATAAGAAATACATATAAACATATAGTACACTGAAAAAAATGTACTCAAGTTTAAATGAACCTTCCAAGATGACCAAAGTGAATGTGCAGATCCTTTTCTCATTCTGTAGTACATTTTCAGAGATGGAAATTATTGGATAACGGTCTTCTCAGGTTCATCTTAAAGACTATAAAATGCTATGAAAAGAAGTTCACATTGTGTTTTAAAAGATTACTTCACATTCACTTTATTCAAATAAACGTCTGGGTGAACATGATCAATGTTCATTAAAAGCTCTGAAGTGACAGGTACACAACTGGCACTTGGCGTTTGCACAGCTAAGCTTTCACAGCTGTAATGAATAAATGGAGCGTGTGCTTCCACACACAGCTGACACCATCCATAACTCTGTATTTGACACTTGATTGCCCTTAGGAAGGATCTGTTTTGCAAAACTAGTTTATTTGCACAAAAAAATTTATCAGACTAAAACCTTCTCAGTAAGAAGGCTTTGAAACACAGCTATAAAAGAAACACCAGACAGAAAATTCTTCCAAGGGGCAACGTTTATGTGAGCTAAAGCTATTGGTTAGTGCATATAATGGAGTTTATTACCATGCAAATTCATTTTTAAATACTATATAAAGTCACACGTATGTATTTCCAAAAGCATATGAAGAGGCAGTCACCGCTTCAGTGGAAGAGCATTCCAAGGGAAGCCAACATGATCAACATACCAAGGTCTCAACTACCCACCAGTTTTAGGGCAAAAGATAAAACCCAGTTCCTGTTCATCCCCAACTAAAATCCCATCAATTCCCAGAAAGTCACACTATTCAGGACAGGATATATGTTCTAGGAATGATTTCCCTAATTATTACAGATGCACATACGTGATAGCCCTTCTCCATGACATAAAGACCAATGCAAAAATTAGGATTGACGGCCAAGTGCAAGCTCTGGCCTCAGGGAGAGACATCTCTTTGGAGGGTTCCCCCAGAAACATTTCAGACTATTCATTACCATCCTTCCCTGAATGACCCCTGGCACTCCTCTAACAAAATTAAACCTATCACTGAGGTAGATTTTTGGATTAAAAGTTTTCTCAGGTATAATTTTTCTCCTTTATGATATCAAAAGCATGAGCAGAGTCAGGTAGGAAAATCCTGGCAGTTTGCACAATGGATTAGACGACCTAAAATGAACTTCTTTTATATCAGCTCCAAATACCACATTGTTAAGTTTCATTTTAGGCAAACAGAATGAAGGAAAGCAAATCAAAACATGTACCAACTAATTTCCTCTCACTACTCCTACATGATAAACCAACTCAAACTGCCATGAAATCTGGCTGCAGCTTTTAATTGCACAAAGTCAAAAACAAACATGCAGAAAATCATCAGTGTCTGGGATTTCTGAAGAAATCCCCAAGCAGAGGGGAAACAACTGTAATTCAACAGTCCTCTTTTGCCTTGGGTATGTTATGGAAAACAGCATCATGAAGCACATCGCTCCTGCTCTCTGTAATGAAAGCAGCAAAATATAAAAGATTTGATTTGCCACTTTCATCCATTCTGAAGTCTATCTGTCCATTTTATATACAAAGCTTCTTTTAAGGTGTGCCTTTATAAGAATCTGCATTTCCTGCAAGATGTGCCCTGGCAGTGGAGGACCGTTTTCATCCCAACTCAATACACTGATCAGCAACTAAAGACAGTAATTACTTGTGACAGACAAACCCTGGGGGCTCTATAACAGCTCATATAAAGCTAGCCAACCCCCTCCAGGTTTGAATCTCAGGAAATCAGACTTCTTGGGGATTTCAGTGTTTTATCAAGGTTTGGCTGCCCTGGAAATGCAGTGAGAAGGAGCGATGCTGGCCTGTCCTTCCACAGCACCAGTGCATCCAAGCACTCTCCCACCAACAGAAACACCTGGTTTGGAAGGAAAGGATGAAATCTGCCATGAACATACGCATTATGTTCAGTCCTGGGCTTTAAAAGTAATGAAATCTATTTCCTTGGGTTTCATTTTATTTCTTCATTTTGTTGATATACTACAAATACTGGCAAAAAAAGGGAAATGAGAAAAAATATTCAATTATCTGTGAACTATGGTATTTCTTTTTTGCTCCTTTGAAAATCTCTGAAGATGGATACCCAATTTTTTTTATAAACTCAAAAATATTTGAAGGGGTTGATATCTGTGCAGAAACTGAATAAACTACATAATTACTGCATGCTCAACTGTAAACTGTAATCACATGGAACAACCAAGAGGCACAAAGTGTTTTGCTGGCTCTCAGTGATTTCTATTTTGTTTTGAGCAGAATATGAAGGAACCATCATAAACCAACCTCATCAGTACCAATATGGTGAGGGAACATGTTCTTACTCGTGTTAAGGGTCACAGGAGATGCCCATATTTTCTAAGTATATATTAATTCTGATGAATCACAGTATACACACATTTACAAAATGTATGACTTGTGCAACTTTTATGTTACATTTACAAGACCACCTTAAATGTTAAAGATGGCAACTTAATTAAAGAAGGGCTAAAACATGATCATCGCTTCACTCAACACTTGAAAGCCATGCAACATCTGGGGTTACAGGAGCCAAAGTATTTAAGTGTTAAAGGCATCTTGCAACAAAAATAATTTATTAAGTTTTGATGAAGACCAAGCTATTTTAAATACTGACTCAAAAGTTAATTTTAACAATCTCATTTTGTTTGAAATTCATGCACACACACACACAAAATGGTTCTCGGATATTGGTTATATTCTAATGAATCTGTGATCCTACCAATGAGTGTTATGAATCACAATTCGTCCTATTTATTTTTGAGTGGATGAAAAGGTAACATTTTTTCTCTCCTTTAAATACATGTGAACAGTTACTTTCATTACCTCTGGAAATTCGATTATTCTTAACTCAGGTTTTAGTCCTTTTTTTTTTAATATTGTCTTAAAAGTCACCTTTTGCTACCATTTTCTTGCCATTAATAGCACTAATGAAAAAGAAAACAAGTAATTGCTGAGCCCAAAAGTAGTTGGGTTCCAAGGCAGGAGTTGAAGCAGGAGCATAGGGAGACAGGAGCTGGGACAACAGAGTTGAGCAACTACATCTGGCACATCCAAGCTCTGGGTAAAACCAGGCTTAAGTCTCAAATAATTTCATTTCTCTTTAGAGTTTATAGGTACCACACTGCAGCAGGGAACACCCAGGAAACTACAAGAACTTCACACATTTCTCAATCTCCTTATGCATTTCTCAGTGCAGAAGGACAATGTAAAACTTCATGCATATTTTTCACACATGCAGAAGAGAACAAGTTTTTCATACCCAAACCCACAGGTCACAAAATTCACTACGGAACTGAGACATCCTTCTCTGCTGATCAATGCTGTGATTTTTATACAAGCACAGAAATGACCTGAACTAGACCAGATCTGAGCTAGAACTAATTCCCCAAGGTGGATAAAGCCAATCTTCACTATGCCACTGATTCTGCTGAGGATAAAAGAGAGACTGCCTCTCCCTGCATCAGACTGCTATAAATACCAAATGACAGTTACATTATTCTAAGTCTTAATGCAAGAACACACTGAAATATTTTACGTCACGCAGTAAATTGACTATTGCAGGCAAAGTAGTCAGGCTATGAATAACTGACAAGAAAGCCTCCAGATAAGCATGCAAAATTAATTATGCTGTACCCAGAAATAAATAAAAATCCCCACTACCTCTAACACTAACAAATCAGCTGGTAATAAATAATAACATGTAAACATTTTAATGCACTTATTTTAGTAAAATCAAAATCAGTGTTCACGAAGCAAATGCTATTAAATAATACTTTCTAGGGAAAGGTCTGAGAAGCTTAAAATCCAGCACCTTGTGTGTCAGAAACTAAACCACACAATGAGAAACAGCGGGAGCTCATCATTTATACAATTTTGAGGTTTTAAGAAGAAGCCTGCCAAAAAAATACCATGTACAGGTCTTCAGGGCAAATTGATCTCATAAAAAAAGGATTAGTGCATGTGGGGGTAATCAAATACTTCATGTTGGCTTACAATTCCACTTAATAAATCAAGCTACTTCTACTCATGAAAAGGTTTGTTCTATAGTCATTTGATTAGTTACACTGAAAATAAATCCCACACAGCAGAACCAAAATATACATGACTGACATGACTTAAATGCCATCACGAGTCCTTGTACCAACCCCACTGTGTGTGCTGCTACACCAGCCTCACATATCCAAAGAGCTTGGGAAATTTCTAGCTCAACAAAGTTGCTTCTAATGACTCAAATTTAAACATTTTATAATGGCTTCCTATTCATTGGCCTAATCCTTACACTTTAACCTCGACCTAGCACCAGCCAGAAATCACCTGCATATGTGGCAGGGTAGGAGATGAAAGGAGATTCAATAGCAAAACTTCCAATTTTAGCTTAAGAAGGTAACTACAGAGGGTTATCCTCTTGAGGGTTATCACCCTAAAACATCAAGAAAGGATTAATTTTATATAATTTTCTATTTTCACTGCCTGATGTGGTGGGATTGGATGAATCCAATACCATGGTCTCTAATCACACAAGGTGATTTGAAGACTACTTCAAGAAAGAAGTTGTTTTACATTCTGGCAAGGCTGTTGCCAACCTTGTCTGGAGAATGGATAGCTACTGTTGAGCATGTTCCCTTTACAGTGTCAATTCTGCTATTACTCCAACATAATTAGGGACCTCTGTGTTCTCAGTGTAATTTTTTCTTACAAGATATGTCAGCTATTCAGTCTTCTTATTTTTCTCAGGACATCTGTGGGTGACAACATGACTTTATAGTGAAAAGGACAGGAAAAATGGTAACCTAGTTCCTTTTCAAAAATAAAAATGAGTTTATGATCTGACAATAATCTGCTCTCCTCTGAAAGCTGAACCCAGTCTCGGCTGTGAATCATGGTAGTTCGCTCTTTTATTTTGACCTTTTCATCATTATGCAGCCTGATTAGCTATCTGAGCCGATTGCTTTCTTATGAGAACAAAATCAGCTACTTAAAAAGATAAAAGATTAAAATGATCAAAGTATTAATTCATATTCTCACAACAGACATGTTTTAGAAAAGAAGTGCTACCAGCCTGCCATCACAGAGAGGTAAACACCTTTCAGTAGAGCAGCAAAGGACAACCGCTCCTCTCCTCCAACATCTCTGAAAAGGCTTTTCAGAGGGGTAATGTATCTAAGAGACAGCAAACTGTCAGCTGAATTACTCCTGAGCATCTGAGGCATGCGATAGGGCTCCGGGAGCCGAAGTCGGAGGCAGTAGCACTGTGGAGATGTGCCAGGTCGCAGCCACAACAGAGCTTCAGCCAGTTTCAACAGGAACTCCAAGGGTGGAACAGGAGGAAGAAGCTGAATTTGCAGCATACAGAAGTGGTTGTAATCACAGATGTAAATTTATAGAAATGAAGCAAAAGGTTTGCTTGATACAGATCCACAAGCACACTCAGTAAGCCCTTTCTGCATCCCTGTCCTTAAGAGTACCCACAACAGCTTCCAGACAGAGGAATCAAAACTTTGGATTAAAAATGACCCTCCCTGAACAACAGCCTCCCACTATGCTCAGCTTCCACTGCTGCTGGCAGTCACCAGAGAAAATGTTAGGAGAGGACCTAGCTTTCCACCCTAAGAGAGGCATACAAAGACAGATTCATTGCACCGATAGAGACCTCCATGAAACACAAACGCTTCAGAAATGCACTGTTTATAAAAACATATTTTGGATACATATGTATATCCACACACATGTAGTCGATGACCTGTACCAGTGTATTCAGCTATTTGTCCCCCAGAAACATACTACAGATGTGAGACAGGATGTGCTATCTAAGCCTGCCAGCGGGACAACAAAAGGACATCACTTGAGATGCAGCCACTGCTCATCACCAGATATATGACCACTCACAGCAGCTTACCTGCAGAAGAGAGATAAAGCCTACTGCAGGGCAGCCAATTGCACAGTACTTCGTAAAAAAAACCCACCTTCACTCATCTTACTGCGAATCTGACCCAAAGCAATGCAGGTCCTCAAAACCCAGGTAAAAATAGCCTTGCCTACCAACAAGTTGAGTCATGCTTTAAAGCAAACAGCATTTGCCAATATATTAAACTAAGCAGATGGTAAAATAATGAAATTCGTAATGAGATAAAACATCTTTAAACAAATACACCATTTGTACTTGACTTTGTTACTTCTAAGGCAGCAAGAGCAATATTGCAGCAGACAGTGTCCCAATGCAAGAGCATTTAGCATGATAGAGTGACTCCATACGGGACTCTGTCACTCATGCTTTAACTCCAAAATAATTGCTTTATTAGGCTTGATTAGCTGGTGTTGGTGATTAGAGAATACTCTGCAAGTATTGCTTAAATCTGGATGATCCAGTGACTGAAACAGAAGGAACGTGCCAAGGCAGGAGCTGATGCTGACAGGCATGGTGCAGATGAGATGCTGTGGGCAGTGGGACCTGGCAGTGATGGCACAACGCAACCAGAGGGAACACACAGTTGCCCAGAAAAGCAACATTCAAACTTCCCTGGGAAATTCTGAGCAATTGGCTTTTTTTTCTTTTTGGCATTCATATTTTATTACACTGAGCCACAGCCCCAGATACATGCACTGAAAACTGCATGCATCTATTATCTCTATTTATTACACAAAACCACAATGATGCTTTAACAGTCCCTTTCATTGCGCTTCCATTAGCAAAATACTGGCATGACTTCCTCTCCCACTCCCCCAATGACAATTATAAAATATACCCCCTAACTACTTCTGTTTTTCAAAAGTACATTTTCCTAATATTTAATTTATAAATCATTTCCCACATGTATTAGTAATAAATGTTTAAAGGCAGCAGACAGGAATACAACAGGAAAGCATAATGCTTGCTGTTTACTAGGATGCCTCATTAAAAAGGCATCAAGAGCAAGGAAAATAAAAACCTTGTGAAACTTTGTAATCGGTCTCAAAAGAAATGTCACACTGAAGACATCAAGGCAGAAATGTCCCAGCCCATTCTAGTGCCAGAGATTAGAAAAAAAAACCAAATCAGATCACTGTACCTTTTGCACTCCTCAGCTCTCACACTTCTTACCAGGCTCCCAGACACAGTTACAAAATGCTTCAGACGCCAGATTCTACACGAAAGTTGCAAAAACTTTACTCAGCCAAACCGTAGATCTGGTAAAGCTAAAATGCAACACGAAAAATCACCACCCTGTACTCAATTTGAAAGCACACGGATTAAATGAGTCTTTGCACTATTACTACTGAGCAACTCCATTCCATGTGAAAAAAAGCGTGGGTGCTTCTCCAGAACCTGTGTTCAGTGTAACACCCAAGATCTGGTGCTTGCATCATTTTTTCCAGTGAGCTGTGGCCAGCAGCTCCAAGAAGCAACCAAAGCCGAGTTTCAAGGATCTCTGTGAATGTTTTCAGGGAACATCCATCAAACGTATTATTACCATCACTGCCATCACAACCTAACTAAACTCAGTAAGAACAGTAGGCATGGCAGCAGGGATGTCTGTGCAACACATGCCCATACCCAGGGCCCCAGCATCTCTGAGCCCACAACAAGAACAGCACCTAGTGACTTTGCTTTGGTAGTCACTGAGTCAGCTGTATTAATATGAGCTGAGGCACAGCCATCCACTGTGTGATAGCATCCTCACACACAGCATAGGCATACCCTCGAAGCTGGACCACACATATACATATGTGTATGCACATTAGACTTTTCCACCCCCTCGTAGTTCTTGAAGGCATTCATTTTGGAAACGATAAGGCCACAGAGATGGCAGATGGCTGCCACACATGCATGACCCTAACAGAGCCATGCAATGGCAGCAGCTCCAAGCCACTCATAGCACAGACCTCATCTATCACCAGCTCGCCTCTTCTCCATGGTGTTAAAGCCCAGCAACTGCTATGGCATGTGAGAGGTGTCTGAACATATCTTAAATTCACAGCTCTTTGAGGGAAGAAAAAAATTGCACCCCTAAAAGCCCTGATGAGAAGCTGCCATCCAAATCTGTTTTCATCCATTTAAAAGCCTATAAACTTTAGTGTTGTTTATTGGCAGATCAGCCTGCTGCGAGCTAACACTTTGCTAAAGGCTGGCCGGCGCACATGTCGGTATGCTTTCACAGGGCGCTCCCACAGAGCCACACACAGCCCTGAGTAGGCTTCAACTGCATTTTAACAACCTTTTTGGCACATTCCTGGTTGGCTTTGCCATGCCATTTTTTGTGCAAACTATAGGTTCCAAGATTAAGAAATACATCTTCCACCTCCTACCTATCCTTCTCCTTCCTCCCCACCCACAAAGCACTTCTACAATTTCTTGCATGAGAGACCCCAGTTCTGGTAAGCACCCACGGCAGTGGGAGAACAGGCACAAGCACTGCTTTCCAGGTGAGCTGCTGCTTGCAAAGCATCCTCGCTCCCAGCCGCTGCAATGCCAGCCTGCAAGCTGCCTCTGCTGCAAACACCAGCTCCTCCTCTCCCACTCCCTGTGCTCTCTTATCCTGTTTTGCACAAACCTATGCTAGCTTAGAAATGGACATAGTGAAAATTGTTTAAATTAATCAGAAAGAATAATTCCTAATGGCCTTTGTCACATCAACTTGGGTAATCTGCTGCATACAAGCACAGCTCACCTGGAAGGACTGTGTAATTAATACAATCCCTCTCTCCACTGGCCAGAGATCAAGAAAGCGCCATAATTACTTTCACATGTTAGGTGTCATCAGAGCATGATCATGCAGTTAGTAACGAAGGAAAACCTATTTCCCATACCAAATGAAATAAACTCTGCTACCTCTTCTCCTCTGCTTTCCCAAGTAACCTCTTGCCCACAGCAGAAATGAGCTCCCATGACTCCCCCAAGCACCACAATTACCATCACAGCCCCTGGTCTAGACCTCCCCATAAGCTCAATAAATAGCTGTAAAAATTCACTAATTACCCTGAATAGGAAATTGGGACAGGAAAGTTGTAATAGATCAGCTCCCCACGCAAGCTCCGTCCTCACTCATGATTCTTTAGACCAAGTTATTAAATCTGCTGATGTGTGGGTGTATTTAGCTTAATAGAAACATGCAAGAGATATGGTTATTAACAATTTCTCACAGGAAATGTGTGGTTTTCATAGATATTGTACCCCCAAATCAGGTAAAATCTACAACAAAAGGGAGTAAGAAAATTAAAGGAAGATTACCAGCTTCATTTTGCAGTATCGCCTACCAATTTCTTCACCTTCGTCATTAAAAAAAGAGAACGGGGTAGGAACTTACATAATTCATTTGAATTTATGTAGACTAATTACTTTCCTGCAACCAATGTTGCACAGGCTCTTTGGCGCTGATGAACTGCTCTTTACTAACCCTGCCTGGTCTGTCTGCAGCAACAGATGGGAGCAAAATGGCTTCTGTAAATCAGAAACAAGTGACAGCAACTAGATTATTTCACAGTCCTGTGAAACAATCTCAGGTAAAACTCACATTAGAATGTCATTAGGATTTCTGCCTGAAATATTGTTTTACATAAATTTTGTAGTATAATGGTTATTAAAAACCTCAATACAAAAAAGAGACCTAATCAGTTCAGTAATACCCTCCCCTAATTTGCTTATAAGTTAAATCATATTTTTAAAAATAGATTATGATATATTGCAAGAGAGACTCCCTATTTTAATAACTTATCTTTAGATATGGAGAACAGCATTGCTAAAATACTAAAAATGTTAAAATGAAATTTCAGAATTATGAAAGCGCTGAAGTATTTCAATTTTCCATTACATGCACTTCAATTTTGCAAGATGGGTTTCAATTAAATCAGTCACTGCACTCAACTTTACAGCTGCCAAAGGCAAGTTATATCTGAGAAGGACAAAGTTTTAAAAAGAACCTTTAGGACTACACCAAATAAAGTCATTTAAGGAATAAAAATATCCTGGGTTTTTTTGGCCAGACCAGTTAAATCAGAAGACAACCTGAGGGTCCCCTAGTACTACTACTGGGACAGAAAATTAACACCAGACTTACAGAGTACCGCAGTATTAAACTGGAGAGCTACATTACCTAGGAAGGAAACCTTTACTTACAATACCAGATGCCCTTGTATTTGGTAAATGCTACCTTTTATCCATTTTAGCTTAATTTCAAGCCTCCGTGGAGTTATTCTTTTCTTCTAACCAATACAAGCGGCTAAAGCCTTTCCTTTTCAAGCATGCTCTGAGCTGCTGGTCTCCCTTGCAGTGATGCTTTACAAATGGAACAGCTTCAACATCTCCACCAGTCTAAACCCCTGAGAAATCCATGTGTATTCATTTCTTTGAAATTATTTCAGAAGAAAAAAAAAAGGCACTTCCTTACTTTGTGTTGTATTTCAGAAAGTTTAAATGGTCTAATATCCTATTCCTTTTCAACGTACCACAAAGTGCTAAATGGTAAGAATTACATTACTGCCACTGCTTAGATCTTGGCTGATAAGGTGAGCCTTTTACATTTATACTGACTTCTGAAAAAAGCTGTTGCTATACTGGTCTAATAATTAATAATTCATGGAGCCAAATTACAGCTCTAGGAGGATACAGCCATTTTTACTAGTTCTTTCACGTTCCTCTGATTTATGTATGACTAAGTAGGAGACTGAGCAAAGGGAAAAAAAAATAAAACTTAACATTTCAGGTTTAAAATTAAATTGCTATTCCATATTCAGAAAGGATGGATGGAGCGAGATATAACAATGCTTCTTTTGAGACAAGCACGTGCACAAGATCTCTGAACATACATTATTTTATATAAAAATAGCTCTTGCCACTACTAAAATTGTAGATATGTAAAACTGGAAATATTTATAATTAATGGGACTTCTAGTGTCATGGGAGTGCAACAGAACACACTAATATTTGTGATATTTTCACACCAGTCCTTCTTTTATATTGTTCTTGATGAATGGACTAATTTTTCTGCACCCTGTATCTATCCTCTCATTGTTAGACACATTTTTATTGATCCATGTAGAGAACAAGATCCTAAAAGACAAGAATCAGTAAAGGAATCAATTTTGTCATTTTATTTTTCTTCAGAAAAAAACCCAAACATGATTCTTAAAATAATTTCTTTCTCAAATCTACCAAGCACACCGTAGCTGACATTTTCAAAAGTGCCTAAAAGTGTTCTAGAGGGTAAGGACACAAACTATGATAAAAACAAAACAAACAAAAAAGAGTAGTCATCTAAAGACACGGGCATTTACTGGGGCTTTCAGAAGCTCTTAGTCCAATGCAGTTTTTTATTTACATGTTTTCCAACATTTCATCCTGAGACACTCACACTGAAGAAATGCTGTTTTGGATCTTGGGAGAACAAGACTTTTTTATGCAGATATACCAAGTTCATGTTAAAAGCATCCAAAGCAGCATCTACTTAGAATACCTATGTCGATCTTGGTCAAAACAGTATTTCAGCTTTGCTAAATAGGAAATTTTGAAGGGCTTTTTAAAGTTTTTATTATTACCAATTCAAAGATGAATTATTGTTACTTAATGGTTTGAGAAACTATTACCTCTACACAGCTACTACAGACTGTAGAAACACAACTCTGTTACAGAGATGGTCTAAAAGATCAGTATTGCCTCTCCAGCCCTCTGGTTCATTGCTTTATCCTCCTCAGCACACTTAGCCCTCAGGCTTTTTGATGGTTTATCTCAGTAGATGCAAATTCACAACAGAACCACTACTCTGATGCTCCCATGGCCGTTGTTGTGACACACAAGCTAACATTGAAGTCTTAAAAAGCTAAAGCTGCCTTCTTCATTTTGGCCAAGCTGCTGAAAGCCTGCAAGAAGCATCTGTTTTTATTAAAGCCTAAGGCCAAACTAATCCCATAAAGTTTCTGATTAGCACATGTTTTAGAGCTGCAAAATATGTTTGAACAATCATATATCTTCAATGGAAACAACTGGAAGTCCCCTTGTCTAAGGGATTCAGCTGAGATGCAATGCTTGGCAGTGCAGTGAGAAAACTTCTAATTTCTGAAATATGTCTCATTGTTCATTTGGGCTGCTGAATTCCTGGCTATTTGCTCAGCCTTTGGTTTCTGCATCACAAACAAAAATCTCAGAAAACTTAATTACTGCAGCTAGACTGTTTAACCTTTCCAACAAGAAAATAAATAATAATTTAAAAAAATGCCAAGAATAAAGAAACTTATTATCTTGTTTTCTCTGAAAATGTGTAAGGGCAAAATTTTCATAACTGTTGAAACAGTTAAGTCGTAATTTGATACTTAGCTTCCTAAAAGCCCAAGTTACTTTGAAAGTTGTTAATTCCATATCATACACGATAATCTAGCAGTTTTAAATTACCGCTATCTATTTATATCTTACTCATTTTGAGCTTCAGTATCTAGTGATATGAAGTTATTTAAGCAGAGAATACACAATTTTGGAGCTGCTGCCCATGTTTGGCCAAATTGCACAGAAGTATTTACATCCACAATTATGCTTTAATGTAAACAGCAGCAAAATAAGCTAGAAGGTATTGCAACAGATTGTTCTTCTGGAAAACAAAATGATCCAAAGTAACCCAAAACAAATCCTTCACCAACCCTTCAGAACAGAAATAATACTTATCTACCAGAGATAATTGCTAAATGTGTTAATTCTAACATTAATTTATTTAATTTTATACTAAAGATGAGAGCACAAGAACATTATTGTGAGCCCTTGTGTATCCCTTCAGAGATTGGCTAATTACTTCTGCTAGCCTGATTAAGAATTTTACTCACTGCACATTCACAGTAAAATACTGCAATGGGTTGTCCATAGAGTAGTGGAGTTCTTGGAGATGCTCAACACTCAAATAGTCAAATGGAAAAGTCCCTGAGCAACCTGACCTAACCAGACGTGCCTGGAACAGGCGGCTGAAGTAAATGACCGCTGGATCCCACCCAACCCACATTATTCTATGATTTTAACAGCAAAATAGACACAAAAACTCCCGGGTGTCAAGACACTGAAACTGGGAATGAGCAAAGAAAAACTGGATACACACAGGCACGCCTGTGTATTAAAAAAACCCCATCACACACCAATACTTATTGGGAGAAGTTCACTCAAAGAACTTGAGTTACTTATTAAATCTATTATTCTGATATAAAATTACTTGTTTTGTTACAAAGACTAAAAGATACATTTAAAATGAAAAGTGTTTGTTAACACCAACAGGAGTCAATGATGTTCAGCACATGGAAATATTCAGCACCCAGGGGCACTTTCCCAAATTTCAACGAAGCTTTTAAATTAAATCCTGACATTGTATTTGGCCAATAAGTGACTGATCTGATCATGCTAGAGAGCAACTAGAGTGGTGGTGGGTTAGCGTTAATTTACCACAATTCAGTTTTAAAATCAGTTCCGTTTACGTTAATTCCTGAGGAACCTGAAACCTTGTTTTTGTCTCCTGGAAAGGCTCAAAGTGCAATATAATCGAAGAGCCACCGTAGCTAATAGAGAAAAATAGCAGGAGATACCTCAGGGAAGTATTACATTGTTTTGTAAAGCAGAAACATCACAGAAAAACCTCTTAGGAGAAACAGTAACCTTATGCTCAAAGAATCTAATTCAAGGTGAATATAGATGCAGATTTTTATCAAATACTATTTCTTTTCACTAGCAATTTTGTTTATATCTTTCCCACCCCCTGACAGTTTTAACAACAGCCACTCCTCAATGTGAGCTGTATCTAGTATGTGCAGAGGGCAGCCTTGCTTCTCAGTTTATACATACCAATAATTAGAAGCTTTGCAACTGTACTTAGCTCCACTTACTGCAATGAAAGATGCAGATGTCTGTTTTAAGAGCCTCTGATAAGCACCCAATTTGATCTGCCTGTACAAATACCCTGCAACTTACACTGTGCAAAATTCCTTAAGCCACTATTCACATACAACTACACACTCCCAGCATTTAGACTTCTAAAGTGGGATTTTTAGCCCATGCAGAAGATCTGGGTGTACACCATAACCATCTCAGTAGCTAAAGCACATTTTCCAAAGCCATTTAGGGCCCCAGCAAGCTTCCAAGAAGAAACTCAAGTAGGCCAGCAATTGCTGACAGTAACCTACCTTGTGCTGAAGGACCTCTGAATACCTCTGCTGTTAATTTGTTTAAATTTATCCCAAAGTCCTAAAAGCCAGCATAAATGAGTTAGGCTCCCAACATGAAAAAAGTACATCCTAAATGTACATATACGATGTATGTAAGCTAGTCACCTGAAATAAGATAGTTGGCTTAAAGGTATTGCATCAATTACACCACCATTACAGTTGCAGATTTAAAAGCTATTAGAAGAGCTTTGTAGTTTCTGGAAGTGTTATGACAAATTTCTGATTATTTTAATAAGAATGATTATTTAAGCTTCCTTACATTGTTGAAAATCTTATACTGACAATGGAATTGTCTTTTGTATTGGCTAAATAAATCAGTGCAGTAAACAAGGGCAATAATATTTGGTTTTGGTCAGAAGATGAAAGTAAAGTCACAGTGGAGAAAACAGAAAATAATCACGGACATTTTAAAACACATATGTGTTCCCCAAACCAATTAAGCATGTGGTTTTGTCTTAGTTTTAAGCTGCTGCTGTAGTTTTCTAGCTATGAAACCATTGCAGTGGAGAAAACACTGGGAGGAGAGAAAAGAGCCCATACAGCTCATTAACCTTCACACACAACAAGTTTATACAAGTGCACAACAGGAACGTATTACCACCATCTCTGGTATCCTTATACACACATGTACTCATAACACTGGGAAAATTGTTTTCCACCACAAAGGTAAAGGACTAAGTCCACTCAGAACTGGGATAGCAGACATAGGGGTGCAGGAAATCAAGCATCCTTGTGATTAAACATATTTTAAGTTAGTCCAATGCATTCATTATGTTGGAAATGCCAAAGGATGCTCAGAGTATGTAAGTGTTCATTCATAAATTTCCACTGATGTGCAAGTTACATTTGACAGTAAAAGAATAAAAGAAGAAAGTCTCATGCTCAAATAAAGTTTATCCATTTTAGACTAAGGATGTGCAATGGGCACATCTACTAAAGTTATAGGGTAGGTCAGAGGTACAGCTGCACAGTTTTACCTTCTCTTCATAAACTCAAGTTTTTTGTATGGGCAAAAATCTTTCTTTTTTATTTCCTTTGATACAAGCCTAAGAAGAAAACTATAGAAACATCTCCAGTATCAACTCTAAAAGTCTAGGTAGAGCTGTCTGTCAGCTGACCATAATATCACTAAGAGAGCATTAGGCAGACTGGCAAAAAGCCACATCCAGTTTGAAATGTGTACTGAAAGTTTCCTTTGTCAGATGAATCTTTAATCTATTTATAATCTACCATGTTTCCTCTAAACAGCACTCCATGTCTTACCTTGTATCATTTTTCCACATAAATGCCATGCCACAAAGCTAAAACTTATGTCCAAATAGAAAAGTAGATTTTCTTTTTTTAAAGTGAAATGTTTAAGAGATTGACCTTATTATAATTTGATCTACAGCTATTATTACCAGAACAACTCAAAAGCAATTCCTGTCATCTTCCCTGCTGCAGTGTTTTAGAAGCCAAACCCCTGCTGCAATAGAAAAAAAAAAACCCAACAAAACGCAACCCAGTTATTTCCTTTTTACACGTCTTTTGATTTGAAAAAACAAAATACTGACAAAAACTATTGCATATCTTCTGACACATCTCTGCAGGAGTAAGGGTCTTCAAGCCATGCTCTTGTGAAATTTGTTTAGGTAATTAATCTCATATTTTGCCAGCTCTTCAGACAAGAAGAATTTATCTGAATCTAAAGAAGCCAGTTCTCATCTTCCTTTCTTGTGCCATTACAGATAGCCCTCTGTTCTGCTCCCCAGATTTCACCCTTCACTCAAGAGACAGAGGAACTGGAGCGTCATTGTCCGGTAAAGGGATTTTAGGTTATATGTCATAACAAGAGTAATAGTTAAAAGCTTTTTAGCATCAGGGGGAAGAAAATACACTGTTGTGGATGCAAATGTAAATATTAGGGCTATTCCCACTCACATACCTTGCTAACAGCCCACTAAAATAGCAGACACACAGAAATTAGGTTTCCTTGCATACACCTTCAGCATGTCTGGCTGTATAGAACAGAAGTAAATTAGCATCAAGCAAGTTACCAACTACAAAGAGCTTTTCAATTGCTATTTTACTCTTGCACTACAATTTGCACTGTACTTATTTTCCTTCAGAAGCTACGGAAACTAACAAAGAAAACTTGTGCTGAGGTTTCACTATCATTATTGATGACTTTTTTATGCATCTGATTACGCACCATTCACAGTAGCCAAATTTAAGCCAAGCTTCTTATGCTGCATGCTCATTCAGCAAAGAAATATGGTTTCAGCTCTCATCTCTCCGAGCTGCACATGATAGTAGCTAGCTTCTGGAGTTGAATTCTGAGTTGCTGGTAGCACTCACAAGTGTCACCTGAGACAGAGACCACCCACCCATGGCACTGCATGAACCACAGTCCTTGAACCAAAGCTTAGAACATAAGCTAAGAGAAATGAGAAAAAGTCCAGCTGTGACCAAGTCCCCACATGATGTACATTGTATGTTGAAAAGGGGTCTGGTTAAAAGATATTGATTGTACTATTCACTCATTAGACAAGAGTTTTTATCTCAAAACCTCAAAGGCCTGACCTTTCCTGGACACAAGGCATCCAGGTGAGGAGGAAAACTGCAGCTCCACACAGCATTACTACATAGGGAAGGCCATGGATATGGAGCATGACCAAGAGAAACAGACACTGCCTAGCATCCCATTAACGTCCTCTGCATTACAGCACAACCCGATACTGATGTCCCTGATATACAGATAGAGAGGACCCTGATCCATTTGGTGCCTATCAGATAGCAGGGATATCAGGGGAAATCTTTATCTGCTTTGTGTAATGTTGGTGGATAAAGTATATTTGGAATTCAAGCATTATGCTGGTACTTTTGCTATTTTAGTTACTCCGGTGATGCATCGGCCCTCTATCTGCATCTCACAGTTGAGAAACAGAGGAAGGCAGCAACTCAGCAGCTATGTAGGACAACAGTAGAGTGAGACATTTCATGCTGAAAACAGCAAACCAGGAAATGCAGCAATCCTGGCAACAACACTGTACATAAACTCACTCCAACAGTAAAAAGACTTTAGAGAGTCTGGTTATTTTAGTTGTATATACTTGAAATACTCATGTCTGAGACAACATGATGCTGAATATTTCCATTCACATCTGTGATAATTATGCCTGACTGATACAGTAATTATTTGTTATGATGCTGCTAAAACATTACATTTTACTGTGCATATTTAAGCAAGAACATCTTCACTACTTTTCTTATGATTGACAAAAACACACACTCATAAGAAAAAAAAATCACCCTCTCTCTTTATGCTTCTCTGGTTCAACCAAGTTTCAAACCAGTGCTATGATTCCTCAGATCTTCTGGAGTCAGACACCAGTAAGGAACAGAGGAAAGGATACAGTCCTTAGTTTTTGTTTCATTCCAAACTTTAAGACTACTTTTTCCTTGAAGTTCATAATTTTTAATCTCAGGTACAGATATGTGGATATTTCTTTAATATCTTCCTTTTTGTAAGTCATATTCACATAATATTTAAATATTTTCTCTAAAATATACTGAATGAGAGCTTATTACTGGACAGTTATTCAGATGTTTGGGGATCAGCGTGTCATGACACACAAACAGGCTGGCAGAGAAGATTGGCAAGGTACTGGGAGAGGGGAATTGTAGCTAGGTAGGACAAACTGCTCCTCTTCAACAGAAATACAAGCTAGATGAATATCTGGAACAAACTCAAAGCATGTAATTTGTCCAAGAAATTCAGTTATCCAAAAGAGATTTTTCTTTTGTTTTACAGTGTGTCATCTCATTTTATGACTTTGCAGAATTCAGATGACAACATCTTTTACAGTTTCACACTAGGAAAACTGTTAAATACTACTAGAAAGAAAAGTCAAGTAAAGAGAAAACCCTGCTGCTAGCAGCATAAGTTTTGATTCAGAGAGAAGTCTCTCTGATTGGCGGAGCCAGACACTGTTCCTGGAGCTTCTGGTTTACTCGTCGACAGGAATGCTTTGGACTTGGCGCTAAGCTCTTGGATAACAAGACAGCCATTCAAAATGAAGCAGTCGGCAGAACAATGCTAATTATGCCCTCCCTGTCCCTTCCCTCAATTTAATATCTTTTAAAGATTATAAAGTTTAGGACAATAAAGACTGTAAGGACTGAACTTTCCCTCACAGTCAGGAAAATCTGAGACCAGCAGGCTTGTCTGTAGGAAGCACAAGGGCAGCAGGGAGAACTACTCAAATATGAAAAAGAAACTAAAAGAAAAACTGATTTACTTCTCACTTTCATATTCTCATGGAGACACACAAATAGATCTCAATTTTTATAGCTCTTAAGGGCAACACATCATGAAACTTATTCTTTCAAACTGAGTTTAAAGTCATCCTTAAATTATAGAAAAAAGGTTTTTGTTCCCATAAGACAGCAATCAGAAACAGAGTCGACAAATGTGGCTGGTTTGAGTCTAGGCAATTTTACTTTCAATACAAAAGAAACCTCCTTACGCAAAGTCTTTGATTAATTATTATGCATGAGGAAGAATGAATATTTTTTTAATTGTACCAAAAAATTCTTTATTGATTGAAATGTCATTTAAAGGAAGACATCTGAAACCAAAATCATTTGTGTTCTTTCCAAATTAAGCATACAAAACTAAAATTTAAGTTGCACATAAAATGCCATGTATTGCATGAAATGAATTTCCAATAATAGTAACTACTTTATATTGGTACAAACAAACTTTGTCTTAATTAGATTGACCTTTAAAAAGCTTCTCAGGCATTTGAGGACTGTAAATACTTTAAGTATGTATGATTCAATCACATTTCTGTTTGTCCAGACAACTCTAAAAGCTTTGAAGCACAGAGCTGGGGCCAGTTCCACCCATCCTACAACACACCTGGGTCAGTCCAGCCAGGCCTGGATGAGTTTCAACCCTTCTGACTGTACAGATTTGGAGTGATTTCAACCTTGCCCCCACATCCACATGGATGCAAAATACAGTAGGAGCTGCAGTTACTTGTAAGATGAGCAAATGTTTCATAGGGTTGCAGATGAATTGGCTTTGCTGTACTCAAGAGGTACAGTTCAATTATTCACCTGCAGATAATGAACTTTCTTAAGACAGGTGCTTTTAAGCATGAGCATAGAGACTAGAGAATATAGACGTACATACACAAATGTCTCTTCCCATGGAGACAGTCCATATAGATTATCCCTCAGTTTATGTATGTTAACTCCTGAAACATCCCACATCCACATGGGTGACTTGCAGATTCCACCTCAGAGCAATTTTCTTTTATAGATACTGAGCTCATGCTTACTAGATTGAGGAAGTGAATTGGATATAAGGGAATTTATTTCACTAGTTTATGATGCTGTTTCACAGTGTGTGGACCCTACACATCAGAGGATAACAGAGCTCATGTTTCATCGCTCAGACTTGTCATCTCCCTCTTTCCACCTCTTCCTCTGATGGACCACTGCACAGACCTTGCAACCAGCATAATAGAAAATAATAGATTATCTTACTCAGTGAGTGAGGGCAGTAGAATTTGGAATAAGCCCAACAAATTTAGTAACAATCCCCAGACTTTACCCCAAATGGAGAACAGAGATGGATGTATATTTTACCAAGGTCTAAAAAAACTAGAGTCTGATCCTTAAAATTACTGTTTGTATACATAACTACATCAACTACAACCCTGCCCAGGCTGCCTGCAATGTATAGGTATGTGCAACCTTCCCTTCAAAGGCTGTTTGCATCCTAAGGATTCATCCCTGCCAGAAGAGCAAACATCAGCTGTTGCAACTCGCTTTTACCTGCATCCACAGAAAGCCTATTCCACCTCACCACTGCACACACACCCGATTGTTCACTTGAAACTGTCAATTTAAAACATTTCACTTACGAACTTTAGCTCTAACTAGACTAAAAAGACTGTGAGTATTCCTGGCAATAAGGGAAGATTAAGGCCGGAAAGGACAAGAAAGTATCATAAAAATAACAGTGTATAATTGGGTAGCCTGCCATAGCCAGTGAAGAGAAATGAACAGGTCAAGCAATTGAGAACCAGGAGAAATGACCTTAAAAAGTTCTGTCTGGGGACAGACTGCTGATGGTCTCATCAGCATTCAGCTCCACCGCCACAGTCTGGAGGAGGAAACATAATGCAGAAAATGGAAAGGTGGGAGATAGAAGAGGAGTGGGGAGAAAAACATCTTTCTTAATTCGGCCAGGGAGGAGATGGAAACCAGCTGTCTGCAGCCTCTTTTGTTCTTTATATGAGTCCTCTGGTCTGTGACCCACCCACTAATATATTTTCAGTATCACATATAATCTTTAATAACAAAGATTAGTGACTTACAAAGAAAACAGTTGGTAGAAAGGTGCTGCCAGACCTTTAACTGCATAGACCTATTTTTTCATGCAAAGCAAGAGGGGCTTTGGGAGGGATTTCCAACAATGCTCAGCAGATTGCGGTGCTCAGTGATTTTCAGCAAGAGCCAGACACCAATCTACCTTTTATGTCTTCGAAAATCTCCTTTTACTTGTAAGCTTTTCAAGATAGATTGTTGTTTTTCAGGTGTTTATATAGCTCCTTCAGCATCTGGGGGTTACAGCAACATAAAGTGATATTGAGAATTGGTTATTTTCTGTCATCTAGCTTTTCCATCAGCTCTTACAGCTTTTATAATGAAAAAGATTTTTTTTAAAAGACAATTTTGTAAATGAGTATATATATACAATTTTCATATGTGCTTGCAGATTAGCAGCAAGAAACTGAAAAACTCCAGATTTTTTTTGTTTTCTTCAGGAATCCATATTTCAACCATGATGCTTTTGCCTGAGTATTTTCAATGAGGAGTTATCTTTCTCAATTTTAGTTCTAAGCTTTTCCAACAACAGAGAAAATAAACTGCTGGCTTAACAAAGCAAGAAAAATCCCACCCAGCTAGCAGTCCCTACATACAGGGAGGATGGATGCTCTGAGATCGTGGATTGTACAGGAGCAGCTTCTTCGACATGAGCTGAAGTCCTGATGATACCCATTACACATACACGGCAGCTTACATTACCTAAAAGAGATTCAGGTGTAATTACACCTTCTAAAGCAGCATCTGCCCAGCAGCCACAGAGATTCCATTTCCAATTTCCCTTACCTCACTGCAATGAGTTCACCATTAGGCAATGATCTTAATCTGACTAAAGATAAAAGATAAGAACTTCCTCATAACTTTGTTCTCTGCACAAGGGGTGAACAGGGATGGAAACACTGGCAGAGCTGCTTGCCTTCAAACGTATTTAACTTTCTTATGCTCTGGCATGAGTTTTGATTCAAAACTTCAGATAACAAACAGTGTAGGCTTCCTGCACACACATAGTTATTAATACATTAAGATTTATTCCCCCTTCTGTTGCTTCACTGACATAAAAAATTATTCATTTTCAGCAGGGATAAGAACTCCTTTAAGAAAATGCCATCCCCAGATGAAATAAATATGCAAAAAGACAATCAAATATTCCCACCAAGCAGGTTCCCTTCTACTCTGCTCAGGTCAAACATGAAGACAAGCAGTAGGAGGTAAACCCATATCTGCTTTGCCATATGTCACCCTATCATACTTATCCTCAGACTAGGTATCTCTTTCAAATGTCATTAAAAATAACCATATTGAGAAACACCTTAAGATCACAGCATCTGTGGTGCTTCTGACCCATGGTATTTAGGTTTATAAAAGATTTTCACCACTATGCTATAAAAGAGCAGGTACACGCTCCATCCATAGATATGCACGACTTGGTCCTGCAAGGTGATGACAGCCCTCAGGTCTCATCAGCCTTAAAGCGATGAAGAAACTCAGCAACCCATAAGATCTGCCCTGCACTAAATAAAAAGTTACATGTTTAGCTCCAGATGCTGCACAAGTCTCTCCTACACAACTTGTCTAGCTTCTCGCTGCACCTAATGAAAATGTGAGACACATTACCACTGTAGACTTTTCATATTAATAAACAACAATTAAGTGAAGCATTCACAGTGCACTATAATTGCATTTATATTTTCACAGGGCTTTTAAACAAGTCTGTGGGCTGAAACCTGTGCAAAACCTAAAATTAAAACCAGCTGGGCTATTTCTTCTATGGAAAATTGCATGAAATCCATGCTGGACTTGCTGCTTCCTAAATCATCTTGAATTCACCTATCTCTGCTCCATGTGACGTATCTGCTATGGTGGGTACTTCATCTCACAGGTCCCTTACTTTGCAGGCCAGGAGCCTGGAGTTTTCCCTGAAAGGTCACCAAACCTCATCCTGACCTTTCTTTCCTTCCACCCCCACAGCTCACTGGTCTTCTGGAAGTTTGGCTGAGATTTACAAGGCATGAGATCTGAGGGGCTTTAGAAATGTGAGGAAATCCATGTGATCATTCTTATATAAGTTGATTATTCAGTGCTCATTTTCACATAGGGATTACTTCAGAAAGGACTAACAATCACATTAATAAATAGCTCTGGCATTTCTAAATTTCTAAATAACTCTAGCACCTTGAGTGTTTGACAAGTCTTCTTTTGCAAATGGAAACCAATAAATGTCAAGAAATATTGGTTTTGATGAAAGAATCATTGTATATTTCATATACATAATTCATTTTAGATATTATCAACTCCAATTAATAAGCATGATGCTGGGGGAGAGGCCACCAACTTGAGTGCATTACACTCCTGCAAATCACATCCTACAACTTCATGGTGCTCTAAAAGCAGTGTTTACAATTAAAACCTATATTCAGTTCATTCTAGTGAGGAAAACACTGAACACTGACAGAAAACCTGCCGCATCAGAGCAGCACAATGAAAAGTAGAGATGCTGGTAAGCTTATGGTTCATTTTAAGCATGCCAGCCCCTGCTCTGCATTACTGACAATGCCTCATGTAGACGATAAAACCATTGAGAGTGAGACATGGATGTTATGTTTATGGCAGAGATTTGTTCTCTGGATTTCCAGGGATACCCTCAGTCTCAGCCGGATGGCACAAGCTGGAGCCCATCTCCTTCAGCTACTGCTTCCCCACTGCACTGCCATCCACACACATCAATAGCTGCTGTCTGGGTGTTACACCAGATTTAGGAGATGACTGCCTAATGAAAACAACAAGATGAAGAGTTACATTCCCAAGAGGATTTGCCTATCTGCAGTGGAATTTAGGTGAAATGAATCAGTTTAAAATCCAGCACAATGCTGAAAATAGTTACAAAGACCATTCAGAGATTGTTTTCTATAAACTGTATAAAGCATCTCAGAACAGGTGTGGAATTTGGGTCTAGTTCCCTAAAGTGACTAATATTTCAAGTTCACCTTTTATGAAAATGAATGGTTCTTTATAAAGCATTTGCACCTGCCATCTCCAACCAAGGACTATGTTGTCATTATGTTCTAGACTACTAGATATGCTTGTACAAAATAACATGAGAATTTACCTCTGTTTAGTAATGTGCAAGAGGCACACTGTTGACAACAATCTCCTTGGGCTAACATGGAATGACAAAGACTGCTCCTACGCTCAGGTTCATACAGCCTAATTTAAAATAAGTCTAGGAATACTTCTGCAACAGACCTATTACAAAGCAGGAAGTTCGTTAATTTTTAAGTACTAGGGGAAAAAAAATACAATCTTTGTGCAATTTGTTATGTCTCCTTAAATCTTTAAAAAAATAATAATTCTGTAATGCTAGATTTAAGAGATATGAACAAAACTAGAAAGAAGGCATGCCATACAGATGCCCTCAGCTCCCCACAGCAGGAGTAGTTTTCATCTGCCCCACAGAATTTTGGCTAGAGGAGCTGTGTTCTTTTTCATCTACTGGAAAAGAGTTGCACTAAAAGTCTTTCTGCTTCTCTTGCAACTTGTACAAAGCATCATCTTGAGTATCTGCTTTGGCCTATACATTAGAAATGTGCACATCTCAATTACTTGTTTGCTCCAGAGACTTCTCCAAAGGGAATGTAAAGGCTGGCTGAACATTACCTCTCCAAGGGCCACGTAACTCATTCAAGCAATACACAGGGGCTCTACAACATGGGATGAATCCATAAGCCATCAGCTACACAAGAAGCATGGAGTGATGTAGTTCATTAGATCCATATCCTGCTGGATTATTACTGCTCCAAGAAATAATAATTCCTGCATATATTACTCACTTCAAAAAACCCAGATAAAGGGAATTGTCCAAGGAGAATAAAGAGTGACCTTTATTCTCCTCATCTCACTGGTCCTGAGGATAGTCCAGTGATCAGCTTCTAATACTCCAGCTCTTTAACTCTTTGCTCTTCCACTCTCCTGCTGCCAGAAGTAATTACACAGCAATATTTCCTCTAACAGGCTCTCCCCAAGGCTTCTATCAGCACAACTACAGGGACCTGCTGCTGAACGAATCCAGCTGGAAACAATCCAGCTACTTTATTCACATCTTTCTCCTAGCCACTCCATAATCCCAGTCCAGCAAGCACTTACACACATGATTTTTTTAGAGCATGTAGCAAGTACTCTTGAGTCTCATGGGACTACTCAGATACTTACTTGTGTTTTACAGTAAGATGTGGGAGGACAAAATTATTTTATTCTAAACTACTCACAACAAGGCAGTTGCTTTCTGTTGAGCAACATGACTACAACACTGGAATTTGAGCTGTTTCTTCTTTTCTGTACTGTACCCACTAGAATATTTTTACAAGGCAATACAAGAAATATACCGTGTGTTTTTAATGTTCTGGGAAATCACAGAATGGTTTGTGTTAAAGGGACATTTTACCATTCCTTTCTACCCCCCTGCCATGGCCAGGAACACCTTCTGCTAAACCAGATTACCTAAAATCCCATCCAACCTGGCCCTGAACACTGCCAGGGATGGGGCAGCCCCAGCTTCTCTGGGCAACTTGTCCCAGTGCCTCACCACCCTTACTATAAAGAATTTCTTCCCCATTTCTAATCTAAATTTGTGAGTTTAAAGCCATTCCCCTTTATCCTATCGCTACATGCCCTTGTAAAATGTTTTCATCTATACAGGTGGCGGGTTAAGTAGATATTTCTAAGGCTTCTCCATTTGCTCCTGAAGACCTCCAAACACCCTATCACTTTTTGGAAGAGCCCTAAGCTCAAATGGTTAGGGAAGCAGAACAGTTCTCTAAATTTAAAAAAAAAAATATGACATTGCCAAGCATGGAAAAAAAAACAAACGATTGCTTTATTTTAAATATGAAAACATTATGGTCTGAAAGGTTTTGTATTACTAAGTTCTGCTTCAGTTGTACCAAAAACATTAATTCAGGCTGGATTTTCAGCCAGTGCAAACAAGTAGGGGAAAGAAAAACTTAAACCACAAATAAGGCCAGATTTAACTCCTCATTGCCATGAAGTGAAGTCCACAGGTAAAATTCATACAATCTAAATGCATAACAAGATTATTCAAAACATGTCACATATACATAGTAGATTTTGTCCATAAGCTTTCTAGGGAGCTTGATAAGCAATATATGACACATAAAACATGCATGATTTTTAACTTTGGACCAGACTAAGAAAAAAGCCATAGTAAGTTCATTAGCATCCTCTTATCCCCACCAATACATAGTAGACACTTGACTCCATAGGTGGAACAGTAAAACTATCACCAGTGACCTTCCTAAATTCAGGCAGAAGAGACTACATTTCATCAGCATGCCTATTGAGACATTAGAGCCTTGCTTGCTGTAAATTACTGGTTATTACCAAATTAAATGGTACAGAACAGATTGCTTTTGTGTGCAGCATCAGACTTAACTCCACTGCTCAGCCTCACTCTCCTGCTTGTCAGGATGGGCTGCAATGAACTGATCACACAGTGCTGGAAATAATTAGTAAGTTGTGGCGTTACTGAGCTTGAAATATCAAAGACAGAAGTAAGAGCAAGTACATTTGCTGCTCCAAATGATGATGTTCATTGTGATGTGCTCACCATCAGTTCTGCTACTTCACTTTGACATGTTGAGCAAGCAGCACACAGCTGATGTCATTAATTATTGCTAATTGTTCTGGTCATCTTCCTATGGGAGAAGCTTGAACAGCTCTGCAAGAACAAAACTATGAGGTCAGGGGCATTGCTGCTTGCTGCTCAGGGCACTGTAACTCATGGAAGTTACAAACCAGAAGACTGGCAGACCAGGAAGCCATGATGAACCCTAGTCATGAAACCATAAAAATTAGAAACAAGTCAGGGGTTTTAGACCTAGAAAGCAAATACCCCTCCATGGATTGCAAAGGCAACCTACAAACTGCCAAGGTGGCTTGGTGAAAGTTGAGAGCTACAAGAGAACACCAAGTTAGGGGGATGATACTGTTAGACTCCTTATCTTACTCAATATTTTGTTTGAGCTGTGGACCTTCCAGTTTCACTTACGCTAATCACCTCAAAACAATTTGTCTGTGTGATACTCCCAAACACACTGCATGGCATTTCATGTTTGTTAACTCTCTATACATGACTCATGGCCATGGACCAGGACAAAGGGGAAAATCATCTCATCTTGTTAAGAATTCCCTGGATTTCCCATTCATCAAATTAAAAAAAGTAAAAAAAATACCACCAATCCCACCACAGTCCTGGTAAGTAAAACCTCCCTTTTCACACAGCAGATTTCAGAGGGGAACCATAGATGTTCGAATATTTTTACTGATAGCATTATTTCCCTCACTCACTTTTCCCTTCAGATACATTTTTTTTATCTAGTCTTGGTCCTTTATAATAGAATAAAGATTAATTTTGAATTTCTGCTGATTGTATGATCTTGGACTTCATGAACAAAAGCCTCTTTTATGGGAGACATTAATATTCACAGTCACAGCCTTGAACTTCCACTTTCAGAAAGGTTTAATAATTTTCTAAAACCTCTTGATTTTGTCACAATGAGCTGTATTCAGGCTACCTTTTCTACTTGTCTTGGGCTATGTCATTTACCTTGAGCCTTGTCTGGGTGTTAAGCACTAGTGAAGTCCCTTATTCATTATGTTACTAATTGCAATTTCCTTTCCTATTATTTATAACAGGTAATTTCTGTGCAGAGCAGAAACTTGGAAAAGAAGGGGTATGCAAGTACCTTTCCTTTTCAGGGACCGTCCATGCCTTTCCATGCCTTTCATACAAAAATGAACTTTAGAAGCAAAAAAGGTGAATTAGGAGCCTGTCATTCCAGACTTTTCCCATCTTGGGATTACACCCACTCCAGAGGCAGCCGGTTACTCCTCTGTAAATAGGGCATCAGTGATGGGGAATAAAACTCAGCTATGAGCATAAATCAAGTAGCTGCCTTTGAAATACGTTTCCTTTGCCAGAACAGAAGCTTCTTCCCCCCAGGAACCTGGGGGCAGGTTACCCCACTCCTAGAAAAGATTCCTCAAAGCAGGAGCCCAAGGTTAAAAATATTAGTAAGGAGCTTTAGATTAAAATGTCCCATTTAGCAGATCATAAGTTTTTGAAGGAAGATAAAAAGCCAATGAGAATACATATTTTTGAGATCACCCGGTGAATTTGGAAAAGATATTTTTGTTTTTCTTGAGCTGAAATAATCTGCACTGAAATACTTTTGATTAGAAAAAAAAAAATTAATTTGGGCTTGGAGAAAAAAAAACTTGCACATACCTGAAGTGTCCTATATTTAGTAACACTAGCTTAAAAATACGTATTTATTTGGCTGGCCTGCACCTTTATTGCATGATACAGAATTGGGATGAGGATCTCCTGCCTTGAGATAAAGTTAGTGGTGCATCCAGCCAGGGAAAACAGTATGAGCTGCAGCAGGAGGAGAGCACGGATCACCTGTGTGTTGTGCATCATCCAGCAGCTCTTCCCCAACTGATCCAAAAGGGTCATCTGGATAATGATACAAAGCTCCACAGACTACACCCAGTTCTTTTCCAAGCCATCTTTTTTTCTGGGTGTCTATCACATGCAATGAGCAGCAACAAAATTAAGCTCAGCTCCTCTCTAGATGACACACCACACTCTGAAACATCAAGTCTCAGACAATTCCATACTGATAAAAATGCTTTGAACACAGACTAAATATTTTGTTCCTTAAAATATTTAACAATCCACTCATTTACTATTCTGTACTGATAAAGAGATTTCAGAGAACCACACAGTAAATTTCTGTAACAAAGATGTTAGCACTGGGCACAGATAACTTTCAGCAGCGCTGTTCTGGTGGCTTTGATCTCCCTTTTTTTTTTTCATTGCCATTAGCAATACAGGCTCTCTCCCCCCTTCCTCCCTCATTTTTGCCCTGGTTGAGTATTGATGAGGTTAAAAGGATTATTCATTAGCTGCATCGTACCACCTGCTCTTCTGATCCTTGGCTTTCAGGGCTTTGAATACATTGTACACATACCTTGGGCTTAGTTAATACAAACACTGATAATTTTCTACTTCCTCAAGGCTTGTTTCTATCTTATTTGAAGACAGCTGTAATTAATAATCTCCTTTTAAGGTCTAATTTCTTTTTAGTCAAAGTCAACTTTCATCTCATTACTTATCTTCCTTTTATTTCAAAGGAAACTCTAAAATTAGAAAGTGAGCAATGACATCTGTAGGAAATAATGACATCTGTGAAAAAATATTTAATTGCATTTTTTTAGAGAAGTTTTAGTCTGACTTACAAATAACTATAGCTCTATTCTGATATTAATGCTCAGCAGACCCTTCATTCCTTCCCCATCATTTCTCTGTGCTTGCTAACAAGAAAACCACTATATCCTAGTACTGAAAGACTTTTTTCATATCTTTTTGCAGTTTTGTTTCACTTGGATTTTTTCCTACCACTCTCTCATATGCTGTTGCAGATCAATGACAGGTTCAGTCTGCAATATCTGTGGTATTGGAACAGGAACTTTTTGGCTGAATCTATGTTTGGAAGACAGTATCAGGTGGTAATTAATCTTCTATATTTGCAATAAAAGCCTCAATAAAATATCATTCCTCATGTCCACATCTAAATGAGATGTATTTAAAAAAGAAAAAAAAAAAGGATTTTAGTGCATTTGCGCTCTTTAAACAAAGAGCTTTCACATGGCAAATCAACTCAATTTATGGCCAAAGGGCATCCCTTCTGGCAACAGAAAACCTTCCCTATTCCTACTTTTTCATCTAGTTAAATTCTCTAGAGATGCAGTTGAGATTTGCTAGCTGCTTTTCTCCATCATGTTCTCTTTAATGTCTCTACATTATCTGGGTCCACCTTGGTGAAATAGGAAAATACCACATTTGCTCTCTTTTTCATATAGTGCAAATAATAAGCTATAGAATATATGCAGATTAACTACACCATATAAATATTATATATTTGTAAATCATAGAGATAATTCGATAATTTTAACTTAAAGAACAGATTGACTTTAAGAGGAGACTTACTGTGCAGACTCTTATTGTGTACACTGCCTAAACACCATTTTCCATCCCAAAAATTAATCCTTAGGAGCAAAGGTATGAAATAACAGTGTTAAAAGCAGTAAGAAAACCATCTGATCCACATACAGAGCAAGACAACTTGATAAACTAAAAATACAATATTCTATATTATGAAAGTCCTGGACTGAATTTCAAATCTCTCTTTCCCCTGTTCCACCGTCTTAGTGAAGCTGTATGATATTTCACCAGGAAGAGAGGCAGCAATCAGTTACTTGTGTAATTTCTTACATTTCAGTCTTCTGTAAGATTAAATGTGTCATACCAAGAATTGTCACTGACCTGAAGCTGACTGGTTATCTGCTATGAAGGTGGTATTTTAATTACCAAAGTTAATTACCATCTCCATGGAATGCAATTTCCTAACTTCATGCCATTGTAAAATAGGAAATGGAAAGTACAAGCGGTGCAGAATCCACAGAAGGTCTACACAAAGGCTTCTGTATGACTAATTGGTCTGAAATTTAATCAGTTAAATTTCTGTTTCATGTTCCTTTGATAAGATTATCTTAATTACATTTTACAGCATCTAAGTAGGAGGAATAAAGAAAAAAACAATCTGCTGAAGGGGAAAACTAATGCGTAAGTCTAAAGGGAGAAAAGAAAATAACGGGAGGGGGAATACACATCTGTACATCAGGCTACATAAAGCTCAAATTTCGTACTTCCAGCACTCCTTGTTTCCAAATAGTCATGAATATACTGAACTGTTCACAAACTTTAACTTAGACATGATCAACTTCCACAGTTTTTTTATTTAGTCTTCATCATCTCTAAAAGACTTCATGTGTAAACTGATGATATATAAATATGGCAAAATAAGCACAAGGAGCTCCAACATTGCCTTTGTGATGAACTAATATTGCTCTCACATTTTATATGGTGGCTATACCATAAAAAGAAAATATACATTACCTCTACCATATATACATTATCTCTATACATTATCTCTACCATAAAAAGAAAAATACAAAATTTGAGGCACAAAGATTTAAGATGGAGAGATTTTGTCTGTGCTATCAAAGGTCTCACAGGGACTAAATATCCCACTGGTGGAGAATCCAGGGGTACATTCATTTTTACCCTGTCTCAGCCTAAAACATGAGTCATGCTAAGGATGCCTACACTGCCAAAAGCCAAAGTCAAACCCAGACTAATCTCAGGAAATGTATTTTTGGATTTTTCTCAAAAAATTGTTTATATATTCAAAGTGTCACATCAATTCACATAATTCCAAAAAACAAGCAGCAAGAACAGAGCAGTGCCATGAAGCAGGGGTGCCGGAAGCCGCCATGGAGGCTACAGTCAGGGCTTCCAAGGCTGCGTGCAAGGTGAAGCCAAAACCATCCCTATGAACTGCTGCGCCAGTAATAACTCAATCACACTGCCCCATGGGGAACAGCAAGGACACGGATTTATTTTCACCTATCACTGCTAATATCTCTTCTCTTCATCATTTCCCCGCTCAGTACCAAGGTGACAGATTTGGGCTCCTCTGTCTTCATAATGCTCCTCAGAAAAAGGACAAACTCCCCAAGCACTCCTTACTCGATTCTCATGACATTCAGCTCAAAAGCAAGCCTGTGTGGCTCAAGGAGCAGAGCTTTACTTACACCTGGCCCTGGAAAGTCTCTGAGCAGGGGAACAGTCCAGGAAGTCCAGGTAAACATCTATTTATGTGAAACAAAAAATCCAAACCTACATTGAGAACAGTTTAGAGCTCACAGTCTTGAGCAACCTGTATTGTGAGCGTGTGTGTATAGAACCCACTGGATCAGGACTGGAGCTCTGCCCTGGCAGACCATCATAGTCTTCCTGCAGTAAAAGCCCTTGGATGGTATTCTGGGGGAAACCAACAAACATGATCTCATTTCATTATTTCAGTACTATTTTAGAAGAGACTTGGGATTGTTTCTTCAAACTCAACACAACAAACTGCAGAGTTGCTACTAGGACATGGTCTAAGCCAGGCACCAGTTCACTGTGCTCGTAGAAGACCTCTGCAGATTAAATTCCCCTCTCCTGAGAAATGTAACTGCTCTACAAGCTTCAGGTTTTAAAAACATGTTTTCTTCTCTATTCAGATATGAGCTCTTGTGTTGGAGCCAAATCAAGTTACTTATTGCTATGTAAAAGCTGTTATTTTTAATTTGATAGAAGAGGTTTAGTGTTTCCGAATGCAAGTTTTTGATAAATGTGATTTCCCTGAAATTAAAACAGAGTAAAATTAATGTCTGTACTTATTTTGTTTCAATTATGTCAACATTTCATTTGCATAAAATATTGTTTTCATTCCCCTTTAGTGCAATGCATAATAAAGCTTTGTATTTTTAATTTATCTAGATGAAAAAATATGAAAGTTCTGCAACAGTGTGGAGAATTTTAAGTAATTTCAGACAGAAGTCTGATTTTTTTCAGTTAACATGTTATTTTAAGTGTACCTTTTTACATAAACAGTCACTTTAAGTCTATCTATTCAATACTGTTTAAGGTCTCATCCTATTACTGTTTCATTTCTGCAGTAGAAATAATCCTTTAAACTATTAGCAGTAAGATACGTTTCCATTAAAAAAATTAGGCAAAAATAAAACCCCAAAGACACCTTATCAAATCCACTGAACTCAAAGGGCTGTTTTCATGTGTATTCATAGGTAATGAGCAAGCCCTCCCTTTCTGAAATTAAATGAAGACCCTGAATTAATTGAGGTTTAATTACACTGCAGATGTGTCCACAAGTGCAGACTAGAAATGACAAGAGATACTTTGCAATCCCAAACTTTTGCTCCTTCAGTCCTAGAAGTTATGATAAGAGACCTTTAAAATGTGACATTATAGTATTTATTTTAAAAAAAGAAATAAATAAACTGGGTCCTGGAGATGTTTAAGCTTTGTCATCCACATGGCATTTCTGGTTCCTGTCATAATTAACTAAGAGAGATGAACTTAAATGGAAGACACCTTTTTCATTGCTGTCCACATGCAATTTGTGAATAGGATAAAATCACTACAGCCAAATGCTTCAAAGTGGCAATCCACTGTTTTCTGGCACTGCTCTCAGCTATTTTGATTCTCTAGACACGTAAAAGACAGGAGTTATGCATTAATTATCATCCGATATTCTTAATCAACATCAACTATAAAATTTTCAGTCAAGCTCTTGATCACAAACTTAATCATGCCTAGCGCAAACTGATTCACCCTGCTAAGTGGGATTCATTAAAAAGGCTCTGCTATCACATCATCAGACACTTTTCGAATATGATACTTTTTTAGTGACAAACAACATTCAGTTGAAGCAACCACTATAGAGACAAAGACTGCATTTAATTAAATAGGATGGACATTTGGTTTTGCATGAGCTGAACAGCTGTACAAGAAGAAAATCTAATGGTCCAGCTCCATCATATGTGTATTATGAGCTATTTCTGAGGATCTTGGTGATAGCTACTGGTCTAGCAAAGAGCAGGAACCTGATGAAGGAGTAATGAAAAAAAAAAGTATATTTTTTGCAGTTGTAAAAGGTTAACAAGTCATTCTCAGGGTAAGCAATAACTGGAAAAGTAATTATAGCTCCCTTATAGTGTTTATGTACATCTCACTCCAGCTAGCATAAACACTAAGCTTCATCTGTAACACTTCTCATTTAGCTGAACAACAGCTTCCAGTAACAGTAAGGGTGGCTGGGATCTCCTGGGACAGCCCTCCACTGCCTACAAAGCTGTGATAATGTTTTCTGCTACTGGAATAGTCACTGGTCCTACTTTACATTGCTGTTGAACACCCTGGATCAAAATACGAGACTACCCATCACCCAGGATCAGTGGAATGTGCACAATCTAGAAGAATTTGCTAAGAAATAAGTTTTTGTCCCATTCCTCTCCCCCTCCCAAGTTTTATGTAGGCACAGGGAAAAGGACAGGAAGAAGCATTACTTTTAATCTCTTGGCATCTGACAGTATGAATTCAGTATTATTAATGTAAGGTCTATAAAAATGCACAGCTAGATAGTCAAAATACACATTGGAAGTAGGAAGAAAATCAGGCATTCTATCAAAAGTGATAGAATAAGTGAGATAAGTGAGTAGGTAAGTCTTCCTGATGGACAGTTTGGAAATCCAGATTGACTGTTCTGTAAATTGAGCCTATAAAACAGCACTAGAATAAAGTACCTATTATGACAAATAAATATTTAATAAAACTTTGAACTGTTTTTTTCTACATCTCAGGAAAAGACAAAGGAACCTGAAAAAAAAATCCCCATATGTTGACAACTGAAATTTCCGTTCATCCAACACAAGATATGTTCTAAATACAAGTGAATTCTTTGGACAATTATGAATGACTTGTTACTATCTGAGAAACAATCCCTTTAACATTCATTAAAAGATTTATGTCACTCAGAAGTTGTAGAACAAACGGAATTTGCAGTCTTTGAAAATTAAATGCAAGCTTGTACCTGATTTATTGCAGAGATGTTGTAATCAATAATAGAATTGAAGTTTAAAAGCACAAGGTCTCATCTGACAGTACAGCATCTTCTTCATCTGCCCTCCTTGCAGCAGCTAACGTCTGATCCAAGGCATCTTTGGTAATAAGAACCACTCTCTGCAAAAGAAGTGATACCTTTTCCTACCTTTTCTTGCTTTTTCATATCAAGTACCTAGGCAGATTTAATACTGCTCTTTCACCCTGTGTTGTATGTGCACAGAATTTAATCTCACTTTCCAAGATACCTTTTATCAAAACAAAATGGGTTACAGCTGGTACTCAGGAAGCGTTATCTTCAAAGATCATCGATTGGTTACCATGGTTAATTAACTAATGCATAACCTTTCTTTATCAACGACAAAGCCTGGTGACTTTGATCTTCAAGGTCCCAATAAGATGGATATTCACTATTTTTATCATTAAGGCTTCCTACTTGATAGGGCCTCATAGGATCTACAAGCTAAAATTCACTTTTCTTGGTATTAGGCCATTTGACTTGCCTGGTTGTGCTTTACTTCCACACCTTCCAGCACCAGCACAGGAGTTTCCTTTCCAGCACTGCACAGATATGTTTGCCTGCTACATCCTGTAAGCCTGTTTTCCACCTCATGCTCTCTACTATAACTCCGTGCAGTACAATAATGTTATCTGGAGCACAGGGTCTTCAAGCAGCAAGTCCCTGTCTCTGCGGGAATGTCCCCAGAGGAAGAAGTAGATGACGTTTTCCTATCGGATAACTAGGCAGGTTACATGTACAACATTTTCCACTTGTGAGCTGACCTTCAACAACGACTCAAGGGCCAGTTTTGTATCTCAGATCAATGACTCTGCAGGTACCATGCTGCATTAACGAAAAGGTCTGATTAACCACAAAAATGTTCCATGGAAGAGTTAACCTCTGCTTCCTGGACTATGTGACAAAAGCCACAGCTACCTTTCTGTCTAAAGATCTGGATATCAAACCTCATGTTAAAAGAAAAAGGAAGATGACATTTAAAATATAATACTTAAGGGGAGATTTTGAAACCATGCACAGAATGCTTCTTATGAAATGAGTATGAAAATTTTTCTTGGAGTAATGAGCAAAATTAAATTACTGCTGCACTTTTCTCCTTCAAAAGAAATTCTTTAACAGATAAGTCCTGTGATTGAAATGCCATTATTTCAGTCATTTGTATTGTTTAAATACACCTCATACCTACTGTAGGGTTAACCTTTGTCTTGCCTCTACACATTATATCTATATAGAATCATAGAATAGTTAGGATTGGAAAGGACCTCAAGATCATCTAGTTCCAACCCCCCTGCCATGGACAGGGACACCTCACACTAAACCATATCACCCAAGGCTCTGTCCAAACTGGTCTTGAGCACTGCCAGGGATGGAGCACTCACAACCTCCCTGGGCAACCCATTCCAGTACCTCACCACCCTAACAGTAAAGAATTTCTTCTTTATATCCAGTCTAAACCTCTGCTGTTTAAGTTTCAACCTGTTGCCCCTTGTCCTATCACTACAGTCCCGAATGAACAGTCCCTCCCCAGCATCCCTATAGGCCCCCTTCAGACACTGGAAGGCTGCTATGAGGTCTCCACGCAGCCTTCTCTTCTCCAGGTTGAACAGCCCCAACTTCCTCAGCCTGTCTTCATATGGGAGGTGCTCCAGTCCCCTGATCATCCTCGTGGCCTCCTCTGGACTTGTTCTAACAGTACCATGTCCTTTTTATGTTGAGGACACCAGAACTTGCAGTATTGCACACAATACTCCAAGTGAGGTCTCACAAGAGCAGAGTAGAGGGGCAGGATCACCTCCTTCGACCTGCTGGTCATGCTCCTTTTGATGCAGCCCAGGATACGGTTGGCTTTCTGGTCTGTGAGTGCACACTGCTGGCTCATGTTCATTTTCTCATTGACTAACACCCCCAAGTCCTTCTCCGCAGGACTACCATGACAGAACAGATATATACGAGAATCTCACACATTGAAACTTTCTGCACTAAAACCTCACTGACAACCCTCCAAACCCAAGCAGTACATTAGCATACGATGTATTAGTCTGCAGCACTAGCATATTTATTGTTATTCAAAAGCAGCCATAATATACTGTATCAATACAACAGTGCTGCTTTCTATACATTTCTAGATATACAGGTATACACACTGCATTTTATGCTTAACCAGGAAGCTTACTTTTACTAATAACTACAGAAATTTGAGAACTTTTCATATCTTTTTTTCCCAAAAAATACTTTGACCTTCCTCCATATCTCCAAAATACACCCATATTTTTACACTGCTAGCCACTGTGTTCTTGTGTTCTGCCAAGAACTGTGCATCATTGCTGCTGTGCAATCGTGTGGTTGGACACTGGTTCCCATGATAGGCAGGATGGCTCACCAGGAGCATGTTGGCTCCTCTGCTCCAGATGGACACCCACCTCCACCACAACCCCTTGGGAACTCTAAGACTGGACCAAAAATAGGGCAAGGTTTTCTTTCAGTACAGCTTTCTCAGGTGGTTGGCAGCTCAAGTAATAGGGTAACAAAGCATACAATTAAAAACAGCAATAGGAAGCTGGGTTAATTTCTCATTCCCTGTAAATTCAGTTCATACAAAAGCAGAATTGACCTCACATAATTGAGTGTGCCAGCAAATACAGTGCCTAGAAAGGTATTTCTAAAATAAGAACTATTCTTTCAAGGATTTTTAAAGTTAAAACTCGGCGACGCTCAAACTTAACTCATTAATAACAAAACTGAAAAGAAAAAGAATTTGCTAGAGTAATTAAGAGACTGCCATTAGTCACAACCTTCTTAGTGACACCTATATTTTCTTAAAGATACCTGGAAATGCAATTAGTTACTTAGACAGTAGCACTTACCAGATCCTCAGCAATGCCAGACCTGACAAGTATTGCATTATAACAGCAGGATAAGACACATGCTCAAGATCTCTTTCTACAAAGTTTTTTACAAAATGTGAACACATGAACCTTTTTCTTCTATAGTTCTTAGAACCCCCTGACTGATGGAATGCCCGTGCAGCAGATTAGAAGCCTAGGACACTGAAAAGACCTGCACAGTACAACAGTAAAAGAGAGTAGAATAAATTTCTCTCTGCTTAGAAATACAAGCAGAAGGAGAAGCCATTTGAATACATTCACTTTTCTTCAATACCTAGTTTAATATGTTTTGGACTTCAATCTGTGTGCCTGATACCAGCAAACAAATGGTCACTTTATTCCTATCATTACTGCAATGAATAAAATCAATCTGAGAAACTACAAATGCTTTCTCCACTGTAAGTAAACAACAAAGCTTAAAAGCCTAGAGAGATATCAGGAGATAATCGCATCTTTGGGATATTTAACAGGCATGATAAGTACCGCTGCCAGAATATGATTATCTTCTGATAACAAGAAACCCTGGAGTTTTCACACTGCTGCAGAAAACTCATTACTGGGCTGAAACCCTGTATTTATGGTTCCTGAATATGGAGCTGGCAGCCGAGAGCTATGCACAGCAGTTGCAGCAGAGTGGTTCATTTTGCTGCACGAGCTCTTGAGGTGACTAACCAGACACTGAATTGACCCCCTTGATTATCCTGAGCTGCGACTGCACAGGACACAGAGAATTGAGCTTGCACAGCATTTAATTTCCTCCCATGAGTTCCACTGATTGATATGCATCCACTTCCAGGGAGAATAAAGTTGTATCTGACCATCAAAAAAAAATCCACAGTCATTATAAAAATATAGGATGGCCTTGTGGATAAGAGGGAAGAAAAAAAAAAGAAATCCTCATAAATTCTATCACTATATTTGCCCCAGAGATATTTGGAAGTGTCATTTCTCAACCTTCTTAGAGCAAGGATTTAAATAATAAGCCTGTATTTGGAAAAGGGTCTCCTCTCCTGCCAGTGCAGCCTTAGTTCCAGAATAAGCCCAACTCCTGCCATGCACCCTCTGCTCCAAAAATAAAATGTCTGGTTTGGGACAACCTCCTCCTCTAGGAAACTTTCTGCAAGTGAATGAAGGTCATCTGCTCCAGAACAGCCATTCCATAGATGCTTTAAACTACATTAAAGTAGGTTTTAGTATTGATTAACTTTAAAAACACTTGGCATGGATGGTATTTCTGTGATGCCTCATCCCCCATGCTCAGTTCTGGGTCCCCAGTACCGGAGGGACAGATACAGAAGCAAGTTGAGCAAAGGGCCATGAAGACAGATGCGGGTTTGGAGCATTTCGTATGAGGAGAGGTTGAGAGAGTTGGATCTGTTCTCTTCAGACTTATTTTTCTGAATGAAAACCAAAATGTATGTTTGCGCATGAGGGAGGAAAGTAGGTTTGATGGATATGTTTTTTTTCAATTAAAAAAAACTGTCAAAGAATTGCCAATCACAGACATTTAAGCATAGCTTGAGGAATTCAGACAGGGCTTCTCTTTCCTGCTACTTGCTACCAAGCTCACCACATACAGACACAGACAAAAGGATGACCTAATTCAGTGCCTTTAGTTTTTTGCAAGAATCAAAATCAAATTTAAGGACTTGTTAACTTCCGCATAGACAGTACTGTTTTGTCCTACCAACTGTATTTCATTCAGCAAAATGTGAAGTGTATATATCTGGACAAGAGGTTTTTGCAACATGATTTTCTCTCATAAGTATGTGGAAGCACTCAGACTCCCAACTCCCTGTGCACTAAAGGCATGAATTTGCTCACAGAGAAATGCCTACTCTCCTCTTCTCTTTGAGGATGTTATCCCCTTCCTAGAATATGACTGAAGTGGTTTTATTTTTAAGGCTATATTTTATTTGTATTTGGGTTTTCCAATAGTAAACTCATCAATCTGAAAGACACCCCCTTTGCAGCTGCAGGGAATGAGCTTTTCTCCTAAAACCAGAGAAGAAATAAAAGCAAACCAGGCTTCATACACCAGGAGGGCAGAATGCCTCTAGTAAGTCCCCATCAGTACACATCCTATTTTCTTCCACACCTTTGTGTCACACCACTGTTTTCTGAGGCATTGCTTCACACAATATGGAGATACTGCAAGTTGGGATCATTGTTAATTCCATAGGTACGTACCTGCTCTCTCACATAACAAAGATCCAGCTTGAATCTCCCCCAGGTAACAAGTAAATTTAGGTAAAGCCCAAATTTCTTGTAAGGACCACCAGCCAGATTATCATTCTGAACAAGATAATTCAGTCCTCCATTATTACAGGTTACTTCTTTTACTCAAATTTATACTTGCACAGATTAAGTCCTAAAAACCCAAACCAAGGGATTTGGTAAACAAATCCAATAAAACTTTAAGATTCTTTTTTTCCTTCTTTTCCTGACCCAAGAGCAATGCTTTTCTCATCCTAGAACTTCATCTACAGCAGTTCCACCACTCAAAAAAACAAAGTACGGTGTGCTGTTCTGGTGTCCTCAACATAAGAATGACATGGACCTGGTGCAGCAAGTCCAGAGCAGGGCCACAAGAATGATCACGGGGATGGAGCACCTTTCATATGAAGACAGGCTGAGAAAGGTGGGATTGCTCAGTCTGGAAAAGAGAAGGCTGCATGGAGACCTCATGGAAGCCTTCCAGTACCTGAAGGGGGCCTACAAAGGTGTCAGAGAGGAACTCTTCATCAGAGACTGTAGTTATAAGACATGGGGTTGGAAATAGATGATCTTAAGGTCCTTTCTAACCCTAACTATTCTATGACTCTATGTTTTAGAATTGGGACATTATTTACATTTCAGGCATGATTAGCCAGAACATTTCTATAAATTCATATGATATACAAAATGGACTTGACACTCTTTATACAGAAGGTACACTGTCTACTAAAGCTTCCTTCCTGATTGCTAGAACAAGCAGCCCAATTTCTGTCATGCTACGTATTATATTCAAGACATTACTGCCGATATTATAGTCTAGACCATGTTGAAAATATGCCCACCATGTATGAACCTTGGCAACTCAATTAGGAGAACATAAAATACTCTTCAGAACCAGCAAATGACAAAAAGCTCTAGTTAAGATTTGAGATACATCCATGTGGGACAGTGATTTCAAGAGCAGAAGTGGAAGAAGTTGGATTGTTCACTATTCTTGCAAAATGTTTTTCTGATTCCAAGTGAATTACTGCTAATTACTGCCATGAAGAACACAGATAGGCAGATCTCTCTGCCTATGTTTACAGAAAGCTCACTGCACTAATCCAAATGACAAATGAAAGTTTTCCACAATATTTTAGAAAGATAATTGTGCCATCTGGGAAGCTGTGTTGCAGCTGTATGAGAGTGAACAGGCCCCAAGATGTGTAACAACTCCTTCTGTGATGAATTAATTTCAGCTAATGTATTAATCTTGGAGTTTTTTCAATTTATTTTTTTTGTGGAGAGAATATCTTGGGACTTGTAGCATTTTAACAGGGCTGTCTGAATGCATATCAAATGAATCCTCTCAAACAGGAAGACACAAACATAGACTCATAGAATAGTTAGGGTTGGAAAGGACCTTAAGATCATCTAGTTCCAACCCCCCTGCCATGTCCAGGGACACCCCACACTAAACTGTATCACCCAAGGCTCTGTCCAACCTGGCCTTGAACACCACCAGGGATGGAGCATTCACAACTTCCTTGAGCAACCCATTCCAGTGCCTCACCACCTTAACAGGAAAGAATTTCTTCCTTATATCCAATCTAAACTTCCCCTGTTTAAGTTTTAACTCATCACCCCTTGTGCTATCACTACAGCCCCTAATGAAGAGCCCATCCTCAGCATCCCCTGTAGGCCCCCTTCAGATACTGGAAGGCTGCTATGAGGTCTCCATGCAGCCTTCTCTTCTCCAGGTTGAGCAGCCCCAACTTTCTCAGCCTGTCTTCATATGGGAGGTGCTCCAGTCCCCTAATCATCCTTGTGGCCCTCCTCTGGACTTGTTCTAACAGTTCCATGTCCTTTTTATGTTGAAGACACCAGAACTGCACACAATACTCCAAGTGAGGTCTCACTTGGTCCCTCTGGATGGCATTCCTTCCCTTCAGCGTATCAACGGAACCACACAGCTTGGTGTCATCGGCAAACTTGCTGAGGGTGCACTCAATCCCACTGTCCATGTCACCATCAAAGATCTTGAACAAGACCACTTAAGGGACACCACTCGTTACTGGTCTCCAGCTGGACCACAACTCTTTGCATGAGGCCATCCAGCCAGTTCTTTATCCACCGAGTGGTCCATCTATCAAATTGATGTCTCTCCAATTTAGACACAAGGATGTCGTGTGGGACAGTGTTGAATGCTTTGCACAAGTCCAGGTAGATGATGTCAACTGCTCTACCCCTGTCCCTCAGTTGCATAGCCTCATCACAGAAGGCCACCACATTGGCCAGGCAGGCTTTCCCCTTAGTAAAGCCATGCTGGCTGTCACCAAGCACCTTGTTGTTTTTCATGTGCCTCAGCATGCCTTCCAGGAGAATCTGCTCCCAGATTTTGCCAGGCACAGAGGTGAGACTGACTGGTCTGTAATTCCCCGGGTCATCCATTTTCCCCTTCTTAAAAATGGGGGTTATATTTCCCTTTTTCCGGTCATCAGGAGCTTCACCTGTCTGCCATGATTTTTCAAATATGATGGCCAGTGGCTTAGCAACTTCATTTGCCAGCTCCTTCAGGACCCATGGATGGATTTCATCAGGTCCCATGGACTTATGCATGTTCAAGTTCTTAAGATGGTCTTGAACCAGATCCTTTCCTAACATGATTTCTATAAGCACAAATGTCCGTAACATGCATTTGTATGCACTATTTGGGAAACTGAAAAAAGAATCAACTGATTGACAAAAGAAACACAGCAGGGAAGGATCTCCTTAATACTGTGGTCAGGTGATTTTTTTTGAATTTTTTTATAGATACTATACCATAAGTAAATCTGTGTGTCTTCACAAGCTCATTATCAGAGACTACAAATAAAACTCATCAGTAGAAGTTTCTTTATTCCTGCAGCCCCATGCAATTCTTTTGTTGCTTTATAACACTGGGATAAGAAGAGAACTGAAGAACATACAGCATTTTCCAAATATATGGACTGTAGGTAGGGACAGCTATATTATCAAAAGAAATGCAGATTCTCACTGATACGTTTGGATAGACCTCAAAAAATGCACTAATTTTCTCCAGTTTATTCAAGTGTACAGTAGTCACCAGAGAGCCCAAGTAGACTCTATGCTGAGCTTTTATTTTTAATTTCTTTTCTGGTAATTCCCCTACTTTAATATCTTTATCATTGACTACAACTATCACTCTATCTGAATATACTCCTTTTTAATGCCTGCATGCCTGCATTTTCAGCCCCAGCACCAGCAAAAACACCTGCTTCTTCTCAGAGCACTTCTTAAGGTCCAAACACCTGAATATCTTTCTAACTGAACATTAATAGCTTCCACAATCACCACTGTGATTTTTTTTTATTATTTTCAAATAGCATCAGATATCCTCCAAATGTAAAGCTGCGAATAAAATAAATAGGAAGAAATGCTGGAAGACACTGACTTTAACATGGACATCACTGCCTGAATCTGCAAAGTCAGCTACAAAAAATATTAGTCAAAGAAATCTTGTCAGAATGTGCTCCTGGATCAACAAACCAATCTAGTGCCATATTGAAAGGGTAGAGTGAGCTTCATACAGCCAGTGTTTATCCAAGGGAGATGGGAGAAATGGGAAACAAACCATTTTGATTCATATAACTCATATGAGAGATACCTTCCAAATGAGGAAGGACTCCAAGGCAGAACGAAACGCATAGCATGTCTACAGCTATCTTCATTATACCTGTATCTGGCAAATTCAGACACTTGCAACACTGTCATAAATGTTAGAGCTATCAGATCCAATACTCTCTAAAAGCTGGATGACAGACTGCAGCAGCAGATTTGTTTTTATGAAAAGAAATATACAAAGATTATTGAAGTTAATTACTTTTCCACTTACACAGTTTCAGCTTATGTTCTAGAAACGAAAGTTCCTATTTGCAAGCCATGATTAATCTAAAAGTCTCATAACGGATTATAAACCACAATTTATTTCTGAAAGATTCCAGGCATTAGCACAAGATTAAGTAGTGAACATTATCCAGACAATGGCAAGGTATAGAGAGCAATACCAACCTCAAAAAGGCTTTTGCAAAAATCAGTGGAGCCATAAATAGTGCTCTTGGCACAACCTGCACCTGGATTTTCTCCCACAGAAAATACATTGAGAAGATTTCTCAATCTGTGGCACAGAAGCAGCTTAAAATCTAACTAGACCAGCCTTAAAATGGAATCAAGGAATTATATCCAACCAGTCGCTCTTGGCTATTCAGAATTTGGCAGAAAGTCTTAGTGGAAAAGCTTAAAGGGGCCTTTCCCCAAGAGCTGTGGCTCATCATCATGGGTTCTTATTGAAAAAGAGGGAAAGCCCCAGAGCTATTAAAAACCATCAAGAAAGTAGTATTCCATTAAAAGCTACAATGCACAAAAAGCTTCAATGATGCAAGGATCTGATCAGCAGCATTCTGTATAGGAGCTTCTAAGAAACTGGGACCTGAATGTACAAACAGTATAAACTACTATAAGGAGCTTCCCATCTACATCAAGTTATTAGGACAAACCCACAGCAGCTGGGACAAATCAGTACACAACAACAATTTAGTACACATGGGTGTAGGAGGATTCCATGTTGTTCGAGGACCGTGAAATTCCCATAATGGGTCCTTCAGACTTCCTTTTCTACAGCTGTAGTTCATATCGCAACACTCATTTTAATCCATTTTTCGCACAGTGAAATACCAGAGCTATGGCTCCAAAAGACCTTTTAACCCTCAAGCCATTTGATCCTAGCAGGCCAAGTCATCAGAGCACGGTGATCCCTGGAGCCAGCCTTTTACTACCCTCCCACAGCCACCCATGGAAACCCTCACAAATTTTTGAGGTAAATGCTCAAAGGGAACACTGGACAGAAACAGCAGAATCCCTTCACATCTCCTTAGTTACGCTGAGTAACTCATCAGTGTAATGAGACATCACAAGCAGCCTGATTCAGACAGGCTTTATTTGCTTCTGTGCTCATTTTTCCTCTGCATACCCAGATTTGGGGCCAAGCTAGTGCTCATGGGTTTAGTTTCACAGGAATAATCAGAATTCGATGTGTGCTCAGGAAATCAAAAATGGAAAGACTGATTTCTTTGGCACACGCCTGCTTTTTTTTTTGACAAGCACTCAGGCTTCCTGCAAGAGCTGCCTTGACCAGTAATAACATCACAACTCATCCACCCCAGGCTCCCACACTCTGGGCAGCCATGTGGCAGCTCCTGACCTGCACAGCAGCGATAGGAGGTGAACCTCAGCAAGACCCAGTGACCCGACACACTCCCCAGCTTTCAGCCTTACTGCCTCCTTTGATTTTAGCACTCTCGCCCAACTCTGCGCCCCTTAAACCAGGTGCAAATAAAATGTGTTGAAACACAAGCAGAATAAAGAAATGTGATGGCTTAGAGGCTTTCTGTCATTGAATTTTTATTGTTTTAAATACAAGTGTACTGAAATACCATCCAAGAAGTGTATTTCTTTTTTTAAAACCACATAGCCATGAAGAGCCGTCACACTTTCCTGCTAAAGCACTTTGCACTTCCATAGCAGAATCGTTTTTGGTTCACTGAGTTTTCTGCAGAAAAAGACCAAGAGATATTCAACCCATTATTGTGAACAGAACAGGCAAAAGAGACACATCAACTAATATACTCCCTACAGGGCTTCTTAATCATGAGGGCTTCAGGAAAAATTGTGGGCTTCCAAAAAAGGCTGGAGTCTAAAAAGTTGGGGTTCAGGACTTTATTCTCAAAAGACGGTGAATATTCGGACTTTCATTTATAACACATACATCAGTGTATCTCATTCTATACTTAAATACCCCTACAGGAAGCCAGACGTGATTACTAGGATAAGACTAAAAACTATCTTTAGACTATATATGGAATATAGAGTATTATATTACAAAAAGGCTCTACCAAAAATAACTGAAATGGTGGCAAAGCCAGATGAAAGAAAATATTTTGGTGAAGTTTTTATACTATCCTTCCCCTAAAGGAGGATATTTCAACTTAGAAAAATAAACTATCATTTCTTATTGCAAAAGCTATCATTAAAAGTAAAGAATGCTCTTCAAGTAAGTCTCGGAGCACACAGTTTCCTCTTAAATGTTAAAGTGACAAATAAGTGAAATTTTCACCCTGTTCTCTTGAACTATTGCAGAAACAAATGAGAATAGTAGAACTAAACAAACAATTATTACACACTACCGTCTTCAAGCACATGTTCAGCCAACTAGCACTGAAAACACCACACACCTCAGTTTTCCCACTTTTTACAATTTCAGCTGCCTGGATATCAGGTCCAAGAGGTGGAAGAGATGCTACACTCCAACAATAAGGAAAGAGAAATATTTTGTTCAAAGCAGTATAGCTATAATACTAAAACACCCAGACAAGTCCATTTTAAGAGCAGTTTCTAGGAAAGCAGTATAGAATTCTCTAGCAGGCAGACCTTGCACTGGGAATACCCTCTTATTTTATGGAGTTTTCCATACCACTGTGAGCAATTCAGAGTATTGTTAAATTCTAAGAACTTCTTTCACTTGCTATGTTTTTGAGATACAAGATGTGAACAGAGGCAACTGCATCCAGTTCATTATATTTAATAGTTACAGACACTGAGAGGCTTTTTTTACAGTAGCTGAATTTACAGTGACTTTACAGGCAGCTTTACAGGCAACCTTTTTACCTTCATGGATGCTGACAGCCTATGCCCACTGCTGTCTGGCCACCAGTATTAGCACTGTGAATCTGAAATCCTCACTGCTAATCTGTTATGAAATCCCTTCAGAATCATGGAACAAAGTGGTTTCTTACCACAGAGCATTTGTTATTACTCGTAAATATTGTAAGGACTAGATCTGAATAAAGAGTTTTTCAAAGACAAATTAGTGCAGTTGCATTTGAGGCTGTGAATGCAGCATTCATACAGAGAGGTTTAACGTACATTATCACAGCCAAATCAGACCAGGTAGAAAAGAGGGAGTCATTAGAAACAAGAAACTGGGTGAAAGCTTCCAAACACTGCAGAGTTTATTTAATAGGCACCACCAACACATAGAAACAAATGAAAATGAGGCATTTAAACAATGCAGTCCTCTTCCATAAGACATGATGACAGCTCCCCAGGATAGGGAATTGCAGTGCTGGAACATCAGCGATTTTAAAGAAATTACTGGCATGCTGTGTGTTGTTTACTGTCTCCAACCTTGCATTTTATAAACTGTATCAAAGCACATAGTATAACGGCTCCAATTTCTTTCACAGCAGCTACACCATGTGAGAAAAATTGACAGATTAAATAGAATGTAACTGCCAAAGCAACTGTGAACTATGGCTGCCCAAGAGAAGAAAATGATGCTCCTGAATATCATGTTAAGAAGCACTTTTGTGATCAAATGCAGCAAGAGTCCATTTCATTATAACAGTCTTGTCAGGGCAGAAGAAAGAAAGAAAGAAGAAAGCAACTCGTCCTTCACCCTCTCAATAGGCACAAAACACTACTGTTGCTCATGTAACCCTCCTGTCTTCTCATTGGAAGAGACTGTCGAGTAGAAGTGCCACATTCAGAAAAGATATTGAATTTTTTGGCTATGTGCACTTTTATTTTGATGAATTCTCAAGTCTGACCTGCTTCAAGTAAGAGGAAAAAAAATAACTACTCCTAACAGAAATTGATGATGCTGTGTTAAATGAACCCCCCAGTTGCTTCACTGATGAGTGGAGTGCTAATCTAGTCAAAACACTGGAAGTTCACTGCTTTAACAACGCTGACATGCACATGCCTAAGTGCCAGTGACATATGCATACATGCATTATTTATCTCGCTCTGCATTCATTAAATGGACAAATTGATATTTTGAACATTTTAAACTCATGCTGTCTTCTCAAAGTATTACGGGCTCAGCAGAACGGGCCACTGCTGCTTCTGAAGCCAGATGTGTTGTTTGCCTTATTGGATAGACAAGATATGAAAAGATAAAGACATTTTATGATACTTTTTATAAAAAAAATACCAGATGATACCCCAACATCAGGGCACCACCCAAATGGGCCACTTCATTCTGTATTATATTGAAGATGAAAAGGGGTGTTTTGGGGATGGTTTTGTTTGTTTTTTAATAGCTCATAATTTAGCTACTGGGATAAAACTTGCAATAATCCATTTCTAGGTCACATTCTTGTTAAATTTACCAATGAGCATGCTTTCTTCAGCCCTTACTTCATAAAGAATGAAGCAAGTAAAGCAGTGGTCTTTTTGGAGCTCTGGAAGAGGCAAGCAAGAAAAAGTTTTAATGTTCTCTGGAGCTGGGTGGAATGAGCCCAGCTCCAGAGCCATTCCACAAACCTGCCTATGCAACACAGCTATGCACTGGCATGCCAGTCTCTAAAAGAAGGAAAAAATGGGTATGATAATGATGCATCTGCTTTTCTAGAATTTCCACCTGAGCCCAGGAATAGCCTTAGTTACTCATGGACTTCTAAATAGACTATCGTCCTTCACTGGCAAAGCAAAATGCTGAAGAGTCAAACTACGTCATTTGTAAGGGAAATAGGTGCTCTAAATCCCTTGGTGATTTGCCATATAGTTGACTTTTACTAGACTGCAGAAAGCAGTAAAACCATCCAAACGTTAGCCACCCAAGCCAGTGGCCAACCTCACCTTCAGATCAGATGCTTTCCTCCCATGCTGCCTCCTGTATTGCTCTGTAGCTTTATATCCATGCGACATAATCTGAATTTGAAACTGAAATCCAACAACTGACTCTCAAGGTTCCCTGTTTTGCCAGGATTTTTTAGATTTCTAACTAATTAGTTTTCTTCATTGTGAATAAAATTCAACTGGCCAGGGTATTAAGCAAAACAGCATTAGGAGGTTAACTAGCATGCTGCATATGCACAGCAACTAGAGGAATGTTAAAATACTTGAATTACACGTTAAGTAGAGCACGCCAGCCAGTACAAACCGAATACTGAAAATAATATTAAGCAGTTGATTTATACATTAGAAGAGCCAGAGTACTTCAAATCAAAACAGACAATTCATCATTAACAAAGCCGTCTGTATCTCTCTCTTCAAGCTACAACAGGGTATGTTTGGAACAGTGTGAAAGCTAGAAGAAATGCCTTGTTTTCATCAATTCCAGTCGGACTTTAATGTTGTTATAAGGGAGGCTTGCTTTCACTCTTAAAATTCAGTACCTTCTCCCGTCTTCAGTTCTCACTATGTCACTGTTCTACATCCCTTCAATACAAACCCTCATATCAGAAGCTGGTCACTCCCCCATGGTCACAGTACCACCAAGTCCCAAACCTGAAGAGCAGGGAGACAATACAGCAACTCCATTTATCCAGACAGTGTTTTAAGAAGTCCTTTGGAGGACTGTAGCAATTATGCAACATCTTTACATGTATTACCTGCTCAACTTCAAACCACCTTATGTCTAATGTCATTCACAACCAAAGTGATTTACAAAGGAGAATAGTAAGTGTACCTGTATGTATTAAATCAAGTCGGATATAAAGCATTCAAATTGCCTGTGTACTAGTCAATAATTTCTGGAAAACCCTATTAAGAGAATGCTGTAATTTGTATTTGTCATCATTTCCTGCTGCATTCAGCTACAGTGCTAACAAACAAATGAAATGGAAGATCAACCAGCTTGCACTGGGCCCAGCATTCAAACCAACAGTGCTACTAATTAGGCTGCAGCTCAATAAATGTTCTATGGATTTAAGGACTAAAGTAACAGCTGTACACTTGTACTCATCTTGGTACAAATTATCTGTTTCAAAACAAATAATTACAGACTGGGGGAGTAGAGAAAGAAGATGTAAGAGCATGATGAATGCTAGAAAAAAATACCAGGAAAGCAATTATTTCTAGCCAAAGTATTTTGGATTAGTCCGAAACATTTTGAAGTATCTGACAGAAGCTAAAAGTTCTAGTATTTATGCACTCAGCTGGTCTGCATAGTAGGATCATGTACTGCAGTCTTCCATAGGTATGCTGGGATCTCTGCCCTCACTAGAGAGATGGGTACACAACTTCATTCCTCCACTTAGTTCGGCTTCCAGTAACAGGTAGTCCAGATAAGCAGCTCACTTTATAGAACGGAAATGATTTAGGATAACAGTTGATCAATGATAAAAAACAGTGACCCAGGGATACAAAGCTACAGTTGATAAAATGCCATCATAGATTATCAGACTTAGAGTACTTCCATTTCAGTTGTTTTGACCTTCAAGTTGAGATTATTTTTTTTCCTTAAGCCCTTTACATCTTGTATTGAAAATACCATGGTGTTGAATGCCATCCTGCAGCAGCATTTACAAGGCTTTGCTCCCTCATAGCTTTAATGCGGGTTAGGCATTGGGATTTCTTCTGCTACACACAGGTATTGAGTTCAGAGTCAAAAGGACTATTTTAAAATAATCTCCAGAGCATCTCATTTCAAGACTAGCATATGCATAGATAAAGTAAGCTTTATTCACACTGGCTCTGCTTTATCTTCCCTTTGAATAAGTACTGGAATATGTAAATGCTCTTAAAATACACTGCTGTTCAGTAAAGTAAGGCCAATGAGTGTCAAGAGAAAGACAAACAGAATGGAAAATGTTAGGTAGGTCTTGCCAGTCATTACTCTGAAAAATAAAACAATAAAAATCAGAGCATGACAAGAAAATGCAGCTGGCATTTGGTTTCTGGGCAATGCAGTAAGCAAGTGGTCAGTGCCAGCTCTTTCACTGAGATAAATGCCCACATAAAAGCATTTTAAATCATAGTGGGCATTACTCACAGTAATACTGAATGATGGACGTTTTACGTTATGACAGAAATGAAGGTTATTTCTTTGCTGAACTAGCCTACTGAGAAGCATAAGAGCTTAAACCAAAAATAAGCTTAGTACAACACTTCCAAGAAGAAATATAAAATAAGACAAGATAAAACATATTTTAGGTTAAGTTCATGTGTGCTCACCAGAAACCAAGGTGACAGATGTGTGTCTCCAGCCAACCTCCTCTTCACACAAAAACATTCCAGGAATAAAACATACATAAACACACCAGTGTTGTTTTCCTGTCACTCCTTACTGCTTACATATTTACAAAAATAATCCATGTTCCAAATGAAACAGTCTTAAGAGTAACCTGTAGCTGATGTATCTGTATGAAATAGGCTGCAAACAGCTTTGACTCCAAGGAAGTTACAGCCCTAAAATAAAGGGTGGGGGGTTGTCTACATTGCTCAGGAAGAAAGCAGTCTCATTACTATCTACACACAGTGCAACTAAGTGGCAATATTATTTGATCACCATCTTAGATCACCCCAAAGCCATACCTTCTGTTTTCACGCTTTCATACCCACACATATGTAACATGAATTTCTTCTGCATTTACTAATATGTAGGTGATTGCTGAAATGTTATCAGATAACAGTTAATTACAAACAGTTATCTGTTTGTAATTAATTTGTAATTTGTATAATTTGTAATTAATACAAATATTAAGAACACGAAACTTTGTATAGTTTACTTTGTATAGTATAAACTTTCGTGTTAAGAACACGAAAATTTGTATAATTTGTAATTAATACAAATATTAAGAACACGAAACTTCTTAATATTTGTTTTTACAAGCTATCTACACAAGATATTGAAAGTACGTGAGCCCTACCACTACTAAACCAAATCTGGCATGGTGGCAGTGTATCACCAACTCCAAGCCTGCAGCAACCCTACAGTCCTTCTGGTCCCCTCCAAAATGTGGGCCAGCGCTGGCTGTGCTCCACCTCCATCATGAGCTCCTTTGCTGTAACAACCACAAAATCATCTTAGACATTTCTGGAAGCTACACAAAGACTTCATATTTTCCATATTATCATGTAAATGCCCTAAATTAGTGTGAAACATTCCTTGAGAAAGGTGTCAGTATTGAGAGCTCTGTACATTTCTAAATAATGGTCTTTATCCAAAGCTGATCTCCAAACACAAACCCTCTCAAGTAGTATTCCACTACAGATTTCTATGCAGTACACATCAAGGTGTCACATGATGTATCATTTTATGGGTCAGGTAATACAACATGCCTGGATTCACCATCTCATTTTTCCTGATTGCTAGGGCCACCCATGCAAGATTTAAATTATGTTGTAATCTGAAGCAATACAAAGTTATTTCCACCCACTTACCCCACCTTGCATTTCAATTAAAATGTAGATAGTTAAAGTACTTAATGCAAGTTAAACTATATCTGTTATTCCCCAGTTTCCACCAAATAGCCTGATGGAATCCCAGACACATTCCTCTTCCAGGACAGAAGATAGTAGCAATATCAATGGCAGCAAGTAAGTGCATCGTTTCTTTCCGATCTGTGGGTACACACGTAATGGATAAGGAAGCATTTATAAATGAATGAGGTGGTCAGTGGCTCCTCAAATGAGGCCTCTAAGTCAATAGAAACAAACGATATGGCCTTTCCCCGATTATGCACTCCAGAGACAGTAAAATAAATAAATAAACAAAATAGATGAAGACATTTTTATTCCAAGACCTTGACTCACATCTTTCTGCCTCCTTAATTGCCTGCAGCTTATACTTGTAACATGCTTTTAAACCAATGGAGTTGTGCTGGTTTATACCAAAATAGCTGCTGCTCCTTGCCATGCCCCAGTCACTAGAGATACCTGTTCTGCCCTGGGGTCTACTTCAATTTTATAGCACACCACCAGGAATGGATTTTACACTAATAACCTCTTAAAGTTTTCACTCTCCACATGTTGGGCCCCACATCATGAGTTCACTTAAATACTTAATTTCAGCCTTATATCTCTTGAGCAGATGCTTGAAGCTAATCTGGTGCTTCAGTAGTACCCTGAGGCTGAGCCATCTCACAGTTTCCATTCCTAACTAGCAGGAACAACGCGTATTTGCTAACTAAACCTGAAAATGCTGCCACTGGAGAGCACATTTATGACATGCAGCTAAGTTTCTGCTCTCAGCTATAGAAAACTCTCCAACTTTATCAGACTGACCCAGAGGTAGGTATTTTGCCCATGTAGCTAGTCCCAAAGAATGATCATGGAACAAAGACATTAATCCAGAATTAAATCAGTGTCTTTACCCAGGAAGATGCTCCACTAATTTTAACTTCAGCTCGGTACTTCATTAGGTACTATAAAGATGAAGTGGTTTTCTGAAATAATGAGGTTCTTCATTAACTGAGAAAAAAAATTAACTGAGTTCATAACAAAAAACACACTGTGAAAAGTCCAGCTTTTCCTTTCTCATACACAAATGATGAGAAAAAAGTTTAAGGAAGTGAACATTACCACTAGCAGCCAAAGGCACACCAGACACGTAAACAAATAGTACAAACTTAATCTTGCAAAGGACCCATAAAAAGCATAATACATAGGAAAAAATGAACTTTTATATAGGCACCTCCAGCAACCAAAGAGCAAACCAGAAATACTTACCTAGTAAAATTTGTTTTGGTGCATCCACCTTACATAGTTCAAATTATGTACTTTATTCTGCAAATGAAGGGGAAAGTTCTCATCTGGAAGAAATTTACCTTTTGGAATCAGATTCAAATACACATTTTGGGAAGCCTAGTACCTATTTTGTGGTTGTGGTTGCAGCCTCAAAAATAGAAGATTCACAACCCAAAGAACAGAACGAAAAGATTTTGTATGCCTTCTGCAAGGTGTCTGTGAAATCAAGGTGGTTACAACTTTGTCCATCATCCTTCAAGCTCTCTACCTTGCAATATGGGAAGGTATTGTGTACCATCCCTTAAATTGCTTCCCTTCTCTTGCTGGGACTGTGACAAGTGCTCAAGGCAGATAATCAAGTTTCTACAGAATTCAAAAGAGTAAGACATAGGTGAAGCTGCTAAAAACCAGCCACCAACAAAAAGGTCAGGGCTTTTGGCAACAAAGGAAAAAGAAATTACTCCTGTAGTCTTCAAACAGATTTATTCTTGATATAAAGCAGGACCATTTACAGCTCAGCAAAATTTTAAAACTGGTAGTAAAGCACATTACAAGCTTTCTTAATTCAATTTTCTCTGGCATTTATTGTGGTTAATAAAATACCTAAATGTCATTGTGACTTATAAAAACGTATTTATAGGTTAATAAATGCATAAATTGGATTATTCACAAAAACAGCTTACAGAAAGCCCAGCATCCTAAATTGATACAGATTTCGGTTTTGTTCCCTGTCAGAGGAATAATTAGTGCTTATTTACAAAGATTTTACTTTACAGCGCTGTAAAGATGCATCTGCTTACTGCCACTGTTTTCAGAGTTCACGCTCAGCTTCACAGGATCTAGGTTATCTTAGCTATGAACTTTTATTCACCTAGATAAGAAAAAAATAAAGGCTCCTCAAAATATCCTTTGTAGCTGATTCTTTCAGGAATACAACCCTACTACCCACCAAAATAGAGGCACACTAAATACCTAAACAGAGGATGAAGATTTGCCTACTCTGGAGTGGCAATAAATAGCTGCTTATTTAGGGCAACGGTCTTTGTTTTGATTTTAAGAAAATAACTTTAAACAAGAAAAAAACCCCACACATTTAAGAGTGATGGAACTAAGAGGAAGCGCTGATGGGAGTGACAGTCTTAGCTTCCACATTACTATAAAGTATTTACAGTAAGTAGCTACTAAGTATTTCTCTCAAGATGCACACAAAACTTAAACTGTTACTTTAGATAGTTCAGGGTGTAGTTTGTGTAGGTGTATATATATATGTTTCTATATATATGTGTGTACATATATTTATACATATATATATATATATGCACACACACACACAAACCAGAATTATTTCTTTTCCTCACCTCGTAAATGGAAATGAAGGCAAACACACTAGTTTGTAAACATTCCTCACTATTCAAACAAAATTGCACTGGAAGATTCTACAAATTCTAAGAGTATAGAGAAAAATAAAATACAAACCTAGACACAACATAATCATCACAAAGATTTTGTCCTTATTGACTCACTTTCTAACTCAGTAGAGACACCTTCCTGAAAAAGTTCCATCCAACATTTAGATTTAGGGTTTTTTCTTTCTCTTTATTCTGAGGATTGTAAGTTCAGCCCTGTCATTTCTGTTCTCAGATATCTTTTTTACCTTGAGTCAGAACTTTCTTGCAATAAATTTTAATGTTCTTTAATAATATTCAAGCTAATGATGATGACTGGGAATGGTCTGGGTTTAACAAGTACTTGAACATTTAGCGTAACCAAAGCTTTTATATGTAATTAGTGCGCTGAGCTGAATTCTGGTACAATACCATTTATATCCAAATTATTTTTAATGAACATTTGGATGCACCAGACTGGAGGACTACAGGTTTAAAAGAAACTATATTAATATTTTATCTTAAAACCATTTAAAACACATTTCTGTAACTAATAAAAACAAAAAAAAAAGCAATTGCTAAGATAATTGACTAAAAATATTGTCTATCTTATGAAGCACTGTACAAAGTTTCTTGCTTATTAATTCACAACAGCAAGATTGACTGATGAATGCAAAGACAGACTTTCAGGAAGAGACCAGGGATGCATATATACAAATAGCATAAAACACATTCCTAACTTATGGGTGCATGCTGAACCTTTTAAGCACTGAAAGGACATTTCAAATGCACTCATCCTTTCTAAAAGGTATTTAATATAATCTAAGAGCATCACATTTCCCAGGAGGCTTTTATGTACAGGTCATCTTTTCTTATACAAATGTTTCCTGAGCCCTCACAAATACAGCAAGTTATAAAAAGTCTTGATAATACATTTCTTGTCCCAGAAGCTGCCATTTTTGAATTGACAATTCTACATTACAGAAATAAAGGGCAGTCCTTCTGGTCCCCCTCTTTTTTATTCTAAATACCCTGCATTTCCCTTGAAACATATCAGAGAATTACAGACATTTCCAGGCATTAGTGTTAAAAGACATTAGCAAAGAAACATTTCAGTCCCTTAATGCCACAAGTTTTAGCAGACATTAAGGTCTGCAAAGCCAAAGTAAAACTCAAAATGGCTAAAAATGTCCTGTATTAACATTAAAACCAAAGCAAACAGTAAAACTAGACCTGTTGGAAATTTTGCTTGTTTTAGCAAATACTCTAGTCCATTAAATCAGCCCAAAACTATCATCAAGGGAAATATTTGTAGTCCTGTGGAGCCCAGCACCATTTCCCAGTAGATAAAAACTTCACCTCATACATAAGAAATTTTTCTTAATGATGGAAAAAGTTGCAGCAAGGATTTTCTAATATTCAAAAAATCTTGACTATTATGGGGATTTACTAGTGTTTAATCAATGTGCAATTACGTTTATTTAATAAAATCTCCAGATATTTAAATATTGAAAAATATTAGACCTTGTTTTTTTTCCATAAAACAAAGGATTAAAGTGACTTCTAAATGCTTCTAAAAAGTAGTAAATGTGTAATGACTGAAAGAACTGATAAAAATCACATCAAGAACTTTGAAAACCAGTCAAATTACAATTCTGTTCTACTACCAGTGGTAAAAAAAATGCAAAAATATACTTGTGTCCCATAATTTACACCTTGGGTGTTGTTGCATTATAAACAACACTTCATAATTTGTCATCCTATTAAGTACCTAAACAAAGACATATGGTACAAATCCCACTGCCCTTTCATCGACTTTGGGATTGTTCCAAACCTCAAAGTTATTTGTTTTCACTAACTCTAAGCAATTTTAAGGAATGCACCATTACTGAATCAAGATTTAACCAAACAGTGCAAACAATAAAGGTGAAAAGGAAAAACTGTAAGATATCAAGCATGCAAACCTGTGTTTTTGCAATTAGGTATCATGTTCTGAATGCTTCTATATCTTTGCAAAACCAGTAAACACCTAGATTCATTAATTTTGTTTCTTCTAGCATCAGTTTATACTATGGGGTTTTTTATTATATGCTTTTTTTTGTGTTTAGCCAATAGTCTGCCAACGCAAGTGCCTCTATTCAACTTGCATAACCTTTCCTTTGGAGAAAACTGATTAACAACTGGTTATTAGTAACACCCTTTGCTATCAGAGCTCAGTATTTCAGTTTCTCATTCACTGATCCTTTGTACTGTGGCACAGTTCTTCAATGAATTTGTGTCAAACTAATTACAGTCTGCCACCATTCGCAATCCAGCTACAACGAATGCAAAACCTATTTCAAATTCCACCACTTATATCCAGCAAATTTCAAATTACAGGACTGATGGCCCATTTTTCAGGATAAACAGCACCTGACAACTTAAAAACCAGAAGTTTTGTGTCTTACTGGAATTCCATCAAGTTAAGAAAAGTTACTTTGATTTTCTATTCCATTTAATCTTAAATTGTGCAGCTCCATGATAAAGTTGCTGCTTCTACTCAATTTGATGGTAAAAGTGTTTAGCAAAATCTATTTTATTATTACATAAACATCTGTTCAGGACTGGAAAAAGCTTCACTTCATTTAAAAAACCTTGCAAGATAGAGTGCATCTCAGCAGTGTCAAGTTTTCCTTTTTCAAGCTAAGAGAGAGCCTGCGGTTACATACAATTACCACCATTACCACATTTCCTAACACAATATTATAATTAGCTACACCCTCCACCTCTGTACCACAGATGCAGGGATGAGAGAGCTCCAGTGGTCACTCCAGCACATCAGCAGACCTTAAACTTTACTGAGGTCACAAGCTACACAAAAAGCTAATTTTTTTTTAGCTTTCTTGATCTCCTCCATCTGTATTCCCAATCTCCAATTAGCTTTAATATAATTCGCATCATGAGCATTTCGTATCTTTTCTCTGGGTGTTCACCCTTCTCTTGAGGAATACACTGCTTTAGTGATAACTAACAAAACAATAAAGATGCATAGATTTGCTCCAGAATAGCTCCCAGAAAATTTGCAGATCTGTCAAAAAAAGGTTACATTTTATTCCAAGCCTTTCTGATACAAAGAAAAACCAAAAACAAAACAGGAAAAAAAAGAGACTGGAGATTCCACAGACTTTTCTTGGCAGTTTCCGGGCCATCTCCCTTTCTGTGTAACATTTTGCCACCAGACTGAATGAGGAACAGCTGAGCACACTGCAAACTGTAGTTTTTTTGAATGGCTTTCAAGGTGTTTTTAGATTGTCTAAGTAACCCAACCATAGCATGGCTATCCTAATTAACCCTGCATGCTCCAAAGCTGTTTGTACATCTGACATGCAGTAGAGCTGGATGCAAAGATATATTTATCTTAAGAAAACTTGGAACACGAAGTTTCATGTCTCCATCCGAAGCCCATTTGGCCCAGTGGAAAAATACCACCATCTTTGAATGAGGTTCTAAGAGCAATTTTTATTATTTTTAGGAAAGATTATCTTAGAACAAAGATTCTGAAACACTCTTCAGAAGTCTGAAGTACCACTCAAGCCCCAGTCACAAAAGCTTTATACAGACAAAATTCTCATTGCAATCAGCAGGGGTTTGCTTTCATAATGAATATTTGAGTCAGCTGATTGGAGTGCTCAATGTCTGAGATGGCTGGTGCACAAGATATTCTTGACTGTGTCCTTTATCTGTAATACACAGCACTGATTTCTTAGAAACAAGCAATTGTGACAGGGCTGAAAGGGGTGCAAACGGGTACAGTTATATCCAAAGTAGCTTGCTTAACTGTTCGGTATTACTTCTCAAAGTTCAAATTGTTAATACTTAGATTATACTATTCAAAGTTCCCATCAAGTGAATGATCCAACTATTGTACCTCGTTGAAGCAGTATAGTTGGGTTGGAATTCTCACCCTCTTGTGCAAATAAATTTTGAGAAAAAGAATTTAAGGAGTAAATCTAAGTTAGTTCACAGGCTGATAACGATGCAAACTGTCACATACACAGCAGCAATAAAAGGGAGTTGACTTACAGTTTGTAATAAACAAATTCCATACTGGAAGTTCTTAACAGTTCATATCACTCTCAATGGATCATAACATCCATCTACCAATTTTAATGAGCTAAGAGCAAATTCCAACTGTCCAATAAAAGCATTTCTAAAATCATGAGTTCATATGTTCATATTTGGCCACCTAAAATCCTCAGCATATAAACCAGTTGCACAGAATGTTACTGCAATTAATTTTATTGGTTGCAATAAACCACTGAACTGTTTTAGGATGATTTTAGAAGCCGATTATGTTTGCATATGAACACCCACCAAAGCTTTTAGGCATGTGCACTTTACCAGTATGACTCCATATAAGGCCATTTACTCCCGTGGAGTTAGAGCAGCGTAAAGCATCAGGATCAAACTCCAGAGGTTCTTAACTATTTTTACACACCACAGATCCCTGTCTGGACCCATGAGGGATACTCTGTGAGTACTCCTCCGAGTTGCTGCTTAACTGTTTCTAGCCCTGACACTCTGAAACTGGCCACCTCTCAACACAAGATTGACATAGTGCTGGAGGAGTTTCTCTGTGGGGTACTGTGAGTGGTACAGAGTTGTTTATTAATTCCACATGGTCATAGAATGGGGGACTTAGTTCATGGAGGAGAAGACACCCTTTTTTGAATCAAGCCTCTAATGCTTCTCCTGTTGACACAGCAAGTGTGGCACTGCCCAGTCACAACCTTGCCAGTGTGGAATGTGAAAGAAGATGTAAACTACTTCTGGCAATAACAACAGAGATAAGACTTACAGAAAAGTAAACCTTCACAGTCCACTCAACTAGCATAGAAAACACTCAGCCGCATTAAGAATAATAAATGTATCAAGGAGGATCATGCTGTATCACAGGTAGTTCCTCTCCTCTTCCTAGACAACAACTTCCTTCTTCTCCTTATAAGTCAAGATTCCTTTCCAGCCCACCCTTCTTTACCTGAGTTTCATAAGCCAGTTTTGCCACCAAATCCACATATTTGATTTCTCTGCCCCATTTCATTCTTCTCCCCATGCTCCAATTTATATCCTGTTTTCCTATAGCTTCCTTGCTGGGCTGTTTCAGCAACCGGATCACAGAAAACAGCATTTTGGCAATTATTTTTAGTTTAGTTTTACTTACTTAAATAGGTTGCTTCACTAGAAAGGTTCCATACTCTCATCTCCTCCACTTTTTCCCGTGGAATGGAAAATATTCCTAGCACATTCTTATATTTAAACAAGGACAGTAGATTAATTAATGAATTTAGTCTCTGGAAAGCTTGTAAATTCTGTCTAGCAGAAAGTGGCTGTGAAGTTTTCTATTTTTTCCATAATTAGACATAATAATTAGCACAATAATGTCCTTCTTAACATTCCTAATTGCATGCAACTAGTACATCAATACCTCCTAGAAAGGAGCCAGTTACCTTTCCCTGTCTCATTTGGGACAGTCTGCATCCCCACATGCACACCAAACCAGCATCCTGCTTACTGAGCAAGGACAGACTGCAGGAACCAGTCTGACATGCAAATCAAAATGGAAAGCTCTTTACTCTAAAACAGACCTAACATAAAGCATACTTATAGAAAAAGTCATAAACCAGTTCCCAGGCAGGCAAAACTTGTTCAATAACCCAAATGCATCAAAAGCACCACCAGGTTCCCTAGTGCTTAAGTTTTGCCACTTGTTCATTTGGACTAGACCTACTCATTAATCAGCTCTAGTACTGGCTGTGGGTTCTGCCTTGGGTCTGACAACATCAGCTCAGGGACCACTTACATTTTTACTGCATATTGCCATGTCACCAAGCTGTTCGGATTAGCTCTTCTGGGAGGCTGTCTCATTCCAGGAATAGAAATTAATTAATCAGAATATTTTCCGCCCCCGTGCCAGGAAAAACATCTCTGATTAAAATGGTGTACTGAAGTTTTTTTTGCAATCACTGCCGGCATGACTATTGATTAAATGGAAAACTTACTCATTTTATAGGTGTATTTATTTCATTCCTCTCAAGCTCCTTTGTTTTAATTAAGGGATATATTCTAGACACAGCATGATTATTATATACTGAGAACACCTTTGTAAACCTAAGGCATCTACTTCTCGAAAGATATTCCATGCATGATGGAAGTACTTAACTCACTAGTTTAGATTCTTAAAACTTCAAGTCTAATGAAGAGCTTACCTTGGAGGTAAATAACCAAAACTTAGTGCTGAAGCTCCAAATACATCTACAACATTGCTTCTAGGCAGAAAAACTGCTTCACATATCACTATGCTCAAGAGCTGGTGCATTCAGAACTAAATCCCATTGAGAGTGCAGACTTGGCAGTGTTTGCATCTTGCTTGGACTGAGCTCCAATTTTCAGGAAGTTTCTAACCAGTAAAGGTTCTTTTAGGTGAACAATGATCACTATTGTCTGCCTTCAAAGATGTTGGCAGGAAAACCATGCTAGCTGAGACTTTATAAAGTCGAGATGGTAAATCACCCAACAAGCTCAGGTGACCCTAAGCCCTTCTGCTCCAAAGGCATTACTGCCCCTACTAGCACACTACAGAGGAATGTCCAGTATTAAATTATTCCATTCCTTCCTGCTGCTGTGACCCAATCAGGCTTCAAGTAAGAAGTTAACTGGTCTGGATCACATACTACTGCCAGGCTACAGCACTTGCTGCCACTGCAATGTCATCAGACCACTCTCCTGAGAACTTGCAAGCTTGGGTTTCCAGTTTGGCTATATTATCTAATATTTTAATGCATATGGAACAGTACATAGAGCTGAGAATAGATACCTAGCTCCCAGAAAGAGACTGCAGCTTGCTTTAAAGGCACCAGACCCCTCTCAAGATTGAAAAAAATTAGAATATCCAAAAGCAACATTTCATACCATTTAAATTGAAATAAAGAAATCTTTTGGCCCCAGTCTCCATTAACACAATCTTTATCACACACATAGTACACTTAAATTCCATGTCATGATTTCTCTACTACAATGCATCTCTGACTGAAACTGAGTCAAGTTGTAAGCACTTCTCAGCCGATTTCTCCATACAGCCCGCTGCCAGAGATGCCATTCCTTCAGAACACAGTCTTGCTCTTGTAAAGTGCTACAGGTGCCATAAAAAGGCAGGAACTTAGATCTCCATTACAAATGCCTGTTATGAAGGCATTCTTGACAGTGACTAACCACCCTGTGCTCAATCCAAAGATAAAGACACGTATATCCTCATGCAGCTAAAGCCTTACCTTATATACATTTATACCTGCATGCTAAACTCTAAGGCCTTCTGCATTTCTAGTGGATCAGAGGTCTAGAAAACACCAACTTTCTCTATTACAGAATGCTACTAACTGATACATGTACTTTGTTAAAATAATATACTAAGCTTGCAATATTTGCCAATCCCTTTGTCACATCTCTGCTTCTTACTTATGAAAGTATGAACTGCGGTTTCTTATCCTGGCTTGTTGCAGAAATGAGCTACTGACCTTCCATCTCTTCTCATGTTTCAGGATTCCAGAATCATTGGATACTCATTTAATTTCAGTGAAGACAAAAGGCTTCTGTGTAACTCAGGGACCATTTCCCCATTATTATAATTAGAAAAAAAAATACGACACAACACTTGCCCATACCTTTTCATGTGTTGGCACTTTCCTCCATATCTTCATGGAGACAAATGTTCACTGATTCATTTGAAAATTGAAGGTATTAATCATGACACATTCTGTTATAAGGAAATCATGCTAAATTAACCCAATAATTACAAGTTGTGAATTATCTGGTCAGGTCTGATAAATGTGTCTTACATACATTATCTATTGCACAACAGCACATGTATGTTTTGGGAGGAAAATTCATATACATTCTTTAGCCATTTTGCATTTTTTTAACTTACTAAAACTGCACATCTTTCCTAAAGATGCCTAGAACATTGTCAAACCTCAGTGTGCATAAATTAGTGGCTCTGCATAAGGCATCCCTAATTTATGCACTCACTACAGACCCAATTAGTTCTTCTGCAACAGAATGCCAAACAGATTTTCTTAATAAAGCAGAATATATCACATCTAATATTTATATTAAATGCAGAGTTTTAACTCTGTCACTTCATATTACTAACCCCAGTCTTTGAGAAGGGAATTCTGCAATTGACTTTTTTTCTCCCCCTCAACACCACTGGGAGAACATGGGGCAGATGATCAGTTTGGACAGATCAGCGTCATTCCAGCACAGCTAATAGTGTGACATGGATTTACATCAGCTGAATGCACAGTATGTCTGCATGATGCACAACAGCTCAGGGAGGTCCCCTGAACCTTGTGAGACAGGAGCAGGCAGAAGCCCATGGTGGGGGCTCTGTGAGCTTACCCCCTCCTACATGGAACAGCCCACTTCACCTCTGCCAGCATGAGGTTATACTTTCATGAGCAGCAGACAGCTGTCAGAGACTCTATATCTTCATTATACTTTTATTAATATTTTAATCTCTTCCAGCCCAGATGGCTTAATTCTTTGGTTAAGGCTAAGACATGCCTGAGTGCTTGCAAGTTGAGGCTCTATCAAGAAAAGTGAGAAGCGACATAGTGAACTGGGAGAAAAAAATGCACAAGACAAGTAGTGATCACATTTATGCCTCTGATATTTCTCACTGAAGTTAGGAACCAGAAATCCTGCCAATCTGTGTGCTGTGTTGATTCTGCATCAACCTATCTGCATCTGTAAACTACTTCAGGTATTTCCCACATATTTTGTCACTTTGAGTTTTGGCTGCCCCCAGTGCAGAGGGCACCACAGAGTGCACAGTGTACAGCATCACACTGGCCAAACTCTGGGCTAAATTATTAGAAGGGGACCCTGGTTTGCACAGTTAAAACTAAACAAAAATATTTATGGGATAAACCCACTGCTATGTAGATAATCTACAAGATCAGTGTCAAACAGGTTTTGTCTATGAAGTGGGTCACAAGCTGAAAGGAAACAAGTCAAGTGAAATGGGGGACTGCTTCTCTACATGATCTCTGAAAATGGTAAAGATACTGCTGTCCCACATGAAATATACTTACAAGTGGCTACAACAAAAAACAACATGCCTGATTGACAGTGGCAGAATCAAGTGCACTAAGTCTCTTCAAATAACAAGCAAGTATTTTTTTATATTCGTATTTCAAGCAGTGAATCAAAATGAGCCACTTTGATTTTCACTGATAGGTAAATTAGCCTCATTCTTTCACCTAACAACCTCTCTAGGCAAGACTCTCATATAAAAAAACCCCTAAAAATTACATAAACATTTTAGAGCAGAACAACAAAAAACTTCACATTATCTTTATAGCCACAAGAATCCCACAACACCAGATGGGTAACAGGATCCACCTGCAATATAGCTGATCTAGTCAGTGCTCACATTTTGCATCCCACAAATACCAAGCATCTAGTCTTCCAAATTAAAATGATCCAAAATCTTGGATAAAAAAACACACACTTTTAGTTCAGGTATATTTTGTTTAAAGTATACAACTAGGCAATGAAGTTTGGAATTCTTTAAGCAGAGGGCAGTATTACATTAGCAAATGGTTATTAAAGTTACCTAATCTACAGTAAGTGAAATAACATTTCTGCAACCTAAGAACACATATTCCAGGTAACTATATAGAGATTAAGTTTCAGAAGCTACAAATATATTCAACTACTGTTGAAAATTATAAATAGGAAAGCATTCCAGTCTCTTCCTCTTCCTCTCCCTCTCTCCACCCAACCCCAACCTGGCTAAGAAAAAAGTCTTCTTGTCAATGTATTGCTTTTCCTTCAGGGAAGTCATTTTCCTCAAATCCTTTCTCAAACTTAATCCCAAATTTATTCTTCTTTCCTCATTGTATGTCACAATTACCAGTTCATTAAATACAAATGTAAGAGCTACTCTTGTCCGTTAAACCCACACATTCTCCTGCTTCTCATGGACCTGGCACTGCAATCCACTAACAAGAATAACTGAGTTTGCCTTTGATTCCGTGATGCTTTGTCCCTTCTGGCTCCTGTAACCCTCTGAGCACTCCGCTGAGGCTGCCCCTCTTAATGGAAGAGTTGGAGCTGGAAAACCTGCTGGGAGATAACATTCACTAGCAAAGTCTCAGCCCTAAAACTTTCCGAGAGCTTTGACATTTCTGTAACTTTCAGAAGCCACTTGCTCACACAGAGACGTTATTCTCTACCAGCGAAGCACTTCGGATGGAAAGCATTATCTATTCCAAACTGACATCTTCTACTAAATGGAACATTTAATTAACTTGGTCCTAGGCCAGTCTGATCTGTTTTGTTTGCATGAAGACAAACACAACTTGTAACTCTTTGGCAGTGTTTCTTTTCCTCCTCCTCCCCCTTAAAAGGGACTTTAGTTGTTTACAGAATAGATACAAGAGAATCCTAGCTGGTACAGGGACACATCATTAGTTAAAAATACACCACAGCATAAAAAGCTTTAGAACCGAGAGAGCATTGGAATGCGGAATTACATTAAAATGGCTTAAGAAGGAAAATGAAAGTCATCTGGAATCTGATGATTTTTTTCTGCTGTGGGCTCTAGAAGAACAAAAAGACTGCAACCACTTTGTGTATTACTACAGAAAGTGAACTTCGTACAATTAACTGAGTTGAAAATACAGTTTAAGGGGTTATAAAAACACTTGAAATGTATCATTAAAATGCAGATGGTAAACACAGGGTATAAGAGGGGAAAAAAGATCTCAAAGGATAAAAAGCAAACCCAAACCTGCAAGAGCATAAGAACTGCATATCCCTGACCTGAGCCAGATTTGCATAACCACCAAAACAATGTGATGTGCAACTTGCAGTAAGCTGCAGAAACCACTACTGACAAAGAAATGAAAATGCAGCAGAGATGACAGCATCTCCTTGGGAGAGTCACTGTACAAAAAACAAAGTTACTTAGCATGTGTGTTACATGTATTGTCTGGCAAATGTACATATAATGAGCTCTGACAGTAACAAAGAGACAGCATAAAATGGGTCTGCTCAGACTTAGTCCAGATCTACAGTTGTCTGAAAACCAAAACAACTTTCAGATCCAAGCAACACTACTGGAGAAAGAAGTAGTGCATCCCTTGTCTGAAGTTATTTGGAATGCTGCACAATGACTTTGAGCTGCTGCAGGCACTGTTTGCAGCTGGAAAAGCAAGTTGAGGTCCATGTTTCTGAGAAGGCAAATATGACCAGAAGTCCTCATAAAAAAGATCCTTTATACCTTGTTTAAAAATACAAAGTTCAGTCTAATTCAATTAACTGTGAAAACCAGCAGATTAATTTTAATAAGACAACACCCATTTGCACTACATGCGCCACAGGCAAAAGCCCGTCTGCTTTAATACGCAATATCATACATATAGTCCAGGATTCTCTCCATATGTGCAGCTGAGACTCCATTTAAGTACATCCATCCCCAATGTGTGTGAAAATTAAGTGGCAACTATATCACAGAATGGTTTTGGTTGGATGGGACCTTAAAGCTCATCCAGTTCCAACCCTCTGCTATGAGCAGGGATACCTTCCATTGGACCAGGTTGCTCAGAATCCCATCCAACCTGACCTTTAACACTTTCAGGGATGGGGCAGCCACAGCTTCTCCAGGCAACCTGTGTCAGTGTCTCACCATCCTCACAGGGAAGAACTTCTTCCTAATACCTAATCTAAATCTCCCCTCTGTCAGTTTAAAGCCATTCCCCCTTGTCTTGTAGCTGGCTATAAAATGGTATGCAATGAAGTACAACCAAAGTCAATGATAAGGCAAAAACAATAATAGAGAAAACTAGGATGGGTATTCATATGTGCTGGTGGGAACAAGAACACATTTACTGATCTCAGAGCAAGGTTGTGTTGGGTCAGAACTAGCTCACATCTGTTCTAAGAGCATGCAAGCCATTTAGGATGCTTGAATGTTAAAGATCAGAAAGTTTAAATCTTCACGTATAAAAATAAATTACGAACAATACATTCTTGTAGCAATATCAAAAAGAATTACTACTATGAGATTGTCAGCAGTGAAAGCTAAAGCTCATATTCAAGTGGCATAACCTAACACACAGCCTACTGCAGCTACAGTACTGCATACCTGTCGAAAGAAGTCATCAAGAAAAAGCTAAAAAGATGCTACAGTGACATTCTGCAGAGGGAAAAGAGAGGTAGCTGTAATCATCAGCCTCTCAAGGGGTGCTTTAATTCTAGGATAACAGACTGTGGCAAAACCTAAGCAAAAAAACAAAGAAAATGTTCAGCATGAAAACAGTTTTTCCTTCTGCTTCCTGTGGAAGCAGAGAAGACTTCAAGGACTGTGCTGAAGATAACCTCTCATGTATCAAAGCAGGAGATATAGTAGAACTGTGATAATTCTTGTGGAATGAGAGGAACAAAGATTAAAACAAGGAAATAAGAGATATTTGAACTACTTTGAAGTAGGGCACTACAAAACTGATCCAAATGCCCGTTAACTTTAGTAGTGTGTGAAATACAGTTTACTAGCTGTACAGCTCCATATTCAGGAAAGACTAATATTGAGCAGTTAGCCTACTGAAATAAGTATATTACAGTAATCAGCAACTAACATACATTGTGGCATGCTCCTAACTGGTAATCAGGCAAAAGTACAAAGGAAAATACAGACCTAATAGTAAGAGTACTACAGGAAAGAACTGATGGAAAGGAGTTGTTTTATGTGGCTGTGAGACTAAAGCAGTAATTTCTAAAGCACTTAAAAGTGGCAAAGGGAACCAAGTAATGAAAAAAGACCAGAAGGAACTACATACTAAAGCCAAGAAATTATTCTGATTCCTTCTTTATGACACATGGTCTATTGAGGACAGCTGCCACTCAGTAAGTACTGAAATAACATTTTATTGGAAGACTGAGCAGGGCAGTTGCACTACAGCTTCTCTACAGATCCTTTCTAAACTCAACTACTCTAAGAAAGCAAAATGTGCAACAACTTACACAAGTTTTCTTATTTAAAAAGAGAAAGATTATAAGAAATTTAAAAAAATACCTGTTGCCAAGTAAGGAGGCAAAGATGTTCTTCCTAAAATGGCATAAGGAAGTACAAAGGTCAGGTTCAACAAATTAAGCAAAAAGATCTTATTTTCCTTCTCAGTAAGTACTAACTGCAACTGTGATCCTAAGTAAAAGAAACAAAAAAATCAAAATTCAAAATAAACTTCATAATTTGCACCAAGAATATGAGCAAAGAACTCTAGCACACTGGTGCAGTATCAAAACTGGTATCAATAATTTCATATTTCATCATTTCAGGACCAAAACACACCTCAAGTCTGCCAACGGCAGCATTTTTTGCCTTATGAATATTTGAGTTAAGGGGCACATGAGATGACAAGTTGGTACACCTCACTTACATTTCTAAAGTAAATGTTTAATATTCCAGTAGTCTGAAATTAATTTCCTAAATGTTAATTGATGCTATCAAAAATTGCTAAGGGCATATTCAAGGTATTTCAAATGATTAACACAAGATTTGATAGCAAAGAAGGCATTTTAGTAATGGTCAAAACCATTGCTGTACCTTGTGCTCTATCTGTGGGAATGTTTACCTTTCTACGTCACTGAAAACCAAGCGAAACTGGTGCAATTCAATCTGACTAAAATTGATACTCATTTCAAACCTGATTTCTTCTCTTTCACTTGAGGACAGAGCTCCTTTTATGAGTGTTTCAGGCATTTTCCATCTTGTACCATAGGTGTCACTCATGACACAAGTCCCTTATCACTTATCCCCCCCCCCCATGTCAGAAGCATTACTTTTAATTATTAAATATTAAAAATATTTGATTTGCAGCTCCCAAATTCTAAAGGTCCATAGCCCAAGCAGTGAAAAGCAGCCAGGTATGACTTCACTGACCAAGTTTTGGGTTGTAAGCTCCCAGACACATGGTTCTCAAGCTGAGCATCCCTGATTTCAATCAGATTTCCTTTCTGTAAACCTATTTAATTCTTGTTACACGTGCTGTCATTGTGCTACAGCTTGGGATGGAAGGCTCAGTACAGCCACCTTGCTAAAGTTGTGGGTTTCCTTCTCAGGTAACAACTTTGGTTCTTTTTTGCCAAATATCTTCAGGTTGGCTGCCTCCAACTGCCCTCTCTCTTATATTAAAGTCCAAGAGAATAACTTTCAATATTTATAATTACAAAAATCCCAAGGATTCTGCTTTTAGCTTTGTCACATCACACAGGGCATTTCCATGTTTTGAGACTTCTCTGTCTTCCTGTTATGGCTTAACTCCAGCCAGCAACCAAGCACCACAAAACTGCCAGTTTACTCCCCCCCAGAAGGGTGTGTGAGAGAATTGGATGACTCAGACTTGTGGGTTGAGATAAAGACAGTTTAATGGGACAGAGAAGGAATAATAATAGAATTGGAATATACAAAACAAGGGATGCACAACGATGCACAACGCAATGGTTCACTACTTGTTGAACAATGCCCAGCCTGGCCCCAAGCAGCAGCCCCCAGCCAGTTTTCCCTCCAGTTTATATGATGAGCATGACACCCTATGGCATGGAATATGCCTTGGGTCAACTGGGGTCAGCTTCCCCAGCTGTGTCCCTGCACAGTTTCTTATGCCCTCCAGCCTCCTTGCTGGCAGGGAATAAGAAGCTGAAAAGTCCTTGACTTAATATCAGCACTGCTTAGCAACTACTGAAAACAGTGTGTTATCGATGCTGTTCTCACACTAAATCCAAACTATACCAGCTACTAGGAAGAAAATTAATACTGCCAAAACCAGGACACTTCCATACCTGAGGAAATGCATGTTCATTTTGATGCTGGGCTCTGATCAATATGCTTGAGCAGAAGAAAATCTCTCTCTGAAAAGGACTTTGTAGGTTATCAACACCTTTTGCCTTGGTTAACTATGAAACATCGAATACAGTGACAGGGAGAGTCTGAAATTTACTTTTCATGGTAAGATTATAGAATGAATTTATAGTTCCTCAATTTCAAGAAGGATGACATGCTTTTTCAAATAACTCAAACTGGCACAGGTACTGCAGGGAGTCTTTAAAACCCATGTGTTCTAGCAAAGTGAGCAACTGTTCTAGCTTAAATTGGTTCCTAAAAAGAAATTCTGAAAAGGGTAAAATGTTGCTTTTCAGAAGTCCAGCCTAAATCAACAATACTTGTATAATGCTAAATAAGTATCACTGGATTTAAGTATCCTCAACATTATCTTGTTAACAATTGATTATTTATCTGCAAGAAAGCATATGTTCTGCTTCCAGTCTGTAGGACAAACTACAACTCTCAGTTCAGATTAACAATCTACTAAAAACTGTCAAATGCATGAAGACCAAGCAGCAGTCCAAACTCGATAGGTGTGTCGGGGAAAATTCATCTGTCTATGAGTAAATGGAGAATCGTGTCATTCCAGAACTGTCACTCCAGCATTCTTCCAGGAACTCTACACTCACTTAAGTACCCCTTGAGGCACCAGCACCAGGAGATACAGGATGACAGATGTACCATTTCAAATGGCAAATCCTACTGTGATTTTAATTGAATTACAGGAGCCATTTTATTTTTTGCAGAGCCTCTAGACTCTGTATTGCTTGCTTGTTTCCAGTGATTCAGCAGTTTATTTCTCAGTACACTAATCCCTCCATAAGAGTTTCTCATTCCTTTTAAGCAGTGCTTCTGACAGCAGCTACCTGTATCTTTGTTGTTTAATGTTCTCCCTTTTTTATTAAATAGAAATAGTTTAATCTCAGACATATTCCTTTTGCTTTCAGACTCTACCACTTTTACATCCACCAGAAGGCTCCATTGTTTAGCAGTTCGGGTGTTCTCACAATATCCTCTTCCTCTACACCTTTAAGTTCACCTGACCTCAGTGGAACAGAAATTAAAAAACCAGGAGACAGAAGAAAGGAAATCTCAAGCCCAGAGGGCAAGAAGCAGCCAGTGACACCCACCTATAAGCATAAGGCAGCTGTGAAATGCTCTTCACAATATCAGGAAAAGACATGTTTATTCTGCTATTTACAGGAGACTCCAATAAAACTGCCAGCTGGCACCTTCACCTAAAGGGTGCAGAAAGTTCAGTTAATAGGAGAAAAAAAAAAAGGCAAAACAGGCAAAAGAAATTGCCAGAGCAGGCAGTGAAGTGTCAGCAATTCTAACACTCAATAATGCCTTTGAATCAAGGCTGATGCATCTTGACCTCACTACTTTAGCAATGGCTCAAAACTTACTAAGTTTAGTGACACTTTATTGTAGTAATGAACAGTATACCATAATAATTGCTTTTGACCATAATCATCCAACAGCCATTAGCTGTTTATCTCAGAAAATTAATCCTCAAAGGGTGACCCTCATGTCCAAAATATGCTCTCAGTCATGAAAAATGACAGATAAATTATTCCAAGCTAGTCTACAGAACCACTTTTAGTGGCATTTTATCATCAAAGTTACTTTCCCCTTAATCAAAGGCTAATGCAATATGCAATCCTTAAATATGTGCTGCACTATAAGATAAAGTTAGCAAACTTGAAAACGCTGGAAAACAGCAATTTGCACACAACCAAACACAAGATTTAGAACTACTATCATAACCTGCATCATCAATCACAAGCAACAGTGCCTTTAATAAGACACTTTCCAGAGTACATTAAACTTCATGACATCTTAACCCTCTTGTAAGGCCACGATAATCTCTTTACAATATGAAACAAGTGCAGAAGGGCAGATTTGCTTCATGTAGAAATATTTTTTGCCTCAGATTTAGTGAATAACGGCATTGCTGCCTTTCCAGACATGCACTGCTCCTATTTTCAGTCCCATGTACCCACTCGGGGAACACAGATAACACATTTTGAAAGACAATACAGCCTGAAAGTTCTGCACATTTGTAAGAGAAAGCTGTCACTGGAATGATGTATATCAGGTAACAGATCATCTTCCAAAACCTTCTCGCAAGGAAGAGATCCAGGCAGGTGCCCAGGGCATTTAATATAGCTTCACTGTAAGTTTTGCTCAAGTACCTGATTGGTGATTTGTATTGATCATGTTCTTATGATGAAGAGTCAAGTCCTGAGTACTCCATCATAAATATTACTGTTACATAAGGAAAAAAATCTCAAGCAAGATGCTTCCCCTGCAACAATTAATTATAATCCAAGTTATATCTATCAAAATTGTCATTTTATTCTGCTGTAAAATTAGCAAGCTATCTCTGAGGTGCACCTTCAAGGAGAGCAGAATCAGCTCATGCTGCTTTAAAAGACTTCACCTAAATCCACCCTAAAATCCCAATTTTGGTAATTCAGTTTTTCAGATTACTATAGAACAATTAATTCAGTTTTAATTGTTTGGGGTTTCCATGCAGAGGGGAGCACTGGTGGCATGAGAAACCCAGCTAACATAGGAGATGGAAGTAACCAAGGAGAGGGCTGGGAAAGAGGCACAGAAGGTGAGGAAGGGGAGAAAGGAACCAGGATGGGAGGAAACCAGGAGATAATAAAAGAGAAAAGGACAAAGCAAATCTTCAGAGGAGAATTAGGGAAAAAGTAAGAGGACATGATGGTAGACACAGCTGGCAATAAATAGCCTGGAGAGGAGGACAACTATTTTGTATGGATTTTGAGAAGCAGTGGGACACCAGGAGATCAGGGACAACGCCTGTCTTTGAAGAAGTGATCTAAAAGTCACTTGCAGTAAACACATATCCAAATAATCCTCTTACACACAGACTCATGCAGTTCCAACTGAGCACATTTCCACCTGGAACAAGTGGCAGTGCTCCAGATTCAAGTACCCAACAGCTAAAGACACAAACATTCACACATCAAGCAAACAGGAAGCTACCACTTTGGTACTGGATGCTAGTAGAGCAAGAAAGGCCCTACAGCTTCAAACCATGATGCAATTAACTCCTGTTCAGACTGTAAGGCAGAAAACATATTCATTATAATTTCCTTTCCTAAAGCTACTACCCAGCACACTCAGTATTCCTATGCAGGCAAGGACATTTCTTCTTTGCAGCTGCACACTGTCTCTGCTGGTAGTATTTATACTTAAAATTACACTGTAAGCCTGGCTGTTGAATACAACGCACAGATGCTACAAGCCAAGATGACTGTTAGCCTATAGCTGTTTTAATTAGCTTGACAGGTAATAAAGTAGAATTCTGTAATTATATTAATGCAATGCACAAATGCTTCTTTTTAAATCTATAGTTACTGAATCACTTAGATAAACAACAGCTAGTTTCTCTTCATCAGACCAGAAGCAAAGCCCCAAACTCTGCTTCCTCTGTGCCTTGCTTATGGCTTAGGAAGGACCACATGCTTCCTAGTAATGTGCTTGGCAAATCCTTCCCTCCCATTATGCAGAAATGTGTGTAAACCCAGAATGTGCAGTATCCATAAGTGCACTTCTTTTAAGTATAACATGTATGACCCTTCACTTCCCTAAAGTGTGCTTCCCATAACACTCCCCCTCCCCCCCCCCCATTCCCATACACCACAAGAACAGGATTCTGGCTTCTGGTGCTGTTATCAGACCTAAACACTACATATCTCTTCACTGAACTTTTAAGCACTCATATTCACTAAATACTTATCCACATTTAGCTTTTCTTTTTTAAATACCACTTTAATACAAGTGCCACATAGGTTATATCACAGAATTGAGGCATTTAACACAAATTCTGATCACATTCTTGCTAATGAAAAGTGTTTACCAAATAGTTATCCTGTTTTGTAAACAGAAAGCAATTTCCATTCTTCTGCCTGCAGTGGTGTCAGCATTTGCAAGCCATTATGAGTATGCATATAGCTGTCTAGTCACACTTGGTATCAAACTGGTGTTTTAGGATTTGGAATGCAGAACACAAACCTGCAGCATAAAAATAATATCCTGAGATTTGATCCTGCACTTCTTATTCAGGTTCAATTAATCAAGGTTGCCTAACCCTTCAGAAGTAGTTTTCATCAGCAGCCTGAAAACACTTTCCAAATGAAATGGGTATCAGTGTCTCCTTTTCACTATGGGGAACCTGAAAATGAGATTTCACCTCAGAAAGAGCTTTAAGGCTAATTTAGGAACACTGTCCAAAGGGATGAAGAGTCCATTATTCAAAGTTATCTTTCATATTAAGAAATAAGCTTTTCCTTTCAGACCACTACAAAGTGATATATCACAAAATTTATCATACTTTCTTTGAAAAACCTCACACAAAGATAGCTTTGCAACCTTCAGAAAGGCTAAGCTGAATGAGAATAGTTTGTTTGATCTACAGCAGCAATTCTGTTTTCATTGTAAACACCACCCAGGACTAAGGGGAAACTTTTGAATTACTTGAAGGAAAAGAAGAATTAAGAAATTAAAAAATTTGATCAGAAAGCATCAGCAATCTCTCTGAACAGAGAGGGCAACAATGTCTAAAACTAAGAAGGAAGACTATATTTTTTCTGATATCCCAGTGTAAGCTCTGAAAAGGTTTTCTTCTCCTTTGGAGATAAAATAACTTAAAAGCATGTTGTTCTTTGCCAGCAATTTTAACCATGGATCCTGGCTATGTGGAAGCCAAGCTTGTAGGGCTGCTTTGAGGTAAGGCAAAAGCAACACAGTGAAGAAACAACCCACGAAAGAAACATCAAAAAAAGCAAACCACCCAACAACAACAAAAAAAAAAAAGCACAAAAACCAACAGATATGAATTTCAGGTTATATCAGTCAAAACCCACCTCTCAAACAACAACATTGATTCTTTTGGACATTCAAGCTAAGATGCTATTACGAAAGTTTGAGTTTCAGAAGTGCCACAGTTTTGTCTGGCTAATTCAACTGTGGAGTCAATTACTCAATGATTAAACGTGAATACTGAAAACCTCTTGACAGGAAAAATAAGAGCCTAACCAGAAAAATGCCTCACTATTGATAACAACATCAATATCCTTTTATAAAAGGTTCATTCTTTAAGTTATATACATTCTTTTAAACAATGGTACATTTTCTGAGGGCAAGCTGTTCTGTTTTCTATAAACCTTTCAGTGTAAAACTGCACAAAGGTGGTATATTCACCATGAGAACTTACATGCAGACTTCAGACATATTCTTTGAAAAAAGGCAAACAAAGCCCGCTGTCAGTGTACGGAGAAACTAAGGAGCAGATTCCTTAGTGTAAGGAACAAACAATGCAAAGATTCTGACATTTAACACAATGATGTTATAAATCAAAATTAGTATTAAAGAATTGTTACCTTCTCTGATGCATGATACACAGGCTTCAGTCAAATTTCCAATACCTGAAAGTAGAAATCCATATGAAAAATCAGTTATACTGATATTTTCAGTCAGAAGTTCATTCTTATCCGCATTATTTTGCAAAGAAAGAGGCTGTCTTTGAAGACAGCAAACTAAAAATAAATTATCACAATGCAAAAAGCAGTAAATTGATCAGACACTCCACAGATTTTACACTGCTTGATTCAGTTTCCCCCACTCCACTCAGGCTATGGGATACATAAAATATACATTAGATGTAGAAGATTCATTTATGAAACTAGAATTGGGTGAGCACCATAATGCAGCAAGCATACTAAGAAATATAAGATTTTTTTGCACTATCATCACATCCGAGATAGGAGAGGCACAAGAAGAGCCTGAAATTTTGGCCTAAGGATAAGCATTAGTCAGAACTGCCTAACTGAAGGGCGGTAGGTTGTATTACAGCTCAAGATGAAGAAGTCACAACCAGAGGACTGCCCCATGCTTCTATTCAAGTCTGTAATACAGTTGCTGCTGAAGTCTCCAAGAATATAAGAGGCTTCTGTACCACATGCTGTTATCATTTTTGTTACAGGAGATTTTGTGCCAAGAAAATACATTGCTGGTAGTCTACAGGCATATTACTGCTTCATTTAACGAGTAATCAACAGCTCTTAGTAAGGAGTTGGTATGATATTTCTCAGCCTGGACTTCAAAGTTACACTCATGAAGCAAAAGGAGTCACAGACTGGCTCATGTGTGAGTTTGCAGAGCAATACTTCCACCCAGATTTGCTGGAGGGCAGAGCTTCCTCTCAGTTCAAGAGATCTGATGGAAAACAACTGGGATCCAGCACCAGCTCTGAGTATGGGCAAGCTCCTTCGTAGAAGAACAAGCTCCAAGGAAGGCAGAGCCAGATGGAGTCCCACTGAAGTGAACACAACACTGGGTAAAGCAGCTAAATATTTGACATTCAGAGCTACTCTAATTAGACATCAAGAAGAAATAAAAGGTTTCATACCAATCATAATATTACTCTATTTACTGTAACTGTTCAACTTACCACTACAGTCATAGAAAGTTTAGGAGAACAACTTGCGCAAGTTAAGAAACACTCTAACACCAACACTGCTATATGTTTTTTAGACACCCACGAATCCATCTCTTGCAGCTGAAAACAAAGAAAACCTCCAGTTTTTCACTTTGAAAATTCTGATCTTGTCTATGCTTCTCAAAAGTATCCCTGAACTTCTGTGGGCACACAGGGCAGAGCGCCAAGGCAGAAGAGAGTTTTCTTACAAAACGCCTGTCACACAACCTTTGGAACTGCATTTGTTTTGGGCTTGTTGTGTTTTTCAAATCCCTGTCATGCTTGTGTGCAGAACTGAGCTAGGGTGGGTTTTTTGACACTCATGTGGGAGATTCTGGATAAGTCTCTGTTCTATTTTTTTTTAACTCTTCCCCCACAATCCCAGCAAATACACTTACAACTAAGCCTATTACTGCTTTCTTCTGCTGGAGCTGCTCACATTGGTTACATATTCGCTCAAACAGGACATCTCCCATATGCCCATCACGTGCTTTGGATCCTGAATAATTCTGGCGTAGAAGGAACAGGCAACTGGTTAAAAACAGCCTCTGCAGTAGGACTTCTACTTAGCAGATCAAGCCAGCAGCATGTACCTACTCAAATCCTTCAGAAATTTCAGCTTGTAACAGAAACACTTGTGTGGACAATTTCTTAAAACACTTTTCACTGGAAGAGAGCTCTTGACTCAAACCAGGGAATAGGCAAATTCAGAATGCTTTACTTTCATAAAATCACAGAATAGTTAGGGTTGCAAAGGACCTTAAGATCATCCAGTTCCAACCCCCCTGCCATGGCCAGGGACACCTCACAATAAACCATGACACCCAAGGCTCTGTCCAACCTGGCCTTGAACACCACCAGGGATGGTGCATTCACAACTTCCCTGGGCAACCCATTCCAGTACCTCACCACTCTTACAGTAAAGAATTTCTTCCTTATATGCAATCTAAGCTTCCCCTGTTTAAGTTTTAACCTGTTATCCCTTGTGCTATCACTACAGTCCCTAATGAAGAGTCCATCCCCAGCATCCCTAATAGGCTCTCTTCAGATACTGGAAGGCTGCTATGAGGTCTCCACGCAGCCTTCTCTTGTCCAGGCTGAACAGCCCCAACTTTCTCAGCCTGTCTTCATACAGGAGGTGCTCCAGTCCCCTGATCATCCTTGTAGCCCTCCTCTGGACTTGTTCTAACAGTTCCATGTCCTTTTTATGTTGAGGACACCAGAACTGCACACAATACTCCAAGTGAGGTCTCACAAGAGCAGAGTAGAGGGGCAGAGTCACCTCCTTTGATCTGCTGGTCACGCTTCTTTTGATGTAGCCCAGGATATGGTTGGCTTTCTGGGCTGTGAGTGCACACATTCATTTTCTCATCGACCAACACCCCCAGGTCCTCCTCCATAGGGCTGCTCTGAATCTCTTCTCTGCCCAAACTGCAGCTGTGCCTGGGATTGCTGTGACCCAGGTGTAGGACCTTGCACTTGGCATGGTTAAACTTCATAAGATTGGCATCAGCCCACCTCACAAGCGTGTCAAGGTCCCTCTGGATGGCATTCCTTCCCTCTAGCGTATTAACAGAACCACACAGCTTGGTGTCATCAACAAAGTGACTGAGGATTAGCAATGCTGACTTCTAGAATCAGAATAGTTAGGGTTGGAAAGGACCTTAAGATAATCTAGTTCCAACCCCCTTGCCATGGCCAGGGACACCTCACACTAAACCATATCACCCAAGGCTTCGTCCAACCTGGCCTTGAACACCACCAGGGATGGAGCATTCACAACCTCCCTGAGCAACCCCTTCCAGTACCTCACCACCCTAACAGTAAAGAATATCTCCTTTATGTCCAATCTAAACTTCCCCTGTTTAATTTTTAACCCATTACCCCTTGTCCTATCACTACAGTCCTTAATGAAGAGTTCATTCCCAGCATCCCTATAGGCTCCCTTCAGATACTGGAAAGCTGCTATGACGTCTTCACTTCAGCATAGTATTTCATCCCACAGTCATGCGCTTGAGATGGTGATTAAAGTAATTGTACATTAGCCTCACAAGCAGCACTGAACCTGGACTTCCAGGCTTGAAAACCAAATGTATTTGAATTGTTATCCCCAAACATCCATCAATGCCCAAGCAGTTTTGCTAAATACCTCCCATAGCCTGAAGGGTTTGGCCATAGCTTCCCATCAAACACATTCCTTCATCGCAAGTGAAGAACAGACTGGAAAGAGATACTGAGGGAAACAGTCAGTGCTCTCCCCTGTGTGACACTATGGAAGACAGCACACTAAAATCTGAATTTAGCAGGTTCAGTATTTTCTGCTTCCCTTGTCAACAGAAGGCTTTGAAAAAACTTCAGAACACAGATGTGAAGTTGTCTCCAAAGGAAAAGGCAACAACACTCTTTTAATGTGGCTCCCCAGTCAGCACTCCAGTTGTTCTCAAAGCTATAACTTCCAAGAAAGCTAAAAAAGAAATGCAGTTTTGCGCAATCTTCATTTCATGTAAAGAAACAGCAGATACTTCAAGGAAAAAAAAAATCATTCAAGGATAGAGAATAAAAATAGAAACACAACACTTCATTCCACAGAAATACTGTATAATTGCACAAACACACAGATCTACTTTTCAGGTGGAGGCAGCTCTTTGGGAGATGGCAACAGGGAGCACTGATGAGAGCTGGGAGTGCTGATCTCTCATCTGCTGCCAGCAGAAATCCATACATTACACTCCAAGTTTATATTGACACACAAATGCAGACTGAGCTGAAAGCAGCTATTCCAGAGAAAGCAGAGGTGCATCTCCCACCTGGAAGTTTATTAGCATAATATGCAAATACTGACATTCCTAACACATCTTTCCTCAGAATACTTATGTGAGATATGACTGCAAAGTAAGGCTGATGGTATTTCTCTATGGGAGCTAAAAAAGCCTGGTGGATGGCAGGAACATCAGGCTCTGAACCCCGAAACCAAAATTCTCCCTTGGTCACTTCAAATATGTAAAAACCATTTGCTAATATTTTTTCATCTTTTTACTGTCTCTAGGTTTATTCCAGTCTTAGGTTTATCGAACTAGCTTACTCCATCACTACTTCATATTGGCTGCCAAACCATAGACTAGCCTCATCCTAGCTTCCAAATTCACCACTTTTAACTTAAACAATGAAACTATGAGACCTCGCATCTCTGCTTCACTCCAGTCTCAAACTAGACACTCCTGAAGCCCCCAAACGACAGGTTTTTTATCTGAAACCCCCTATATACTAAGAGTTTTCCCTGCTTCTGTTTTCTAATACATTTGATATCCTTTAAATCTTTCACTTTCTATAAAATGCAATATTCTTAACAGCAGGCTAAAGAAATGAGAGAATTACAAGCCTGTGAGCCGATGGGCTTATTAAAACAGGTTATTAGATAACAAGTGCATCTGAATCTGCTCTTGCTCATTTTTTTTCCAGCAGTACTACCAGCCCTCTTGAAGAAAGGGTTCTTGAAGCCCTCCCTACAATTGCTCCTATTACTGTCCATATTCCTGCTCCTTGAGGGCATTTCTCAGAGCAAAGTCCATGCTTACCCACCCTTGCCCTAGACCAGCCTCTGCTACCTTCTCAAAAACAAAGCCAGAGGATACTAACCCTGTAGTATCACCCAGGTTTACTACATACATCAACAGCAGTCCAACAAAGATGGTATCAAGCTTCAGCCATGTCATTTCCTTCCAGAGGCACCCATCTTTCACAACAGGAACCCGCACTTCCAGCACTATCTACCAGCTGCATCTGCGACATGCATGGTACAGCCCTTCAGTAGCATTTAAATCCTTGGCTTGCCTCCTGTTCATGAATTGAAACATTGCTATTAACACAATAGATTGATTATGAGAGCTAAACGGAAAGAACACAGTTTTCTGAAGCTGAAATATAAATCCAGTATACATTTGTCACAGAAGCATTTCCTGTGCATTTAAACATTGTTTAGTGAGTCAGCCAAAAGCATTTTGCAAGTGTAATCTATCTCATGGAGGAAAGACTCAAAAACCCTAATCACCATCATAACTCTCCCAGGGTTGGTAAGTTTAACTTCAAAGTAAAACAGTGTTAAAATAGAGATCCCATGTGGTTTATTGTAAAAAAAAATAAAAAAGAAAGTGAAAATTAAATATTCCAAATTGTTACTCTGAGGTAGCAAAATACCTTGGTCTCATCAAGTGGAGATGAGCATTACACACTTTCATTGGATTTTTAGGCTTTACAATGCTATGTTTGATGTCATTTGCTTCACAAATGAAAAGAACATTGACCTGCATGACTGCATATTGATAATGAATCTTTCAGACACCAGAATTCTTTAGCAAGATTGACAAAGAAATCTCAAAGTGATTCACTAGCTGCTTCATAAATTGAACCTGTAAGCTACATAACCCTTAAAATTCTCTTCTATTACTTAAAATGTGCTTCCCTGCTCCACAGGAATAGGCTAAGAACAACTGACTGTACACAGAGAAGAGGCATCTGTTTGAAATGTGCTCTCTCAAAGCTATTTTCCCATAAAGATACAGGTGACAAGTCCATATGTCAGTAAAAAGCCCAGAATAACTGCAGGAGACTGCACTCAGAGAGACTGATGTGTTCATCACCTTTCCACTTTAAATGCAAAGTAATGAAATGCATTAAGTTGTTTTGCATTGTCTCTGAGTGAGATTCCAGTCTCTCTGAACTGCTGATTAAGAGATCCTTTGTTCGTTTGCATACAGCACATCAACCCAAGCACTTTCTAAAGGTTATTTTAACTGAACATGTCAGGCTTTGATGACACAAAGCGAAAATTCACTTCAGATACAGTCAGACTTTTTGCATGTGTTTTTTTTTTCGTTACTAAGATATAATCACATCTTTGTAGTCCACTATACCTCATTTTCCAAGCAATAGGAGGGCATGGGTTGTACCAGCTCCTCACTAAGAAAACAATCATATTTTATTCACCATCACTGTAAGATGCAGATTACAACCCTCTTAATTTTTAATGAGACATCAAGAGCCTGTGTAGTAGTTCTAATATTGTACAAGACCCAAGTTTAACTCCTCCTCCACAGGGAACAGAGGTTGCATGAACTCTCCAAACCACCGTCAGCCCATGAGCCACTCTGCTTGCTGGTGACTGTTTTCAGAGTCCACTGCAGCTTTATAAAAAGAGATGGGATCTTCCAATGCTTCTGTATTTCTGCACTTTATTTTCAAGTTTCTAGCTGGCCCAAAGCCTGCCTCAGCTGAAGGACATGGCGCAAAGGATATCGCTCAATGTCACATCCGAGTGATTCTTTGCATGAAAAAGCAAGCAGACATTAACAGGCTATACCTACCACGGAAGGGAGGGGACCATTAGTTCCTCTTCATTTCTTGTTCTTATCACTCTGTAATATTAAATCTTTCCTTACTGGGATTGGAGTGCCAGAAGCAAAAATTATAAGCGTTCAGAAATCTCTCTAATCACTTGTAACTGATTACAAAATATCAAACAAGAAAGGTCAGTGATAAAAAAGATAAATCAGGTAATGCCTACCCAGCTCGTAGTAATTAGCAATCTTGTTGGTTAATTTTGTACCTTTTACCATTCAGACTTTGAGGTGACAATTTAGTGCTTATTTGCAAGCTAAAGGTATGTATTCATAAAGTCCCCTGATTGCTGTAAACAAAGCCCTTAAATATTTACTGCTAATAAAACATTTTAAACTCTCAGTAATCTTCCAATACTCAGCAGTGAGATTTTTATGACCTTCTGCATTGAGGAATAATCTGCAACAAGCTAAAATGGATGTACGCCCACAGTCTATCCTTGCTAGAGCTGCAGCTCCATCACCATTAAGTTGTTTTTCTCCTTTTTAATTTGTTCCTTGTCCTTGCAAACCAGAAGACATTTCAGATCGCCCACATACTCCCTCAACACCATCTTCTCCAAAAAAAACCCCAAGGTCTTCTGCTTTTTAAGTTGGTTTCTTTTAAAAATTGCTAACTTACATAACCAGGTCACACAGTGCAGTTACATGAAGTCTGAAGAGGGTTGTGAAGTTAAACATGTCCATATCAACCACAAGATAGACACCTTCCAGTGCCCACCTGCATTCTTTTACATAAAAAGCAAGTGTGGATAAGACAGCTAACTTTATATCTACCCAACCAACACAGATCAAGGTTAGATGAACAAAAGACATTACAGTGACACCATAAAAAAAAACCTATAAACAATCAAGCCTGCAACATTGGACAAAAAGCCCCCATTGTCTTCACAGGCTGCACCAGGAACACAAACAGGGCGCTTGGTGCACGAAGCACCCAGCCAGGGTGAGCCTGCTCATCTCAAGGGTGCTCAATATAACAAGGAGCATTTTGGAAACTTTTTTAACCCACTGCTCTCTGAAGTGGCACTCAGTGGAAAGGCAGTGGTACCCAAGGAAAAACCTCTACTTCTGCCTTGATAAAGCCTCTGGTGTTTAAAAATGCTGAATTGTAACTAAACAGAACTGTTGCATAATCAGCCTTTAAGACAATCAATTTAGCAAGTCCTGATGCCAACAGGCAACGGTAGACGCAATATCCACAAAAGCCACCTTGACCTTAGCCACTAGCTTAAAAAGGTGCTTATATACAGTATTTTGATAATAGGAAACAGATACATGAACTGCCAACAGTCTGGAATCTTAATTTTCAGCAGAGATCCAAAATTTTTCTTTTTAACTTCAGTCTGCTGTAAGCAGTGCACAGCAAGGAAAGCAAGTAAGTATAACACAATTGCTTGTACACACAGCAACAGCCAAAGCCTCACAAAAAACTTCCCAAGAGCAGAAGAATGGCATTAGCAACTGGGATACAATAGATCTCACTTTTCTGGAAATTTCTTGTTCAAGGGAATTCCATCACCAATCAGAAACCAGTGTTACTAAACTATCACTCAGTCAGAGGTTTTATCCAAAGAATTCATAAGATACCCAAGAATAATGAAGAACCTATAACAAAATGGAATCTTTAGTTTTCTACAAGTTCCTTCTAAATTATCACTTTTTAGACAAAGCTAATTGATACTTCCAAGATGTATTTAGTAGCAGCAGACAGCAAATAAAGGTGAATACAACCTGAAAACCTATGAGCAGGAACAAAACCAGAAAGGCTGATGGAAGTGACATAGAAAAAACTTCATATCGAAAATAAACTGAAAGACTATCTGCCATGAAGTGCCAGCGACAAGACTGTCTCCCATCCATGACAACTGAAAGCAATACACAGAGACAGAAGTCCAGAAGATCCATTTATTTAGTTTGGAGCCACATATTTGATACACAAGCTACATACATTTTTCCTTTTTTTTAAAAAGAAAGCATAAAAATAAGCAAGTCCTGAACAACGAGATTAGAATATTTTGAAGCAAGAGACTTAAGCGAAGGCTACAGACACGTATCACCTACAACCAGTGCACACTCTAAATATGAACTGTAAAATCAGAGAAGCTTGATGTACACTAGCAAATTGTTTCTTTCAGATTCCAACTAAATTTGTAACTGGCTTTCCTAAACATAAATAGAGATACTAACACCATCAGCAGGCAGGCTACCTCTGTTTCTTTCCCTTTAACTTCCCACTCTTGCAGCAACACCTTGAGAAGGAACTAGGGAATATTTTATCAATTTATTCTCTCAGAGTCATTAAGTTATGACTAAGAAAAAAAAAATGAATCTATTGCAATGTAATCTCTCTGCATTCAGAAGCGCAGAAAGCTATTAGTCTGCATCCTAGTGATACCAAGCTCTTTTCATACCAACAGCAGAACAAGCTAAGCTACCCAGCCTTGACATCTGTCAAAACAGAGCAGGTCTCAAGTAGTAATTTATATGGGTATCTTTTTCCCTCCTTTCCTTCCAGTAGTTCAATTATTGCAGCAGCATCATGAATAAGTGGCATTATTTTCAGGGAAAATTAAAGAAAAAATAATAAGCATAGGACTTGCCAAAATACCTTTTTATATGTATGAATTACTCTCCTTCCCATCGTTGTATTCTACTTCTGTGATCAGTTCAGTAATTTCCCCTTTTAAGATTCATCGCTTTTGCCGTGATGTCCTCTTTGTTATTGAGTCCTGTTTATCTTAATCATGCAATTAGTCTGACTACATTAGAAGATGTACAGGATGAAGAAAAACCCCAAATATACAGTCTTGATCCTTACACTTACACCCTGGATAATCTAAAAATATTAGTGGTTTTAGCTATAAAAATTAGTATATTGGCACTAGGTTGTGTCATTGTTAACCTACAGAAGCACAATCATGCCTTCAGGCTATGTTTTTACATGCAGATAATTTGTGTTATCATAACAAGCAGGCCAGTTTACACAGCCAGTGTAATAGCATCAGCCAAGCACAACAGTATCTTCCATGGGTACTAAAAGCTAGTGCAGAGGGAAAGAAGGCTGAAAAGCTCTTTGATCATTTTGGTAACAGTACAATCTTAAACAACAGTGAATATAAAACCCAGAGTCTTAATTCTCACAGCTTAGTTCTTTACTGTTCTTAGTAACAGGTACTCCTGCCTTGATCCTTTGGCAATCGACACGAAAACTCAAGCAAGAGCTAAGGCCATACTTCAGTAGAAAGAGCACATTAACAGTGTCATGCTTTTCAAAGGCTAATACTCCCAGCAGCTTCATTTTGATGGGGTGACAGTCTCTTAAGCTGATACAGCCCACAGGGTAGAGGAAGGAGATCAAAGGAAAGGAGTAGGGCTGGAAGCCACAGACAGACCCACTCAAGGATAACAAATAACCCCACAAGAGAAGACAAAATCCTGTTCGTGAAGGTCAAAACTGGAACTTTGCAACACAAATCCTGTGAACTGGGATAAAAAGACTCACCCAACCACACCATATTTTCAGCTGCATGGGCAAGACACCTAGAAAGAGCAAACCTGATCTAAGCGCAGTGAAATATCACTGGATCACATTTTGACCTCCCTGATATCCAGGGGATCTGAACTGGCTGCAGGAGAGTTACATTACAGTGCTGTCAATAAGGGCAAACCAACCAGGACCTGAAAAAAAGAAAAATGGGGGGAAAAAAAAAAAATAGAAAAAAAATTGTTTGGTTCTAACTTCAAATGAACTTCAAAAATACTGATGTCTTAGTGGAGAGGTGGAAAAAAGAAAGTACAAATTTGTAACTTCTTCCTAAGAAATAGGAGGCAGCTTTGACCCATTAGAGATGAGTGAAAATAACACTGCAGTATGGCTGGTGTTAACAGCAAGCGCCAGCATTCACAGTTGGCCAAGACACCAAGATGCATGCAGAGAGCTCAAAAGAAACAAAAACCCAGAAACTTTTGGGGATTATTTTCTAAACCTGCACGCTTGTTTTCTATTCCATCATTATGCAGCTGAAACCTCTGAAATGATGGTACCTTTTTCCAGCTTGCACTCTGGTACAGCATTACGTTAATAGACATACCACAACAGTGGTGCAGAAAGCAGCATGAGGGGTCTGCACTCACAAGCAGCAGCAATATCCAAGGCTCCTGGATGCCACTCTGACAGCCTGGCTCCCGACAGCTTATGCTTAGGAAGCTTGTAGAGTTTGGAGCAGGATTTGATCCCCATCCCCAGCAGCTCCACTTCCTTAACTGCAGCTTCCACAGCAAAATAGCCAGTTGGTTAATTACATTGTTCCACCAAACATTTATTATTCGTAAAGCAGATTTGTTGTGGCTGCCAGGCCACAACTGATGATGTGAAAATATGTTCTGAAAGCCAAAAGGCGAGTACCAACTTTTCCATAAAATGGAAAAATCTGAAAACAAGATGTTCATAGCACTTAATAAAAAATGTTAATATTCAAGGTATGCACAGAAAGCATAAAGTTATTTACGTATACATTTAAGTAAACATGCTTCTTCATAAAAATTATAAGTATTCTGTAACACGGTATAAACATATTTTGTACATCTCACAAGAAGGTATAAATATACTGCCTATATCCTTTTATGTATTTCCAACATGAAACATGCTGAAAATCTTAGCTCTATCAAGATAAACACACACTTGAAACTTTCAGAAACTGAAAGTTTGTTCCTTTATGCATGCATTGCCATTATCTTTTATATAATGTATTTCGCTAAAACCTCAGGTCAAGTGCAGCTTAGAGGTAAAGAAACAAGAAACAAACCAGTTTTGCTACACCTAGGTAAACCAGACTTGTAGCTGAAGTCTCTGTTATTCCTGTAACAAAGTTGGCCCACAAGCTTTCAAGGGAAATTAAATCAAGACAGTTCAATTTTTTTGCTATAAATGTCTTAAGGAATATGGACTTTTTATAGAATACTTTTGATTTCATCAAGTATATTGATTTTTCCTGAAAAAAATAAAGGGTTTATGGGTTTTTTTCTTAAAAGAATACATCAAGAAAGCCCATTTTTCTAGGTTCCTTGTTTTCTAGCCAGCTCTACTAAAACTGCACTTAAAATTCATATCAGTGTCAAGATCAATCCCACTGCTTACTTTTAATTCCACTCAAATGTACTGCTCCAACATGGCATGTATCATTAGGGATCTTGCTATGATCCAGCTGGAATCAAGTCCAGCTGATACGTTTCCCCTCCCCACCCCTCCTGAAAGAGTTAAGTCCAATATCTCCATCTCCCAAGATATTATTCTACCACTACACTGAATAATTTAGTAGGCAGCTGTTTGACTTGACATTTTTATACAGGTCATAAACTCACTAATACACTGAAACCTATGCCTTAACTAGTATTTCCGTGGGGTAAGGGTGCTCAGGGACTAAGCCACAGGTATGCAGCTTGAAATTATATACCACAGAGCTGCCCAAGTTTCACCTAGCTTTGCAAGACATTTTATGCATGTTTTGATGAGCAAAACCAACTCCCTCCTACAGAAGCCATGCAAATGTGTAAATAGCAATGCATATGAACACTGATAACATGAACTTTATCATATCTGTACAACATTAAGGATATTAGTTAATCCTTGAAGGCTAAGCAGCTTATGGTTACCACTGGACTATCTCAAAAGTAGGAGGGAGGAGTGTCAAGGGTTTCTTTGGGGCAAAGAGTTCTGTCTGTTCATCCCCAGAGCTCTGAGCGAGTGATCAAATCACAAGGAAATTGACCAAGTATTAAAAGAAGTTGTTATTTAAGAGAGATGAGGGGAGAGAAAGTTATATAGCAGCTTATTTACTAGACAAGCTGTGCCTATTTCTTTTTGGTATTCCTTTCATATGCTTACAAAGATGCAGGGAAATATGCCTAAATGAAGGAAGGAATGAGTAAATGCAATGGAAAAGAGAGCCAGAAACAACAAAATGCAGAAATCACCAATGCAAAAGCTCCAGTGAAAAACACCATAAAGCTATGTCACATAGAGTAAATCCTCCTTACATACTGCTACTACAGCTCAGAAGTGAGAAATACTCATATCATAGTACTTTTCTATAGTTTGAGGAGTTAAATATAACATTCTCTAAGATTTTGACCAGCTTTAAACCCCAACTGACCACTATATACTGTGTACAGCTTGCAACCCAATCAGGCAAACAAATATCAGGTACACTGATAAAGTGGACCCCAATAATTCAATGAGAACCCAGCTCCTAGAATGTTTCTGAATACAAATTAATCCTTATTTACATCCATGAGAAAGACAGTAGATATTAAGAGACTACCTTGCAGCGGTCAAAAGCATACCAAAATGTTTCACAGGAGTCTCGTTGGCTGCAAGGCTTCTCCAACTAACATAACAGTAACTACTACTACCAATACACCTGGAGACCTCTCAGTGCTTTGTGCTTGTTAATTCTTCTATTCACATCAGCCCTCCAGCACACGCAGCAGAATTTATGTTTCTTATATATAAATGAAGATGGCTTGTGTGCAGGACACAAAGCAGCCAGTCAGTCATTAACTCCAGGTATATGCTCTCATCTTTATGAAACCAAAGTATTATCTACATAACAACATCAGTTTTACCAAGGGAGATGTGTAGGAGACAGCAGGATAAAAAAAAAAAAAAGTTCTGAGAAATAGCTCAACAGAGACCCAAACAAACACTGAACTAAAGCAATTTACCCAATCCTGCACATAATCCTTAGAAAGAAATACACTTCCTTCAAACAAAAATCTTATTCCACCATCTTCTTCAACTCCTAAAGCCTTTTGACAGCACAAGTCTTCCCTGAGTAGGACAACAGGATCTTCTGCTGTAGGACTCACCCTAACCCTCCACCAACTCACCTGGACAGACCCTGGGGAGCCCCTGCCCTTTTGCTTTTCTGTGCAGGGCTAGCACACAGCCTACTGTTGCCCCAGTCAAAGCCTGATGCTCACCACCAGCCACATTCTCTAATAAGTTCCCACAGAGCTCCATCTCCTCCCACCCACCTTCAGGTGTGCTTTTACCCTCCCAGCTGGGTGCAGCTGGACAGGAGAAGGCAGGGGCATGGGCAAACCTGTTCAGCACACAAGAACTGGCTGGAAGCCTTGCCAAATAGGTACATGGTGTGTTACCATTAACAAATGTTATTTATAGAATCACAGAATCACAGAATAGTTAGGGTTGGAAAGGACCTCAAGATCATCCAGTTCCAACGTCCCTGCCATGGCCAGGGACACCTCACACTAAACCATGACACCCAATGCTTCATCCAACCCGGCCTTGAACACTGCCTAATTCACAACCTCCCTGGGCAACCCATTCCAGTGCCTCACCACCCTAACAGTAAAGAACTTCTTCCTTATATCCAATCTAAACTTCCCCCGTTTAAATTTGAACCTGTTACCCCTTGTCCTATCACTCCTGTCCCTAATGAATAGTCCCTCCCCAGCATCCCTATAGCCCCCCTTCAGATACTGGAAGGCTGCTATGAGGTCTCCACGCAGCCTTCTCTTATCCAGGCTGTACAGTCCTAACTTTCTCATCTTCATATGGGAGGTGCTCCAGTCCCCTGACCATCCTCTGGACTTGTTCCACAGGACCTGTGTGAAAATGTGAGGAGATATTAAATGAGGAAGAAGACGGAGCTGAATTTTGGCTTTGATGTCACCTACCATTCACTCAGACAGAATAGGAGAGGCACCTCTCAGAGGTGCCTCATCAGCCCCTACAATGAGATGATTGCTTCAGCACAACATTTCTGGACAACACGAATCTGACAATGGCATAGGTGGGAACTATTTTGTTGAGTGCAGCAATGAGAAGTGAAAAGATACTCTCCCTTGAGCAGATGTGAAATTCTTTACTAAACTCAGGGGTCTAACCAGCAATGCAAATTAAAACCCCTTGGCTACCAAGGCACCCAGCAGCTCCAGCCCAAGAGCAGACACAGACTATCCCACAGGAAAATACCATCTTTTGGGCCATTCAATGCTGTTTTGTCAATCCAAAATATTTTCCCAGATATTTAGATTAGAGAAACACAAATGCTAATGAACTGGCCTTGAACTGGCAGCAGCAAGGGGCATCTCACTCCTCCATCACCACCCTTCCCAGCAGACAGCTTGCAAGGGCACGTAACGATGCAAAGGCTTTTCCCAGAGCTGTTAGAAACCCAAAGTACGCTTTCTGCTATGTGTCAAGGGGGACAAAAGCCCCTAACTGGGTCTCAGAGATCATCTGTTACGGTAATGCTCAGAAAACACTACATTTCTCTAGAAAAGGATATGTGCTGTAGGATGAGACAGCAAGAAACAGGCTGCGACTGTAAAGTCTGGCACCAGAGTGACTCTAAGTGGGGCAGTGGAGGACTGAAGGAGTGAGGATACCAGAAAGAAGAATAAAATTACCATTACTAGTACTGGACATGAAAACAACCATTGCCCTTGATGGCATTCACATAGTATATCTTTAGTAGGTATTACTATAATAAGGTAATATTTTTTGTTAGAGCTGCTACACGGGAAGTATTCATCCATGCCAAGAACAGAGGTCACTGTCTCACCACTTCCACGCTGGCTGCACTAGGATTTATACCCAAGACACCAGAACTCTCTCCTATTACAAACTCTTTTTAAGGAGGAGGAGCAGGTTACTATTAGGTGACAGAGAAAATATTTTAAACCAACAAATTAATACAGGCTAAAAGCAAAACGCAATTCTGCATACCTAAGCTTGCAAAAAGCTAACCTAGCCCTTCCAAAGGAGACCCAACTTTGTCTTGACAACACCAATTTTAGCCATAGAAACTGTTCCACACATTGAAAAGGAAGAAAACTCAGAAGATTTGCCCTCAACTGCAATTATTTTAACTACATACAAATACATCACTTTCTTTACAAGGTAGAAATAACTATATGCAATTACATGTTAATTACTTACAATTAAATTGCAGTGTAAATATAGCAACGCACAAAGATAATCAGATGGTTACTTGTACAACATAAATTAATTGATAACAGGAGATTTACAACTGCAAATTAGAGAGATTACATTTTGAATACTATGTTAGGTATTACACACAGATAATCACTGAGCTTCCCCCTCCCCAACAGGGTAACATTATGCAGTACACTTGGCAGTGGGTACCCCACTCTGGGATGACAAAAGGAGGAAGTAGGTGACAATTTTCTGAGTCAGCACACACCCCCCTTTGCTGTTATTTCTGACATAATTATCCTACATAATTTCCATCGCTGTTATCCGAAGCATTGCTGCTGGCAATAGGATACTTAGTTCTGATTAGCTTTGAGAGAGAAATTTCTACCACCTTATCTTTCACATGCATTTCTGATTCCCTTTCCTCTTAGCTCCATCCGGCACTCCATTTAGATTCACTTGTATGGCCATCTACAGCTACAAACATAAATTGTCTGCAATTTTACGCCTCCAAAATCCTGGCATTTTTTTCATTAGTTCACCAACAGGCAGAAGGCAAATCTACCTTCTATTCATAAAATAATAGCAGTGGGTGGTTCTGCTGCTTACTGGAATGTGGTTGTCCTTTTCTGAAAGGTTGTGTTTGCCACTATGTGTATCTGTGTTACTCCAGAGCAGCTGCCCTTTGTCCTTGGTTCGTGCTAGAAAAGGAATGTCTGCGGTAGCTGTTAGCTGATTTTCTATTGACTTCTGTTTGAGGCTGAAGGTGTTTCTCATTACTTTCTTATAATACAGTGAGGATACCAATTTAGCTACATTGACCTTGTAATGATGTTTATTTCTTTTTATATTAGTGCCTGCATTGAGCATAGGTTTTATTATTATTTATTTATTTATTATTTATTCTGTGTCTGGGCTTTGCCGATTTGGGATTACTTGAAGCAGTTAGTAGGCTGGGTGCACCAGCCTGCACATGGTCAGTAATCTTGAATCAAGTCTTGGTCTTAGCCCTGTTGCAACAACTTCCAAGATTCCAAGATGCAGTTTGGTTGATGGAACAGTTTTGCGTAAATGCACCTGACCTAAAAGTCAAAACTCCAGCAGATAATCTAACACTTAATCAACGCTGAATTAGGAAATACAGTGTGGGAAGAGAACAGTAACCTCTTTATGGTATAAACACTCAGAGCATCACGGGCAACGGCACCTGTTTAAAGGAACTTCCAACTTAAGTTTGCAAGAGTTGTGATTCTTTTGCCATCTGGTTTACAACCCTTTCTTTTTTTGTTTTACAATTAAACTTTTCAAACTTCATTCTGCAAGTAGTGAGGAATGTATTTCAAGTGAAAGAGGAAAGTACAGTATGCTGTGCCAACAGAAATAATGAATTCCTCTTAGAGTTGTTAAGGCACGTACTTATTAAAACTACAACTGCACATTGCAAAAAAGAGGACAGTTTGGTAGTCTAAATGGCTGAACTTTTATTATTTCCTCAATTAAGATAAAAATGGTGCCAGAAGGATTATGAAAAACTGAAATCTCAATTCTCTCTGAATGAGGTTTTTGCATGCCACAATGGCATACATAAGCTTCACATATTTGGAACATGAATAGCTCCAATGGGAAATGTGTAACACCGGACAATCTGAAGGAATCTCTTGCTTAAGCAGCACTGAGTGCATCCATAAAGGAGGTCTTCAGGATTTTAAGGGTGTTTGGAGATTGTCAGTTTCAAATAGAATGGTAATTTTCTGACTACTTTTTCCCTCCTCATGGTCACGAAGATGCAGAATTATAGCAGGCTCACGTAACATGTCATTTTCTTATGAGAAAAGTTGTTATTTTTGAATTATAACCATGTAACTCTTCTTTTAGCAATTTATAAATCCAAACAAAATTCTCCAACAGCTTTGAAAATACTTTCTAGCACATGAACAACTTTCCCATGCCACAGGTTTTGCACCACAACTTTCCACACCAAAAGCCTGGCATATCTTGGGGCCACAGATAAGAACTGTGCTACAACCAAATGCCAAAGTCTGAAAAACAGCAGAGGGGAGGAAGAAGGGGGCTCGCATGTGTTTCTCTCCACAGATACCTGCAGCAGCATACTGTCAGCATTCAGTGAGATCTTGCATGTTCATGAGCCCAAGAATGGAGAAAGTTGAGAAGAAAGCCATTGCAAGCAGCACGTCAGGTCATGCAGGGCTTGTTTTTGCTTAATAGGGGAAGAAAAGACTCTCAAGCAGATTGTGCTTCTGGTGTCAGCTCCTAGAGGGGTCAGGTAGAAGACCAAAGCATGTTGATCCAGATTACAAATGCTTTACTCCAGTTTGGTTCATAACTAGGTAGGAACCTGAACACCTAAGAGAGAACAATTCAACAGGAAATCTCTATTATTTTTTGCTTACAAATAGAAAAGTGTCAGCTCTATGATCTGTAGGTCACACAGCTAGGCAGGCCATGTAACCTGCAGGTTAAACATGCATGATTATATATGGCTTGTTAGAAGTATGGCTGAACTAATTGATAGAAAAATCATACGGCACCCAGTTGACCTTATTATTGTTCAGATTAAGGGAAGGTCCTTGCAGAGCAATAACAGCCAGTGCTTCAAGAGTGTTTCCAAATCTAATGCAGTATTTTACCAACACACAGATATTTCACACTGCAGTCACCCCTAACAGCATCCTGTATTAGACAACAGAAAAGAATTTGCTACCATGACAGGCAGACTGCATAGTAATCCTCCAAGAGATGCTGTACTGGCAGGATCATTAAAATGCTTGACATACAGTCTGGCTGCTATCAGATCAGCAGTGCATGGGAATATGATGTCTATAATAGGGGAGCATACTAGCTCCAACCTTCGTATTCATTTGGGATACCTTTCCTACATTGGCATTGGATGGACTTATTTCATAAAGGAGAATGGGCTTTATGTACAGGTCTCCAGCTGGCAAGCGTCATGAGGAAAGGAAACACAGAAAGCATACAAGGAGATTCTTACAACAGCAAGTCCAGCTGAGAATGAGGTTATGATTTCCAGTTAGCAAATTATTAGTGTACACATGGGTAAGAATATAAAGGTTCCCTTACAAAAGGGAGAGAGAGAAACAGTGCACATTTTACTTATTCTTCAGCTCTATTATACTTTCTCTGTAGGAGGTGAAAACTGGCAATTACTCTTGAAGATGCACAGGTAGGAAGATAGAACATAAATCAAAATAAAAAGAATATGAATGCATTCTCCAGTTATTCAATGGATATTTATTCAACCAAGGTGCTTTTGAAAACCTGCTATATTGAACCCCACGGTACATTACAAGAAGTTTCTCCGATCTGCTGGATGTTACTTGGCAATCAGAAGAAAAGGAGACGAAGAGATGTGATGATATTGTGTGGAGCACAGAATCCAAATAAAGCCATTTGAAAAGAAAAGGTCTGTACTGGTAGGGTTGACATGAATAGTATTTCTATAATATGCAAGTAGTTCATAATAAATACAGAGACGAATTTTGGGAACACTTAAAACAGTTCTATTCTTGCATTCTAAGGGGATTTTAAGGGAAGAGGTGAGGACATTGATGTGGACAGCACATAATTTTAAGCACTACATTCTTGCTTTTAAAAAAGCTTCTGTGTATTTGAAGGTCAGACTTCAGATGAATTTGCTGGAATTCATATTCATCAGGAGAAATAAAGTCAGTCCTGGGAAGCCCATTAAAAAATATAATGTGCTTTTTCCTCAGGAATTACTCTGAAATTGGGTGTCATGTATCTGACTTAATGCTCTAATGGTAGGACTTGAACACTAGGGGAGGATTTACATGAAATATCTGTTCCTTATCTGATTATAGAAGGAAACCAAAGTCTCACAGTCTGACACTCCAAGGTGGCTTGCTGTCAGCCTAAACCTCCAAAATTAACTATTTATCATTGGACTGAAACAGAGCTCAGATCAGCCACATTACTCAAGCTCAAACACTATCGGACACCAAAGGAATATACACAGTAAAAAAAAGCCAGGCAGAAAAATACCAAGGCACAGGGAAAAAAATGAGGTGACCTGCCCACTATTTCACAGCAAGAAACACAATGCCAGCCCCTCAAGCCAGAACCTATGGACACCACCGTTTTCCAAGTTAAAGGCTGGAAAATGTGACAAATGAATCTTGGTGGCAGTTGTTACCAGAACAAAACACCTTAAAGAACAATTTCTGTATAAGAAATGATTCGGGAGATTGCCAGCTATCAGAAAATCATTCAAAGAAAATCTTTTTGGAAAGCGTCTCCTAATGGAAAATGCAGAAGCTCATCACGAGAGCCTCACTTTACAAAAAGAGCAGCACAGAGGTTTTGTCAAAGCTGGAGCTTTGCAGATGTGATTTCATCTTAAAAGCAGGTCCTTGAAAACAACTGGGAGCAGGCCAAGGAGGCACACAAGCACTTCAGGGATCTTGAAAAGATATCACAGTATATAGCAGGAGACAAATTATGAGAGCTGTTAGGCACGGGGAATGCAGGAGCTGATGCAGCACCTAACAAATCCCCATATCTGGAACAAACCCCTGGCAGGGGCTGTGCTGGATCTGTACATCTCCCAGCCTCTATACCTTGCTCCAGACCTCCTAGAAATCCCATGAGCTATTGCTGAGAGTAATCCAAAGGATTTATGCCCCAGTTCCTATGCTTGTTTGGATTATATCTGATGAAATTAATATAACGGTTGCATTTGATGATCTTAAAGGTTTTTTCCAACCTAGTTGATTCTATGATTCTACATTATTATTACATATTGTAAAATTCTGCTACTATATATTTTAATTATAATCAATGAAATGTCAAGGTCAGGTTGGGCAGGAAAACCAGAGAAAATCACAAGACAGTGGGACTTTGCATTACAAACTTCAGCAGCACACTTAGCGTAGTAGTAGAGCAGTAAAGTAGGAAGGCTGAAGTTTTAAAAGCTGGTGTTAATTTAAAAGAAAGAAAAAATGAAAGAAGAAGAAAGATAAACTGAAAGTGGCTTCTGAGTATAACTGTATTGTCTAAAACTGCAGACCCTTGAGCAGTGCAGCAATGCCTGCAGGCAGGAGGCAGCTGCAGGCGCAGGCGGGGTGACAAGAACACAGGAGAGAAGCAAGGAAGAAAATAATAGATGTTTTCAAGCATGTGTAGCTTCTCTGACAAGATATTTCTAATGCAAATGTCTGGTAGACTGGGGACAGAAGCTAGGGTTTTTTTAGCAGCAGGATAACTAAAATGAGATTATTTATGCATGAATGGAATATTACAGTGCCAAAAAAGCTAACAGCGAATTAATTCCCCTGCTTACTGATTTAAAGGACTGGGTCACAGCCTTGTCAGATGCTTTTGCATGTCAGAATGGTCTGCAGGAGCCCAGCACTGCTGCTCCTTGGGTTTTGTGTCATGCAACCAGTATAACAGACAGCTCACAGACAGGTAAAGATCAAAACTCTGCCATGACTTCCCCTTGGACCCACTGACCTGGTCTGAAGAATGCACTTCCCCATGCCCCATAGAAAAGGCACCCACAACATAAGCTTCACATTTGCAGGACACTTGAAACCATTGAAATCATCTGACCCTTCTTCATCTGTATTGAGGAATTCACATAATCTAGTACTCAAAGCTTATCTATCATTAGCACTAGACTTCAGAATGCTTTGTTACATACCCTACAACTATCAAATAATATCTAACACACCATATGCACAATACTTGCACAAGGGGGGGGAAGCAAAATCACAATGCATCAGGACTTAGTAGCTGCCGTATCACTTTAAAAGAGGTACAAGGTGCTGCTTTTAGATAATCTTAATTGTTGGGCTTTTTCACCTTTATTCAAAGAGTAGGAGGCACTCCATCTTAAATACAGGAGTAATGCATCTTTGCCCAAAACAATATGCAGCATGAAGGAAATTCAAGCTGACACAATTTCAAGACAGCAAGGACAAACTGATTTAGCAACCCTGACAGGCATTTATAAACAAAATGTGAATCTAGTTTCAGCCTACCATACTGAAATAATATGCAACATGTTTTGATGCCATAACATGAATATTTCATATATGAACAGCATCTTGTTTGGTAGCGAGACACTTCCAGACACCTGTGAAAGGAGGTCCTAGGAGACAGGGAAGGCTTAATTGCTATTTCTCAATGTGCAACCTCCCAATACAGTAACTTTTAGATCCTTATTGACTTCTTAACTGTTTTGCCAGATGTCAATACGTAAAAGTTTAGAAGTAAAAATCATGGCTGAACCCTTCTAATTAATGGATGTATTGATCAGCTAGGCTTTCCTCTTGACTCATGTCACAAGACCACTGAATTTAAGAAGGGTCCCTCCCAAAGCGGTATTTATACTTATGGCTTGCCAGTAAAAAAAGCAAAGACTGAAATCTCCAGCATGCTAAATAGCATCGCTTTTTAAAACTCCATTGATAATGAACAGCCCAGAGAATTAGGGCAAAGTTGAGTATTTACAGTCTCAAGAGCATTTTGCTTTGAGTTTCAAGGTTCAGCCATTTAAAAGCCAGCATGGCCATATTTTCATTTCCTTCATTTCAAATTTAGGAAAGAAAAACATCACAAGATTACATCTCAAACAAAAAAATCAATCTCAAATTCCACCTGACAATTAAACAATGTATACAGAAAATATAGCCCAGCTACTGCTGAAGTTTTACTAAATTCTGTAAAGAAACATTTGTACAACCCATGAAGTCGATCAGTATCTTCTAGCCTAAAAATACAAGCAATGAAAATAATGTACATAATTTAAATTACACTGAATATTCAATAGCAGTAATGACTTCAATATTAGAAGCTCTTCAGTGTGTATTCCTAGGGAAACTGCATTTGTCCTTGACCTTTGCTTACGCCTTATTTTGTCCTCACATAATTAACACATTCATAATATCATATAAATGCCACTTATTGATACTGTCCCAAGGGCAACTAGTTATCTAGCAAGAACACGGACACATTAACATTTACTAACTCATTTAGCTTCTCTTCCACATTAAACTGAAGAAACCCATTTATCAAATTACACAGAAATGTATATTAAACAGGCAGTACTTAACACAGTGATATTTTAAATGTTGTCCGACAACAGTGACACTCATTTCAGATTATACATAGAGGTTGTAAATAGATATAATTTACTTTCTTATTTTTATACATTTTTCCTTGTTTAGCAACAGAAAGTTGCTATGTATACTGGATAAAAGCTTCAAATTCATCCTCAGTGCATCTAGTCAAGAGGGTAGCATTGCCCCCAAGGCACCAACTCAACAAGGTTTGAGGTCATGCGTAAGTTCAGGTATTTAATCATATCATACTGTATCTCTTCACTTACAGATTTCACTGCTTTGCAAGATATCGAGTATCTCCTGCACTAAGGCCAAAACCAATATTCTGGCAAAGCGATTTAAGGAAAATTAATAATAATCTTGCATCCTTTTTCTCTGGAACACATTCTCCATTATTCATCAACACAACTAAAAATTCAGGGCCACTTAAGATTATTTGAAGCATTTTGTTCACTGCACTTGACTTTTATCTGGGAATTATTTTGAATTACTTTCATATGAAATATCTGGTAAAACACATGTCAGTACTTTGGCAGGGCTGGCAAATTCTTACTGAGCTCAAGTTAAATTTACAATGGAAATTGGACTAATTAATTACTGAAGATGGAACAAGAGCAGGATTTCAGCATACAACTAAAATGAAACAATGCAAAAAAGCAACAACTGAAGCGATTCCAGTGAGAACAAGTGCAGGAAACACTTCCCAGTGAGTGGGAACAGGAAGGAGCAGGCAGAATCACACTCCCCAGGCTTCAGCATCCTGTGACTGATACAGAAATGACCTGGAGAAAGGCACAGAGGAGTAATAAGCTCTCATGATGACACCGTGACATTTTCTCTCCTATGGGAGTGAAAATAATAAGATGTCAAGCAGAGAACGGGTGGATGCTGGCAGGCCCATCCCCAGTGCTTTAGGTATGAAGTCATGGGGATCAGAGCTGCAGAACTAGAACTAAGGGCTCACTGGCCATGGTGAAGTGTCCGTGTGTCACTTATGGAGGACATAAAGAGCCAGGCTGCAGCAAGAGCTGCTTTGCATGGGAAAGATGAATGACACCAGAAATCCATCTGCATCACAAACGCATCATTTAGCCCACTAGTACAGCTCTGAATAATCTGTATTACTGCTTTCAAACCAGAATCATTCTCTTCAAGGAAAAGAAAGAGGAGAAAGTGAAAGAGGAGAAAGTAAACAGGCATGGAATGTTCTCCATGAGGCTCCATCAAGAGAATAAAAAAAAAAAAAAAGAATACAGCAATAAACTGCTACCAGGTTTTAATTTTGCACTTTTGCAATGAAAGGAACAGAAATGTAATATAATCTAAGTAAGAAACAGGTGACCTAAGGAGTCAATACCCAAAGTTATCAAATAAGCAAAGCTGTCTGCTATAAGAGACCTTTCTGACAGATCCCACTGGAGGATATCCTGAGCATTTCAACAGTAAAAAAATAAAAACTCATAAGCAGCCCCAGGCAAATCATGGATTTTTCCCTGCTAATGCTGATTTAAAATATGTAAATGTATTCTCCAGCTAGAAGGTGTGGATAATAACTGTTAAACGTGCAGAACAGTGACCAGTGGAAAAAAACTAGCAGCAAATACACAAAAGAAAGCAGTTTTCCAATTTGATTTTTCTCTGTTCACCATGGAAACATCTTTCTAAGTATTATTATCAAGTTCAGCTGAAGAAATACAACAGGAAAAGTTTCACCCTCCTTTTTATTTGTGCAGTGGAGGGCAGAGTTTTCCCTTACATGTTTTGTCAAAACAGTTTGAAATGGGAGCGTTTGTCTACCCGTAGAAATAAACCCACAGGCTCCTCACAAATCAGAAATTACCAATCACAAATTCTCAGGTTCTCTTGTGAGGGAAAGCAGTGAAAATCTGAAGATAAAGCAGAGCAAAAACGGATTAAGCCTGTTATTTGTCCAGCTCTCTCTGCACAATATCCTCTCTTCTGGCAGGACCTTCACAGAAAGTATATTTGGAAGTGTCCAGAGTCTCTGACAAGTTACTGACAGTTGATGGATGGATCAAATCCAATATCTGGAATACAAAATGATAAGGTTCAGAAATGAAGGGGATGAGTGACAGTGGCTGAGGAGATGAACGGATGGGGGAACCTTCACAGCAGAAAGCTGAATCTCCTTTTTCTTCATGAAGAAGATAATGAATGTGTTGACAACAGCAGGAATTCATTTTCAGCTACGAATATTGGTCATAGAAAAACTTCTCAGTGCTTTCATATTTGTGTTAGCAGTGTTGCTACCATGTGGAAGGTATTTAAGAATTTATGAAACTTAACTGTGACCAATGATAACGTGTGTCTGTGCCACTGTGCCCCCACAGCTGAGGGCTGGACACGCTCTCCCAAATCAACAGTCCAGGCCACTCATCCTACCAACACACCATCACTTTACTCCCTTCCCAAAGCCACGAAGTCACCTCAAAGGCTGTTTTACGATACATAAACATGTTCAGACTCAGAAAAAAGTATAAGAAGGAGACACATAATATGACACATAATATGATCCAAAGAGTGAAATGATTAAAAAAAAGACAGAAAAAACCCCCAGCATTTTGGATCAAAACTTATTTTCTGCTATGAATTTGTCCAATGTAGCTTTCAGAATTTTTAATAATTTGGTATGCTGTGTCATTAGTAAAAAAAAAGCAGTTATAAATTAATTCTCAGGAGTTCTTATTACATTCACATTTTCCACTGGAGAAAAAAATTGCTCAAAGTGAAGTTTCCAAAAAGCAATGCTTCTCTGGACTACTACACATCCTTTTTTCTGCTGCAGCTTCCTTCCCCTGAAGCCCAGTGTAACTCTACTATTTCTGCCACACTTCTGTTTTCTGCTAATATACTTAGCCATTTGCAAAAGTGGAATATGAGGAGCCATCCAAAACAGACAGACATTTCCTGCTTGCTTTTCAATAAACTAATTCTACTTCATCCCATATCCTGCTGTACAAATGACATCCTTCCTATAAATTAGTCTACAAGACCACAGTACTATTTAGCAATCAAAACATAGATGCTCATTAGCTACTTCTCTTTCATTATTTGCTTTTGTGGCCTCCACTCACCTTTTCTTCTAAACCTACACAATACTTGCGTCAGTAACTTCCAATTCATTTGCGCTGTCTCACACACACTGGGAGGCAGTAGAGGAAATGCACCTATTCTAGTTGTATTATTAATTTATAAATATTTACCAAAATTACACATACACTTTTCAAAATCAAAATACCTTTGGGATAGTCATTTATGAACTTTAGTTCATAAATATTAATGGCAATTTTTTTCCCCTCCCCCTTTCAGATTATATATTCACTTTAAGAGATTTTTTTTTTCCTACAAAAAATCTGAACAGAAAAAAAGGGGGATGGGGGGGGCAAAAAAAAAAAAAAAAGCTGTTTGGTTAGAAAGAAGGAAATAAGGATGAGGCTGAAGAAGTTATTTTTTCCTGGTCCCAAGTTAATCCTGTGGGAAATCAGTGCAATTCAAAAGGCTTTTTTTTTCCCCCCAACTAAACATCTAAGTCAGCTCATGTTTATCTGAAACCCAGTTTACTTTGGAAAGGCTAAAGAAATAAAGCAGTCCATCAATTATTTAAAGCGTTTGGCCCTGATTCTGCAGAGGCTTGGGTACACACTTAATTCCATCACTCTTAAAGCTGGAGTCTTCCACAGCCAGAGGCTCAGTCTGTGAAGTGGCTGGAAAAGAAAATGCATGAATTGGCTTTTTCAGTGAAAAGAGTTGTTTCGGTTGTGAATGAAGGATGCTCTGAGCAGCCAGGATTAATCCAGAGCCAGTTGCGCAGGGTATGGTCCCTGCCACCCTGGTGGGCCTCTGGGCTCAGACCTCCATCAGCAGCTATCACACTGATGGGTCACAGCTGGACAGCAGTGTGTAGATGTGGGATAATGAGTGCTGAGGGAAGGGAGACAGTCTCCCCCAGCTTCATAGCCATAAGCCAGACTTGAGGGCGGCTGAGCCTCAGCCCCTGCTCACATTCAGCCTGCATCACCCAGGGTCCCTGACTCATTTTCAGCAAAGATGCTGAAATGCAGATGTAGAAATTCAGAAGACTCAGGTATATAGCTAATATGTATGCAAAAATATACTACATTATGTAAAAATAGAAGTATAGATAATACACAATCTTCATCCTTACACAAAGTGGATTGCAGTGGAGGAATGCATTCTTCTGTGGCATGGAATTTAATTAGTTACTAAATTTAGATACTGTCAGTATAGTTATAGAGGATTCACTGCAGCTGGATTTAAACATTGCATGATATTTTACATTTTGTACAATACTAATGGATGACACTACATTAGTACAGATATTGTGAAGTATTTCTATGTGAATGCTTCTGTCTATCCAGTGGTTTAGACAGCTAAATCATACTTGATTGCATTTGCAAAAATATACTGTAAGTCCTAGGTATTAGTTTTAAAGAAAGCATTCAGAGACCCCAAATCCCGTGCAGTTGGGAAGGACTGATCCAAAGCAAAAACACAGGTGCAAAAATGATTAAATCTGCTTTAAGCATAAGACAGAGTTATGATGCAGTCTATGGGGGATAAGAAGCCAGTGTTGAAGTTTCTTGTCGGCCATAAACTTATTATCTGTAACACATCCGTACCTTAAAATTCAAAGAATTTGGGTAAAGCTTACTAGAAACTGAAGTGCCTAAATATCGCTGTACCTCTCACCATGTGCATCTCAGTTCTTCATCTCCGATAAAATAACACAGGAGAATTCCACAAGGCTAATTAAAGACATGAAATTTTAAGTCCATTCAGAGACTACAGTAACAAAGATCAAATAAGTTCTCAAGTTTGATTCAAACTGCTTCTACTTCAAACTGCAGAACTTCACAAAGTATTTTCCCCTGCAAACATTGGGCTTAGCTATAGTCTGGCCTAAATTTCAGAGTCTTACTCAAAAGGCGTTGAGACAGACAGTAGGGGCCATTTCAGACTGGTGCAATGTGTGAAGGGGTTTATAAATCCTTGAAGCACATTCCAGCCCAAACTACTTTTCAGTATCTGTGCCATAGTAATGCAGGAGGCTGACATCCCAGGTCTGCCAGAGCTGGACGCTAGATGATCCACAGCTACAAATGCCTTTTAAAATGTGACCCTGAAGAGTATTTTTGACAGATGGGATTTCCCAGGTATAGAACTGTGCTATCTCCATAATCTCTGAACTCAATTTAAGTTTCATATATAAGATTATTTTCATTTCAACCCCTTTGGTCACTTGTGACAACAATATTTCCCTTCTCCCTACACAAATCTAATTTGCTCTTGCACTGCAACTCTGCTTAGAAAGCTGTTTAGTGGCAATGTTTCAGAAATACAAATCAAATTTTCTTGAGTGAAATAAAATTAGCTATCCAGGAAAGGAAAATCCACTTTTCTAGGGGCACTGATTCCATATTGTAGGCAATGGTTCTAAAATACAATAATAATCATAATAATAAAATGGGTTTGAGATGCAGTGCATGCTGATAGCAAGAAGGCTATCAGAGGTAGCCCTGCTGTCCCTGAATACACTGGGAATGACTGGAAGTATTGGTTGGTCCACAAAACAGTACCCCTTACACCACAAATCCCACAATTTCCTGACATGTTAAAATAAAGGGAAAAGACAGCAGCGTAACAGATGAGGATTTGGTCCCAGGGTTGGCTTAGATTTGGTGACCAGTCCAGTGCCAGGACAAATGCTTTTAAAATAGGATTTGCAGGATCTTCCTCCTGGACCAAAACAGAGACAGCTGTGCTAGAGGTCTTCTTCAGGCAGAAGGGGTGAACTAATCCCTTGGCAGCCAGGAGAGAGGTCCCTGGGGACAGAGGAACAGGATGGTCCAATAACCACTGTTAATCCCTCCTCTGCTGAATCAAGAGAGCCCTTTTCACAGCAGACCCACCAGAGGCAGGTTTTTTGTCAAGTCTTCCTAAGCTTGTGCTGGCAGAGGAGAAGAATCCATACCTCAGTTTTCTATGGGACATCATTCTTCCTGCTATGTGCATGAGCAACATTGCATAAGCCACCATGTGAATGCAGCCACCAAAGCACTAAATGACAGAAGTCTGAATAAAGGAAAAAGGAAGAATCAAAAGGAAGGATATTTTCCCAGCCTTTTGCAGTTTTCTTGCCATGCTCCCTACTCTTCACCCTTTTCCACCTCCTCTCTAACTCCCATGCCTTTCCTCTGCCAAGCAAATAGGTGACAAAGCCTGTTGCTGTCCCAGTTTCTTTAAGGACTTTCCATCCCCTTCACTCCTGCTCAGCACAGATGAGTCAGGAGGAGGCAGAGGCTCAGAGGCACAGCTGTGCAGGCAAGTGTGTACAGCAAAGCAAATCTAAAGTAATTAAATAAACAGTAATACAAACATTGTACTTCTGTCCATTTATTCTAGCTATTGCAGAGTGGGCTCCTCCATATAATGTTTGCACAAGAGCTGTGATGTATCACTTAATCTACTGTAAGGACTTTATTCATACCACCTGAGGCTGCTCCTCTGCAAGCTCCCACTTACACAAGATTGAACAAAACAGAAGAAGGTGTTACTGAGCTATTACTGGCTTCGTTTGCCACATGCTGTCAATTTTCTAGCTTCGGTGGTCCAGAAGACTGAAGTAGAAAAGCCTGAGACAGTACAATCACGCAGTACAGTTGGACTTTATACCTACACTGTCTGACCTTGACACCTGCTCTTCAAAGCAAATAATCAAGACTGAAACCAAACCAAAATCAACCCAGACCCTACACCACTCACCCACAAACCAACCCACCCCAAAACAAAGGTAACAGAGGAGCAGCAACCAAACCCACTCGACCCATGTTGTTAGCAAAGCTCTGTAATGGCGTAACCCCGACATACGCAGAACATACCAGGACACAACAATTTCAGTGACAGTTTCAAGCATGCATCATGCACTTTGCTTTTTAAAAGACCATATTAGTCATGATGTTTAGTTTTCTGAAGAAGGGCATCTCCAGCTCATATATAAACCTGCGGTAAGAGCTGGTTACCTGGTTTCTGGTGTTTCCCACACACACTTCAAGGAATAAATGTAGGTGTACTGAATTGCTTAGTGCTCTGAAAAGGTGCTCTGGACAGCTGACCAGTCTGCCAAAACAACACAGTCTTCCTGAGCTTCAGAAGTACAAGTTCAGAACTCACAAAACTGTGTGATATAGACAAAACCATGCAATGGCAGTATTTAGCAGCTACCTGACTCTGCACATTTTCTGAAAACCTTTTGGTGCAACCCAGCTGCAGTTTCAAACCACTTTGCACCTCCATCCATTCCCCTCTCTATCCCTCTTGTCTATTTGCTATCTCAGGCATCACTGCATGTTTAATTTCTAAGCCCTTAAGGGTGATCAAGCCAATTACCAAATGTACAGTCAGCTCTCCGCGATGAAGTGCTCAACAATTCCAGTTCACATCCAAGTTTCAGGAGCTGCTGACGATTGAAAACAGGCTGATCCCACCCTGCCTAAAAAACACACCAACAAAATTGTCAGTTCAGAGCATCATCTCTCCTCATCCCATATTTCTGAGCTATGCCCTCCCTGCATTTCAGCACACCCAGTAATTTAAGAACTAAAAGAGGGTGGAAACCATTTCATGAGGAGGGTTCATCTACTTGTAAATGTAGTAGAACTAGAAAAAATGGTAAACAAATCAGGGCCAGGAACATGAGGGCTGCAGTCCTCCTATGGCCAGCAGTCTAAAACATAAGTATTGCTGAGGATGCCGGAGAGATTTCTGGTTTAAAACAGCCTGCATGGGATTTAGAGCAGCCTATGGACAAAGCTCTCTGTCAGCCCAGCCCAGACTGCAAGAACTTGTCATTTGACAATGACCAAATATCTCCTTGCAATGCACATACCTTTCCAGGAGCAAAAATTATCAGTAGTGGGATGTGGCCTGTAAGTGTTACTGGACACAATTCTCATAGGTTCATGTTTTCTGCAGTATGACATGATAAAGAGTATATTAAGCCTTCTCAATCAAATCAATTTTTTCCAATAGATGCCCACTAAAATAGTTCTGTTAAAACAACTCCATCATCCTCCCCTAACAGCTAACAAGCTGGGTTGCTTTCCCCCCCTTCAAGTCATCCATACTGAAGTACCTTCAGGAGTGAAAAATGCCAGCCACAGCCAGTTGGCAGCAGGGCAATGCTTTAATATCAGCTCCAAGGATGAAAGACATAGCAGATCCTAACCCACATACTGGCTGCAGAAAGCCCTCAGCCGGTGAGACCACACCATGCCCAGCTCCCATTTAAGCTGAGCAAGCAAAGCTGGGAGCCCATTAATTTGCTGTGTGAGTTATGGTTCCCTGCAGCACCTTTTGTTCACTGTCAAGGTTCTGCAACAATGACGAATGCAGCTACATTCAGCCCAAAACTCCAGAATTTGATATACTAAATCATTCTAGATATTAAATGTCTCAGCGATAAGCCTAGCAAATGAATTCCTCTGGAGCAAACACTTTTTGCTGTACATGAGGCAGGAGGGACTCCACATATACTCCCCCATTGTTTCACGGAGAATTATGCAGTTTGGTTGCAGTGTTGCTCCCAGGAAAGAAACTAGAATCCCAGGAAAATTCACACAACTTCCAGTGGCTACTAAGAGAAGCTGCAAATCTGCCTGAATAACTGAGGCAGCAGAAGGCAGTTTGGGGCATTAGGAGCTCACCAGTTATTCCTATTTTAATAGCAGTACACACTTCTAAAGTTTCCACTTACCTCAGTAAATAAACAGAAAAGACTGCTGCAATGGACAAACAGGGGAACACAGTCAGAATGCTTAAGCAGCAAGAGACAGGCAGGTTTTCAGTATTACTATTATCAACCTCACAATTAATCATTTTTTGTTTAAAATGATCTCCTTCCTCCAGCCACAGAACACTGCAGTCACAAGAAACGCGTAAATCTCATCTCAACTAATTTGTAAAGAATAGATGACTTTTCAAAGGAACCCTAAACCAAAACAGATTAAGGCATGAAGAGGGTGGAACAATTGCTACTTCATTTTTAATTTCTCAAAATCACCATCAAATATATCACAGTGGTTAACTCCGGAAAGATTTTGCAAGCTTCATAAACAATAGAGGTATTACCCATTATCACACAAGTACAAATTAGTTTGACCTTTCCAGCTTTCTCATACTAGGCTTCCTTTTTTTCCACTTGACTAGAGAAAATATCGAGTCAATCCATGTTCTGTGCTCTTCATTCTCAGATGTATTTGACTAGTGCTTTTTTCCTCTACATCTGCAATTATCAGAGACTCATCAAACACTGAATTCACCCCAGTAATTCTTTGATTTAAGCCAGTGCATAACTAGTGCTCCCTAGGAAAGACCCAGCCTTATGCTCAGCATTGTTCCCTATCTGCTTTTCCCACCTCTGCCTCCCCAGTAAAACAAGTGTGATATGTTCATTTAATATTCCTTGTAGGAAGTGTTGGCAAACAATGTGAAAATAAGGGCAGCAGAAATCAGAGAGAGAAGGATGCTCAGTGCTTTCCATCTAGCCTGCCTAACCTTCCTGCCCACAGAGCTTTCCCTGCCCAACAACAGACGCCTCCTTGATGCCTGAAAATGGAGCTGGCAAAGCAGCCAACAAATCTCTCCTGCCATGTGGATTTCTGGACTAACACCCAGCTATCCTTAACAGTTATATGTACATCCCCAGAAAGCCTTCGCACAAAGCATGAAGTAGAAGAAGTGCACACAGACAAACTATCCTGTGTGTCATGCACCTTTCACATCAACTTCCATGCACAAACTGCACTTTCCGCCGGTGGACACTGATTTCTGCAAAGTCTAAAATCATTCTTCATGAGTAATTGGTGCTTTCTATCAGGAAGTCTGACTGTGCTGGATCCAACAGAGGAATCTCTTGTTTTCTTGATAATCTTTTGCTGGAACCAAAGGACGTGGGGAGGAGCAAAGAGAGGGTAATGCTGAGCAAGCCACAAAAAATCTTTAACTGTCAGCCAAAACATAAGAGGACCTGCTGCATCAGGGTGTTTCAGTAAAGACGTATAATACTGAGTACAGCAGCAGTTGGGGAAACTGAGGGGTAAATTAAGAAGCAGAACAGCTTTGTGGGTTAACAGAGAATCACAGCACCAGTGAAAGAAATGTGTCAAGGAGAAAAATTATGCATTTGTGTACTGGTTCCTCAGAATTAGGAATCCTGAGACAATTACACCATAGAAATTGTGATTAGGGTTATAGATATAAAATTCAATATGCATTTAAAAACCTGCAAGCCAGCACTGGCTCTTTCCCCAGCCCATGTGGAAGGGTGTACTCCTGTAATTCCAGGGCTGGCTGAAGGTGGTCCCCGGCTACGTTCTGCTCTGGGCCGGAAAGATGTGCTGTGCGATGCCCCACTGGCTGCCTGAGCGCAAGCCAGGAGCTGAAGTTGCTCTAGCAGCAGCCGGAGCAGTGCAGATGATGCGGGTTGAGTGCTGCCACCCTGTGGGATTGTGTCACTCGTCTCTACGCATTGTCACACTGCTGTGTACTCCCGACGCTCAGCTCCACACCTGTATCTGGGAAATCATGAGGGGCTCCAGAGCCCACACAAGCAGTTTTCAGAGAAGTGTAATACACTGAAACATGTTTGAACATTAATTCGGGAGTTGGAAATGTTTATAAATATGATTTGGAACAAAAAGGTTACTGAACTCTGGCCAGAATAAGAACAATACTATAATTCAAAATAATTAGCATGTCATAGGTAGCAGTCTGATGTATTTACACAATTTATATTTACTCCCATATATCAAGGCCTGGATTGAAATCCTGGTTTGTACATTGCTAGGAGCCGATTCTGTTTGAAATTACTCTTCTGCTGTACTTCATATTTCATTCATTTCCACTTCCAGCTATACACGCACAATAGAGGGCATTATACATCTCCCTAATTGAACAATACAGATCAATTAAATATGAGAAGTCATTCTTGGACTAAAACCCTCTTAGGCAAATGTTCTGCTCTTACGCTAAAGTAGCTCTTTTGAAAAAGCTAGGAGTTGAGTGCTGTTCAGAGGCTTCTGTTTTTATTTTTTTTCTCTTTCCTAAAGATGAGAAGACAAAGACCAAGAATATTCATCCATTCATTCATGACAAGAGGACACAGAGCTTTTGCCTCCATTTCACAAGCGCAGGGTAGTAGTAATACAAGAAATTTTACTTGATGAAAGCTGTTCAGTGCTCTGTGCAGGAGGTGAAGAACCCTCCTCTGCTCAGCGCTGAGCATGACTTTCAAACACCTCTCGTGGGTCACACCATTAACACAAACCACAGTGTTATCAAATGGTATCACGGAAAAAGAAATATGAAATGAGTCTATGCACCACTGCTGGCCCACCAACTACAGACTCTTCACACATACGCTATATAAAACATTGAAGTCCCACTGAGCATCGAAGTGTAGAACATTAAAGCACATCAGCCCAGTAATCGGTTCACATCTGGTGGTGTCAGAAACCAAGGTGGCCATGATAGCCTAGGATTCCCTGAATGAAGCTCAGTACTGTAGCAGTCAGCAAGGATGTGTTTTGCCATTGATTCACCAATGCAAGTTCTTTGCTAATATACAACCTGTTCTATAAAAGATTGACAAATCTACAGCGAAGTTAACAGAAGAATCTGACTCAGATATAAGCCTAGCTCTATCAGTCCCAGGAGGGGAAATCTGCCTGACAGCAGCCTGGGCAGCTTGTGGTCTTTCTCCAACCCCTAGGTCAGCTGTTAGTCCACAGGTAGCAAGTGGTCTGTGACTTCCTAAAGGCATAGAACAGACCACAGTGCAGGCACAAGACCGGAATGGAGGAAGGTGGGACTAAATCCAGCGGAGGGCTTTGAGCAGAATTCATTTTCTTCTGCTGAGCACTGAGCATTCATTAAGAGGGCCCAGAAGGGGGACATCACCCAAACCATGGCTATGGATCAAACTGCAGGAAAGTGTCTGCTCAAGGGTTTATAGCTATAGCTAGAAAGATGTAAAAATGGAAGATCAGAACCATTAACATGGAGGCAAGGAGCAAGGAAAGAATGTATGTTGAATATCCTCAGCAATCCTGGGGACTGTCACAGATGGCTAGCTGGGTTTTCACACTCCTATTACTGGAAGCATAGAGATGGAAATGTGTTTAATTGTTTGAGTATGACTTGTTTGTAAGTCTTCCCAAATAAAGCTGTTATCTGCATAAAACGAGTTTAATAAACCATGCACTCACAGCTCTGTTAAAAAAAAAACACTGAGAGGTTATTGCCATTCACTACTATTCAGATTAAATTACCATTTGTAATACAGGTTTTCCATTACAAATACCAAGTACACTGTTTATTCCCTTTCTTAGTCTTCTAATTGATGAAAATGACCTGCTAAATCTTATGTAGATTGCATTTAAATGCCACATCTCTTCATTGGCTAAACATTTATATAAATAAATTATAAACACAGATTTTGTCTGAGGCTGCCTAAGACCTTATACTGATAGATCTTATAGAAGAATAAATCAATCCAGAGTTAGGAGCTCAGGTCTCACTTGTCACCTGAACAGCTACCAAATGCCAACAGCTCTTGGAAACTCTCTCAGGTCCTTCAGCCCTGGCCACATTCCCTTGGCCATCTCTGTCTCTCATGTTTCCCCCCACCAGTCACATCAGAAGGATGATAACTCAGGAAATCCCAGGAGATACAAGTGGTGACCAGGTCAGAAATTAAACTACTCTGAAGGTCTGTGGGAGGTGCAGGGACACTGAAGGAGGAGTCCTCTGGACCATGCTACTTTTGAACAAGGGCTGCAAAGGAAGATGAACCATCACAGCAGGGAGTACTGTCACATTGTGCTCCTGGGTTAAATAGTCTGGAGAAAGCCAAGCTGAACAGTTGATCATTTAACCACATCTTGCTCTGCAAACAAGAATGGGGAAAGCGGGAAAGCCCATGTGAGATGGTTAATGATTGTGTCCACTGAGTCTCACTTAAATTCAGGTTCAAAATCTCTGGAAAAACAAAGAGGTGCTGAAGTACCATTGTGATGCTTTCAATCTTCAGTATAATGCATCTTAGGAGAGCTTGGTACTGCATATATCAAAACTTTAATTCACTAATGAAGAGATCTGGCCAGATCTGTGACAGCTCCAGCAAACCTTCAAATAATGGAGCATCAATAGCTGACCAGCTGGAAGATGCAGAAGAATTGATAGAAAAAACAAATGTGGTAGAAACTCATTTTTGAAACCTAGAGGTGTTTAACAAAATTTAAGGGGGAAAAAAAGAAAATCCCTGTAAAGGTAATTTTAAAAAGGTAATGGTTGTAGATTACTTTCTTGAGTCCCTAAAACAATTTGTTTTAAGTAGAATAAAAATGCAGTAAGTGTCATCACTTACCTTACCTGCTGAATCTTGCATGCTGTAATTGCATACCTGAGCAAAAATCCCAATTTACATTATAGAGTTAAAACTTACTCCTTATGCTCTAGCTTCTTAGATTTGAGTGCATATGACAAAGTAACTAGATAACTGTTTTCAAAACACTTTGATCCTGTTGGTCCTGAGAGTTCAACTTTAATTGCTGGGTTAAATCACTGGAAAAACAAACAAACAAAAACACCCACAAACCAATCAACAAATCTTTCTTCTTCTTGGGGTCCTGTTGAAAGAGATTTTTATCCTGCAGATTAAGATAAAAAGTGACTGCTTGTATCTAGAGAAAAGCAAAGAATGAAGTTATTTCCAAAGTACAACACATGCAATACTGGAAACCCCTGCTTAGTGTAGAAAATACTGTTGCTTCAGTTCATGTGAACCTCATTTATGCCAAGATGGCAAGCAGATTTGACACAGCAGTTTTTGTTTTAATATCACCAATTTTGGTGGATGATGCTAGGGAACAGGGAATAGTTGTGCACTCACATGAAACAGTAAATCAGTTGGATGTCATCATTATATGTTTGCTTTGCTAATGATAAAAAGAATTAATCACCACTGTCACGATATTCATATTTCAGTAACCACTGTAGCAGATAACAGTAAAGATGCGTGCAAGTTTAAACCTGGCAGCAAGCCTAGATTAGAGCTTCGGAGCTGACATTTGTGGATTTGGTGTGATTCATGTTACTTTTCTGTGTTTGTGATTACCTTCCTGTCAGGGGCTGCACATCACTCACGCACCAAGCAGCAGGCTTCCAGTTTCTGCATGTGGAGGAAAATTCCCAACTGTTGCACGGAAACCCTCTCCTAATGGAGCCCCATCTTCTGAATAACAATGGAGCTGAACAAGGCACCAGCAAAAGAAGCACGTAAACAGCTTTTACAGGGACGTTATCAGGTCATTTTAGGCCACAGATGAGAGGTGTGGGAAGAAACCCCAGACTTGATCTAATCTAACATGGCTAAAAATAGACCTGTGATGATTTATGAACTTTCAAACACAGCAGAGCTTTTTTTTTTAAGCAACAGCATCTTCCCTGGCACCACCTGCAGCACAAGAGCTGCCTGCTCAGTCTGATGGAGCACCTTACTGATGGATACCAACCATGGGCAGCTGGTACCTCCATCATCCTTCACCAGATGCAATTCAGAAAGGCCATGAGAACATTAAAAAGCAATGACTGAGCTATCTTGTGGTTAATATCCTTTCTTCAGCCTGCCATGTCTTCACCTTGATTGTGGAGGTTTTTTAATCAAGTTAACTCCACAGAACTGTCAGACAAAAGCCAACTCTCTAAACCAAGGGAAATAAGTTGACAACAATGCCTACAAAATCATTCTCAAGTTTACACCTGGGGTAGAAGTTGTACAGATGCTTTACACCCATTTTCTCAGCAGTGCCTGATGGGATAACACAGGAACTTATTTTAAATGAAAGAAACGTTAAACCTAGTACATATAAAGACCTGAATATTAACAAGAAACACTTTCATGCATGAGGAGGTGCAAGTTTGGGAACCAAGGTGGGCTCTCTCACCAGCTGCTTGCCGTCTTGCAATGCTGTTTTGTTTCTCTCTGAAATAAACACTCCTCATCTGATGGTTAAAGCTCAGCACCCAGGAAACAAGTGATGAAGGGATAATACTGGAAATACAGTAAAGTCCACCCCCAGAGAAGAATGGCTGTGGTCTCTCACACCAAAGGCATCCTTGTGGCCCAGAGAAGGGGCCCCACTGCAGGTAACGCCCCTTTCAGCACCCGAAGCACACTGAGGGCATATTTGCCCCCTTCAGACATCCACAGTGACCTCAGGGGAGGGTCTAAATTGCTCCAGACACCACCGTTAAGGCACGTACAGTTAGGGTTTGAAGGCATTATCAAAGAATCATGTTTACTGTTTACATGCTACAGGAGAAGTGAGCCTTCTAGCAAAGGTAACCTTTTTTTCTGCTGTCATCAGATTCAAAACATGTATTTTGACATCCTATAGAACAGCACAAGCTTAGAATTTCAGGAACACTTCACGGGCTACAAGAGAGAACAACTCCACTGCAGAGATAAGGACGGGAAAATTTCCAAGTCGCCACACTTTTGCCAGAATCATTCAACTCCAACTACCTGCGGGTGCACCCAGTTCTAGCCCAGTCCTCACCGTCCAAGCACTGCCTCCAGGCAAGCTAAATAAAGCATGGGCACATGGGGCAGGAGACCCCCCTGAGCCTCCGAGTAGACAGACACAGATACATACAAGTAAAAGGCTCTGGTGTGCTTCCTGCAAAGGGACTAGTTCACTGAATGGGATGGGATTAAATACCTCCTGAAACCAAGTAAAATCTTGTCAGGTGTAGTCCGTTCTGCCCAGAGTTCAGCAGAGGAAGGAGAGGTTGCTGCACACCATCAGAAGCCATTGTCTAAAGCAGGCTGCTTTGGGAAAATTATCAGCGCGCACACCTCTAAAGGAGGCTGTACAGCAAGTAAAAGAGGGATTAGCCATGTAAACTAAGTCCTTTCGGTATTAAAGAGGGGAGGTGACTTTGTAGGATTACACAAGAGCCATTTAAGCAGTTTTCAGGGACTTAGAAACGCAGAGTAAAAATGCAAGCTCCCAGGTCCAGAAAAGGGGGAAAAACAAGAAAACAGTGTTCTGGCCAGGAAAGCAGAAGAAAAGGCTTCTGAAGAGTCCCAAGCGCAGGGCCCCATCACCCTGCTTCTCACGCTGAGCACTGGCCATCGTGCCCCACGACAGCAGCATGGGGAGGTGGGAGGGGGCTGAGAGCACCCGCACCCGGGAAGAAGCAAGGGAAACGAGGGAAGAGGCTTCGTAAACTGCGGTGCTGCTGGTACCTGCCACGGGCTGTAGCAACCCCACAGCGGCTGTGCTGGGAGGGAGTGCGGTAGAGACCCTGTGTCAGAAAGAATCTTCGGAGTAGCGTGAGCATTCGCCTAGGAAGATTACACCAGTCCCTGCTCTCCTCTCAATGATTTATCGGCTAGAATGCAGGTCCTGAACTGAGCCACATAAACAGGAGAATGTGCAAGCACAAACACAAAACCTGACTTCTTTCTATAGCCAAACGTTACCGTTCTTCCCTGAACCTCAGGGTGCTAATCAACATGCTGGTTCCTAATCCTTTGCCCATATTAATCCAGCAAGGGAAAATGAATGCGTTGCTGCAAGACATCAGACTGTTCTATCGAACCCTCCTTGCAAGAAATCCCCCCGCTTTTGCTTAGGGTAAAACGTGATGGATAATTGGTATGTAAGATACAAACTATTTCCACTTGTTATGCAAGCTGCATCGTTTAATTTGTAGTTTAGAGAGCGAGTCACTCTTGTCTGGGATAAATAAAACAACACGCTGCATTATGTTGCTCACGACACGGAAGCAACATTAGCCTGAGGAAAGCAAAAGGAGCTGAAACTCGAGCGAGCAACGCCGGCTGGATCAAGCAAAAAGTTATGCATGCATTTCTGCCAGCTTGCGAGGGAGCATCCCTCTGCCAGAGACACGCACACACACACCACACACAGCCCCATTCCCGCGCTCTCCTCCGCTGCTCCTCTCCCCGTGCCCAGGGCGCAGCGCTGACCCCCTGCCCACGGTTACTACTGCCGGACCCGGACCCGTTCCGCAGCTCAGCTCCGGACGAGGGGGAGCCCGGCCCAGCACCTCGCTGCGGAGCTACGGGGCCGCGCCGCGCTCCGCGGGGAGCCCCAGCAACAGCGGGAGCCGCGCCCCGGGCTCCGCGCCCCCTCCACTCCGCATCTCCCTTTCCTGGGAGCCGTCCGCTCCGCGGCACCCAGCGCTCCGCACCCCGCAGCCGAGCCGCGCTCCACGGCGCCCGCTGCGCGCCGCCCCGCGCAGTCCGGCTCCGCTCTCCTTTCCAGCAGCCGCTCTCCCGATTTATTCCTATTTTATTGGTTCTTGGGTTTTTGGCTATTCAAATCCGCTCCCTTCTCCCGGTTCAAAGCCGCGCTTACCTGGGCACGGCGGGGGGACGCGGGTCTCCGCGGGCGCTGCCTGCCCGCCGTGCGCGGCAGTCCCGAGGTGCGCGCCTCCGCAGCTGCCCGCGGCCGCAGCATTGAGCGGCAGCGGCCGGGAGCCGGGCGAGCGCTGCGCAAACCCCTCCTCCCAAACCTGCGCCGTGCGCGGGGGGCGGGCGGAGGAGCCGCGGAACCGCGGACGCCTTTAACCCTTCTGCTGTCCCGCAGCGCGGGCGCTGCCCCTGCGCGCAGAGGGAGCGCAGCGCAGCCCTCAGTACAACAGTTGCTGTTCTGCGGGGTCTGTACAGCGGCTCAGCCCTGAGCTGGGGGGTAATTCCCCTGCCCGGCGCCTGAATCCCTTCTGTGTTAGCCCAGGCGTGGCTCCTCCCGGCGGACACTGAACCCGTCCGGCTCGGTGGTTTCCCGGCCCGTGCTTTTCCCCCATCGTCGACCAGTCCCAGGAGTCCCAAATTACAGATGGGGGCATTTTCTTTTTTCCTCTCTTCGATGGCCTCCGGCAGTCATCTCAGATTTGCCGTAATTGTTTTCACTCTTCAAAAGCTGTCCCCTTCCTTCATTCCCCTACTCCATCAGTCTGTCACTCAGCCCTTTGCACTAGTCCACCCTCGCCTTTCATCCCCTTTTTGACCCTTCTTGTCCGAGAAATGAGTGTGGGGACATGAGAGAAGCCAGAGAGGAGAATGCACACAGGGTGCCAACTGCATCCCTGCTGCTTTCAGCCCTTCTAGCACCCCAGCACCCAGCATCTCTCCTGCACCCGGGGCTTCCTCTGGATCATCCACAAGGGTCCCTACCTGCCACTGCAAAGAACATTATGAGCCACAAACTGCTTTGAAAGTCAGTTCAGGCTTCATAAGCAGAGCAATTGAAAGGCATGAAGAAAAGGGGAATAAAAGTGTATTCAGAAGAGACGGTGGGACCTACCTTTCCCTGTCCTGGAACCTTGTACCAGGAAGTGCTCTTAAATGGCTGTGCTAAAAAAGCTGTGCAAAGAGGGTATTCAGTCTTAACTGTGCTTCCCTTGGGTTTTGAGGGATTAAGTGAAACCCTTATTATGTTTAATTATCTCTAGAGTTGCTCTCAGTGCTTGCTGCCTTGGTTTATGGTTTAATAAACTGCACATCGATATAAACTGAATGACAATTAACATTCGTGCAGGTTGGATTTGCGTTTATTGCTGCTTACAGGTTTGAGCTCGACATGCCTTTGCTCAGATGTTTCATTGCCATCAGCACTTCTTTCTTAGCATGGCTGCCAGCTCCAAAAGGCAGTTGGGATGTGCCCTGAGCAGTCTGGGGCAGTGGCTGTCCCAGCAGAATGCTGTGATCCAGAGCACAGCCCTATGTGGAGCTGGTCTGTATGGAGCCAGTGGGTTCGTGCAGCACTGCAAAGAGCAGCAAAGCAGCACACTGGGATTTCTCTGGTGCCCACAGCCAACTGAGCATCTTCAATGAGCCCCATCCTGAACAGGCACTAAGTACCACTGCCCACAGTGCCTTTAGGAATGCTCAGCTTCCTTGTAATGGAGGATGGCCCAAAACATTAGCTCCTAGAGAGGGCAGGAGGGGCCAGTGCTGTCTTTCCTGAATCCTAGTGAAGGCTTAAGGTAGGACCCAATAACAAAACAGTTTGGAGGAGGCAGACGGTGCTTGAGCTGTGTGTGAAAGAATCCCCTCATGTTATGAAATGTTGTATAAATGTTACATATTATTTGTGTAATCCCATTCTGATTTAAACTATAGTGGAGACTGCTCAGTAATCCAAACTAAAGTGTAGCACCAAGAGTTTTCCATTTGGGAGTGCCTGTGTCTCCAAGGTCACCTCATAAATCCTGGGACTGTGGCACGGTGCTGGCAATCCGTGTGGGGTGGAATCACTCTTGAGGGAAATCAGTGCTGAAAGTGCTTCCTAATTGTTCAAAAGGAACATGCATAGAATCATCATCATAACCCATCTGAGCATGCAGCATCCTTACAAGCACCAAAGGAAAACATCATCCACCCTCAGCCGGGTGGCAACCAAAAGCAAGCAAGATCTGAAAGATAAACCCATGGAAGCAGTGTGTGCAGGCAGATGGCTTTGTGAAAAGCCTTTTGGTTGTGCCACCTTCTCTGCATACAAGTCACCACTGAGTGAACAAGAAAACCAGGCCACCTGCCTTGTTTTCTTCTCTTTTTTTCCAAACAAACACACAAATAAGGCCAAAGGTAGAAAAGTCAGAAATCAAAGACTCTGGTTTAAATTCAGATGTATTTTTTGTAGCAAATAGTTAAAAATACTTCATAAATCTGGCAAGAAAAACTGCCTTGCAGGTTTTTAAGATCACTTGTAACAGTAAAGCTGACACTTTGAATAAAGCCTTACAGCACGACCTTCAGAAGAGCGCTGCTGCACAACTATGTCCATGATTGGCAATTGTGATATTCATGCCAGAGCATCACTACCATATTTAGCACAGTAATATTAATTACGTAAACCCAAACTATTTTTAATTCCTGTGAAGGTTGTCATACAAGCATGCAAACAAAGCCAAGCAGAATACAAAACTGGCACCATCCCTCATGTATCCACAATGTCCTGCCTGGTGAGTGTGTCTTGGAGGGGTCCAAGGTCCCAGGCTGGCAATACGTCCCATGTGCTACCCGCAGCCAACACAGAGGAGCAAGCAAAGCAGTGCACAGCCCTGCAGCCTTTCCACAGCAATGTATGGGGGTAAATCAGATGTAGGGTCTGACTGTGGTCTATGGATGATGAACTCACATCCTGAACTTGGCAGAGGCTTCTTTGTTTAGGTTGTAGTTTGTGTAAAACTTAGAAAGGGTTTGGGCATCATCTTACTAATACAATAAGGTTTTGTTAAGAAACTCTGCTTTAAATGACTGCTACAAAACATCTCCAAGGTTTACACTGTAGTTTTCTCTGACCTTTAATTAAAATACCAAGACCATCTTTACCAGGTGATGGCTATCCATAAAATCCTTTGAGGGGTTGTATAAGTCTAGGGCTGCTTACATCTCAGTGATACAGAGAGCAGTACAGCTTACAAGGAATTTTGGAGAAATTTGCCTTTCTTTTTAACCATCCCCAGCCTGACATCAAAGAGTTTCATTTTAGGACAATGCATCAAATACATCATTTTAAAGGAGATACAGTGAGAAAAGAGTAATCAGCATCTGGTGAGAATTATTTGTGATGTGATCTGCAAGTATTCTCAAGTCCACAGATGCACGACAACACAGATGGTGATATATGTAGGAGAATAAATCTTTTATACAAAGTTGAAGTGATTTTAGTGCTTTGGAAAGGTTGGAAATAGATGGCCTTGGAGGCTGATCTCCTACTGGGGAGCAAGGAAGAAACTGGAGCAAAACCTTGGTGTTTTGCCAGCATAACCCGGTGCTTGTTTCAGAAACCATTGCTCCGGGGTGCAAAGCAGTTTGCTCCAAACTGGTGAGGTCCTTACCAAAGATGCCAGCTAGTGCCAATTTCAATAAACTATTTTGAAAATGTGGCTATTTATCACTAACAAAATGGCTGACAACCAAAGGTCAAAACCTACAAACCTAATGTCATCAAGTAACCTTCAGATGGTAGCTTCAAAAACTTCACTGCCCAAAGATAAAATAAAGCTTTTAAGGCATAGATTTCTAAAGAAGTCTGAATTTCTTTAGTTTAATCCACAGTCTTTAGGTCTGTAAAGACAACAGCAGTTCTGTTTGAATTAAAGAGCTAAGGAAAGGACCTCAAAATTATAGCTGAGAAAGTCTTTTGCAGTTTAAAAAGCTCAGCTTAAATAGCAGCTGAGTCCAGAGTCTTTGTGTGCTTTTCATTGGATTTTCTGTACCCAAACTCTCCCTGAGCCTTTATAAAAATCCTTAAGGCTCACACTTCCTAATAATATTTGATAATAAAGCACAGTTTTATGACCAAATTGTGAAATTCAAGATTTTTGAATTAAAATTATGGAATTCTCAAATGGTAGAACTATAATTTATAATTTGAAATTAATGCCTTAGGTTGCTAAGCAAACAAGTTTAACATTAAAAAAAAAAAGCAGAATGGAAAAACTCTGAAGCTTCTTGGTCTAATAATTATCAATTATTTTTGTCATGATTAAGATTTCAAGGTGACACCCATTGTTACATTTTAGTAGTTCAAGAAACACAATATAAACCTATCTGCAGTGATTTTTTTAGACTAGATTTAAAATGTAATAATTTAATAACTTCAGAAATCAGAATAAAAGCTCAGCATATTTTTAAATCACTGCAAAAAGGGAAGTTTCAAATGACACAACCTTAATACACACGTTACAAATGTTAAAAATAAATACTTTAAAAAAATACCTAAAATTCAGAGTGTGTTGCCACGATAAGGTGCTGACATTTATAAATGCCATGTGATTAGCATGTGAAGAAGAGATATGCATTCATTGTATGCTAAGACCTATTAATCATCCATCACCTGCTAAACATACAGCATAATGCCCTCCACATTGTATTTCGAGGTCCTACCAAAGATGGCTGTTGACACTGATAATGCAAACTCTTCTTCGGATCCGTTAGTTAGGACTTCTGATAGCAATAACTTTGTGTACCTGCTGTGTACAGCTGGGATCTTGCTAAAGAATACAATGACCTTAATGACTCAAAATTAAAGACTGGATGAAAGAAGGAGCATCAAGCAATTAACTCATCAACCATGGCACTGTGATTCTCCTTCCAAAGGTCGTTGAGACTTACAGGCACTCTTGTGCATTTTCTGTCATAAATGTTCTACTGCAAACTTTGGTATTTGGCTTCCAGGGAATGAATCTGTACTTCAAGCTTTAAGAATGAAACCCTCTAGCTTCAATCAGTTCCGCTGATTCCAACATACCACTGCATGATCCTCCATGAGACAAGCTACGTGATCCAGGGAAAAATGACAGCTTTCTTTTCCAGGGAAGCCTGTAGAGACAGGCTTTCTAGGCCAGATAAAATTCCAAGTACCCAGAGAAAAGTCAACTCAAGGCGCTTCGTCATTAATGTCATAGGACAAGAATTATCAAATCAGACATGGTCTGTCTTATCTAACATCTTGCCTCAAATCATGGTTGTCATGAGTTATTCCAAGGAAAGGAGTGAGATGTGCCTCCTTCTTCTAGGATACAGAACAAACGGATATCCTAAAGCATGATGTTCACTACTTCCGTGTCATCAGACATCCCACTCATGAATCTGATTGCCATCAGCATCATTATTACACCGAAGAATGTAAGAACTCTTGAGAACAACTGCCAATGGGAAACTTTTTGCAACGTACACATTGTATGAATACTACCAAATGCAGGAACTGCAATGAATATTTCTGTAATGGCACTTCAGCTTTTAACCTATATCTCCCAGAAACACATGCAGACCCTTTCACTGCAATTGCATAGCAGTGTCATGGGCCTGATGTCCTCACACATGCCACACATGGAGTTTTCACTGATTTACAGGCTTGATGGCATAGGTAGTTAACTAAAACCTCTTCAAAATAGGAACCACTCTTCTCAGTAACAAGAATTGGAAGGCCTCTAAGACTTCTTCAAGAATAGGAACCACGGAGACAATTCTGAGCCAGACATAGTCTATTGTTAATGTACAGATAAGGAAGAACAAAAATAGAACTGTATTAATTTTCAGCACAAAAATACAAGGGAAAATGTATTTGTGCCAAGGAAAAAGAAAGTAATATAAATTTATATTTGAAAGGTTTCTTTAGAGACCATTAAAAACAACAGAGAGGAGGGGAAAGGAGTAAGGGAAAACATCTCTCTGCAGCTTATGAATAACTTTATTCCAGTAATGATAGGGTACAGTTTTATTTGAAGAGTAGTAGCCTGACAGGAATAAAGACAAATACTTCCACAACTGTTAGAAGAATAAAAGCAAAGCTCTTTTTTTTTTAATTGAAACAATTATTTTTTCCCATGGACAGTTGGGCACATTTGACAGAAAAGTTATTAACTGTCACTTTTGAATTTTAGCTTTGTAGAGCACTTACCAAGACACTGATTCTGCATATGTAATTTCCTAAAAGGGATCATATTATTATGGAAGTCATGTTAGCAGTATGTGAACATGCATCTTCCTGTTTAAGTCATTATCTGAAAATAATATCTTGAATTAGATACATCCTGTGGGAGAAAACAAAACCAAACAGCTTTGGCCCAAATGTACTGAATGATATTTAAGGAAACACAGGAGAGATTTAACATATATAATGAAACCAGAGGGTTCAAATGCTATACTACCCAGATCATGAGACATTAAATGGATGCTAAGCTTAATTTTACTAATCCACATATCTATATCTTCCACACTTGCAAATACCACTGCAAATGATTTATCATCACTCTGGAAACTACATTGTAGAGCTGCTGTATAAACCCAAATCAGATCATATTATTAGCATTTTCTGTTGCAGTTGCCTGATGGCAGGTAGATACTATCTGAAAGGTTGAAATTTATTTTGTGACTAGTTGCAAAAATAAGTAGCTCTGTAATCACAGATCTCATAAAGATTAATTCCTATGCTGCCCCACAAGAAGTTTACTATGTAAGTAGAAGTAACACGTAAAAGTCGATGTAAGAAAAGAGAGATCCAAAACCATGAAATGCTTTGTCCTATACAGAAAAACAACCAGCTGCTGAATCTTCCTGTTCTTACCTCAGCATCTCAGGAACAAGACCCTGCTTGAAGTTCACTTGTTCCTGCTGTTCTCTGGAAGTGATAGACAATAATCTAGAGCTTTTAAATGCCCTATTTAGGCCTTCACTTCAAAAAGCAGCCCAATACAGAGAGATCACTGAACCTCTACACAGCCTCATGCATGTCCCCAGAGTTCAGGATCACCAAACTCAAGTGAGCTACAGGGGCTTCAGCCATCAAGTTGCCAATGCCACCATTTCTGTAGTAGGTAACTCAAGTGTTTCCAAGAATTCTCATTTCTAGAGGTCAATACAAGTTTGTGGTGTGGTTGATTTCACTTGACTGTTTGTAAGATGAAGCTTTGCTACTGAAATTAAGACTTCCAGGATGTCTTCAGGAGAAGGAAGCTCATAGAAGCAAAATCTCTTTGTAGCAGGATCAGGGAGTGCATTAAGTGTTGACTGTTTCATGTAATGGTCCTGAATTTGGCTTTTGTGTATTCTGCAAGCTTTATGGACATTCCTGTAGTGACAGAGTGGCTGATCACTCATGAAAAGGAAAACCAAGAAAAGAATGGTTGAAATCTTTGAAAAGCTAAGTTTGCTTTTGGTTTTGGTTGTTTTTTGGTTTTATTTTTCTGAAGAACAGATATAGCTCTTTCAAAGGAAAGGCGAGTGAAGCATTTTAAACCCTAAAGAAATGCTTACTCCTTCCTTTGCAATGCTGGGATGTTCCACTAAGGCTTACATTATTAAGAGTCTTCCAATGGATTTATGAACAGAAGATTACATTCTTAATGCTGCTTCTCAGAAATTGAGTGAATAATTCAAGGCACACCAATATACTACAAAAACCAGAAAAGTATCTCACAGCTTGGTACCTTACAAAAAAAGTGAGCCTCAAGCTCAGTCAAGCTATTAAATGTGATATATGTAGCATAAAGACCACTGCATATGAGGCAGCAGCATGAAGTGAGGTGGTATAAAGCACTGAGGTGGGAGCTACAGCATATGTAAACAATTGCTAGCAATAATGCACATGTATAAGGTAAGATTGATAGCTCTACCCATCAAAAACATAGTAGTTGTACCATTAATAAGATCCTTTTGTGCTTCCTATTGACAGATTTAGAGCATCTGCTCATCAGAAGTCAAAGAAATAAGAGCGATAGCCCAGGGCAATGAGTCAGCTACCAAAGGAAGTTCATCTTCATGTCAAGAGGAGAAAGGAGCAGCAGTCAGAAGCTGTGTCTTTAAATACCTGCACTGTACTCTTTCAGCAATGGTCTGTTGGTTGGGCTTGGTTTTCTTTCTGTTTTTTGGGTTTTTTAAGAATGCTCATGGCAAATAAGAATAGCCTTTCATCAGATCTAGCAGGGTAGAAAGAAGCTGCAATACATATCTGGGGTATTAGAGCAGGGAATGGTGATATTCTGCCAGAGCTTATAATAAAGAGCTGATAACATGGAGGTGGTATGGGAAGACTCAAAATGGGAATGGTTTGATGCTTACTGTACATGGCCCAAATTTCTTCTGAAGTAAGCAGAAAATCGGTCATCCTACATTACTTCCTGCAGAGGTGTGAGAAGAGCCTTATACCCAATGATTGGTGCAGGCAGATACCATTGTGGACCTAAGCTAAGACATTAAAAGAGAGAAAAGCATACAATCATCAAGCCACTGTATTGAGGTATTCAAGGAAATACCTCTTCCATTCTCTTTCCTAACCAGAAGCTGGCATCATTATCCTTTCTGCTCCATCTCAGAGGCTGACAACAGACCTTCATCTCTATGTGGAGAAACAGTGCAACCACACGATCCCAAATCTGTGCTGATCCCTGGAAGTGCACTGGGAGGCAAACAGTTGACCAAGGGCTGGTGTGAGTAGTGCCCTTCCTGGAGGCTTAAACAGTGACGTGAGAGCTGGATTGGAAAGGAGCTGATGCAAGGATGTGATAAGGAAGCAAAGCCATCTCTGGGGAAACATCTTGTCAAATGTTGTCTGTTTAATTGTGAAGTGGGAACTGGTGTTGATTTCCACATCTGTCTCCTATGATCACTTCTTCTTCCCCAAGGAGTCAGTGTCCCTGAGCATTAACCTGATGGCTTTTCCATCAGAGTAATTATCTACCAAAACTCTCCTCAAAATACTTTCATGTCTGCTCAGCTGATCATTTGAGAAATGAACAGGAGACAACACACCTGGGATGCCACAAGCTTTCTGCAAAGCATACCCCATGAGAGCTGAAGTTGCTAGGTGTGTACGAGGGAGTAGGTTGCACTTTCCAGGGCAAGGAAAAAGAGTTATCAGAGTGCTGATAACGAGCTTTCTGATTCAGAGATGTGGTGCTTATGGGACTCAGTGCTTAAATAGTCCTTCCAGAAAGGTCCCTTGCTAGGTTTTACACCAGTTAGAGCCTGCCTGAGAAAAAAAGGCACTCTCCACCTTTAATATAAACTCTGCAGGAAGACAAAAGATGGCATAGAAGAGCTGATCCAAGCCATCTTTATCAGAGACGAGTTTTCCCCTTCTCAAACATGCACATCTTGACACCTGACTATATATGACAGTTAAAATTGATCCCTGTGTGATGTCTCAAAGGCAATAAGGGTGAAAAATGTGTGTCCTTTACTGCTTTTGGGCTACCTGATTTCTTATCTTTATGTGAAATTACAGATGATAAATAAAGAGAAAGAAAGAGCAAAAGAAGACTGTAAGAACAAAGGACTGTAGGCTTTTTCTGTCCTGCGGAGTGATCCAGCTGATTTAACTATGTAGAAATGTTTGATGCCTGCTGCAAGTTACTTTGCTGTGTGCTCTGTTTAGCTGTGTGTGGCTTGTCTCTCTACTGTCTTGCTTTCTGGAATATTTTTAGATCTGAAAAATGTTCAGCAATTAGCTGCTTTCTTACTGTGGTTGTTCTTTATCAGGCAGGTTGTCTTTCTTGCTGGAAGCAAAACAGTAGCTGCAGAATGGCTTGGCTTGTCTTGTGCCATGCAGTCAACGGTATGGGGCAAAAGCATTCAATTATCGACCTGTCTGCCAGCATTAGCCTCCTGCACATGTTTGGGTAATTTGAACATGTTAATTTTATATTACATACAGGTGCTGTACTGTCTAGGTACCCCACAAGTACAATAATGGTTCTCTTTAAAAATTATCATTTGCTATTTTGTGGTGTTAGTGTGTATAAATAAAGTAACAATGACTTTGCTACCATCAAGTAGAAGAACAAGTAGAGGTAAAAATTATACCTGAATATTAATTCAGTGCTATTTGACATGGGGATAATTTTTCTTTAGTTGCACAATCCCATCCTTCTGAGCTTTCTGAAAGTCTCAGAATATCTGCCCATGCAACATTCATCTGATGCACTTTACATGTAGCACGTGTACATCGAAGCACATCCACGGAGATTTCAGACAAAGCAAGTAGCTGGATGTTTGTTTAATGCTTTGGCAATATTTATGACATTCTTATTTAAAGTCAACTTTCTTTTGTTTTTACAGGCAATTATGGCTCAGTTAAGGCTATCATACAAGCCTGACTTCCCTTCCTCCCTCCTTCCTTCCCTTTTTATTCCTGCATGTTAATCTGTTGGAAATCTGTGTCAAAACCTGTTTACACTCATTCCCTGCTACTGCTTACATGGGCACTTTAATGATGTGCCTTTGCTGTAAGCACATCAGAGGGGCTGTGTTTCATGTGGAGAGAGAGAGAGACCACAAATGAGTAGAGAAAAAAACCCATATTGCATTATTTGGAAATAATCTTTCCCATTCAAAAAGCCAATGAAGGACCATGTACTATTTTTGCCCTACTTGAGCTTTAGGCTGTGAAGCTGATGCAGTGAAAGGTCTCCAAGCTAACTCTTGGCAGAGAGTTTAGTTTTGTTTTCCTTAGAATTAGTTGAATCACAAATATTATTATTTCCCATCAGAAAGAAGGGACGATGAGGATGGGTGACAATATCCTTTTGGACAGTATCTGCTAAGACCCCTACAAAACTATTTTACATCTTTAAACATGCAAAACCACATTGTCTCAGAAAGCAGAAATTTTAGAGCAATGCACTATTACACAGCAATACTTAGGCCCAGTACTTGAGAATGGTAGCTTATTAGAATGATTAATTTTGTTTTAAAATACAAAGATATCTCAGTTGAAACTTAGGTCGTTTCCCCATCATTGGCAGGTGTACTGTGCACTACTTGCTTAGTGTATTTTATGTGGCAACTAAACAGCACCAGCTCCTCAGCGAAGAAATGCTCTCTTTCTACTTGGTTATGAAACACTATGTACACTGAATGCTTATGGGTAGTAAACAGTAGAAGAAATAAAATAAACCAGATTCTTTTAAATGAAGGCAACATCCTTTCTGGAAAAGAAGTCAATTAGCACAGTCCTAGACAACAACCGTCAGCTGTGCCCTGGTTAGACAGGGAAGCTGTGCGTGTACATGCAGACATATGCACTCACCCTAGTCTTTTTAAGCAGCATGGATTTATAAAATAGAGCAGGACAGGAGGGGCTGGAAAAAAAAAGTAACACTGCTTGCTAACAACATATTGTACATTTTCACTTCCACCCCCACATCTTAAGCCTGTGGAGACTTTACAGTCTTGGAAAGTGCATCTTTTTATGTGCTCATATTTGCTGGGCAACACTCCTGCTCAGGTGAGATTAGGGGCTGTCCCAGGCTGACCAGTGTGCTGTGCTAGGATTTCACCTCCAGATGCTCACAGCAAACTGCAGTCCATTGCACTGCAGACAAGCTGGATAGAGGGGGAATGTTTCTCTGCTGGCACAGTACTGCATTGCAAAATTAAATCCGCAGAGGGGGAGATGTAACCCACACGTGATGGCAATCACAGAACCCACTCCCTGGAGGAATCAGCTTCTCCCAGCAAAACAGGGCAGGGGCTGTGGGAGAGGAGGGTGCCCTGCTGGCTGCTGCTGCTGCTTCCAGCCCCTGCCAAAACCACAAGAAGTAGAAAGTGGTGGCGGCAGCAAGGCTGAGCCTTGCATTTATGTGTATTCAGTCCTTCCATCTATGTGTCTACAGAGTTTGTTTGCCAAACACCACTTGCTTGTCTCTTGCTAATAGAGGGGAGGTCAGTGAGGCTGATCTGGGTCATCTCCATTTATGCTTCCTCCATGTATTCCCTAAGACTATGTAAGGAAGAGCAATCCTGTGAGAAGTCTTATTTCACCCAGTCTTGTATCTCCGCTGTTGTGACTCAACAATAACCTCCCACAAGTAAAAGTGAACCCATCTCATCCAAAGCTAAATAAGAAAACCATGTCAGTCTCTCGTATTACCTGCTTTTATAGTCTGATATTCACAATCAGATTTTAACAGCTTGGATATTTTCTGTCATTTTGCCCAGCACACACTCTAAATAGCAGTAGAATTTAAACTACTATCTGTAATATTTTTATTGAAAACTGTATATGAAGAAGGATATCTTGCTGAAATAAGCACCTTAGCCATATTTCAGGGGGTTTCATTTTTGATGACACACACTGTATATGAACCTTCATGACATACTGGCTAGGTAGTGGAAAGGAAGCAAAGTTCCATGCAGCCAAAGGTGAATTCTAACATTGCTGATATTCATAATTATATTAAGAAAGCAGATGAAGAAAACTTTTCATCTCTAACCTTCCTGACACATCAGCTGAGTCTTGGGTGACCTTCATGAATGAGCATTTTGCAGTAGCTTTTCTGAATCTATAGGCTGGCATCATCAGTATCATAAGTATTATCAACAATATGCATGGACACCTTTCACTTTATTTTGTTAGTCAAAGACTTATTTCAAGTTTAAAGTAGGTTTTCTGGAAACCTCACCTAATGCATTTGCTGATGGGGAAACTCTTACCTCTGTTGATGGGAGTCTTGCTTTCCAGTTTCGGTTCCAACATTAAAAGCTGTAACTAGGTCTCCCCCCTAGATCTGCCCAAAACAATGGTCGTGCAGAGATATCTTAAATATATGGAAAAATTTAAGTCTCAGTTGTGCTTTTAAAAACCTAGTACCAACGCATATTCACTAATTTCTGAGTTAAGAGAACTTGATTACTATGCAAAATGCATTCTTCATTTATCTCTTTTCTTTTCTGCTTGTTGTTAGTGTTTACTTTATAAATAGGCAGCATCTCTCAACATACATTTGCTCTACTTTATGTTTTCAATGGAGCATACAGGAGTAAGGGGAAAAGATACAATATAAATAGGAAGGCTGTATTCCTTTGGGAATTATGTTTTGTTTATTTTACATTTCCTAAGATACCTTTTAGGTTCCTGAACTAATACCTTTCCAACTTCTACGCTTCAGCTCATTGAACCAACTTTCCACTGTCACACCATCAACAAGAAATGAGAAATTCTGAGGGTCAGTGAACACAGCAAATTCTTCCACTGCTGCAAGGGAGACTATTGAATTCTGGATTATTTGTATCTGTGATGCAGTGTGCTAGTACACTAAGATGCTCCAGCAACAGCACTTCCAAAACGCAGTTTACCTGCACTGGCATTGGCGTATGGATTCCTGTTATAGAAAAATCATAGCTCAAAACCTGAGAGAGAATATTTTTCCTTTCAGTGGCTGCTGTTTTGCTTGATAATGTCTATTGGTCTTTTTGACTTTGATAAAAAATAACACCCATAGGTACCACAAAAATAAAACTCAAAAGTTAAATCAGCATAGCTTTCCAAGCTGACCTCTCCACCAGTCTGTAGCTGTGCAAGTACATCCAAGCCTCACAAGGGCAGAGTAAGTGAAACAAGATTTACTCTACTGTTCAAGCAGCAACACTTCTGTTTTGGCAAATCTTTCAAGAGTTTTGGTTTTGCCCTGCACTGGAACAAATATCCCCCTGCCTCTAAAATCAAGGAAACCAATGCATCTTTGTCAAAAGTCAAATGTGTCGGGATTACCTGTCTGGGTTGAGAACAGTCTATTATAGCATTTATAAGTCCCTCAATCTATCATCAGAACGTTTAAAAAAATATATGCAAAGTTTTGGCTGTACAAGTAAAACCACTAAAAATCAGAACAATCATAAGTACTCCATAGAGTGTAAGGAGTCTAGAAAGCTGGTACGTAAGTCACCTGGTCAACAGAGGACACATGCCATTATTCTAAGTTAGGTACTAGTCCTTTAATCTTCTCTTAGTGGTACTGTTCACTATTTACTTTGTGCATGGGCAACCATAAAATTAGATCCTGCAGGCCTTCCAATTCACATGTTTGGTATACCAAGAATGTATTAGCATGTGCATTTTTGTGCATAAAATACTGATTCTGTTTTGAAACAAAAATGAAAATGTAATGAAAATACAGACTAAAATACCAAAATGGCAGACTAAACATCTCCATAGCAATCGTTTACACAACCAGAAAATGCAACACCTTGGAAACAGCAGTCAACAGATCTCTTCCTACCCATCACCTGTCTTGGAAGTCCCAACTGAATAACTAAATTTATACTAAATGCTCATGCAGTGCTCATATTTCTTCTAAAACCAAACATACAGCATAAGTACATGATAGCGGGCCCTGTGTTACTGTTTCTGATGCTATACTCAAGCTTGGTGTGTTCTCCTTTTCTTTTTAATACTACTGCAGAAAAACCTGAGATGACATGGGCATTACACCCAGCAGAGTGTGGCCCTGCTACGGTACCTCCAGCCCAGCACATGGGGAGGACTTCAGCATCACTGTCACCACTTTCTTGGGTCTTCATGTTGGCAGGGGGGATCTGGTTATTACTGCTTGCCTCTCCTCAGCTCATTATATGTCTTCTTTTCTTTTGCTCTTTATGTTTCTCTCACAGAAAAAAAAAATGCATTTGAAACATAATACTGGCCTTCTATTAAAAAAGACAGTAATAAAGGGTAACCCAGGAATGTTACAGAGAAAGGTTACCTTGAGCTATGGGAACTGTCAACATATCAAAGACATATAACTAAGCTTTTGTTTTGATTCTCCTTTACATTTTAGGCTGAATTTTTGCTCTTTTTTTCAATGCCTCCTTAATAAATTCCCTCAAGTTAGTAAATTTTGCTTGATTTCTTTATAAAACTAGAAGACCCATAGAATGACAATTTGGTTCAGTCTAAGTAGAAACTTGATTGACATCAATACTGTGACAATCCTCTAATGAAATTTTCCCAATTCAGATTTAAACAGAAAAACATATGTTGTGAGTAACAAATAATTCTCATCATCCTCAAAAGCCTTGCCCCCAAACACAAGTAAAGAAAACAAATGGCTCCAGTAATTAAATTCTACATAACTATGGTTTATTGGTGGTGATTAATAAAATAATGGCAATATGTAGCTCTTGAGGGCTGACACAACAGTTAGTTACTGGCACCGTTTTGCTGAAGTCAGTTGTATTGCAGCCTGAGACTATAGTCCAAACAATGCCACTAAATTAGATGCCATTAAAAAGTAACTGCTAGCACTTTTACTATTTCAGTCTTCATTATCCTTTTTTAATTTGGATGTTCTCCTCATGTAGCCCCAAGGGCTTAAAATGTTGCACGCATTGTCGTAGAAATGCTATTTTGTAGTACAGGTAGTTCAGTAACAGATGACACTCTAGGCAGGTATTTTGAGATAGAGTGCTTACTTGAAGAATATCCATCCTAGTGAGTTATTTTTTTTATGTGCCTGTGAATAACTAGAAACAAAATTAATGAGAACTTTCTGAAAAACTGAGAGACCCATTCAAAATGTCCCATATGGTCCAGGCCTCTGTGAAGGCACCCACAGCAAGATTTTTGCCTTTCTGTCATTCTACATTCAGGGACTTGTTACAGCCTGTATAATGGCTCCATGAATAAGGAAGGAGACTGTTGAATTTCCTCTATCACTCTTCTCCAGCTGGGTCTCTGTTTCTCCTTTCCAAGAAGACCATTAACTTCTATCACCAAGATTGTAACATTCAAAATCTCTCTCACACTTGGGAAAGCCAGTGCCTTGGCTTCTCATTAACCCTTCCCCAGCCCCATGTGTCTCTCCCTCTCTGTGCTTGCTTTTGAGCCCTTGGGGAACAATGGTGCATGGCCAAGCCTTTGGACCTGCACCTCCTGCAGCTTGTTAGCTTCAATTACTGCAGTAACCACATCACACCAGGGTTTTCCTCAATGCCTCCATCTGGAAAACAGTTGGATCTCACTATGCCTTCTCTTCCAATTGACAGATTGTGCCAGAACCCTGTTCCTACAATGCGTAGATGCCTTCTAATTTCCATGCTGATTCCATTGCTAACAAATCCAGATCCATTTTTTTTTTTTGTATAATACTCTGGCTTAGAAACATTTACCCTCTGGAGTGTTTAGAGAAAGCAGCCATACCACCTCCCACCTGTGTGTATCCAACCTTTGCTTAGCTATCCAACCACACTTTGCTCTCTTAGTTTCCACTTCCACGGTCCATCATCCAGTGCCCACATCCCTGAAAGCAGCTCTCCTCTACACCTGCTTCAGTGGGAATTCTTCCTTCTTGAAGGTGTGACCAGAACTGTAAAACTCAGGTAGGGAAAGAGCAAAACTTCAATATAAATGGGGTGCATCTGCTCCAAACTCCTTTAATTTGCTTGACCAGAACTTGCTCAGCAAATAACCAAAGGTCTGCATGACCTTGGTTGAGCCAGAGGGTTTGTAATGTCATGTAGACAGACACTCTGCAATAGTTTTGTCACAGGACCAGCTACAGCACCTGACAGCAGCATGTCACTATGTTACTTGCACAACTTATTACCCTATCCTCGAGACAGTGAAGGAAGTGTTACAATCCCATCTTTTATTTTAACATCAGGTATATGCTTTTAGAAGGCAACTTATTCTACCAGTACAACTCTGCTTTCAGCCTCCTACTGAAGTGTTGATTTGGCCACACGTGCGCTTTGCGAGGGGAAGGTTGTGCTCATTTGGAAAGCTCAGGTGATGGGAGAGTTCAAACAACAATCTCTCTAATGCTCTTTTAATATTTCTAAAATGAATTGAAGGTGATCTTTTCACTCCCTGTCCTAATTAGACTAATAAAATACTTCTGGGGAAAGCACTGCATAAAAAGAGAAGTGATTATTGAAAGTCTGTTCCTCAAAAGTATCCTAACTATAAGAAGGACCTGCCATTATACTGCTTTGGTTTATGTTTACTCAAATACTTTTTATGTTATAAAAGTGAAAGCAGTGAAACCCAACACTGTTGCATCTAATATTTGGTTTGCATGGATTTAGCCTTACAACACTTGTTTCATCATAAGTTAGTAACAGTAAATTATGGAAACACAAAGACTAGAAATAGCTGAAAATAATTTGGAAACTACTAAACAGAGGATATATCATTTTGTTACAGCAATCTGGAGCAGATTTGCATCAAGTGACACTAGCTTGTGCTGCGTACAGCATTAGCCTGTGTTGGTGCTGTACCTACCAGCAGCCTGCAGACTTAAGGTGAGTTACTGAGCTTCAGCACTTGGGTAACACGGCCTCAGTTTGCACATCCAGAAATTGACTGAGCAATTTGGGAGTTGCATTTTCAGCCTAGTAATTTCTACTGGCATGAAAATGTCCAAACACACACCAATCTTGAATAGACTTACTTTCTTCCTATACCTATGGACAAGGAGTAATTATGCCCAGTTTACAGATGGGGAAACCAACACAAACAGCTTAAATAATTTGCAAAGATTAGGCTGGCAGGTGGAGGGGAAGGCAGGAACATATACCTGTTCCTGAAGCCTCTGCTGTCTGCTGATGGGTAAGGCAGCCCATGAGCTCCACCCCAGCTCCAGGGCAAGGGGCTCTGTGAGCAATGCTGGAAAGGAGGGAGCACGTGGGGGGCCAGCCTAAGGCGGTACATGAGCCTGATCTACGGAAGTGGGCAGAGAGTAAAGGAATGAATGTTGTAAATAGTTCCCTCAACAGCAGTAGGCACTCGGGCACAAGTACATCCAAAGTACATCTTGGTTTTGACACACTGAGCCTGGTCTTTGGGGATATTCCTACAGCTGCCTTGGCCTGGCATGCTTGTGGGTGATAAAACAGTGCAGTAGGAGCTCCCCAGACAACCACCTCACTTTTCATTAAATATTCCCCAGTAGCTGCTTCCCTCTGAGCTGTCAGCTCCTGGTGACACGCAGCATGACATCACACAGGTGCAGCCATAGCCAGAGGATTATTTATCCCTCTTTACTCTGCTTCATGTAGGAGACACATTATGACAACAGCACCGATTGCATCTGCCTGATTTACTCCTTGTGCATATGCCGTGTTTACAAGAACAGATTTCATTCTTCCACATGTGATTTATATTTAACTGTAAAAGAATTCCACGGGAGATCTATCAAAAGTAATAGGAGGCATAATATTTTCTAAGAAGATAACATTTTCTGTTTGCACCAGTGAATAGGTCTTTAACAGGTTAGTGCAGAGCACTGCTGTACACACAGCTGTACTCAGCAGAGCACAAAGAATTGCTCAGGCAATGAGGAAGGTTCCATGCCCCAGTGTGCACACTGACTCCAGGTGCCCACATTTTCCCTGCTCTCAGAATCTTTTAACTCTGCTAATTTATAATTATTTACTGAACTTCATGCCCCAGGACTGCTTTTGGAGGCAAATCATGTAAGGAGAAATTTTGCTGGATTTCAGAGAGAAGGATGGAAAACCTTCTCCTCTGTTTGAACTGTTCACAGAGAAATAGAGATGTAGGGCTTGAACCCCAGTTACATTTGAATATTTACATATCTTTGGACTCAATCTTCTTTAGATTTCCTCTTGGAGTAATTTACATGTTAATGAACCCTAGAAATAATTCACGAATAAAAACACATTTCCCATACAAAAAACATACGGACCTTGACACAGAGCTGTGCGGCAGCCTCTGATTCAAACACTTTAAAGTTGAAAGGGATCAACCTCATTTGTCTCTTTTAGCTTTTACTTATTTTCTTGGGGTCTATTTTGAACAAACTCATTTCATAAAGTCATGGGGTTAAAAAACAACAAAAAAGGCACTTCAGATAACAACAGTAAATATCTGGCATATGGGGACTGTGGCTTATTGGATTGAGAACCTTATGCAGCATACTACAGGTGCTGTATTCACCTGTTCTATATTTCTTGCCATACACTGTGGTTGAACACTCTCATGGAACACTTGTTTTCTTTCACTGAGATTTGACATTTTACGGAAGATATAAAACAAGGACCACCAACATATGTAGGAAACTGATTTTGAAAAGCAAACTCCATGAGCCATTATGTCAAGGCTCTTTGCGGTTTGTGCCAAATTAGACTTAATATGGAAAAAAAAAATATGCACATGAAAACTGAAACAAATTGAACTTAAAAGTTCAGCTGCCTTAGCTACTGAAAACTTCAGAACAGGTGGTAGAGACTACAGACTCCCAAAGCACTGGAATAGTGTTTCCCTCTGCCCAGGAGTTGTTAATCTGTGGGTGGGACAGGGAGACATGGCCTTCACCTTCAGCCCCTCAGCTCTGCCCTCTCTAGTTTCAAACATCAGGTTTAAATTTAGCAGATGCAAACAAACATCCTGACAGCAGAAAGTTGGATTTTGAACATAAGAGCAGAAGGGTGAGGGAGACCATTTCCCACCATGATGAGCAAGGGAGCCATTGACACAAATTGGCTACAGAATACATAAAGGTGAGACCCTTCTTACAGGGGTAGTCAGTGTCTTGCTGTATGGGATATTATGCTCCATTGGTTTGTTCTGCAGAAGGAATGTGTGAAACTAAATGAAAAGTAGCAGTAAGGACAGAGAAGAGCCTGAGTGTGTTGCTGTGGCGGAGGTGAGCTCACCAGCAGGTCTGGGCTTTGCTCTATTCCTGGGAAAAGCTTCTTCAGGCAGATCTGGGACTGGATCATGTCACCAGCTTCAATTGCCTCTGAATATTCAGGTGAGAACCCCCATGATTTTTGACTTACATTTTCACAGTGAAGGATGACTATTTGTGATGACAATTTGTCTTCTCTGTGACAAGCATTAGAGGTTTGGAGGTTTTTTTTTGCATGCTGGTATCTCAGTTGTGTTAGATTTAGCTTGTGAGCAGCATCACAGAGGAGATGTAGCCAAATATCTCTATATGAGCGTAACTTCCATGCAGCCCCAAGGCTGTATTACAGCTCCTCTTCTGTCTCACACAGTAAAAAAAGTGCATACTTTGTGTGTGCCAGTTTGGCTTTAGCTTCCATCATGGTCCCAGGGAGACCTTTTCCAGCAGCTGAGCTAGCTCCTGGTGTGTCTCTATGCAAAAGTTTGACAAATCTGGACTCGATGATGCAAAATCATCCTCCCTCCTGATGTCTTCCTGCTGAATCTTTTCTTTGACTCTTCTCATCAGGCAGACCTTGAGGAAGGTACTTGGTCCTAGCATGGAATATTTTCTGGGCACATTTTGGCTAGCAAACCAACTGCCCTTCACTTTTACCCACCTGAGTTTGGAGATGTCCTCCCACATGGGGGACTGAGGCACTGGATTTCCAGTCTGACCTTCAGCTCTCTCCATCCATTGCTATGATGGCACTAAGCCTCCATGGAGACACCTATATTCAAGTTTTTCCCCACTGGTAAAACTCCTATTAGTAAAAATTTCAGGAGAGTTTTGTGTCTGTAGGATGGAGCATGTCCCCTTTTTTACTACAGCACAATAACTTTCACTCTGACTCACACCCCACAACAGTCAAGACCTCTGTGGTTTTCTTGATGTTATAGCGGTTGACTCATGAGTATCCAGGTTAAAGTCAGACTGTGGTGGGGAAACCTTCAGCTCACTGCCAAGCTGCTGTGGCCCTCATGGAGTAGAGAGCTAGTCCTGGGGCAACTTCTATGCTTAGTGTGTTGGGAACTGTGTCTTGTTTGCCAAGTTTGGGCATGGCACTGACAAGCCTAAATTCAATGGTATGGGGTTTGCTGACACCTACGCCCATGAAAATATTAAATTTCTGTGCTCAAATTCCTGCTGATGAGCTGCTTATCTCTAGAAAAGATGGTTCTGTTTTGAGATATCCTCATAATGATATCATAAATAATTGCTTCATTTCTCTGTATTCTCTTTCTTGACATTGGCAAGAAATTATTAGAATAAGCTTTAAATAAGATGATCTAAAATAACTGAAAAGGCTAAAAAAGAAACCAAATCCAGCGGATTCTTTTCTTGACTTTGCTTGCTTTTTCAACATCCTGCTTTTTGGTCTAAAATCTGAAATATATTCACTGGAAAATAATTTTTTCCCCTCATTTTCATTCTGCAAACTACCAGGAAAAAAAGAGCAAGAAAAGAATAATTTCTAAAGGACAAATGTAAGGTCATCTCTGATGCAGGATACCCAGTGCTAAGGAAAGGTGAAGAGTGCTCCTGCTTAAGACATTATGCAGATGTATCACTGGGTGTGAGGAGAAAGAAGTTTACTCAGGCTTTCCTTACATGGACATGAACACAGAAAGGGCAAGCACATGTAGGAAAAATATAAGCTTACACAGGGCATGATTTATCTTAGTCATGTATCCATGGAACTGGCCTTTATTTGAAAAGCAGCCTAATTACTGAAATTACTGCTGCTGAAGTCCTGCAGCACAGTAAAGGAATCTATATGCTCTCTGACATTAGAAAGTTTCACAATTTTCATGTGAGTTTCAAACAGCAATATTGATCAGGCAATTACCAGACTAAAAACAGCAGCAAAGCCTATGAAAGAAAGTGGAGTTTCTCTCTGCATTCAGAAACATCTGAAACGCATTTTGTGTGTGTGTTTCATGTAGTTGAAAATTTAACCAAATCACATCTTGTGTTCCAGCAGGTTTATTTTTCAAATAGGGGGAAGAAAAATTCTTGAAAAGAGAACAAGCTGCCCTGATGCTGTCCAAAAGGCTTGAGGCAGTTTCTACCCCATTTACTTGTTTGGATTTTTCTCAGCCCCATCTGTTTATTTTGTATCGAGCAATCATAGTAGAGCAGATAGCCAGGCTATAAAGATATGAGAGCAGGTGGGATTGGGAGATAATTTGTGAGGCACAATGCTATGTTCTCTGAATACAGCACTGCTGATTTGATGACTTGAGTGGTAACCTAATTTGTATGCTTTTATTTATTCATCTTAAAACCATACACTTTTTGTGTCAGGAAAACATGCATTTGTGGCTAAATGTGGAAGGGGGATCACACAGATGATGTGGCTGATTCTGCCAATTTATCTGCCTTTCAAAGGAACGCATCTCATAATTCTGAGCAGAAGCCAACAGCAACCTTAAGACTCTTCTGCCCCCCCTGCAACCACATGTTAAGTGCTGTTTGTGCACGGCACATTATTCCATGAATTGGCAGGGTTTGGGAAAGATGTTGTTTGACCACCTTCTGAGACCTGTCAGAGGCAGAATCCCCCATCTCCAAGGGCTGAAATAGGTACACATGTTCAGATGTATAGGTCTGCATATAAATACATACATATAAATTTAAAATGTGTTAAAGTGCTGAATAACGGGGTTTTCAGTTCTATCAAGTCCTAGGTTTTTTTAGACAGTTTCTTTATTAAATTTTCAAAGTGAAAAAACACTAAGCACTCCTCATCTTTAGATTCTAATAAAATTGGCATCTTAATTACATTAACCTGATCAATATACTAATAGAGCAGCTATGGCTTTTTTTGCCTTTACGAGAGCTATTGGGCTGATGGTGTGCAATGAAAATTTAATGCTCCTGTGTCTTCTACCTTAATTATGCCTAATGAGCTACTTGCCTTAATAAACAAGCAAATTCCAGCTTCCTGTCAATATTTTTCCCAGCAAGACAATATAATGTTAGATGAAACTGTCTTTCTTAATAATTGAAAGAGTTTCGGAATACTAAGTAATATGATCTATAAGGGTGCCTATGTGATATAAGCTGGTTCCCTCCATGGGTACTGATGAAGAGATTTAATTTAGTCATTTATTTATTAACAAATATTTCTCCCTTAGGCAAAGCTGGTCCCAATTAAGAGTCAAATTTTCAAATTATAAAAGTAAGTATTCTAATAAAGACACTAATTGGCAAGTACATCCTTTAAATATAGTCGTAAATTAGAATATGTCATGGCAAATGATGCCACTTCTATTAGCATCTCTCCAATTCAGGACCAAAATTTCCCTATTAACCAGGTTCACATTTTACCATGTTAAGAATGCCAAATGCAAATACTGTCCCGAACATCAGTAAAGCAGCCATACTTATGAAGCAATGGGTGGCTAGAGGCAGAATGTAATTGCTAATGTTTCTGAATCCACAGCTAAAAGCCAACAGGCAAGCTAAATAAACCCTGATAACCCAAAAAGTTATTGAGAGATCAAGCACAAGCCAAAAAATAACAGAGTTGGGACTGGCAGGAAAGCTTCCTACAGAATGAATTTTAAAGATGAGTAAAGAAGAGTAAGGATGAGACAAAAGTGATAAAATGGGGGGAAAGGGTTTTAGAGCAAGCGAGAGCTAACAATAGAAAAAATAAGCCTCAGTCACACTCCTTCAGGAAGACAGACACAGTGAGCTTTTTATATGCAGATCTGGAAAAGCTCCTTATAATTTTACAGAACAAGTAACCAATGAAACTGAAGACCATGAAAAGAAAAAGCTGATTGATGGAGTTATTTCAACAGCTGAAAATCTCCCCACAGTGTCATAGGGCTTACTCTGCAGGGTACACTGCCCTCCAGGTCCAAGATAGCAGCATGGCTGAGCGTGGATGCTGATTTCCAACAGCCCTCTCAGTGCCTCTGCTTGCGTACAGATAACAAACTAAGTGTTCTGGATCAGAGCTGAACAACTCATGGTGAACATTTTCAGAACAGTAGTAGAAGTACCTGTGAACATTTGAATTCATGATAATCAATGTTGTCATCCCTTTATATGTGCATTTCTAGGCAAAGAGGCACAGAGATCAGTGACAAGTAAGAGTTAAGCACGAGTTCTGCAGGACTGAGGCAGCTGCACAAATTGTATTATATGTAGCAAGGTGTGATTTTCTTTCATTCATGTGTAAACAGTTGCTCTTGCTTTATTACAACTTCATTTTACTTAAGCATTCAACGGTCTAATAATGATCTATATCCATTCCTCTTTATCCTTTATAGCTGCCTAACCAAGAAAGAAATCCTAAGAGACTGGCTTCGTGCAATGTGTTTTTTTGCAAATAACACTTTTTGCATCTCTTATTCAGTCTGGCAGCACTCTGTTTTCATTGTTCACTTGAGATATAAGAGATACACAAAGATATAAATTACACTGAATTTAACAAAGATGGGGGAAATTTTGTGATTGATGGAGGATCATCCACTGAGAATTAGATGCAGTGCTGATGTCACAGGGGGAGAAGATTTTACTTTCTTATGTAAGGCATAAATGTAACCTCTACGTGTCATACACATCATACCAGTTTGTAAGCAGGTTGTGTCTTAGCAGAGCAAAGATGAGAAGGATCACAGCTTGACCGAGGGGGAAAAGAGGAAATGGCATACACTTAAAATCTATCCATCCCTACAGCTATTGCCTGAGGGTCTGTCTTGCCCAGCACTGGCTGATTAAGAAAAACTGCAGGTAAAGAAGGAGCAAATACAAATGAAATACAGAAAGCTGGAAACACCTGGATGTGCTTCTTTAGTAGGGTACAGCAGGCTTAGTAAATACTTCAGGATTCACTGTTTCCCGGAAGTCTGCTTCAGACAAGCTTTTATGGAGGCAAGTAAAATAAGAAGTGTTTCAAGTCCTGACTTTTGCTGGTGATGTTAGAAGAGGAGACAGATTTTCTTCCCTCTGATTAAAAAGATATTGCTTGTCAAGTCAGTTGTGATAGTGAGTGTGCTTGCACGCAGTACCTAGCAGGAATACCACTACTGATGCAGTCTGGCATCTCAAGTGAAACAGATAGCTGTGGGATGTGTAGCCATCTTGAAAACATTTGAGACGGTACATTAAGAAGTGATCTGTCAATAGACGCTCATTTAATACATCAAATTGGTGAAATCTCTATTTGGAATTCAGAGTCTTATAATGCAGTACATAATTAGCATTTATATGCTGGAAGTCTTTGTAAATGAAAACACAAGTCTGTGTTTATCTGCTCAGTTGTCACATTTTCTACTCTCCCATCTCATTTCTATATTGTCTAAGTACATCCCTGTATTGAGAGATGCATTACTTAGCTTTATTTAATACTTTCATCAATCTCAAAATGCTTCACAAGGCACAGTGAGCCTCAGATTGTTTCAAACATGTGGTCATACTTTAGTTACAAAATAGCCTCAAAAAGGAACCTTGCTGCATTTCCCAGGTGTTTTTCCCCTCCAGAGTCCACCCATTGGCCAGCCCAGAGAACACCCTGGGCCAGCCAAGTTGCTTCCTTCCATTGCTAGCAATCTAGGGTGCTGTGCCACAGATGTGGACGTATGCTCCCAGCCCTTGCTGCTCTGTGATATGGGAGCTCTTAGGGAGAAGATGAAGCAATGTGGTGTATCACAGAATGCAAGTAAAAAGGCTTTTTTTGTGACTATGGTACCATCTTCTTCCCTTTGCTTATAGAGAAGCGAGAGAGATTGCCACAGAGAATTTTATAAGCCACAGGGGCCTTATAAACAGTGGAATGAGGAAGTAATTTTCTGGGATTCTCATTCATCCCTTTATACAATTTACACATTTTCATTTACACACCCCAAGATAAAATGTTACCCAGAATAGAATAATTTCAAATATGGAGAAATACTAGATGTTAACGAATATTTAAAGGGAATAGAATAACTGCAGGGAACAGTTCATAAACAAGCCATGAATGGGCAGACTTTTACTATGAGGGTTTGATGCTCATCTATATTCCTTTCTCACCAGTAGCAATCCACATTTCAGTGGATTGACTTTTCATTTTTATAGCATTGAAATCAGAGTTGAACACGCAGTGCATAGATGTGCACCAGTGATTTGGAAGTTGCTTGAATGATGCAAGGCAACAAAATTGTTTTGGCTGTTCTCAGTTTCTAGGTTACTTATGGTTGTAAATGAGATCAGGCTTAATAGGAAGTAAAGAAGTTGCAGGTTATTATCTGCTATATGGGAAAGTTTTCAGTACTTTTTAACTGGAAAACAACAAAAAGAGCCAAAAAGAATGAGTAATATTGATACTGCAGGTACCAAGTACACAGGGTTTATAATGAACAATATGCAGGATTACAGCAGGTTAACTGTATTAATGAAACTGTGTATGATAGAAACAGTGTATACTTGGAATGAAATTCTACCCCTCCAACCTTACACGCATGTATTCTCACAGCCTTCCTAATCAATTATAACATTAGCCTGTAAACATTGCTTACAGGAAAAGAAGTTACAAATTATTATCTAAGTGCATTTGGTTTTCTTACTGGGGAGCACTGAAAATTTTTATCTTTGTTTCATTTCTGCCTATCCTATTCTGATACCCAGATACTACCTGAGAGGTGCTGATAATCTCTCAATCATGGGACATTCACTATGATGCTGCTCTGGCCTTTTAATTTGAATAATTTATCAATTTAAGGAAAAAACAAACAAACAAACCAAATCAAATAAAAAAGGCACTAAACTAACTAAACACCAAGTATATAACCTTGAAACATGGATGTAGACCACAGTGTTGTGGATTGTGGTTACTTGGATTTTTTACAGTTCCTTTTTCTTTTCCCCCAAAACCTTTTTATGTACATATTTATAAAGCATAATATGAAAAGGGTTAGATTAATCTTGTCTTTAATGGCAAATTTCATGGCTGTCGATTCCTGAAAGCCAGAGCCAAGTTACAAGACAGACCAGTGATCTTTACCAAGTTGTGGAGCAGTTAGTTATATGTAATCACTGTCAATGAGACATTGCAGGGTTGTGTTACACTTTGATACAGATGAATGACCTGTAGTGATACAGAATTTGTGATGATCTGGCTTTAATTAACCTCTTTTGCAAGTGAAGCTGAACAAGTAAGAATACGGTCCTTTTTATAAAAGAATATTTTTAGCCATTAAATCCACATTAATACTTTTCATAATATATAATTTTGCGGGTGACACGGGCACTATTTCTACAGCTGTTCTTTAGAGAAAGAATGTTTTGTCATTAAAGACTAATAAGTGACATTACATTTAAGTGCTTGCATTAGATATGCTTCTTTGAATTTAATGATGGGGCAATGAGGCCTTTAATTAAATAGTCAAAAATTTCTACTGGGAGAAACAAAAACAAATTTATCTACAGGTTTTCTTCTCAATACAAAAATAAAATAGAACCCATCTGGTAGATAATCAATGCTTTTATCCCTAAAACTAAGTCTCACACAATTTTGTCTTTAAAAATTCATTTCTTGTTTCTGAAATCCATACAATGGGAAGAAAAAACTCATCTCCTTGGCAGCTATAGAGCTCTGTTCATTAATGCCTGTCTTGTGTCTCTGCAGAAAGTTCTTCTGGGAAGAGGTGGCAAAAGTAGTTATCTATTTTTTATGCACATACAATGTTTTCTACTGTAGATCACTGATTTATAATAAACAGTATTCTTGAATCTTTTCTGGCTTTCTGGAAGTATTTTTTCATTTATGTAATCATTTAGATCCCCTGTAGATATTATAGACAATAGGCATTACCAGACTGGCGAAAGGAGCTAAAACCTGCCCAGAGTACCATGTTATCATAGTCACCTGTGCTGGACTTAGTACTTGAAATAAAAATCAAGTTAGGTGAATTTCATTAATTTTTTCTGATAATTTTTTTCAGGTTTAATATAAAATTAACAAAACTTCCTATGCTCATCTATAAGAAAAGAAAAAGTAGTACCAAATGGAAAACCTAATTGTGACAGCTGATAAAGTCTGCAGAGGAAGCTCTTCTCCTGGACAAAAATGGTGATATGAATCATTCACTTCCTTCATCCTACTGTCTAGTTACCTTAACCAAAATGGGATCCAACTGTTTGTGCTTTTTTATCACTTTAAAATGTATTTGATGAAAATGCAGCTCCCTTTTGCAGTGTGGCAAGTCAGTTGCAGTACTAATCCCCCTATTAATTTCTGTATCGATTAGTCAAATAACACTAGCTTTTGAGTAGCAGCCAGCACATTTGTCATGTTATTTTCCCCGTGCTGTATCCTCTCACCCACAGACATGAGACTTTACATAAATACATACAGTTATGAACATTCAAACAGGAATGCATGGATATTTCCCTTTAACAAGAAAATTGACAGAACATCCCTTAAGGTGAGGTCCCCTGCCTTAATTTTTCTACATGGTTGGAGGCATAATATATATCATGCTTTTATACTAAATGAAAATATGAGTTTTGCTAACTATTGAGCAGGCAAAGACATTCACTGAAATAGCCTTGCACCTGAGAATCCAATATTTCCCTGCACTTGTCCCCAGGTACTGCTTAGCCTGCCTCTGAGCTTGAAATTCTCCAAACATACCAAAGTCCTTATTCTTCCAGCCTGAGCATTGTTTAATGAGATAATGAAGAAACAAAGGAACAGCATCAGCCAGAACCAAAGCATATTATCATGTGGAAAAGCATTCACAGCTCACAGCTCCATCTGCTCTACCAGTGAACATTAAATATTTTTCAAAAATGCTAAGCAATTAGAAAAAAATTATGAATGTAGATGGTGGCTAAGGCATCATTTAATTTTTAACATCATACTTTAAATGGATTCCAATTACTGTAACACCCAGAAAGCTAAAAATAGTATGCAAACAGTAAAGACATGCTGAAAATCTGATTAATCTAGGAAAGAATTACACATGCATAAACATATTTGCACAGAAGCAGTTGCAAACTTATAGGTTCCACCTTGAAAATGCATATAACAGTATTGAATTTTAAGTTCTTGGAGGGTGACCATTTTAATGCATTGCCTTGTGGTAATAATCACTCGCACACATATATTTCTTAGGCACATGGCTGAAGCCCTTCATGAATTAGATGTCAAATGATTACCCATATCCCAAAGCTCTGGGACATAACTGCTCCACATGAAGACTGATTTTCTGTAATAACTGGAAATTCACCAGTATTCTGACAACTGCTAGCCAAAACTGTAACACAAATGCATTATTATCAAGAGCTACTGTCACACTATCAAAATATTGTGTAGACGTGCAGCTATTGTATGTTGGTGTAGCCTTGTGTATTGTGCAGCTATCAGTCCTAGAGGCATTCAGCCATGCAACTTGACAGCTCTGAAAAGAGAATTAGCCATACTTAAAACAAAATTTAAAATGTCATCTATTATAAGTAAATTGAATTAAAATACTCAGAGATTGTGGGTGTTTGGTATTGGTTCTAAAGACACAGTAGTAAAAAGAAATGCACAGATTATAGTGAAAGAAGGAACCACAAAATAAAGGGCTTTTTAATTGTAACAAAGCATCATCAGATCTGTAGTTCTCTGCTTCTCAGCTGGGTTATATATGGGTGTGATTAATCTATGCATGGGAACCTAATGACTGCAGTTGCATTTTGGGATTTCTAAGATTTTTAAAGGACATGCTTTGAAATGCTAAGAGTAAAAATAAAATCAGAAACACAAAGCAAGTAGAATGAGTGCATTTTCAGAAAACCCAAAAAAAATACTCCAAGAATTCTTAATATGGAATACACAACATATTGGAAACTAGAAATTTTATTTCTACATGAAAACACAACATATATCTCCAACATAATAAGGTAACACCTGTAGTTCTATGCTGAACATATTCTCCCATGAGAGCTGACTATGTCTTATGCTAAATATACTTGCAGTGCTGCAGGTGTGGACAAGACAGCTGCTTTCATGATTTTAGGAATGTCTAATTTATAGAGCTTCCCTTCTTAAAGGTTGGGCTACTGCTTCATTGCCAGAGTGAGCATTTCTTTCTCTAACACTTCAGGATGCTGAAAGCTACTGCTGGACCTGCAGTGTTAAAAAAAACCTGAATTGAAAACTACTGAACAAATTGACAAGAGATGAAAAGTATAGTTAGTGTTTGGGGGTATGGAGAACTCTTCTGAATGAATAAGAAAATTGGGATGGCTCATATGAGACTTTCTTCTGTCTACTGGCTTTACAAAACCACTGATAATACTCCATGGAGTTTCCTTGCTAAAGAAGAGTTGAGTGTTTATCCAATCTGAAGCCAATGGCCTCTGCTCTGGCTACTGTTTTTAAACACTTCAAGTCATTCTCCTGCTTATTGCTCTTGCCAACTCATTTTCTGATTAGAAGATACTGTTATGTTTACACTCTGTCATTATCTTTTAGTAGCAAATGTTGTCCAACGGGATGTTCCCTGCTAAGTTAATGCTGTACTCACAGATCATCTTGGCTATAGAAACATCTCAGACCTCTGTTTAAATCAACACTAACAGAAAATCTATTGCACTTTTCACTGTAAATTTGATCCAGTTCTTAGTTTTAGAGATGTTAGCAACATTAGTGAGAATAAATAAGACCAGAGCGTGCATGCAAAGAAAACAATGTCTGAGCTACATAATCCATACAAAACATCGTGCGTGAAAAGATATTAAAGGCATGATATAGCAAAATGTTCAAGATCCAGTGACCTCCCTATAACTCTTTCCACCTTCCCAATCAGGATTTTTGTATTGTCATCTAACTATCTAGCTTTTTATTTGCCTCTCCAACTTCCCATCATGGAGGAGTCAATTGAGAGACTACCACAAAACGCAAAGTAAGGATCTCATTAATTTTATTGGTGCAGATACATATCTCTCTCTGTGCACTTAATTCTGTATTTGTTTATGTACTGTATCTTTATCTTTCTGGTCTTGTTTTCCTGTTTTATTTGAAATGTAAAGAGCTACTCTGTTATCCTGTGTCTTTGCATGGTATCTAAATCAATGGTGCCTTGATGTGTTACTGCCTCTCACACTGCAATACAAATAATAACAATACTGATCGTATCTTCTTGGCTCTGCCTCGAATAGAAGAGGACACTTAGAAGCCAGTTGCATAATAGCAATAAACACAAAGTATCATATAATAGATCTTCAAAGATACATCTATAATATATTTCAAATCACTGCTGCTTGTGCAATGTTACTGCAAGGGAAACTGCTGGGGAAGAGGAATGTTCTGAAAATATCCATCATCTTTTACTATCTGTGTAAATGTTTTGAAGATGGGCTGTAAAACTGCATTAAGTTTACAATAAACTTAGAGGCTCCTAACCTGTTACAAAGTGCCAAATGTCAGTGTTCATCCACTGAGGCACCAGGCTGCTGTTTCTATAAAGCTTTTATGCTTGCTATCCCAAAGAGCAGCATTGCATTTCACTTTATTTCATTTTATTTTGCGATTTGCAGGCCAGTTTAGGCGAAGTAGGAAAGTCAGAACCAACAACACCGCAGGAGAAGCTGCAGCGACCAAGTGGAGTGGGTGAAATAACATTTTGGGTTCTAAGTTGTATCCAAGAAAATAACTAGATATTTGGTTGTTTGTGTGTGTGTGTGTGTGCAGTCTATGTGATTCTTTCCATATGGAGATTTGGAGATGCTATATCAGAGATTATATGAGTTCCTTAGAAGTGGGTGAAATGCAGACATGTACCTCATTGAGAATATAAGTCCTCTCTTATTGCTGATCTTTTAGTAGTTAAGCTTTGCAAGGCTTTACCATGTTGTGCCATAGAAAGCCAAGAAAATCACCTAGATAATACTGTAACAGGCTTTTTCCCTCTGGAGGACTAGGTTCGCAGGATAAGCTGCAGGCTAGCTTTATGCTCACCAACCCCAGTAGTCCCTAATTGTTTTTTTAAGGGAGAGAACACTGTGCACTCAATATCCTGGTTTCTTTAGTGTTCTCCATCACCCACATTAGAGCAATTTCTGTCTCTGGGAAGGATGAACACAAAATGTAGAACTTATTATTTCTGCTAATAAACATATATTCCCTTGAAAGCCTCATACTGAGAAAGCACACTGAGAAGAGCTCTTCTCCACAACATGGGCAGGGCAGACAGAGAACTGCTGAGCATGGGGAGCTCACAAGCCATGGAAAGCCAGCAGGGGTAGAGAACCATCTTTAGTGTAACTGTGTCTTTTATTCTTAATTTTCATGTCATTTTTCTAAACCTTAACAGACACTGTGCTCTTTTGTAAATATGGGTAAGCATACACAGATAGCTAATTAAAAGTAAACAGCTCCATATTTATGGAAGTTTAATCTAATGGACACTTAAATCAGTTTTCATAATATTGTCACTTGAAGGTTATGCCGTTTAGAGTGGGTAAGTATTGAATCCTAGTTACAGTGGGGATGGTGCTTAAAAATGTAACTATCAGCTTTATGGAGAACTATAATTATCATATGTAAGAAAAATATGATTCAAGTGCTTACATGTACACCAGAAGTGTGATTCACTGTTGGATAATTGACCATTCTGTACATTTTGTCATTCAGTGACCTCCTGTTTTAATTTGTGGCTTAAACCTGTAGAGAGCAGATATCCCAAGGTTAAAGGGTGAGCTTAGAAAATGCAAATTAGGCATTTGCTTATGAAAGCATTTTGCTGCCCTCTAAACTTTCATTGAAATCTCAGTTCATTTAGGAGGTCCAAGATCTCATTATCTTGGCTGTGCAAGGGGAAACAAGTTGATGTAAAGCACCAGACTTGCTGGACTGCAAACAGGTTAGCTTATCTGGGAATACAAGTGGCTGATAAATCATTGAAAGCACCTAATAATTCTTTGTTGCTGTTCTTGACGGAGAGGACTAAATCCAGCCTCTCATGCCCTATCCAGTTTGGTACTATCCAACTGGCAGAGATATTCCATGAGCTTTCTCTCATCTGATGCTGATAAATGAGGTCTTTTACCAGTGAAAGATAATGTCAGAACTTGTCTTTACTGCAAGTCATTTTTACCCAGCTTTCTCAGAACATTCCTCTAAATCTCTGGTTTCTTAGAGACTAGACTTTTCAGAACAGTGTCTGCATGCTTGCCACATGTGAATTGTGAGAAGTGTGAATGACTGAGCCCAAGAAGTAGTTCTCCAATTCTTTTCCTTAAACTAGGCCAGAACACACCAGACCAGATCATTGTATGAAAATCTTTTGTCCTCCAGCATATTGTCAGACAGGTGACCCCAGATCTGTGTGCTTGGGTGCAGCTACCTCCCACCCTAGATCTCTACTGGCCTCAGCAACTTGCAATTTTCAGGGCAACTTTGTCACCAGCCCTTCTCTCTTCCCTATTGAAAAAAATCAAGGATGTTTGCCACAATGGGTTAAGTTTGGTCCAAGCACTGCTTTACCTTACTGCATGTATCAACCATCACTGCCAAGCCCAAAATTCTTGATACCATCTCTGGTATCAAGAATTCAGATGCTGCTTCCAGATAGTGGAAGGAGAATCACATACCAGATCAACAGAACCTGTCTAATAGCTGCTGAAATAGCGCCAGCACTGACAACGTGGCTTGTTGGAGTGGAGGTGTCTGGTGGTAGAGAGTCCAAATCTGTGGTAACCTTCCTTAACCAAGGGGAGAATCACCTGAAGACAAATAACTCCTCAACAGTTTTGTCAGCTGGGCTGTATTTAATTTCATGCTTTAGTTACAACTCAGTTACATATAATTAAATCTTTGTCTGCATAACACACTCTAAAAATAAGCATAGATGCAGTCACTGAGAGATACGTTTAATTTACACTTGAGCTACTCTTTTTGATGTCATTACTGACTTAGTGTTGCTCAAACCTCCAAAACGTGGGTTAGTATCTTTTTATCAAAGAGTGATAGCCTTCATTAATAAAGCCATCTTGACCCTTATTTTACCTGATACCAACTTTGTGGTGATGAATAACACTGTCCCAATATTTGCAATGAATCAGAAAATCATAGAATGATAGAATAGTTAGGATTGGAAAGGACATTAAAATCATTCAGTTCCACCCCCTGCCATGGGTAGGGATGCCTCACACTAAACCATATCACCCAAGGCTTCATCCAACTTATCCTTGAACACTGCCAGGGATGGAGCATTCACAACTTCCCTGGGCAACCCATTCCAATGCCTCACAGCCTCACAGTAAAGAACTTCCTCCTTATATCTAGTCTAAACTTCCCCTGTTTAAGTTTTAACCCGTTGTCCTATCACTGCACTGCCCAATGAATAGTCCCTCCCCAGCATCCCTATAGCCCCCCTTCAGATACTGGAAGGCTGCTATGAGGTCTCCACGCAGCCTTCTCTTCTCCAGGCTCAACAGCCCCAACTTTCTCAGCCTGTCTTCATACAGGAGGTGCTCCAGTCCCCTGATCATCCTCGTGGCCTCCTCTGCACTTGTTCTAACAGTTCCATGTCCTTTTTATAAAAGATGCATGTAACAAATTGTCATGAGTTCTTTTGAATGGTTTTAAAGAATGTAACAAATGACCAACACTTTGTTTTCTTAAGATAACTAAATAAATATTCAAGTGACACAGGTGTTCTCACTATTTACAATGGCCAAAGATTATTTTTTTAACAAAGCAAGGAAATAGAAGGGGATAAAGGAATATTACAAGTGCTAGAACTGAATATCTTTTTTGATCAAATTCACTTTCTCTAAGATTGTTTACTGTGTTTTATTTCCTTTTTTTTAACCCTGTGAATTATATTTCAGGCATACACACCTAAACATATTGTTGCTAAAGGTTTCTGGTTTTATCTTAATTATCACACAAATGTTGTTGCTCTGTAGCTCAAATATGAAGTAATTGGTTTTCATTTAGATGACTGAATGGATAATATTTCTGTAGAGTGGTGTTTAGAAGGAGCTTTCAGAATAATTGGCAGCTTAAAACTGGATCAGAGCTCTATAATCTAATGGGAGGCTCGTTTTTACCTTTTTCTAGGTAGTATTGAGGTTTGTAATGATTAAATTGTATTTCTTTAATTCTGTTCGTAGGACATGGTTAGAATGAACTTCTGGTGGATATCGGTATATCAATCTGTGTCCCACAGTGCAGTTTGGATTCAAAGATTTACTGGAAAACCAGGGGAGAATGAAAGCCATAATTCACAGTAAAAGATTTTAACAAGTGTATGTTAGATTGGTACCGAGATTCAGTCATAAGCCTGTTAGAATTATGCATATATAACTTGGTCTTTCTAATGCATTAGAAATACTCAATGATGAGGAATCATGTACACTCCCATATTCACCTCCAGAAACTACTAAATGTGTCTTGCGAAATGTATTTACTTTCTGGACTTCACTAAGGTGAAATCAGCTGAAAATAAGACTTCTCCTGCTACAAATAAAAAAGAAATAAAAATTCAATGGACCAGTTCATGCCTACTCTGAAGTTATTTTAGTGGTGGATAGGGAAACAGTTATTCACACTGTAAAGAAGCTATTCATTTAGGGAGTCCTAACCAAAGATGAGCTAGGCACACCTCAGTTGCTACAGCTGATGGGATGCCACCGCTGTGCTTCCCAGCACACCTTGGGAGCAAGCTCATCCAAGAGCTTCAAACCTGGAGTTTTGCTGCTTTTCACATAAACCACAATTGGTTTAGAAACTAATGTCTGAAGCAGAGAATAAAAGTCGTCCTGGTGACAAAAGATTCACTAAAACATCAACACCAAATAAAAAAACCATTTGAGAAGAGGTGCTGGGAAACATTTTTATCAAGTAAAATAATGAGAACTTCAGTTTCATTGGAGAGTGTGTGTATGCTTTCGTATTATCCTCATATTATTCATTAAAAACCTTCCCAAGGCAGAATTTTTGGTGGAAATTGAAGCTATCATAAACATTTCAAGTTAATCAAATGGCTTATTTTGTGCTTATACCTCTTTTTTAAAATTGCTGTTAAAAAAAAAAGATCAAAGTAATTTAATGAAATGAAACAATGGAGTTATTGATCACTTATTTGCATTCAGATTATTTAACTTTTAGAGTCAAATTAGATATTAAAACATGTTTTGGTATAAAGTTACTTTATAAGCTGCTTGTCAATTGACTGTGAAAAACTTGCTGCTGCTTAGTTTTCTGATATTTCTGAAGTTAATGAGAGAGGATTTCTTGCTTGACAAGAGACAAATAGACCTTTCAAACTCATTTTATTCTCTCAAACTATAGCTTAGTTTAGTCCCATATTTGAAGCTAAATATACCCTAAACCCCAACAACTGCTAAAGTGAGAGTGTGACAAGCCTGGCTTGATTTCTGGAGGGACTTCTTTCAGCTGTCACTGTGACTGAATCGAGGTGTGAAGTAGGATTTGGGTTAACAGACTTATTGAAACGGGAGGCAGGAGCTAACAAATGGAAATAAAACCTAAAGAAGGCAGGTTTTATTTATTAGGTTATAAAGCAGAGGAACAAAAAGTAATTAAGGGAGGAAATGTGAAAAACGATCATGTAATCATGCTGCAACTGCCTGGACATTCTGTGCCTCAATGAAAAAGCCCTGTGTATCAATGGTAAAGACAGTTAACGTTAGTTTTGGGGACCTAGAGGGGATTTGGAGGGTTGTAACAAGCTGTGGCTGAACTGCCTCATTCTCAGTTCTTGCTATAATAAATCAGCTCAGTATGGAGCGTTAAAAAGCCCCCTTTTTAGGACATCACATGTTTTCTTCTTTCCCTGGAGGTGAAGGTACAAAGTGCCCAGTGCTGGTCAGACACCCTTGATTTTGCAGGCTGGATACAGTATACTTAATCCCAAACCCATCACAATCAAGGGAAAGATTTCTGGAAGATTTACTGGATTTCAGACTATCCTCGTAGTGAAGTGCTTGATCCTGCAAAATGTGAATCTCTCTTTTGCTATATAAAAACTTTTTGTTTGATTCAATGAGCAGTTTTGCACTTAGAGATTGATCCAAAGCCTGCTGAAATTAGCAAGGAGCTTTCTGTTGACCTTAACAGGTTTTGGATTATGCTTTAAGTGAAAACCAGTTCACTGGCTTAATCAAGGAATATTTATAAAGTAAAAGCCAAAGGAAACTTATGAAAGAAAAATCTTTCATTTCATGCAGTATCAGTTTTAGAGCCAAAAATATAATAAAAAATCCTGCAACATTTTTCTCTTTATCATCATCTTTACAGGCTTCATGAACCTCATCTAAAAGGTGCTCTAGGTAAAAAGTATTATCATTTTGATGAATGCCAGCCCTTTGACATGAGGAAAAAAGTCTTTTATTCTCTGACAATGTCCTTGCCAAGCTAAGTAGAAGATGTAGGCAGAAAGCTTTGGGGAAACCCTCATGCTGATGAATCAGAGCTCCCTGCTGAGAGGCAGCCTGATGATACCTACCATCTAAACAGTTTTGTACCTTTTCAGCAGGTTTAAGAATCAAGTTTGCCTTTTTGTAAGATTTTTAAAGGCTTACAGCTGAACCTGAACCTGTCTCTTTACAGAAGGAATGAAATCTGTTTCCCATATAAGACTCTTTCTTACTGTATTTTCACTCTTAAGCTTTAAGCATGCATTCTTTTATTGCCTTGTCTAATGGATAATGTGGCAAAATGTCATCTTGCATGGTCAGTTGTGGTGGGTGGGGTAGAAAAGATGCAGACATTCCATTCTGAGGAGCTGGGGACTTACAGAGCTCATCAAGACTGCATGAACCGCCAAAAGCAAGACAGAAAACTCACTTTTGATTAAGCACTTATGGTGCTTTATATTTCAGATTAACTGGAAATACTGTAAAGATAATCCCCTCCTTAATTTTGGATTACCTTTTTGAGTTATATGGATGTTGATGACACCCTGAACAGTATAGGAGGTATGACAGTAATGGAAAATATTAGTCAGTATGTTAAAACAACAACAAGAAAACCCCCAAATGCCATTTAGTCTGATTTTTCACTTTGATTTTTTTTAGTTATTTTTTTTCCATGTTGAGCTCTATCTCTATCTAAAATTAAGTGCAGCAGCTGTTTATGACAGATTATTTGTACAAATGTAGAGCCTGAAAGCATTTACATCAAACTGGGTATTTACTATGCCAGCCACAGAATAAACTTATTTTCCTATTAGGAAAATCTCATATAAAGTGTAGCCAGAGAGAAAAATCAGTTTCCATCCTACATGTGTATTGTCTTTACGTATTTTTATCAGATAGAACAAGTAACAATGTATTTATTTTTCCCAGCCTGAAAGGTTTACATTCTAAATAGAAGTTAAACTGTGATGTCGGAAACAGAGGTACAAGAAATTAAACTTCCCAAAATATCAAAACATCCTTGCAACACGGAACAGGTTTCCTCCCAAAAATAAGTGGAAAAATTTAGTTAGATGACTAAACATCTGATCAACAAGAAATGACTCTATAAAGTCAGAGCACTAGATCTGTCCCTGTGCCTGGCCTTAGTACCTGGGATCCAGATTGCTTCTTGGTAGAGCTTGGTGTCATTTCAAGCAATGTTGTATTTCCCTTGGCCTGTCAAGCAGAGCACATATTAGAATTTATTATTAAATATTTTTGCTGCTCTGTGTTTCTTGTTTTATCCCCAGTTCCATAACACATTGCGTATACTATATTATTACTGACTTTAAAGCACACAACAAGATCAAACCTTGAAAGAACTGTTTCTTTTGGGGAAGTGGAAAATTGGCAGGAGAAATCACTTCTGCTTTCAGAAGCAATGGCAGAAGCAGATGCTTAACGCATATTGTGCGAGGATAGTGAAGCAGAAGCAATTGGAAGAGAAACTAATATAGAGATCACACATAATCTGCAGAATTTAAGAAGCAAGAAATATATGCTGCCCAGCTACTGCTTAAAGCACAAACTGAAGCAGACAAGGTGAAGGAAGAAGAGTAAGCTGAATACTTTAATCACTTCATGTGAAGAAAGCTTGCTATATGAATGCCAAAACTGTGGATATTTAGAAAGTATAAAATTGATTATGAAGAGATAAGAGTGTGCTAGTTTAAAAAAGGCAACTTGGATACAAATGAAACAGAGAAATCATTGGTATGAAATTGTTTGTCATGGTGCAGAGTAGAATCTACACAAGGTAATGAATCAAAACTTCAAAGTCAAGGACAAAGACAAGGAAAGAAGAGACCAATTACAGCCATCAAGACAAGCTCATTAGAAGAGCTGTAAACATCAGAATTTTTGTATCTAAGGGTTTTGGCTTAGTGAGCACTTGGGTGGCTGAACTTCAAAGTTATTAGACCTTCTGAAAGGTTTGGACACAGTCACTATGTCTATTTCTGCTTTTCTTCTCATTATCAGTATCATGAAACACAATTCCATCCATGATAAAGAGAAATATCTGACCCAATATTTGGTGTATGACAGGCATGGCTGAAAAGGGAAGGTATATTCTTCTCAATTATTTTATCTGGTAGGATCCTCGCAAAAGGGACGCATTAACCTCAACTCCTGAAGGAGACAGCAGCTCATACCAGCAGCTACATTACCTCTGCAGTTTCAGCTATATGTTTACTACAAGGTGGAGTCTGTTACGGCTTTAACTGGGCTTCTATTGCTTCAAACTATGCACATAACCTCAGCTCTAGCAAAATAACTGCAAATAACTGTTCTGAATATGTCCATTACACTTTCTGCATCTTCCCAGTGTAAAGCACAGAAAACTGACTGTGGGATGGTGACTCTAACCCAAAGGGAATCCCCAAATCTGAAAAATGTGGAATATATTGGAGAGTCCCGGGCCAACTTCATGCAAAGCATTGCATTATTCTATACGGGAATATGAGCATGGCAAGGGAAGATCAGTGCCTTTATTCAGTCTCAGTGTCCAGACCTATGGCTGGTCATATTCCAGTGCATTCAAACAAGAAGAAAAAGTTAAGGCAAAAATGTTTGCCCAGCAGTGTTTTCTTTCAAAAATGATTTAAAGAGCTCATTTCTTCATACCCCAAGCCCTTATATTCTAGTTAAAGGCGGTATTTAAATACTGTAAGAGTAACAAATTCAGAATGTCTTGCAATATTAAGTTACAGGTGTAACAAAGCTTAATAACTTTGTAAATGCAGGAGTGAGAAAAAGTTGGTCAAATATTGCATTTTCTTCATAATTTATAATAGTCCTTGTAGAAGCCTGAAATGTTTGCTTACCAAATATTCATTAGCTAATATTTGTACAGTGCTTTGAAAACATAAAGGACTAACTATGTGCTAATTATAATTATACTTATCAAACTCTTTCTTTTATTTGTTTTATGTGACTGTGTCTATGAGGATGCACAGAGGCTGCTTTGGAAGCATCTTTGCCTCTTATAGGTCTGTATTAAAAGCACTTATTTCCTGGGGAAAAAGAATAATAACCAGGACAGGCTTGCAGAAGGATGGGAAAGGTAGCAAAGGCATAGAGTGTATCAGCTTCACTGGGGCGTTTTGTTATATTTGTGTTTACAAGCCTTATCAAATGCTGTACATATATCATGCTCTGTCTAGAAGACAAGAGTTAAAATTAAAGCCTTGTTTTCCAGGAGATAAATGATGGCATATTGAAAGGCTGCTAAGATGCTTGGTTTTGTCCCAGTCCCAACAGGGTGGACACTGAGGATGTTGTGAGGTGTGGGAGCTGAGACCCTGTCCTGCCACTGGCCCCGCCTGGTGATCACTGCTTCCACCAGCACTGATTCCCAATAGTGCACTGTCCTGCTCATTGCTAATGCCTTCCCTACACTAACAGCAGATTGCATTGCAGCTGTCTTTTTGATATAGTGGGAAGGGGGATGGAAAAAATAAATCCCTTTTTGCTAATGTTGGAGTCCTTTTCGTATTGCTTGGCAAGGACACATGTGGGCCTGTGCACTCCTCCTCTCACTGCTAGCCTTGCTCAATGCAGCTTTCTGCAGACCTTATTTCTTCTGCAATCCCTATTTCCCCAGATGGTTCAGTATTTTGCTCCCACTATTTAAAATTAAACTTTCCCATCGCCATTGTCCGGCAGCCCTTATCCAGGCACTGCCAGCACCACACACTCCACCATTTCTTCCCTCCCTTCCCAGGGGTTTAATTCGCTTAATTTGCTTTCTGTGAACTTTTCCTGGCACAAGCTTAATGAACTAAATGCCATGTTTTTATAACTTGAATGTGCAGATAAGCACCTAAGAAAGAGGCCAGATTGACAGCACTGGAAAATTATGCTTTCTGCAGGTTTGCAGCACAGGGAGAGTATAGAGAGCTTTTCTTACGTGCCAGGCAAGCCCCTAGAAGCTTTGAAAGGAGACTTACCTTTCCTATTTACGTGTGGCCAGTGTCCCTTTGCTGCTAGAATATCATGGTAGTTTGGAGAAGAAGTCCATTTTCTGGATTTTACTTGTCTCTAAAGGATATCCTGTAGTTCTTAACAACGTGTTAAACAGATCTGCTCTGTGCATGCATCTGAACAGTGCTTGCTTTCTGTCTTGCCTAGCATAAAGTGACACAAGAGCAATACTTTCTATAAATAACTTCCAAAAGGAGCTACTAATTATTAATGCAGAGGATTCCAAAAGAAAAAGAAAACAGCATTTCACAGCAAGAACTTTTAATGAGAGTGCCATTAAGGCAATCAGTCTACAAACCGCAAAATGAATTGCAAGGCAGCCTTTCCATTTCTTTCCCCTCAGCTGGAGTCACAACTGCCTTTTTGGATTTACCTCCCCAAATCATGGTCCATCACACTTCCCAGGTGAACCAGAAGGATGATGCCAGCTTCTGGCCAGCTGACAGAACGTAAGAGGGAGCCTTTCTGATGACATGCTTGTCTTGTGCTCTGGGAGCCAGACTAGGCAAGCATGGGGTTAAAATGTGACCCATGTATAGGATTGCAGTTGAAACCAGTGAAAAACCCCCAGATATTCACCAGATGCTGTGAATGTGTCCTTCAGCTTTTATCTGCACCGGGATCACTCTGATGGTTCTGAAGTCAGTAGCACTGTAGACCTAAAGTGATGCAGTACTTGGGTAAGCACCAAGTATCCAGAGACCATGAAGCAAAAGAAGCTTACCCAAGGACAGGGAGTAACTCCGCTATACAGAGAACTTCAATACTATGTGCAATTCTAAAATGCCTTCCTGTAAAACTGCTCAGAAAAATTATGTTACCAACAAGTATATTTTGTAGAAACCCAGTGCAAATGTATTTGTACAAAAAAAATAATTTTGAACTTTGCTGCCTGATCAACATCTTTCTTACAAATATTTAATACTGCAAAATACTGAATTAAGTGTATTTTTCATTAAATATTTTTATCTTTTCAATGAAATCAGTGATTTAGAAAGATAAGTTTTAAGCACAATCACATTTTAAAGTCAAGTGTAAAGTTTTGGTCCTATCACCTTTAGGGATTTAACTTCCATTAAGAAGTGCAGAGGTAAAAATCTATTTGTGACATCAACTCAAGATTGAGGAGAGAATAAAAAAGAGATTGCAGGAAAAATAAACTACATTTGTGCAGACTGGCATTACATGAAATTAAATAAAGCAGGTGCACGTTATTTTGGTAGTCAGTCTCGAATATTTTACTGTTGCTTTCAAACCAAGATGGAAATTTCAAATGAGGAAAGAGGAAGTGACTTTATATCCCATATACTTTATAGGTTTAAACAGTTTATTTTCAAGACACTTGTGATTACTCTGTTTTCTGTAGGTGGATGAATACTGAATGTTTTGCAAGACAAAATGGCCCTGCTGCTGCTGATTTTTGTAAGTTTTGGAGCATTGAAATTTCTTTGCCATTTCCGATGTTCTTGTGAGACCTTGTTGCGTTAAAAAAGCTTTCACTTCTTACTAAGCGGTTGCTATTATTAATATTTCACAACTGAGGTCTAAGGATTCTGAACTTTCTCTCACTGTAGTATTAAACAAATATTTTAAGAAGTGTAGTAGTTTTGCCAAACAGAATGTAAACTGATGAATGACTTCATCTGACCCCAGACAGAGCAACTTATTAAAATACAAGTCACATTTTTTTTAGAAGGGAATGATGTGACAGAGTAAATGAAACGAGGAAATCTGGAAAATCCGGAGTGAATTCTTCCCTTGTAGATAAATGCAGTGTAATGGAAAGGAGAAAACATTTGAGTGTTAACCCTAAACTTGAAAGTCTTCCTCGACAATGGCTGGGATGTCTTATTCAGAATAAATGAAGCACTAAAATATGTAGTGACATCAACTCTCCTATTGTTTATTTTCTTGAGAACTCAAATGTTTCTTTTTGATCATCTTTAGCAGCTAGATGATGTTTTGCCATGGGGGCAGGTGAGTCCAGAGCTGTTGCAGTTTTGCATGATCCAGCTGTGGTTTCTGTCATTCCCAAGACAGCGTTTTGTTGGAAATATTGATGCCAGCCTTCTCTTGAAGCCTTCACCATGTGCTTTATGAAAACTGAATCAGTAAGTGGCAGTAATTAAAGGAAAAGGGTCTTGAGAGAAAAGGTCTTGGAGGAAATTTAGAACAGGTAAAACATACATGAAAAAGGAAAGTGAAAACGAACTGGCAATTTCTTTGCCTTGCAATGCATAACAGATAAGAGACAAAGAAATATAGTGGATTGTTTGGGTATATTGCAGGAGTAATTGAATTAAAAGAAGAGGAAGATCTGTCAGTGGTGCAGTTTTACCTAGGGTAAGTTTTGAACTGGTCATCAGAGATTGTCTTGTGGATGATATAATGTCTTTTGAAAAACAGCACTTTTAGCAGAGAAATAGTATGTCAGAGATTCTGCTTATGAAGGAAAGGCTAAGAAAATTAATTGCATCCTCCCTGCCAATAAGAAAAAGAGGAGACTTCATAATAACTTAATTAATCAGTTATAAATAAATTATGAGGAAAGTGTACATGATCAATCTGCACATTGTTATCACACTAACACCAAAACTCTGCTGGGAAAAATGCCTTCTGTATATGCACCTGAAGCAGTGAAAGGAGAATCTGAAAAATTCACAACAATTGAATTGAAAGCATCCATCTTTCTGTATGAACCTTTTACAATTATTATAGACCTAGCTTCTGTGTTTCCTTCCAAAACTGAAAACTCACTGTAAAAGAGCTTTTTACATAATCCTCATGGTGAGGACCAAATTAATCTTGCACCAGAATCAGAATTACCCAAAAGGAAGCAAGAAGCTTCACATATCTTCGAAGTAAAACCAGGATTAAATAACACTGATTTTATTTTTTTTTCCTTGAAACTCTGTGTTATTTTGGTGCAATGTCATGCAGAAAAGTAGACAGGCCAAAAAGAATGCAATTAGACAATAAACAGCTTAAGATAAAAAACAATAAATCTCATGAAACCCTCTGAAGAAAACAAAAATAACCTTCAGTTTTGCAGATAGAAACAATAAATAGTCACAACCATACTGGGAAGCAACTGCCTTGTAATGTTATCACAATCACATCAGACACAAGAGTCCCAAAACTGATGATAGGTTGCATCATGCAGAAGAGAGGTTTCAGAAGCTCATCTGGAACAAAAGTATTTTGCCCTGCTCTGATTTCATCTCTGAATGTTTCCAGTCTAGTCTTTCAATGAACACTTTACACAGAAATGATGCTCTTGCCTGATTGAGGCTCCAGATTTGACAGACATGGGTTGAAGAGCTGATCAGGAAGGCCATGGGGATGGCTGTTACTTGCAGTGTTAGAGAAGGCCATCAGCCAGGAAGTCACAGACAAAGGGTGCTCTGGGAAGGAACCAAGTTATCACAGGTGATCCCACAATCAATGGATGTGAGAGAAGAAATCAAATGTGTGTCTCATCCCTGCTGGCAATGGCCGGCAGTGAGTGGGCTTATCCATCCAGAGGAGCGATTATTCCTGCACAGATAGCACTTTGTGTCCTTATCATAACAGAGTTCAAAGAAACAGTTGTAAAACCAGGAGGCAGCATTGAAATGTATTGTTCAGATTAGAGAATGAGTATGAGGTGTGCCTACGGTTCCAGGAATAGTTTCATCTGCGCTTTAAATGAAAAGTTAAAGATACTCAGCTACTGGTTTCAGTTACTGATTGCAGCAAAAAGTTATTATTCTAACTACACAATCTTCTTCTCTGGCTGCTCTCAAAACTGACCAGTCCAAGTATATTGAGCCTTAGGATAAGAAATTACATGCTTCCTTTGGAAGAGATAAAATAACCCATTTGCAGTCATTTTTTGTGCGTTTAAAAGTGTTAGTTAACAATTTAAAAAAGCCCATATCTACTTATTTTCTCTATTTCTACAGGACTAAAAAGGTAGCTTGGGGACTCCACATAAAATTCTACTCAGTTGATCCCTGGCATAAAAAAGAATAAGAAAGAAAATCTATTAATTGGTTAAATTTAATCTAAAATTCATGCAGAAGAAAGTTGATTGTTCACTAGATGAGGTCCTATTTCTGAAGCCGAGAAGCCCTCTAACAAAAATGAATAGCTGTAGGTCAGCTCATCTTTATTTCATTGAGCTCTGGCTGGACTGTTTTACTGCACTGCTTTTAGTTGTATGGATTGGTCCTTATAATTGTAAGTTAGTTCTTAACAAATTTTTGATTTTGTAAAGTAAATTGTACTTTCCTGATCTGCCAGCTGACAGTCCACAAGCTTTCATCCACTCCTCTAAATACCATTTAGTTCTGGTTTCACCCTTAGGAAAACAATCAGTAGCAATGAGGTCACTTGCCTTTTGATTATAAAGTACCATCTTTTTCACTGCCTCAGCTGAATTTTTTGATGAGAGTGTATATGAGGTCACAACAAACATGGTCTTCACAGGTTTTATACTAGTGATTATTTGGAGTTCTTATGGTTGCCACACATGAAATCCACAGGTGCTACAGCTGAGTTTAATTGATGAGCTTTAAAAAAAACCTACAATCTCCCTCAACCTTGTTGGTACCATTAACCACTACCCTGCTGGATAAGGCTGCATTGCATTGCACACACAGTCAGGAACACATCCTGGGTCATAACAACATGTTTGCTCCAAAGCAGCTGGCCAGGATCCTAGGGCAAGTCACTTCATCACTTCTACCCAGATTCAGACTGGCCATGCAGTGTTGGAGAAAAAAATGTAATGGATAATCTTCATCCTGGCCCTGTGCTGATAATGAAGCTCATATGTCCATGTTCAGACATTGCTGTGTTTTTCACATCCTGTCAGTCTGTAAACTTGCACACATTGTAGGTGCACACTGCTGGCAATACAGCAGTCACACAACAGTGCCACTTCTGTGATTTGCGAGTTCAGTACAGATAGCAAGCGATTAAAACATTAAGACATCATAAGACTCTAGAAAGTTAGTTTGTTTCATCAGCACAAGAAGAAACAAAACACACCTGAGATGGAATTAGAAGTGGGAGAATAAAAAGAAAAACAGATGTGTGATTTCTCTGAAAACACTTTGAAAAGACCACCTCTCACTCCCTGACTTACAGAAACACAAGTTTAGTGGCCTCAAAAGAAATATGACAGTGGAAAGACAAGGAAAATTATTCTTTCTGCAGTACTTATTATTCATACAGATGTTAAAAGTTCTGGAAATATACAATATACTTAAACAAGTATCCTCATACCTGGATTAAAAACATAGCTTTATGATAATTGATTAGAGAAAATACACTGCAATGTTCAAGAGCTCCTATCAGCTGAAGCAAGACTACTTCAGTTAAAGCCAGTGAGTCACATGGACAATAGACCTATAAAAATTACTGGGAATTGGGTGCATCCATTCATGAACAAAAGCTTTTTTTATTATTAACAAAGTGCTCAAGCAGAGCTGACAAAACAGCATCATTTTTAATTGGAAAGAAAAGGGAGTGCTTGCCAGCAAAACCACTGTTGCTATCAAATTGTGTTGCTATAAACTGGCTACACCTCACTCAACTCTTATTCCTCTTTTTTTTCCCCCCTGATTACCCAGTGTAAGTTGAGAGCAAGTCCATTGACATCAAAGTCTTGGCTTACATTGGAGCAAGGATCTCCTGCAGTTAAGACCAGATTCCCATTTTCCACTGGCTACACAACCTATTTCTTCCCAAATATCCAATCTCCTCTCATTTTGCAGGTAGCTGCCCAGTGTTTGCTCTTAGGATGGCTCCGAGATTTCTGCCAGACAATAGAAACAACAACCCATAGGGTTGAGTTTGGATTAGTGTATTTTGTACTGAGCAGAACAAAATACATTGAGATGGTCTTTTCCATTTGGCTGCCCAACAGATTCCATTTATTTTGCTTTTAGAGAGATGCTCTGTAAAGACCGCAAAAGTAATTTAAGGTTACTGATACTTTTCTTTGTTGTGCTGTTAGAAAGGGAATGTATTGACATGCGCAAACAAAATATGAATAAGCTACCTGATGCTCCCATCACAACCCTGTGCCTGTTTCCTGCTGGATACTATCTTAGTATCTTTATCTTCTCAATTGCATATATTTGGGCATTCTCATGCTTAATCTCTAAACCAAAAATTGAGAGAACTGTCAGTATTGGCAAATAAGTTCCAGGGAAGTTAATAATACTTACATGAGATTTCCTTTCACTGTTTTTCAAGCATTATGATCTGACTTAAATACAACACTTAGTGTCTTAAAATGCAAGGAAAAGTGTGTTATAATCCAAGCAGATCCTTATCTCCATCTTTTTGATGGGTGACTCCTAAAACTGTTCAGATAAAACGATCATTCATGCTTTTCTACTTAAATGACTACAGAGCAAGTACAGACTTAGAGTAAAAATAACAAAAGAAAAAAAAAGATCAAATGTGATATGATTTCTTTAAGTTGGTTTCCATCAGCTGGGAAACAGACCTGTTGTTATTAAACAGTAACATTTCTATGGTGCCTCAATCAGAAACAAAGAGTAAATACATTGGAAATAGGCTACCAGCAAAATATCGAAATTACAGACCAACTCAGAAACTGCACACACAGATACTAAGATAATCCACTTTCACTGAAACTTACAAAGCTGGTTCAACTCCACGGATATAAAAATTGATTACTTATATTCAAAAAGATATCTACAGTATTTTTGTAAGGGAAGCTAGTTTACTGAATTTCATAAAAATATTAGAGCACAGGTTACATGTATATTTTGGAAATTTTTCACTTAGCCACTACTGTAATTTTTGATGTTGTAATAAAAATATAAAATGTCTACATATCTTGCAAAAATTCTCAACTACCAAGACCATGAAGAATATCTTATCCTTTCCACCCTATTAGGTATCTGCAACAATGATGATGTGAACCATGGATCTGATAATTTCTTTATCTGTTTTTTCCCTTGAGTCTTAATATGGAAAAAATGAATGGCTTGCTGTGGGTGACTTGCACTTTGTGTTAGGCATGACTTGTAGGCATAAAATGTCTTCCCACCATATTTCCATGCCTTCAGTGGCTGCACTTCAGTGATAGCTGAGATTTCTGTAAAGTAATAACTATTACCTTACACTTCCATAACACTCATCAATGGCAGACCTAAATGCCTGCTCTAAATACTACAGAAGAATTATTATTCCTGTTTTACTGATGGGAAAACTCTGACCAATAATCTCAGATCCTCATTATGAACTAGTTAGCCTGATAGAATCATTCTATACAGAAATTTTTATGTTCATATATATATAGTATAAATATTTTTACTAAATATTTCATACTGGTTTTGCACAATAACCGATCCAGTTTGAAGCGATATCCCTGTGAAATCCTGAATACAGTACGAACTTTTATTTAGATTCTTATAGTCCAAAGACAACATTGTATAGAAATAATGCTTAACACTGCACATGGACAAAAGAAATCCCACCCTTAAGCCCAAGGCCCTCCAGCAGTAGTATCAAATATTATTTACAAGATGTCTTTCCCTTTACACTTCCTGTTGTAGGTGAAAGGATTATCACAGTGATGCCATGAATGCTTAATTTCAGGATGCAGATGTTTCTTTTCAGGAGCTCTCTTAAAGTTGCCATTCTGAAGATGAAAGCAAGACATATTTTCCTTTTTTTTGGGGTTATAAAGTCTCGTTTCTCAAGACATCATCCTACTCGGGAGGTGTCCGATTCACTATAGGTGGTAGCCCCTTAATTAAAAGAGAAGCATTCAGGTAAGGGGAAAAACAGATTAAGAATAAAGAAGGCATATAAAGAGTACTTCCTTTTATTATAATTAATTGGTATAAAAATTTATGTAGAATTTAAAGATTGAAGCAATCTAATGTGCCAGAATTAATAGACACAATCAGATAATTACTGCATTTTAATGAATATTAAAATATCAAACAGTCAGGCCTTGAAATTCACCACTTCTATCATTCTCTTCTAACATTTTAATTTTTGCTGTGTGTAGACTCAGTGAAAGGCATTCAAGTGCAGAAAGCCAGCAGCTAGATTTGTAATATCACCCTTGTCCTATCTGAAATCTCATAGAAAGCTTAGGTGAGAATTTAAGAGTTACATGAATTTGTACTCATATCTGCAGAGATGCCAGTTCCACTTTTTATGACAGAGTAAATGTTTGCCTCGGATCCTTAACTGCCAAGATATTGCGAATCTGGGCCACTACACCCAAGTCACAGGGACACCTGGAGAAATGATATAATAAATCTATTGCTACTCTTCCTCTCACCAATATCCCTCTGCTCAGCTGCCTCCATACACACATGTGCAGGTCCGTTCTTCTCACTGCTGGTAAATCATGTCAAGAGGTCATAGCTCTTCTCTCTGCCCTGCCATGAAGCTGTACCAACACTATACTAAGGGAGCTCTGCATCTGTATTGTGCCTCAGGACACAAGAGAGTGTTGGTACAATTTTTCTTGTGATTGTTTGAAAACCTCACCCTGTTAAAACTCTAATAGTCTTCCTTGTCAGTCCAAAACCTCTTTGCATAATTGTTTTTCAGCTCCAAACTCTATACACAAAAAGGCCCGATAATGATTTTACACAGCTGAATATTTGTCTTTCTTAATAGATGTCCAGAAATAAAAATTATCTGCAGAAAGAAGATAACATGTATTCTCTCTGTATAACTGTATCATTATTTTCTCCTTTATGAATTTGCATTAGCAATTAACAGTGCTATGTATCTGAACTACTTAAACAGTATGTATCTATGCTTACTGACTTCCAGGTAAGCAGCATCAAGATTTTATTAATTTATAATTATTACATTAGTTTTACCTATTTTTTTGGCCAATTTACCACTGCGTAATTCATGAGTGATAGAACATCTAGGAATAATCTCAGGTAAAACCTGCTTTGTACTGCAGGTGTATGTTAACCATGGTGATTAGAGTGCAGCAGCGGTGATGGGAATCAGAATCACCCAGAATATCTTGAGTTGGAAGGAATCCATAAGGATCATCAACTCTGACTCTCTGGAGGACTACCCAAGACTAAACCATATGAACTGCTATGAGTGTACTGTGAAAGTCTGACAGAAGCAGAAGAAATACTGATCATTTCCATTCTAACTTTGTAATTAGAAATGACTCCTTTGAGTCAAATTGAAGAAGCAAAGGAAAAATCATGTCAGGACACAATGTTTCTAGTGTGAGATATAGCATTTCCTATTATATGACTGGTCTGCACTAGCATGTGGTTCTGTTGACTTCATTTCTACTACGACCTGGTTAAGGTATGAAGTAGATCTTGTCTCTCTGCCACTCCAATAAGATCCCAGATATTCAGGGATAATTCTCTCTTTCTTGCTTTCCACCTACCTTTTATTCCTCCTTTTTGACTGAAGAGAGAAAATGAGGAAACAAGGAATAAAAAGATAGCAGAAACTGGGAAGAGGAGAGCACAATAACAACAACAAAAAATTGATGATACATTTCTTGGCCTTTCACTCAGCCATATTACGCTTATAAAAGTCAGACTTGTAAGTGCTAAAATATCAAGGGAATCACATTCAGAAAATTCCTCTCTGCTTTGAAGTCTGTCACACAATCTGCCATTTCAGCCATCACTCATCGCTGCTGGATGTACTACTCATCTCCGAATCTATAAATGGCAGCAGCAGCAGCAGCAATGTTGTCCACATCATCTGGATTAAAAGTCTTTATTTTTTTCTTGAAAATGTCAAACATGTTACACCTCTCCTTTTCAGATAATGAGTTTTGTGCAAGAAGACAGCAGGTTTCCAGTGAAGATCAGACATTTATTAGAGTAATGAGAACAACCACTCCTTTGCTATTTAAGATTTAAAAAATTATATAAAGAATCACAGCATTTATATTCCAACTGCTTACTGAAAAGGATAGGAACTTGCATCTTGGTGTGGTGTCCAGCTAACATCTGCAGGCTTTCTCTTTTTCTGTTACCTGGTTGGCCCCTGCAGGCCACATAAATGCAACCCACACATCTGATCCTGCAGAATTTTCAAGTCTAACATTGTTCCCAGAGAAACAATTACCAAACCACAGGATATTTGCTATCTGGACTGCCAGATGTTACTGTGCAAGATATTTGCCTGTAACAATTAATACCTAAGTTCAGCCATAGTCTTGGAGTGTATCACCATAAACCATCTTTCCCCTCAGCCCTTCTTAACATTTGAGTATTTTTTTCAACATTCTCTGATACCTTATCAGTTGCACCATCCCACAAAGTGGTACAAGAGATAAGCCAAGTTAATAAGCATGAGGTAAGAAGAACCAGTCACTGAGTTACGATCAGTAACCTGCTTATAAAATCCCATAATCCCTTAGACTACCTTTGACAGATATCTGACATCTGTATTTTATTAAATTAATAAAGAAAAAAAAAGTGAATGTTAGTGTTTGAGGAATGTTTAATTGCAGATTAATTCATTAATATTTGGCAAGAGTAGCAGTGAAATTCTTAGGACACAACATCAACTTTCTAACCCCATTCCTCTCCTGCCCCCCTTTTGTTCTGGGTGCTGTATTAAGCATCCAAGATTATGCTGATTCTTTCTGAAAAGTATTACCATGACTGTTCCCATGAGAGCAAGTCATGACTGATCTTGAGAGGTGACTGTGTAGATGGCAAAAGTGCAGGAGGAGAAAAAAAGCATTTTGAAGTTACTGATACTGTGTTCTCTGGGTGCTAAACAATTACCTCACATGTAAAGAAACCAAGGCATTAAACTGCAGAGCAATTTAGGCTGAAAGGGACCTCTGGAGGTCACCTTGTCCAACCCCAGCACTCAGAGAAGTACGGTACTGAAAGTGGCCAGTACTCCAGTTTGGCCATGAGCAAGCAGTGTGAATTCTGATCATCTTCAATTACTGAGTTTCCACAACCACTCTCAGCAATCTGTCCTAGTGTTTGACTATCCTCACTGTGTTTTTCCCCCCCCTAATATTTAACAAGAATTTCCCTTGCTGAGATTTCTTTTAGCTCACCTTTGGCTGTGTGCCTCTAAGAACTGTATCTGTCTACTCTAATGTCACTCATTAGGTAGCACCTTCCGGCCCAAACATAGATTGTCTTCTGCAATAAGCTCATCAGATTCCCACTCTGCTGTTAAATTAGTGCAGTCAGCAGCTGCTATAAAGGGCAGGTGCCCATTCTCTATGACTGAGAAGTGACCACTGGCTATTCTCTGCAGAGTCATTGCACTGCATCTGGCAGTTTTTCTATTAAAAGGAAAAGAACAGTCCATGAAGAAGAGATTTTTCCAAATATTAAGTATTTGGGAAATCAGAATACTGTAAGAAATAAAAAAAGAGAATAAATTAAGAAAAAATGTTTTATGCTTTCAGAAACTTAAATAATTCTCACTGACATTTTTGATTACTATCTCAACTTTCCTTATCTGAACTTTGTACCCTTCAAAAATGTGATAAACTGAGTTTGGCAATTTTATTTCAGCAAGAAGGAGCTTGTGTCATAACACAGTGTTATGTAATGATTAAAACCTGGGAAAATACATGGAATCTGGAAGAAGCCCAGATTTCAGCTGCATCCTCAGAGCTTATCTATAACACACACATAGCTCTAATAAAAATGAATTGGATGGGAATGCATGAGTAAGCTCTTCAGATGTAGCAAAATGACTTGTGAAAAGAGGAAAATACAGTAGTGCTCATGAAGCAGTACTTTCTTCTGATCATAACTTTAATGCTTGGAAGAGGAGATGGAAAGCTACTGACACAAATATATTCCCAGCATTGTAATTTAAATAACACATCTGCTCTGCCAGACTGTATCTACATAGACATAACCAGCACCATCGCTTTTCTGATATCAGTCACAGGGAATGAAAAGGACTAGGCTGAAAGCATCATTTATTTTCTTTAAAACCAAAGAGTGAGGGGCTTTTTATGCTGAAGGAACTATGTAAGAAATGTCTTGGGAAAGAAAGTTGCCTGTAAGCAAAATTCTTATTGAAGTTCATAGCAGATTGCTGTGATTTGAAAAACATTTGTGTTTTGGTGCTCCCTGGGCTGGTCCACTCCACTGGAAGAACTGGACAATCATGTCCCAGAGGAAGCATGTCTTCACAGCAGAGCATATGCCTTTGTCCTGCACTCGGAGCTGATCTTGTGTGCCCATATATGACTTTGGTGACTTCTTCAATTATTGTGAACAGGGAGTGTGGTTTTATTATTAAATGTGAAGCTTCTCCGATTTTGTGTGTTTTTTTTATCCCTTTAATTGTATGGCATACTGCATTATCAGTTAATAGGTGGGAGTGCCTAGGGCATGCAATGGGTTGTTTTTACACTTTCATTAATTCATGCAAATATAATTAAATGAAAAAGTGACCTGTAGTAAATAAGTTTTATTTTCTTATGTATATGACTGTAGAGGGAGGAGAATCAGACAGCTGTGTGCACATCTCATTTAAAAATGTAGTAATGTCCCTTTGGCCAGTCTAGAAGGTGGATGCTAAAGAATGTGAGAGGAAAAGGATGTGAAATAAAAGACAAAGATTAAAAAAAACCCACAACAAGCAAAAAAGAAAGCAAGCATCCAACAAACCCCCTGAAATTATGCACTGCATTATAATAAAGCTACTTGTAACAATCCTTAATAGGACAATATCCCCTCAGTCTTGAATGAATTTAGAGTACCCTGAGGGCAGGGAAACACTATTCCATTCTAAACTACTACATTTTGCTCAAGTCTTATTTTAGGAGGCTAATCCAAAATAGAAACCCCTGATCTTTCACTACACTGCTTATTCTGGAGCTGGCTAAACTGGGTGTCTTGGCAGCCCCAGGAAAGGTTTGCTCCTTCATATCTGCAAGAATGCTTCTGTCTTAAGTGTCAGGTACGCTCAGTTCCCACTGACACATGAGTTCTGTCAAAGTACAGCTGAGCAGGGACATCTAACAGGCACTTCATGATTTCAATGCCCATACCTTGGGTCACACTTGGTTAAGGCCCACACTGTGCTGCTTGTTACAGCTGCATCTACTCAGTGCAACCAGACCCAGATCCTCCAATGCATTTAGGTGGCAACACATATTTGCAATCAGAAATTCTGCTTTCAGATTCAACCATTTAACCATTTTCGTGGTCTTCAATACCAGCTCACTTGCAAGAATGTTTTTATTAGCTAAATTGGATCATGACAGCTCCAGTTAGAGCAGAAGAGTGTTATATTTGCTTTAATTGTTTTCATCCAGTTTCCTCACTGCTGCAATGAGCAGGTATGAGAAAAAAAGGCACTTAATGTCCCTACTGAGTACAGCCATAAAATTATCCTCAGGGAGTAAGATCATAGAGGGATACAGCCTGTAATTAAGAGTGGATAGCACAAACAAGGTGTGAATTCCTTCAGAAAATTTTAAGCAAAACAAACCACTTCCTAATTCCCCCCTTCCTTACATGTTAAGTCCAATAGATTCTTGAAGGAGGGAGAAGGAAGCAAGTCTGATACCTGGTAATTTTATCTGTCACCTCCTGTGTTAGCACAGTGCAGATAACAAGCAACCCTGTATAAACTCTTTGCTCTAATCAGGGGCATAAGCTAATGGCATGACTTGTTGCCACTTGCTAGAAAGAAGTTTCATAGGAGGACAAGAAGAAGGCATCCCATCTTCCAGTTTGGATTGTACTAGGGCTACTGCAACTGTTCAGTAAGAGTTAGTACACATCTTTGTTCAACTTGAGTGGGCTTAGACCGTGATCCTTTGATTTCAGTCTTCTAAACAAGTGTGCAGACACTCAGGTGTGTGTTCCAGTTTTGCTATCCCAACAGACATTTTTGTGAGCAAGAATAATGCCCTTTAAAAGGCTTCCCTTTCCTGCAGAAGTAAAAATAAGCAAAGAAATGCTTATAAGCAGCAACCTGAAGACCACAGAATTTATATGAACTCTTCTGCTGATTAATTGAAGCCTTTGCTGACTTCTGGTATGTTCATATTTTTTTCTGGGGAAAAGGCTATTGTGTGGCTGCTTGCAAGTGGATCCCATCCTGCCCTATGTTTACAACACAATTAAGTCCTAAAATCCCCAGCACTTGCTTTCCAGAATCTTTCCTCTTTCTTTGGAGGCATCTCCCAATTACTTCCTTTCCACTCCTCTGTTTCTTAGAGGAAAAACATTAGAAAAAAAAGAGAAGGGTCAAATAATTCCACACCCTACCCTATGCTATTATCCAGGGAGGGGAAGCAAAAGAGACATTTCTCAGTAGCATCTGAATCAACAGCTGGAGACCAGCCTGATCCTGATGCCACTGGGCCAGCCGTTGGCCTGCATGAACTCGTCCATCAGAACAAGGGGAAACTTCAAGGAGAGAAAGATGAAGGAAAGTAATGATAGAGAATGTAAATTATAAGTGCAGGTTAAGTGAAAGATCAAATAAGCACATTCAGCAGATGAAGGAAGGGAGCATAGGATTGATGCTGGAGTTTCAAATGCTGAATGACCCAGGCAGCTGAGCACAGGAGATTTGGTTGAAACTGTGCAGGAGTATGAAGTGGGGAATCAAAACTGCAGTGAAAGGAAGTCATTAACCAGACAACTACCTCCAGCATTTGTTTATCTCTATTACTGTTTGCCTTGTTTATTAGGATTCTAAACTCAAGAGGCTATACCAACTCTAGAGTGACTACACTGTATTTCTCCCACCACAGCCTCAGTTCCTGATTACAATGCTTCTCTAGGGTGCTACTCTAGGCAAATAATATAATAAATAATGGAAATGGACCCAGGAGGAAACTTAGATGTTAACTGTGTAGAAACAGGAAACCTGAAGCTTCATTGCTGTATAAATTTAACATGGAGTTTAAAGCTCATGCTGTTTGACGGGTAGGTTTTTAGAACCTGTGCAGGGATATGATGCCACTTTTAAAATGAAAAGCACTGAGATATCCATTCTGTCTGCTGCTACATTAGCACCAGTTCTATCTCTTCAGATGTTTCCTGCTGGTTCTCCTGGAGCACAGGAAGCAATGTTCTGGTGATTAAGCAGCAGTATCATTATAAAAGCCAAATGAATAATCATTGTGTTAATGAACTTTATCTTAGAAAAGATTAGTAGGGCTTGCTTTTTTTTAATGTTAATCCTCTTTCCGTATGAAAGAGGAAATGCACTCTCATTTCATTTAATCAACCCTGAGATGATCATGATCTATACAATTTCATTTTCTGTCTGCATGTATTCTTCCATATCTGCATATCCAGTTGCTTAAATGATGGTGTCAAATCATTTTTAATACATCAGAGACAATGCACTTTCCTGTTTGTATAGACAGTGAGCAGGGTTGGCTCTGTTTGCCAGATTACTATTGCAGAATAATCTCTCTTGAAGGGATTTCAAGAGGTCAGAGTCCCAGATCACTGGCTGACAGCTTTGTGGTAAGCAGTATGTTGTCTAGCTAGTAAGTAATTATTGTGAAAAGCATAAAATAATGGGATACTGCACAGTATAAGGTGGACATTACAAAGAGAGATTACGAAAGCTATGGCCGGAACTGCAAAATCAAGGCGGGGGGAAGGAAGGTGAAGACTTAGTGAGAACCTTCCTTCCAGTTTCAGAGAACAATGCTCACTTCTTTGCTCTGCCTGGGAAGAGCTAGATCTCATTCTTCAGCAGAACACTTCCCAGGACAAACCACTTTACAACATGTTTTGCTGTGAGGCAGTCAATTGTTGGTATTGACTATTTGTGCATGTCTGACATCTTTAAGAAGGAAAAATAAGACGTGAATGACAGAGGTACCCTGGTGTGGTGTTGTTGCAGTAGAAAGTGATGGGGTGTGTTTAGAAACGTATCAGCCACTGTTTTCACCTTGTTTCTGTGAAAGCTCCTATTCAGACTATGACCACAATTCCTAGGAAGATCCTGATGCATGAGAGAGAAGCAGAATACCACAAGAGGCCAAGAGAGTAAAGTCCTTCCCAGGAGCTCATTGTGGCTGGATGTGTCTGTTTGCATCTTCTGCTGCCTGGGAATCCAAGCCTGCCCACCCTGTGTTACTGAGAAATACAGGGTATGTAAAGGAAAAAAGAAAGGGGGAATGAGGGAGGGCATTTTATAGATATACACTTCTCAGACTAATTTTCTAAAAGTGAAAAGAATGAGGTCATAGAAGTGGTCTAAGGAATAGAATAATATTTTTATTGTGATAAAATGACTGTTAGTGTCCAGAAAAAAATCCAAACTACTTTTACTAGAATATAAATCTCAGATTCCAAAGTGGCTTTAATATGAGAAAGTAGCTGCAGTTGGAAATTCAATATTAATTCAAGTCAATGGATGTTTATCAAACCAACACCCATAGCCACCAGAGTGGCCTTCAGAAAACACACTGTGTCAACTGGTGTATAAATACGATTTAATGGTCATAATGTTACCTTTATTAGAAACATAAAAGTGTAAATTTTTTTTAGGTCAAGGGAAAGATTTGTGATTCTTTTCAGATTCTCAGAAAGAGCCATTTTATAATAAGCTTACCTAACAGCAGTGGAAAACAAGCATCACATAACATGTTTTCTTCCACACATTTCCTGAAGTGACAAACTTGTACCACCATTGCACCTGCTGCCTTTTTCCTTTCTGCTCAGAATGTAGCAAGAGATTAAATTGTTGAGCTGTCTTTAATTAGTATGTGTTCTCTGGTAACCACTACATCACTCCGTTATCTGTAACCGTAGCATTGTGTTGCCATGGCATTTTTACCTATGTAACTTAATAAATGACACAATAAACAAAGACCACACTGCACGTGAAACAGTAGTCATGCAGTCTGACTCTTGAGCAAGTTACCTTTTATTGGTTTGTAACAGATTTGGGAAATGGATAGCATATGCTGTAAAGAGTGCCAGGCACCAACACATGCTAAGAAGTCAAGAGGGAAACACTCATAATTACAAGCTTTTGTGGATTAATCAGCCTGCAAAATGATGGAGTGGTGTTAAGCACCCATCCAGCCCCCAGTAAAATAAAAGGCAAGTCAACATACCCCCAAGACCATCCATAGGGAAGCTGTTGGCTGCCTTTTCATTTCTACCAAAAGTAGTGTGACCATATATGCCTTAATAAGAGACCAATTCCATTTGCACAGCTTTATGGCACTAACCTCTCCCCAGGGAGAACAGTAGTAACACCACAGTGTTATTTCTGCCATACACTCCATGCAAAAGCGCTAATAAAAGAGGCAGCATATGGAGCTGTCATGTTGGCACCATGGCAAATATTGATCCCTGCTGTGACAAAATGTGTCAGAAAGTTTACAAATGGCAGGATGCTCTGGCATGAACCATTTTTATGTTATTGGGACAGGGAAGCATCATGATTGCAACTGGATTTTCTTCTGTTTCTTTTTTATTCTGTTAGTGGTAAATTAATTAGATAGACAATTATTAGGGAAACTGAAAGTATTCAAAACTGTCAGACTTAAAGAACATCTTTAAAGCTTTCTTTTGAAGCTCTTCCAAAATGAAGTAAAATGTTTAGAAGAAGAGAGAATAGTTTAATTTCTGTTTTTAAAATGCCGTATTTTAACTTTTACATTTCCTCCTAGAAATAAATTTTCTCTTCAGAATGTTTTGGGTTTTTGTTTGTTTGGTTGGTTTTGGTTGTTTGCATTTTTTTTGGTTGGTTGATTGTTGTTTGTATTTGCTTTTGGTTTTGTTGTGTGGGATTTTTGTTTGTTTGGGGCGGGGTTTTTGTGTTTTGTTTGGGTTTTTTTTTTTGTTTTGGTTGGTTTTTTAGTACTGTTAAATAAATTTGAAGGAAAAAAAGTCTTATTATAGATGAATGTGACACCCCCACTCTCCACACAATTTCAAAGTAAGAACTTTATGAATTTCACTAAACTGATCTTTTCTCCTGCCAGTGTTTAGTTCATGCATCTCTAAATTCAATACCTTCAATTGCAATAGAGAAAGATGGACTCACTCTTGTGTATGTAGATAGAAACCAAAACAAATACTTTCTTTTTTCCCTACCTTCTTGGTTTTTTTTCCCCTTAACTACTCACTTGTCTTCTGCTTGTAAATGACAGGTATAAAATTTTAAAGAACAAAATTTGTTAAGAAAAAATGAATTGGGTTGAAAGGCACAAAAGTTTCTCTTTATCAACTGCTTTCTCTGAGTGTTACGAAAAGTTATAGAAAATCTGACAAACAAACCAAAAAAGCTTTCTATGTAGGCAGATGAGGTGAGCCAAAGGTAACAAAGTCAAAATAGAGACGTGAAGAAAGAGAGAGGAAAAGCAAAGAGAAATCTGCCATTTTATTTTTAAATGCTCTATATTGAAGAAGAGCAGTGGGGGAAGGTATTAACCCAGAAAAGAGAACAGATTGGGAAGAAACAAGACAAGGGTAAATGCCATCTGTATTTGAGGTATTACCTACGTAAATAATAAGACTGGCGGAAGTTTTCAAAAGGATAAAATATGTATTAAAGCCTTTCAAATGATTTCAAGAACTACAGCAAATTTTTTGAGGAAGAAAGTTTTAGCTCCCTCCTCAACCCAACCCCCAAAACCAACTTGCACTTAGACATCTAATTTCTTATTATTTATGATTCTTAATTAGCCAACAACTTCAAGTTACTTCTTAACCACAATAAGAGACTTTCCCTCTTACTTGTCTTCCCAAATCTTCATTTGCAAAGTCAAGCCATGATGATGATGATGATGTCTTTGTCCTTAGAGATCTACCCAACAGTTAGGATCAGATGCTTAGATGGAAGCTTAATTTATAGGCTGTTTATTTCTCCCCTACCCTATCATTAATAAAAGAGGATCACTACTTTTATAGCCCAGTTAAAATAAACCAGTGTGTTAACTGGGATTCAGGTTAGGACCTGCAACAAGCAGGATGGAAAGGATGAGATCTTCAACATTCACCTTTTATGTCTGGAGTAGGCATTGACAGCTAGGAGAGTGGGGTCAGGATAAGACCATTCTTCTTCAGATTTGTCACATTAAACACATCCATCCACCTCAACATAGCTGCAACTCCCATGCATGCATGCGCCAAGGCTCTGCAAGCCCCTTTTCTTCCACCTCTGCCTCACCCTGCAGCATTAAACCCAGACATGTCTGTATTGCCAAAAGTCATATTTTATCCCATTAACATGTATGCGCTGTTATCAAGACCAAATACCAACACTGTCACCAACAAGAAACATGTCCACAGCTATCATAGTTCCACTTCCCCCGTCACTTCCAACAGTTAATGTGAAGAGGTTTTGACTAAGGCTTCGTAAACAGCATGCTCCTCTCCTGTCCTTCTTATGTGTGTTAGTTATCTTTTATAACATGCTCTCAGAAATTCCCGGTTATTTACACACTCCAGAGTACCCACTGGGCTCTCCGAAGGATTAGGAAGATGTCAGGTTCCCAATTTCTGTAGATGTTTCCAGTAGCTTTAAATTGCAATGTGAACAATCATGCAGCAAGCTGGTATTCACTGTCAAAGTGCTCATACAGCCCTTATAGGAAGAGGCTTTGGAAGCAGATACCTTGTAAATTTTAGGTTTGGCTTTTAGAGATGAGATCAAAAAGAAATGGTTATGAAGGTAAAATAGCTGTCAGATGTAGACTCTATAGAGCTTGAAACATACACAGTCAGTTCATGTGTGTACCAGTCACTTCTGTCTTTCAGGCCCGAAATAAAATATGAGGTTACTGAACCCAATCACCAGGAAATGAGTGCATAGATTATAGACATTAAAGTTTAGCTAGCCAGTTTAAGGAGCACAGGAAATATTTAACATCAACAAAACATATCTTTACACACTTTATTGAAGTTCTAGAAAGTTCAGTTTGGCTATACAAAGCTGATCTGCTTTAACTTTCTAAGCTTTATCTAGATACTACATATTCACAGGAGGTCAGAGCCTGCACTAATGTCCCAGCTTATATAAAGACCACGCTGATACAAGAACACACTCTGGAATTAACAGCTTTATTATCACAGTCTGGTTGGGCTGCCTGGGGAGAGGGTGGTGCATGTGCTGCCCTTCATGAAACCGCTCACTCCTATCCAAAAACTTGACTGTACAATTGCTCCCTACCTTGTTTCTACTATTTGACTACTACATTCCCAAATGTAAAATCATATTTCAAGAATGTTTACACAGAAAATATATACATATTTTTTTAAAAGTAATTGCTATATTAAACTAATGTTATTAAGAAATGAAACCAACAAGGAACAGTTCAAATGTTTCAGTGGTGATGGAGCCAAAGCACTTTTTAAAGCAACAGTTCTAAAACATTTCAAACCAGTCCCTCTTCTTCAAATTTTCCTCAAGCTTATCTAAAGCATTTCTAAACAAACCAACAGGCACCATTTATTATACTGGTATCATTCTTTTACATCAAAACTTAATGCACTGAACCTGGTATACCTTTATAGGTGCAAAACAGCTTTAGCATTTGGTTAGAACAAGTCAACAGAAAGCAGACACCAACTACCCAATCAGACATTTACACTGTCCTACACTAGTGGTATGTCAAGAAAAGGGGTTCAAAGAGGTAAATAAAAAAAGCTTAAAAAGTTCAAAACCAGTCCCCAGTACATACCCTCTCCCACTCCTTATTAAAACACCAGCTACATGAAGGCTGGATGTGCAAGCACCAAATTGCTTACCTAGAAACAAGCTAACAGCCAGACAGATTCACCAAAGCTTTCTGCACATGCAGAAGTGAAATCCATACAACAGTGGCAGGTTGCATCAGAGCAACTGCTAGTAAGGTGAGAGATAACACAACAGATTTTACACAGCTAATGAGAACCATCACTTAACAACAAATTACCTTCCAAGCCTTCTCTGTGAAAAAGCAATATAACCACTAACCTCAGTTTAAAGACACCGTCTCCAGGGCAAACATCTAAAAACGTGTTTCAGCTAAAAGCTGTTATGTCAGACGTGTTATGTGGGGCATTTCCTGTTGCCTGGAACACCTTTTGGAGCCTCCCCAGCCTCTCGGCTTCCTCTGTGCTAGACAAGCAGCAAAACTGGAGCTTAATAAGCAAAGCTGGTGGCTGGAGGACATTTATAGCACCAGCCTCCACCTGCTAAACAGAAGGTTTATAAGAATCACTTGGTTCTTGTTTGCTGAAGTGATTTGGGTTAGGATTCCACCTGCCTCATCATGAAAAAATACTTCCAATGGAAATCAAGTGCCCATCACAGTTATGTGATAATTGATATTTATATATTATGTAAAAAATCAATATTCCTTTGATGGGAAAAGGATACATCATGTTCACTGGACCCTTGGTATACATAAATAGGTGTCTGCTTTGTTTCTTTGTATTGCTGAGCAGCAATATTAGAGAAATTAAACTATTTCATGCAGCTTACAAGGTTATTTGCCTAAGGACTGAAAAATAGAGGCAGGAGAGACACATTTTTTTAGGAGATTGTCTGATTTTATTCTTGCTAGCAGACTTGCTCTACTATTTTCAGGGCAGCTTAGTGTCAGATAAAGCATACCAAAAACATATTATTTAAAACCTGTCAAAGAGAACTTGGTTGCATCTGCAGCAAGAATCTGACACACTGCTGAATCCTGAAGTTTGCATCTTCTTGAAAGGAACACAATAGACTGTGCTTCAATGGTACCAGATATCTTTCCTTTTTGCATGCTAGGACAGGCTAGATTAGTAATTCAATGCTCATTAGAAAATATTACAGTAAGCAAGCAGATATAATTAGGCAAAAATATATACATAATTACAGAATGAACTAGATCTATGATTTTTTTCAAATGAAATATCATAATAATTTCAGTGGAAGGGCCAAGAATAAACAGGAATCCTCTAAAATACTCAGCTTAAATGTGCTGGGTTTTTTTTTTCCCTTAAAATCATTCATTTCTTAGAACGATTTTTCACTGGGAGCATACCACAAGTACATCCAACATGTTCAGACTCACTCCAGTTTTCTTTCTTGCATTAAAATCACTGAGAGAGTATGTTTCTCCTCAAGATCCTTATATCAGATCAGTACACCTCGAGGCAAGTATATGACCACATAATTCAAGCAGTAAATTGATGACAATTAGCACATTAGCAATGAATAGCAGCAAGTGATAGTCTTAACTGACAATGCAGTGGTTAGTAATTGATGTTAATGACTCAGAACAAGAGGCAAATAACTGCAAATTTTAGCTGTTAAGCTTTCTGCAATATTGGGGCAGGTGGGGATTGCAAGATGGTCAAGAGAGCACAGAATCGCTACCTAACAGACAAGAAGCTAAGGATTTAAATAAGCACTTTGTGCATTACTGAGAAGCAAGTACAGATTTCTATGGCTTAATAAAATAACTTACAAACTGCTCTGGTGTTCAGCTACTTAAAGAAACTTATTTTTTTCATCACTTTCACAATTCATAATTCTCAGGCATTTTTTGAGTAGCTGTGCTAGTTTTTTTCAAGGCCGCAAATGCAGTCCCTGAGCAGTACACACAGGGATTAGGGGATGTTCTCCCCTCTTTAAAATGCATTAATGCATAAGGAAAAAAATAACCCAGGCATAAAAAACAATGCCCATTTAAAACTTTAAAAAGCATTGGGTTGTATTGTCTGGACAGATGGTAGGTTTTGAGCAGCCTGCTTTATCTGGGGGATGTCCTGTCAGTATAAACAACTCATGGAAAGTAAGACCTCAATGCCATTTACCAGGCTGAATTTTGCCCAGGAGAATGGTAGGATTAGGAGCTTGATTTTCCTGTTACACAGGTATTTTCCTGTTTGTAAAGATCTATTCCCTGCATAAAATACTTATTGTATTGAAGAAGAGGAGAATTAATCATACTTCACAGTAAAACATATGGATAGCCATGTGGGTAGCAACAATTATCCAAACATACCTAACAAGATGACACTGAGAGATGCTTATTTATAGCCTTGGACTTCCCTTCAGTGGGTGATGTACAACCAAATATATGAAATAATCCTTTCCTTAAAGACTGGTGCCAAGACCTAGAGCTGTTAATTTTTCAACACATAAAATGTCTCCTTACATCAAAGCCAAAATGGTACAAATGAACTTCTTATGGAGTGTTTTCTTTTAAATATTGTAGCTCCTATACTGTATTTTTGAATGAATTTTGAGAACTATTAAAAGCTAGTCCATGGCTGGCTTCTGTATGAGCGTTATAATCTTCAAGGCAATCATTTCCATTGGAGTTTGAATGATAAAGGACTCCTATAAATTTTAAAATGAACTCAGTTCATTTTATATTCCTCCTCAAGTGCTCGTTATTTTGATCCAAATTGTAGAGAGTATGTCTCTACAGCCTTGACATACCTTCCCATGGCCAGTCTTTAACATACAGAGCCAGATTCTCAGCCACAGTAAATCAAAGCAGTGAATCAAAGTTGATATGTTTAGGCTGATTTACACCCAGTCAAAGCTCCAACCTGGTCCTTGGACTGTTGGTGACTCCTCAACAGGGGGAAATAACCCCAGGTGTGATCTCAGGATATGCACAGTGGGTTTCCCCAGCATTACTAATGTTCAGTCATTTCCCTTGGGATGAATTTATTAGGCACAGGACTTTCATGGAAATTATATTTTCTTCTCACTATCATGGCAGAGGAAATTTTTGCAGTTGTGGACATAGAAAAAAAAATAATATTTTCCTGCAGAGTTGTAGGGATAAGTATTTATGTTTTGTGGAGTTTTTTCCTTTCTCCAGAGAGGATCATCCCTTGAAAATGGTGGGCTTCTATGGTTGAAAAGGAGTCTGGTGGCAACAGGTTTTAGTGCAGCACGTCTTTCTGCTCAGATTTGGAGAAAGGCAGATGAAGAATCTATTAGGACAAAAGAAAACAAGAATACCTAAGGGCTACTCTCAGTTGCTCAGGCATATAGAAAATCCAAACTGTAGAAATTGTTCAGGTGCACTGAAAGTGAAAACTATTCCCAGTCCAAGGTGGTTTTTGTGGGTAACTTGTGACTGTGCAGACCCACAGACCTCTGCATTAATGAAATAAAGCATTTCATTCCCAAAGCATTTCATTCCCAAAAGGTGAAAAATAACTTGGAATTTGGGAAGTATCTTAACAGCTGAAAAGTCAAGGACTGCTTGCGTATAGCTATTACTTCCTAAGAACATTTGTACCAATGCTGTGATCATACCCTGTTATGCAGGTTTTTCAACTTGAGTGCCTAAAGATCATAACAGCATTTTTCATCAGTAAATGCATTCATTAATGTTTTATTTTGCAGGAAAAGTCATTCTATAAGTAATGTTCAAATGAACAATTATGTTCATGACCTCTAGTTGTTGCATATGTTTCCAAATGCTGGTACATTGTTTCATTAAAACTCCAGGTCATATGGACGTGATATTCATCTTTTATCCGAAAATTACAAACCACCAGGTGTGAAAGGCTGAAAACACCAGTTAAGAAGATCATTGAGCAATTTTCAGAGAGTGGAAAGCTCTGCAGCAAGTGCTGAACTTCAGCTCATTGAAAATAGAGAGAGTTCTGGGAATGCTCAGGCACAGATGTAGCTTTTCTCCCACTCAATGCTCAGGTATAGTAAGAGTTGCAGAAGAATATCGTCAACAGAAATCACAGGAATGGTGTTTCCAAAAAGACATGCATCTGTCACATAGAGCGAAGAAGGAGCTGTGTATCACACAACTATAAAACTGCTGCATGAGGAGCCTCTCTTTTGGCTACTTGTACAAACACAAAGACACCTCAAGTTTCTCAAGTCTGCCATGTAGAATGAGTGACTGAAGCATCTTAAAGGCAAGTTGTGTCAGGCTTTAACAGAAATGATCAAGGAAACAAGAAATCTTCTTGTGCTCCTCTGATTTTAGTTTACAATGTTATTCTCAGCAGCAGAATGCTATTGCAGAGCTGAGAACAGACTTTCTCATGACTGCTTTTTTCCATTCACCAGTAATTTTCTCAGCCTACCCAAGGCAGAAATGTGACAAAAGATAGAAACTTATTTTGCTAGGAAAGAGCAAATGCAGTCTCCATTTTTATTTTCCAAACATATTTTGCAGAGTAATGTACAGTACTTCAATACTCACCCAGTGGTGTGGTAGGGGAATCACTCTGGGTTCACACACAGGCTTGCTTAGATGCCTTCACCTTCTTGAGCTGGGCAGGTGAAATGCCTGCTCCCTGTGTGTCAGAGAAGCAGCATGCCATAACAACACTGGCCTGACAGGAGAGATCATCCTTTTGTTTGTTTAATACCATTCCTGAAGCACAGAGCCCTTCTGCGATGAATTACAGCGTCTGGGTAAAGAGTTTGCATCAAGCAGTCCATCACTTGCAAATCTTACACTGAGGACAGTCACGAGTGAAGATGCCAGATTTTCAGTCAGTGTAATTTACTGTTGGTCCATTATCCTCAAAAAGGCTGCACGGGTTGAGGCCCTCTAGACAAGTCTCCTGTAAATCTGAAGACTATGTCAGACAGCTCCACCTGGAATGACAGACCCTTCCTGATGTGTTTTGCAGCTATCAATTGCTTTACTGAATGCCTGTGACAAATTTTTATTGATGTCAATGTGAGCCAAGGACCTGAAGCAAGTTTCGCTTCTGCTACTGATTAAAAGAAAAAGAATGAAGAAAGGAAAGAGAAAACCTAAGAGTTCAGTAGGTTTTTAATATTTATATTGCCATGATTTTATTATCTATATATTGAAGATAAACCTAACGTACCTGAAATATATCTCAGTGGTATCTCAGCGTCCAGCTCTGCCTGTTGCATTTTCTTGGAATTATTCATTTATTTTTGCCACAAAAATGTTGCAAGTAGCTTTTAGGAAGTTAAATAAATACAAGAAACCTGAATTTGCATATTACTTGAATTTATGAGTTTTATAAGTCTATTTTGTGCAAAACTAATTATTATAATGATCGCTGAGTAAGAAGTAACATCATACAAAACTGAATTCAAACGACATTTTTGTTATATGCTCTTGTTTTAATTTTCTAGCTTCACTGGATAACTAGAAATCTTTGCAGCTGTAGCAAAGTGCCTCATATATAATGTATAGATCACATCCTCTTGCCATTTTTCACAGGTGCCTGGCTATTATATGGTTCAGAATTCATTCATAGTGCCTATTAGAGGTCTTTATATGTAACTGACTTCCTTTCTTGAATATTTATAGCTTTTATGAGACATTTATGGGTAGACCCAACAAGAGTTTCTAAGGAAATACTGGGAAATAGGTCTGTATAACATCATTAATATACTGTTCTTTGATGTTAATGGCCACAAATGTCGTTTAATTGCTATATTCTTACTTTGTCTAAGCTTTGTATTGATGGGGAGACTGCTATAGAGATCCTCTCCAGTCTGAAAAGTCTTCTGGGAAACAGTTTGGCTCTCACTCAAAGTAACACATTTCAGTCTAGAAATGAACCATTCGAGTGAGGGTATCTGTACCAGTGATCACCACGGGTTGCATCAAAGGTTGCAAATTCTTAAATGAAAGACAAAACAGATTGCATATACAAAAATATTTGTAAACCAGATAAGACTGACTTGGCTCATGCTGGGATAAAGACCGTCCTAAGAACACAAGCAACATTGTAAAAACAAATGACTTATTGTCTGAAAGAAACACTGTTTTGTAGAGTTGGACATAATAGTAAGATTGATAGATTAGATAATATTTGCTGGCAAATTCAGAAAGGCAGTGCTCTTTATCAGAGATACCTCAAGGGGTTAAGACATCTGCTCCTTCTAATAAAGTTATATTCATCAGTGTCGTCAACGAGGTTATAACAAAATGACACATTTTCCTACTCTACCCTTATTAGCCACTTATGTTAGAAAGCAGGATTGAAAATACGTGTCTGTGTATATATTTACACACACACATATCTATTATTTCAAACCTGGTTCCCTCTGGATTTATGATTTAGAGAACATTGCATCAGAAAGAAAAAAGTATGATGCAATTTGTATTTGTATGAAAGCACAGAGTCATATTTTTCTGTCCAGAAGTACTGCAGTGATAGTCCTTCATACAGGAGGAGCTGCTATTCAGCATGGTGTAAAGCAGAAACTATGACATACGCACTATTTGAGTCTCAGAGTTGCCAAATAAAAAGTGGATTATGAGATAAATTTTTGAATGTGCTAAGACCTTTAATAAATTAAGCAAACAGTACCTAAAGAGTTTCTATGGGTGCAAAGTAAAGTATATATGCCATAACATATGTAAATACACATTTTTGCTTTTGCTCACTGTCTTAAAATGGCAAATATCTTTCCATACTTTCTAGATAGGATATTAATAAATAAGGTGTGAAAATTTTTCTAACTGCTGATATTGAAGGTAAATATATTTGCTTCTTTTAAATTTGTGATAGAACTTGCAAGAAATGAGAAATTCAAATAGTGTTTGATTATTTTTGAAGGCAAACATTAAAGGCTTTTTGCATATTCTTCCATTTGTCCCTTAAACTGCTCAGAGTACTTTCATACCGCTCCCTGTTACTGGTATGAGACTTCTCTCTTGAGTAGCTCCTGGCATCTGGAACAGCTTTTCTGCGACTTCCATGCTTCACCAGTTCCATCTATTTTTATATCTCATCTTTTCTCCCTTGACTATCTCTTTTAATTTCTCTCCATCTGCTTTTTATATTAACTTTATAACTCCATATAACATTTGTGATGCAGTTTGCATGAAAAACACCAGCTACCCAAAATAATGATGAAGTTCACTGTTAACCCTGTTGAATGGATTTGCTCCTGTGGAAGCCTGTTTCATCCTCTGGTGCATGCAGGAGCAGCTCACTGACAGCAGTCATAGAATCATAAAATCACAAAATAAACTAGGTTGAAAAAGACCTTTAAGATCATCAAGTCCAACCATTACCCCAGGACTGCCAAGGCCACTGCGAAACCATATCACTGAGGGCCTCACCTACAGGGATGTTGATTCCACCACCTCCCTGGGCATCCTATTCCAATACCTGATCACCCACTCTGTAAAGAAATTTTTCCAAATATCCAATCTAAATCTGCCCTGTCACAGCTTAGAGAAAAGAATCTCAGCATTTTAATATTTCAGTATTAATCCTCAAGATGAAGAGTTGATTGCACTAGTTGATTCATATGGGCAAACATATGAAATAAGAAAGCAGAGCTTGCAGCCGAAAAGTGTAAACTATTTATAAGCACACTGATGGCAATGATAGAAGAAGAGTCAGAGAGAAAATCTTGTTTCATTTATCCAGTAAAAGGTTATAACTAGAAATGGCTATCTAATGGAAAGCCCTTCTAATGGAAAATGCCAAAGTCCAGTGCCTCAGTATTCGTTTTTTTACCTTGTCTAATTTGGTTTAGCATGTATTATAGATTTTAATAGTACATGAGCAAACTTTTCCCTATACAGAAAAAGTTGCCATCTTTCAGTTTACAGAGGGATGTCCCTGGGCAGTGTTTATGAGAAGTTCCAGGTAGGTCATTCATATATTCCAATCCTGTGAGTGATTCAAGACTATTAAAATAAATAGAGTGGACTCAGCTGGTATTTTTAACTGCCCAGTCAGTTGTACTAATAACATAATATAGAATATGATAGATTTAGAATTAATCTAGATTAAATTCTAGATATGGAATAAATCTAGTCAGTGTAGGCTGATTTTAGCATGCTTTGCAAGCCCTTTAGTGTTTCAGTTATCACAAGCTGCACATATATCTACACTTTCTGGCCTCTATTCCAATAATAATTATTTACTACAGCTAACAAATCTTTGAAGCCATGTAACCTGTGTTTCACCTATACTGACCTCTCACACAACTTAGCAGAGCAGTGTAAAATGCCATAAGTGTATTTCCTTGTGTATTGTGCAGTGTCAATTTTTCTTTTTGATGTTGCTGAATTGCACTTTATCTTGTGCCAGTATATTAAAAATCTATTAATGTTTCACACATAAAATGAACACAAATTGAGCTAGTATAAGATTTATATTCCAGCATACAAAGGCCCCAAAGTAACTCTCTCATTATTATGCCCCTGCCTGTGCCAAATTGAACTCCTAACACTATGGACAAATGTTTCAAAAGTCACAAGTGTATTTCTTCCTGACTGCTCTCCCTGCTTCAGAGCTGTTCTCACTGCAAGGCAAGCCAGTGAGTTATGCTTGCTGAAGCTGCTTTCCAGTCTCGCTAAGCAACCTCCTCACCTGTGGAAAGAAAATTCTTGAAGGAAATCCAGGAGTATTCAGAATTACTTCACTAAAATGGATACAAGTTGTCCCTTGAAAATCAGGCAACATCCATCTTCCCATTCTTATTCACTGCCTGCCTTCAGAAGTACTAACAAGTGGTCTAAGTACCAGTTCTTTGCTCATTCAGTCAAGCCTCTTCCCATGATTTTTTCTCTATGTGCTCATGGCTTTTAAAACTTATTTACGCCTCTTCTTTTCAAAATACCATGGATTACAGTTATTTTCTTTCCTTGCCTCTTTTGGCGGCACTTCAAGATGTCCAGCTTAGCCTGTTATGACATAGTTTATGAACTTAAGCAAGTGGTAAAAGCAAACTACTGAAGCTGAAATCACAGGCTAAAGCATTAAGGAGTTTTCTGTGTTCATGGTCTGCATACAGTAGAACACTGGATTCAGAGAGATGCAGAAAGACTTGACAATCCTTACCAGCTCCCAGAGAGGACCAGCTCTTCCTGAACCATGCTAGACAGACGCTTCTCTGACCTGTTCTTGGCTCCTATTACAGAAAGCCTGCAGCTTTCCTTAGCATTTCCCCCCCCCCAGATATTATCCGTCCAAAATGTTATGAAGGTTTTGTTTTTTTTTTTTTTTTCTTAAAGACCTAAATATCTCTTACTGCAATCTGGATTCATTACTTCTTTGTCCAATTCACAACAGGCATGGAAAACAAACTAATTTCTTCCCTGAAGTGTCCTTTTAGGCTTTTGAAACTCGAACATCCCTTCAGGCTATTTTGTCCTGATAAAATAGTTCACATTCCTTCCATTTTTCCATATAGTTCATATTTTCATGAGTGGAAAAGAAAGAATGAATAGTATTTGGTGGTTGACTTATGGGCATTCTGGTCATGGTGCTCTGGTGTTGCTCAGCTTGGAGAGCTGGTGTTCATTGGATGACACTGGTGAGTGTCACCCTCATCCCCACTCTCATTCCTGCAGGGAGGGAGCCATGACTTGTTTAGTGAGGGCTACAAGCTAGAGCTGGGCTCTTTTCTTTTAAAATCTACTAATGTCGCCTTTTAAAATCTGCTAATGTTGCCTTAATGTAACCTGTAATGCATACAAGTTCTTCTTATATCCTATAATGTTTGGATAGTAGAGAGCAAATAGAAAAAAAACATTCCTCCTATAAAAGAAGTACCTTTGCTATGTCTCTCCTTCCCACCCTTTGTTGCTGTTCTTGATATTGATTAAATCCTCATTTAGCTTCATCATTTTTCTTAGTTTTCATCTCACATGCTCTCTACATCTGGTTTCATAATCTGTTGTCATGGAAATCAGACAGATGTCAAAAACATGGCTTTATCACTTAATTGTGTGATGCACACAAGAGACAGAAAAATGTAGAGAACCCGATGGGAAGTTTTGCAGATTAAAGCAAAACAAGAAGACAATAGTGAGTTAAACTCCCCAAAATTAGATTTTACATGTAACAGTGTTCTCATTACCACAACTGGAAAATAAAAATTTGCAGGTATTGTTTTCTGTGTTAATTTTTATATATTATTTTACATGTTGAACATTTAAAGATCCTGATCTCAGTCCCTCGCATGATTTAGTGGTACTTAACAAGTTGTGGTTGTGCAGGGAGTATCCCCATGTAAGCTTCTTATGCAATTAAGGCTTTGCAGGTGTTCACTGAGCTCAAGCCTAACAAGTAGTGTAAGAGGTTTCATACCTGTTAATCCATCATTAACAAGAATAAAACCACAGGTCATTCTCCTAATTGTCCAGCAGGGTGGGCAGAGGAGTCTTAGTTCTATCTTGAAAGGGCTTTTCAGTTTTCGCTTAGGACTGCACAGCCCCGTTGAACACAGTGAGGTTCAGGGTCACCAAATTGATGGTGATGTGCCACAGAACATACTCAGAAGTTGCACTTGCCCTGAAGTCCTGCATCACATCAATATATTTTTACACTGCTGAGGGATAGGGTGAAAATCCAGTCTCAAGATAGAACTGTATCAAAAGAGGCTGGTGCCTGTGCTGGAAACAGTGGCAGTTCTATGAAGCCGTTCCTCTTGTTCAGGTAAAATCCTTTTATGACCAAGACATTTATCATATTAACATCAACAGAAGCAAATAAAGGAATTTTGTGCCTTTAATGGCAACACCTCGCTACCTTTGTTGAGGAAGTCACCTTACAAGTCTGTGTTCACACAGCAGTTTCCCAATTAGCTGGTAACGTGGTTCCCTTCTGTTTTTTTATCAAGTATCTGCTAAGCACAGAAGGGATTTTTTTATGCTTGTTACAAAAGTAGTCAGCATCATCAAAAAGATATCTGCTTATACATCTATTTTAAAATGTCAGCCAGACAAACAAATCTATCTAAAATAATGCTGGACCTACAGAAATTTGCTACATACAGGAAATTTACAGTGCTTCCTTGTTATGTCACTTTTCAGAATGGATACTTATATTGTGAGAAGAACGGGTACAATTTAATTCTGCTTTGTAAATAAAACACATCAGCTCTAGACTTCATCATCTCTGAGTGTAGTTGGAAACATATAATTTTCTTTAGGGTATAAAAGTACACCTGTGTTTTTGTTAGTCTAGATCAAATCACAAAATGGAAGACTGAAATCAGAATGGAAGGAAGGGTGGAAGGAAAGAAAGAAGGAATGGATTAACCAAGCTTGAATCTCAGATCTTAAGATAAATTTGCTGAGTCTGACTGCTGAAGAAACAACCTGGAATTATAAATTGAACGTATCTGTACATGAATCACTGAGAGACAGTGCACATAAAACTCAGTGTCCACAACTTCACATCACTGCTTTCCAGGTGAGAGCAGCATTTTCTATAGCACAAGATCTGCAAAATATGCACTAAGACCCTTCCTTCAGGCTATCATCACTGATGTGCTAAGACCTGCTGTATGACATCTATATCTGCCCCAGAAACTGCTTAGGTTTAAACTGGCATAAGCATGATGACAACTGTATAATATCTACCACTCTTTTAATATTTTATATTAGAGAATGAATTGTAGCTTCTCAGTATTAATTCATATTACAGCAACAACATTATAGTTGGGGAAGGGTAAAATGAACATGTTATTTATGCTGAAATTATGCTGAATCACAAACAGTGTTCCTGGAAAGCTGAAAAACTGAATAATTTTGAATAAATTATTGATGATTTTAAAAGCCTTCCTTATTGATTACAGGTTATACTCAGGTTAAAAGAGTGCAGCTAAGTCCTGTCAGAGTCTTTCAAAATCAGAGTTCATCAGAGTAAACAAGTACTACCACACTGTAAGGCAGATCAACCAAAGAGGAGTAAAATGCTGATAAATACCTTGTTCTCTAGTTTTAAACTCTTCTGGTTATTATTATTTTGCTTTCAAGAAATTGTTCTGGAGCTATACAGAACAAATTTAAACACAAGTATCTGGGGTGCAGCAATTCCTCTTCAGCCCATGTTTGACTGGGTGAATGCTGGTGGTTGATGACACCTTGGTCAGCCAAAGGAGCTGCTCCAGCTGTGAGGCACTGAGCAACACGAACAACAGAATTGCAGACACCCTAATAATACTTCACTCACATATTTTTCTCCAACCCCATGCAGTCTGCTTAAAAACTGGCTCTCTAACAATGCTGTGCTAGCTCTGCATTGTTATAAACACAGTGACAGTATTACCACAGGCTGTTCCCAGTTTACTTCTGGGTAATTGAAGTATCCTATTACTAACTGTGTTTTGTTTCTCATTCTGTTGCTTCATACAGTATGCTGTGGTCATGTGCATTTCACCCTAGAGGTCTTTAGCAAATTCCTGTAATTACTTCTCTACAGCTCTTGTTCACTCATTCCAACTGAAATTATCTCTGAACATTAGTTCCATTTGCTAAATCTCTTCTTGCTTTATTAACTTTAATCAAACTAATATATACTGCTAAATGAAAGGTGGTTTAGGATGCTCATACCTGGCCCAGCCCTCTTCCCAGGGGTAAATACCCTCTTGAAACAGCAACACAAGTTAATTTTACAATTAGCAGGATATAATTTGGCTGCTGTAATTTCAGTTATTGAATAGTTGCCATTGATGCCATATAAAAGCTGCATTGCTATTGAAAAATAGATCTGAAAAAAATTCTTTGTATAGTCACTTGAATTTCAAAGTATGTTCACTCTGCAATGGAGATTGCATCTCCATTAATGTTTGCTTTTCATGAAGTTTTGAGTGAAAGAAAATTCAGTTGGGCAAAGTGCACTCCCTAGTCATGGAGAGGTGTGATTAAAGAAAGGAAAGAGAAAGGGTTTGGCTTTCATTTGTATTTATTTTTAGGATGTGTGATGAGCACAGATTCTACGGTATTGAGAAAACACAAAAGACTGGTTGAACACTTTGTAACTCACATCACTGTTACAGTAAAAATTCCAGAGGAAAAAAAAAAACCAAAATCATAAGAAGTATGACAGCTTTAAAAATCCTCATTAAAATCAACCTAACTAGACCTCTAAAACCATTTTGACTTCAATTAGTCTGCTTTTCTATGTCAAATACACATTAATGGCCCAATCCTGTTCCCACTGTAGTCAGTAGAAATATTGCTTCTTGCCTGAATGGAAGTGAACAGGAGTTCAAGAGTCAAGCCAGAGATCTCTGAAGAATAGATGAAAGCTGAGCCTCAAGCTCAGACTTTCAGAGTGTGCTCAAACTAAGATGATAACTAGAAAAGTTGATTTTTGTATATAGCAATACATAAAATAAAGGGATAAATCTATCATGGACATTGCTGCTGTTGTTTAGTTAAATTATTGCACAGAAAGACTAAGGGAGATGAATGTCCTCCTTTGTGCCATCATAAGTAGCATGAGGTTACAAGTAGTTAGGTGTATTTTGTTGGTTACAAAAACGTTGCTAAAGCACGCTGGTTATACATGTATAAGGTAGATGGAATAGATTCTGCACCAGCTCTTAAAATAGAAATCTTGTGTAGTGAAACACCAGAGGACAGGTCTCCTGGCAGCTAAAAATCTTCCTAGCAAAGTGCTTTCACTTTAATTACACACTACAGAGTTTCTTCAGAGCATATTGCAGAGGGAAGTAGAGGTGGCTTTCCTCCAACAGGTACCCACCATGGTGTGCACTTGTGCTCTGGTCTGAAAGAAGGCAAGAGAGGGAGTCTGAGGAGGTACTGTAATACTGTGTTGAAATATCACCTTGTTAAATAATTATGGCCATAACAGAAATACAAGTGAATCCTGTACAGGACAGCTCTTGTGGCCAAGTAGCCTTTGATCTTACAGAGTTATGTCAGACTTTAGAATATCTCCCAGTAATGAACAAAAATACTTTATTGCAACGAACCCACTTCCTTCTGAAACACATCTATGATGTGTGTCAGGTATTGGGACTGAATTAATTATTTGCTACCTGAAATTTGCTTGGGACAAACCCAATGGGTCATATGAAAAAGAAAAGTTTGTCACCGTTGTGATGAAAAGCATGGGTTAGGGTTAGGGTTTAACACACAATTCATAAATCTGATGTGTCAACCAAAACCTGCAAAAAGTCCCAAGTAGATTCTTCATATCTGATTTCTGAATCATGCTTACATAGACAGCTACTGATCAGCTTTTATGTTTTAAGACTATCCTTGAAATGTGGATTAAGCTGGTTCCACTTTTTAATTGGAGAACAAAAATTGTACTTTGGTTTCCATTTTACTCTGGATGTGAACTGGGACAATCCCTATAAGAGTTGTCTTAACCCCCTTCCCTTATGCACAAGAATGTTTTAGAAGTACTGGGGCTAGATTCTTTTGCACAAGAATCTGGGCTGGCTAATTTAAAAATAATAAAGAAGATCAACAGGGGAAAATAATAGCAAAATAATAATAATAAAAAAAAAAAGTTTAAAAAATTCCTGAGTCTTCAGCCTTTTCTTTCCAAACACATCTCTAATCCTCCCATTGCCTCCCAAAGAGAGCTTGCCTGACCTGTAAAAGTTAGATAACTGGCATGTTTTGTCCTGAATCTATCTGTATAGGAGTGTCCTTGCAGGTTTTAAAATTAACAGCACAAGTCTTATACCTTACCTGAGTGAATTTGTTATATTTTCATGCTGTTAATCTTCAAATATCTGGACTGGTAGTTTCCACTCTCCCTCAATCGAAGATTTAAATCTCTCAGTCACATACTGGGAACCAAGTTATTATTTTTAAGGTTTTGTTGTAAGATTTAGACCCTTGCTGGTCTAATTATATGTTAGGTAAAAACACAGAAGATGTACATCTTTCATATCAGTTGTTTTCAAAATCAGATATCTAAAATGACCCTATGAAAGCAAAAAATAAACCACAGACAAAAAAAGCCCAGATAGCACATAGGAATAGGACAGACCTACATTAATGTATGTCTTTTGGAAAGGGCTAATAAATGTCAAGAGTAAGGAGACGGTTTTTGACATCTCTGAAATTGTTTCTTTGAATAGTAAAGTCACACTTACTATAAAGTTTGTAATGGATGGTCATTCCTGAAGTTTCTAACCGTAACAAAAATATAAGTCACCTTCAATCTGCATTTTAGGTATTATATAATCATAGAATCATAGAATAGTTAGGGTTGGAAAGGGGTAATATTTATTATCTGGTCCTTCTACCATCTTTATGCCATCAAAATGTGAAGCTGAAAATATTAAAATCTGTTAATTAACAACTTAATGTGATTGATATGCTATTCTGATTAATTCAATTTTATAGCATTTAATTTTTGAGTGAGCACAGGTCTCTCTTGTCAATAGCTGTATCACTTATATAAAATGTAAAACCCCTTTTAGCAGCAATTTTTAGTAAAGGAAATTACTTTGATCCAGAAAAAAATGCAAGTTGATAGTACTGGTTGTTTAAAGCACTTTGTTTTCAAGATTAGTTTAAAATAGGAAATCCTAATGGATTTGGTAGCCAGTGTCTTCATGCAAAATATGATTTGTCTTTTTAAGTAACAGTCACCTATACAACCAGAATATAATTGCCATGGGGAACAGCTTAGAAAAAATGAATTTGCTAAAAGTAAAAATATGAAGTATTTCTAATGAAAAAAATTATAAAGCTATACATAAATATTGTTTTCAAAAAACTGTCTGCTTTTATACAGGGAAAAATGAATGTTTTCATGAACATAATGGATAAAGCATGCTGAAAGCGTTCCGCTGTGGCCCATACCTCTCAGAAGACAGTTGAATTCTGCAGCAGGAACACTTCTCATATGATTACTACAGACATATCATCAAAAAGTTTAGGCCAGGCTGTGGAATAGGGGATGCTCTTTCCTAGCTCTATGTACCTTTTTGTCCTGAAAATAAACCCCACACATCCCAAAGCTCTCTGAATCTATAGATATCAGTCCCTTGTTCTGCCATTCAGTCCTAACCTGGCTTAAATACAATAATAAAACAAAAGGATCATCTTGAGAAGCAGTACAGAATAAATCAGAGGTGATGGAGCTACTGTTATTTGAATACTGCAGGGTTACCTGGGAGATGCGCTGTAAAGGCCTGAGTGCCATCCAGGGTTATGAAAGACCTAGTTAACACCTGATTCAACATGGAAATAAATGGAAAGGCAGCCATTTGACTTACTTGGGTATTGATTGAGCTCCTGTGAAAGGAAAGTCTGTGAGCATATTTTAATGTCTTGCAAAAGACTTGTATTCGGAGACATAAAGAGAGCAAGGTTTGAGTCATTTATATTACAAAAATATCCAAATGAAGGTATACAATGCAGTTTTTCTGCCAGACTAAACACAGCTAAAATAAAAAGCTTCAGTACATCGTCAAATGTTACTCTCCAAACTACATTATTGTGCTTGCATAGTTTTGTCTATGCATCCCTACCTAAACTCTTTAAATGGGCATAAACTTCCTGGTGAATTTCCTACAGCCTTGTTCTTACCTGCAGCACATGGTAAGAAGCTGGCATAGGGTTTTACTCAACAGATGGCTGGCACAGGGGCTTACATGCATTTGCTCATCTCTGGCACTAGTCAGGGATGGATGATATAAAAAATATACTTCACAGTTGTTGGATAAAAAAATGCAGTCTGGTCCATCTGAGTGGAATTGTTATTTTCAATGAGTGTGGTTTTGAACTTGGTACGTTTTCAAAGGTCAGCTGAATCTCTTGGGAATATGTGAAAGGAGATCAAGAAATTATCTGATATCACCATTATTAGGATTAATAACAGTGATGCTGGTAATTTTTTTAACCATGATTATTCTTCTGGCTCTTGCTTCAGTCAGCAGTTAAGAGAACTGGATGCATGCTTCAGGGAGATTTTCCATGACACATGCTTTCTTAGGAACACTATCTCCATTAATACAGAGAGACCAGTTTTTAATCATCCTACCAATTGTTAGAAACCGTAGTGAAATAGCAAACTTGATTTCAACAAGTGTCTATCTAATTTGTGCCTTATTAGACTCTGGAATTTGATGCTAGGCTATTTAAAAAAGCAACTTTTAGTGTGTGTTTTATGTACCTTTTATATGTGTCCTAAATAGCACAAGAAAGAGAAGTCTGCAGGAAGGAGCTCATGGAAGAGCAAACAAAACACAGGACTGTTTATTCAGGCTTAGAAAAATGAAAAGGGAGGAAAAAAACATGGAATTTAACTGGATCTGACCTTGTGCTCTGTAGTATTCAGTTTTCCAGCGCACGGCTCCTTGTGTACCTCTCTATGGGATGGCTGAAAAAGTGGGAATGCTGTTTGAATCTTGTGTTCTTAGTGGGGAAAGTAAATAATAGTATCTCCAAAGCAGAACGCAAAACAGAGTCAGTGCTGACTGCAAACTGTTTCCCTAACTAAAGGGTCAGGAGAATTTAAAATGTTGAGTTTAGGCATGATGTGCTGTCCTGCAGATACACACAAAAAGTCCCACCTGGCAGGATGAAAGAACAACCTTCCTTGTATCTTCCTATTTTCAGTGTGCACGTCATCAAATGCTGTAAATATAATGATTTTTCTTTTGCCTACCCAGGATATGTATTTGTTGATATTTACCCCCAGAGTCCCAAGCTTTGATAAATCCTCCATGATTAGCTAGAACTAGTTCTTTCACAAAGAAATCCTCCTTTTTTATGCACTTCCATTAGTTCCAACAGTCTGCTGTTTCATCTTTAGTTAAAGATGGTGACAAAAAAAAAATTAGAGTTTTAGTGAAAACATATAAGCCTCAATTAATTTACATATCTATTAGCAAAGAGTTTTTCCTTAAGGAATGGTCCAAAATATCTGTAAACCTCAAATTGTATCTTGGCTTAAAATAGATTTTGTAAGTAAAACTCTACAAATGAGCAAATAAGATGTGCTCCTATCTTCATGAATTTCTTTCTTTTTATAGTTAAACATTTTTAAAACCTTGGCCTCAACTCTACATTTCCATACAACCTACAATAAAGGCAGGGAGGAAGCTCAGTTACCTTTTTACCTGCAAGAAGCATCTGATGAGCAGTGAAGTTGTCCAATTAAGCCCACACTGCATATAGTGTAGATCCGGAGTAGGTACCTCATTATGAGAAAGGTTTGGAGTGTATCTTAAAGCCGGGGATTTTAGGTTCTGCCTGGGTTATGTGTACCAGTAGAAGCTGTTGCTGAAATCAGACATTTTATATCTATACCTCTTTTCTGGCCCTCATGGTGGCCTTCTACACCCCTGTCCCCAGGGCGTCACTCTCTCCCTGTGAGAAAACATGTCTTTCCAGGAGACAGAGAAGACAGGAGTGATTGGTCCTTCTCTGCTGGAGAATCCCTTGGGGCTTTAGCTTGTCACTGGCTTCATCAGTATTGCTCTGAAACCACCCAGGGATACCTAACAATGGTTAGGGATAGTGTTTTCAATGCCCTGGGGCTGCTTGGGTTGCATCTCACGCCTGGACCCTGCTAGGTGGCCATCTCCAGGGCCTGGTGGACACCAGCACTGGAGGATATCCAGTGCTGAAGCTTTTCCCTGTGCTCGGGGTATCTGTTCTGGCAGCATGATAATGCAAACCCTTGGGAATACAGAAGAGCCTCAATTATCCTTAGAAATGTTGATGACAAAACACCCTCATCCAAGCCAGACTGATTTTCTTTCTGGTGAAGGGTTCACCAACACAGTCCACAACTTCAGCCTCAGGTTAGAGCTTCTGGAGCATGCCTAGCCTGCATTCAGTTTCCAGTGCTGTTAGGAAAATCTGGGCTTCACTGTGGCCTGCCTTTCAGCTGGCTCCAGAGACCAGCTGTACCAGCAACAGATCCCAGGTGGGTGGCATGGCCAAGAAAGTTGTGATCTCTACAGTTGCTAATAGTAGAAATTTCAGCTGTCTATAATGGGAATATATGAACTGGGAAGCTTGAAATATGATAGAGCATGTAATCCCCATATCTAGCTTTTTTTCCAGACACAGCACATCTAGAAACCGTACACAAGTAATTGAATTAAATAGGAATAATAAATGTAGAAATATAATTGGGGCACAAATAACTACAGATCAGTAGAGCAACACAAATGCAACGGATAGAGGTCAGGGCAGCATCTGCTTTTCTGATCTTGCATATATGGAGAGGCAGGTATAGCAGTTTGTTACCCTGGGGCCATTCAAGCATACACTATGCGGATTTCCAGTAAATGAAGACCTTCTGCTTGAGCTTATGTTACTTTCTTCCTGCTGCTGTTGTGGGATTTATCTGGAGTTCACAGACTGGTTAAAGTGTCCACTAATCTTATGGCAGCACACTAAAAGTGTTTTCAGCAGTGCAGCTGGCGCAGGGGAAACCATTCATAACCAGGCAAAAGCTGTGCAGAGGAGGCAAACATGTGGATTTGGGAGGATTTTTCTGTCCACACAGGTGAAAGTAGAAGATTTATTTACATCTGAAAACTTTGGGGAACAGATTTCAGGCTCACTTCTAAAGTGGCTCCTAATAGGAATCAAGCATAAGCAGAGTTGAGTTTCCAACTTGTTCTTGCTGTTAATAATATTATACTGTTAAGAAAGGATTTTGTGTGTGAATCAAACTGCTACATCCTTGATAGCTATGAGAAACCACATGCATTGAAAACAACCCTCTGCATATAGAATAAAAGTATGAGAGAGGCACAATGCTTTCTCAGAAAAACCTGGGGAAGGCAGGTTTCAATGAGAGTTGTTCCGAGTGTTACAGTGCTTCATTTGCTGCTACTAAAGATACACAGTTTGTTTTGTAGATTACACTTCAGCAAACCAGATAGAAACAGGCTTCTGATTAGGATCCAGAGTGCTGTGCTGCTGATCAATTTACCTTTACACTTCCCTTTCTTCCAGTCCATAGCTATCTATTGTCTTGGGTGCTTATGGAAGCTTTTTAGCTCAAAGATGCAGTTTCCTGAAGCTTTTTTGTGCTGACACAGCTGCTGCCATGGCTGGTCCTTCATCTGCTACTGCCCCTGGAAGGTAATACTGAAATAAAGGCAGTAAGTAGTGCCAGAGCCTCTGGGAATGAGCTCCATGGGAGGGCATTGATTCACAACAGTGAAGTAAACAGGTAGTTTTGTCCCAGACCTAGATGCTCCTTGGGAGTGCGAGAGTAGGGAGAATCTCTCTGACAGCAGTTTTCAGTCTGGGACCTGATGAGTTGCTCCCAAAGAATTTCAAATTCTAAAATGAAGTGGTCATATCATATGAAACATCACTGTGAATCACCAACATAAAGAAATTGAGAACAGAAGCTCAAAATCTTGGCCACTGGAGGCTCACAACCATCTGCAGGGAGGATGTCCTTGTTGCAAGGGCTCAGGAAGCCACAAAACCCAAAAGGACCAAATCCCATGCCTGTGACCCATGTGTACATGGAGAGGGAAGCCCAGGGCAGGATCAAGGAAACGGACAGAAGGGAATTAGTTTTGTCAGCAGAACAAATACAACTTCTGATTATAAATGTAAAGACGATGTGTGTGCAATCACCCAGGGTTCCTGTCTTGGCTTAATATATTGACAGAAACAGCAGAAATCAGGTGTACTGAAATAATTCTCCCTTCTGGATCTCAGCTTCCTACAGTTCAGCATTTGTTGTAGGCCAGGCTATACTTAGCAACAGTAAATTAGATATAAAGTAATTAATGAGGAGTATTCTTTAGTTTTCTATTGTAAATGTTAATAACAATAAATTATTCCAAATAATTATGGACTACTTCCAGAATTTCCATAGACAAGACAATGCATTTTTATTTGATAAGATTTTATAACCATACAGACTTTATAGCTGTAGAGGTAAATGACTTTTCCCGTGGTTTCAACATAATGGGCTGTGCAGGTAAAGTATTTTTGCAGAAATATGAATGCTTCCAGATGTTTCACATATTTTTCTCATTGATTTAAACTTAATCTTCACATGATTGTGCATAGGGAATACATGCAAGGTATTCATAGAAGGCACAAATGCACAGAGGTAGGGATTTAGAACTAGAAAATGCAGAATTTTATATCAGTTTTAAATGTAAATGTTGATTGACTATATCTAGCCAGTAATGCTGTTAGGTGTGAAACTTTATGTTATTTCTGATACCATGTCAAGAGAATTCAAATCTATAAAACTAATAAGCTAATTGGAATTGTGCCTGTTTTGATATGTGCATTCTAAATTAAGCCTGAGGGTACTTGATATCCAATTTTAAGATTTGCCTTGAATCAAAAATTTACTCAATAATTATTAAGATATTTTTTGGGAAACAATCCAAAATTTAATCCAAACCCAGGTATCAAGTAGTACAGGCACAAAGACTCCCTCAAAGCACAAATATGTGTTTGTGTTAGTAGACAGATAACCTTCTATGACACAGTTTCTTTAGTCCATGGATACTTAAGTTTAGGAGTAGAAGCAAGCAATTAATAGGGTGGTATTTCCTCCCTTTTTATTGCTAGAAATGTGAGCAATACATCATAATGTCAGAGCATAATGCTTTGGAGGAAGGCATTATAAGGGAATAATACCAGCACCAAGCTGATGGCTGAATCCTGCCTGTAGGAATGTGGTGTGGAAATGCTTTTCTGATCAGACAGCTGCATCTTGGCAGCTGCAAGAGGCTAACCACTACAAAGGGAAGTTATTTTCTGATATAATTTCTGTCTGCTTACAAGAAGAATACTCACACATTGTAAGACTGATACTGTGCACAGTCTTTTGTTGTGGGTACTTTATTTTTTGGGTAAAACATGAGGAATTTTACTTTTTTCTTCATTTTCTTGGATCAAGGAAAAACATGTTACACTTTTGAGATGCCAGTGCTCATGCACATGGGTTAGCAGCTCAGTACAAGAAACAATTTAGTCACAGGCTTACCTTCAAGCACACACTTAAATCCCATTGAAATCAGAAAGCTTAAGAAGCATGATTAAAGCTTATGTGCAGTGCTTTGCTGCAAAAGGGCCATGTGCTCGGGAACATATTTAATGTTACATGTAACTTGAATCAGACAAACCAACTTTAGGTTGTTATTTTAAACACACATTTTTCATCTGTGTAAAATGGATTATAGTCAAAACTTTCATAAAAATATGCAGCAAGAATAAAACATGCAGTTTTCAATGACAATTGTTAGCCAATCAATTATGATTTTAGATAGTAAAACAATCCTGCAAATTTGATCCTAATTTTCATTAGAATTCAAAAGAATGTGTTCTGTTAAATTAGTGATTCACTAGCTGAAAGAAAACACTACAATGTGCTTTCAAAGGTTATTATGAACTTTGCAAACAACTTTAAATGAGATGTAAATTAACCTGTGATAGAAAAGCAGTCTTTACTGATTTTTACTTGAAATATTGTAGTCTTAAGCAAAGTTAACAAGAGTATTGAAGGGATTCTATGGAGATCAGGGGGAGCTTGGGCTGTGTGCTGGCCTCTCCATGCATTACATTCCCAAAACTCAGCTCTTGTTACTGCCCAGCATTTCCTCGCAGAAGGTGTTGGGCTCTGCTCAGATCCCACTTCCATCAGTATCCTTGCAATTTTCAGTAGTTTTCAGACATGACAACAGAACCTGGTCAACTAATTTAGGAGAACCTGGAAGAAGGAGTTTTATTTCTAAATCAGTTTCTATAAAAGTTTGAGATGATTATTGCAATTATTTTAACGAGGAAGCTTTAATAACTCCATATGGATGTTTCTCACGAGCCAAGGATGATAGCATGAGAATTCTGCCTTAAAATAGGATGAGCTACTGTTGAAACAGGGGTTCATTGAGAACAAATAGCAGGGCAACAGAAGCACCCAGAGGTTTGACTTGCTGATCTTCTAGTCATCTTTTAGCCATGAGCCAAGAGGATATTGGCAAACATTGTTAAGTACAAAATAAAGTCATAATCTTTATAAGAATCTCCATATGCTTTTAAACCTGTAGGGTCTTAAATACCACAAAGTGATTGTAAATATAGGGCTCTGAGGTTAATAGCTGGAAATCAAATGCATTAGGAAGTCCAGCCGGAAGATGCTGATAAGAAATATTCTTTGTTCCTTTGGAAACAGTAATACTTAAGATAAAAGTAGAGTGCATTTTAGAGTGTAGGTGAATCTAACTTCCAAATAAAACATGAATTGAATATAGAAAAAACAGTGGGGAAAGCACTTTTGATTTTCTTCTTGAGTTCAATCTGAACTTGAAAAGTAATTTATTTTCTGTTTGTGTTGATAGCTCCATAGTAAAATAAAACCCCAGGTTTTCCAGGCTTTTAATAGTCTGTATCGTTCTTTATATCTTATTTGCTGTTATCTTTGGTTTTTTTTTTTCTTACAGCAATGCCCTCTGTTCCTACATTATTGACATAAGCCAAAGAATATCTGACATAAAAACTGCACAATAATTTCAGGAAGAAGAAAGGAGTAAGCTGATATCTAATTGCTAAAAAAATTAATGTTATTATACGTTAGTGCAAATGGTCTGATTTCAGCACCAGTATTTGAGACTCACACCTCACCCAAGTAGCAGTTCTGAATATTTGGTGTTGCTACCTGCCAGTGTTCAGAGAGCGTTAGCAATGAGATGAGGGTTTGTAAGGGAAAGAATTACATGCTGGAGGCATCCATGATAACAGGAGATGACGTTCAGAGGTATACTGTGGCCCCGCTGCTGTTCTAAACCTCTCACATACACACTGCTGGGGAGCTGGGACAAACCTAGGGACCCTTGGTACTTAAGCCTACAGAGAGATTTAATTTCAAATTGTACAACAGATGCTGTGCCATATCATTCATCAAGCAGCTGAGTTTTCCCTCCAGAGTAAGTGAGCCTACTGCTGTAACATGTGCGTGTCATGAGAGACTCATAGGGCATGGAGGTGAGCTGTCACAGGGTGCCCACCAGGCTCCTCCATGGATGCTGGTGTTGGCATAGAAGGAACGTGGCAGGGCATCAGGGATAGCCCAGGTACACTGGGCAAACCAAGACCTGTACCCTACTCTTTAACACCTGGGTTTAACTGGATGCAGTGGTCTGTGCTCCTCTTGTATCAGCCCAGTAACCCCATCCTGGCTTTAGCAGCTCTCTCTTAGCATGAATAAAACCTATGGCAACAATGACAGGGGAATCTATTCTTCTGTCTGTCTGCTCTACAAGCAAAACATGATTTGTGGGCAGTGCAGCAAAATGTATATCTGACATGTCCAAAACATTGTGGAGGAATTTGAAGCAAATTCCAGAGTTCTTTGTGTTGTCAGAATATCAGGTACTGATGGTCCTGGTCACTGGATCATTTCTTTCATTCGTTAGTCTAATTCTCAATGATTTCTTTTCCTAGCTATATTTAATCAATCACCTACCCACTTCCTTTACATGCGCAGCTGCTTTGTTTCACTTCACAAGGAGAACTGCAGGTATTGCAATATGCTCAGAATGTTAAATGTAGGAGCTAACCTATCTGCCTTTCATGTGTTCATCACATCAGGATACCAGTAAGATTCCTAGGTATTTAAAAGAGGCATTGAAACCTCATTTACTTACAAACTACATCAGGTTTTCAGTGCTCACTCTGCTGAATGCTGCATATCCCATTTTTCAGTAAAGGATACATAAATGGGTCTTTTCAGAAGGGTAAGTGAAGAACATGACATATCTCTAATCTGGGTAAAATAACAACTTCATGGGCTTTTGATATAACTCTTATGAAAGTGTCCTTCAGAAGTTAGGCTGCAGCTAGCTCAAATGTAGAGGTAAATAAGCAACTCCACCTTCATGTTGAAAGTCCCACACATTCAGGATTTTGGGGACACAGGAATAGAAAAAGGTGGAAAGAAAAGCACTACATGGAAATCACAGTTTCCTTTGTTGTTTCCAACCGTCTCCTGCTCAGGTTTTATAAAATAGTTCTCTCTAATTCAGCAGGGAATCTCAGCTGTATAAATCTATACTAGTGAGTGTTTCAGCTCTCCAGGATACTCCACAAACCTTTCTCATAATGGAAAGTATTTTTTTATGGCTTGAATTTATTATTTTATAAATGACATTTTGCTGATATTAATATTGGCAATATCAACAGTAACCTTCAGTCCTCCCAGGAGCATATTGTGTGTTAAAACCTATGGACCCCAGAGCTTCCTTTACCCACTCTACTCCTGTAGGGTAAATATCAGCCCTGGCTGGACTTCAGCAAAACCTTCAGGTTGAACATAAGGAAAACTGATCTATTAATACTGTTGAAACAAAAGTCTTTATCTTGAGATCACCTTGTGTTCTGAGTGGTCTTTTGGAGGGACCTGTATTTCTATCTGAAACAAATTCTTCAGCCATAAATATCAGGGATTTTGTAGAGTTCGTGTTCTTATGCTAAAGGAAAGAGATTTCTGGAACCTGATGGTGGGATGAGACAGAATCCAGTCTTCTATATTTTGGCTCCCCAGTGAATATTTTTCTTACAAATGGAAAGCACTAATTTTCCCGTAAACCTCACAACCAGACCTAGGTGTTATAAAATAGGGGATAACTTCACCCAAAAGAAAATTTGCTTTTTAGTGCTAGTTTTTGGTATCATGTATAACCTTATGTGATGCACACGAAATTTGAACCATCTGAATCCTATGAAAGCCAAGAAAATATTTTAAAACACTATCTTCAGTATTTTGGTCTTTAAATATCTGATCTTTAATGAGAAAAGCTGTCAATATCCTCAATTAAAATTTCATAGTATCAGAGAAATAATGTGACTCTGATTTCTTGTCAGTGATTTATTGCTTTTCTTAACGTGGTGGCACAATGATGTTATCTACTGCAGAAATAAGACTGAAGTGGACAGTTACTGACTCCTCATAGTATAGATATTTTATCTTTTTTTTCTTTTTTTAGCTAGTAAATAATTGTTATCTCCCAAAGATGAACAAAGTTATCTCCAATGAGTTGTATAAAACTAAAGATAAGACAGAGAGAAAGTGAGTGTTGGTTGTTCAAGTCAGAGGATTTTATAGCTCTTTCTTAACTTCAAGGAAGGAGGAAAACACACCTCTTTCAAGCTTGGCTAGATTTGAAATTATCTATTGTCATGCTTCCTCTAGCTCAGCATCCTCATGGGCTGTTCTTAGTAATATCTTCATTTTAGGATTATATAGTCTATTTAATGCATATGCAGCAGACTTCTAATTGCCTCTGTTGCAGCTATCCTCAGTCATCAAATTTGTCTCTGAAAGGCTGGCACACACTCATGGAAAAAATGCTTTTTCCACAGTAGGTTCACAACTGGGGCAAACATGAGGAGCTGGCAGAGGTTGCTGGAGGAGGGAAAGAAAGCTGAAGCATCTCCAGTGAAAGTTGTGGATGGGAGAGCACAGCCTAATCCCTGTGCTACACATAAAAATTATGAGGAGGAGGAAAACAGGAGATGTCTGCCAAGCTGAGGTAGTGGTGCATTCACAGGCAGAACTAGGTCAGTTATAAGGGGGGCTGTTATTTAAAGGTTTATGACTTACAAATACTTTTGGAGTAAAGTTAACAAGTTGAGGAAGTTTCCTGGCTAAGTTGATGTTCCTTTTTTGCCCTGATGCATTATTCCTGATGGAATTAAAGTGGAAGTTTAGAAGCCCTTTGAAAACTTCATGGTATGTAACAGAGGCAATTCCACCCTTTCATGTAAAATTGTTGACCATCAATTTTAAAGAAGGCTCCAACTGGTATGAAAATGGGTTATTTCTGTATGGTGACTATCTAAGACCCACTTATTTCTTATGTGATTGTTTTGCAAAAGAAAAAGCCTCACCAAGACCAAGCAAGTTTCCTGTCAGATTGGGCTGCTGAGCCAAAGCATGAAATCTGAATGCTGGAAATGCCTGGACTAGACAAAGTGTGAGAAACTCTCTTCTAGCTGCAAAACTACTGACCACCGGTTAAGATAGTAACCACAGGGACAAGCACCTACTGTCTCTCCAGGGGCTCTGGCTTTCATATCACAAGTTTTTATGTGAATCGTGGGACCTAGAGAATGGTCACTTATCATCTCTGCTCCTCCCTCAAGAAGACTAATATCAACCATACACTTCGAGTGGCAGAAGGTCACAGCTGTAATGCTGAGCAGCCGTTTTTCAGCAATAGCCTGAAATGTGTCTCTCCTGTTACCCTTTCTCCCCAGAGGTGTTGTTTCTACCTTTTGCCAAGCCATATAAATCAATGTCTACCACATTACCTTATCAGCATTTTTCAGCCTTCTTACATGAGAAAAGGCACCATGTCTAGGAATAAAGTCCAGTGAGAAAGAACTCCTTTTTCTCATCAGTACCAACTCTGTCAAAGCCTACCTTTTTGCCACTATCTTTTAAGACAGGCTTTAAAAAAAAATGTTGCCACTCAGTTTTAGAAAATCCTCCAGAATCAGATTTATGGTCAGTTGAGGTTTTTGCAGTGAATGAGGTATATGCAATTGTTATCATATATATTTTGCTAATATTATGCATATTTTCAGCTTGTGACCTATATTTAATAAACATATGCAATGTGACACATGCCACCAGAAATTAAACATGTCATTATGAAAATATAAAGAACGTGACACACACCATTAACACGTGTCAAAAACCATTAGAGTCCTTCCCTATTATACTACCCAAGCAATTCTAAAACAAGGAAGCCCAGTCTCTCTATAAACACATAGTTAATTGGTACACCTTTTATTTTGTCTTATAAAGGCTCCTGGCTAAATTCTGTGTCATTATTCTATAGTCTGTTTGCTGACATTGCAGCTAGTCTTTCCTGTAATTTGATCAGAAAAGCGTCAGGACAGAGGCATGTTTCTGGTAGCACCTGGCACATGTTGATGGAATTTATGTAGATTAAAATGCAAAGCAAGTTGATAATCTAATGCAAAGTATCTTTTAGCCCTAAATCAGAAGCAGAACAGACAGCAGTTTTCCCTTCTCACTAAATCTTTCAAGAAGTCTTGAACTTTTCTTGTCTTCCCCATAAAAGCAGGTGATCCATTTTTCCTTTTCTCCATTCTCAGTACAGAGTAATTAATTCAAATTAAATTCCTAGAAGTGTTAAAGAGGTTGCATCAACAACATGTGTTAATATTTCCAGTGTTGTCAGAGTCATCTTCACTTTAAAGAGGCTTTTTTTTTTACTAGGAAAAAGTAGATGAAAACCTCTTTCAAGAGAAAACAGCTTGTTTAGAAGTGCTAACACCAGCCATTAAAGAAACACACCTTTATGGTCACTTGAACAAGAGTTTGCCAAGGATTAATAGTACGTGCATGTATGTTGTTATTAAGGGAATAATAATGTCTTGAGTGTCACACTGGGCATATGCAGAGGAGACATCTGAACTTCTGCACAGCCAGGCAGGGGAGAGGGGATGTGATATTGACATGCAATGGACAGACTATGGAATTTGGCCCTTGTGCCTGCTGAGAATGTGTTTTGATACCCAGCATAATTCTTGCCCTGTTCTGTCCTCTCCCATATTTCACTTCTGAAAATCCTTCTTTGCATGTGGGAGACATAGGAAGTTATTTGTGCTCTTTCAAAATTTGGGGGAGAGAAACACAATTCTGTGAAGCTCCTTCAAATTATTGCACTTAGGGATGCTTCAACGATCAGTCCAACTCTCAGTCAGGACTATGGGAGGAGAAGATTTCCAGCTCTCCACTGGGATGGTCTGGCACAAGGGGACAGAGAGAGAATAAAGCAGGGTGGTGAATGCAGTCCTTTTTGCAGAAGGTGGCAGAACGAAAGAGCATCTGTCTTGTTGAACTACCGGTGAGCAGGTAGATGAATTTTAAAAACCTTGTCAATGTCAATTTGCTTCTAGCCTTTCCTGACATACAGTCTGGGGTGTCTTAGAAGCAGTCCTCAAGAACTTCCGACCCTGAGATCTCATGCTCTATTTGTCCCTGGTGACTGCTGGCCTTTGATTCATTAGTGCAGACAAACTGATTTCTTTCCGCCCCTTTCCTCTGCATTCCCAGCCGAGGATTCCACTTTTCTGTGTGCATGAAAACATGTCCTAGGAAGTCCTAAAAGAAAAAATGTTTACATCACAGCTTGCTTGCTAGAAAAGTCTTATTTTCTCCCGACACACTGATCTTTTTCACACTGCTTTTGTTCTCTTGTTAGCATACACAGCTGCCTGCATTATGCCATGCCTAATGCAACACATGCAGGATGTTCATGTCAGTGTGTCAGGCTTGAAAACCAATGATTAAAAATTATGTTGTTCATTAGTCATTGCAAATCAAACTGAGAACAATGCTCTTTGGCCAATTTGTGAACAAACATCCTGTTCAACCTGTTCAGTGATTTCTCTTTAAGGAAGAGAGTAAGAGACCAGCTCATAAATAAATAACTCCCTAATTCTGCTGGAGACACATACTCAGGGCAGCATAGCAGATGAATAAATATTCTATAATTTCATCTTCTGCAAAATTGCCTCCTACAAATTTTAGCTTTAGATATCCCTAATGCAAATAGTGATTCATAAATATTTTATGAAAGCAAGCATATATGTGCGTGACGTATGCCTTCTCTCATGTGGACAAAGAATTAGCACTAAAAGTAACAAATTAGTATCCTGAGAATACTGTCAAGAACATCACACTAGTGAAAAAATCCTCAGTCTAAAGAAAGACTAATGCACGTTCCTCTTCTGTTTGTGAGCACCTGAAGCCTGTGTGGGAAAGAGACACTATTAGAAAAAAGGCATTTTCAGTGTAATTTCTGAGTATTTTTTCCCTCAACAAACACTGTGTCAGTTCTCTTGGGCACCCGGTGATCTAGGAAGTGCTTTGAAATCAGTTGCATTATTCCCTTCACTGTGTAAATTAACATTCATGGCCACAGACAAGGCTGAATTCAGATACCACTCTGTGCCTAAGAAAAGCACATTTTCTCAGGCTTCCAGCAGAGCTGAAGATCGCAGATGACGGCACAGTACCATGGGCCTTCCTGCCCTATGCTCTCAGGAAAGTAACTGCTTATAGCTGGAACTCTGGAAAAATGAGCTGCCAGGGTCTCCAGCAGACAGTTACAAGATAAGATGCTCACACAGAAATAGCCTTCCATACTGCTGTTAATTAGAGGTTGTTTAGTACCCGGAGGCATTTGTACTCTTGAAATGATCCTGTTTCAGTTGTTATTGGACCCACTGAGAACTCTATCGCAATCTTGACTTAATGCTCTTGATTCATTCAGTGACATTCGTGTGTGTACAAAGGGATGCATGCGAGTGAGTGCAAGAGGACACATAGCTCCAACCTGCAGACTAGGAAAGTTTTTATTTCATTTTATGGTTGCTTTTTTAGGAGCAATAAGTGTTCTGTGAGCCCTATCTTGATTATATTTTAATTCATCAGGTTAGCATCTATTTGGTTTGCCTGTTAATTTTCAAAAATGGTGTCATTCACTCAGTAGACCACTGAAAATCATCCCCCTCCACTAAACTCTCTTATGTTCTTCTCTTTTATCTCCCAGATCCCTGACAGAAGTGGAAAAACCCTTCAGAGAGGGGCAGATCTGTGGTTTCTGTATTGCTGGGTGAATAATGCAGTGGTAGGGCCAGGGTTGTGCCCCTGCACTGGGGACTCTGGGCTGCTCCCCGCTCTGCAGTGCACACCCCTATGTTTTCCCCAGCAAAGCCTGTGTGCTTCTGCAAAAGTTCATTTCCAACAGCACATGACATTGCATACTGTATTCCCCAAGTCTAGGTAAGTCCCACTCCCTGTATGCCCTGATTTCTTAAGATCAAGCAGAAAAGAAAACGTTCCTGTCAAATCTTGTTACACAGTGCACTGTGCTGTAGCATGGAATAACATCTTTTTCTGGTTTCAACTCAAATGTGTATGAATTCAGTACACTAGCAGAAAATTATTTACTTTTATAGTATTAGATCACTTAATACTCCCTTTGTATTTCTACCTGGAGGTCCCAGCTGAGCAGGGCAGCTCCACTCCTAGTAACATTAGGGAGCTGAAACACACAACCACCTGTATAGGCATCGAGTTTGATAAGCAGACAGAGACTTTCCAGTTGGAAAGGAAAAAGGTCAAATAATTCCAGATAAGCCAATTGACAGCACCACTTGCATTTTATGTTAAGGAGGTTTCCACCCCCAAATAAAAGCTCAAACACCAGAAGAGACTGCATCAAAAAGGGTCCATTGGAATTTCTGTGCACTCACTTATTAACACACTGAAAATAATAACCTCAGTCAGGCTATTTTGTCCTAGTCATAACTTCTCATGCTGTTTCTAAACTCACTTCTCAGATGAACAAATATTCATCCAATTTCCATCAAATTCAGTTAAGTTCCCTGCAAATCTGAAGCAACTAAAATAATAAAACTGAGAATTTCTTCAGCTGCTTGGAAAAGTTTCTTGGACTGATAGGTAATGTTTTTGCCATTTTTACTATTTGCATAATAAAAATTGTTAATATAAACTGAAAAGATATTATGGAAAGGTTAAATACATGCAGGTCATAATAGAATTACAGAAAATTAAGAATGCACTATTAAGATTAGTCATAGTAAAGCCATTTCTGAAGGGTGTATCTTTCTCTTGAAGACCTCCCACAGGAGAGAGCATGAAGCCTACACAGACTGGCCATCCCATTTCTCTACTACCCATTTCTTAAAAGAAGCTTTTTCCTGATACCTCAACAGAATTTCAGAATGCAACATAACTTCCTTTTGTTATACTCTTCAACGACACTAAAGTACACTGTATTGAACTTTTCTGCTGACTAGTATATGCAGAAGGCTCATATTCTGCTTTAGGGTTTGATTTTGGTTTTTGAGGGGGGTGTGTGTTTTTTGTGTGTGTTTAATATTCCCTATTTATTGATATATTTGATAAGAAGATTGTGTGAGATCATCCGGGTCATTAATGAAAATATTGAGCACTACCACAGAATCACAGTTGATGTATCTTTCCCTTTTGATAAGGAACCGTGAATTCTTTCAGTATGTTTTCTAATGAGTTTTGCAGCCAATTCTTGTTTTGTTGGATTATGCTTTCTAAAAAGCTAACGATTACCAAATTGCTAAATTATAGGAAAGGTCAAGAAATGGGAAGATTGCAGCAAATACAAGTTTGTAATATTTTCCATAGCCCAGATTCCTCAAAGACCTATTCTTTTGCTGAATTATACTCTCAGAATGATAGCTTGTGTGCTTTTAGTCAAGTTCACACTGAAATAATTTTAGGAATTGGCCCATCATTAAGATTGGAACATTTTGAGAATACTGCCTAAACTCAAAATACTATGTTATAACAGTGTAAATAGTAATGACTGGAAACTAGTGATTTCAGTAATGTTAACAGTGACATTAATTCCATGGCTAATCTTTCTCTATCAGCCATATTTCCTCCCTGGTCTTGAAGAAAGAAAGATTATATTTTGAGGTACATGGGTAAAACTCTATTGCTTCAATATATAACAGTGGATAGGACCTATGCATGTTGATAAGCTCCTCATTAAAACAACCATATCAATGGTAGTATTGCCTATTAAGACAACATAATATATAGACAGCTGGATCATATATAATTTATACTGTTCTCACTTTACAAAACTGACAACTGAACAAATATATTTGATTCATGTATTGCAATATTCATTCCATTAGTTAGAATATATATCCAAAATTGGAGATGTCAATCAAATAAAATGAATGCATGTTTTCATAGAGTACTATGATTCCTTTTATTAAACCAAGAAAAAAAATCAATCACTATTTTTGGATTCAGATTCAACAGGAGTACGATTCCTGCAAGTTATGTGGCAATAAATATACGCATTTATTTTAGTCATGTTAGAAAATTACTTTGGATACCTTTGATCTTTTTAATGTGTAAGAAAATAAGCTATTCATGATAGCAGTGTCTATAAACACTTTAAACAAATAGTTTCACTGACGTATAGGAACAGGAGATAGTACTCATTCTCACTTACACCAATTTTGCACTCCACTGGTTTCAGTGAAAGTTACTCTTGATTTACACCAGCACAAAAGAGGCTGGAGCAGCCCCGTATTTTAGCTGCTGTCTTTCACATGCTGATCTGCAGCTCCCGAATTGCTGGATGAATAATGCTGAGGCAAATATTACAGGTTCTGCCTGCATTTTTGTAGTAATTTACTTCTGAACCTTGGGAATATAAACAGAAATCTGTCATAAACAAAACACTCATTTCCTTCATCTAGAGCTGTGTCTGTGCTAGCTGAGTGGGTCTGCTCTGCTCAAGGTGTAAAACATGCTGTAAGACATTTTCTCATTCAAAAAGGATGCACAAATGCTATTTTAATAAGTTTAAAGTTCCCAACGTCTGCTTTCTGTTGAAGGCAGGGTGTGACAGCCACATGCACTGTCAAAAGTGATGTGCAGCTTGGACCTGAGCAGACATAACCCCATCCTGAACATCAGTTCAAGCTGTGGTGGCACTCACAGCAAAACCCTTCTTTACAGGTGATAAGACAAGGGGAAGGAAAAAGGGAAGGTGGGAACTTTGCCAAGAAACCAAGATCCACAGTTTCTGAGGGTCTTGCGGGGATTTGTCTCGTCTGGTCTCTCAGGACTTTATACTTCTACAAGAACTGGGGCCTGTGCTGAAGGAAAGGATAAGCCCCTGCAGCTTTTCCCTAAACAGCATTTTATCTTATCATGGCAGTTTGAACATTTACATGGAGTATTTTATTTTTGACCTATTTCCAATACCCATTGATGCCTTAGGCATACAGATACATGCAATGTATTACTGTGGTCCCTCTTCACACATGGAGAGATAGAGGTTTGAAAGTCCATAGGTGTGTAGGCTACAACATTTGTATTGAAATTGGATACATTAGCATACTGTTTGTACATAGAAATATTATTAGAACACTTTTATATAGAAATGTATATTATTGGACAGTATTGTATAGGATTATTACTTATAGAAATATTATATCAATTTTATATAATAATATAAAGAGATATAGAATGTATATTATGATACCCTAATGTATACCTTCCATTTATTGAAATAAAGGCAATCAAAATTTCCATTACATGTCAACAAAACTCATCTAGCTGGAGTGAAACTATAGGTGTAGAGAAGCAGACAATTGTCCCAGTCCCAGAGGGTTTACCATAGTCACCTATGCTCCGCATCTCCAAACAGGGTCTTGGTGATGTGATGTTGGAGGGTTTAGTGAGGGATGCAGAGAGTGGTGCTCTGCCTCCAAAGAAGGCAGCAAATAAACCCACTCAGCTAAACATAATAAAATACATGCACAAAAGGCTATATAACTACACTGTGACTTTTAAAAATTAATACTGCTTACAATTTATTTCCTAAGCATTAACTTGTAGCAACAAGCCCTGACATGATCTACAGTAAATGTGCTCAGTATCACAGAGAATATTTGCATGTAAAATTTTCTAATACTATTACCTGGTTCTCCAGACAACCACACATGGGATTTCTGCCAGTTTAACCTACCTTAGCTGTGATACAGCAGACCTGCAGATCAACTTAGAACATGACTAAATATAAAATTGCATTGTGATTGATGGACAAAGAATTACCTAAATTGTTTCCTTAACCTCCTCATAGTTATTTCTTTTACAGTAATATAGTGCATGCACCTCTGCATGAAATAAGGCCTCAATCTCCTTTACCACGGCTCTATGGTCTAATCATAGAATGGTTTGGGTTGGAAGGGACCTTAAAGATCATCCAGTTTCAACCCCCTGCCACAGGCAGGGACACCATCCACTAGACCAGGTTGCTAGTTCCAAGCAACATCTTATGAAGTATTTCTGTGGCTGAAGCAGTGAGACTCAGTCACAGCTACCACGCACATTAATGAGGATTTTCCTTCTTGCAGAAGGACTGACTTGTGTCAAAAAGTTGAGCAGCAGGGACAAGACCCACCACCTGCAGTTCCCACCCTGGTTTGCCCAAAGTTAGACTTTCATGGTGGGTCAAGCCCACAGGCCTAGCTTTGCTCCAAATATATCTTGCAATTTCCCACTTTCCTTTTAGATCCCTGAGCACACTCAGTTGCAGTGCAGAGCTGGGAACACTTTGTAGGGTCCGTGGAAATTTTAGGGGCCATAAATCAAGGCTGCAAGTGCCAACTGTAGAATCTTGTCTTCACCATTCTTTAGGGTGAAATAATTTGAAGAGGTATAAAATTAGCTGCATCTTTTTCACTTAAAAAAAAAGTGTTAAGCAAGATAAGCAGTCTTTTCTGCATGGGAAAAACTTATTCCTATAGAGATATGTGATATTTAACTATTGCCATAGACTGGTAACTTACATGATGATACAATTACAGAATCTTTAAATTTTTGTGAAAACTAGTCACTATTAGAGGGAAAGAAAAAATCTCTCTTTATTACATCAAATTAATGGACACATTGCTATGTTTCAAATGGGAACCCCTTTATACACCCACAGCCCATCTCTTTCAGCAGTGGGCTCTGCTACGGCCAAGTCCTGGGAAGGAAAGCTGAGAGGGAAAGAAGATGCTATAGAATCCCACACTCTAAATAGTTCTTGAGAGCATTTCTTGATGGTTCATGTTTCAAAGTTGAAAGATTGCCCATGTTATGCTCTTTCAGGTATTAGCCATATTAAAAAGGAGTGAGGACAAACAGCTCACATGACACAGAGGACAGTAATTTTCCCCCCAGCTGTAAAGGGCTCTGACAAACACCCATTCATCACCCCCTGGTAATTTGGTAGATGCTAGATTAGGGCTTTCTTTGCATGTGATTACATAAATTCATTATATAAGAACTGGTCTGCACCAAGGTGACCAGGGCACAGGCTCTGGGCTCGCTCACGTTACAGTGATTTGTGGAGGACACCAAAGAGGGACTCAGGGCAGCAAAAGCGATAGCAAGTGATGGCATTTATCAGATGCTCAGGAGGGGAAACAGCTCCTGAGTGACTCATGATAAATGCACAGGAGAGTCTTTGGGACAGACACAGAAAACTGGTTATTTTCCAAAGAGCAGCAAGGAATTCTTTAACTGGAAAAAATCCAGGCCATTGAGTGGGATGAATCCTCTCCCTGCCAGCCCACTCTGTATGATTTCCTGCAAGCCCTTCTTTGCCACCCAGCAGGTTTCATGGCTTCCAGGTTGAAAAAACCTGACAGGATTCATCCGTGGCCCATGGAATATTCCTTCCATCACATCAGTCTTTACCCAGAACTTTTCCCAGGGATTTTTCCCTCTGTCTCTTCCATCACTCCCAGGCTACCTTCCTTCTCCAGCTGTCCCAGAAGAACCCCCCATTCCTCCAATGGGTCCCCTGCCACAAAGTGGCATTCAGGAGGGCACCAGCAGGCAGCTCTCCCCTGCCTTCACCCAGACGTATCTTTTTATGTAAAACATAAGATCTGCAGTACATATATGGTAAACTGTGAACAACGCAAACAGCTCAGCCATCCGTCACAGCACCATATGGCTGGATGTAAAAAATAGGTCCCAAAGATTATAACATAATGAACAGAAACAAATGTCTTCACTAATATAAATAATGAAACCTTTGTATATGTATAGCTATAAATATGTATGTGTGTTCCCTTCAGGTTTTTGCTTATGTATATACGTATACAGATCCAGACCTCAAACAAGAAATTGATTTAATACATGTTTACAAAGAGGAAGGCTACAGAACACCCACAGAAGTATGCTTCAGAAGGTCACAAATCTATCAGGAAAAGAACTGATTTTATTACTTTAAGTAAGCCTATAATTAAAAGAAAAAGAACTACAAGTCACAAATGTCAGAGTCTGCCTGAATCTACCTGACTAAACCAGAGTTTCTTAGAAAGAGAGAAGGGAGCTGCTGTTCAATGCACCATACCCTGTGTTGGCAGCCAAGCAGAGAAGCACCTCAAACACTTTGGCTGTTGCTGTAGGTGGGAAAATACACCTCCCAAAATGAGCATTTACCACAGCACCTGCTTGCTTCTCTTGCAAGCTCTTCACAGTGAACTGATTTGATTTTCTTCATACCTCTTAAGATTTCACAAATTGCAGTGGTCTATAATAGTGCCAATAGTGAACGTACCAGTCCTGCATTTATCCATACCTGCTCTGCTGCATTCCCAGATGTTTTACAGATCTATACTGTTTTGACTCTGAAATGCCATGAGAACTCTCCTGCAGAAGTTCCTTGAAATGCTAAGCAAGAAAAAAAAATCAAGACCTTACTGGAGAATCATACCAATTTTGTCAATCTTAAATAACATTTCTAATGATAAACCTGATATTGATGTAATGTAAATAAGGAAGAACAGGCTTGATAATGCAGAACTGGCAGACTTCAAAGGCAACTGATTGTCCATTCTGTAATAGAAAATTCTGGGAGAAAGATGCAGGATGTACACCACAGAAAAACAAGGCAGTCCATTAAGCAATAATATTGTTTTCATTCTAAAGCTTTGGGATGTCTATCACTGGAAATTTCTAACAACAGGTATAATGTGGTCAATCCTATCCCTGGGTCAAATTAAATAAATAGCTTCTTGAGGTCCTTCTACCTGCATTGCTACAGTTCTGGTGATCTTGATTGAGTCTCAACCACAAGGCTGTGACTCCTTGGAGGAAGCAAGGAGTTTCAGAGCACCACTTCATCCCCAGTAGGAGTGATAAGGTTGTTGACATCTAAACAAAGAATGGGAGTAGGATAAGAAACAGCCCTTTGTTTATCCATCTGTATCTAGATCACTGAATTTTCATCTTAAGAAGTCAGTTTTGACCAAAATGACTTATATGATAAAAATAGCTTATATGTTCTCTTCTTTACATCTCATTTTTTTTTGTATTTCTGAAAAAAAAAATATAAAAATAAGAAAGCTATCAGAGGAATTGCCTGGGTAAGGCCAGAATGAGTTCTGGTTACACACAGCTTCTACTGCACTCATGAATGTTACTTTGCTAATTAGGAGAGAAGAAGCTCAAGTCTTGTACTGAGTCCATACAGTAGATCTGCATTTTTAGAAAAACAAACCCCAAAGCCCCCTAAAACAGGAAAGATGAGCTCACTGCAGTTCAACATGGCCCCTTTTTTTCCCTTCTGTAAAGAGGTTTCCTCTGGGCACATTTTCCATGATATCTATAGCATGTAAACCTGTTTCAAGGAGCTGCCGGCAATGGGCTAATACAGTGTAATAGAGTTGTTATCCTGTATTCTACAGCAGGTTTACAAGTGAATAAAAATGATATATGAATGATAATGAAAACTAGATGTCTTCCTGCTTTTTACACAATGTGAAAACAGGGATAATCCACAGAGAGGTGCACAGTTAAGGCATTTTCAAGCTAATTTGTGCATGGACCCAGGGAAGCAATGAATTCAGGAGCACAATAGAAATAAAAAGTCCGGAAATGTTATGTGAATAAAATAAGCAGAAATATTAACTGAAAATATTTTTTATATCAACATCTTTTAAGGCAGATATCAAGAAATCACCATTATTTTTTTTTTGCCTGCTGAAAAGCAAGAAATGATCAGTCAGGTTTATTCTATAGTACCAATGCTTAGTGAAAGATTTTTTTTCAGCTTTACTTCTGGTCTTAATGGATCACTAGCACTGAAATATCTGTGCTCCCTTTCCAAGCTGAAAACTCTATGTAGCTTTTTATTTTAATCTTTATCACAGGGATACATTTCTTCCCATCAAAGAATACTCAGCAGGAGTCCTTACTGGCATTAGTGCTATATAGACTAATAGCATATTTCATAACTACTCATGAAAAACAACCTTTTCCCTTGGAAAAAAATAAGAATATTTGAAAATATCTGGGAAACTACTAAAGCTCAACTACCAGAGGATAGAATTGGTTACAGACAAGTAAACTGTGCATTTAAAGTTTACACACAAAGGAAGTGTGCATCTGTAAATGGCCATTTCATACAGTGCATGGAGACAAGAACTCATTTCTAATCCTCAATTTTGCAATATGAGGCAACCCAAAAGATCAGGAGCCTGGAGGGTGATTAGCACAGTATGATGGGGCTTGTTTGCACTTTTATAATTGCTTCATGAAGCCTGCATGGTAATTTGGAAAGCGGTTTTTTAATGGATGATTTTAAGAAAATTGCCAAGATATTACAAGCTGGAAAAGACTAATTTGTTTCAATTACTGCAACCCAACATCGCAGAATTTCTGCAACAGACAAGAGACCTGTTCCTTCATTGACCTCCATGTCACCTAATCGGGACCCTGGCATAAAGCAATTTGATGCAACGGTATTTTATGTTTGATGTTAAAAGCCAGTAAATCAGAGCAGACCACAGTTTGCGTTACTAGTGCTACTTTTGTACCTGTTACTGATGCTGCATGTTCAGACCCCCTTTTGCCAGGGAAGCTTTAGAAGGGGTCACCAAGGCAGGGCTATCAACAAATACGAAGCAGGCTCCTACTGTTTCACAGCATTCCTATGGTTAGAAAGTACTCACACTGAAAAAGCAAACACCGCAGCAACTACATCCTCATTATTCAAGTGCCTCTGTGCATAGCGTGTCACTGGCTTTCTCTGGAAGTTGTCTGCCATCATCATTCCCACAATTTATTGATGCTTCTTCAGTAGTTCACTACCACTGGCACCTTCCCATGCTGTCTGCAGCTTTCCTTTGCTTTAATTTTGTCCTCCAACATCTCCTTCAGCTAGAAACTTGCTCTTTTTAATCTGCTTCTTCTCATATTGAAACCTAAAGTTCTTTATTTTAGAAGAAAATAAGAGCATTGAAAGCAAACACAGTGACAACAGCTGGCTGATCAAATATACATAAGGAAGAATCTGCTGCCTGGTCTTTTATAGCTCCCTTTTTCCTGCAGTCATCATCCAACTCTTTTTCCCTAATACAACATTATAGTATATTACATGACTTGTCTGTCAAAGGCCTTTCCTGAGACACACTCTTAGCATTAAACTGCTCCTGACTTCCAGATTGCTGTTGCTCAGGATCAGGCACTAGCTTAGATGTTGTTAATTAGTTTCAGATCTATGACACAAAATAAAAATATTGACAAGAGAAATAATAACAAGATTGAGCTGAAACTGAGTTTTGCTGCAAGCCAAGGAGCAGCAGTATACTGCCTCGTCCTTGGAGTGAATCAGGGACTGCACTTTCGGAGAATGCTGTTCTGTATTTCACAAATTCAGTTCTGATTATTGCTCTTAAGAAAACCTCTACTGGGCAGGTGGGGATAAAGCAAAATTCTGCTTATTGCTAGGCCCTTTATCTCACCTCTGTGATCTTACTGGTGATGTAATCAAGTGGTTTAAGGACAAAAGTGGATACTTCACATCTTTATCCAAAAGAAAATGAAGACAGTGTTGAAATATCTCAATATTTTGCAAGTCCTCATACAGCACTGCTTTGAAATTATTATAATGTACTATGACATAATAAAAATAATCTCGTGAAATATTTCTGTGCTAACAAAGATAAAAGAGAGCCCAAAAGACATCACTCATTTCAGGTTAACCGAGTTCAGCACCACTTGAATCAATTTGCATTATCCCAAATTTAATGTACTGCATTGCATTAATTTAGAAAGCTGAATGCATTAGTATGATCAGCAATATAGTAACTGACTCTTTATATGGTAACAGAGTTACCTGAAACCCAGAATTATTTCCTATTTAAAAGTAAAAAATAATCTGCACATATATGGATCTTAATGACTAGATCAAGTGGAAAAACTGAATGTGTATCCATCAGGGATTGTACACATATTTAATTAAGTATGAAATAATAAATGCCTGATTTCTACAGGATTGGGTAAACTTCCAGTTAAAATAAGATGCAGTGTACACTTTTCCTTCTCATTAGTCAAAGCATAAAGCATTTTAAAATTTCCTAAATAATTTACTTGTATTAAAATAAAGTGAAATGCTTAAAATATTAATAGGGTACTTTACAATCCTGTGGTCAATAAGTTGCTATATGAAGGTAATGTAAATAATTTATGGCTCTATTCAGCAGAAGCCGCCTGCAGTTCTCAGCAGAGCAGGGTCCCACCAAGCCAAGGGACCAAGCACGTGGCCAAGGTACAAGTTATACTCTCATCACAATTAAACCCTATAGACTGTGGCAAAATCCATGGGCAACATAAAACTTAGTGACCTGAGCCTGCAGGTGTCAAAAGTATCTGGTGGAAGTCCCACTGTTTCTGGCTCCCACTCAAGGAGATGGTGCCCAGGACTAGCTTCTTGTTGGGTGAGAGGTACACCACACCATGCCCTCAGCTGTTGGTCATCTGAGCATCACATAAAAAAGTGGGACTGGTGCTTTTTGAATGTGGAGGAAGAAATCATCTTTTAATGCAAAGATAGTGTAAAATGGAGTAGTATGGACTGCAGGACTGGGCTGCTGGGCAATCTTCACAACACCAACCAATGTCTCTCCATGGCATGTCTGTAGGTAGGCAATCACCAACACCACCAGCAGCAACACTGTCCCTGTACCATGCAGTCCAATTAATTGCATAAATATTGTATTTCCAAATCCATGGATTTACAATGCGTTTGGTCAACTTCTGTAAGAATGTGTGCTGGATCGTAAACCTTCCCTGGTCTGAGGGCAAGGGCAGAATTCTCAATTTTCAAAAGTCACATGAGCACAACAGTTTTTAGAGCCATGAATGTGAACAATCCAGGTTACTGATATGCAAAACTCAGCAGGCATTTCAGCTGCAATTTTCTGCTAAGAGTCAAGGTATGGATATTAAAGCTCAGCTTTCTGATGAGAAAACACTATCCAAGCAGATTGCTGGGTTTGGTGAATTAAGACTGCAGTACATTACAAGTGAGTACATAATAGGTTTGTGCAGTGAAACTGAATTAACATATTTTTCCCATAGATCATTTTGTAATGTAGAGGAAATTTCTCTAAAATATTTCATTATATAGCTATGGCTATAATAAATAAGAATTAATTTCATAATAAGAAATTATTAAATACTGCCTTTTATCAAGTGATGTAGGTAATATCCTACTAAAACTTAGATTTACAGCTCAGATAATATATAGAAACATGGCATTTGGCTGGAACAGCTTTTAAGATTTTTCAAATGCTAGAATCACTTTTCATTGAAACTGTGACAGAAACTGAGAAACTGGCACAGTGCCTTTTTCTAATATGTACATTAAATCATGCATTTTGTGGCAGGATTTGCAATTTTTTTTCTGTTTATAGAAGTCATGTACAATATCTTCCTTGAGTCACACCAAGATCCATCTGTATAAAGATATATTTGCCTTGTAAAGAGGTGAGTGTTAAAAACCTGCCCCCAAACCCTTTGTCGCAGTGTGCTCTGCAGGCACAGCTCCCCAGAGCTTGCTGCTTTGCCTAATTGATAAATGTAGTTATTGAAAGGTGACTCTGGACAAGGCTATGCCAATCTCAGTGGTACTGGTGAGCAGGTGTGAAAGCGTCTCTCTTGGGATAAGTGTGCAAGAAAGTGCTTGGCACAGAGAAGCCCCTTTTTTTCGTAGGTCCCTTGTGTTTGACATTCAATGCTGCACAAAATTGTAGTGACTCTTCTCTTTGCTGCAGCACCTTTTCTCTACTAGTTATATTTTTTTATGAGGAGCTGTTCTTATAAAACGCATTTTAAGGACCTTTTGTGGTATTGTTTTTTGTAAGCTGGGTATCATAAGCCCAGGAAAGAAATTAAAACCAGCTTTAGTCCTGAAAAGACCTTTGCCTTGGGGAGTGCCTCATCATTTGAAAACAGAAGAGATGATTAGCACAAAACAAAGCGATTCAAGCTCCCAAATTCCTCTTATGGCCTCCAGGGCCTGGGTAAGGTGAGGGAAGAGGAACCTCTCCCATGGCTGCCCATACAAAGGCTTGCTCTCCTTGGTCCATGCTGCAGGCAGAGTTGCTTTGCCTCCCCGCCTTTGGTTTATGAACGTCACTAAAACCTCCCGGAAGTGAGCATGACTTTTTCTTCTTGTGATCCCCATAGAGAAGAAGCACTGAAACCATCTTCTTCAACTTCCCAAACTATTCTGTAGTTATGTGAAAGGAACTGACTCGATCTCCCTGTCTGCAACTCACTTCTTTCTGCAGGATTCTCATTTCTATGAGAGGGGTGGTGGAAGCCTAAATTAAATTTTGGACCTAATTTTGAACACAATCTTAACCTCCTGAGTAAACAATAGATGGAGCCTGCCTATTAAATCATCACGTTTTAATTAAATTCTTCGCAGCTTATGAGTTCTTTGAACTGAGTTAGGTGATAAATGCATTGTAATTTTAATAGGGTTATATTTTGTGCTAAACTCACATAGAACAGTGACACAAGATATATACTGTGTTACCACAAAATACTGCATGGTATTTTGCTGATAACTACACACTTGGTATATGACAGGATAGCTTCACAGAAGAAACAAAAGCAATGTAAAGGGGGTTATTTTCAATTACAGAGTTAAAATTCAGAAGCACATGAGTATTTGTGACACTTGCAAAACAAAAAAGGCACACATCCTTCATATTAACGATTCAGGCTCTACTGAAACCAAAGAAAAATCTACCTATTGCTTTGTAAAGGCTTTTGGATCAGGCCCTTGGTTTGCTATTGAAATAATAACATAAAATAAATAAGCAATTCACAAAAATGAAAGGGACAAGTATGGCTTCTCTCAGTAGTACATGAAATCGTATTAGACCAGAAGGAAAGAGGCCTAAAGAAAAACACTGACAATTCTTTTTCACTTAAACAACACAGTGAGGCTTAGGAAGTTGATTAAAAAAAAAGAAGTTGTAACTTTAAAATGACCTCCACCACCATCACTAGATATCTCTGCTTCTTTATCGCAGCCTTCGTGAAGCTATCTGCCCACAATGCTACTAGCATCATAAAGTTTCCCAGTAGGAAATATGACACACTCTTAAAACATATGTCAGAGATTGCCAGAATTGCAAACATGGTATTTTAGATGGAGAGATTCCTTTCCTCATAAAAGCATCTTTAAATTGTCTGACAAAGAAAATTCATATCAAGAATAAAATCCTGGCCCCAGTGGAGTCCATGACAGTTTTATGCCTGATGCAAGTGGAACCAAGGTTTCATCTCTGCTTTCTACAGTTATTCCTGTCTGTAAGTACATGCTGATCATATCAGCATCTGCCTTGTCACCAAGGGAGGAGGAAGCAAACAGGCCATGCTCTGCCTCCAAGCAGGACCCCACCACATGGTCTCTCTGCCCATGCCAAGGCTGCGCTTGGCTCCCTGGCTTGCTGATGGGTGCACCTTTAGAAAACTCAAGTAAATAAGGCACAAACCCCATACACTGACATGTGTGACTGATGCTTAGAAGCCATAACATAATGCTGTAGTTGATAGGTTTCTGCTTGCAGAGGCCTAATTATTCCACCTGGATAGCAGCTTAAACAAAAGAACAACCAGGCAAAAGAAATATCTGTGCAAATCCAAGAAGCAGGCTATTATTTTCAATAGAGGTGTGTTGGTTTTGGTTGGTTGTGGTGGTAGTTTTTTTCCTCCCTGGCATTAGCAGCAGTAAAATGAATCATGCAGAGCAACATTTTTCACAAGCTCCAAACATCTTACATTCACATAAAACTGATGTACACCAGGAATGCTCACTGGGCTGTAGAACAGGAACAAAGAGGGCTGCAGACATACAATTTTTCATCCTGATTTTATATAACAACAGGATATAAGCATATAAATGGATAGGTTTGGCAGGTGAAAAGGAAAATTATAGGGAGAGAGGAATATTGTAGCTAACTCAACAGTAGCCATATTGCCAATATATCCTTTTGCCATTTGACAGCTGTCATATGAAAGGGCTGAAAAATCATGTTTACTCAGATCAGCCTGATCTCTTTTGGTTATTTAGGACTCTGTATATTCCATGAATAAAAAAACCCCAACATTTTCAGCTTCCAACTTCAACTGAATTACCATGAAATGAACATATTTGAGATATGCTTTCTGAGCTTGCAGCAACAGATCTGAGCAATAAGGGGCTCAGGTTAGCCCATTACCTTACACACAAGAGTTTGCAATGCCATGTAAGTAAAGTATTTTTTCCTATAGAAATAGGAATAAGCACATTTTAATGTTTCCTGCCTGACATCATTATTTATTTTAGGGATTAATGGGTGGTCAGCATGCAAAGGAAGCCAGTGAGCTTGAGAAAATCTTTTCTGTAGGACAAATACACAGGGAAGCCCAAGAGGGCTTCTCTCTTGACCATGTATAACAAAGCCCAAGTCTATGCCTCTGTGGACAGGTGCTGGGGACAGCAACGAGAGAGTGAGTTAAGGAAAGGCTCAGTAAGTATCTGACAGATTGCTGCTGCTTCTTTCCTGGAGGGTTTGCTTTGTACTGCACTGAGAAACTTGTAATACTGGACTGAACTGAAGTGGTGACATTAAACTAGGTCCTTCTGCTTCAGGCTAGGTCTAGTGTTTCATCCAAAATAGGATCATGAATACTGCTAACTTTGTTGCTGACAGACCTTTCGTTCATTGTGAACAGGTGCTTGGGGCTGTTTTCTGATGTTGACCTGATCATTGGCATTCGGGGTAAGAAACTTGGAGAACATTATTTACTTTCACTTCAATGAGATGGCATTTCTGTGAGCTATCTTCTTCCAGCGAGACAGGATTTGGGGGAAATGAAGGATGTTATGTAGTGCAATAGGATCTCAGTCTTTAGGGGTATGCATGAACATTTTTTTTTTAACCTGTATTTTCCAGAGTTTTCTTGAACAGTCCTTGTTACAAGGAAAATTTTTAGAGGGTGTTGACCAAACTACTGATTTTGCAGTCCCAAGTGTTTGTACATACAGGCTATGGATTTTAGACATTCACCCATCTGACAAGCAGATGCAGTCAGGTAGGCTTGATGTTTATTTGAATTGAAATGGCTTTAAATGGAAGAACAAAACTAGTGGCTTAAAAACCTTTCCTCTGTATATGATTTATCCATTAGGCTGGCTGAAAGCAGAGATAGTGAGCTAGCCAAATATATACATATATACATATAGACATAAGGTCAGAGACTAAAAGAATGTGAGGTAGCTATTACAGAAGAAACAACTCATCTATAAAGGACCAAGGATAAGAATAATGGATGAACTCAACAAAAGCCATTAAAGCATCAACAGTAACCTCAGCAATAGTTTAGCTGGCTTATACTAATGAACTTGGAGTGGTTCACCTCATAATAAATGGATAATAAGCATATCAAAAATTACATTAATATCTTCACAGGTTATAGAAAAAGTTGGTAAACAGTTCCTACAAGTCTCTGTACTCAAGCACTGGGACAGAGTAGGTAGACAAGAAACTATACACTATACCTTATTGATCCACATGGAAGTATAGGAGGAGCCTTCTAGAATTTTTGCAGTGGGGTAATTTTACAGAGTGAGATATATTTGTCTGTTCCAGGTCATGCACAACTCCTGCTGGGGTTGATACTCTATCTCAATGCAGATTTAAGTGTCTTTCTGTAATCCTGCATAGCTTATTCCATGTCTGCCTCTATCCCCCTGGATACTTCTCATGACTGCTACCAGCAGCAGGTCAATGCACTTTCAGCTTCACATCCAAAAAAATCTCATATATAATGCGAGAGTAGGAAAAACTAAGGTCTGCCAAGAGAAAATGTATAATTGGAGAAGTGTTTCTTGCACGTGAAACTTAATGTTCAGATGAACTGCAAGTGAAATGAACCACAGTGTGGTGGAGTGGGAAGTTCCACAAACAGGCACCACAGGGTTGGAATTCTTGTCCCTCTTTAAAGACAAGAGTTAACATCCAAAAAAATCTTACTAAAAAGGGAATATTTTCCCTGTTGTAATCTGTTGCAGTTCTGGAAGCTTAATGCTCCCAACATGTTCACTGTGGCCACTGAAGGCTTTGATGCAATGTACTCATTTAAGGAATACTGGAAACTGGAGCCCTCTGTTATCCCTCTAATTTCACAACAATGCATTACATGAAATTAATATTCCCTTGTGTACTAGTTTACAAGGAAAAATAATGTTCAATACATTTGTAAAGTTTAGGGAAGTACGCAGTGTCAGAAAGGAACTTTTTCAACCTCTTTGCAAATTACTTTTTAATTCTTACAAAAAAAAAACCAAAAACAAACAAACAAAAAAAAAACCAAAAACCCTATTTCACCCATTTAGACACATTACTGTCAGACATAGAAAAAAAGAAACCAATACTATGAAAGTGGTGTGACTGGTGAAAAGTTGTATTAAGGCTCCTGTGAGGTTTTTCTCCCCAGACAGGTAGCTGGTGAGTCATGGATGTAGCAGAGAGTCCAGCAGTAACAATCTTCACAGGTAGAACATAAGAAGCTTCAGCTTCAGACTGTGCAGAGATTCCTCTGTAATTTAATGCAGCTGCCAGAGAGGGCTGGTGCTAGCACACAAATCTGAGGAGTACCCTTGAGCTTTCAGTAGATTTTTGTAATATCTGTGCTTTCACTCAGACTTTATTTTCCGTGAAAAACTGCAGAAAACACGAACAAGAGTCTAAAACACAGAATAAGAAATCTCCTGGGAGTTCTGAAATAAATATTAGGGAAGAGTTCATTTTAACAGCATTAATCCACGCAGAAATGGATAGCAGCAAGATATTTAATCATGGCATATCCAGTTTAATCACATTTAGAATCCTCTGGAAATTAAGCTTATACAACTTCCTTAATTTAGAGGACAGTATAATGCTTAAGTATTTAATCTCCTTAGGATTGATATTGGACTGTAGTCTTTTGCAGAGTTTCATGAATAGATATAACACTCTTCATGTTAGAAAACTTCAGAAGGAGCTCAAATTAATAAATCATACGTTTCTAGTCCAAACAAGATAATTTTTTTACTTTTTACCCTCAAGTTTATAATGATTTGGTTTTGGCCTTAATTCTGGCATTAAGACTACCATTCTTTTGCTAGGTTTAGGAAATGGATACTCCAGCATGAGAGTTCTCTTCATTAATGGCTAAGTAAATGAATGGATGTAGACCCTTCTAATGCCTTCTGGAGAAGGAGAACCTTTGTATCTTATAACTTATAAACTGTACCTAGAATTCACAGCTACAGTTTTACCTTTGTGAGATTTATGATGGATATGACCAGCCAGCAGTTATAAATTTCCCATTCCTTTGATTTTGTTCAGCCTGTCCCAAATGTCCATCCTGCTGTTCATTTTATCATACAGAGCTTACCAGTTTTCAAATAAAATGCCTCAATTCTGGTAATTTATTTCAGAGCATGTTTAGAACAACATTTAGTCCTGTTCTGTCCTTGTTTCCAGGGAAGGCTTTTAAGTCAGCATGATTATTATTGGTGGTGCAAGTGACAGAGGTACACTGTATTAATACAGTATTATTTTTCATCCTTTCTATTTTCCTAACGAGAAATCTCACCAACCTTCAACAGCCCGAGTACGCTTTACATAACAGGGTGCCTGTAGAAGGCACATACTCTCAGCCTTTCTTCCTTGCCAGGAAGCATAATTCATGCAACAGCACTGGTCAGTATGTATTTGCAAAAATAGCTTCCTGAAAACAGCAAGGCTACATAAGGCAGTTACTACTCATAATGAGTAATATGTTAAAATTCGGATCCTAATTAAAAGTGGCCCGTGCAAAGAGTAAAAAGAAGAACACTTAAAAGAACACAAATAGAAGCAAATTAATAGTAGTAAAAATATTCAGTAGTAATTACTTATTTCCCATATCAATCTTTTAACAAAGCACAATTACTTCAAGTGTCCTGTATACAAAGCTCTAACACCATTCTAGTATTAAACTGCAACTCATAAAACAAGATGCCTTGTCTCAAAATGTACTTTAATAATATAGTATTTGGGGTTTCATTCCTAACAATAATTTGATTTTCCTGAATTTATTGATGAAGAAAGGGTTGTAAATTCAGTATGAGTTCTTTCACTAAAAAATACAAAAGATTTTCTACAAAAAGTGCAGGGAATAAAATTGAAATAATAAATTTTGAACTCATCCAGGCAGGCAAGCTCAATGCTAAAAAATTCATTGGCAGATTTACACTTAAGTTCCATATGGAATGGAAATAATAATAATTATAAGCTCCTAGAAACGCTACAGCAGCTTGTATCTTGGATTCAGCAGGGAGAAGTAACTCATCTTTAGTTTCAATAATGGCATAATTCTCCATACCTTTGAATACTTTCTAAGAGTGGCTTAATTTAGCATATTCTTTGAAGAACAGGGATCTGTTTAAACTCAAATACTCCTGTATGAAAAAAGGAAGTATGAACTATTTCATTTCACAGGAGGGAAAGCTCCTGCAAGTCTCACCTGTGAAAGCAGAGCTATTCTTTAGCACAACATTGGGACCCTCAGTCCTGCCCATGCTCACAGAGCACTGTTTTTGCCCTGTACCATGAAGAACAGACTCAGGAGAGGTCTGATGATGATGATGATAGCTACTTGAAATAACTTATTGCTCCATCCCCAGCAGGGCTGGGGGTTAGCAAAGAACCATCTCCATCACAGTAGTTGCTGTTTTTAAGAGGGGAGTCTCCTCTGGATGTTTTACTGCACTTTAATTTCTCAGAACATGCTTTGAAATGTAAACAATCTGCAAAGGTTATATTAATTTCCTGATTCTTTGCATGTGAAGCCCCTTCATATCAAACTTCACCTGGATGTTCCCTAACCTACACGGTTTGCAAATAGCTGAAGCAGCTCATCAGTGCACCAATATAAAAAGCAAGTAATGGAAATGATCAAATTACACTGTTGGCCTTGGCTCTAAACATTTGGTTGAGATTTAGTTTCCTTCTCTATCACAGAATTTTATCAGGATAGCTACTATGAGTCACTGAGCTGTGTAAATCTATGCCCCTATGCTTGGCTTTACAGTGGGAAGAGGGTGCTGAAATGCATCCTGCAAGGCACAGAAAAGCAGAGATATCTGTGGATTGCACTGGGAGTTTGTGACCTCACTTGGTCTTTGTGACCCTTCCACACCACAGTAAAAAACAGTACAGCTGCATTAATTCAGAAAAGCTTACATGGTGGGGCTGACAGCTTCGTCACTGTTTGCCTTCAGCAAGAACCCAGTACTTCAACTCACACACATCCAGAGACCCAGCACTCTCACAGCAGATTTTAATCGTCAGAATTCTGGGATGAAACCACCCCTACAACCATTCTTCAGAAAACTTTGTTGTTGTGACTTGTTTATAGCTAAAATATTCTCAGTAAGCTGGTTGGATATGGGCCTAAGGGAATTTTTTTGAGAATTTGAACAGATAGTTAAAAACCGCTTTGAAAATACAAGCTTGCTATGAAAGCTGAGTGTTGTATGCATTAATACGCTTTTATTCTTAAAAGCTGAACCCAACAGGAACTTGATTTCAAAGGGACAAAAATTTCACCTGATGTCTCTAAAGGCTCATCAGTGAAGCAGTTGTATGGTTCCAAATCTGCAGTGGAAACGACATGATTGGGAAGGTCACATTCCAGCACCTGCCTTGTAAACCTGATGAAGCAACTGACTGAAAAGAATTTTGTTTTGGGTGCAGGACTCCCCACTGAGCTCAAACTGAAATTTGATCTGTCAAAAACTATTTAAACTGAGGAATCACAATTAGATCTAATGACATGAGAGAAAATAAAATTTATGTTTAATGACCATTTTAAAAACACAAATTTGAGCAAACTCATAATATTTTGTGTCAAGATAATTTAAAGATTACTAAGCTAGTTGCAAAGCAGTGTTAATTTTTTTCCTTGTTACAACCCTTACTATAGTATGCATACTCTGTTTTAAAACCTGTGCTTGTTATTCAGGTGTGATAAGAAGTCTGTCTTAAAAGCATCACAACAAAACAAAGACTCTAATCCTGAAAAGGCAACAGCAATGTGCAGCCTTAATCAGCAATGACAGGGGATTTTAAGAACAAGGTTTGATTGGATTTGAAACCCTACACCCTGAGTTTGACAGCAAAGACAAACAAAAAACTGTTACAAACAAAACAAGATAACTAATTTGCAAATGAAGAAGGTCTACTTTTGATCTCACCAGCCCATTTTTGTACTAATCTAATAAGGAAACTGAGATTCTCCTTCACTGGGAGCAACTCCATTTTTATTTGCATTGATGTAGATTCAGATGAATTTCTAAATGACAGTTCCTTACTTATGTTAAAAAAGGACAAGTGGTTTACAAACATCAAACTTTACTGAAAGTTGAATAGTCTTTTCTATGTAAAGCTGAATCTTTGCATATGATCCAGTGCATACCTATGGAGATCATGGCAGTGGCATTGCATTATAGGTCATGGACTTTCCTTTCACATCAGTTAAGGGCTATAGATCAGCACAGTTCCATGGACTGCTATTCATGGGTTTTCTTCAGCCAACTTAAATTAGTTTAGGCTTGAAGTAGGCTATTCTGCTGTGCTATCATTTGCAGAATTGTTATCCTCAAAGCTTTCTACAGCCCTGTGCATCTGATCCACATACAGTTACAGCTGTGTATTGCAGTCCCTAGGAAACCACCAGTAAAATTGTTTCCAGTATTTTCTTCACTATGTTGTATTTGCTGGTACTTTACATAAATGGCACTAGAATACTGGTGTGTTTTCATGCTACTAAATCTGTGCAGTGATTCTAAACCCAATCTTTCCACAAAGAAGTATTGCTCACGAAACCCAGTCACCAAGTTTGGCAGGTTTTCCTTTTCCTCATTTGCAATTAAATGGCTTCTGTACTCCATCACTAGACTATAGAAGATTAAGTCTCTCAATTAACATTTCAGTGGCTTTATTAATATCTTCTGTCTTAGCAGCAGTGTCATAACTTCTGACAATTTCTCTTGCAGAGGAGCACAACTGAAAGGGCTGATGTGCTGTGATTCTTCTAAGGTAGTGACAGTGGTCAGTTGAAGGTATGGACGGAACATAAGCCACATGATTTCTATCTTTATCTATATTGCATTTGTTTGGAACACGGATATCTGTGCCTGTCACACAGAACTATGTATTCAGGCAAATTGTCCATTTGACGTTCTTCCGGGGAAAAGGGAAATCCCTAGTAGAAAAAGCTTTTACAATTGCCTTTTAGGTCCTTTTTATTGTCAGATGTCCAGTGGTGGAAATAGGTTAAGCTATCATGCAATTCTGGATTGTGAAACTGTAGGTGTTATTTTGAACTGCTCTATGACTGCATAAATCTTGTTACAATTGCATAGGTCCAGGACTACATAGCCTGTAGACTATGGCTGGACTAATCTTTTCGGGAAAAGCTTGACCCTTTCTTCCTCCCACTTCCAGTGCTAATAAGAACTATAAAGTATAGTCACATGAGGAAATTTAAATCAAAGTGAAATACAGCAAACCAAAAGTTACAAGCAATTTGGTTGCTCTGACAAGCAATCACAATTATTCTGCTTTGCAAAAAAATTATTGTTCTCATTGCAGATCCTGTATATTTCCTTATCAGTGTTATCACCTCTTATTTTGCCCAGTCTTCTGGCAAATTCTACTTTCTAGTATTTTAAATCAGCTCTGTTTTCTGGGTCAGACATATGTCTGTTACTCCAATACTGTACTTGTCCTTGAAAATGCGTAACTCCAATTCAGCACTCTTACTTTGCTCCTAGCATTTGTCTAAAGATGAAAAGAGCATGTGAGACAACACACATGCCAAGAACAGGATTTTCTCTCTCAGTTATCTTTGGCTATATAACTGATGATGCTTTTCATTGTTAGGCAATAGATGAATTATCTTGGGAAGTGACAAGTTACCTTGGACACGCAGTACTCTTGCTATGAACACAAAACAAAACCAAAAAGCAGATTGGCCCAATAATTTTCCCTATTAGTAGCATGTCTCTTTATCTTCCTACATATGAAACATGGAGAGGTCAAGGACAAGGCAAACAACTGCAGAAATTCTAAGAGTCATTCAAAATACAGATTTGTAACACATGAGACAAAATGGATCATCTTTGAGGTCTGTTCTGATACTTCTATTGATGTTTAATAAAAGTCTATTCATCTGTCATCTTCAGTGGATAAGAATTGTTCTATTCATTGTTAGAAATAATCATAATGCACGACAATTAGGACTTTAAAAGGAAAAGAGCCTTTCAGGAGAGATTTCACTTTACTGCAATGCCCTGGTGCTCTTTGCTTTACTCAGTGGTAACATTACAGACAGATCTTGACTGACATTCTGGGCACTGATTGGGGTTTCTGGTTAAGACAGAATGAATTATTTTCACTTAATGTTCAAATAAAGCTATCTTACATGTTTTGGGTGATGGATGAAATTGAACTGTTTCAGGTTAAGCACTTAAATGTTGGATCACATTTTATACATGCTACTTAAATCTCATTACCACAGCAAAACTCCACTCAAAAATGGTACTATTTTCTTTTTCCAGCTATTTCAGGTCTAGTCTGAAACAAAGTAAGTTGTTTTTGTTGGGTTTTTTTTTCTTTTAAAAAAAAAAAAAGAAGTCTCGTCTTTTGCCTAACAAGAACAATGAAATGTATTTGAAAGATGTTGAAGAAAATAATCCATGGGATTACAAGCAACTGCAAGATGGAAAAAGAAAAGAAGCTTTCTCTTGGAAATCCATGTTATGCTACATTATGATTGGAAGGGACCAAGAACTTAAGGAAAATCACAGTACAACAAATCCACATTGAAGGAGAAAGATTAACTTCTCAAGAATAAGAAAAAGCCAACATGGAAGTTAGGGCATAATTAGTATTCGTGTCATAAACAAACAAAACTACTCCTGTTAATGGCTTCAGGCATCCCCTGTGGGCTGAGTGTCCAAAAAAAGAAGACTTATACCCATTTCTACCTCAGGAGTAGCAGGAGAGAACACTACTGTTCAGGGTAGATAGAAAATAAGATGAGCTAAATATTAACATTTCAAGAAAACAAAAGCCACAGGAGACCACTGATGGTCTCTTTAGCCTACTGAGTATTCTAATGAAGAGGTTTACATACACTGAATGAATCACTTTATTGCTTCAGAGTATGATAGTAAAATATGATAGGGAAGGGCTGAAGACTTAGGATTTACATTCTAACATCTCTCAACAACTGTAAAAATTAGTACAGACTGAATCTCCCCATTAAAGGCTCATTAGCAAGCTGGAGCACCTAGAATTAGAACAGACATATCATGTACATTTAAAGGTGAATAGTTCATGCCACTTATAAACGTAATCATCAATATCAAAAAAGTCAATGGTGGTTGCTTGTAAAGAATTAGCTTTTCTTAAGAGCTAACACCACACACATTACCCAAGCATTCAAACACAGTAATCTAGCCATTTGCACTGAGGCACTGGGGGAGGAATCACAGAATAAATGGGTGAGTTTTTGACCTCAATGGCACCTCCATTTTCTTCAAAATACTCATTATGTGTGCTAATATTATGTTTGTGTGCAAAACCTGTTTTAATCTTTGAATACAAGTATTTCAAAGGTTTCTTTTCCTAAACTGCAGGCATATTGCTAGCTGCAGAAGGCACAAAACTTGTTCTTTTTGAAAGAGTTTGCTAGCAAATAGCCCACCCTCTCCAGAAGTGGAAAGTGACAGCACCTGGTGTTAAAAGCACCTGTGGAGAGCAAATATAGCCTTAGACAGCAATCTTTACCAGGAGCTCTGGTTTTAACATCCTGTTTTCTCTTCCTGTTTCCACAGCCACAAAAGGGAAAACTTGCCTAGGCATGTTGGTGTAGGCAGAGCAGCAGGTATTGTCCAATCCCATGGGGTTTATTCCTCTGAGACTGTAAGTAACAGCACTGGAGCAAAAGGATGTGGAAGGAAGGATAGAAGGCCTTCTTAGAAGGAACAGGGCTACCTTTGGTATCACTCCCATTGACTGACATGATCCTCCACTGTGATGATTGCAGGGGAGGTGGAACTAGATGATTTTAAGGTCCTTTCCAACCCTAACTATGTTGATTCTATGACTGGGAGCCAGCACAGAATTTTCTAGGGCAGTTCCTTAGAACACTCATCTCAGTGCCCATAAATACACCATCAGTCCTCCTGCTGAGCAGCACAGCTCATTACAGAGAGCACAGCACTAACATGATGCTGGTCCCTTTAAATATTTTGATTGCCTATAGCTGCTCAGTTAAGATATCAGTCAAGTACACTTTAATTAGCCCAGAGGAAATCACAGTAGGGATTAAATGAGTTGGGTTGTTATTCTTCTGTCTTTACTAACAGCAAATAAAAGCATGTAATTAGCTTTTTTAAGGCATTTTCAGGATCTTAAGGTTATCATAGCTGTAAACAATAGTATATTTATCTAATCTGAGAGTGGCACTTGAAGTATATTTTAGTTCTGAATAGGAAACATTAAAGTTAAAAATACAATTGGTCTACAAGCTTTTGAGGAATTGTGTTTGGGTTGAAATGTGCAGCTTAGTGACAGTTGCAGTGAATTTTAAAGAAAGTTTTCATGCAAGAAATGCACAACTTCCTGATTTGGTTTGGCAGTGTCAAAATACATCTTTAGCATAAAATAAAAGTATTTTGACTTATTTGAATTAATTTCTATTAAAATATTGGTTTGAATAATTTATTAGTCTGTAAAATATCACAACTTAAACTCTGAAAGATATTTATCAAAACATTATATTTTAAACACCTTAAAATGATGGTCTAACTGTAAAAAGTAATTGGTAAAAAAAGTAAATTGCTGAATGCAATTTTGAGGGATTTCCCTACATATTTTCCATATCATAATCTTCTACACAAGCTTCCAACCAGGTTATTTCACTCTGCTCATATCTGCATTTTAGATTAAAACATTCAGCTCAGCTTTTCTTTCAGTGAAAACTGATCTGAGGAATTGTTCAATGAATACATCAGTATGGTCAAAAGAAGAACTGATTCGAATTCTAAAGTATCATTTATTAGTTGTAATAACTTCCTCTTGAAAGCTTTATCTGAGGGAGAATCCCAAAGCTGTCATCTTCAGGAGAGTCTCAGGGGTAAATTTGAAGCCAAGAATTGGGGAAGTGGTTTCAAACAGGAATTGGAAAATGAACGTTAACAGCTAAAGGAAGCCACTGCAAACTGGCTTTATCAAACAAATATTGCATGGGAAATATTTGTACCATTATTTCATCAATAACTGACCCAGCCTGCAGCTGGCCGAGGCCACAGCCAAGGCAGAGTTGCTGGACAAAGGTGCATCTTCAGGAGGATTAAATACAACTTCACAAGAGAGTTGGTTTGCTGTTTTCTTGAGAAAGCACAGTGCAAATTACACCTCTGAAGGAAAATTATCACTAACAGGTCCCTTAAAAAGGAATATTGCTCCTTTAATGGAAAACCCTTTGGTGCTTAAAGTATCCATATTACAAGCCTAATGGGACATGCAGATTGAAGCACTGGTCTCCTACTGAGTTCACTATTGGTCTTTGTCTTTGCATTTCATCTAAATCTTACACTGAATTACACCTGATGCCAACCTTCTTTTTGGGGCACAGCAGGAACCAGCAGCTGTATGTACTGTGGAGTCTGCTTCTGAAAGATCCCTGTATTTTTATAACATTGCAAGTCTTGCTATTAATCACCTGCTGTAAAGGAAAAGTGTCCAAAAATATTATCAACTATCTTTCAAGACCTGTAATAGCAATCACTTCCATTTTTGCAATGAGCAGATACCCAGACATAGAGGTTTTGTGTGTCACCTCAGACAGAAAAATCAATGTATTTTACAAGGCAGAGAGACAGAATTAACAGACAAATGCATTCACTATCAATACTACAGATACTAGCCTAGGGGGAATTGAGTTTGTGATAGTTTCTGATCAAAACAGTTAATGCAGAGTACTCTGGACAGAAACCATTCAATTCATATAAAGTATATGCTTATCCTGTAAGTATCAGCATCACACATTCTTTAGTGATGGTGTAGTGATTTCTAATAATTTTAGCACACAGAACCCACACAGTCAGTTGAACAAAACATTCCCTCATTTTGCTGATTACACATGAAAAATCTTAATATGGATTTGATTAGCCAAGATTTTAGGTGTTGAATTCCTACTGAGACACTCGATCTTCATTGAAATTGGTGGGAGTTAGATATTTAAATAATAGCTTTGAGGGATGCAAGATCATTACTGCAGCCTAGCCAAAAAATTAGTGGGTGCAGAAAGAAACACTCCAATTTTCACTGTAGAAACCCCCTAAAATAAATTATTATGGTCACTATTATGAAGCAGAGGGATTTAACCAATAAGAGAAGCTCCAATAGCTCAGAGTTGACTTTGCAGACTGAAACTGTTATGTACAGCAATGAGAACTACTGGCTAGGTGACCACTAGTACTAACCTACAAAGCCTTCTTTTCTGAGATGGGTTTTCCTTCAAGGGACTGCTCCTGCCACTGAAGCATCACTCAGGCAAACACCCCTAACTTCTTACATATGCCCCAGTAGTAAATCATGCACACTTAGTGTTGAATATCAAATTCTGAGTAGAATATCTTAATGAACTTCTCCACATACAACTTTTCTGACCATTTCTAAATAAATCCAGTAAAAACTATATTATTTTCCCCTTCAACCAAAAATGCCTATTTGTCTTGTAGCAATTCCATGACAGATGACAGAAAAAAACCCTCACAAGTTTGAGCTACCTGTAATAATTTTCTTACAAAACATCACTAAGTTTGTCTCATCAGCATATATTGATAACACCGTGGCTGATAACATCTGCACCCCTGCAGAGCATATGCTGCTGCACAACACTGATGCTACACCCCAAATCACCTTTTTTTTTTTTTTTTTTGCTATTTAAAAAGCTGCAAACATCAGGCTTTATTTTTTTATTTAGTATAGAAATGAGGAAGAGAAGAGAATATCACTGTCATTCCAAAATCACGAATGGTCCTTGGAGCTTCTGGAAATTCTCACCCCCTCAGAGAGGATGAGATAAAGGCATCAGCCCTGAAGAGTGTTTCCAAGTTCAGCAGCTGAGAGCAGAGCCAAGTGCTACACAAAGCCAAATTATATATTAGCTCCAGTGAGCTTCTGTGTATGGCAGAGATATTGTACAATACACACTGATATCAATAGGAAATCTATAGATTTTGATTTTTATCCCAGATACAGCTGTCCAATGAAACGTCCTGGTTTGTGGCATTTGCTTTTTATGCCTGTTCACAGCAGATCCAGACAAAAAGCTAAATGGACATTAAATATCCATCTTTCATTGCCAGCAATGTAAAACCAGTCTCAATGCCTATTTTAAGTCAGAATAATGAGAACATTTAGCCATTTTAAGTTCTGGTTTTCCTTCAGCTAATGAAACTACACGTCAACGTCCCGTCTTTCTTTATTCAGTGACACAGAGGTCACTGCTGTGAGATGTATTTGATTTCACAGTTTAGCTAATTAATTTGCTCATTCTGAGCATACACCATCAGTACTGCTTTTGGAATACTACTACTAAAGCAACAGATTAATTTACATGGTACAGTGCATCTGGAATAATTATTACCTCACAGAATTGTTATTGCTTAAAATCTGAGGGGAGAGGGAAGTTTCCTGCTGTGATAAAAGTGCTCTATTGTGGTTTTATCAGCTGAAAACAACTACGTGGACTAAATTACAAAAGAAGCTTCTTGTAAGTGTTAAGCAGCACATATTCCAGAAGTCCATAAAGCTGTTACGCTACCAAATTTGTTTCTCTGATTTATTTATTACCAAATAATGTTGACAGGCTAAAAATCCTCAAACCACTCCCCTTCCTCCAGCAGTATTAAGAGCCACTTCAGCAGTCAACACCAATTAATAGAGCAGCATTTTTCTCACTGCTCGAGTGTTGCTGATCCCCCTGTTTTGGAAAACAAGCCTTTTTATTAAAATGTCCTTGAAACATGGTTGGGAGCACAGGTACAGAAAGCAGAAGGTTTTAAAGTGACAGTAAAGTGCAATTTAAAGCATCTTGCATCAAGATAGCTGTTTCAGTTCTGGACAACTGATGGGGCAAAAGGAGCCGTTGGCTAGGGTGTTTTTTGGCCACTGAGAGTTGATCTAAATTCTCTAGTTCCAGTTCTTGGATTTCCGATCTGGAAAGCCCTTTACTTTGACTGACTTATTAGTTCTTTTCAATACACTGTGTGAAGTAGTCATTCTTGACTTCTCTTTTGGCGTAATTTCTACGTATCTTTCCCATTTCTGTAAGTTCTTGTTCATCAAAACACCAGAAAGACTAGATAGATCATATGGAATATTTTCCAGTATTCCTGGAAATGTACAATTGATGTTGTATTGCAGCAATATTAGCTGTAGGTGATTACTCTTCCTGCCAGCTAAGTATAACTGTTGAGTTTTTTAAACTAGAGGTCAGTACATCACTTCTATTCACCATCATTTTCAGTGACTAATGATATCTATTGCACACATGAAAACTGTGAAATCCAGAATGTGGAGGCAGATCCCAAAAGGTAAGAGTTTAAAAGTGGGAGATCAGGTGTTAGGCAGACCTCACTAACACAAGAGAAAAAAAAATAAGCAAGTTTTAAAAGTCTCTGGAGTCCCTTGATGAAGATGTGAGCAGTTGACAAGTGAGATGAAGTAAAAGGCAAGTCATCAGTGACTACTTTCCTAATTAGCCTTGGGATGAATTTGAAGAGCTGTCATCTAGTCAAGTGAACTAAGAACAGGTTAAGACCATTAAGTTTCAACAAGTAATTGGCAGACCAGATAGCATGTAATTTGCAACCAATTCGAAACTCTTCAGATTAGCACAATGCTTCACACCACTGATTTCCCTGAGCAACACAGTAACACTGTATTGAAGCAAGCATACCCTCCACTTTCATCCCCTTCCTAGTTTCACAGAAACAACTATAATCGTGTTTAGCATATGAGTTTCCAGTCCTGCAGGTCTGTAGATGCAGACCATTTACTAAAAGTAATGTTTCAAGTACACTAACAACATAGAAGTTTGCATTGTTCTTATGACAAAAGTGTCCTTTTAGTGTGCTAATGGAGGCCATAATTGCTCCATCTCACAGAAGGGACATACTCTGGGCTGTGACAGACTGCAACAAGCAGGAAGAAAGAGTAACCAAACAACCATTTCCATGTCAGTTCTCCTTATCTGCAAGGATGCAAATAGCAGTATTGGATGGGATTACAGTAAGTATTGATGATTTCCTGCAACTTCCATAAAAAAGCTGCTGTTTGTTGACCATAGGTAGCTTAGAGAAGTGATGCTGCTGATGAGCCTTTAATAAAACAGAAAAATTTCATTTTTCCTTTCCTCATTTTGGCAAAGTCACTCACTAGCAGTGTAAAACAAACAAAACCCTGGGGAAAAAATATCTTTGATATTAGGTTGTTTGTTAAATATGCTGACATTTTAGTAGTAGAAACAGTAACTTCTTAATCTTTGGAGTCTGCTTTATACGTCAGACTTGAGGAAGAAATTATTTATAAGTATAATTTGTCTTATTTTCACCCCATTCTTAGGGTCAAAAATAACACTATATATTTACCTCTGGGGATTTTGAACTCCATTTTACTATAGCAACTTTATCCTGCCACAGAGAAATCAATCAACCAGTCCACATTAGAAAAAAATGCAGGACTAAGCCCATTTAAAATCAACTGGTCAATTGAATTTAAATATTTGAAGATTAAGAAATTTATTAACACTACTTAGATGTCACAATGCTGTCTGCTATAATGCAGACCCTGCAAATAGAAAAAAAAAATCATTCACTCTGCATGAAATACTTGCTGTTCCTTTTGATCAAGTCTTCTCTATTGTTTCCAGTAATCTTGAAAGCTTCAACACAACTGGAAAAAATCTCCATTCTTGGTTGCAAATGCACATGAACTTGACTGATGTCAATAGCTTAAAACTGTAGCACATGGGGGAAAGTTAAATGCTTGGATTAAAGTCTGTACATTGGTGGGTTTGCTTTTAGCAAGAAAAATGGAGAGCAGCAGATCTCTCTATTGTAACCACTTTACCCAAACTCTTCTATCAGGTTTTCAGAATTACAGCAGAAAATAAGCAAAACACTACATTGCCTCCACTAATCCCACCTCCTCTCATGTCATACACTGGACCTTAAACATCTTCCTTGAAAATCTACTCTCCAGTAAGGCTACACCTGGCACAGACAACACCTCCCAGTCTCCAGTATTTGTGGCACGTAAAACATTCATAAAACTCCACCTACCTTGCATTCCAAGCACTTCCAAATCACATGCTACCCACTCTTGCTTCTTCCATCTAGGAAGCTAAAGGGCTCCTGCACTTGCCTTAAATAGATACAGCAGTTCTTGCCCACAGGTTCAGTGAGATTTGACAAAATCACCTGTGTAACTCTGGATTTCTACCAATGAGATGAAAGTAAAATGTGTAACATGGTAATTGAGAGTGGAGGTAATTATAGCTACCTGGAGCTCAATGCCAAGCTATTGCCTCAAGGACTGAAATTGCTTGAGATGCATACATGTATTTACAGATATATTTATCTATCTATGAATGGACATGTATGTATAATGTATTATATATGTGTGTATGTAAACATGTATATGCAACAATGATATATATACATGTTTATATAATATTTTTTTCTAGCTTGACAATGGAAGTAAAATAGGCAGTAAAATGTTTCTTCTGTTCATTTGGTTAACTCATTGCTTACAAATATCTCCACTTTGCTAAGGGCCATCCATTAGACTTAATGCTGATTCTAGGACTTGTCATGTTCTTCGTGGTTTTTTGCTTTCAAGTAGTGTGTTAACAATAGATATTTAAAGTCTCTGAATGTTAGATATAAATACCATATTGTAGCAGCATGAACCTGATTGAAAATGCATTATCTGGTAATGGTACATGAAGCCTATTTCTCATGTCATGTTCTCAGTCTTTCATTTGAGACCAGATCAAACCAAAAGCCGTGACCACTGAATGTAGAACTAATAAGCTGTATAAAATGAGCTGTGGTATCGATTCACTGCCTAGAGGATAGGTCCTTGTACCACAAACAGCATATATAGCACTGTTGCATACAATACCTTGAGAGTATAAGCTAAGACCCAGGCTGCAATTGTGATTGGGTTAAATTAACTGGGGTAGAATTGTTTAAAGCATGATACACTGTTTTGCAAAAGTACCTCTAGTACTCAGAAATGCTGCTTCTGTTTACCCTCATGTAACCTCCCCCATGATATTTTCAATTGGCCAAAAAAAAGCTGTCTTGTGAGACAACGAATCTTTTAGTGCCATCACCTAAGCACCTCCAGGGGTGAGACATGGTGGTGGTCATTTCAAAGGTGCAAGCATCTGTGTGAGCAGCTTAAGAGTCTGCATGTGATATTGACCTTTGAAATCCAAAGAAGTGGAAAGGCTGCCACTGTTAATTTGGCACTTAGCTTCATGGTTTGCAGATGATGACAATATCAACCAAGTCTGCTAACAATTTGCAGTGTGCAGAGAGTATATGACATTATAGAAGTTCTCTCTTGGTCTCATGCAAGTTCCCTTGTTTGGTGACTTACTTCATTCCAACAGCTATTTCTACTGAGCAACAGAGTTTACGTTGTCCCTTCCAAGTGGCAATCAATATAAGCATACTGTGGTTATTAGACTGCTATAAACTTATAAAAATACACGGGAACTGAACTGTGTACTGAGCACTGCATGAACTGTATACAAAGAAATGTGCCATGTTTTTATTTGTTTGGTTTATTCAAAGAGTAGAAGAATATGAACTGAGTGCGTAATTAAAATGAAGTGTAACTCATAACAGTTTATTTGCACTGCAGTGCATTTGCCCTATTATTCATTACATTGCATTCAGTACCTTACTATTTAGTTACAGTACACTAGAACTGCCACTTAAAAAGAAGTGAAACATGTTCTTTTTTTTATTTGTGTCCAGACTCTTAACCATCTGCTTTATGGAGCTTCATCAGTTTACACATCATGCTACTAATTACAATGAAGCTCTAATTGGACATGTGATTTAACTAATAAAAAAGATCCACTCTTTTTAGTAGTAGGTAAAACTTAAGTGTTTTATTTCTGATAATCTTTCTGTAGGTTATCTAAAAATCTAAAGTTTTGTCTTTCTTTTTTAATGAGTCCTAAATTAGAAAATGAAACGGTAACAAAATTTGTTCAGCCTGAAATTGCTTTTGCAGAGCTTTAGACTGGGGTGATTTCAAACACAGGTGGAACTGCAGCCTCACAGGATGTTTAAGTGCATACGTATCACATTTGCAGTATTCAAATCACCTCCTCGCAGCAGAATATTTGGTTTTAGCTGAGAAAATTCCCATTCATCATATCATACATCAGTCTAGTAGCACAGAAATGGAGGGGTGGTATCTAAGTACAGGCAGAATGATTCTGCTCTCTAGGACATATTTCCTCTGGTTCCTTTTTGGAGATGTGGAGTTTATACTTGAAAGATTACACAAGGAAATGAAGCCTGTATCAGGCACTTAATTTTTGTCATTATTTAAAGACAGAAGCTAATGTTTTCATATCTGAGCCTAAATGCTCAGAGAAGTAAGGGAGAAAATGTACATTGATAAAAGCAAAGATACCATACAAAGTAATGTTACTCTTACAAAAATTAACATGTAGTTATATTTATATGTGAAATACAGATTTGATGAAAATCAGTGAGAAACATCTTAACAGATAAGATTTTGTTATGTACATTCTTAATTTTGCAGAAGAACATGAGACTGGGATTAAATTTCATTTTCAGATGTATTTCAAGGATTATACACTTTCATAATGTAAATAAATGTCATATTTAGTGAAATATGGGTCATGTGCTGCTATATAAATGAAAACTCCTACCCAGAAAAAACTACAGAACATTTTAATTTGCCATGCAGTGTGTACCTACATTTCATGGAGAATGAGCCTTTAAACAGATAGAGGACAGGGTAATGTATGTCTTCTGTTTACAGCACCAGCACAAGTCTGAGCTGGTTTCATTGGTGTTAACTTACTCCACTGCACTTGGACCAGCACCAGAAAAGTGGCAAAATTTTCACACTACCTATTCCATACTGCAGTAAAGTATACTTTTATATAAAGGTCACCTAATTGCACTGTTTTAGTGCCCAGGACATGGAGCAGTTATTTAACGTTGCTCTGTGATTTTAGGTGATGGTACTGCTTTATAATGCTGCACTGTGTGTGCATGCAAAACCTCTGGTTTTGGATCACAATTTTGCTTAGGAATCAGTGTGACATTTCTCACAGAGCAGGCCCTCTCTAATTGACAAAGACCCTTCTATCTACCTTTTTAATGATATTTCTAGTCATTCTTCAATTTGTAGCACAAGCCAAAGGCAAACGACACATGTCCTCTACAGTCAGCTACCTAATGCTGTCATCTTTACCACTGGATAGACATACAGACAGATAGACTTTGCTCAGCCCGAAGGATTTATTTTGTTTCTAATTGCATCTGGACTACTAAATCCAAAACTTACACCAGAAACCAGCATATTCCTAACCCAGCTTGAAAAGACAGAAAATCTGGGTAGTATTTGAAGAACTGTCTTGGAGGGAAAAAAAATAAGTGCATGTGCAAAGGGTGTTCAAACAAGGATGGGGTTCATAGGGACTGTCACTGGACTTTAAAAAAATACATTTCTTGCTGTTTTAAATACAAAATGATATTAAAAATGTCTCTTCCAACTAATTATATATTGAATTTTTACAGTAGCATAGAGAATAAGAGCTTTTTCCTCAAGTTAAATACATCTTGTAAAGGTAATGATATGCTACCTCACTCACTAAACATCAAACACGAGTATTTTGGTTCAGCGTTGAAAGTTGTATAAGCAGTTTGTAAAAACTAGGTCAAAATGTTTGTTTAAAACTGTTGCATATCTAAATAGGAAGGGGAATTGTTAAACCATGAGCAGGGTAGGTCACTCTGTTGCGGTGGATTACTTTTTCCTAATAGTTTCATAATTGTTTCCACTGGTATTAAATGTAAACTTTGGGTTTAAATAAGTCTACTTCAACAGCTCAGGTTAGCAAGTTCAGGACATCTATCTTTTGAAAAGCTTTTCAAACATTTGAAAAATAGAATATTCAAAGAAGTGCAGGTAAATTGTGGGTATATGTGATTTGGCACACATGCTTTTTTATTTCTTTATCGAAGCCCAGCCCATGCATTTTGCAGCTGCCAGGGAAACTTGATAGGGAAATTGGTACTTCTCAGGTTGTCATATCCTAATGCAGTTTTTTACTAAAAAAGAAAAAATCATAAAACTCTTCATAAAACTCTTCAGTCTACAGGGAGAAAATGCTGTTGTTTCCATGACCCAGATATCCACTTCAGGCCTGGTAGTGATCAAAATTATCATGCAGTTTTTGCAGTCTGTCTCCCAAACTTCTGCCTGCAATAGCTTTGTTTGTATTTGTTTCCTTTAAATACATCTTTTTAGAATATTTATGGGTACTGTTCCCCTTCTGCAGAGTCCTTGTCCTTGTAAACTGAGCAGCCAGTGTAGCTTAGGATATACCTCAGTATAAATAATTAATTGAAAGCATAAAATATTGAAGAATATTGTCTTAAACTTTATTCTCTGACAATATAAAAAGAAAACATAATCTAATTAAAATGTAGGCGTTATATGAAACGGAAAGAATTTGGTTTCTCTGACAAATGGTATTGCAACCTTTGACAGGATATATTTTTAATAAAAGAAATGTGTTTTCTAGAAAAACACCTCAGGGATGACTTATCCCTGAAGTAAATATCCAGCCTGCGAAACATAAATAACAAGACTAATGGAAGAGGAATATAGATAAACCAGATTAGCAGAAAAGATGAAAGCATAAAAAAGCATGAGTGTACTGTGAAAACTCTCCTGGGCTAACTGGAAATACTCATCAGAGTGTGCCCAGGGAAAAAAGAAATAAAACATTGAAGATCAAACAAAAAAATCCTGAAATTTAGGTAATAATTTCAGGTGTTTATGTGTACTAACCAGGTAGCAACATATGTAAGATGGACTGGCATTAAAGAAGATGCATGACCTAAACCGAGAAACAAAATGCCATTTTGCATGAAGATTTTGGTGCCAGGTGTTCCTACAAAATTCAAATACCCCTACTCAAGTTTACATCATGTCTTGATGCACTAATATTTCTATGATCTTGGACATTGGTTGGGTTTATTGTTGAGGTGCTGGTACAGGGACCCTTTGTGAAAGTGGTAGGATTTAACTGGAACAGGACTGTGGGGCAGTGTGCGTCCCAGTGGGGATACCTATGTGCTTCAGCAGAGATGCTGCCCCTTGAAAGCCAACATTGCAAGAAAAGCTCATTTCAGTTCTCATTTGTGCTGTCAGTGAGATCTGTGTGTTTGTGGATGAATATTGCAGCAGCAACCTCTCAGTGTTTGAAGGTGCTGGGTAGATCAACTATATTCTTTCCCTGTTTGGCTGCAAATGCAGTGTGTGAACATCTGGATTTGCTCTGGATCAATTTAGGGTAGGAGATGTTCAGGGTAAGTGCTGCATGTGGACAGACAGATATGAGGACCTGATGGCCACTGGCAGGTACTTTTACTCTATGTGGAGGAATAGGACGAGAAAGGAAGGAAGCCAACAGCTTATCCAAAGTAGTGAACTTTGAAAAGCCAAAATGAAGGAAAATATCCTGAATTGTGGATATTTTAGGTCTTAAAAAATCCTTTAAAGTGGCACCAGAATAATTCCCTGCAGAGGATGACATTTTGTATGTACATTTATAGGCAAACCTAAACATTCCCTTTCTGATTTCAAATAATCCAGTATACAAGTACAAAATCTCAACAAAGCCTGGTCACAGGTCAAAGTACCCTTTCCTACCAGCATACAGCCAAATAAGTATTGAAGGACATGTTCCTCAGGCTTCTTGACAAGAGCCATGCCTGCAAGCCATCATGACCTGAATCTCTGAAACCTTGAGGCAAGCCACCACGTTGAGTCTCCGGCTGCCCCAGCTGGTGGAGGAAGGAAACTTTACCCAGGCTCATGCCTGGGAGATCTCAGCCTTTCTATGTAGCCCTGCAGAGATGATGGTGTTCTTCTCACAGCAAGCTGAGATCCTTGTCAGCTTCTCCAAAGCAGCTGTCAAGCAGACTTGACTTCTAAGCTAATTTAATTATAGCATATTTTAATGATAGTGTGCATTAATAGCATTGATTTCCTTAGACAAATCATATCCACTAGGACACTTGACACTTGTGGCACTACTTACCTCCCACGTTTCACAGAGGTCGCTTGATCTTCCAATCCACCTCCCACAGGAGTGTCAGCTGGAGGGAGGAAAACTTCTGTATCTACAACTCCATCCACACCTCCAGTAAAAGTAAATGAAAAGCCAAGGAACACGGGGAAGGTCTGTAGCAGATAATTTCTAATAGCAAATACCATCTGGATGCAATTGTAAACTTTCTGACTTTTGATAAGAATGAAACAAAGCAGAATTACTTCATATGCAAATGTATTTGAAATTATCTCCATTGGTGATTCCTTAGTTTCTGTGTCCAGGACATGGCTCTGCTTTCTGTGCTGTGCTCTGCAGATAGGACTTGAACTCAGGTATATTCTGGGCTCACGAAGCACATTCCAATTTTGCTGATAAAAGCCCCTTAGTAAATGTCAATTCAGAAGTAAACTGCACTCCAAGTCTTTTGTAAAGCTACGTCTAAAATGACTTTATTGCAAGATTAATATCTGAGATATACCAGACTTTTCTTCAATTACTGGACTTCAGTAAGCCTGGAAACCTCAGAATGAGCTATTTCTCCCTCCTCGGACAGGTGGTTGAGATACTTTGATTCCATTATGTTTTGACTATTTTCCTGTAGTTATGCTTTACTTTCTGTAAAATACTCTTTTTATTACAGTGCTAATCATCCTTCTATACACAACAGAGCTTAAGTGCCTGATCCTTTCAAATAAATTAAAGTATATCCACTACGTTTTGATCCAACCCTTAAAAGGAAAATAGCAAAGGATGACTGGGTCATATTGATTTTGTTTCAGCCTCACCCAGCAAGTCCAAATTCATTAGAACAGCTCAAATTGCTAAAAAGCAAACAAATTTGGCTGTAGAAATGCTAGGCCAGCCATTTGCAGTGTGACTTCTTCCACCAAACACTGCAGGGTTTCACATCTCAAAAGCACTGGTTTTGGTAACCTTGAGACAGGTTGGAAGAAGCATCATTGAAAAACAGCAGATTTGAGAGAGTGGAGTGACTATCACTATCATCGTGGTTAAATGTGGCACGTAGAATATACTCAGCTTTGGTATGAAGCAGCTGTCACCCATATACAACTTCTAAAAACTTATAAATCAAAGATGACTACTTCGGATTCTCCATAATGGTTTTTAGTTTTAAGACAATCCAGAGATTATTACTTGATTTGAAGCTATTAAGAAACGTTTGGGTTTTATTGAGGTTTCCTTTTTTTTTGCTGTTGTTGTTTGCTTACTTAGCTTATCAGTTACATTTGCATCTGCTGCTTACAAGGGAGTGAGGTGGGCTGCGGGCTTTTGCTATTATTAATTACTTTAAGTTCTGCCAAAAAAGTGTTATTAAAAAAAAAAAAGAAAAAAAAAAAGGCAATTTCAGCACTTTTAAGGATGTTAGTCGTGACTGAAACAGATCTTCTCATGTGCTGTTTCTATTGTAGTTTTTGGCTGGTAAATACAATACTGAGTCACAGATGAAAAGATCTGCCTTCTGTTTCCAGCTTCACCCTGACCCAGCAGGTAGCCTGGAGCAGCTCAGTTTCTCAGTTTCCTACTTGGAAACTGCATCTGTGATTCCCTTTGAGATCCACCATGGTGGATCCACTGCTAATAAAAGCTATAATTATCATATAGTTGTCATTCTTAGCATGAATAGAGCCAAAACCTGCCTGCTAACTTGTGCTGAAGACGACTGGTTTTCACTGAGGTGGTGACCAAGAAAGGCTTTACTCAATGTGACTAAAGATGGGCCAAACTGCTGCTTGGCTGTTGTTCCTGCACTGCTGCTCCTTTGATGATTATGTTGATCTTTTTACATAATCTCACTTGTGAAAATGATGCTCAAGCTTCTGTGCTTCACCTGTGGCTGTTTTGGTACACTGCTGCTTAGGCTCACAAAACTTGCCATCTGAGTAAGAACTTTCTTCATTGACCTTTAGCTAACAGGTTTTCCACAAAACACATTATAATTTATTTGAATGTTTCTTGCTTATTTTGTGGGGGAAAAAAAGAAACGTAAAACATAAAAAAAGCCTTGATGCAGTGTCAGACTTCAAATCTGGAAGCATTCGTATCGCCGCAGCAATTTTGGATGGCATTTTGCTTAGTTCACAGATTTAAAATGCTAAAACACTACTGGAAGCACCACTTCTAAATAGCAAAGGTTTCAGAGCTGGCATTTCTGCTCTGTCCGTCCTTGTTCCCAGCACAGATTTGTCATGCCCTGTAGGCACCGAATGCTGCCCAGCAAAGCAGGGTCCTTCTGTGCTGCCACCCTTGCTGGAAAGGGTCTTCAGGGTGGGCTACAGGCAGACATGGACAGTTTCCAAGGGGCCTCTGTCTGGCTTTACCCATCCTCTCTGCTGACCAGGAGCCATATGGCCATGTGGAGCGGAACCCAAGTGAATACACAGGGCTTGCTGCTATGCTAACCACAGCCATGTGGCTTTTGGCTAGCTCCAAGTGCCAACACAACAAGCTTGCATCTGTCTGCAAACTGCTATCGAGACATACCTTTGGTCTCATGGGTTCCCTTTGAGTCAGGCAGCTGCCCCTAAAACTGGCACCAAATTCCATGTACTCTCTAGAGCTAAGCTGCTAGGAAGGGCAGAGATAAGCCTGCACTATATATGGTGCTTACAGTACTCGTTCTATGGAAAGAAAAAGGTAAGATCCAGCAAGTTGTAATCACATCCTATGATTAAAGAAGATATTTTGGCATTTCATAGTTATAATAAAATGTTATAACAATAATAATAATAAATAAATATTATACTGAATAGTTTTTACTTTTTAATTATTCATCCACATACATATAAATATGTAAAGTGGGAGATAATCATATCCTCTTCTCTTGTGGGTGAGAAACAAGCAGAACTGCTAAATAAATAAAATCAGAAAGCCTGGCTGCAGGAATGAAAAGAAATTCAGGTTTTATGCATTGGGATGTTCAACAGAGTTATTTAAAATTCATGCCTAGTTAATAATAAATACATTTCACAATTAATATTGAAGGCCAGTTGCAAAACTAAATCTGAGGACAAAATCATACTGTGTGAACTCGAATCATCACAAAGGTACATATCAGATGATGAAGGAAGAACCTGGCAGAAGTCAGAACCATTGTGTTGCCAAGTAATGCTTTGGGCAAAGGTATAATAAATGAAACATAGTGAGAGATACCTTTCCTTTAAAGGCTGCTAGGATCCTGACTGCCCTTGAAGCCAATGGAAAAGCAATATGCCTCTGGTGTTACCACATTTCATCAGATAGGAATAAAAAATGCCTGATCCTGCTCTGCCTGGACTTCGGTGGTTTTATTCCTGGTGACATCAGGAAGGCTTTCTCAGATTTATATAAATATGAAATCAAACTCCATCCTGGTCTAATCAGGGCATCCAATTAGACATTTGAATATCTTGACTTTTAAATAGTTCAAATGGAAATGGTGTAAAAATATGCTCAACAACCTAAAAGCAGTAAAAATCTCTTCAGCATCCACAATCCCCACACCAGAGTGTACTATTATTACATGACATGTCAGCATAAGTTATATAAAACATAACTATTACCAATTATATCAGACCACTCTTGTTCTAATATTTGCTATTTAACAAAATATCATTATTATTTTAACACCACCTTGAAAGATTTGAGTATTAACATGTGAATATAATCATTAAAATAGCTTGTCCAAAACTCGGAACAGTTTGTCAGTTGTAAATATTGCGTCTATTGACCCTAACTGAGGAAGGGGTTTTAAACGTGCTACAAAACATATTCTTTTCTTTTAAAACAATCTCAGAAAAACAGGTGAAAAAAAAATGGAAAAAAGAAAGGAAGAAAGCAAATATTCCCTGCAACTTTTAGCTTGGAATCACAAAACAGAGTTTAAGGCCTGGTTCACAAGATATTGGAAAGTGTATGTGATTTAAACACGCAGTAATCCCATCTAAGTCATTCACCATACCAGAGTCAGACAGAGCTTGAGCTGCATCCAGATATGCTGGTCTCCACTTTATGATCCCAGAACCTCCCAGAAACATTTCAGAGCATCTCTGAGCTTAGTTTGCTTCAAGAACTCCAATGTACTGCAATCATCATTGGCACAACAATGCACAGTAAGTATAAAGTCTAAGTAATGTTTCTATATTCAGATATCCCACCTCTGTCCTTTCTCTCTGACATTATGGGGAAAAAGAAGTCTTTATGGCTTTGATAATGCTACTATCACCTTAGTAATTGGAACCCAAGGCCATTGGGAAATGATACAGCTAAATTAGAATAAGGTTAATGAACCAATCTGTCCTCTGCAGTGGGTTTTTGGTTCACAGACTAGGAGGACTATGAATGTTTATAGTGCATTACTCTCATCTGGTTATCACTGTCAGGTACCCATCATTGCTATCCACTGGCCTTCCTTTCCCTCTATAAGAGAAGATTACCCTTGTTCCAGTATTCAAGGGAGGCCACTGTAGTGCCATGTAAACTACAAAGTGTATTTTTACTGTTTTTCAAGCAGGCATCCCAACAGTAATAGGACAAAAATGAGTTGTGCAAGGGTCAAATATATATGTCAGAATGCAATTCACCTGATTTCCCACTTTGGCTGTGTTGAATTTGGAAACCTAATGCTTTTTACAGTGTGACCTTTGGTACCAGCATACACAGGGAAAGGAACTGAGAGTGCTTTGGTATACTCTAGGTTGTACTGGGAAGGAAGCTGGCTTTTTGCTGTGTGATTGAAAAATACCCTCTTACTTCTCAGACTGAAATAGTTTTCCATTGCCACAACTGTTCAAGTTCTTTATTGGAAGTCATATATAGTTCTTTATATGAAGGGCAGGGAGAGGAAAACTTCATGATGACAGTGATGGCAAGATCCTGCTTCTGCCTCCTCCTGCCCTTTGGAACCTTTGCCATTAGCTTCAGATCTTTGGGGCTGGCTGTACAGTGGTAGGAAAGAACTATGCACATCTTAAAGATTTTCAGGGGTGGCTTTCAATTATTTTTTCTGTTTGGTTATGCTGTGGGTTTTTTCACTCAGATAAAGTGGGATGCAGTGGATCTTACCATCACATGATGTACCTGGCTGGGTACATGGGTAATGGGGCCCTCTGCTTTGTTTCTTGGCTTGCCACCATCAGTGTTTACACAAGGATGTATGCCCATGGCCTTTACTGATAGCCTGGCATATATTTGCATGTGCTATGATGTACTACTCCTGACTACATAACAGCCTATTGGTAACTGTGAGTGTATATGGAGGTGTATCTCAAACTGCTGTTGCAAAAAAAGGAAAGGAAAAGACACCTTGAAATATTGTAAAAAGAAACAATGTAAAGACCTGAAAATAATATGAAACGAATTAGCAAGAGTTTGCATGAAAAAACTCATGACAAACTGTTACCCCTCCTTCAGCTAAACTTCCTCACTGTGCAGTGTGAACCTGGACAGGAGGTCCAACAATTAGAGCTCACTCTCCTTTTACCTGTTGAAAATCACTGTACCTAGCATTCAATTTCTGTGCCCAACTGCCTTGGAAAAAGAGTTCTCAAATACAAAGCTACCACAAGGAAATGCTTTTGTATTTCATATTTCTGCAATTTCTTTTTTTAATCCTTCTTGATCTGCTCCTGAGTAGAGAGGAGACATGGATTTCTCCCGTTGTTTAAATGCAGAGGAGAAGCTTTCTGAAGTGAACTACCCACTTTAACTGTTTGTTCTTTAGAGGAAACTGTGGAGTAGAAACACAAGATGAAGAGGACATGATACCAGCAGCCTCAGTGATGTCAGTCCCATCCTGTCCCCCAGCTTGCTTGCACAGCAGGAAGGAGGTGCAGCTGCTCCACAGAGGTCTCCAGCAGCATTGGATGAGTATTTTCTTATAGTCTCAAGTATTCTCTTTACTGACATAACCCAGAGAGATCTTTTTTCTTTCCTTGCACAGATCTCAAGAATAAGCAAGGAGAAGAGCTGTCAGCAGACCTTGAGAAGGAGTAGAGGAGGTTTTGGACTGATGTTCCCTCTGAGCCCCATGGATTCCCTACCCATTGCATCCTCCCTGTTGGAATACATTAGTCCAATAAGCACCAGTAGTTTTCAGCCAATTAAAGCTGAGACAACCCCCTCTAAATGTTTCATTTTTAGGCATAAGAAGGTGAGCTAAATTCCATTCCAAGAAATCCCATTTACAGTTCTGTACCTTTTATCTTAAGTGCTGTAGCAAACTGCACTGCTGTCCAGACATGAGGTAAATTTTAATGCCAGAATTAATGCCAAATCACTCAATACATCTTTAAAATTAACTCATTATCATAACACTGGAAAATAGAACATTGATCCATACACACAGCAATCCAAAAGGTCCAATATTATGGTCTTCTTCAGGCAATTTACTGAAAGTTGTCACTATAAATTTATAAACCAAAGCACCCCAGAATGCTTGAATGTTCAGAAGGAATAAAATTACTTACAATAAAAACACATGCAATTTAGTCAGGAAAAATATTATGAAATACTTATTTTCTCAAATATAGAATTCTACATCTGTCTTCATATTATGCTTGTACATTTATGCATTCTGTAGAGAGAAATGGTTTAGATTGTAAATATGCACCCATTAAAAATCCATATTTAATATTGTCCTTAGTTTTTGGGGAAGCAGGGTGTGCACTACAACATACATAAGCACAGTATAGATCATGAGGCAAGTATTATTTCTCCACCTTTTTGATTGTCCTGAAGTGTGTACTATTTTCTCCATCTGTTTGCTCTCAAGGAGGCTGCACTATTTTCACTTGTAGTTTACTAAACATACCCATCCAGCAACGCAATATCAGGTATTCATAAATCATCACATTTCAGATAACTAATTGACAGCAATCAGCCCCCAGAGGAGTCTCCTTGTAGATTCAACAGCTCTTTAGAATGAAGGACTCTCTAACTTGAAGCTAAAATCCGCTTAAGCTTTGAACCATGACCTGAAGGTCAACAACTGTAAGCTTAATCAGACCAACATGGAAACAGATTTCATTGTAAAAGCTTCTTTATTGAATACATGCATCTTGGCTTTGCTCGGCTGGGAAGGCATTAGACATGATGAGCACGGGACCTAAATTATCCAAACCCAAGCAAGATTCACTTCATCATTCAAGCTCTGGAAGAAGAGGGTTTGTGTGGTTCAAGTGAAAGAGAGCTGAATGATGTGCTCCCTCTGCTGTCAACAGGCAGCTGTGGGCTGCACTGGCCACAGCTCCCTATGATCTCTGCAGAGGTAAAGCCCTGGAGAAGCTCTGGAGAACACTACACTGGATGTTAGAAACAGCTGTTTGAGCTGGATGTCTGCTGGAAGAGACATATGTGTGCAGATGGTAGGGAAACTGTAAAATATGTTCACTTTTTTATTAATAGTTTTTTACATCCCAAGGTGGGGTAAAAAAAAATTACATTTTTCTGTAATTACATTGAACAAATTCCAATCCAGTAAATTTGCATTCATAATTTTGACACACTCAGTTTTTAAATTTGTTTTGTTTCTTTCTATACACACATTTCAAAATAAAGTAAGACTTTTAGAATGAAACATAATTTGTTTATCAAAGGTATTATTTGAGATCTGAAATGCCTAGATTTCTAGGGATGGAGAACCTACTAGAGTTCCTTGAATATTGTCATAAAGATTAATTGTAAATCCTGGAATGTTTAGCTTAAACTTCCAGTAGTTTACCTAGCTACACACTGGCTAGACTGACAGTCTGTTATTTAAAAGTTCCATTCTCCAGATAGATGCTTGCAGACTCTTAAGTTTAGCCCTTGATCTTCGCTTTACTAAGAAGAAAACAACAGCTCAATTAGCTCTCTGTCTCTGCACTTGAGGGCATGTTTCCAATCCTTTCATCGCTCAGTGGTACATATCTGATCCCATTCCAATTTATCAGCATCCTTCCTGGGCAGTAGCCAACAGAAAGGGACATAGAACTGAATTAGTAGAATAATCTGCTAGTAATTAAAATGCCTTCTTTTGCTTTTACTGAAGAAACCAGTATCTGTTTTGGCTATGGTACCATCAAGACACCATGTGTTCAGCTGTCATCTGTTGTGATCACAACATATTTTTTGGTGACTACACCCAAGACAGACTCTCCAGGTGACTTATACTGAATTTAAGTAAATTTCAACATTAATTTATGCCCTTGTAAATGAGTCAATGAGTTAATTTAAGGAATTAATTTTAAACTGGAAGGAAAGGGATGATGAGCCAGTGAAGGAGACCAGCACAGCTGTGAGAGTAAGCCTCAAACCTGAAAGATGTGGATTCAGGTCCCTGCTTCCCACGCATTCATTTTGTGACCTTGAACAAGTCAGATTAGCTTCCTGTTTCTTACTTCTCTACCCATGTAATGGAGATGATAATATTCCTCGTAGCACTGGGGGAGTTGGGAGGATAAATAGATTAGAAAGAGAAGCCAGATCAGAGCTTTATTTCCATTTACAATGTATAAATGTATATGAACACACTTTCACTCTTCTGGCCAAGCATAAAATGAAACATTTAGAAGGTAAGATCCAAAGAATTTCATTAAGAATCCATCGCAAATTGCAAATGACACCTCATGTATTGGAATGTGAATTGTGAGCTGGGTGTTGCAGAAGTGTAAAATTATTCCATAAATTATCTATGACAAAGTCAAAAAATGTATCAGTCAAAAAATATATCAGTAAAGCCATAGTTTATTTTTAGTTCCTCAAACTCTGCACAGCAACATGTAAAATATAATTATTCCACTGCAACATGATGAAAAAAAAAAAAAAAGGCAACATTAAAAGTAAAAAGTAATAGGAATTTCATTTGTGAAATTGTGAAATTTCTGCCTGATGACGACTTGGAAAGCATACTACCTAATGTTATATTAATCAACCTTTTCTCTCAAGCAGAGAGATTATGTGATTCTGTCTGATATATTTTCACATTTTAATACTCATCTGAAGATTTCCATCATATTTCAAGAGACAGGATAGATGCACGCATGGTACCTCATATATCCTTCATAAAATTTGGGACAGAGTTGATTCTGCTGAATTTTATGCTCAGATAAAGTTCAGCTTAAGAGCCTAGAAAGTAGGTCAGAGAGAAAGGTAGATGATTACTAGAATTGTTCTTTCCCTTTTCTTCAGTTCTTTGCTACCTGTAGAATGCAACTTGGGCTTTCAGCCTTGATTTGTGTTTATTTAAAGGGTTGCTCTGCTGCATCCCTGTACACATTCCTTTCCTGGCCTAGGTACCACCACTGGCTATCAACAAGCATCTTTGGCTGTCAAGATGCATCTTATACACTATTGGAAATGGGGCCTGCAAAAAGGCAAAGGCAACAGCAGTACCCTCAGGAGAAAACCTGCTGCAGAAGAGATGGTACTGGGTGCTTCTATGCCTGTAGACACATTTCCATTGTCTTTAAATTATCATGATCCTCTTGTTAAGTAATTAGCCAGCTGAGCATGAAATCCATGGTTTGAAGTCCTTTGAAAGTATACTTAAACAGGAATATAGTACTATGGCAGCATTAGACTAAGTAAATGAGATAATTAATGAGTTTTCAATAGTGATTAAATATGGGCCCGTCTGCATAGATTCCCTTGGGATATGAATGAGTGCGATTTTCCAAAAGCTGTTGTAGTCCAATAGGTCACTCTTATTTATTCAAAATAATACAAGATGCCACGACTTCATAGGAGATCATAAGCAATTCAATTAAATTAATATCAAATATCACCTAAATACTAACATAGAAATTTCCACCAATACATAAGAATATTAACTTAATTAACATCACAAGGAATAGGCTGAATATCATCCTACCTCTAAAATTTCATGTTCTACTATTTCTGAATCACTACAATAATGTTATTTAAAAGTATTTGTGTGTTTGCAGATATTCATCTCCAATTTTCTTCAATCCTAAGGAATAAGAGTATGACATTTTCCCACATTATGATAAACTGAGTATGTTAGTCAAGTACTACACTTTTTGCACTTCACTGTTTATAATATTAATAGCTGTGCTTTAAGAAGTGTACTATTGAACTGTCAAGAGTGATTTGTTACCAGGTGTTAGCATAATTTGCCAGCTGTCATATTTTAATCATTTTTATTTGCCTAAAATCTGACACTTATCTTTAGAGGAAAATCAAGATATATAGCAGAACTCATCTGATGCTACAGTACCTAAGGGGAAAAAGGTCTGCGCATCCTAGAACTGATATTTTTATTTTCAGAGAGAGAACAGATTCTGAAGTCCACTTGCATTCATAACTCACCCTGAATTGCTACTGCTCTCCACAAAAGCTTTTTTCATTTAAGTAGTTCAAGCAGATGCTGCAGGAGCTCATTCAAGTATATATTTACTCATTTAAGTAGTTCCAGCAAAATTTGTCAGCTGGCTTGGTCGAGTAAAAGGTACTCATCATATGAATAAGAGCACAAAGAAGTCATATAAACTAAGATCTTGTGTACAGTTGACATTGTTCTTAAATACAATAAATTCAAGGCTACTTTGTTGTTTTAAGCTCATATCTGAGGGACTAGTGTGCTTAAGAGCCTGCAAGATTATAGGGTGAAGCTGTAACTAACCTACTAGCAATATCTGAACAACAAGAAGTAAACAGATGAGAATACAGAAGCTTGTTAGATAAACTTGTATTTTCTCATTAGAATTTAGATTTACTTGGACTTCAGATAAAAGATTAGTAAACATATTTTGATATTAGCAACACACTTGATTTATTTTTTTCATGAAAATTCATATTTTAATCATTTACCCTACTTGTTTTGGATAGAAATATTAACTTCTGTAGTGTGGATTAAAAGGTGATTGATTACATGCAATGATAAAAAACTTTTTATTAAGCTGCAGAGATTTTATGAGATTCACCAGCAACTCATTGAATCTGATTTTATTACCTAACATTTTCAACCTAAAAAAATGAGAATCAATAATGTGGAAATGCAGATGTGTTTCTGTAACAAAAAATGGCTGTAAAATTTGGGGCTGCAAATGGAGAAACATCACAAAAGTAAGAAGATTTTCTCTCTTCCATGATTTAATTTAGAATATAGTAAAACAAAAACCTGGACTCATTAGGTTATACTGATTCATAAAGAAGATGTAAGTGTATGCAGATGAAAATAGAGAAGCATGTGGATAGCTACAGAATAGGGAACAAAAAGGAGATATCATCATTTGAGAGTCCTAAATTCAATGAATAGGGGGAAATTAGAAAAGCACATGACAATAAAGGAAAACTTACTCAGGGTAAGATAATAATTGATTGGACTGCATCTTTGGGGATTTTTAAACCCGGTCCCTTTGCTTTTGGATCATGATCTCAGGTTTTTGTATTTGCACACGGGCCAGCACAAGGAGCCTTGAATATAACTGGAATTGTTTGCTGTAACTAAACTAAAGTGATACAACAAAGTCATAAAGATTTACTTCAGAAGGCTTTGGCATCTCTTCTAAACATTATTACTGGACCCTAAAATAACCCCTGTAGTTTGTATTGCTGCTCAAAGACTAAGTTCAAAAAGGCACGTGAAAGCATCAGCACATGTTGAAGGACAATCCTCCCAGTTCGTCCAAAAAAAAGAATGATCTTTCATTCTTAAAAATATTTGTCTTACTTCTAGTTTGAATCCATCTGGCTTCATGTTCCACTTCATGGTTATTCTGATGTCTTTTCCATTAAGTAACTGTTCCATATCCAGTAAAATTCTCCCCTGCAAGGGCTGGCTGGCAGATGAGGGCTTCTCAGGCATCATCTCTGGGAGCAGGATTGTCCTCTGTAATCTATGGGGGAAAAGGTCCTAGTGGGCTCTGCCCGATCTGTCCATGAAGGTCCTTCAATGATATTCCCTTTTAATGGAGTCCTCTTTTAACAGGAAACAAAAGAAATCAAACCCTTGATTTGCCATGGGGAGACATTTTCCTGCCTGACAAATGCTTTTTTTCCAAATTCTTTTCACCAGAATCAGTATATCTCATGAGAGCCTGGCATAGATTTGCATCCTCTGTGTACTCATCGGTGTCTGTCAGCAACATGCAACCCTTTTGCTAGTGCATCCTCTCAGAGCTGTTGTTCCTTTGCTGTGTAAAAAGCTAAATCATTTTCACTGGGATAATTTCCAAGGTAACAACCTAAATTTAGAATATATGGCCTCAATTTCTAAACATATCTTTGAATCTGACTGTATTAAATATTCTTGTTTTGAAGGAAGAAGGCTAGTGAGAGATCCAGAATGCTCCTTATTATTTCCTTGGTTTCATAATTATTTAACTGTGCATCAATCTTCATGTCATCTGAAACTTTTACAAGCCAATCATTACTGAAAATGATTAATAGCAGTAAGTAGCTACCAGCAGAATACCAGCACTGCACTTAATTATGACTTCCCTCTGATGACTATGTTTCAGATCCATTAGCTTGCCCATTTTTAATAGATTTAACCTCTGTTTTATTGTTATTGAATAATTCTCATTTTTAATCAAAATATTCCTAGGGCTGAGTCAAATACCATACAAAAGTCAGAGCATATAAGAGCTGCACAGCAACCATGCTTGTAATGTTATCAGAGATACAAAATCAGGTTTGTTTGTTTGACATGACCTGTTTCATAAAATCATGTGGAATGACAATCATATTCCCATCTTTCATTCTTCATCACTTGAATCTTTTATCAGCTTTCAGTCCACTATTTGCCCAGGACTGAGGTCAGGCTAAATGACTCAGAGGTACCAAGGTTGTGCGGACTCCATATCTGGAGAGCTGACACAACATTAATCCTCTTCTAATCTGTTAGAATTTCGCTAGTATTCTATGATGTACTGAAAATGAATGTTCTGCTAAGATAACCTCAACTGGCCTCAGATGTCACCCTCTGTATTAGACATGAAGGCTGTCAATTTTAGAATATTTGTATTTATATGGGTTGTTTAACATCTTCGGTAGCTACTAGACGACTCCTAAATATTTCATCCTCATATTTCTTTTGAAAGTAGGAATTATGAATATTAAGGATTCTGCATTTTTGTTAAGAACCTTATCATCTCTGTTGTAAATTAATAAACCCAGAACACTGCCAAGATTTCTTTTGTACAAAAAAAATATATATATATATAATTCCTTTGTATTTTCCTCAAATGTTGTGAGTGCACTTATTCTGAGAATTTTATCCTTTATGTTTAACTTCCTATACTTCTAAAGTCCACTGTCTGATGCTTATATACTGTTTTTGCACATTTAATCTCTGATTTCATGTTATAACATTTTTATTTCTACTAATATAATGATCTCCCATCATAATAATCTTTCTATTTGAGAATTGCAGCATTTAGAAGAAGTTGCAATATCTGACATGGCTCATCTTGAGAGGAAGACTTGAAAAAAAAAGCAGTCTCTGGAGACTGGAGAAAACTGAAGGGAGACATGGGGACAGTCTTCATATTAGGGGAAGGACTAATGTCTTCTCCATGTCTACCACCAATAGCATATGGAATAATTAGCTTAAACTGAAAGGAAGATTTGGGTAAGACACAAGGAAAATTTTTCTCAGGGTAAAACCAATTAACCATGGAAGGAGCATACAGAGCTTTTGAAACCTTGAGAGCTGGATAGTCCTGGAATAGATTCTATAGCAAAAGCTATCAGTAGTGTTGAGGTGGGGAAAAGTGATTAAATTAGGTGACCTCTGAAGATGAACCCAAAGTTGCTTTCAGACCAATTTTAGGTGATTTCACATTTCATCCTGAAGAGGTTGTTTTTCTAGACCAAAACCTCTTGGAAACTGAAGAAGGAAAATTATTTGAAGGTTCAGGGATACTTGTTGCCAGCTACAAAAAAAAGACATCTCATAAAAAGTTAGTGAAGATATTAAATATGTCATTATATTTATTATAACAATTAAAACAGCAAAAGCTTAATAACTAATGAACCTGGATAGAACTTGCTTTCAATAAATTTGGTGATAAAGAATTATTTTTGACAACAGCATTTATCATGGGCTACCTATTACAGTTGTAGCTATTTGTTGTACTTAATAAACAATGACAAATATATCTTTTTGCAGGAGGGTAGTTTAAAAGTGTGTTGTGCAATCTTCTTGAGAAAATGTAGCCAAGACTAATTAAATGATTCTAATTAAAATTGTGTAGATAGGAAGGAAATTAATGGCTTCATTTTTACTATTTGTTTATTCCATTGTCAAGTGTACTGGATATAATTGCAGTGCAAAGAAGAAATCATCAAAATTATTTTTTACTCTGTTGATTCCCTGTTCCACCAATTTGTTGCAGAGGCTTCATTTTCTCTATCTTTAGAGAGAAACAATGTTGGCAAAATGTAAAACCTCAACAAAGTTATTTTCTTGTTTGGAGCTGTTAGATGGAGAATATATTTATTGAACAAAATAAAGGTTAAGCTTCAATTAAGCATTCTAAATATATTTAATGAGCTATTGAAAAGCCATAATGTCTCAACCCACATGGTTCACCAAAAGCTATGAACAAAATAAATTATAATAGAAGCAGAAAGGAGTACTCATACAGTATGCCTGTAACATGTGACTTACAAAGGAATGCGGTATTACTCCTACCATTATGTGCAATTTATATCAACTAAGGTAAAAAAATATCTTTATTAATACTTTGGGGTTTTTTTAGCTGTGAACAGACTCTCATGTAGAATAGCAGAAGAACACCCAATTTTTTTCCAGGGTTAGGTTTACATTCAACTTGTTCAACTGGGACTCAGATACAGGGGACAACAGAACAGATTGTACATGGTTCCAGCTCACACTAACTGCTTCACATTCTATTTTGTGTGCCTGGAAGAATTTTGTCTAAGATGCATACAGGTAAGCTGTGGCTCTCCAAGCAGCATGGAACAATCTTTCTTCCCCTTATGCCTTCCCTCCCCTCCACAGAGGGAACATGGTACGAGCTTTGTCCACCTAGGAGCCTGCTGATGGCTTGCCATCAGCATCCTGTGCTCATCTGCATTGGGGAGGGATGGTCTCCACGGGTTCCCTCTTGAGACACCCAGCACTGCTCAGGAAACTGCTAATTCATTTTAATGTATTTAAAGAGAGGCAGAATTGTTTGAGAATTTCATTTCAACTAAAAGATGTGTAAAGGAGAGATTCTGAAATTCATGAGCTTAAATGTGTTTATGTTTGGCTGGAATGTGCTCATGAAATTTGTTTCTTTGACATGTCAACATTTTCTACAGAAAGCAGATGTTCTTTGTGGGAATTTCTGATTAATCAAAAATACAGTTTCCTTTTTTAAATTAGTTTCAGTCAAACGATTTTGACAACTGAACCATAGCTGAATCCTTTATGCTGAAAATAAAATCTGTCTTTATGTTTTTGTCTAAATGTGCTTCCACAATGCCATACACAAACTAACTTTTATAGCCTTGATAAGTGGAAATATGTGGGAAATGAGAGTATATTTGAAAATTCTGCTATTAGAGACATTTTTTAGAGCTAGCTAGACTAATGGCTTATTTTCTGCCTAAATCAGAGAGATTAATATATAGCTTTAAAATCTGAACAAAAAGAGCTCTACTGAAATGTAAGGTCTTGAGTAAAACAATTTTCTTCAAGGGTAGGAGACTAATCACCCTTCCCAGAGAGTGTTTTTTCTTTTCCTTTACTTTTCTGCAACTCATAAATGCCAGAGCACTCAACGCAAACCCCATTGTTCCCTCTGACCTGATGGTGTGGCAATGTGGTTATCTTCACAAGGCTTCAGTCTGCTTCTTGGGGCTGGGATAGCCACCTTGGGCTCAAAAGCTGCACAGAGACAAGGAAAACGGAAGAGTGAAATAATTCCTCAGGTAGTAACTGAAACCCTTACTTGGTGTCATGGGCTTGCTACGACATGGTATGAGGTCATTTAATACATGTAACTATGGCCCTTGATCATGCCCTCCATATACTAATTATCTGCCAGTGTTGTTACAGCGGTTTACACTGGGGATCCCAGAGCCTCTCCCTGCTATGTACACTAGGTTGCATCCTAAGTGTGGCCACTAAGCTGCAACTGTAGAGCAAAACATCCGAGGGGAGAACCTGATATCTGCCCTGCACATGCTTTAGAGGTTTGTCTTTGTACCTACTCTGGTTTGGCCCCACTGAATCTTCCTTTGCTGCTGGAGTAGGCTGTCCCATGAGTTGTGCTCCTGAGCTGTGCTCCTGGTGTGCATCATCCAGTCTGTTACTGCCCAGAGGGATCCTTCTTGTGTGCACAGTGATGCCCCTGTGTGAGCTGAGTGATGAGCAGGAATGATCAGGGAATCTGCTTTGGACACACATTCCAGACCCCAGCTGAAATGGTAATGTAGACAAACATGGAGCCCTGCGTAGTCTCCACTTGCCTCCAGCTGCAGCATTTGTAAACTGACTATTTAATCATTAGTGTCATGTTGTACTGGTGTAATCGCTGTACTATCAGTAGCTGTAATGCTGTAAGGATATAAGCACAGCAAGTTCGGCAAAGATGGTATTTTTTATTAGATCAGCTGATATAGCTGACAGAAAAGCAGACAAGATCTTTATTCCCCATGGGAGACTTTTTGGATGTGAAACAGAGGTACTCTCTTTCCCATCAGGATATTCAATATGCTTCCATAAGTTAGAGGTTCTGGATCTGGGTGAGTTGGCAAAAAAACACAAAAATTAAATGAAACGCATAACAGATGACTGCAGAGGTGTGGAACAGCTCCCTCATAAAGCCAGAATTACCTTCTTTTTCTCTATGATGCGATGCTCACATGCCAGTACCTCCCACATGTGCTGTGCAGGAATCTGCCAGGTGCAAAGTGAGCCACACACTCTTTGAGTAATTTGTTGAAGTGCCAATAGACAAAAAAATCCTCTGCAAGTCTCAAGACAAAGGCCATGGTTTTGTGTAACTAAATCCTGATCATGGGGTTAGAAAAGTGAATCTGAGTTACCTGAGAATCTGGTGATGTTGCCTGCTATTAAAATAATTGTGCTAAATAGCTTTCTACTGCCAAAAGAGTGCAAGTCTATACTATACACAACCAAAAGCTGTTTTCTACAATCTCTAAGGAATCATTGCTCAATAACAATGAGATCTTACTCCTTCCTTGCTGGGAGTAGTTGTAATGAACTGCAGTACTAGGAGCAGACAAATGTTATAAAGAGCCTTGAGAAGCAGTACAAAAATGTTAGTTTTTCTGAAGAATCTGCGGCAATCAATTTGCTTTATAAAACTTTACCCTCTTGTTTGAAAACTCCCCAAAAGTAAAATGGAATTTCTTGTTTTATTTTTTCTTGTTTTATTAATCCACTTGCTACTCACCATTCTTGAATCAATATTTCATACAAATCAGCTTCAGCTTGGGGATGGTTTGTAACCATCTGCTATGGATATTTCTTTAAGCATTTATTATTCATCATTCAATGTTGAAAGTGGTTCATTTGACACCTGGGTCAAATGGAAGCCTTAAAGAAGCCACAGAACACTATTTTCTTGATGCCAATCATGACAAACATCCCCATTTCTGAGTTGTGGCTATAGGGGTCCAACAGATGCTGTTACGTTGATAGGCTAGGGCAGCTAAGAATACTCTGTGCTTAGGATAAACCCAAAGACAGCTATTTTGAAGCAAAGAAAGGACTCAATTTTCTACATATAGATTTGCATGAGGGTATCCTGTAAAGGAGGAAAATATGTCTGGTATTTAGGAAACAAGTTCTGATGACACAGAATTGAAAGGCCAACATACTGTGGAATCATGTTCCTTTGACCTGACTGGGAACTTCTGAGCCATTCATTGGAGTGCCAGCTTATTTTGAGAAGGGAACAAAGATGATTCAAAAGGAAATCTGGGTTTCCTTAAAATGTTACTTTTCCTGGCTTCTTTAAAAGCATCAGATGTAACATTACTGGCTGCATGGCTGTCAAAAGAACAGCAGGGATCAGATAAAAGGAGAACAGTTGCTTTTAATTGTGTTATCCCCCTGCCCTTATTTCATAGCAATATTGCCCAGCAGAGTTTTCTCTCTATGACTTTTTTTCTCTGATACTGGATGACAGAAAACAGTATATTATACATACAGTAATCTTTCAATTTTCTTATTGAGCAAGGCAAAAATGGAAAGCAAAATATACAGAAATAGCAAGCTTTCTGTAATGGCTCGAGTGCAGATTTGTGTGCCATTTACTGCATCTTTGGTTATGTGCCTCTGTGGGAAGGGTCAGTTGTATAACTAGGGGACAGTGCTGTGTAGGAAAGCAGGAAGCTGCCTGAGTATTAAATAAGAGGAAAATCAATGCAGTCCAAAGGTTGCCTCCAAGGAAACAAAACAACATTTATAAATACACATCTTGCATCTTTTTGCCTACAAACTCTGCTAGTTCTGCTAAATCACACACTAGGAGATGGTGGATTTAGCTCATGAAGGCTGCTGTCTCCAGTGCCCCTCACTGCTCATCACCACCCTAGCCAGAGGTCATTGCCTCTTCCTGTACTGGCCAAAATACATATATGAACTCCACAAAACCTATTTCGAGCTGACTTGGCTAAAACAGTAGGTAGGAAATGGGTGATTGGACCCCAGAACTGGTGGATCAGAGGGAGAAGGTGGGATGGTGGGGCAGGAAAGGGGCCAATAGCTCCCACACAGGGGTGAGTAGCTGTGGAGAAGAGCCCCCAGTCCCATGCAAGGAACATCTTCAGCCATCGCACCCAGCACAGGATTTACTGACAGGATGGTGGGGCTCCAGTTCATTAGGTATATAGGGGCCCCAATAGGCCACTCAATGGCTGTACCTATCATTCCTTTGCCCATTAGACACCTTCTCTCCAGTGCCGGGGCTAACTGGATGTTGTGATTTATTTTAGGCGTTGTGGCTGCAAGGTCTGGGCCATCAGGATGACTGCAAGGACCTCCTGCCTCCCAAAGTTCACAGTCAAGGGTTTGCACGAGTGCTTTCCTACAGATTTGCCAGGTGGGAATGAAATGTGATGGAAAGAAAGCAACCCAAAATCCATTTCTTTCTATCATTTTATTTTATTTGACTAGAGAGCTGTCTCAATACAAATTCAAGGACACTGAAATCTTTCTTCATGGTTTGGCCTCAGAGTGAATTTACATTTTGTTACATAAATCATATTTTTTCCCTCTGTTTGATGACAGTGGACAGTGAAAGTGAGTGAATAAAAAGATACTGACAAAACAAAGCACATAGATCATTAAAGCAGCTTCAATCCCACAGTTCAAAACGGGCCTCTGTTCATAGGCAGCTCAGAGGTTACACAAATTTACATAAGCATTTTTAATGTGAGATGACATATCACCTAATTACATAATTACATGATGCTTTGTAATGGCTCAGTGATCTGGGGGAGATAAAAACTTCTCTGGCAAGCTCTCCGTGATCATAAGCTCTAAAACTCCAGAGGGGATTGCCAGGTTCTATATATGGTTTTGTCAGCTTTTTAATATGCTATTTCCCAGAAATCATTAGCGTGTAATGGGCTATAAAGTAGGAAAACCACTTTTTTTTCTTCTCCTTTTTTTTTCTTTTTTTTTTTTCAGATGCAGCCATCTAAAACAGGCTGCCAAAATAAAAGTTAGTTAATTTTTATATAAAAGGCTATATTAATCTTTTTTGGGGGGTAAATAGTTTTAGGACCATAAAAGTGTTAGGAGGGTGAAAATATATTAGATGGAACAAAGTCCATCAGAAGCAGAAATTCTGGATAATGTTACAATACAATTTAGCATTTAATCTTTTTAGGTAGGGGTAAATGCAGCTTAGAATGAGTTAGATCATGTCATAACTTATGGCTTTCTTGCTAAACTATCAACTTGTGTGAAGAACTGCTACAGGGACAGGGACATTGCTTGTGTAAGCCCACAAGTGCCAGCAGAAGCAAAATCTGTATAATTCAAATGTGGCCAAGTTTCTTCTGTGACTTTTAACAGTATAATAATGCTGCTTTTCCTATATCATACCGTCATGTAGTACACCTCTGCAAACACCTGCTGTTTTATAGCCCTAAAGATGCTTGAATATGAGCTTCATATACCCTATGAGTCTCCTGAGTGATTCTCTCTTAAATGGCATGGTGCCTTGAAATCAATTCATTTGAACAAATACATATTTGTGTTACATGAGTCTACAAACACGAATCAGTTCCCTTATTAACATGGGAGTGCATAGAAACAGGGTGATGAACACCTCAGAAATTTAAGCTCTGTGCTCCCTCTAAGAAGGCAGCTCACTGGAGCTCCCTGTTACCCCACAGGGCTGCAGTCAGCACTGCCCATGGAGTGCCCATCGTGTTCTCATAGTCCTTCACAAGTGGTGAGATAAATTGGGAGGCAGAGAGTTGAACTATCTATGCAGAAGACAGTTGTCTGCTGTAACTGACAGATTAATTAGCACTGAAATTAATGGGTTATTTTGGGGTGGGAGAAGGGGAGGGATCTGCCTAATGGATTAATAGTACTGAGTAATATACTTTGTTAGATACTTAGCTCATTAGTCTATGAGAGCTTAATTTTCTGGTGGGTGTGCATGGAACTATTGCTACAACTGCACCAATGCTTTCCCTAGGTCTTCAGCACAGATCTTGGAGCAAGTTGCTAGAACGTACAATACCCTGAGTGTGAGAACTGCTAACATCAGAGAGACCATAGCATCCAGGACACATTTAACCTTGCCTCTGAGCCTTGCCAGCATTAGGCCTTTTAGAGAAATAAAAGTGAGTTATTGGGAGGAGTTAGATAATGCTTTGTAACCCAGATGCATTTCTGTATGTATGTACTAAACACAAGGCAGTGAGTAGGCTGCAACTACAATTATTTCTCCAACGCCTGATATGAAGTATTTCTGGGTTGTGATTAAATAGGCAGGTCTGTAAAGGTGTCTGTTAAATTGAGTTGCCTTCTGTTCAGCTGCAGCGCCTTCACGTCTCCTTGAGAAAGCTGAATTTTACTGACAAGCGCATGTCACACTTCCATATCTCACATTTATTCTCATTAATCTGCATTTCCTTTAGCAATTTAAAAGGAAGTTACGCAGAGCTACATGGTGTCCTGATTAACACCTGAGTGCAGAAGCATTTTTGGCATGCTTGATTATTAATAGAACAAGTGTAGTTAATTCCATTGGTCGAATTGTCACTGTCACTGATTAAAGACTAAATGTACTCCTTGTATTTTTAAGATCATCCCATATTATCTGAAGAGATATCAGAGAATCAGAGATTCCCATATCATCTGAAAGGATTTTTTATGATAAAGACAACTGTTTGTAGAGAGAACATTTGATATCTTATTATAGAGTGCAAACAAATACCCTCCAAAATTAAACAATTTTAGTCTTGCCTTTTGTTGCAGTCATAGCAATGTGTGACTGATGCAGCTCAGTGTGATAAAGAGTGCTTTCTGAAAGACTGAATACAGTGCTACTTCTATGACTGAATTTAATCAAACTGCATTTAAAACAACGCAGTGCCAGTCATGAAAATATCTGTAAAATGTAGGAATAAAGTATTCTATATGATGCATTTATGCTACAACAGCTTCTTTATGCAGCTTCCCTCCTTAATAGTTCAGTATATATTAATACTATCACCTCTCCTTGAATTTTAAATCTCAGGAAAAAAAGTGGATAAGATCCATACAGTACTGCTGTTCCTTTAAATTGTCTTCATTCCCATTTTCAACATTTTCCCTTACTATTCAATGGCCTTTATACAGCCCTGACAGAGTTAAGTACTTGTATTCTTAGAGGTGCAAAGAAATCAAAGTAGCAATAGCAAAAACCTGAGTAAAGAGCACATAAGCCTGTGACACAGGGCACTGGCTCTATGGAAAAAAACACTATCTACCAAATAACCTGATACATAATGGGAAATACACTGCATGAAGGAAAATGCAGGCCAAAGCTAACACAATTGCATTGAAAGGACAGAAACAACCAAAAGAGAAAGGTGTCATTGACACAGCATACAAGATACACGTGATCCTTGAGTCAATGGGTATTGAGAGAAGAGAATGCAACCTCAGTGATATTCTTGCTAAATCTGATGGAAACATTTCACCAGATGGACAATGAACCACTGCCATTCAGCAGCAAGACCTACATTTTCAGTGATTACTTATAAATCTGCTGAGAAGTCATCACTTGAAATGCTTTGTCATTTCCCTCACTTTATCCATTTCAAATTATAGTCTTGCACAGCAGTTATCACTGCATCACTATATATGTTGGCTGCTTGATAATGGCTGGGGTAATAATTCCATTGATCAGGTGGCCACCATCCATGGTCTCTATGTAGGCAGATCTCTTCCAAGAATATGCCTTAACCTCTTAAACTCAAGCTCCAATGGGAATATACCTAATTTTCCACTTCTGAGGAACTGCTCATCTGGTGATGGATCCTCACAGCTGCAATTCCTTTGGGAATCCAGTATGATGTTTGGCACAACTCTCAGCAACAGGGTAGCGAAGAAGGTCCTATATTTAGGGCACATAGTGTGACTTGCGTCCCTGATCTGGGACATGGACTAGAACAGGTTTACTTCTGGTTTATACCAGCAGCAAGTCGTAGTCTTTTTTCCCCCTTCTGCACATTTGATTGCCTGGTGGGTGGGAAGAATAAATCTATTTTTCTGGCCAGCTTCTGGCTACTTCCATGCACATGCTTTGAGAAACTCACACGCAGAGGTGGTTGAAGTTCCTATATCAAAACCTGCTACCAGGTCCTTTGAGTGGTCCAAAGCATGAATGTTCAGGCACCTCAATGTGCAGGAATTGTTATTAATCAGAATGAAATTTAGCCTTCTCTTTCTCCTCAAAGGGATGCCCTTTGTACATTTCTGTGACACCTTGATGATTTTGGTGCCTCAGCAGCAGGTGGTATTATGGGATCCACGTGACAGCAAAGAAACTCAAAATAAATGTCAAAAGCTCCACAGAGAATGACTCAGAGCAGGAGAGTTGGAGGAAGTGGGTGGAGAATTACCAAGTTTCCACACATTTATCAGGCTTAGTCATAATCTAGCTGCTGAGAAGCTAAGCCATGGCAAAAACTGGAAAAAGCTGTAGGCATGTGAAGTGCCTCTCCAGGTGCCTCAGCAAACTGAAAAGAAATCAGCAGTTCTGAAGTGCAGGTGCAGACAGCAGCAGAACAGGCGCTTCTGTGTCTGTTAGATTAAGAAAGTTAATCTCATCATGGATCTGCCCAGGGCTAAATGAAAGGAGGAAAGCTTTACCCACTTTAGGCGTCACCTGAGGACAGCGAGTAAGCAATGCTTTGGCTTGGTATGACACAAGGCAGTGCTGTATTTTGGTTTCAGCAGCAGCAAAAGGAGGAATGATGGCATCCGCAAACATCCCAGTGGAAAATTAAATTCTTACAGAAAGTTCATTTCACAGTGAAGAAAGCTTTTCAGCCAAAAAAAAAAAAAAAAAAACCAAACAACTTTTCTCAGTGTATGGGTTGGTCCTTTGAGAATACTTCCATTGAAAAAAAACAACTCTACCAGTTTCTGACTGGTTTTAATCTTTGGTTGTAGAAAGACCTTGTAGTGGAGTTTCAAGTCAGATTTGTTTGTATTTTCATTTATACACACCCACCACCCCCTCCCCCCAGCCATAGCTCAGGTTTTACTGCATAATTGTAATTATTTATCCCATTTTCATGTAACTGATGACAGAATACAATATACAATGCAAAGGTTTATTTGAAAAAATCTAAGAGCCATCAAGATGCCACAAAAAGACAGCAAGCTACATTTTGCCTTTTATTGGCCATCTGCCATCCCTGGGATGGCAGTCAATAATGATCTGTCAAACAATTAACACAGCTAATAAATAATCACAAAGAAACCTAATTTGCCAGCCACTAGTAGCCACCAGTTGGAAATTAATGTACTGTAGCTATTCAGTACCACACCTGACACCCGACCAGATGGAAAGGAAACATGATATGAGAGATGATGATTAATGAGGAAAACTACATGCAGCGTTAACAAGTATTAACACGGAAACCCCCTTTCTGCCAGGTACAGGGATGTGACTATTACAGGTGACACATTGCCTTGAAAAGGAAATAATGCTACAGGAATTGCTGAGATGCCACATAAACCCAGCACTCTCCATATGTCTCCTATCCATGGTGAAGTCTGGAAATGTTCTGGGTTTTCTGCTGACACTGAAATTTTCAATTTCATCCTTTCAGCAAAGAGGAGGAAGGTGGAGAATACTAGTGAAGTGTATGGAGTCTGTGATCGGAGCTTCTCAATCCTGCAGAACTCTCCTCGGATTGATTTTGAGGTCCGAAGGGGCTGTTTTAATAACCTAGTCTGGCTTTGTGAGAAGCACGAGTTGAAGAACTGTACCCAGTATTTCTTTCATCAAGCCAATAACTTCTATTTGAACTACAGCATGATGTGATGATTTGGTAAGTCAGTCCATGTATCATGAATTCCAGCTTGATTTTTGAAATCTCTGCTATAATGGCCTGAACCTTTGCATGTTCAACCTCATGCTGCCTGTTGGAGTCCAGCTGGGGAATGGCACATGTGTGCCTACCTGTGAACAAGTCAGTTGTTAACGACATTGTGTCGAATAGACTTAATTTGAGGAGAACAAAGGAATAACGGAATTGTCCATATTGCCGCTTTTCTCTAAGCTCTCTGCAGGGTTCGGAGAGGTGGGAGACCATAATTTCACCATATCCATGCAGAGATCAGCTATTAGTGTCATGCCTTAAATTCATGAAGCCTGCAAAATTCAGAACAGATGCTCAGAAAGGAAGGGAAGCTGAAGCAGAAAAGAAAAACAGTGGGCTCTGGTTTTATAAAGAAAATATCTACTTTAATGTTGGGATCAGACAAAACAGAGAAATTTTATGTAACACTACACCGGGAAAAAGAGTGCTTGTCTCTTTTCTGTTTATGAACCACTTAGGCTTCTCTTCAATTATCCAAATACATTAGTGAACACAGACAAAAAAATCAGTGGCAGATTCAGTATCCATGAAATGCTTTTTAATTCCTGACTCTCTTTTCCTGCATTCAAACACAGGCAGCTGCGGCTCAGGGCTGAAAATATTCAATGCCTTTGAAATTCATGGAAATTGCAGAGAAATTCATGGGAACTGCTCCCTCCTGTGGAGCAGCTGCTGTGCAGAAGCATTCTCCCACCGCCTGGGATCACAGCCATGGCTGCAGCCACCATACAGGGACCAAGGGCCACTTTTGTTACCATCTCTGCATGATGGCCAAGGAATCGTATTGCTATAGGCAGACACAAAGCATTGGTTACCGTTCTGCAAAGGACCATCACATCCAGGTAGATATCTTGCCACAGCAGCAGCACCCAGCAACAGGCATGTGGTAGAGAAAGGAAAAAAGAAAATGCCCACCACTATTGCAGCAAAATCATTAATTCCACCACAACAATTATGAGAAATCATTGCATTTTCCAAGCCTGAAAGGGAATGGAGCAGCTTACACCTCTCAGTGGGAGGGCTGATGTGATCAGAGCAGTATGGAGCTGTGTGTTGAGTTTAAGGTTGGGTTTACCTTGTGAAAGTTGGGACACATGTTGCTATAAAATGAAAACACCAGATTACACAGCACAGTTTTGTGGCATTATTCTACTCCTATGAGAGTCACATGGCTGAGACATCAGGGACAGGTGAACTGCAGTGCATCTAAAGGCACAGTCACAATATATCCCCCAGTGGCACTGCTCTCTTGTGCTCCTGCAGTGTCCAGTGAGGCCCTGTGTCATCTCTGATTGTGCTCATGAAAACACATAGTGGTGCGGGGAGTGAAATACTGTCGAGGTTTAAACCAAGTCTGCACAGCTTGTTCACTCACTCTCCCCCCTTGCTCCCCCAACTCCTGGAGAGTTAGGAAGGAGAATCCAAAGACTGTAGCCCCCACGGGTTGAGATAAGCACAGTTTAATAGCTAAGGCATAACACAAATCACTACTGCCATTACTACTACAAATAATAATGATAAAGCCAATAACAAGTGAAGAGAATACAACACCTCACCAGCCCCCGACCCATAACTCACCCCACCCTGCCTGACTGAGCACCGATCGATACCTCCTCCATCCCCCCAGAGCTCCAGCCCTTCCGGGTCTCTCCCGGTTACATCCTGGGTACGACATGCTATGGTATGGAATACCTCTTTGGCTAGCCTGGGTCAGGTGTCCTGTCTCTCCTTCCTCCCAGCCTCCCCTCCTCCCTGGCAGAGCATGAGCTCAGAAAAAGGCCTTGAACAAACCAAACATTTGAGCAGTAACTCAAAACGTACTTGCTATCAGCAGCCGTTCTCAGCCCGAAAGTCAAAACACAGCACTGCACCAGCTACCAAGAAGGAGAGAAAATGACTGCTACTGCTCAAACCAGGATGAATACAAAAACCCTGATTAAGAGAAAAAAGATCAAAATCACAAATCCAGAGCATTTCCAGAGTTCACAGACTTCCTCAATGAAGGGGTTACCCAGTACAAGAACAAGCAATGGAAAGTGAAGCAGGACTGAGCTGGCCATGGCAGATGCTGTATCACAGCATCCTCCACTTCTTCAGTTCCACTGTATTCCTAAGCACCTGGTGCATCCACACTGCTGAGTGGTCAGTGTCAGTGCTGAGTGTCAGGGCTGCCGCATCAGCTTGCATGAGCTTAGTCCAGGTGCTGGTCAGTGCAGCACTGGACTGATTCGTTCATGTCTTCCTCATCTGTAACTCCTGCTGCTGTGTCAGCCTCCCTACAAACACAGTCTCCCACAGACATTTCACTTCATGTCTCACATCAGTGAACATCCTCAGAGAAGTCTGTCGCATGCTTATGCTTTTATTATTTCTTTCCTGTGCCTAGGGGAGCTGGGCACCTGCCACTGCTGAGCAGTCTGACAGGGAAAGCTGCTGAGAGCATTTCAGCTAATAAGGACCCACAAAATACAGATGTGCAAAAGGTCACCTTCCTCCTATCTTATCATGTTTCAGACTGTACATGATACTAGATGAGACTGGCTTGTGAGAATAAATGTTTCAGGGAGACTAATAAATGTCACTGAAGAGAAGGAAGTGGTCAATCACATTAAATATATCATTATTAAGGTTAACCTGGATTTCACAGGTGCCATTAAGACTCGTCTAAATAAGATTTCCTCACCCTGTGTGTTCCAGTCCTGCACAATGCATGAGCAGCAGATCCTGCTCTGGCAGGTTCAGGTGTAAACTGGACAGGTTGAAAGGAAGGACAAGGGAAAAACAAAGGTACTGAGAGTTGAAGAAAGGTACTGTGGTTTCTAATTAATTTTTCAGTTCTTCTTTCTACTTTCCCTCCCCTTTCTCCTTCCTCCCTGAGCTGCAGTTACTCAGCACCTTTGAGCATTCACTGCCTCCATTCAGAAACCCTATGGAAAATTAGATGTATATACAGAGAAAAACAATGAAAAGTAAAATAGATGATATTGGCATACCTGTGCCCTGCTACATAATTTATAACGTATTCCTGCTCTTGTCAATCAAAAAATGCAAACTTAGAAAGATATGCAAGAGGCAGAAGAGATGAGAACTTAACAAAAATATCTTCTCAAAAGCAATGAAGAGACCATCACGTCTATGTCCCACAAGCTGGCAAAATAGTCTAAACAGTTAAAAGAAAGCAAAGTGATTTTATCTGCAGGTTATCATGTTGGGGGTGGCTTAGCAGAAGAAGACATGGTGGTGAAAGCACACACAAGTGATTTTATAGTGGGAACTTTGACAGACCTCTGGGAGAGGCTGTGAAAGCAGATGCAGGGTTGAAGAAAAAAATACTGAATGCTGACTAGGGAGGATTTCAATTATTTTGACACTTATGAAATGATTTCAGGGAGGATGTTTGTTCCTGGGAAAAGTCAAGAGCTGTCTCAGTACTCAAAATCTCAGACAAATGCCAGAAACAGGCCTCTTTTCAGTGGTGAAAGGAAACCAGGCTCAGTTTCCAGACAATCTGAGTGAAGAGGTGAGTTACTTTATTACCAGCCATGAAGTTTTGGGATGGGACAGATAAAAAAAAAAAAACAGGTGAATGGGAGATTTCCATGATCTGAAATAGAGTATCTCCTAAAGCAACTTTTCTCCCCACTTCTGGAAGATAACACATTATTGCTAATTAAAACAGGGTTTTAATTAAAGAAAAAGCTTATACTTGAGCTTCTTAAAATGAAATGATGCAAAACCACAAGCAGCGATCTGCTATCCTGAATGAAGAACAAGGACATCCACTAATATGGAGAGCGGTCAATACAATAAGATACTTCTCTTAAGGGTGTGTGAAGCCATTGAAGATTTGGACCTTCTGGCTAGGATCTTCCATAGAAATTAATAACTTAGAATGTAAACCTTAAACATCAGGTAAGAACAAAATGTAAGTGGTCAAATATATAAATCCACTAAAGAAATGACTCCCTGAGGAATGGAAAGTAACTAGCTGACCCCGTTATTGAACAAATGTCTTAGATGCATGCTAGAAAAAAAATAAATAAATAAAAAAAAGATCAGAAAAGAGCATCGTTTTATAGAGAAAGTGACCAAAAGGGTTTTTTGAAGATCAAATAGAAGAAAAAGCAGAGGAAAAGTCTACAGAATTAAACACAGTCAACAAGATTTCAGAAAAGAAAGGTCAGGCTTCAGTAAGTTTTGCAAATTCTTCAAAAGCATGAATTGCCCTGGGGGTTGCAAGGACCAATGTTCAGGCTTTCATAAAGACATGACCAAAGGCTTATCCTCGGAGCATATGTCTAAAGTATGAAACCATAGAGTCAGAAATTTTTTAAGCAGATGCCATTTTACAGTGCTTTCCCCTAAACTGGGTGAAGAAGCAGTCACTGCCTTCAGCATGGTGACAAATGCCAAAAGACATGGAAATAGGAAGCTGAACTCTCCAAAATAGAAACAAATACAGTAGCAAACAAATATCTTAGTTGTACATGGTGTGTTCTTCTAGACCTTAAAAGATCAGTGAATTCTGTTTCTAATTACATTTGACAGGCTATGGATTTTGGCATAAATTTCAAATACCTATGGGCTCCTGTGGGCCCAGATCAAATGAACACAATGATCAATATTTATCATATATGAACTCAGAGCTGGATGGAAAGAGCTGTGATTTAATTACTTTGTTTTCTGTACTGGACTGTGGCAAAACCAACTTCTAATCAAATAATGGCCTGAAACAAAATTGAATCATGTCAAACACATGGTCATCTTTAATTTTAAGTTTTCTTTACTCAGTCATTTCAAATTTCAAAAGGAAAGGCAATTACCCATTTAAAAATGAAACATTTTACTTGGAGTGGGGAGCTGGATGTTTTAACAATTTCAAAATGTTCTTTTCCAGAACAGGGAGATTTTTTCATGTCTTTTTGTCCCCTATAGAGATTTTTGATGAATTGGCACTTCTATATAAAACCAAAAAGTGTTGGCGAATTCTCAATCTGTTCCATAGAAAAGGAATCACGAAAACCTCATGACACGGCTGGCAGTCATGGCATCCATTATTAGATCCCAGCCTTCGGCAGAGATTTCTAGACGTATGTAAAAATACTTAGTTGAGAGAAGAATGATCAGCATGAAGAAAGACTAAACATAACGTAACAGAAACCAGAACAGCAACTGCTGCACTCCAAGATGAAAATAGGTCCCTCAAGAAACAAGACACAGAAATACAGAGAATGATGATATAAGTCTTTTTGCCCCTTACGCGGGTGTGCTGCTGAGTTGTTTAACTGCCCACTCAGTGGAGACCCATGGGATGCAGGCCCATGGACCAGCACAGAGGTGGCTCAGCTGGTCCTTAAACCTCTAGCTGCTACATGCTCTTACTTTCAGGGTCACTATGCATTTGTTAAAGCTTTTCCAAAAGTCATGGCATAACATTTCTCATGCTATGGGAAGCTACAAGTAAGCTGTGAGCATAGCAGACAGTGGGAGGCAGGTGGGAAAGGTAACAAGATGCAGAGGGAGATGGTATTCCACCTGCTAAATGACCAGTGGAGGTCAACAATAGAAACATGACTTCTGAATGCTAAATAGTGTCTTTAAATGTTGAAATTCACAGATGGAAATACTAAGAGAGAAAACTTTACATAACAATCCCTTCCTTGAACAAGGACTAAAGAATTTTATTCATAATGCAACAGATCATTGAAAAAAGCAAAAACTTTTCTGTATCTAAAAGATATTTTTATTTATGCTTCAATTATTTCCAATACTAATATTTTTATTAGTACAAAGAACTGCAGAAAATATTTTGGGAATCATTTTCAAGGCACTCACAAGTTTAGGAAACAGTTCAAAAGTTCCCAGTGAGTGACCTCTTACCCTGTCTTTTTCTTAAGAGAAATAAAATAAAGTAAAGCTTGTGAAATAAAACTTGCCAGAAAAGTCCCTGGGAAGCAGAAACTGGTAAGAAAAGCACACAGATAAATGCAGCAGAGCACTCCAAGAATGTTGCTGCCTCCTTATTGACCTGAACTCCTCTGTGCCCTCTGGCCAGCACAGCCTCTGTGCCTTTGCCTCTGATGGATACTTAAGAGTGAGCAATTAAAGGGGAACCTATTTTCAGCACTCAGATGCAAGCCCCTGCATGTAAATGGGCATATCATGTCCCATGTACTTCAAAGAGAACTGTCAGTCACTGGGTAGATGGTGCAGATGAAAAGGAGACAGCTTCCACTGACAGATGCTGAGCTCCTTCCTTGTTTAGTCCATGGCATGGGTACATAGCCAACACAGGAGGAAATCTAATTAATAGGAAGCTAGGAAGAATGTGAATGCCCACAGTTCTTGGTTTATGAGTGTCCATAAGCTACTGAACAACCTGCATAGCAAAAGCAGGACTGGCAGATTTATCCCAGGCTGCCAAGCTCGTATCAGAGCACAGACATGGCCAGGATTTCATGGTGACATTGGCCACACAACAGCTATTTACATATAAGCCTTTGGGGCTACATCAAGGTCCTTTTTGTTTTTCTGTAGTTCTGGCTCTGGTTCTTGGAGCTCTTTTGTTTATATCTAAAAGCTGCCTTTCTCCAAAAGCTCCTAAGAATGAAGCCAAACACCAGTCTCTGGTTAGTCTGGGGAACGCAGTGCACAGCATAGCCCTGATCCCTGTGGACCTTTCCTTCCCTGTGAACATTTGGATCCCACAGCTCATCCCTTGGAGCTTTTCAGCTGTATGGGCAGTCAGCTGATAGCTTTCTCTTGATGTCTCACACATTTCTAGGGGATGAGCTGGCAGCAAGGCTTACCAAGGTCTGTTGACAGCTGTGGCTCTGCATGGGTTGCATGGGACCATCACCTGGAGCAGCACTCTCCTGGTGCTCTATAACTGCCATGAGCTGAACACTGCAGTAATCCATATATATCTGGAGATTTAATCCATGTATTACACTTCTACCTTCAAAACTTCTTGCAGGCACATAGTTTTGTTGTCTACAGAACAACCACAGACATTTTTTACCAATATCTGTCTTTTAGATTAAGCCAGCAGCAGGCAGTTTTGCCACATTGTCCTAGAGATGACTAGAAGCAGATGGAAGGGGGCACAGAATCGCCCTCATTTTCCATCTGGCACCAGCTACTTTTAGCTCCACAACTTCTTAGGAGGGTTTTAAGTCTCCTGGTCTGTACTGTCTGCTCCCGTATTGCTGTACCCCGAGATACTGCCCCCAGTGCCACAGTTCATCATGTACTGCATGCTGCGCAGCTCAGAAACTTTCCAGACCTTTATGAATATTTTTATGTGAAAATAAAAGCAGATGATGTATTGAAGATGGCTGCACATGCTGTATTTATGCAGAACATAAAAAGTTATGGGAATTTTTGCTAGCTTTAACAAAATATATTTGAATACATGTGATTGTGGTGCAATGTAAGACAATAAACCCCAAATATTCTCAAAGGGAGATTCTTGAAGAAAAGCACTTTTTCGACTGCCATAAATGCAGACCCTACTGTGTCAGAGTACCTCATAAGCAAAGAGCTCAGCCAATGTAGACATATGGATTTCTGGTTAAATATTTACAAATATCCTCATCAAGTGTAAAGTTTGTAACAACATGGTGGGACACACAGCCTGCATTTACTGAACTACAGTGGTCTAGCTCTATTTTACTATTGTAACCTAGTAATACACTTATTTATGCCAGTGGGAGTGCATTCATTTGAGCAGACTCCCAATGAGTACATATGCAAACTTGTTGCTTATTTACTTCTGTATAACTGATTTACCTATTCATAAACTTATTTGGAAAAGTACAAAAAATATCAATATTATTCTTATATATGTATATAATTATATAATAATTCTTTTCGATGTATTTCTAATATTTCTACTGGTTCCTGCTAGCTGAGGGTTCATCCTTATTAAGAGCAAAGAGTAAAAAATGCGTACAAGCTTATATATTATTTCATGGTCCAATGGAAAATAGACCATGAGAACAGGGAACATAACAGAGAACATAATAGAGAACATACAGAAACACATTGGCGGAAGTGACATTTCTTCAGGAGCATTCCCAGTGATACTTAATTCTAAAGTAATTTACAGTTCAGGACCTTGGAAGTGGAGAAAACAGCAATCTGATAACCATTAAATACATAAAGACTAGTTGTAACTGTTGAGATGTTTATGAACAGGTCTGTGTGATATGATTGATTGTAATAGCAGGCACAGTCCTGCAAAGGGCTTCTCAGCTTTGTGACCTGTGTTACTATCTTCATTGATTATTTGTGGCTAGAATATGTTTAAAATCCCACCTTTTAAATTTTGATTAACATGGCATTTCACACATATGCCACTTTTATAGTATTTCCATACAAGTAATTAACAGGCACAATTCTTCAAAGAAATGTATGTACAAAACTGAAACCTTATTCTGCTTGCATGGGAGTAGAGAATGTTGCACACTAGTGTATCTTTTGCCATTGTAATAATTGTTCCAAATGTCAAAAATACACTTTGAGCCATGTAAAAAGCAGGACATTTATGAAGCCTAAATCCAAAGTTTGATTTGAATTTAAATATACTCAAGGCCAAATTTTCTTATGAAATTTGGGTTCAATATCTGTTTTCAGGTGGAGTTATTATCCTCTCATTGATTTAATAGACTTTAAGGTTGAGTTTAGCTTAGATCTTTTTAAGAAACACTGTTCTCATTAAAAATAAAAAAAAAGGAAAAAAGGAAAAAAGGAAAACAAATGCATTTTACCTTGATCTCTCTTAATGCAAAAGATCTATCCTAATGTGTTATGTGCACAGATTCAAGTGGCCATTTGCAGGCTTTCACTGTAGCACATTTCCCACTATTCAATAAAGACCATGATACCTTTCCCTGACATATAAATTTGTCACTCAATCCCTCCTACTGTAATAGTACAGCGGGGTGAGCTGCACCCATGAGCTGGGAAGAGGCAGCAAACACAGCATGCAGTGCAGGTATCAACAACTATGTCCAAATGAGCACTCCCCCTTCTTTGCCCAAGGTGACCCCTGACTGGTTTGTCACCTCCATAACATCAGAAGCTTCACAGAAGTGTGGTTTTGCAGAAAACGACATGTTTCTATGCATTCTCCAACTCACAGTCACCTTTTGTTAGCATTCAATAAACCTCCTCTTTTCCCAAGCTTGTGTTTAAATTAGACACAATGTGTTAGGCTTGTCTGAAAAGAAGGAAAAAAAAAAAAGAAAAAATAATTAAAAAAAAGAAGAAAAAAGAGAAAACAGGTTTTCACTTAGAGAACTTCAATGTGTGAAATTGTGCTCTTGGCTAAAATAGCACATAAAATTTGAAACTCCTAAAAAATGCACGGTGTTTTAGTCAGGTTAGACCAAACAGAGCCACCAGAGACTTAGACAGAAAATGCTGCTTTTCACTGGGTAAAGCACAAAGGATAATATTTGTTTTTCAGAGGGCCTTTTTCCCCCATTAAAAATATTAATCCACTTTTAACATCATGAATGATGAGCATGTGATCATTTTTTCTAAGGTACCTATTACTGTTAAGATTGCAGTAGATTTCAGATAAACTCCAAAAGCAATTCAAGTTTTCAGTCTGTAAAACTACATGTAGTAATGCTTTGATTCTTAGTCTGAATTCAAGAAAACACTGAAAATTTGAAAAATCAACAGGCTGAGCATTTAAAACTGATGATATGGGAGCTCATTTAGAGCACATCTGTTCATGAGGCTTCTCCAAAATGTTTTTATTAAAAGGAAAAATACTATTTCAAAATAATTCTTTATCCTTGTCTTGAGTTTTACATGTGAGAAATCATAATTTCTTACAATTGGATTTCTTATCTTTAAAAACCCTTTTTGCAGGTTAAATCTTTCAGGTTTCCTGTAATATGTGGGAACAATTTTGATGAACATGATTAGAAACTATCTGGTTTAAAAACCCTTTTTCCTATTTTCTTTTGCAAACCTGTGACACTCTGGACCTAACAAAAAGCTCAACATGAAATATTTCAGAAGAATTTGCAAATAATCCATGAGTGGAAACAGCTCTGGGAAGAAACAGCCAGGGATGGATTCATAACATGGTAAAGCCAATTAGATCATTTCCCAACATTTTGATGATGTTTTGGCCAAAGTCTGGTGCTTGGCTCTGTGGTAGAACTTTCCCTCAGATCTCACAACACTTCACAGCCACATGCTTGAGTTTGGTCAGATCTCTTTGAGACTAGGAGGATTTACACGTGTTTTCCTTTTCCTATGTTCAAGCTACCCAACAACAATCAATCCAAGGTTCCTCAGTGCATTATACTTTTATCATACATCTCTCAATTGGTTCATATAGGCATTTGTGAATGATGGTTAACATTTGAAGTAATTTTGTTTTGTAAGAGCTTGATTCTTTATTCCACATGTAATATTTTTACAAGGATAAAATATATTTCAAGGAACCCATCTAACAGAATCAGGCCTGCAGGTTTCACAGTAAAAGAATCAGGAGGGGTGGAAACCCAAGGTGGCACATTCAGAGCAGGAATGTCCCTGGCACAGCAAGGCAGCCTGAGGCAGGGCTGAATGGGATTGCCCACTGGAGGATCTGGGATAAAGACAAATAATCCTGGAGTACTCCTGAAGACTGAAGCAAATGGTGCCAGATGATGACTGCTAGATGTACTAGGAAGTAAAAAGAAATTGAACTCTGTGAGATGATGGTTTCTAACATATGTAAGCGATACTATGAGATGGCTGGTTGGGTGGTAGGTAAATAAAGAAGGATGGCTTCAGATAACTATTGTTGACTGCAACTGAGGAGATCCAGGCAGAGCAATGTCAGACAACTGCAGTTTAGTGGATATTTGGGGAATGAAGATGAACAACGTCAGAGGAGAACTGGTAAGGAAATGTAAGTCAAACAAAGATAAATAATATCAAAGGATTATTACAGAGAATATATAGGGGAATGAAGATAAATAAAGTCAGTCAGTTCTTAGCAGATATTAGACAAACAAAGCTGACTATAGTGAGATAAGAAAGATGTACAGCACAAACAATGCCTACAGAAGATTCCTTTAAATTGGGTAAAGAACAACTAGTCTTCCCTGCCTCCAAATAAATCTTTCTTTTGTTTCCATTCTATTTTCTGCACAGATTCCCACTTCAATCCTAAATCTGCTAGTTTTTATAGGGTTTTTTTCTCCCTTGCTCTATAGCCCTCAGATTTTTATATATTGTCATATTTGGCCTGGAAAAGACTCGTAGTTTTGGACTAGATACTTTTCCCTCTATAGCAGTATCACTCTGGTAAAATCATGAGGGAAAAAAAGAAAACCACCACTCTGATGTGACCGAGGATGAAATTTGGCATAATTCCCTTTGAACAGAAGTAATAAACAACAGAAGATACACGAAAAACCAGAAATGCCAAATAATGATTCTTGCTGAGAGGAAAAAGAGAGAAGCTAATTATTGTAATTACAGAAGGCTCCAAAACAACATACTGAAATTACATGGCCCATCACTTAGACTGGATTCACTAGTCTCTCCTGATTACTGATCTACTTGTGAGAAAATAGTGGGGTTTTAAAGGAAAAAGGAAATTTGACATTCTTGAGAAAAAAGGAATTAAACAGTAGTTGAATTACACAATAAATACTGAAGTGGGTAATGACAAATGGATTGCACCTCTGTTCTAAAATGAAGTAAACAGTAACTAAAAGACTTACTTGTTGTGTTGTCTAAATACAGAACCATTCTTTTTAATTAACTGTATTATCTCTGTCTCCTTCCTTCCATAATATACAGTTGCCAGGGTAGTTGATAAACTTGGGATTGTTTACAACTTAATTTATTGCTTAAGATGAGAATTCTTGTATTCTGTGTCTGTCTGATTAGAACATGGTTCAGACTCTATTTCTGCACTGTAAACAGTGAACATTAATGAATTATAATTAGATCTTTATGTGCTACAGAGTGTGAGATCATTGAGATAATAAAAACATTGCATGCAAGAAAAAAAAACAACCAAATGAAAAAACATGTACTGCTTTGTGAACTACTTAGGCAACTTACTGGGATATTGATGGAAGAAATGTCTTGCAGTGTACTAGGTAACATAACCAAGGTTAAATGTCCAGTTTTGATATGTGTACAAAGCCTGTTATTTCAAGTGGAGTTACCTGTGGGCACCAGCTTGTGGGGCAGGATAGTTTGATGATACTAACCTTCTACAGTTAATAGTATGTAAAACATACCAGTTTCTTTGTACTTTAGTACTGCATGTATGTTTACTATATTCTACCAACACTGAAGATGCGACACACACAGATTCATATATCCCAAACATAGAACATTTTCTACTGAATTTACAGTAAATAAGAAATACTAGATCCCAGAATTTAGGCTTTAGAACTTAATTTTCATGTATCTAGGCTAAACAGCTCAGGTAAATGAGACAGAAAAACACAGTTCTACTGTGCAGGCAGGCTTAAAATCAAACCAGAAATAGCTGTATTTATCATGTATGGGCAAGTGGAAAGATCTGCTGTGCCAGTGTCAGAATTTGTCAACAATACAAGGTCAGCACAGGAAATGGTTCAATTATATATAATCATCTGTCATATATTGCACTCTTAGGCACAACAACCAAAAGGAGGACTATAAATGACTTATAAAATAAGTGAGGATTCTTATTCGCTGCCTAAATGAGTGACTTTTAGTTATTCATGATAATTTATTTCATCTGTTATTTAAGGAAGACCTCTCAATTACAAGGTCCTATAGCACAGCATGCTTTTCCAACAGTAAGTATGTAATTTAATTTTTTGGGACAGAAGAGCTTATTATCATAATCTAATCTGACCTTTCATTTAACAAGGGCAAACGCTTCCTTCTGAAAAAATAATACAGTTTTGCTGGTTTAGATCATCATCATGATGTTTCATTCAGGTTTCAAGTGATCAGTGTCCATGGTAGGTAAAAAGCTCAAAGAACGGAAGTTGGAAAGTTATGAAGAGGGAGCATAAGGTTTGTATCTTGGGAGGAACACCGTGAATGAGGGATAATTAAATATGGGATCCAGGTGAGGTCAAAACTAGATGGAGCCTGCTTTTACCTTAACAACACAAACTTGTTGAGTCAATCAATAGGAGCCCCAGACCTTTTCTTGTAATGAAAGCTCTAAGTTCTTCAGAAAAGATCAAGCTCTGTCCCTCATAACAGATGCCCAGATTCAAAAATGACTCAAAAAAGGAAGTAAATTAGTATAAAAGAATAAATATTTGGGAGTGTAGGTGAACTGAATGCAAAATTCTTCTTCAGTATCCATTCCAAATAATATTTTTTCAGAAATTATTACAAGTCTCTATCAGCAATGCAGAATGTAATTTTACACCACATTCTGTGGCTATTTTGGCTAAAATAAACTTTCCAAATTCTCTTCCCAACAAACGTAGACTCCAGATCTGCCTCCTCCATTTTCAGTTTTTAAGAAGATTACTCTGAAGTCTTGTATATCCGCACCTCTAAAGACAGAGAGGAAAAAAGCTTTAATCTTGGCCTAATTAAAAGGAGTCATCCTTTAGAAGAGGCTGTCTTTGAGGTTCTCATTGTTATACTATTTATCTCTTGAGGACTTTCCCTTTTCTTCCTCACTACTGCTGAAGCCTATGTTAGATGAACTTTTGAACTTCTGTTTCATAAAAAATAAAGAAGCTTAAGATATTCTCAGCTTCACTACAGGGAAGACAAGATATTTGTCTCAGTGCAACATGACCTACCCAAGTTGAGACTTAGCAATGTTTCTGCCCTGAACAAAACACAGAAAGTAAAAGAAAGCAAGACAGGTTTAGAACTCAGTATGGTTGAAATAAGATGGATGAAAATCCACTAAAATAGAAATGTCTTTTGGAGTTGCTCTCAATTAATACTGCTGAAAAAGAGTTTGCAACTGGGCCCACAAAGATTATTCAGTCTACTTCCTTATCTTCCTGTTCTGCAGGTTCATAAAAAACAAAAAAACAAACAAAAAACCAACCCCAAAACAACAGCAAAACTCAACTTCCCCAAATTGGCAGCAAAATTTGCCCTTCAGTGAGCTTGGAGATATGGCTTGTGTTTTTAGAAAAACGTTTCACTGTGCAGATGTAAAACATGTTTCCTTATATGTATGTGAACACCAGAGGTATCTACTGCAACCAACCTGCACTCATCAACACCAACAGAGAAACCAGTGCTCTCAGAAAATATTTACAGCAGCAAGAAGGAAGATGCTACATTCCTTCAGTCCAGCTGTCGTACCTATGTATATGAGACTAAAATCTACATAACTGCAGTTGTTATGGAAAGGAGAAAGGCACTTGTACAAAGATGAGAAGAGAATGAATGCATTCAAACATAACTGAACATCAGTTATAAGCAGATGAGCCTTTATCTTTGGTCTGAAGGAAAACTTTCTAGCTAAGTGGTAAATTGTAATAGTCACCACATTGAGCAACTGCAAGGAAAAATTATTAGATCTGTACTCAGGCAAATATATTGTGCCCACATTACTATTTCTTTACTGTTGACTCTGAAAAGGCATCTCAGTGAGATGGCGTGAGAACTCAGTGGTTACTGAACAGCACTTAAGGACATACTAAATACAATATATAAAATAGATGGGAGCACACAACAACTTTGCAGATTTTAGGTACAGGGATTCTTGTTGAAATACTGTGTCTGCATGCTCTTCAAGGTGATTTTTATGTGAGATCAGTGAAAAACTGTTCTATACAGATAAAGCTTTTGATATGTATAGTATTGAAACATAGGGAAATAATGTTTGGATTTCCAATCTTTATAAAAACATTGTCTCTACCTAACAACAAATAACAAAACCACTTATCTCAGTGATGATTCCCTCTCCCCTGACTGCCCATCAAAATCCAATGCAGTACTTTTTTCACAGTATTATGCATGTCATGATTATCACACACGATGAGTTTCAATGCACACTCAGCAAAGGAATGAATTATTTGCTGCTATTAATTAGAGATGGATGAGGGTAGAAAAAGTACCTGCTTGGTGAGGTAGATTGCAGGCATATACTTTTTCTACCAGTTTGAAGAGACTGGCCTAAATAACTCATCAATGGATTCTTTTAAAATGACCTTTTAAGGCTGAAAATTTTAGCTAAAATCTTCTTCTTTGTATCATGTATACCTTAAAGAACAATGTTAAAAGATTATGGAACTGCTGCCCATAGTTCTTTGATATTTGCTCATCTTCCCTCTGAATCTTTCTTTATTTGTGGTTTACTTTCAGCCAGGAGTTAGCTTAGTCTCAGTGAGTGAACCTACAGAGGAGCTCTGTAAATCCATAATATATATGTCTCAGCAGGATTCTGTATTGGTTCTCTCCTGCAGAGGCTAAAAACCTAATGACCTCATTTTCCAGCATGGGTGTCTATAGCTAGGAACCTGGACCTCTACTTCCACAAATAAATGCCCGGATTAGATTATTTGGGACTGCTTCTGCATCACAAGTATGAAAGGCATCTACACCTGAATTCAGTGGGTGCCAAATCAAATTGATACATCCCCAAAAGTATCAAATATGGAGTTAATGTCTTGATTACATTAATTAAATCAGATTAAAAGGAAATGCTATATTACAGAATACATAGCTGCAAAATATATTGCAGCTATAGAGTTTCATGCAAGTTTTTTTGCTCACCATGTTAATACTCCTTTAGGGCACTGCTGGTGAAGTTTTCCTGATGTTGTGCATTGAAAAAGAATCAAGATAATTGACTACTCCTAACTGAGTTTTTATTTTCCCAAGTATAAGTTTACAGACAGGCTCCCAATCAATGTCTCTGGTACCAAATGTTTCTCTCAAGGGCATGCTGGGTCTACAGGTATCTTTTGAGATCCATTTCATTTTCAGTTAGGAATATCCCAGTCCCTGTATTGAGAAGAGCTGCCTGCTCTATAACCATGGCCTTTCCTGTACTTGTGGAAGAGGGAGCAGGATTTATTTCTTTGTATCCTATCCATCCTAAAAGGATTACATTAATATGTCCTAAGGGAAGTAGAGGATAAAGGGTATTTATAGCCTCTTTCTCACCATTTGTTAACTGTGGAACCTGATTAGTAGATTATATACCAGCTCTTTTATTTTCATTCAAACCAGTTGAATTTGGAATTGATTTATTTGCTTTTACTGTATACAAGGTTTTCTTCCCCAAAAGACATGCCACTGAAGGATATTTGATGTTTGATAAAAATCACATACTGTCTTAGTGCTCTAATCCCTGTGTTTACAGGCTATGTTATGATGGCAGTTTCCTCCTTACCCCATTGTTGTTTGCCTTGTGTTTCATTGTTTACTTCTTGTTTACATCTGCTTCATATTTCTTACTAAGCACTTTAGAAATTTTCATGAGTTGAAGATTTTGGTTGATCTTGAGATTTTGGTTTTTTCTGTTTAGACATAATTTTGAATTACTGTTTAACTTCCCTGTAGCTTTTATACTTTTCAATTGCAGGTATAGCAAACATAGCTGTCCTTGTCTTCCTCTCTTTGAGATTTAACAGCTAGTAAATCAACTGACATTAAAATGACTTTAAAATGAGGAGTGTGCAGAGGTTTAAATGGACCTATGAAGGCATAATGCACAGGATCATCTGAAAACAATAATAAAATCTGAAAGTATTTTATTTGGAAGGCTATCTAGAGCTCAAGCATACTTTGAGTTCTAATGGGCTGAGCATGGGGCTTTTTATGTTTGGGATTTTTTGTTCATTCTTTCTTTTATGGTGAAATGCAATAAAAAAAAATTCTTAGTAATTTTAACTGTTGTGATTGAATACACTGACTCAGTGCAATATGGAAATGAGAGGAGCAGAGATGCTCGTTCATGTTATGCTGTATAACCCCTGTGGTATGAACAGGCTCTGCTCAGCACAATGTAAACCACTTTGAAGAGTGTGCAACCCTTGTGACAGCACTGCTCTTCCCTGCTGAGGTGGAAATATAAAGCCTGTGGCCAAGAAACCTAGAGAGTGGTTCTTACACTGGTGTTCCTTAGGGTCTCAGGGCAACATTATGAAGGAAGCATCCTTGACACGTCTTTCTTTTGAGTGCAGAAGGTACTTGAGGACGAGAGGAGCTGTTGTCAGGTATCTCCGCAAATTGTGTGTGATTCAGATAATGCCATGCTGTGTTGGCTGCGCTGTCTGGTAAGGAGGTCACTTGTGTCCTCTCTTCAGCTCTACTGAGTGCCGTGGAGAAGATGGACGTCTTTAGGTACTGCACTTTAATAGGCACCTTGCTCAACTTATCTAAAATGAAGGATTGCCAAACAGTTTTATGGGTTGATTTAAATCTGAGTTAGTCTGTGCAAGAGAAACAAGGGAACCAGAAATTGCTTGTGGTTTTGGGAAGCACTTAACAAAACAGACTGAAACATGACTTTAGATCCCACAGCTTGGGTCTTTGTGGTAAACAGAGGGTAGAACTAGAAGGAACCCTGCTTTAACTACAGTTAGTTTTGATGCTGGAGGGAGCCACTGATGATGGTCCACATGGGAGTTTGTGCTGTAGTTCACTGGGAGACAGAGGCTTTGGACCAAAACTGCACATGTAGTGTTCTGTCCTCTACAGGAGAGGTTTGCTGTGTGTGAAGAGCTGCGTTGGGCATTCTCTACCAAAACAAAATTAAACTAGAATGCAGACCTTGTTGGGAGATGTTTTCAAGGAGACATAGCTTTTTAAGAGGTGAACTTAGGTTTGAAGGTATTGGGCTTTTAATGGGATTAACTTCACAATTGTATGAATATTAAATGCCACAGCCCTTTTGATCAGGAAACAAAATTTCATTGTGTTAAAAATTCTTCTTCAAGGGAGTCAGAACAATTTAAAAAACTAAGATACTATAACAAATAAGTTCAAATGATGAAGCATGAGTATTAGGCAAAGACATTTGCAATGAAGTCTACAATGCAGACTATGAGAATGTTGATTTTTTTCAAGGCTTATTCATTAAACGATTAATGAAAGAATTGAAAAACACACTTCTTTGATGTACAAGTTGCATAGAAAAAAGTACTAAATAACACATTATTCACTGCAACTTGTTCATTCAGGTTAGCTTCTTGTACTTAATGGCTTCCTTGGAGCCCGCTCCATCTTTAAGCATTTCTTGTTTGCTACCATCTCTAAAACAGGCACAACTTATAGTTTAAATCAAAGCTCAGTGTCCATCAATGCTCCACTTGAAAGGAGTAAATTCATGCTGCATTAAACTTTTTACTGAAGTGTAAAAACATCTATCTATTATTTAATTAAATTTACTCATAATTCTTCACTTCTCACTCATTATCTGCATGCAGACTGAAAGAGGATAGTTTTGCAGCTTTGAGCTGAAATGATTTGGGATATGAATTTGGAAGCCTCTAGCCACAGATGAATGTCATTAACCAAGAAATTTACCATTTTTAAGTGTTTAATACAACAAAACCCTTTTATTTTCCCAGGAAAATATTTTCCTTTTTTTCTTCATTTATTCAGTGGACTTTAGAATGTATTTTAATGTAGATTAATATTCCTTCCATGTTCATTTCATGTCATATCAATGTTTGTTTTCTTTGTTTTGCTGAAATACCTTCAGTACAAGTTGACTAGAATCAATCCAACTTTTTTCTTGCAGTTATACAGACATTTATTAAATGGCAAAAATTAGATGATCAATGGAAAAATTATAGTGGGATTTAAAGCAAGCCCTCATAACCTTTGCAGCCCTTTACAGCTGTATTTTGAAATGAGTTTTTTAAAAAGACCTTTATAAAATCTTTCATGAACAAACAATTCGGATAATATTTGTTGGCAGAAGAATTTGAGAGAAGCAGAAAACTAAAGGAGGTATCTGATTCCTGACCCAGCTTTCATAAAACGGTCAGCTGGTCTAAACAGCTAGCATAAAAATTAACTCTGTTCTCCAAGACAACTTCCAGATAGCAAAGCAAACTGATTTCAAGTTGGGTGCATGAAAACTTATAACACTTTTCCTTTTCAGCTTATTCAACAGCAAGAGCTATATATCTTCTAAAGAACAAAATGCTACCTTTTCTCTTTCCCTTTCTGTATTACAAATGAGGGGTAAAAAAAAAGGATACAAAGAAAGAAGGACTGAAGAGCATCAACAAAACATTGTCTCAGTGTCAGAGCGCTCACACTGCAAAGTTCAGTTTTATTGGCGGTCAGTAGTTGCATCTCCATTAGACAAATGATCTCTGGGAATTTGGTACTTATATAGATCAAGTTCACATAGCTATAGTCAGTGGCCATTTTTGAAAAATGTTAGCCTTCCTGAGTCAAAACAACAGCCCAATGGTAGGAGGCAGTCCGAAAAAGAGAAGTTAGACATGTATTAAGCCATTTTGTTAACTATAGTTTAACTAATTCTGGAACTGGTTTGTAAAGAGGTTGGTCCATAATAAGTCCAGAATCTTGACTATGTCAGGTAAATGCCATCCATTGGAAGACAAAGAGGTAAAAGTGTTGGAGTTACACCTAAAGAACTGTTATTTCAATTTCTGGATGGATATGATGCATTGCAGTGTCTCCCTATCTCTAGGAGACTATGATTTCAGAATACTTGATAGCACCATTAAGCAGCTGTGTAGCACTTAAACCAAAACACAAAAACTCAGGCTGAAACAGTGGAATTAACTGAAGAGAATACAAATTAGCTAACAGATTTATTTCTCATACTGACATACTAAACAAATATTGATGGTTTCCTCTGGTGTAATACATCCTTATTCACTGCTTCACAACTCACTTGGAGCTTCATCATTTTCTCTTCACTGCTTCCAAATGGGTGATTTATCCCACACTTCTCGAAATATTAGTCTGTTTACAGTCTTCAGATAGCTAACAGATTGTGCATCATTGAAGTAACAATGTGGAGACTTGCAATGGTTGACTGTTGCGCTATTCACCTTTATTTTCTGCTTTTATGCATCAGAGGTTTAAAGAAGAGAATTAAAAGCAGACTGCATCAGCTTTGTAGTTACAAACATTTTGACTGTGGATATTTATAATTCCTTTTGAATAACTTCAGCATCTCAGAATCCCTCCTACCTTTTGAAAATTATGATTTCTTAGGTGCATAAATCAGAAAAAGACCACAGGTTTGCAAGCCACATGAAGAATGATGGGCCCCAAGTTGTAACCTGAAGTGTAAACTCACACAATGTGGCACAGTGTAAAACCAAGTTGCAAGTTTCAAATGAACAGAACCCAATCCAAAGCAGTGAAGCCCAAACACTCCTCATGCTTGGTGTATGCACAATTCAGATAACAGCAACTCTTTCTTCTATCTTGAGCAGCTACCCAAGCTCTACCTCCACCCTTCTCAAAGGCAAATACAAAGAGTAATCACTGTAGAAACACTGACTGAAACAGTTATGTATGATTGATAAACATTATTTCTAGCTCTTTTCTTTGCTCTCAGAATGAGAAATACTCTCATGCATTAAGCAGGTAATACTTTTCTTAATGAAATACCACAAACTCTGAAAAATATAACAAGTATCTTGGCATAATTTGTAGATGGAATCTTTGCATATATAAATTGACAGAATTTCATGGTTACATTTCACAAAGTTAGGATCCTATCTGTGGGAATTAAGTGCCAGAGTGGTTGCAGTCCGCTCTGGACTTGCATAATCCCACAGAAATGAAAACATTCCTAGCTAAGGTTCATAATCATTACAAAAGTATTCTGAAGATTTGGTACTAATTTTGACTTTTTAAAAATATATATCTCATGATAGAATATTTTTAACATTTAAATAACAAAATGCTAGAATGTTTTAAGTTTTCTGTGCAGATAGGGTAACGCTCAGGTAGCACAAGTCCCATGGATTTTGATTAAATTTATTTGAGAGACTTTATTCCACTGTTTTCATCTTACTGTGTAGAATTGCTTCCAGATTTATGATTTAATTCCTTGACATTAACAGAGAATATAAATTAGAAGTTACTTTATAAAGTAAGTTCTACTGAGATTTAGGAGTTTGGAATCAAACTCTATACAGATCAAAATACTCACAATTGAGTTTTACTAAATTACATAAATGCTTAAAAAGTTTCCTTCAAAACTTAAGATATGAAATTGTGCCTAATTATGCTATTTTGTGCTGTAGTCTACTACGCCTGTTAAGTTATTCTACGTAACATGTGAAATGAATCAAGGGCTGCCAGAAGGCGCAATTTGCTTTTGGGGCATTTTTGGAAGCAATATGTTAGAAAGTGTAATTCACAGTTTGCTTTAAATGAGGGAAAAAACAGATATATCAATGGAAATGAAAACTACTTTGCCCAGATTATTGATTTTAGGAAAAGGAACATTTTAATTAAATCTTCCATTTGCAATTTAATCCTCCAAATCTGCATGAACAATCATTGGTATGAAATGAAATATACCTGTAAGAGGCATGCAAATCACACTGCTTGCAAGTGTGGTGCACTCATTTGCCTTCACTATTAAGGAAGAAAAGGACCACTTATGGCAAGGGGCTGAAGAAACTGGCTCCTAAACACCTGCTTGGAGTTTCATTGGGGTTTTCCACCTTGCTTCAAAGGCTGAATGATTTGGTCCACTGAGAAAAATTGCATTAATATAGACTCATTCTACCCATGATCATCCTTCTCCAAGAGAGCAAAAACATCCTCACCAATACCTCTGCCCTGGCAAGGAGCCCAAGTATTTTCCTTCTTCTCTTACTCCAGCTTGCAGTAGCTGGTATTTCTGAATGGGTTTCATGACAGCCACATGACATATGTCATCTGATCTACCCTGAAGAAAACAACCTGGACTGAGCAACGGGAAAGAAACCAAACTGCTGTGTTCAGGGTATTCTGTGTCTAAAGTGAAAGCTTCCTCTCAAAACCATAATAAATTTAACAGAAAATTGGAGAGCTGTTTTTGTTATTGATATTAATAGCCCCAGGGAAAATAATTATTTGCCTTCCTCATACCAAAGTATCTACTGGAGACTGAAAAACCTTCATGCGCTCCCTTGCCACGGTGCAAATTTGCTCATTGAACCCCATTTGCCCCTTTCAGCAGCACTTGCTGGACCCAAAGACCCATCTTTGTCTTCAGTATGAGCTCCTGCACCAACAGCTCTGCTTCTCTGGGAAACATCTTCAACAATCACACTGGTAGTTTTCACATCACCTTGGGGCCTGCTGATGGCTTCCTTGGCTGGGCAGCACTTCTCCTGGATGTGTTTTAATTTTTTTTTTTAATCAAGTGAAATATTCCAGTTTTAATCTATCCGTGACTGCTCAAAGCCTTGCTGATATGTCTGATCTCTGTGGAGATTGTGTTGTAGTGATCCCACATTTCCATACTCTGCTCTGACAGCTCTGAGCTATAAACAACACTGTGTACTTCTATAAATCACATCAGTGAATTTTTAGCTACTCCTTGAACTGAGGGTCCTTCACAATGCAGTTTGATTTGTTGGACTACTCCTTTTAATTGCTCAGGCTCTCACCTATAGGAAAGCAAACACATTTACATAGCACTGATCTGATCTTTTCCTTGGAGAACTGGGCTGTAGCATGTCTCTCTGAGGTAGACAATTTTATCTTTTTGTGACCTCACTTGGAGTATTTTGTACAATTCTGGTGTCCTCAACATAAAAAGGACATGGAACTGTTGGAACAAGTCCAGAGGAGGCCATGAGGATGATCAGGGGACTGGAGCACCTCCTGTATGGAGACAGGCTGAGAAAGTTGGGGCTGTTGAGCCTGGAGAAGAGAAGGCTGCGTGGAGATCTCATAGCAGCCTTCTAGTGACTGAAAGGGGCTTACAAGGATGCTAGGGAGGGACTCTTCATTAGGGACTGTAGTGACAGGACAAGGGGTAATGGGTTAAAACTTAAACAGGGGAGGTTTAGACTGGATATAAGGAAGAAATTCTTTACTATAAGGGTGGTGAGGCACTGGAATGGGTTGCCCAGGGAAGGTGTGAATGCTCCATCCCTGGCAGTGTTCCAGGCCAGGTTGGATGAAGTCTTGAATGGCATGGTTTAGTGTGAGGTGTCGCTGGCTATGGCAGGGGGGTTGGAACTAGATGATCTTAATGTCCTTTCCAACCCTAACTATTCTATGATTCTATGATCTTCATCAACATTATAGGCAGGTAAATCTGCTTACAGTAGGTGAATCTGTCCCTAAGATATGCAAAAGTAGTCATTTAAGGCACTGAAATTGTATTGGCAAGAAGTACAATAGCCCAAGGAGCACATCAAGTGATCAGCAGGGTCATTAGTGCTGACATTATCATAGAATCACAGAATCATTGAAAAGTTGGAAAAGACTTTTAACAGTCAAGTCCAACCATTAAGCCAGGACTGCCAAGGCCACCATTAAACCATGGCCCCAAGTGCCACATCTACATGTCTTTTAAACAGCTCCAGGAATGGTGACTCCACCACTTCCCTAGGCAGGCTGTTCCAGGGCTTGACAACCCCTTCAGTGAAGATTTTTTTCCTAATCTTCAACCTAAACCTCCCCTGGCACAACTTGAGGCTATTTCCTCTCATCTTACCGCTTGTAATGTGGGAGAAGAGACCAACCCCCACCTCCCTACAACCTCCTTTAAGGTACTTGTAGAGAGTGATAAGGTCTCCCCTGGGCCTCCTTTTCTCCAGGCTAAGCAACTCCAGTCCCTTCAGTCGTCGCACTTCATTAGTCATACTTCTAAGTTAACATAGCATAGTCATAAAAGGCAGTGTTCAGGAGATTTTGTTTCAGGTTTCCTAAAGCCTGGACAAATTACACCAGTTTCTACCCAGCTGCATTTTTCATTTTCTTTTCAGAACATGCAGCTAGATCAGAATTGAACAGAAACTTGCATTTACAGCAGCACATCTTTTTTGATGCTTGCATGGTACCAAGACTGCATTTATAAATTTGATTGCCATAAGCCCAAATAACATCTGTCAGGGCATCTTCATCCCTACTGCTTGTAGAACCCATCCCCTCCAGATATTTTTGTTGAAAGATTTCTTTACAGCCTTGTTAGCTGATACTCCTGTTGCATGATCTGTTGCAGCAGATTTACTTCAACAAGTACCGTCTGAGGAGCACAGTTCATATCCATCATCTGACCCAGGAATCAATGGGTGCTTTGGTGTCCGCTTTCATGCTTACCCAGCAAACCACACAGTCCATGAGATGTGGAAAGACATCCATAAATCACAATAAACAGAAAATAAACATAGGATTCAAGCCTTTCCTTGATCTTTTTCGTATTCTGCAGGAAAAACAATTAATTCCCAGAACTGCTGATAACATGAAACTCCTGTGCGATCAAGTTCTTTCCTATTTCACTGAATTATTTCAAGTGGCTATTCCTCTGTGTGCTTTTCCATTTCTGCATAGCTGTAGATTTCAAGCTTTCCTGTACAGTATTACAAAACATAATAATCCTACTTCACTCCATCCAGCATAATAACATCCTGAGATTGGCTAATAAATCTCATTTTTTAAAAAAATAATACATTCTTGATTCTTTAGATTTGCTTTCTGGTTTTCTAGACTAGATTTCTCCCATTTTACATTACAATTTTTCTTTTCTATATATGTGGGATCAGAAAAGAGCTTTATTTATTTACTTATTATTTATTTATTAATCCAAAACTGAGATTTATATGAAAATCAGCAGCTTAGTCTTTAAAGAAAAAATCATTAAAGTTATGGTAATATTACAGTAGTCAATCCTGTTTTCAGAGTCACAGAAATCTTTTAATAAAATGGTATTTGAACACATTTGCAGGATCTATTCAAAGCCCAAATTTTTATTTATTTATTTCTTATCTAAATCATTAACACTTGGGATTAGAACTCATGGACTGAATACTCTGAAATAAATTACTCAGGTAACTGGGCTCTTTTTGTGTTCATGAATTGCTTTGATCTGATCATGGTTGCTGCAAATATATTTATTATGAAGAGTTGGGGCACAACCTCTCTCTGCATATTTCTGACTGCACCCCACTCACGTCAGTTAGTGAATATTCACTAGCTACAGTGCGGAACTGGTCACCCGAGTTATATGGGTTGCTCTTGTCTGATGACAGACACTATAGAAAAATAATTAAAAGGTAAGAAATACACATTTACATGGAAATAGAGACACATGAAGGAAGAGTACAAAGAAATACAATAAATTATTCACAGAAACGTTTATGAATATTGAGGTATTAAAAGACCTGAATATACTCAAAACCAAACTGGTCTCAGGAATTTAAAGTAACATATCCAGGATTTGTTAGCAGTAATCCAAGAGCTACATTAAGTGATTTTTTGAGGCTGCTTCAGTGTGTAACATCCCTTGTAAAATTAGTTACTGCATGTGTGCTTATGTGAATCCAAAGGAAAGACTGAGTCCTAAGTGAATAGTTCTAATTCTCTGATTTACTGTTCTGTGCCTTTTGCTGCAGTAACATCACTTTATCAGCAAACAACATACCAATATGAACAGAGCAGCTCTCACCAGCAATCCCACTTCCCCACTCACCAGCCTGCTCATTCTCGAGCTGTTCTTCACTCATCAGCTAAGCTGGTGTAAATCTGTTATGAGACATGGCATCTGGCCTCTAGATTTTAAGATTCCATCATATCCCTGTATTTATTTTAAGTTGAACACAGAAATTGCACATCTATTTTTATCTGCTACTACAGCACTGAGCTGGAAGTGAATAGCCTGGAAAGGAGCAAATCTGACCTTAGTTCTCCTGGTATTTTCTCTTATGCTTGTTCTGGGACTTCAGTTCAGTTGTAGTATATTAATACTTGAAAAAAAAAAACCAAGCAGATTTAGCTGTGATTTATTTTCCTCTTTTGAGGAGTGGTAGGGAAGCAAGTGAGTGATTATTACAGTAATACCTGAAAGTTGCTAGAAATTAAAAAGCACATAAAATCCCTCAAAACTGAGGGTTTGAATTATTCTGAGTTTTACTGGAAGTTCTCATTGACAACAGTGGGCCAGAGGCTGATCCTGGAAAATGTGCTCTGTAAGCCCCATGAATAACCATGCTATCTGGCTCATACTGGGGTAAAACCCTAGCAATTGAATTTGTCAGATATAACTAATCGAAAAGCAAGAAAAACAGCAAAGAGCATTCAAGACCTCTGGCAAGAATTCCTTCCCATGAACAGCAGAGAAGGGAAAAATCTTTACCTGAGCTACTTTTCAAAGCAAGTTTTCTGTGGAAACCGATAAGTAATAGGCAAATACCGTGGCTGCATCTGTCTGAACCACTGAGCCCAGATGGGGTGGCATCACAGGGACCTGAAAGAGACTGTCATTGAGAATGTGATATATCCTCCAATAAATCTGAGCACATACCTGAACATTATTCTTCTATTGTTATCTCTTATCAAGACACTCTATTAATATGCAATTCTCTCTTTATTACATTTTCTATAGTACATGTTCAGGGTAGAATGGGAGGAAAAGACATTGAGAGAATAGTGGATAAAACTGTGCTACGTGTAGCTAAGCTGCATGCCTACAGCAGCTCTGTGTACTGCCAGTACCCTTCTGCTTAATGCTTAATTGGCTTCAGACTTGTTTGACATCAAAGCAATGCTTAATTTGAAAACTGGTATTTATCTAAACTATCACCTCTCTACAACCCCTAATTGAACTTCAAAGTACCTGATTAGATGTCTATGGACTTTTTTTTAAATACAGACCTAAATATTTCTGGGTCACATGCTTGCGTTCATTAACAACACTAAATATGACCTCTACTCTTGAATGAATTTAAATGTGCTAAAATCAGTATCTCTAAAATCAATACTTTCATTTAAATCTGAGCTTAAGAAATGCAGCCTAAGGCTGTATTAGACCAAAAATTTGTCTGGCTCCTTTTTAAAGTTATCTCTGCTGCTTATTTTGGCTCTGCACAGAACACAGATCAATGTCACAGAGCCCACATCTCACCAGCAGCCCTCCACAGCCATGTGCTCCTCTAAAGAATAACAAGATCAGTGGATTTCAGCTCCTAAGAAGTTATATGCAAAAAGTTAAAGGAAACAAATGAATAAGGATTTTTTTTCCCTCATTCTGAATTACATACAGCAGAAAGAGAAGTGATCCATTTTTTATTTTCTGGATGAAATAGAGCTGCCAGCATTATCAAGGCAATACTTAGATAACCCCCATGAGAGATAAGCAATAAAAAGTGCCCTGCAAGCAATATTACCTACTAAAGCACCATGGCCAGATGGATATACTGCTGAATTTCATAGAGCATCAGTGATAAATTACTTCCAATTTCATATGTGATTTATAAATATTCGCTGGAGACTAAAGAAATATCTTCTTATTTTAATTAACTACAATTTCTGTCCTCTCAAAATAAGGTGAAAATCTCAAGTGCATCTGATCCAAACCCTTTCACAAAAATTGTAGCTATTAGTTCAGAGAAAGTCACAGTTATGCCTCCTTATCTTTCTCAAAGTGGATTTGTTCTGGGTAAATTTTTAACAGATGGTTCCCAGTATCTAATGAATACAGCAGACCATTACAAATGGGACATGAGATACACTTAGATATAGAAAAAGGAGTTTGAAAGAGTGTTTAAAATACTTCAGAAGTTCAAGAAAATGTAGCTAAATTAGATTCAGGTACTTCACAGTAAGTAAATGACTTGAATTAAAACAACAAGACATAAAATGTTTTCAATTTGAAATGAAACTTATTTAGCATACCTAATAAGCTTTCCTCTTGTTTCAGAGCTCTGTTAGAACTCCTGGAGTAACTTAGCAGGAGCTCAGCCCCTCCCTTCATTAAATACTTTGTGAAAAAAGAGTAATTCCTGTTTTTTTACTGGTCTATAAATAGACAATAAAAAAGGAAAATGGGAAACAGCATGCAATTCTTTAAGAATTACAGAAATAAAAACAAAGGGGGAAAAATAGTTATCAGAGCTGAAGAACACTTCTTAGATGCCGGGAAAAAACTAGGTTTCTGAGTAGATGTTTACAAAACGTCTGCACTAGGCTCCAGGTGCTGACAGGCCAACAGAAGCAAAGGGAGGACTGGGAAATAGGGTGCTGCTGACACAGGCACAGTATGAAGACTGGCTGTGTGGTGGCTGCTGTACTGGGAAGCTAATGTTATCACAGTACAGGCAAGGTTTTCTCTAACTTACCCCAGAATCTTTCAATCTTAGCTTAAATATTAGTTGTGAGTACAGCACAAAATGAGAAAAGGCAACTGCAGTTTAAAATTGTGTGAGACAGCTTCTCTTTAGGTATCTTCAGAATACGTAGGACTTGCCATTACAAGATGACAACAGGATTGATTGAAAACATGCTCTGTCTTTTTCAGCCTATGTTAAAAAGACCATCAGAGATTTTACACTCTCTTATTGTCTTATGCAAATTGGAAAATGTGAAGGAAACTGAGTTTTGTACCTGCCATGACTAGCATCCTGTGTCCCCTGCAGCTTCAGGGGAGAACCATTTCTAAGATAATGAAATGTAAACTCCTAAAAGACTTTGTAGTGTTTGGGAAGACAGTATCAAACTACTGAAGCTTCCAAATAGGACTAGTGAATACAGCCCAGCCTCTGTTTGTGGAGGACTATAGCAATTTGTGATCCTCAGAAGAAAACCTTAATACAGTTGTGTGCTTGTTCTGGGGGGATTTGTAAAGCTCTCCGTAAGTTGCAGCCCTAGGTTGTCCAGGATTGGTTGCTTGCTGGGAGTGTCAGGTTGAAACTTCAGCAGTAATGCTGAAGTATCCATGGCGGTATGAGTAGTCATCTTGGTATGACCAAAACCCAAGCAGGCAGTAACCCTGCTAGTGACTGAACATGGCTTTGAGAACTAATATTCCCCTATTTAATCTTGCTGGCAATTAACATTGCAAACCTTCATTGATACATCAGATCTTAAGGAATCACCTTATTTGGTGAGATGAGAAGTTGTTGGCAGCCATTGTGGGATGCTAAAATTAATAAGGAAAATGGAGGGAATGCCATAAACCATGTTTTCTTCACTGCTGACAATTGTTAGGGCAGTAGTATTGTGCAGAGCTTGTGGGACTACTTGCTTCTCTGCTGTTGCGTGGTTTTAGGCATATAATCATGCTTCCACACGTCTTAGTTTCCCCTCCTTTCTCTCTCTTATAACCCTTTCGGTGTAAGATTGGTGGGTAAGTCAAAATTAGAGGCCCAGGATCTTGTATGGAGTGTTACCTTGCTGGTGAGGTGCCTCTGAAGGCTCCCAGGCAGCTGGTAGAAAGCCCTAAATACAGGGCTTGAGGTAGAGCTTAAACCATCTGTACATGCTACTAAGTATTTGTGTAATCTGCAAGCAGAACTGTAAACCTGCTAATACCTGCTTAGGAAAATTAATGTTATGACAGCAGTTATTGCAGGGAGATGTATTGCACTTTTAATGACAACAGCTGTAACTTTCCAAAGGGATGGCAGCAATAAAAGCCAATAGCGCCCTGTTTGTCATTACACAGTGTAAAATGACTTCAGATGGAAGGAAAGAAAAACAAAAATCCCAGTGTGACGTGTGGGATTAGAATCTCGTATGAAAGTATATTGCAATGCAACTGCTTTAATCAGTTAAATTATCATTTTGTACAAAAAAAAGGAAAGAGACAGATTTGCTTAATAACCTCAATACTCCAGGGAAGTAAGAAGAAATTGTCAGTAAAAGCAATTACAAGTTAAATTATAGAAGTGAGCACTGTACAGGGTGGGTCTTGCCTTTTAAAAACATTTTTTACTTGTAATTGCAAATAATTGTCCTCATACACAGCAACTTACCCTGTGTCATACAACACATCAATACTGGTGGATCCCCATTCACATAGATATTTCTTTTCTACCTAGCTGGTCCTGAACAGGACTCTTCCTTTATGCTACTAGGTAAGGTTTTATTTGGCAGAGATTGCCTGAATTGGCATAAAAAGTGATCTTTTTGATCACAGAGTTAAACATCTGTTTGCTCATCTGCCCCTCAGAATGAATATTCAAAAACAAGCTTTAAAAAAAAACTAGAGGCAAAAGTCTTGCAATATTTCAGGCCCTAATATGTACACAGACCCTAAAGAGCCCACTGTCATGTGGCCTGTAACCACACTTTGCCCTGTGAAGTTGTTTCTTCAGCAGGCTCCATCCTTCCACTGCTATGCAGGACTTCACAGGAGAGGCTAGGGGCTCCCTTCAGCCATGCATTTGGTCTGATTTACAGGACATCTGTAACTTGAGATATCATAGTGGAAAGCAGAACTACAAGAAACAGTCTAATCAATTATTGGTATTGTGTAATAGTATTTGGTGAGGAAGCAGTTCTGCTACAGCCTGTATGGAAGCTAAAATCTGTATGCTTGTATGAAAGCTGGGCTTCAGGATGATGGGATTCTTTTCCTTTTTCCTGAAATCTTCAGTTAGAGCTTATTTTGCTGACGAAATAACATGAGCTGCTAAGGAATACTGGGTTTCATTGATGGTTTGGGTGTGATTTTTTTTAATAAAGCTCCCATGCGGGAAAGTCACATCTCAATTGAGTAGCTTTTAAGGTAGTAAACTAACAATCCACACTCAAAATCACAACAGCAACTTATTTCTTTAGGAGAGGACTAAATCTTTCCCCTATTAACAAGTCACTGGGTTCAGGGTGAGAGTTTCTCTTCAGTTTCAAAAGCTCAGACTTACAAGTGAGCATTTGACACGAGTGTCTCAAAGTGCTGAGGAGTTTATATGCATAATGCACTGAAATGCAAATAATTGAGAATTGCACTGATCATAGGGCTCTAATGTAGCTTCAAAATTCAGGATGAAGCTTCACAGACACTTCTCTCCATCAGCAGAGCTGCTTTAAGCTTTTCTCGTTGGCTCCTTCCCTGTCTACATTTCTGTTGCAGCTTGCAGTCTCCATAGTGAAGATTGTACTTGTTTTGGGGGCTGTGCCGTAAGCAGGACAGATGTAATTATCCAGATTAAGACACTGAAAGCACAACAAACCTTCAGGTTATATTTTTTTAACTCAGATCATTTGCTGATCCGATTTACAGCACAGCCCTGGTAATATGATGAGAGTGAGGAACCAAGTGAAGGGAAGGGAGGAGGAAGGGCTAAAACATGTGATGCTTCAGCCTGAGAAAATGTTCTTCTACCTTCAGTTGCTGTGTATTGCCTCTCTAGATGTTACCCAAAACCTTTCTTTAACTTTAAGACACAGATATTAGACATAATAGTCTTTTTTTGTGCATGTAGGTTTAGACAACCTTGATAAAAGTAAAACTCAACATCCAGATTTCTGTTAAATGCAATGTGGGTCTTTTTGTTTCTAGCTTTGCCTTTCAGCACACCCGTGTCCCATGATGCTTAGTCAAACTTCTGCTACTGTGAATATAGTAGACTCTGGCAGGATGAGGGATTGAGTTGTGAGTGGGCTGGAGCAACCTTTCCCATTGCTACAGCAGCTAGAGAACTTGCAATGGCAAGCTGTGGCCACCGTTGCTGAGCCTCACAGCCTACATTAACCAGAATTGCACCTATGAAAATGTCCCTCTTTTCAGGCTATTCCTGTCATGCGGATCAGAGGAGATGAAAAGCAACTTTGGATATCTCAGATTCATCTGTTTCCAGTGCATTTAAAACCATTGGAGGATTGTTTCAAATAGCTCTGAATGAATAAATTACATTCCAGGTGTCTCTTATTGTTTTGATTACAGATGAGTCTGCAGTCCATCTGAAACAGATCAAACATTACTACTGGGAACTGTCAGCTGGATTTGGGCACTTCTGGAAATGCTACTGCTGTGTATATTATGAGAGCAAGGTAGCAGAACTGACCTGTGCACTGCAAATTCTGATTGACGTTGTTGAACAGAGAAGGGAAAAATAATTTTTTTTTAATAAAATTGGAACTGAAAGCTGAAATAATGTTGTATGTCTTTAGGACAGATGAAGAAAATACCCATTATGACAAAGTATTGAAAGTCCAGAATATTTGTTCTCAAAACTAGACATGAGCTGGCTCAAAGACCTGCCTGATCTGGGCACCCTGTTGATGGATTTGTCTGTCTCACTGCTTTATTTTCCTTTTAACATTTATTATCCCTTCCAATATTAGGAAGAGGAGATTCTTTTTCATTATCCTTTTTTAAATTGAAGCTTCAAAGTAAGTAGAATGATTGTACAGTTTTGAATCTACAGCTATAGAAGAACAAACATGCTTTTTCTCTGCTGTGGGATATGAAGATGGAGGAGTTAGGCAAAGAGAAGTGAATTTTCATCACCTCAGTTCCCAGCCAAAGCGATCTTCTCTTTTCAGCTTCCAGGGCTGCTGGGAGCCTCCCAAGTCCCAGTACTCAGACTATGTGTTGTGACACCAGCTTAACCAGGGAAGAGCTTGCCCTTGCTCCCCATCATCCCAAATGTCCATCACTGCCACTTCAGCAGAAGTTTCTGCCCCTCCAGATCTTCCATGCTGCAGCTGTAGTCATTCCTCAACCCAATTCTGTCAAAAAGATCCAGTTAATTTGAGCACTTTTAATAGTAGAGGGTTTTGGTTTCCTTTTTCAACCTGGATGATTTTGACAGACTGTGGAACTGAGTGGGCAGGGGAATGAATTACTCTTGGACAGATGGTCCTTTAATTCAAGGTGCTATTACTACTTCTATGGTGCTGTTGTGATACTGTAATAAAGCCGGCAGTGATTATAGTTCTATTGTAGGTGCTATACGAAGAGATGGAAATAAATCCTGTCCTGGAAAAACTTACGTTCCTTTAAGACAAAATATCAAAGTGTGTGTGTGTGTGTGAGGGAAACTGAGGCTACATAGGTGAAATTATGCAACCCCTCAGCACCACAGGCAAGAACAGGGTCAAGAATCTGTATGGAAACCCCAATAAGAGCAGGAGCTCATAGCTTTTCAGATGGGATCAAGGGGTTTATGACCATGCTGGCTTCTCTGAAAAGATAATTGCAAATTAGGACTCCAGCCATGCTTCTCTCCCAGGAGTAATCAATGCAAACTCATCTTTAGAGGTAAAATCAGACCAGTCCCTGCCACCACTCATCTTCCCTTTTTGTGCATTGCCAAAACCATATATATCTCCACAGGACTGGGTTCAGTTTCACAGCTTTGGCATAAGTGACAGGAGTGGGAACATGGGTTTCACCCACAAACTGGTGGGGGTTTGTGAGGATGTAGTGGTATCCTACTGATACAGAGTACAGAGCATCATTTGGCTGCAGTGGAGGTGTCCCCCCACGTTTGTCTCCAAGGGAAGAGCTTACCATTACTCACTGCAGAGTCTTCAGAGTCCAGCAGAGACCCAGTCCTTTGTTCTGTGTGCTGTACAAGCACACAGCATGATGAATTACATGGCATGAAGCGTGTGCAATCCAAACAAACAACACAGGGTTGGAGGAAACATTGTTTTCCCACTTTTACAAAGAGGACAAAAACCACAGGGCAATAACAAGTTAGATTCTCTGAGGTGAGTGGAAGAGTTTGCCAGTTTTTCTTATCTAATAATTAGGCCACTGCTGCTGTATGAGAAATATTTGACAGAATATTAAATTGACAGAATAAATGCTTTGCAATGCAGTATGCATGACATTTCCCTGAAAACTCTTGAGGTCATGTTAGTTTTCCTATTATTGTGAAGTATGACAAGGTGCTTTCCAGGTAATGCCAGGTGACAAGTCTTTTATAGGCTCTTTACATGATGAACCCAGAAAATGCTGAAGTTTAGCAGAGAACCGTCTATCAGCATGGGGATATGTTAGAAGAGAGGTGCTGGGCAATAAAAGTAGTAGACTGCAGCCTCTGGGTTTTGGAGCCTGCCTCACCCAAAGGCCTGGATTTCCCACAAATTGCCCACAGATTTATCAGACTACAGAGATTGCTGTAACGAATCATTAGCAATAATAGCACATTTGGAAAGAGGTAGAAACCAAGCACAGGATTCAGGTAACTTTATGGACCAGCAACATTAAATTGTAGCCTGTCTACTTTTTATAGTAAGAACATGGGGAGCCATGGAAAGAAGGTTGTTTTGGAATAATTCCTTCTGCTTCTCCTCATGGCAGCTGCGTGGTAGTCAAAGATGATGGGATCTAGCATGAAGAGATTAGTCCAGGCTCACAAAGTGACCCTCTAACAAGGCAAACAACTGGACTCATTCCTATATCTGCTGACTTGATCACAAAGCCATCACTTCCTACAGCCAGCAAAACTCTTCCAAACCCATCTAAGTTAATCTGATGGTATTAAATGGATGCAAAAATACTAATACCATAGATAATAATCTAATTATCTTCACTGTACCACAGTTTGTTGGTTGGCTTATTTGTTTGGTTTTTAACTTTTCATTTTCATTATGCTATGTTTTCCACTATATAGAATCACCAGAATGTCTAATTTTGCCCTAATTGCTGATTGACCATTTCTTTATTCACAAATTGTCTGACCTGAGGAAAAGACTGCTACCAGAGGCAAGGCTGAAACCTTGTTAGATTGACAAGTACGTGTACCTGGAATACCAATCCAGACACATCAATGACTAAAAGGGGAATGGGAATAATCACAACAAAAAAATCATATCCCAACAGCTTCCTCTCTGTGGTTTCAGCTGTGTTTTTCCCCTTGCATTTATGTTTAATTAAACTAATACTATATGATGCTGTTAGCAGGGTTTCTTATTCTTCCTTTGATCGTCTCAAAGCCAGTAAAATAGGCTGTGGGTGTTGAACAATTATGCAATTAATGGCTCAATGTGGTTGGCAAGTGTGTTGCTAGGGAGATAGTCAAAATGATATTTTTAATAGTGCTGTAATTCAAGGTGGGTCCCAAAGAGTATTGTAGTTTCTGCCTTGTTTGCTGTCATCTCGCTCTAGATGTCAAAGTTGGAGAAGCTTGTTCGTGTTTTTTTAAGAGCGTAAAGGAAGTGGAACGAAGACATTTTAGTCTATTGATTTTTCACTTGTTTTTTCCATCTTCCTAAAGCATTTTCTGGCCTTTTAAATCTTCTCTATCAATCATGTTATTTTTCTTATTGTTGGAATAGTAATAAGATGTTCTATATAAACATCTTTTCATTATTATATAATGCCCTTAGTCAAGCTGTAGTCTATAATTATTTCTTGCCCTTGCTTTTGTCTGTAAACACCAGCATGAGATTTTTTTCTTAACTGTTTCTCAGTAACACGACCGTAGTTCTGTTTCCAAGGGGTATCATCTGGCAGATTTAAACACTCCTGCCTAGTATGACATAACACGTCTGTCCGTGACTTGGGAGTTGCTGACTATAACTATGCCTAGCCTAGGAGAGGGTTAAACTCTTGGTGGTTCATGCTTCAGTGCCTAGTAAAACCAGCAATACCCAGGACAGCTTTGCTGGTCATTATCTCTGGGGTTACAATGTCTCTGGGCCAAAAAGGCAAATAGACATGCCCTGTCTATGGAGATCTCTGTACCACAGCCATGGCCAAATGCCTCTGCTTTAGGCAAAAGTTCCACTGACCTTTTACACGTTTGAACTGAACAAGTTCAGAGTGTGAATGAAATAAGGTAGGCAAAGATGTGTCTAGGGGAATACAGGTGATGCAATACTTAAAGGTATTTTTAAACATGTTCCTACAGTATTGTCCAGTCCCATCTTTGTCCAAATGTATATTGAGGAAGCCATATCACAATGCATCTTAAAGATTAAGATGTATGCGATTTGCATGCCTTTTTCTAGTGACTGCTTGTATAATAAAAATAGCTAATCCCAATGGATATAAGGAAAGGTAATAGATATCCTACAACAGTAAGTAATGCTTCTTACATGCCACCCCATCCCAATTAGCATACCATACTTCACAGCATGCAGCCTCATAAAAATAACCTTCCATATCACTATTAATAAGCCATTTTCATCTGCAGTGAAATGAAGAAAACAGACCTGTGGTCCCATGAAAAGATGCCTGCTTGCTTGGGTGTCCAGGAAATCTCTGAAAACTTTGGAGGAATCAGCTTCCAAGCAAACTCCCTTTCTGCTGACCTGCACCACATTTGCAATTCCAGCCTGTCAATTAGCAGCGAGCCTCCAGGTGAATGGCACTTAGCATACAGGCTTAGAGGGACTTGTTTGCTAGATGCTGAGGCTACTGTGCAAGGCATGCTGTGATTCTGTGTTTTAATGACATGTCAGAGCGATAGCCTCGAGCAACAGAAATTCATGGACATGAGGATTCTGTGCATTTAATGTTTTTGCCGGTTTTAGGTTATTCACAAAGATTTTCTGAAAAAATATGTCATATTTTCCAGCATATAACTTCTCACCTTTGGGAAATGAAATTTTTGTTCTCCCTCTAGTCCTGGGAGACAGACTAGAAAGTGAAAATGGATGTGTTTGGACCCAATGACTTGGCAGTATTGAAAAACCAGGCTCATTCGTCGGGAACAATAAAGAAAAATAATAAAAATCAAGCCAAAATAACTACTGTTGATGTGACCCTGTGGTTTTGTCTCATTCTCAATTCCACAGGTATGGAGGACAACTAGAATAGTTTTGCCAAGACGCCATATGAAATCTGTGGCTTCACTGCCATGCATCCCAACAAATGAATTTGTTCTGATTTCAGAGATTGTACGGGTGCTAGAAAAGCAGCCTGATTCTGCTCTTGCTTTTAGTCTGCTTCATTAGTAGAAGTTTAAATCTCATCTTTTGGCAAAATCTGTGTGGATGCTGCTGGCTGAAGCACCTCGAGTCCCAAATTTAGGGCAGTGCCTGTGTCACAGATCAGATGCTTGAGCAGATCTCATGTGAGTAAATAAATATTCAGATGATGAGTAAACCCCTTGTGTGGATGAACGTCTCTGCAGGGTTGTGATAACGTCATGATTTAACCCCAGTTGGCAAGTAAGCCCCACGCAGCAGCTCGCTCACCGTGCCCCTGGTGGGATGGGGAAGAGAACGAGAAGGTTAAAAGCGAGAAAACTTGTGGGTTGAGATAAAGACAGTTTAATAAGTACAGCAAAAGCAAAGCAAAACAAGGAATTCACTTACCACTTCCCATCGGCAGGTAGGTGTTCAGCCATCTCCAGGGCTATGTCCCCTCCCAAAAACTTGTGCCTCCTAGCCTGCTCATTGGTGGGGTGAGGTGGGGTGAGGAGCAGAAAAGGCCTTGACTCTGTGCAGGCACTGCTTAGCAATAAGGAGAACATCCCTTTATTATCAGCACTGTTTCCAGCACAAGTCCAAAATACATCATTATATTAGCTTCTGTGAAGAAAATTAACTCTATCCTAGCCAACACCAGCATACAGTTTGTATCATTCAAGACTAACTGATCATGCCTTGTGTATCTGTTTATTAACCTAAACAGATTGCTTCTGCTCGTATTCTGTGCTGAAATGAAGTTACAGGAGCCAAAGTAACCTAGCTCAGTGGAAGAGTACTGTGGGATAACTCTAAAGGACAAGTCTGGAGGAGGTGGACTGCACTGTGGTTATGGGAGCAGTAATATTGTCTTTAGGCATTATGGCACCTGCTTTTTCTGCATGTATTAGAAAGACAATCTGAAGAGAGATTTTGCTAATTGACATAGATTAATTAGACCAGACTGTACTGGATCATAACATTGAGGATGCAGTTTAGTTTAATGCAGTTTAGTTTAGACACTTGAATATCCACTGTTGTTCACCCTTCACTTCAGGTTTTTTGTTTTCGTTGCTTTTCTTCTTCTAAAGGTATCAGAGAGATCAGAAAGAGAACACTAGAGGATAATCTGGTGTTTCACTCACAGGGATCTGTACAATGTGAAGATGACTAATGCAGCTATTTCAGATATAAGAAAACCCATCCAGCAGACAGTGAGCAAGCGTGCTCTTGATTCTTTCTAACAGGGCTTAGCGGATGCATAGATCATTGAGTTGTTTGATTTTAAACATATCTTTTCAAGAGCTGTGAGAGAACAAGGCCGAATCCTTGGATGATGAACAGAACTCACATGGATGAGTTTCTCTGCAGTGCTCTGTAAATGACAAATGAGTCACATCATTTTGACTAATTGATCTTGTCTTGTGTATTTGTTTATTAACATGAAACCACTTACTGCTGTTCCCATTTTGCGTATTTATATAGAAATGCAGGTTGCAAGTAGTGAGCAGGTAGGTTTCTGTTACGCTGTAATGGTAGGGGCTAACCAGGCATTTTCAGGTGGTTTTGTACTCATGTGATAAAAGCAGAGATCTTTATTTTTTTTTTTTTATGAAAAGCTGTATTGTGACTTGTTCCTAGCAGTCACTGCTTGGGGTTACCAGAGAAAGTAAAGCTGCGGACATGTTAGTGTTTCCAAGTTTTTGGACTAGGCTTAGTGCCACTTCCTTCAGGCATCATAAGTACAGCACAGCACCTAACTTATGAGCTGGTTGTTGTAAACTCTTTTTTCAATTTCTAACTTCTGACACCTAGGAATACAATTTTTTCTGAATTAAAATTGGTGTATCTATCTCCACTGGCCAAGGTTAGGCATGGTGATTCTGTTTTTTTTGTCTCTATCCGGAGACTTGTCAATAGTGCACAAGTATCTATTGCCAAGCAAAGACACAAGATAGGAAGACATGCTAAGTTGGAAAAGAAATTGAAATCCTCTTTCCTTGCATGCCATTTGGTGGGACTGTGTTGTGCTTGACAAGCACCATAATGACCTGCCAAAGAGGTTCATAGAAAAGCAATGAGTATTAAATCATAATTTTGCAGTTTTGAATGTTTTCCTCCCTCCCCCATTAAAGAGGAAAAATGAACCAAAGCACTGTGAAGAATTTATCATCCAATTCCAAAATCAAGACACAGCAAACAAAACTTTGTGGAATAAAAAGGAACCATGTCAATCCTCTCTGTATCTTCTTTCAATTCTTCCTTTTAAGTGGCTGATATACTTCAAAGCTTCCACAACTATTTTTGTTTTGTTTCATTTCCTGGGTGGCTCCAGAGTAGAACTAAATCTTTTAGAAAATATAATTGCTTTTCATGATGGGACATCTGTGACTAAAGAGGTTTTAACACCTTCACAACATGTATCTTTCCCAGTATATGATATGTTTTAAAAAATGTCCTCTAGACAAAAGTAAAATGAAAACTGAGGTGTTCAGAGATAACTGTACTCCTGTGTGGAGCTCAAGAAGCAGACATAAGCAATTATATTTAACCGCAGAAGAAGAATTAATCTCAGTATATTCAAGCATATGTTGACAGCTGAATTAGCTATCTGGAAAAGAAGTTGAGATCAGGTTTTTCCCATGAATTTGTTGACTTTTCTCACCAATTAATAAGTCTAGAGACTTAAAGCATTCCTGTAGTTTTTGAAGCTCACTGCATTAAAAGGAGGTGAACAGTTTGCAAAGAATAAGCAGTACATACTTGTTTTCAAATTCTTTTTTCTTCCACAGATTATGGAAAAATGAAGAAGTATAATGGACTGTGATGCCAGGTTTATAATAGGGCCAGAGAAAAACCAGTTGGGCTGGTTTGTAAGTAGAAAAGGCCTAAAAAGAATTCAAAGTAGGTACATGTTGACTGCCATGGTATTGCTGTAGCATTTGGATGGGATCATGCTGCATAAACCAGTATCCAACATGAAAGGAAGTAGCACAAAAATATGAAAGAGAAGTCAGAAAGACTCAGTTTGAGCAGTTAAAAATTTTAAACAAGATCAACATTGAAGAGAACTAGTAGGAACAGAATGTGTCGTGTTGCTGATGTAGGCTGTAAGAAATGTTTTCCCATTGCTGCTCCTACCTGAATGCAGCTGTGTTCATTGCCAAGAACCAAATCAGTTTAAACGTGGGCTCTTGAACACTAATCTTGATTCCTCTATCGTGAAAATGGCTGAAGATATTTAACTGGAAAAGTCCAGAGGAATTATTTACATCTCGGTACATGGGACCACAGGGAACCTTCAACACTAAATGCATTTAAACAGCCTGAGGGGAGGAGTACAACAGGAGGCAACTGTACTCCACAGCTGATGGTGCTCTGAGTGACACGCACTAATAACTGAAAGATGCAGAAAGCTTTTGGTGAAAAACCAAAGTGACACACAGCATTTTTGTACCTTGATGGCCTACATTGTAACTGGATGGACTGCTTACATGAATCTTCTTTCACCAGTTTTCAGTAGTTTGATGGAGAATCCTGACGAGTAGTTTCCATCCTGACTCAATATTGGGTTTAGCAACAGGAGTAACTTTACTGTCTAAAATATTAAACAAGTCCTCAAATATTAAACAGCTAACCTTTTTGTGGTTAAATTTGCCTTGGAAGCACCTAGAAGCCATGGTGCAGGCTGTATGTCTGGAACGGGTATCACCACTGTGACTGTGCTCTATGGAACACGCTCAGGAGCAGAGCACGCCTCCTCCCCACCCCTTGCCTCTTACAGCCTCCAGATCTGCACAAAGCGAAGAGCTTTCTGAAAAGAAAGAATAGGTGACTTTGCTATTGATCTTCTAGGAGACAAATCTATGTGAATGAGCCTAAAGGGCCAGGCTGATCAAAAGAATAATAGGTTGATGTTGAGGGTTTCATTTTCCCCCTTTCTGTTTTGTTTCTTTTTTTTTCCCTGAAGTTTTAACTAATGTGATTCATTAAAACTGAAAGGTAGATAAGTGACAAAATCTAGTTTCAGTAATAACTTTTATGGGACAAATGCTATCCCAGTTTGTCCCCTGTGCTGAAAACAAAGGAACAAAGAAAACAACATTATGAAAGTATTGTTAAAAAGATCTAAGGGTGTTCAGAGGTGAGGTGTCCTCACCCTCCCCCTGTCCCCTTAGCATTGCCTGTGCAGATGTGCAACTGCAATCATTATCACCAGTGAACTGCATAAGCAGCTGGTCATCTTCCTTCCAGCAAGTGATGGAAATGAATGTGTGATGTGTGCTTGCAAAGGTAGCTATGGAAATCACATGGTTTTTCTGAGCCCAGCTGCAGACCCCAGTTTCTTTGCTGCAGTGCAGTGGTGGTACAGTATGGAAAAGCCCCAAAGCTTTGTTTTCCGAAGGCTACTGGGCCACTGAGTACTTCTGCTCAGTTCTGCTGTACTTGGTGTCAAATCCATCCTCTGAAATGGGATAAGAAAGTAAACATTCAGCTCCAAGTCTCTGTATTTCTAAGGGGAAACGACATTTCATAAATACCCAACTATGCTATTCTCAGCATCCAGTTTTCTATATTTGATTCATTTCTCAAATCTACTTACTCAGTTCAGAAGACTGAAATGTTAATCTAACAAGTTCTGCAGTTTTATAAGCAGCATGTAGCTGTTCATTTAATCTGACAGTTGCATTTAAATGACCCTACAGCTTTAGGGCATTGAGGCAACTATTATTTCATTACAACACTTCTATACAATAATAAATAATTCTATGTGTGATAACTCTTGAAAGGAAATAACGTGCATATGGTATGGCTAGTATCAACTACTGAAAGAATGTGTGCTGTAATGAAAATTTGCCTATGAGCACCACAGGAAACCTCTACATCCAGAGGCCAGATATCAACTGTGCAGTAAAGCTGAGCTGTTCCTAACAACAGTTTACTATTTCCCTCTTCTGCAGAGAGCAGACTTTTGACCTCTGCACTGGGACTGCCAGCAAAAAATTCTAGTTAATAATATCGGTAGATTTTAGCATTTGCAATTTTGGAGCCAGCTAAGATATTCAGTGCACCACTGAGCAGTTGTGCAGTTGTTAATCAGCCAAAGTCAATTAGTGTTCTTGCTATAGATTTGTTCAGTGTATGACAACACTGGATGGCTCAGTGGGACTAGAAAGGAGCTGAAAAATGGGAAAGAAACATTTATAGAAATTCTCTGGTTCTGTGCTTCAAATTCAAGACTTTTCTGCAAATTTTCACCACAGTTTGTAAACTGAAAGTTTCAACCAGTCCCAATCAGCCATTTTATGGAGTCTTACAAAACTACTGGCCAAAAGTACAGGGCAGTTCATACTCAGACCACTAAAGGTGTCACCTTTAATTTTGCACTTAGGGTAACCTGTTGGGTAAGGAATTGCCCAATAGATGAGCAGGAAACCACCATGGCGCTTGCTAAACACATTTGACTCAGCATGCTTTTGATTTGGTCATCTGTTGTCACGGCATGGACTAGTCCTGGGTGCTACTGGGGAACATGAAGGGACTCCAGTATATGAATAATGGGCAATAAGGGAAAAATGCCTTCTCTTTGGGGAAAAAAAAAAGTGCTGTGCAGGGAAGTTGTGGGGTAACCTTGTCTGAGCTCTTAGCTGGCCTTCCTGGAGCCCAAGGTTGGACTAGAGACCTTCTGCGATCCCATTCAGCTCAGCTATTGTATGCTACTAAGAAGGCAGGAGGAGAAAGATGAGCTGAGACACGTGACGAGACCCAAGACTTTTCACCTTGATCCAAGACTTTCAACTTTGAAATGCAATGAAAGTCTACTGTTAATGGACTTTGGAATAATGAAGATGGCAAAACAGGTCAGCATGGAGGCAAGGTATTTACATGGCATCATGTCTCTTGGTGTTCCCTGCCTACAAAACACATTTAGTCATGGCTCATCAGAGAAACCCAGCTTGAGTCTGGTGCAGACCAACACTATCTCATTTTCTGTATGTGCTCCCCATCTGCACCTGTCCGATCTGGTCTAGTGCTTGACTTGTTGAAACTCTAAGAAGAAACATTGTTTTGAAGCTTAAACAAGATACAAGTAGTTGTGTTTCTTCATCTCAACTCTCCCCTTCCAGAGCAGCACACTACTCAAATCAATTAACTTAATCCCTTCATATTTCTAAGAAATGCGCTTTCATGTTTATAAAAGTTGAAATTTTGGTTTAAAAAGTTTAATCTTCTTTTAAAGTTCATTCATTTATCTCAGGAGATGTATTCCACAGAGCACTGAATATATGCATGTACACAGACAATGGCGATTCATTAACTGGATGAAGCATGGGGATTTTTGTTTGTTGTGTTGACACTTCCTTTCATATGGAAAATCCAGTGCCAAGTTTTCATCTATTCATGTTGTGTCACCTCTTGTAAAAGTCAGTATGTCACTATTTTCTGTATGTCAGCTGAGACTGATGGGAGTGCTGACTTTAAAGACAGGTCAGAAAGGCATTGGGAAAAAAAAGCAACAACCTTTGCTAAAGCAGAGTGATGCTAAATGTCACAGAACAAAGATTTAGATGCAATTTAGAGAACTGACATGCAAAAAGTGTACACTGTGGAGTTCAAAGACTTGGTTAAAATGTAACAGTCTGTGATATTATACCCAAATACCTTATCATTTCCTTATTCTCTCCTCCAAAGCTCCAATATACCTTTTAAGGGACTGAGATCTCTTATAGCAGTACTGCAGGTCTGCATCATCTGGTGCAATATGCAGTGGAATTTTGTTCAGCCTTCCCCATCAGATGGAAGTGTATCTACTCATATCCATCTCAGGATATTCCCCTTATATTAGCCCATTACCCCTGAACAGATTCAGACTAAAAGTTTGGCTTAAAGCTTCTTTAGGCTACCCAGACCATCTCTAGAGTAGGCTAAGGAGGGAGCAGAAGCACTGACTGGTAGTGCTTCAGATCTGGGAATTCTGTGCTGGCATTGATTCCATTTTCATTCACTGTCTCCTATTTTTTCAAATTCATGTATCATTATAACGGTGCAAAGCACTACAGAAATCTATACTGTGGCTTGCCTTAACATGCAAAGTTTAGCCTGAGAGCTGAGCTGAAAGAGTCTTATTCATACAAGTAATTGGCATCACAAAGACCTATACTCCCTGCAGTGAATGGGATGGTGGAATTAGGATGCAGATATCTCTGCCTGACACTCTCTGGAGGTCACTGTTTTGGGTTGATGAATTCTGAACCAAGGTATCTGCCTGTGTACAGTTTAAGACCTGATTTTTGTCTGTTCTTTCCTGTGACCTCAATTGTTATGCTCATATTGTTACTTCAGTGCTGGAAATCAAAGGCAAGCATGCGCTAAAAATACTGTGAGGAAAAAAAAAAGGAAAAAAGAGCTTTAATAATCTTTGCATTTCAAAGAATCTGTCACATCATTCGAAGAGCCACACATTTTTAAAGATAATGCCACCTATACCACAGACACTATTTTATTCATACCAGAAATTATTGATTTTTTAACTGAATTTGAGTGAAAATACAAGTAGACTAGCGATACTCTCCAGTCCAGTAAAGTGCTGTTGAATTCTTCGGTTCTAGGTCACCTGATTTTATTTATATATGTACATATGAGCATATGCATAAAATGTATACAGCCAAGCCTGGAAGTGACAGAGAAGCATTGCCACCTTGGTGTTCAGTGCCCAATGTGAAATAAGTTGTCTGCTTTCCTCTGTGCTTGATAGAGACCTGTTCCCATCACAAGTATCATGAACTGACACATCTCTGCAGAGAGGCTTGCAGGTCAAGGACATGCTGGAGCCTCTTGCTTCTCTCAGATGCTTCTCCTCTGGTTTGACTCACATGGAGGTGACAAAGCTAGACTTCCTCCTGGAAACACACAAGTGGAAGTCTTTATTGCAGGCCCCAAGGGAGCTGGAACAGCTTTCTGGTCAGATATGTCCACATTTCTCATGTTGAGATATCTGACAGATTTCCTTCAGTAACCAATATCTAGGGCATCTGTTTCTTTGAGTACTCACAACTTTTCTCAGATTTACACACAGGTCTTTGTGTTCATAGAAAAATGTCATTATTTCAGAAAGGTTTACTGGGTATTAATGTATGATTTTATGTGATCTTATTTATAGGAGGATGAAATGAAATGAAAGCAATATTCTGTCATTTCTAGTTCCATGCTGCACCTCTTTTGGAAAGTATGAAAATCAAGTAAACCTGCCAAGACCATTTTAAACTAAAAGATTCTACTTTTAGCTGTTTCTGATATTCTGAACTACTCCTGGGGAATTTTGAGGGTCTTATATGCAAGATTTAAGAACTTTGATCAGTACAACAGTTTGAATAATTGTGAGTGACAGACAATTATATAAACTATTGCACTGTGTAGCCCCACCTTCCCTTTGATGGTTCAGGAAAGAATATATGTATCATATTAACATAAATTTAATTTACTGCCTCATATAAAATGCAAATCAATAAGGCTAAACTTCAAGTAGCATTCATTTAGTTTTTCATGGAGGGCAAGGATTCTTACCAAGGGTGAGGGATAAACAAATCAACATAAATCTACAAGTAATTTGAGCTCATCTATGAAGATGACAGAGAACAATCCTTTTAATCATCCCCTTTAGAGGTCTGGCCAATGCTAGTTTGGGAATTCTAAATTGCTTACTTGCTATGCACTAGTTTTCTCATATGTGATGTGATGCGGCCCCCTCAAATTCTTTGCTAGAAACCCTTATTTGAACAAGTTGGAAGTTCAGCTTTTCAGCAATGCTAGTGAACACTAACCAAGGGTGTGAATTTCCAAAATATTTTCAAACTAAGATCAACTCCTAGCTTCTGCTTTAAGGCTGACTGTTAACTCATCAGCGGATGAGCAATTTACTTCCTTGGGATAGTTAACTCAACAGCGATTACCATGGCTATGGGTGTCAACAGTCAGAACCATATCAACATCTCAGAAGTTTGCAGCCTTCACCACTCAAACCATCCCTGTAAAATGCTGCTCACCTGTACACAAAAGCTCCTCTCAGAACCTTGTTTTCTGGCAAGTCTGGGAAAATAAACAGGCTTTGAAGTATGCCCTGAAAGTCTTTCCAAACTCTTAAGTCAAGTGTGACTTTCTACAGCATGACAAGAGTTTAACATGATTCTATGTTTATATATATAGATATATTTTAAGTCAGAGTTCTTTATTTATCATAGGATTTGAGAAACAAAAGTCTCTTGCCTTTGATTGCCTGGGATAAAGCATTTTACAGATGCCTCTAAAGAGTTCTAAGGGTTGTTTAAAGTAATCTGCTTTTGTAAAGATGGAAGTTGAAGGGAAATGATTTCAAAGAACCTTAGACGAGAGAAACTGAAGTTGGCATATCTTCTCATTTGTATATTTTTTAGCTTTTATTTGAAAGAAGAAAAAGTCATCTTGTTTTGTATAGACAGAAGAACTGAGATGGAAATTGCCAAAAAATTAAATAAACTCTGAAAGAATGAAGACTTATTCTATTGCATGCTGAAATAAAGGCAATATTGCCTTTGTTTCATTTCAGGACTGAACCAGGATGTAGATAACACAAATGGAATTGTAAGCAGGGGTTAAAGGCAGAGGTTAATGGTTAAACCTTTTCAACCTCATAAATTCTTTATTGAGGATGATATTCAAGGCAAGGCATTTGAATAAAATCTCATGGGGAGACTTCAGCAAGAGTGAAATGTTAATAAAAAATGGTGGAAAAGTGTTCTTTCACTCATTTTCTTACCAGTTTTAACTATATATTACCATATACCATTACCGTATCCTGGGCTGCATCAAAAGGAGCGTGACCAGCAGGTCGAAGGAGGTGATCCTGCCCCTCTACTCTGCTCTTGTGAGACCTCACCTGGAGTATTGTGTGCAGTTCTGGTGTCCTCAACATAAAAAAGGACATGGAACTGTTGGAACAAGTCCAGAGGAGGCCACGAGGATGATCAGGGGACTGGAGCACCTCCGGTATAAAGACAGACTGAGAGTTGGGGCTGTTCAGCCTGGAGAAGAGAAGGCTGCGTGGAGACCTCGTAGCAGCCTTCTAAGTGACTGAAGGGGGCTTACAAGGATGCTGGGGAGGGACTATTCATTAGGGACTGTAGTGACAGGACAAGGGGTAATGGGTTAAAACTTAAGCAGGGGAGGTTTAGATTGGATATAAGGAAGAAATTCTTTACTATAAGGGTGGTGAGGCACTGGAATGGGTTGCCCAGGGAGGCTGTGAATGCTCCATCCCTGGCGATGTTCCAGACCAGGTTGGATGAAGCCTTGAATGGCATGGTTTAGTGTGAGGTGTCTCTGGCTATGGCAGGGGGGTTGGAACTAGATGATCTTAAGATCTTTTCTAACCCTAACTATTCTATGATTCTATGATTCTGTATGTATTCAAAGTACTGTTCTGTCACTATTTGCCTTTTTTTGAAGGTGATGGAAATGCCTAATGACATCTAGGAGATTTTCTAGAATTGGAGGATAATTTCTAGTTGCAACTTGCTTTCCTAATGTACAAATAACATTTCTGCAACACAAAAAGTCAGAAAGAGCATTTTGCAATCCCCTTCACCAGGAATCACTCAGCCTTTGAAACAGACACTTTGGGAGTGTGCTGCTTCTCTTCAGACCTCAATTTAGAAATATACACTGCTAAAAAGGCTACACTTCTATTGAAAATTGCTTATTTATTCATCCACTGAAAAACATAACCTGCAACAGCCACAAGAGACTTTGTGAACAGTAGGCAAGAGGTCTCTCTGGTCATTTCTGCTTAGAACTTCGTCTTAGCTTTTTGTATCATATTCGATACACAAAAATAGAAAAAGGATTAATTAATTAAAATAAATAGATTGATAACCTTTGATTTTCTTCGGGCATGCTTATGCTTCCCTGGTCTGTGCCATCTCCTGAACTGTGCACAGCAATAGGACACAATAATTTCAAACAGGTTGAAATGATTATGTAATCTAATTTAGAATACAGTTGCATCATGGGAAAGCAGATTATCAGCCAAAATGGTGTGTCAGCTTTATTCAGGAGAAAGGGGAACCATCTAGATTATTTTTCCTTCAGATCTAATATCTGCTGTTCACAGTAAGTGACTGTATTTTCTGCTTAGTCATAGCTAATTTTCTTTCTGTTTTTGACACATTTTTCTGATTCTCATAAAAATATCCTATTTTGTAATATCATCTGTAAAGACAAGCTCTATTTTAAGGCAGTCTCTCAATTTCATTTGTCTTCATTTTTTTCCCACTGTATTTAAGGTGCAATGACTTAAAAATCCTCTCCAGAATGCTTAAATGAAAGCATTTGACAGCTCATTTTAGTCCTTTTTAACCTAATCTTCTCCAGCCTGCATGTAAGATCTATGCCTTTATGTTCCTCTTCTCTTAACAGCCTGGATCAAGCCAGACCTTCTTCTGGATTTAAGTGGTTGAAAGGTAACAGTGGTATGAATGCCTTTGACAAACATGAAATAATTTCTTATTGTGATCAAAATGGAAATTTAAGAATGTTTCCAAAGATCATTAATTAGTTCACTGAGTTGTATCACCAGGGCAATATCCAAAGAGCCTGTTTCTGCTTAGTGTCCTCACTGCTTACTGTCTTTCTGACTCCGATACTTAACATCTTGCTCTCTTGCATTTGATGTTCGATCAATATTATCAGAAACCTGATCTGGTTGCCATTGAAATGACTGCAAAACATTCTTTGTTTTGACTAGAAGCATGACCAGGCTCAGATTTTTGTCTTTTAATTAACCAGAGGTTTTAAAGATGAGTTTTGTTATATCTGGCTTCATTTGATCTGCATACTGACCTTTTCTGGTGCACTCAAGACTGCATTTCAGAGCCTTGCTGATGCAGAGGGCAGCCCTTACCATGGAGGCAAAGGGAGCAAAGCAGCAAAAGAATAAAACAGCCAGCTCTGAAGATGTCCCAAGAAGAGCAAAGGATACAACTAATTAGATTACCTTATTGCAGTGTTTAATCTTTTCAAATGAATTAAGATCTGTTTTCCATCTCCTTTCCCTGGTGGTTTCTCTGAGCTATATAACATCAGTGTATTCTTTGTAGATGTTGTTCCCAAGAATGAACAAAACCCTTGTGAAAGCGTCTAACCATCTGACTTTGTTAATCCACTTTTGCAGATTAATGTCTAAACTGAACTGTAGTATCTGTTCACCACACGTACCTAGCATTCTCTCCACTGTTTTTCATATACTTTCATATAATCACTGGTCCCAAAGAAAGGATTAGTCTGTCATTTTGTAACATTAATTCATTTTTTTTAAATCCCTTTTAAATAAATCTTTGAACTTAAGACAAATGTTATAAATAAAAAATTTCATTAACAATGTAGTTTTAGTGTTCATTTTCTTTTAGGCTGGGTTTGGTCTCTATGCTTTCTAAAGTCTGTGGAGATTATTCAGTTTCTCTTGCAATCTTCCCATCTCATCTATATGAAATATTTAAACTTTCAACATTCAATAACAATGAATAAGATCAAGGTTGGAGCTTACAGCAACTTAAGGAAAATTCATTAATTTCAGCTGGTGATGGCCTGAGAACATTGAAATTACAAAATCAACATTCTCCTGTTTCCTTTAAGGTGATATTGTTGCTGCTCCTTTTTATTGAAACTTATCCTTTTTATATGTTACCATATTACAGACTTGCTGACTAAAAGATCCAAATTTTGCCTGGTCCATTTGCCTATAAAACATTGGTCTTTAAGATGGGGTTTTTTCTTCCTGTGATCTGAGTTTACAAGTGACCTCAGGTCTTCTGGTTTCTTAGGTGACTCAGGGATAACAGCTGTGTCCTGTTTGTGAGCACCATGCAGGCTTCAGCAATGAAATCATTAAAAAGACTACTTACTGTATGAAAGGAAGGGTTCAACAGCACTGCTCAGAGGAAGAACAGAAATATCTACCATAAGTGCTTCTCAAGTCCTAACCTTTTAAACATATTTTAACGTGCCAAAATCCGAAAGATTTCTACTGTCACTACTATTAATTTTACTTTCACCCTTTTCTCTTTGAGACCATGGACTTCCATGAGACATATATTTATGAAACTGTAAGAACTGGTAATTCTCCCCTTGTGATTCTTGCATTCAGATGTATTGTGGATGTTAATAATATATCTTTTAGTTATGAAAGGCTAATTCAAGGTACATACTTTTCCAAATTAGGTATGCAACTTGAGGAATTCATGTTTGCTTTCTCCAATACTCCATACTGAGAATAATATACCACATCACCACCAGATGTTTCTGCCTCTTAAGTATTAACTCATTATCATTTTAATTTTTTGTGTTTCTTTGGCTAAGTACATATTTTTGTATGGGTTTATAAGTTAATGATTTCTCTTTATTCAAAAATTTGTTCAAGGTACTGACAAAAATCCTTTTCCCTTTCTTGCTTTGAGTTAATTTCTCAACTCAATTACCCTTTATACATGTGTTTATTTACGCTCTTCATTTTTTTTTGGGTTTCATTAATAAAACATCATTGTTAAAACTGCTATATAAACAAAGCTGGAACAAAAATGTTCAGTGATTTGAGAAAGATGGTCTCCTCTTTCCTCATCTCCCACACACTCCCATTTCTAATTCCCATGTTGCTCTATTCTTCACTTATCCTCAGGGGAATGAAGACATTTTGGAGGTGGAATCCCAACCCTTTCAATGGTCAGACATTGTTCCTCCTGCCCATCAGGGAGTGAAACTGGCACAGGGCTTGGAAGAAAGTGGTGGAATAAGGTGGTATTTCTTATGGTCCCAACAGTACTCTCAGCCTATGGTGCTGTTGTGCCTGGGCCAATGTAGACAGCAGCATGAAACCTGCATTTCTGAAAACCCAAGTCTAAATGGATTGTCAAAAAGCACAGTTAATTCTGTTGCAGATCTGAAAATATAATTGAGTTTGACAAAATCCCAGTGCACCCCTCAAGGCAGGCCATGGACATGGGAGTGTTAGGTCAATGGTTGGACTTGGTGATTTTAAGAGTCTTCTTCAACCTAAATGATTCCGTAATTTTATGTCTCTAATTTGAAATGGACTAATGGTTGTGCTTAACATGAATGAGTTTAATCTCTTTTCTTGCTTCTTTTTCCCCTCTTCCTTTCTCCTTTTGTCCTGTTTCAGTTGTTCTAGTTCTTCATAAAATCCCTGAAAGTAGATCATTATGCCAAGATAAGGCTCCTCTGATTCTCCTTTTTATCACCTCAAAACTTTTTAATGATAAAACATATGTAGGTACTGATGGTTGTTCCTTTAGAAGAAGCTTTCATTATTACAGCTCTAAGGCAGAAACACATCATAGACTTTACATATAGTTTTAGTTTCTTGTTTGTTCTGCTTTACCTTCATCTGAAATTGGGAATGTAAAAATAGCAAATGTCTTCATTTTGTTTATGCTAATTTCATCATTATGTAGGGCAAACTTTTCCTGGTTTCATGGTTTCATTTTATAATTTATTTAACATTTTTCTGTTTGACCTTTTTTGGTCAATAACAAAAGCAGCATTGGTCACAACCTATCTGTTCTTACTGTATGCTGTTTAATAATTGTCATTATGTAGCTTTACTGCAGTTGTTTCAGAAAATGTGTGATTGCCAGCGTACGTGTCAGAACACCATTGCTAAAATGATGCAATGGTAAACTCCTGTAAGACATTCCCTGTTCTGGTGTGGTCTCTTCTTTCTCTCCACTCAAAGGATCACAGGCAGAAAAAAAAATAAATGTCTAAAAGTTTCTTTTTTTCTATTTTTTTTTTGGTAAACTTTGTTTCTCCCTGCCTGGCAGGAGGGAGAAGTGGCTAATGTCTCCCCGCTGAAAGCATTAACTGATTGCATTGTTGCTTGAGCACAGCAGCTGTCCTTATACATTTAGACTCCCAGTGACAACCAAATTAAGGCAGCCTCCCCTTCTGTCAGGCAATAAAATGATTTTCTCAACTTCTTTATTTCTTCTGAGAACTTCTTAGTGCCTGCCTTTCTTTGACTGCAGTGAGATGCTACATTTGAACTGATCATAATGAAGGGAACCTCTTACGCAGTGTTTTCTGGAAAGGCAAAAGAAAAAAACAAAAATAACCCAGATTCCAGTGTGCCCTGAGGACTGATTTCCCTCACTTTTCTATTTGCTTTACATTTGTTGATGTGAGTGGGTGTTTAATGTCATTTATGCCACCAGTGCTATGCTCAGTAATTGCCAATTGCTTTCTGGTATCTGATTAAAAAGATCTTGCTATGACACCCATGGCAAAGCACAACACGCTGGCAAGCAGGAAGAAGGGTGCTCCTACATGGTCTTAACTCTTTACCTTTTGAGTCTGGAAGGATCCCAAAGCTTTCTGCTAGATGGTGAAAGTAAATCCATGCATTTCTGTCAAGCTTTCTGTGTGCCAGAGTCTTCAGTGTATGTTGGCAGACTAAGGCCCCAGCTGAGAGTTGGAGCCAAATGCCATCTGCTCTTGCAGTCCTACAGGGCTGTGTAACATGAAGCAGGTAACCAGGCCCTTGGGTGTCCTACAATGACTATGTGGGTCTTCTAATACTGCTCTGGCTCTGTCAAATTCGAGCTAATCAGGAAATTCAGGGTTTTCTGTTCAGACCTAGAGAAGGCACTCCCTGACGGCTGCAGTGATGGTGGTCTCAGGGTGGTAAACCAGGACAATGCACATGAGGAACAGCAGCAGTGTGGGCTTGGACTCATAAGGAAGCTCAACCAGCTCCATGTTGCTTTTCAATAAATTTATAACTGTGATTTTCAGGCCAAGGCTTACTCTGACTCACCCAAAGATTTGGGGAATTATTTTGTTTTTTGCTTTGTACCTGACAGCAATGTGACAATGAGGTCATCTTTGACAGATGTAACAGAAGTCCCACATAATATCCCTGACAGGATGCTGGGGTAACATAGAAGCAAGCATAACTTACTAATAAAATACTTTTAAACTCGATCCTTTCCTTTTCCAGTGACCTATTTTGTATAATTCTATTTAAGTAGGCACCCTACCTGCAATTAAAGAGCAATGAGATTTGAAGTTGTATCACTGCTGCTGAACATCTGAAGTGTATTTCCATTGTGAATTTATATCTATATTCTCAGCTTTTGATTTTATATATATCTTTAAACATGCATTGTTTTTAACAGGAAAATAACCCTTCAATATTTTAATAACTGTTTTGTCCAGTTCTAATTTTGTCTCTACGTGCAGTTGCTAGTTCCAGCTTCAAACTCTAAAAGCACCAACTCTACTATAACTTACAGATTACAGGGAAAAAAACAACAGCACTAGGCTAAATCACCCAAATTTGCCACAGCAGGATTCTTCACCTATTTTCTGAAACATTTAGTTTCATTTTTTCCTCTCGATCTGACCCTTGCAGCTCAGTATTGGTAATTAGCCCCCTGCTTCTTCTGTAGCTATGAAAAGCTGGAGAAAACTAAATGTTTCCATTTTAAACCATTATTACAAAGGCAGAGCCATGGAACACTGGAGACTCAGTCATGATATAAGGGCAATTTTCATAAAATGACACTCTGGCATTTGGGTTCTGGCCTTCAGAATTAAGAACAGTATTTTTTTTGTTTTGTTAAATTAAAGCTTGAGGCAGTGCTACTTCTGAGTATGAAGTCAGCTGTTGAAATCTCAGCTTGAGATGTTATCATCCTAAAATCCCTTCTAGAAACCCCTTCAATTTGAGATAATAAAAATTAGTATTAGTGTAAGCAAAGTAAAAGCCTTTGGGAACATGATGTCTTCTTCAGTAATACCCCAAAGGAAATAATGTCTAGATGGACGTGGTCAGGCAATGACCTTTTTCAAAAAAATTGTTATTGCAGGAGATCTGCAAAATTATTTACTACCACACATAGTCCTACCAGTACTTGAGAGCTTTCGGTAGCAGCTCCCTTGACAAAATATCCTTCCAATTACTGCATCTATGCCACTCAAATAAAAATTAAAGAATCCATCAAAAGGTTACATCACCTGCTACATGGTTGTTCAGCTTTCAGCTTTCTATAGATGGATACAATTAAGGAGGTATTTTACTAAACCATAAATATCAAAATCAGGCAAGAATTCACAAAACCCTCGAAGGAAATATTGCATTTTGCCAGCTATGAATCTGTTGCTCTGTTTCTTGTTCAATCTGTGGATTTAAATTTAAATCCTATTTTCTTCTTTCAACAAGGGACGTCTTAGAACAGATGTTATCGACTGAGAACCTAATCCTACAATGACACCATGTCCAGCTCACCCAATTTCCTTATGAAATTCGGTGGTTTTCTTTAAGCTTCAGCTGCTTGTATCAACTAGTTGTATAAGGAGCTTAGCCTTTCATTCGGTTCAAGAAGTGTATTTCTGACAGGCAGGACTGAAGGCTTGGGTACATACTGAAAGCTCAAAAAGTCCCATACTTATATACGTTAAAATTATTCCCCACTTTGGGTAGAAATTGTGATAACTGGGGGCATTGGGCAAAGACATCAATTGCATGGAGATGCAGAGGAAGACAGTAGAGGCGAGGAAGTGCAGCACATGCCACCCCACAGCTGGAGGTATGGAGTGACTGTGAGAGGAGATTGGAATAAATACCAGAGAGTCAGGAAGGATCTTAAGGTGTCCCCTGGCTTAGGTGACGACTTCAGCTCTGGTTCCCTCTTCTCTTTTTTTTGTCCTATTCATGATTCTTAGAGATTAATATGGAAATAACATTGCCTTTTTGTGTGGTTTATTGAGTTCCTCTTTTTCTATAAACGTTTTATCTACTCCACTGTTGACTTGATGCCATTCTGCTTCAGAAATCCTACTCCAACTTTTCTTATAGCACAAAGGCAACCTCAGAGCCCTTACAGACATTATTAAAAATTCTATTTCTATGCATTTCAAAGCCCATGGAAATACATATTGTATTACATGCCACTGTTGTAAATAGCATTTCTTCTAATGCAGTGCTCCCAGTCTAATCTTCCAGTGGTATGAATATGCTAAAAGGAAGGCTTAAGAGATAGATGCTAAATAAATTAAAATGGGCTAAGGGAAGATGCTTTATAACCCTAGAAATATTGCAAGCATTATTTAAAGTAGTTAATATTTTTACAGCCTCGTGAATGCTAATCTCTGGGAAATCTCAGGTACCATATATAGTTTTAATTCTCAGTTTTAGTTATCACAAACTGGAATTGTAAATTAATTTCAACACTATAAAAAGTAATAGAGACGTTTATTTTCTTAAGTAATCTGGCTTATTCAGATGCAGACAAAATCTGAATTAATGATCCTGGTATGCTGAATATGAAATTAGCAATAATGTGAAATGCATGTAATGATAATATCTGCTGGAAGAATTATAATGCTGGGGTCCAAATTTTTCTCATTAACATACTCCACTGCTATTAAAAAAATGATACTGAGCTTTCTATCTGGCACTTGAGTGCTCTTCTAGTACTTCTCTATAAAACATTGCACCTTGTGCAGTATCGGTATAGCCTAAGTGTACTTCAGTCTCTTGGGGATGCATTAAATGTAGAATTATGGTGCCTGTTTTATTTCTATTATCAAAAATCAGACTAAGGTAAAACCATAGAAAAGTCACTGCATATGACATACAGTCTTCAGTCTGGATAAATGAAAGGAGCTTCTAAGTCCTTCTTTTGTCCATAAAAAAAATGGAAGCAATAGGGAGCAGTGATGAAACCCCAATGCTGTTCAGTGAAATCCTGCTGTTCCAGAGCCACTGGCATTGCCCTGTTGCAGAGGAAAAGTTTCTTTGATTACAGATTGAGGGCTTGTGTGGATATGCATATATGTTTGCAGAAGTGCCCAGACAAGAGACAAAAAGCAGTCCAGAAAAGTGCATGAGAAGACTGAAAATATCAGGAAAGAAAGTGAAGAGAATTAAAGGTTATTGGAGGTACATACACAGCTGTGAGAAAAAGTAGTTTCTGATGTTCGATCTTGTGCATCAGAAACCAGCCAGAAACCTTTTTACTTTCCCCGTAAGTGATAGCGTACTGCCAAAGAGATATATTTCTTGGTTCCTCTCCCTAACAGAAGCATCCTACAGGATTTTGACTGTCCCTTGACTCAAACTAAGGTTATTAATGAAAGAGTTTTCCCACAATAGCCAGGCAATAATGATGTTCTTCTAAACATAGCTACGTGTCCACGTGCAGTGAAGCTGTGTTGGACCTTTGCAATCCTGGCAAAGGAGGCAGGATCGACAGCCCAGTTCCCCACACCAAGCCTCACAGCAAGCTCAGCCCACCCATACCTCCACTGGGCCCTTTGTTCTCAAAGGTTATTCAAAAGCCCTTTCAAGCTGGACACAAATCACTCTGTACTTGTGGCATTAAACAGAAGTCAAAGCAAATAGCAAAGCAAGAATGAACTTATTCTTCAGCATTAAAGAAGAACATCTTTAACGTGACAGCTTGCAGTGAAATCTTTCCCATCTGGATGGATGTTCAAGGACTGTTGTCCTTCCTGAGGCAGACCCCTAATGGAGGGCCATGTGCATTTGCTCTGGGAGCAGCTGATGCTCCAGAGCAGAGCCAGGGTGCTACAGGAGGCTGGTGGGAAGGATGGCTTCTTCTGCAGAGAACACAGCCGCCTCCAAACAGTGTTGTACCTCAGGGTGTTTCTGTGGTTACAGTAAAAGGTTTCATGCTCACCAGCATTTATTTTGTTTTCTTTACTCTGGGCTAATGAGCCTGAGTTAGGAAACCACGCAGGGAAAAATCAGTGTGCTTTCCAAATAGTGTGAGTATCAATTTAACTCTGCAAAGTTGCAGTGGGCTATACAAAAAATTATTAATCAAAACATTTGCAAAATATTGACTGCGTGAGTACGCTGTTAGGCCTGAGAGATCATCTGCGAAGTAAAGCCTGAGTTAATCACTTCTCATACATTAATCTTTGCAGAAGAGAAAATATGTAGGAGATATTTGTGCGTATTTTTCTAACTGTGTTTTGGTAATTTCATTCTCTAATTTAAAATTATTTCCACTCAACAGTTGTCATGTAGAGGACAGAAAAAAAACCTCAGAGTAAGAAGCCGAAGTGTGGCTCACAGAACAAATGTTGTTTTTAGGGGGCTTGCTGCCACCTCCTTCTGATCCCCTGAGAGGGTGAACCCGTAGCCCAGAGATTCCACAGGGGCCAAGCACAAGAACAGAATAACATTGATGACATTTTGATGCCTCTTTTGGCTTTAACAGCTCTGGTGAATGAAAATCTAGGAAAATCTAGTTAGGAGGATTTGCCAGTGCCTGTTCTCAGCAAAAATAGAGTTGTATCACAATAAACCAGGAGAAAATGTGTTACTGATGGGAAAAAAAACCCCAAAACCAACTAAACCCAAACATATTTTAGTATCCAATCAAAGAATGTTGCCATTTTAATTTTTAAAAACATGTTTTGTTTAAAATGTGTTTTGCATTATCTAAATGCAAAATATTATGCCAAAGTGTTAAGTAAATGTTAAAACATGAAAGCACTCTTTGATAGTAAAATAGAAATTTTTAGGTTTTATTCCCAACCAGAAACAAAATAAGCAAACAAAAAATCCCCCCTGGGAAGCACTAAATCTCCATTTCTTTTCAGTCCCAATGGGCACTTACATTTTTGACAGCTCTTTAAAAACATGAAGTCATCCACATTACTGTGTGAGTGCCTCTGTAAACTACTTGCAGTATTCAGTTACCAGCACATTACTTTAATGAAGACTTTGCCTGGAATAATATGTAGGTGGCTCAGTGTACTTAGACCTCAAAAGAAATGCCATAAAAATCAAGTATCTCTGATAAAGCAGGATATGGTATGTTTCTCAAACTGAAATTTCCCATACACAGAGGGCAGATATCTTTCTGTCAGCTCCTGCATGGCTGGGAGAAGCCCATGGATACATGGGCAGCATCCTGGCCACCTCGAATGATGATAAAAGCCTTATTAAACACTGGATATTGCACTGATTAAAAAGCGATGGCATAATTTAGCCTGGGATATTTAATTTTATTAAATGCCAAGGTATGTACCAGCATAGCCTGGAGTGCTTATGAATCAATAAGTGCTGGCAGGCTTATTATACTTAAAGTTGTGAACTGCCACAAAGTGGCTGTACTGTAGATGATGCCTTTAATCTTAAAAAAAGAATCAATTTGTAGAGCTGGCATGATGGTAAGCAATGGCCGTGATTTTATTTCATATGTGCCTTTTAGTAGTTTTATGAAGATGTTCTATAAACAAAGTTTTAAAGTGCAAGGCATGTTATCATTTTATTTCCTCAGAACAACTAACAAATGAGACAGCCAGCGATTTATTTATAGCAGGATGTATTTATAAAAGAAATCTTTCAGTGACTGGGAGTGTAATGAGGAAGGAACACATATCTCCTAATGCAGAGAAATGATTGGGAGCTCATACTTATGAATGTAGTGCCATAGCTAAATTAGACAAATTATTATAGGCTGTAGATACCAATGTTCACTGCTGTACACTGCCTACTATCGCAGAATCACTCTTACGATTTTCCTTCTAGGAGAGAGAGGGAAAGTAAAAAATGTATTAGTCTTTTCACTGCACAGCACTCTATTTTCTCTTTCATATATACACACACATGTATGTTTGTATAAAGCTCATTTAGCTTCTAACTTTTATTTTTAGTTTTATTTTTGCTAACTGCACTCAACTCCTCTGTGGGTGCCAGGGTGGGTACATGTAGCTGTGGGGAAAGGCTTGTGCCCCACATGCTGCAGCCACCACCTGGTACCACTGGGGCAGCCCCAGGGAACTGTCTAGTTTGGAGCTGTCTATTCATTCTTTGGAGACCAAAATTCATTCTGAGGGAAAGAATGAAACCTGATGTAAATCCATAAAGCCAAGCTATTCTCTGCATTAAGTCAATTACCTAATAGAATAAACTTCATCTTTTGCCAACTGATACAATAGGCACAGAAGACAGTATCTCTCTTCTAGGAGATAATGGTGATACTTGGATATGGAGAGAGAGGTGTGTGTATGCTAAACAGGAGCAAAGGATTATTTTCTGATTTAGACTTTAAGAGAGATTTTCTAAAGCCTTGTGAAACTCAGTAGCCTGGGAGGATTTCTCTGTTAGCAATATCTTTGAACTGGAACAGTATGGGTGTTCATAGACATTCTCCAAATGAACTATTTCCTGTCTATAATAATTTTGCTTTAAATACATACTATATATTGTATATATAGAAATACATAAATATACATGTATAAAAAGATAAATACAGCAATGCTGACTTGTAGACTCATAGAATCATAGCAGTTAGGGTTGGAAAGGACCTTAAGATCATATAAGTCCAACCCGCCTGCCATGGGCAGGGACACCTCACACTAAACCATGACACCCAAGGCTATGTCCAACCCAGCCTCGAACACTGCCAGGGATGGAGCATTCACAGCTTCCCTGGGCAACCCATTCCAGTGCCTCACCACCCTAACAGTAAAGAACTTCTTCCTTATATCCAGTCTAAACTTCCTCTGTTTAAGTCTGAACCTGCTACCCCTTGTCCTACCACTACAGTCCTCACTGAAGAGTCTCTCTCCAGCATGCTTCAGATACTGGAAGGCTGCTATGAGGTCTCCATGCAGCCTTCTCTTCATGCTGAACAGCCCCAACTTTCTCAGCCTGTCTTCATACGGGAGGTGCTCCAGTCCCCTGATCATCCTCGTGGCCTCCTCTGGACTTGTTCCCACAGTTCCATGTCCTTTTTTATGTTGATGGCACCAGAACTGTACACAATACTCCCAGTGCCAGCGTCCCGCAGCTCAGCCCCTGCTTGCAGGGGGCCCCCCACCAGGGCACACCGACTGCAGCCCTGCCCGTCCTGCACCCTCCCCTCACCAGACCAGTGCAGACACTCTCTGCACTCCGAGCTCTGCGCTGCAGCCTCCCCTCTCATCGGCTCTGTCTGGTGCCGCCGCTGCCACCGCGGGGGCAGCCAGAGCAGAGCCCCCAGAGCGTGCCCTGGTCCTGAGGCGAGTGCTCGCCATCCCTCTGGCTGCCGGCCCCGGCTGCCGCTCTGACTGACGTACCGCGCCATGTTCGCCCGCCCTGTTCGCCGCCGTCCGAGTCTGTCGCGCTGCCTGAGGCGGGCTTTTACCCAGTCAGTGCACGCTGAAGAGAGGATATGAAATAAGAGTAAAAATAGTTAATTTTCAAGACAACTCTGCAATTCCTTACTGCTGTAAATGGGAATGTAAACTGGAATGGTTCTGAAATTTAGTCTGAACTATTATTCCTGAGAGCATTAGAATGTCCTCTTCCAGTCATGTTGGAGAAATGCTGTTTTCTAACGTAACATAAAACTGGAGCACGCTGGAGTGGGAGGGGTGTAGTAAACAAGAGACATCACTCATCGTAAACCTAACAAAACTACTAAGGGAAATGTTTATATGAAGCAAAACAGTGCATGCATCATAAGAAAAAAAGAATCAGTGACATTGAAAAAAAAATAGTGAAATTCTGAGTCAGTGGAAAATGCATCTCCTGAAAACATCAAAAATCATCATGTTCCTGTTAAATGTTTTGCTCTGAAGAAGCAGTGTTTTCTAACGGGAAACTGTTTTACAAAGCATTTTCCAACCAGCTTTAACACAAATACTGCCAATTGTCATTGTGTAGGGAAGTGAAAAATATGTTTTATTTTAGCTTCGATTCTAGCAGCATGTGGGGAAATGGCTTCTTTAATAGAAGTCTTTGAGTTAGAGATGTGGCTGCGAGGAGCATCCTGTTACTGGGACAATAGCCCTAACGTTCCTCTGCCCCTCTCCTGACCTTGAGTAAGCAAAAGCACTGTCATGAATCCCGCTCAGTACAATGGTGTTTCTTCTGACAAACTCATAAAATCAAATAATAATCAAACTGCCAAATTCCTGGATGCTCAGAGCTGATCCTTGCTTCCCCGTTTTATTCTACTCCTTTTTTAAAACAGGCAGGAAAGTCTGCCAGCTAGAGCAGAACTTTTCTGCAGCTTCCCACCTTACTCTTTTTCTCTTTTCCTAGGGCTTTAACAATTGATCTGTCCTACTGATGTTACTGTATATTTGCTGTATTTTAGCTATATCCTTATCTGAAGCAGCTTTTGGCTTTTAGGGCTCATTTAAAATCAGAGGAACTGCCTTCAGCACTCAGAGTGGCTGCAATGGGGGGAGAAGGGCTGACAAAGTTCATGCTGTGTCTTTCACTGCAGAATTTGAAACAATATATTCTTTCTTTTTTTCTTCTTTGTTTCCATGTATCTTCACCTGGCCTTTTGTGGTCCTTCCCCTCCCCCCACCCCCAGGTTCTCCAGGAGTGTTAATTCTATTTGAAATTTATCATGGTAAGAGAAGCCTTGAATCCTCAGGTTGTGGGGGAAAGAGTTTCAGTATCCGATGTACAGCTTTGCTTGCTTTCTTTTTTGCTTTTAAGTGTTTAGAAACTGTGCAGGATAGATTTGAAGCCTGGGTTGACTGAGAGCCTCAAAATGGAGAGAATTTACCCCTGAGAATATCTGCCTTTGAAGTGAATTCAGTTTTCCAAGCTCCTAATCAAATGGAGAAGTTGCAGGAAGTCAAGATATTCTGCATAGGCGGTGGCGTGGGCCTGGTATCATGACACGGGTACTCATTTGAAGGTGGACTTTGCTTGGCCATGAGAGAACAGCTCCAGTGGGAGAACAGCTGAAAGCTGATGTCATGTAAACAGCCACATGTTTCATGGGAACAGGATCCTTTCCTCAAGTGGGAAAACTTCAGACCACTCATTATAATTGCCAGTTATATCCACTTTATGGCACTCTAAAGCAACATCTGTGTGCCACAGCCTGCTGGCACAGGTATTTGGAATAGCTCTAACTTTGCTCCAGATAGTGCATTTCCTAATACAGCAGGAAAAAGAACAGCATTTGATCCTTTGGGATAAATGACCTTGATCAATTTAACCTTGGGGTGCTTTGAGCCCTTCCCCAACGGAAGCCCACCCAAAGCTCCCAGTCTTTTCCTGGATGAAGTGGACAGAAATATAGGCATTACAAACAGCAACAAGCTCTGAAAAACATGTTCACCAGCTGAAGTTGGCAGAATGAACCAGCAATTTAATTTAAGGTCTTCAAAATTCAAATGGCTGCCTGTCTTTTTACCGTCCAAGCCTTCCGGCTTAATACCTCAGTAAGATCGTGGGCTGGATTTAACCCAGCCAGGGAAATATCGTAGAGTTTCAGCCTTGTAACTTCTTTCCTCTGCACTGCATCAGAGTTTGTTTCCTACTTTTCTCTGCTAAAAGCACGAATACAAAAAAAGTACTTCTAGCTCAGCCAGTGGATGATTTTTATCAGCTCATTTTAGTCAATAAAGAAAGAAGTCAATCACTCCTGGAAAATAGCACTTTCCACTACTGTATATACCCAGCCAGTACAATTGCAGAGTAAATCAATAACTGCATTAATCAATACGATGTAAACTGCTGATCTCTGTGGATAAATTGTACCAGTGTAAGAAGGCTTTCAAATAAATTCTAAACCCACTCAAACTGCATAGGCTTTAAATCTACTAAGGGCAGTGGGACACTTGAAAGATTTGTGGCTTCTCTTTAAAATCTCTGGGATAGCAGGGCTGCCAAATAATGTAATTAAATCATGTTAGCAGTGCTCACACACAAAGTCCACTTCAATGAGGGCCACAGAAAATATCCCTCAACTGAAATCTGCCAGCAACAGGGGATTTCTGGCACTGTGCAGTACCTCAAGAGGAAAGGCCAGGCTAAATAGGAAAGGAAGGCTGAGCTGCAATCTGGTTATTTTACAGCCCCAACAGCAGTAGGTTTTTTTCCTTTAAGCAACCTCATTTTTTTTACAGAACCATGCACCTAAGTGTCTCTTTTCTTTGTTTTACCTGTTGCCATAGCAGTCCCATTCAAGACCTCTGGCAGAGCCTACAGATACATTGCTTGTAAGGAAAAACAAAAGGTTATGCCTAAGGAGACTAGGCTCATGGCAGCAGCATGGCTTGAAGCACCCTGTCCCTCTACTCCAGCTGCATTGTGTTCCTTGTGTGGCTGGCAAAGAAGCAGGAGTCAAACACGAATATAATTTGTGAACATTTGTGTTGAGCTTTTCACCATGGGTCTGAATGTGTCATGGAAAAAGTTGCTAGGAGATGATGATAACCATGAAGTTGTTCATAGCATTAGTAGGAATACAGTAGGAATGTGCACAGGTGGTGGGTATGGACTGAAGGGAGATTGCAGACTTTGGCATAACCATTAATAGAGCTACACTGAGCAGGTTAGGGTCGTACAACCCATTTCTTGCAGACCAGGAACCAGAGCCATGCACAGCAGTGTCCAAGCCAGGCCCTTAATTAAACTGGCCCTTCTCTCATGCCCTTTATGAAATATTCTATAGATTTAGATTTATCTTGTGAAAAACTTCCATGTTGTAAGGGGTCTTCTTGTATCCTTTTGTGTTTCAGAATTTTTCCAGTTCATTCTCTAGGGTTGGAAAATATTTGTAGCCTTTTTTTCAGTACTGAAATATATTGGGGTATAAAGAATAGGTTAAGTAAAGAAATACATAACAGTATTATTAATATGACATTTTAATTGCTACATCAGACATATTTTCAAGTACTAAGTGCTAGCAACTGATAAAAAGAGGTTCACATTAAAAAAACCCTGAATGATTGAAGCTATTTAGAGACCTTTATTGTATCATGCTGTCAAAATGCCCAGCTGACCTTTTCTACATGGTAAATTTCTCCAAGAAAGATTTTATACAAATTATTTTAATAGCTCTTATCCTCCTCCAATGCCCCCCCCCCCCCCCCCATTTTTAGTTTTTAGATTAGATAATGGTCAGAGCAAGAGAAATGCCAAATCCTTGCAAACACTCAAGATGGCCAGTTGATCAGGGACATTATATATGAAATCCCTGCAACCTTATTTAAATTTTTCACACAGGCAGGTGATTCTGAATATACCATTTACCATTCTTTTACACTTTCAGTCCATAATAATCATGTAAGTGGCAGCTCTCTGCTAATTCACACTCAGTAGCAGAAGATAGCATATAGACATGATCTCTGAGTTAGGCTGGACCACTTCTTGGCATAAATAATGCACAGACTGTGAGGCGGTATGCATTCCTGCATATGCTTTGAAGAGCTCATCGTCCTTGTAGCAATAGCTCAATAGTCTGCTGTTAGGATTACCATACTTCAGTCCATGTTCACCCAAAGGCAATATTGTGGCTGCATCTACATAGCACTTGAAACCTAATATTCAGGAGCACCAAGATGCAGGAACTCTCTGGCACTTTGAGGGAAATTAGAAGTGACAGTGCCTTGGAAATACCACTGCCGGAGGGGACCAAAGTCATTGGTTTATTCAGAGTAGGACAAGTTTCTACCCTAGGTTTTGCCCAGGGAAAGGCAAAGAGTTGAACATGTGCTCCCTGAAAAGACAAAAAATCAGTGGAGGTGTGGAGAGTGGGAGGCAGCCCAGTGTATCCCAAAACCACTCTTAGCAGAGTAATTGTCTCTTCCACACAGGCTCTGAAAGTCATTGGGGGAAATTCCCTGTGACTGCAGTACAGTCAGATATTAATAAAATCTTTTTCTGCTTTTACAACAAATTTATACATAAGTATGATTTAGAGTTCTGTGTCAAGTCGTCACCAGGGCTGCAATCCAACGACCTGCAGAAACACAAAGTGTTTCTGCACTTCAGGATAATGTTGATTTAAGGGCTGGTACAATAGCACACATGGGCTATTTTATTTAGTTTCTTGGCATTTGTATTCAAAAATTGCCCTATAAAGAAGGGAGAAGGCATTAAATAAAGTCTAAATGCTCTTAAATCACAAAGAAACATTGTGTTTAAAGTGAACTGAAACATTTGGGTAGGCCCAAAATTGCTTTTTTCATGGAGAAATATTTTGTTGATGTGTTAAATTTAAACTGAAAATCTCTGACTGTGACTTTTTCATTTTTTGGTACTTTTCTTAGGTTATCAAAATAAAATAGGTATTATTCTGCCAGCTCTTTGAAAACTTAGGCTGTTCTGTGATTTGATCTCATGCATCTAAAATCTGTTAGGACTGGGCCCAAGGTTCCCTGCATTGGGACACCTTTAAGTGAGTTTTTCAATTCAGTTTCCTAGTTGCAAAAAAAAAAAAAAAAAAAAAAAAAAAATCAGGAGCATTTAATTGGTTTTAGTTTTACTTTTTCCCTAGTTTTCATTCTGACTTCTGGTTTTAGAGGATTTGCAGTGTTCCTTTTTTCAAAGTTTTTTCTGCAACCATGAGTGACAAAGCTATTTTTTGACAATTTTTTCTTGTAATGAAAGCTGCCATCCATCTGAAATCTTTCTGTTTCAGCATCAGGTGCTTTAATAACACTTTCACGTAAAAAGGAGATCTGGACTTTCACTGCTTTGGGCAGCTCAAGCATCAGCTCATCTTAAGGAAATACCAATAAAGTATTGGGGAGGCAAAAAGAAGAAAATGAACCTGCAGAAGTTAGAGGGCTTTGCTGCTTTAGGGAGGATGGGGGAGCTAGCCTGACATCTATATTTAAAGGTGTCCTCCTTGAGACTGCTTAGAAGTTCTTCTCCAAAGGTGTAATAGTCACTTGGCAACCCGCTTGTGCTCCAGCTCTGAGGGAGGTCAGCAAGGGAGTAGATGTATCCAGGTTAGTTGTCCTCCTAGGTTGTTCCTCTACTTTTAAAAGGGTTACTCCCATGGGACTTTCAAAACAGGACTAATGCAGAAATTATGAGGTTAAGCACTGGAGACATTAAGAGCTCAATTTTGAAAAGCATCTTGTACAGTGAGAAAAGTACCTTGCAGAGAACATCAGTAATGCATGCAGAAATGAAAACACATCTGAAAAAGTGATTCATTGTTTATCTTGCCTGCAAAGAAAAATGTTTTTACTTCATTAGGGTATTATCAAGGTTTTTAATACCATATCCACTTCTTTCTAACTTCTCTTCTTTTGATATCTATGTTAAATCTCTTCCTTACAACTCCTGTGATTAGCATCTTTGTAGCAATCCCAGATGACAGGCTTCTAAAAGTGGCATTATATTTCTAGAGCCTCCCTGTAATTAAGTATCTATCAGGCCTTCTATTCAGTTGTATATAACTGCTCTGCAGAAAATCTCTCTTTGCTTGAATAAAAAGCCATGTTTTGTTTAACCTTATCAGAAGGATTGCATTTATGTCATGAAATATAAGAATCTTTGATTCAGTCTTTATTAAATGCAATGAGCTGATAAAAAATCGTCCACTGAAGAAAAAAAAAGGTACCCATTTCTTAATGGCCGCAAGATGGTCTGCAAGCAAGGCAGAGGGCAGTTCCAGTTCCTACTGGAGACCTGTTGGGAAAGGATTATGCTGTCATGGTTTAAGCCCAGACAGCAACTAAGTACTGTGCAGCTTGTTCACCTGGTGGGAGCAAGGAGGAGAATCTGAAAAAGTAAAACCTGCAGGCTGAGATATGTTTAATAATTGAAGTAAAGTAAAACATAAAATAATAATAACAGTAACATCAATGCTAATAATGATAATGAGAAGGAAGATAACAAAAACAAGAGAAAAATAAAACCCCAGAAACATAAGTGATGCACAATACAATCGCTCACCACTGCTGACCAATACCAGCCTGACCCAAGCAGTGATCAGCTGCTTCCAGGCAACTCACCCCAGTTTCTGTACTGAGCATGATGTTCTGTGGTATGGAATGTCCCTTTGGCTAGTTCAAATCAGGTGTCCTGTCCCTGCTTCCTCCTGGCTTCTTTTGCCCCTTCTCACAGACAGCATGAGAGACTGAGAAGTCCTTGATAAGGGTAAGTGCTACTTAGGAACAACTTAAACACTGATGTGTTATCAGCACTGCTCTCAGACTAAAGCCAAAACACAGCACTGCACCAGCTACTGGGAAGAAAATTGACCCTATCCCAGCCAAAATAGGACAGATACAAAGAGCTCCACCAAACAACCAATTCTGTGAAAAGTTTTATTGAATTTGGTATGGGGATTGTTAAACATCATGAGGTGTAAGTGATATTTCCTTATCCACAGTAAAGAAAAACTCCCAAAGTTTCACAGTCACTTCAGTGAGACTGCAGCTGCCCAGCCATGAGAACATGAAACATGCTTTTTTGGCTTCCATAGTGTCAACACAAGATGCAAATGTTTAATGGTGAGTGCAACTCCAAGTGTAACACCTTGTGCTAGGCACTTAATGATGTTTTCACCCTGTAGAGTCTAGATCAAAATTGGACTTTGTTCTGTAGCATGTGCTTTTGCAGTGTTGTCATTATTTTGTGTGGAGTTGTCCCTGAAGTCCAGCTCATGGGCTCTGGGAGTAATCATAGTTACAAAAGTTTTGGTAGCTTTCTATATGAATTCAGATTTTAGACTCTTTTGCTTCCAATTTGGCCTCTTACATCCATGGATAAGAATGGATAAGATGTTGTTTGAAGGATTATCATGCACAGATGAACCTCTAGCCTTTTGCCCAATCATGTGCTTAGATACCACCATCCCCATTTGAACATTTTTCTTTTAAAAAATATTGGGGGATATTTGATTCACTTGTAGTTATAAATGGTTACAAAGATGAAACAACATATATTTGACAGTGGTGAAAAGAAAATATACTTCAGAGTAAAATGGGAAGGAAGACAGATAGGAGACAAAAAAGTGCCTTTTATCAGATGTTAAAGCTGACATGAGTGTGACTTCATGTTTTGAGCTGTATCTACTGACATGAAAGCCATGCTCACTCTGATGTTTAATTTGTCATTCTAGTAACTCAATAGGCTGAAATGCTTAATTTGATGCTTTTATTTATATTTCAAGATGATGAGAATCAATGTTCTCATTTAGCTTCATACGCAGCCCAAAGATGAATATACACTTTCAAACTCACATAACAGGATTATGTGAGCAAGCAACTTAACCTGCTTGAAGACAGATATATTTCAATCTCCCTTCAGAAAAGGTATTCAGCATCTCTGCTAGTGTTGTTGGTCAGAATAGTCTGTGTATGAAAAAAACCTTTAAATTATATTTGAGAATATGTAAGGTATCTCATATTGTAAAAAGTATGGTTTCATTCAGACCTAGCTCAAGGCTTGCTAGTGCCGTTGAAAGGCCTTCTATGGAATTCAAAGGCCTTTGGGCTAGCACGTATAATTTCTTTTATTTAAGTTTTCATTTTCAGAAGAAAATGGTACAGTACACTTTATATAAAGTATTGTATGGCACTCTCTGTAATAAAACAAGTGCAAAAAGAAACAAATAGCTTTAATTTAATTTAAAATGGTTTGGTTTGGTTTGTTTCTTTTTACAGGTTACATTGAAGAAAGTAAGATAAATAATATCCACATCACAAGCAATTGCAAATCTCTTCTCAGTTACAACTGCTGGGCAAATGTCTTTCATTGCCTAGGGAGGTTGTGAATGCTCCATCCCTGGCAGTGTTCAAGACCAGGTTGGATGAAGCCTCGGGTGATATGATTTAGTGTGAGGTGTCCCTGCCCATGGCAGGGGGGTTGGAACTAGATGATCTTAAGGTCCTTTCCAACCCTAACCTATGATTCTATGATTCTATATGTTTGACATACCATTATACTGGAGTTTCAATTAGAAATACTGCTTGTAAAATATTTGAGATCACTCTCCTTACAATCCTAAGTTACTTTTGGCATCACTCCATTAAATTAATGCATATACATTTATCCATTAATTTCAAAGCTTATTTTAAAAAATTAATATAATATTGATACATAATGTTTTCTTAATAACAGACCACTTCTTTCTCCCTCTACCATCCCCACTGTTTTTCTTTATCAGGAATGTTGGTCACAGTTAAGTATTAAGATAAAATCTACACCTGGTTTATTTTTAAAAGTCCATGGCTGAGCATTTTTTAATCATCAAGGAAACAACTATATAAGAATAGAACTCAATAGCAGGATCCCAGATGTCAATATATGGTTTACCCTTTGGGACAGTTTTATTGCTTCAGAGATTAAACCTGTAAAAATATAAGCACACAAAATTTTCTGACAAAAGTAAATTTGTCTCAAATAAAGGTTATTTTTATGCATCCTAGCATAATAGTAATCTTAGTTCTATTTCCAAAATCAAACATTATCCACAAATGTTACTTCTGTTTATCTTTTAAATCGTAGCAGCAGTTCTATGGAGTCTGGTTTTGAATCATCCTCCTACCCTCCCTGGAATATTGCTTTTAGGGAGGTTTTGGCTAGTCAGTTGCAAAACTGTGCCTTGTTTTGCAGAAAAATTAAGGTACTTATGAGAGCAGGGGCTGGACCCTGGGATACCCACCCCAGCATGGAGCAGGACTGAGGTTCTCTGTCTCAGGATCTTCAACAGCTCCAGAGCAGATTAAGAGCTGCATTATATATGAGAGCTGCAGCCTTATCAAGAAAGCGTATTTCTCTGTTCTTCCCTGAGTGTTACAGGCCACTACTCTAAAACTAAGGTTACATCTAGGTGTTGTGCTAAATTTCTCTGGTAATGAATCTGAGAGTACCAGAGATTAACTAATGGTGATGTACCCAGCATCACAATGCAAAAGAAAGGAGGCCAGCTATGGTAATGGAAAATCTGTTAATCTATTGTATTTAGAGGAACATAGATTTCTTATTACACAATAACATTCAGAGGAGAGAAAAAAAACTTCTCACGTACTTGATATTTTTGGAATCCTAATTTCTTCACTGCTGCTGCCATCTCCACTGTCACTGACTGTTCTTATTTCTATGAGGTAATCTTCTTCAAATGGTACCAGAAGTTCAGCTGAAGTGTTGTTTGTCTCCAGTATATGTGTTTTGCTATGTCTGTTTTGTTTATACAAAATTTAAGCTAAAAGGGATTAGAAAGCAGGAGTTATTTAGTATATTTTGCGGTTTTTATGGATTTTTGGAAAGTTAAGAGTATCTTCTGTCATGTCCCAGACTTTTCAGAGCACTATCAGCCTCCTGCATATAGAAATATATTCTGCAGATTTTTCTGATGGAGACCACAGTGGGCATTTACTCCAACTTTCAGGAGAGCCTCTATTTGCTAGAATAAGATTATGAATCCCTATCCAAAACATTTATACTGTTCTATAAATATGCACCTTTAAACAAGACTTCAACCTGTAAGAATTTTTATACCCAGAACTCATCAGACGCTTTAGGAACTAAGGGTTTAGTGGTTTCAGTTTGTTTTTTGTTTGTTTTGCTTTGTTTGTTTGTTTGTTTTATTTTCCCTGGTTATAGTGAGCATTTGTAGTTAAACAGAAATACATTGATTTTTGTGTAAAATTACCACCTGTTAATGAAAACCTGGGATGTTGCATAGCAGTATGTTTTTAAAAGCTTCAAGAAAGGACAGAAATTTGGCTAGTAGCATCTAGGAAACACATTTGTACAACTAAACATAATGGATGCAGAGCCTGCTTGCATGTAGATCTTTTTGCTAATGAATCACTGGACCAAGGTGCAGAGCAGCAGAGCAGCTTGGGCTGTCTAGACAAGGATCCTACAGACTATGAACAGCTTTTTTCCTCCAAGAAGTCTTTCTTCCTTGCTAGCACATCAATGACAGTGTTTGACTCCTTTCCTTTGGCAATCTTTTGACATATTTATGCTAAGAAGAGCAACTGACGAGCAAAGCAGAAGGAGATACAAGGATCATACAATAAATACCATACCAAGTACATAAGAACTCTTTCCACACCAAAATGTTTTAAGTAAGTGTAGCCTAGAAGCAGGTAGATTAGACACAAAGGAAAAAAGCTTAATTGCCTAGTTTTAACTTTCTTCCCAGTGTGTGGAGCTACTCAAACACATTCACTAGAGTGCAAAAGAATATGCAAGAAAGATTGCAAGCTGGAAGGCTTTGTGTCCTTTTCCACCCTAGATATAAATAACTCTGTGTAGACACTAAAATCCCTAGCAACATGAGGATTTTGATCTTGAGGACCTTTTCTCCTCTAAGCACTCTCCACTTCCATTTGTATAGTCCTTCAGGAGTAAAAAAGTCTTGGCACGAGTCTTTTGGGGTCAGAGCCATTGCAAACAAACTTTTAACTATTTTTTTCCCCCATTTAAATATAGATTTGTGGGAGTGCTTTTACTTCATTCATGTTGAACTTTACATATCTTCCTTCTCATTTTTAAAGGTACATTTGTGAATTTCCAGAGAGTGGGGACTTTTAAATGTGTCCTGTGCCTGTTCTTATCTTAGATAAGTAAGATTATAAGGGAAAAAGGTACAAGAGAGATGTAGTTTTGGGACAAGAGAGATCTAGTGTCAGAAACAGAAACATTCTGTGTCAGAATAAATAGGTCTTACTCTGAACAAACACAGCCATTCTTCCAGTTTTATAAATTTCAGCAAACCTTTACAATATATCCATGAAAGTCAGTTTTCTAGGTAATATACAGTCACCTTTCAACAAGTGACTGCTTGTACCTCTATTACAGAAACCATGTCTGATGAATGAGATAAAGAAATAATTACTTACTTTGTAGCCTAGCACCTCTGATTCGTTCTCCATTGTTTTTACACGTTCCCAGTTCAAACAGATTTTGGAATTTGTCAGTTTCCAGGCGATGTTTGCTGGAGGTTGACTTGGTGCTTTAAAAAAGGATGATGATAATCAGAAGATACAACTGAATATTAATTTGCATCATGTAATTGAATGAGCTGCTGACACAGAAGCAGCAAACGCATGGGTGATTCAAATCTAAGAGTAAAAAATTGTTTCCAGTCCATCATTGCTCCCACATTAGTCAGAATAAAGCTCTATTCATAGCACAGAACCACTTACTGTGAGAGTTCATTTTGAAAATTAGGGAAATCCTGACAGTGTCTGACAGCTCAAGTTATATTTGATAGATTTTAAGTACTGTCTTCCTATCTGTATTTTAATGTATTAGAGAATGTTTTGCTGTATGAATTTCAAAAAAAAGGTAAAACTAAGAGCAAAATACAAAAGGTAAGATTTTCATCAGCCATGAGGACAGGTTACAAAGAGCTACACATTAAAGTCTCCATGTGATCCATCATGAAACACTGTAGATTTTATAAATTCTCAGCACAATAGGCTGAGAGTAGCTTTTCAAAGGCTTTTTATGCCTAAGTGCCAGGACTTTGAAAATTTGCCTACAAGTGACTGAAAGCGAATCCTGTGTGAACATGTAAAGCTGAAACTGTGTCTTTGAACTCTATCTCAGATTTAGAACAACACATTATCTCCTTCTCCATCATGCATCCTCCTAGACCCTGCCTGAGAGGACAGCACTGGGGATGTTAGAAGAAATAAGGACTTGAACAGAATTTAGAAAAAAGAGAGACTTGGAGGAACACATTGTAAGTATCCCAGGTTTTACTTTAAAATATTTAACTTCCAGGATCCTTGTTTTCTCCCTACAGTTCCTATAAATTGATGACAAATGTAACTTGGAAGATACTGTTGATTTGGTAACACTCCACAATTTCTTTAATTCCCCATGGAGATAGAATAAATTGATGGTGCCTGTTGTTTCATATCTGTCTGCTTCTTGACTGTGGAGAAGTTTAATCCATCCCACCAGTAGGGAAAAGAAGTGTTAGTGGATTACCCACGTGAATATAAGCAGATGTCCTTCCATGTGCCATACTGTCACTGCTGAAAAGAGGTTGGTTTTGAGGATATTTATATTTAAGTTAATTAAACTGCAAATTAACTTAAATGTTGTTTGAAACCTCTTTGTTGCTTTCAGCAAATATTTTGTATAAGGAATTTGGTAACAAAAAAACCTCACAACAGGCAATGGATGTCAAATTGACTGTGTATCCTGAAAAGTCTTGGAAGCACTCAAAAAGGGGTGATTGCTGCCCTATTCAAAGCTTTTTAGTATAGCAATTAAAACCATCTCAATTCATAGTCTTTGGACTGAAAAACTACCATTAGATGAGTTTCAAGACAAATTAATTGGTTTTGCTATGCAGCCAGGGACCAGAATAGAAGGTAATGTAGCACTTCCCTAAATCCATAGCAATATCTGCAAGCAACACGACTGCAAAGTGTTCTTCAGATCTAACATTAGGAGATCATTTCCTCAACTAATTTATTGTAATGAACATTGTCAAGAATATATATATGCTTCAGTTTGTAAAGTTAATGATGTTATTCTTGTGTTTTAGGTAACACTTATCTTTGTTGATGCACTGAATTGAGGTTTATTCTTGCAAAGTATTTCTAATATCTATATCTGTTGATAAATATATCTTTAAGTAAAAAGAAAAAACAAAGCAATTGCTGAAATCCGTCATCTAAGTAAAGAAGCAGGAACTGAGCTTCACAGCAGCTCCTGATGAAGCAATACTTTCATGGAAGGAGGACATAATTTCCCCTTTCCTGAGTAGTTTAAACTTAAATGAGGATATGAACTTAGATCTTAAGTTGATCCCAGATAAGTATGTTTCAATCAGAATTGCACCTTTTTGGCAGTAGGACCATTTTACTTTTGCTTAGTCTCTACAATAATGGCATTCACAGAACACTGTAGGAATCCTGGACGATGAGTAGGAAGACAGTGCTACTGCACTGAAGCTAAAGCTCCAGCTGTAGATGCACATTGTTTATATTCTCTTGACATATTGTCTCTATTCGTATTGAAAGTGCTTGCATTTTTCAGAGGCTAGCTTAAAAAATTAATATATGTTTTTAAATATTAAAAGGGTTGTTTTGACTTTAATTTTTAAGTGACCCATTAGCACAATCCTGGATTTGACAGAAGATGAAGTCGATGTAAAACAAAACCAAATTTATTCCTTATACATCTTGTCTCTTGACTGCCATGTCTTTAACTTGTCTTTCATACATATGCACATAGGAATTTCGAGAATAATTTACAGAGATTAGTCCATTTTCCATTAAGAAATTGCCTGTGAGAAAAGTCCTCTTTGAATCCTTAAGAAATACCTTCTCTGGCTTTATTTTGGTTTATGTTATTTACACTAAATAGTAACTTTAGTTGGAAGCTCATTTTATAAGTTGGTTTCTGTCTTGCACTTTGAGAAATAGCATGGAACAGCACATAGACAAGAGGAAAATTGGTGAAAGCAGTAGAAATATTTCCCCTTTGTGCCTTTTCTGCAAAAGCTCTGATCAACTATTTACTGGGAAAACATAGTCCAAGGAAAGTATAAAAACAATGGAGTGCTTAAACAGCAATGAGTTTGAGGGACTCTGGTACATAGCAGATCACCCAGATTTACTGCTTTATGATTATTTTGCTCTTAGTGAACATTTACTTCATAGGTACAATCCTGCAGGATGGAGCTCAGTGATTCCTTGTTACCTTGGAGGATGGCCACTTGAAAGTACTGGTTTCATGAAGGTGCTTCTCACAAACAGAATATCATATTTCTTTGCTTCTACAATTCCAGACTAAATAGTATTTATATGAATGTATCCATACATATATATACCCCTTATATATATGAATACCCCCCTTTGTATTTCACAGTTTAAAGGTCTCAAAAAAAACCCCACTTTATTTGGACCATTCAACAGTTTTCTTTAAAGAAACAAACCCATACTCCCAATAGCCAAACCTGTTGTTTCACCCATGGAACATCTTTCTTTTATTGACTTTACATATCTTTTGAAATTTCCTGAAATCTAGTGGTATGCTGTTGCAGTGCGAAAGGAAATTCTTCCTAATGGTTGCTACATTGCATGAACACAGACACTGGTGTTATCTAATTTTGTAGGTGTACTGAATTATTTTAGCATATAAATAGAATAAGGTAAATGAAATAACCTGCTTTAAGTTGATGACAATTTTAGCTTCCATTGAAACAGACCTGAAGCTAAATACTTATTAATGTCTTAAATACCAGAGTCTGAGTAAACTTGACAGTTACCACAAAAATATTATCAGGTAAGACTTAGAGAAGTTTCTTAGTCACAGATTCCGTTGCTTAATTTTATGAAGAGATTTGGGATACAATTTTCTTTGATATTGCAACATTTAGCAGAGATGGGTCACAGTAAGCTGAAATGTCACTATCACATTTGGGATTTGGCAACATTTATTGTACTAAATTGAATACTCACGTGACTTTTTAATGGTGACATTTACCTGGGTGCTAGAGGGCTCAGTCCCTGCAGTGTTATAAGCTTGAACTGTTGCAAAATAGACTGTGTTAGCTTTTAGTCCTGTGATATTTTTGGCTGTTACATTCCCCCTGACTCTGACTTTACCAGCTGTGCTTTCCTTGGGATCATCAGTCCAATATAAAACCTGAAAGGCAAGAACAAAGAACAGGCAGCTCATTGCTTTCCATCAGTTACAGGTTTGGCTGGGAAGCAGACATGCTGACAATGAAGATTTCAAGGAATTCAGTTGTTTTTTTTTTTTTTTTTTTTTTTGTATTCAAATCTAGCAGGAAGTAAAACCAAGTGTGAATATTTATAGAGAAGAAATAAAATTTCAGAGACTGAATACCAATTAAGGAAATAAATGAAATCCTTAACTTTATAGATGTCTAAAAAGAAACCTTTGATAAGGTGAGATATTTTAAAAGCTCATTTGGTTTTATGGTTTGAATGCATTTGAAGAAAACTTTAAAAGATACAAAGAAACATTAATCTCAGTCATCTAAGAGATCCTTTAATTATTTTGTGTCCTGCCTCTGGTTTTGATTTAGGGACTGCTCTTTATACCTGGTGGGTTTTTTTACCTCTGAGTAATTGATTTAACAATGTTTGTGTATAGTACATGACTCCTATTACCTTCACTTATACATTTATAATTATAGGACAGAATTTAAAGTATTTCTGACTTGGTTTAGTATTGATTTATCTTATCTACAAAAAACCCTACTGTGTAACTAAAACACACAGGAATTATATCTGAGGTTACTTTGAAGTACCCCTGTTATTAATACAAAACCATGCTCCCTTCTTTGTCTGCTGGAGGCACCTCTGGAATCAAGCAAGTGTCCTTTTTTAGTAGCCATCACACATGATTGATCTTGAGGTTTTACTATACATCACAAAAAGTCCAGAGCTGCAGTCCTGGTCTGTAAATGTTTGTGAACATCTAAGGTGCAATGTTGCTAATAAGAGTCATGTGAAGAGCTCCACTGTCTGTTGACTTGAAAGCAAGGGATGAAGTACCAGAATACCAATATGGCCATGAAAGGGATGTCTGTAAGGTGTCAGGCACCAGCACTGGCACACCTCATAGCCCAGCACCCTGCTTGTGTGCCTGTTCCATGCAATGGGCTGCCAGGAGATCTCCACCTCTGCTCCTGAAATACCCAGTGCAAAAGCCCCCACTGGTGCTATCTGTGGCTCTGGGTGATGAGAGAAAACACAGCTGGTGGAACATTTGTGTTATGTCAGGAACTGTAGGAGATTCAAGAAAAAAGGAAGAGATTCTGGGGGGAAGCAGCTCCCAGAGGCTCAGGAAGCCTGGTGTGAGCTGCTAGCTTTACCACTCATTTATTGTGGAACATCAGCAAAACCTGTTTTTGAAATTGGTCATTACCCATAAGCTGGGAAATATTTTCAGACTACTCAGCTACACTGAGAAGTCTGAAAACTTAGACCCTCTGAAGGCTAGACTTTGGATGTCTCCTGATTTTCCCAGCTTACTCAGTGGGAGCTTCCTGAGGACAAGAATGTTGAAATATGGTGTATACATAAAGCAATTCTGAAAACCTGTGCCTTGCTTTATTGTTTACTTCCATTTTCCATCTTCTGTCATGTGCCTTGAGCAGCCTGCTTAATATTCCTGTGAAGATCTGTCTGATCACACCTGGGACCTGGATATAAGGAAGAAATTCTTTACTGTTAGGGTGGTGAGGTACTGGAATGGGTTGCTCAGGGAGGCTGTGAATGCTCCATCCCTGGCAGTGTTCAAAACCAGGTTGGATGAAGCCTTGAGTGATATGGTTTAGGGTGAGGTGTCCCTGCCCATGGCAGGGGGATTGGAACTAGATGATCTTGAGGTCCTTTCCAACCCTAACCTATGATTCTATGATTCTATGATACATAACCATCACTAATAAAAGTAACAAGCATTACCATCTTTTCCTGAGTAGACGATGGAAATGGAGCTCAGAGTCCCTTCTCCTTCATTGGTGTAGATGCCAACTTTCACTTCAAAAGGAGGGTTTAATACTTTAATTCCTATAAACATATTTGCTTGCTTCCACTGAAGCCACCACTGCTTTTGTCCAGGTTGCTGAGCCAAGAGGACGAAACATAACGATGTAGCCAGAACCTTCCCCATTTTGTAGCTCTTCTGGAACTGGCTGTAGTGACAAGGCAGTCAGTCAATGAGCATTTGCAAGTATACACTGTTTTAATTGAATCTTCATTCTCTAACTGTATTTTAGCAGTATTGATTTAGTTGACTGTGCCTTAGAGAAGATAATAATGTTTGCTCCATCAGTCAATGTAATATTGAAATAAAAATCAAAATAATAAATCTATTGAGGCAATCAATTTAGAAACAAAAAAGCTGATCAGCTCCATTAAAGTTATTCTCTTTCAGGCATGAAGTTTTCAAAATTAAAAGCATTTTAATCAGTACAGGTTGTAGCCGACTTTTTTTCCCCAAGGGGTGTAGGAATGGTAATTTTAAATAAATGATTCTTAAAGAAAAAATAAGAGTTGGCAAGGGAGCAAATAGATACACACAAGTGTGGTCAGCTGTAGAACTGCCTGCATATGAGTGCAGTACTTACATATTTTTTTTTAGTCTCAAGTGCATGAGGTTTGTTTAGAATGGAACTGTTATTTCAAGTCAACATGGCAAAATTAATGTTTCTATTAATAAAATCTTATGTCAAGATATGTATTAATGACTCATACTGAACAGGCAATTACATCAATACTGTATCCAGCATGAAATTTTGTTTTCATGGGATAAAAATACTTCTCTATTGGCTTCTCAAAGCAAGGGAACATTTATGAAACAAGAAAAGATCAGTAGTACATGGAGGAAGGAAGCATTTATTAAGAAAACTTCATTTATTTCAGATCCTTGCATCAGAGTGAGGTTCATGGAAAATCAGATACGGCAAACAGTGCAGAAAGAGGGAGAAAAACACAGGGGCAGAAGCGCAGACCTTGTGATCCCTCCTTGCTCCAATCTCCTCTCCTGCTGTTATTCCTGGGAGCGAGGAGCACTGATGGTGTGAGATGATGGGAGAAAAAAAAAGTCAGGAAGTACACCAGAATATTTCAGGGCACTTATTTCATTATTTTCCTCAGAAATTCCTTCTAATAATAAGCCTGGCCTGGCATAAATAACATAAGTGTCTTTCTTTAGCTGTTTTGCAAACATTAATTCCCCAATATACCCTCTTCTATCTCTTTTCCAGTCCTGAGAGAGTTAAACGTGAGGTATGATAGTTCACTGGGGATTTATAAGAGTTCAGGCTACTTTCTAGATCATTTAATTTGTTTTTCAGGCTTCTGTGACCTCAGATTTAATCAAGATGTTTAGTGAGTTCATCACAGAAAGATAGAGAGCTGTGTTCAGTGTTGTTAGCTTGGCATAATTAGTATTTCTTCTGTCTATTTTTCATGACACACTATGGAGTCCAACAGGATAATTTGATTGAAATGTCTCAGGTTGTTTTCAATTTTCATGTTCTTCTGCTCCCAAACAGTAGATCAGTAAAGGAGAAAATGAAACAAAAGAGTGAAAGATACTATAGAGTACAACAGGTCAGTAAAAGTGAAGTTTCATTCTGGAGCATGGAGAGTGGGAACCATTTGCAATAGTATTTATCTAATGGGGATTTTTTTTATTCTCTCTGATTTTTCCTCGTACTTCCCTTCCTCCCCCAAAAGGCTAGTTAAATGTCACAGGTTTTTAGCATACAGGAGAACACAAGTAACTCACTCAGCTGATGAATAACATCACTTTTAGTTTCATTTAATTCATTTTCCTTTCCTTCAATCCATAAGCTTGGTTGTTTCTTTGGAAAAACAATGAATTTGAGGGAGAGAAACTGCTTTTCTTGCTTAAGCTGAGCTAGAAGTCTTTTTTCTTTTCTTTTTTTTTCATGAAGAAATGTTTTTTATGACTTACAAAGGAAGCCCTGTCCCAAATTAGGAATTGAAGAGAGGGCATCTTGTTCATCCTCTGAGACAGATCTGATAGTGAGATATGTGGCCAGGCTCCCTGGCCCCTGCCCTCCAGTTTGAGTGCTGCTAATGGCATGGAGTATCTCCTACTTTAGTTATATACCCTCAGACCATCAGGGGAGGGATTTAATTAGGTGAGTCACATTAACTTCATGTATACTTTTCAGGGGTAATAAAAAAACAGAGGCGAGGAGATGTGTTTAGGGGAGTCTTTCCATAGGGTCTCAAGTTCTGATTAAGTGCTTGCCCCATCCCTGCATGGGCTTTGCAAGAGGCTGCCTGCCTTCATCAGGATGCCTTCAGGGAGGCTGGTGAAGGGGAGCTCCTTCCCACAATGCTTGCTTTCTGCTCTCTGAACTGACCTGTGCTCATCCATTGCAACTTATAATATAGTATTAACTGTTCTAAAAATGTATATTCTCTCCTCTCACTGGAGTGCTGGAGAATTAAAGGGCTCATCTCCTTTAACGCATAATAGGATATGTTTTGTCAGCACAGCATTCCAGAATGAAAAACATGTAAACAAAAGTATGAAAAATGTTAATGCAGAAAATGGCCAAGCAGATTAGTGTGTTAAGCACCTCCTGTACAATGAAGATAAGAGGTTTATATAGACTTCTAAACATCTTTATAACATGCTTCTTAAACTGTTTATTTTTATAAATTGTTCACTATAACACAGAAAACTTGCTGTATATCTTACAGGCTGTTTTCTCTCCAGATGCAGGATGAAATCCAGGCTCAGTTCAAGCCAATGACCCAAAACCTCTGGATTTCAGAGGGCTGTGATTTCACCCATGGACCCTTCCCCATTAGATGGCTTAGGTTAATTTTGCTAACAGTTACCTCCCATGTGATCACAAGCTCAGAATGGCTTCCTCCTCCTCCACTGATATTTGTTGGTGCCACAGCAGGAACTGGAAAACAAAAGACATTGGTTCTTGCAACTACCCACAACTACTGCCATGGGTCTTGTCAACTGGATGCTTAGAGCTTTTCCAAGCTTACATGCAGCCATTCTGCCTTTCAACACATCGAACAGGTACTATATTGTATAACAGTACATTTTAAATGAACTGAAATTATGTTTACACATTTTCAAGTTTATAAGGCTGAAGCCACAGATGTATGTGATACATGAGTACCCTGGTTCAAAAAATTAATTAAAGAAGCTACTAGCATCAAGTATCTGACATTATTATGCCTCATCAACTAATTGGCAAAATGATGTTCTATTCAGACTGTAGCTGCAACACTACTGATTTACTAATTATGCATTTGTTCAGTAAACATGTTGTTGGAACAATATATTAATTTTTTTGTAATTGGCTGTATGCTTTTCTTAGGAAATTCAAAACTTGCAATTTGCTTTTCTCCTTCTCCAAGACTGTAAGTGTCCAGAAGTTCATTAATTAGAGCTTGAATTCCCCAGTATTGTCCCAGGTGAGGTCAGGCAATATACTAGTGTCCCAGACTGAAGGGGTCTTGTCACTCAAATGACTCTTGGTGGCAAGGCAAAGAAAATATCAGCATTTTTTTCCTGTTGCTTTATATTTCCATAAAAGTACCCACCCCATTAGCCTATAAATATTGACAAATTTGGGGAACTAAAGTGTGATATAATGGATGGAATTTAGGCAGACCAACCTTGTTCTAATGGTAAAGTTCACTATGGAACTGCTTGAAAGAATAATATCATGTTCCTTTTCAGCTGCTGAGGAAGTATAAACAAGAGGGCAACTCTGGAACTGACTGAGCAGGAACCACCAATAAGAGGGCATTTATACTCTTTTCCATCTCCAAATCCTTGGTACTATTTTTAGAAATTTCAAGATTGATTTGCTCTCGCTGTCTGAAACTGGATGTTGAGACAGGGCTGAAGGCAGGGTAGAAATTGGTAGGATGGTTTCATCTCAAGCTTGTTCAAAGATTTCACAAGTTTTACGATGTCTGCCTGTCCTTCCCCATTCATCCACCCAGCGTTAGGCCAGCTGCAGGAGTGACAATAAAGGCAATAGCCCTTTCAGTTCATGCTCACTATCACTGCTAGATTCTGGTACACATATAAATCTTCATCCTATTTCACCCTCTCTAGAAATGTAGAAATTTCACAATAATTTTGTTGTGTAGTCATAAACGTAAGTGCAAGTGGACTAAGCTATTTTTAGAGTTCTGCATAAGTATTCTGTTTTGTCACTCACAATTAGTTTCTTACACACATCAGAGGTAAATAATCTAAGACGGAAAAGAATCATGTTAAAGGAAAAAAAATGCTAAAACAGACCTTCAATCTAGTGTTTCACTTCTTCACGAGCCAGTTGATGCTCAATTAGTTCATGTGTTAAATGTGTTTCGTACTTACTACATTTGCATTGGGAAAAAAATTGTACTACTGCTCAGCAGAGCCTCAACTGGGTCATAGTTGAGAAACAGATGAAAGTTTACAGCTGAGTGCACTAGCAGAGGCTCAATTAATTCTCAGCTCCATTTTAATGAAATGAACAGTGGCTCATTTGCATCCACAAATCTACTAATGCTCAGATTGCAGCTGGCAAAATAGCTATTATAACAGCAAAGTTCAAATTCACCCTCTCATGGCCAGACTTTTTCTGTCCACACTATCATATCACACTGCTTTCAGATCCCTAGTCTGATTAAAACAACAACCAAAGAAAAGGTAAATCGTTACTTCTGCCACTGCAGAACAATGTTTTGAGGCAGAATGATTTAGAGCAGTGAAGGGGTTAAGCAACTAAAAGCTGGAATCTTTCTATTCCTTCTGTTAAGCTTCAGACAGTGCTACACTTGTGCTATTGCTATGATAAATAATACTAATTTTATTGCTTCCTTCTCTTTCTAGCTCCAGCTTTGTGAAGCCCTCTAATAATAATAAAAAAACCCAAAACCAAACCACCCCCACCTTGAAAGATAAAAGCTTTTACTGACTATATAAGTGGGTTTGAACATCACTTTACAAAGCCCAATTGTAGCAACAGCAAGAAAGACCTTCTCAAGAGTAATTTTGACTTCATGATCAGTCATGAAATGGAGAACATGTATGTGTGATACTCGGGTGGGAAATTTAGAAAATCTGTACTCTTCTTCTCTGCAGCTTTTCTTTAGCCTTGCTTGCATGTGAATGTTTCCTAGTGTTTTCCTGCTGGAGGAAGGGATCATGTACCACTCAGACATACATCCCACAGACACCCAATCCCAGGCAAGATCAGTGCATCTTTCCATACTAGAGGCTCTCAAGCTCTTTACTTGAGAGCAGCCTGCAATCTGCTTTACTACCACACAGGCCAGGCAGTTCTGACTGCTGATAAGATTCATTTGGTGCCTCTCTGCACATGGAAAACTGACAAAAATCTAAAGGTTGGTGTTCCAATAATCAAATAGTTTTTTTCTGGCATCAGTACTAAGTATAAAGTTTTGCTTCAACAACAGGAAAGAGAACTTGTTAAATTTAAATCAACTGATTTAATACATTTTGAAGTAATTCTGCCTTGGGACAAATATTGTAGGTATTCTGATAAACAAATGGATCCCCCTTTCTAAGGATATATGTGTTTCTACTGTATAATGTGCAATACTGTATTTTGAGTTCTGTCTTGAAATGCAGCTTGCCAAACTTCAGAGCTTGGCAATTGAGATAAACAGAGAAGAGAAAGTGGATTGTAAAAGCTGCTTCCATTTTACTGTTTTCCATCCCATAAGTACTGATTTTATAGGTAAGAGAGAGTTGATAAGCAGAGGGCTGGGAGAAACATAAAACAAACCAAAGGTTTAGACTTCAAATAAATTGTACCAAATTGAGTGGATCAAAGGACTGACAGTGTCGGTCATCTAAGAATGAGCCTTCTTCCTATGAGGTTCCGAGTCCCAGAGATAGATGTATAAAGGTTAGACAGACAGATAGTAAGGATCCTGCCCTGGAATCAGTGGAAACTATTAGTTTCATTAGGCTTTGGATGCTATCATTTTTTTCTTCCAGTTAAAACCAATATCCTGTCCCTACTCATGCTCAGGTATCAAACATCCTCTGCAGCAAAGGGTTTATGTGCTTGTGCTAGGATATACCAGAAAGCTGGCTTTATAATTTCTTATGCAAGTGCCTGATCAGGGTATAAAAGCAATGAAATGTTGTATTCAGGCATGTGGATTAGATATATTTTGGGACATAATGAAGGGAGGAAGCAAAGGCCAGCTCAGCCTTTATTCATAGCCCAAAAGATCTTCAAACCAGAGAGCAAAGCATGTGGTACCTCAATCATTTCCAAGCATCTTTTTCATTGGTAATGCAGGTATGCTGTCATGAAGCCATATCAGTCACAGACTAAAATGCCAGACAGATATGTAAGTAACCCTGTAGGTTGAGGGGCTCTGCTGCAGTGAAATTCTCATACCGTGGAGGAGCCAACGTGTCTTCATGGAAAAAAAATTACAGAAGCTGAGGACTTACCTGCTGCTTTAGTTTTCTGTGGGGCTGATGGTCTGCTTGGCTCCCCAGTTCCAACACTGTTGCTGGCAACCACACAAATATTATGTTCAATCCAAGGGCTTAATTCAACCACTGTTGCCTTGTGAGTCCTACCACTAATGACTTCAGGAACTAAAGGCAAAATAAATATGTCAGTGACAATGTATTTTTGAAATAATTAATGGTATATGCAAATTAATGTTATATATATAAAAAAGAAAACAACTCTCAAATTGCTCACCTGTTGAAACTACCTGCCCTCCAACTGAGAAAGGAGTCCTTGTTTGAACACTGTAGATCTGGACTGGACTATTATCTATTCCAGACTTCCAGGATAACACAGCAGTAGTGCTAGAAATATGTTCAACTTTAACATCTTCTGGTGGACCTGGGGGGCCTAATATGATTAGCATTTTAAGATGAAGAGGAGATTTGCAGTTGGAATGTGTTGGGCAATTCTTACTTTCTCAAGTCAGTGAAATTATTAATAAAACTGCAGTTTCATAACAGCAGCACAATCTCTAAATGATGGCTTCATGCCTGTTTTACATTTTTCATATTAATGAGGGGTTTTGAGTCAGGAAAATTAATGTCCTCAGGTTACTAATATGAGAACTACAAACAAGGGAATGATTTCTTTTTTTGTATGACAAAGAAAGTTACCCAATGTGTCTTTTGTTGAGCCATCCAATGTTTCCAGAATTCCTATTGCATCTAAGCAAAACTGAGGTTTACAAAGATTTCTGAGTTCTGCTAGGATTCAGGGGATCTACCTCCATCACAGCATTTCTCTTGCTGCTGGCAGTGAAAAGATTAGTTAGTTGACCATAGAAAATTTTTCATATTACTTCCAAATAGTGGAAAGGAAGCAGATCTCTTGATTTTTGTTTTCTTTTTTTTTTTTGAGCCTGCACAGTGACCCAGACATGACCAGTAAGGAGCAGCAGGCAGCAGTCTGCTGAAAGTAGAGGACTTTCCTATGCCCTGCCATGTTGACCTGTGTGACCAGAAAAGTTTACCTTAGGAAGATGCCCAGGGAGAATTGCACAGATCTCCCTGGATTAGCTGCACACTAGGATCATGTTGACCAAAGTCTCAGTTCAATTCTGGAGCCAAGAGTACAAGATATATAGCATTTCACTTTTGAAATGTTGAATTGATACCCAAGGAATCATTTAAACAACAGCTGATGATAAGAATTTCTAATTCCTCCAGAAGATATATGTGTTTACATTTAACAGACGTACCTCTTACAATTATATCTACTGTTGCAGATTGACTGTCTAAAGTTGTTTGTACCATGCACACATATTTCCCAGAATGATGTAGCTGAATATTTCTTATCATCAAATCCCCAACAGATTCCTGGAAATACAAGAAAAGTAAACTAATCACTCACAACATGGTTTCCACGCTGGACATTTTTATAAATTGCTCCATATTTATAAAAAAAATCAGCTTTTAAATTAAAATATTCATAGCTATCATCAGTTTCTTTCATGTGGACATTTTTATTATGGCTTCACAAATAACTCAAGTGCCTTTATGAAATTTAAGAAAGAAAAATAAATAGCTGCAGCCTTTGTAAAGAAACAGTGATTCACCATGAATATAAATAGTGATGGAAGAATTATGATAAATATTTGTGTCATCTAAAGACTGTGGCAAATAGTTTCATTAAGCACTATGGAGTTTAAGAAACTTACTTTTCCAATTCTTTCAAAATGATGTATTCCTCTATTAAAATCAATTCTACTGCCATTGAATGACCATATGAACACCACTTTGACAGAGGGGTCATGAGACACCTGGCACGGAAGAACTATGCTTTCTCCAACTGTTACATCCATATTAGAAGGTGGAATAGTAATTACAGTTCTTGCTGTAGAGACAAAAAAAATATTTTTTATTAAAATAATAGTAGATCTTGAATGAGTTTTGTACCATTTGTGAAATTATTTAAAATTGGCCAAAATGTTCCATAATAAACAAAATTATCTCTAATGTGGTGATGATTTCAGAACACTTACCTGTGTGTAGCCTATTACTTTTGCAGTGTCAATGCAATGAGCACAGTGTGCCTCTGAGAGCGAGCAGATGTCAGAGGCAACCTGCTAAATTAGTCACGTGCTACTTTGTAAAGCCTATAGTCAATAGATATGATTTCAGCTGAAAAAGTGCAGACTTCATTACTAAGATTGTTAAAAATATGTCCGCAGTTCTTTAAACCTGAAAATCACTCCTTACAGGAAACTGCAGCAACAGCAAAATTGCTGCTCATCTGTTTACTTTATACATTGAGATCCTTAATCTATATCAATGTTAGTGCTAGTTTCCCTCACAATGCTGTTTACGTTACAGCTTCAGAGAAGATATCTTCACAGACAGAAAAACTGTTTATGTAATCTCTTTTAACCCCTTACATTGAGAAACAAATTTTCAACTCTTATTAAGGGAAGCAGTAGCTCCCTGAAGAGGAAAGAAATAGGTTTATATGGCTTCACTTTTCTTGAAATGACTGGCAGACAGATTATAGATAACAACCACTTTGTTGTAAGCAATTCCCTTGAATAAAGCTTTTGCACATGAACGTGTTATAAAACAGTGAGAATTTAGACACATCTATAAAATGAAAGTAGAATCTCTTCAACAATATTAATATGTTCTGAAAAAAATGAGAGAGGAGGAGAAGAAAATTTGCATGAGCTGTATTAGCTCAGTGTTCTAGCTAAACTCTGTGTTGGAGTGTACTTGAAAATTCAGGATTTTAGTTTTACCGAAGCCTTGGTTTCAAAAGAATGATGCATGATAGGGCATCCAACCCCTTAACTTCAAAAAACATCTTCATTCACACTGTCACCATTATTGCAGTAACTGATTAATATGTAGGTACAGATAAGCAATATGGACTGAAACCTGAAAAGCTTCTTTCCAGCATCTGAACTGCACTTAGTGAGTGACTGTTACGGTACTGGTGAAGTAGAAACAAGGTGGAACATTGTGTTTTCTCCTAACCTTTTAAAATAAAGCTGGATCTCACTGGTTTCAGTGGTACACTTTCTGTAGGCATCAAATAACATTTGGCAATGAAAACAAAGAAAGTACTTGTCTGTTTTTTTGTTTTTATGAACAAACTCAGTTTTTTTTTCTGGGTATCATTAAGTATCAGAAGTTCTCATTGAGTTAGAGCTCAGGCATGGAACATGCTTTCTCAGACTTCTCTGTGTACTCTCTTCTTCACAGCCACGTATAACTATTATTGTGGCAGCTCCACCAGTTTGTCTGAAGTCAAAGACCCCAAAAATGTGAAGACCTCATATGACTCTTAAAGATACTCGATTATTAGGTTAGAGAAATCTGTTCCTTTCCCTGGAAGCAGTGTGTCAGATGCAATAAATTCCAGATGATTCAAGGGCCAAATTCTTTGTTGGCACAACTCCACAGATTTCAGCAAACACTGTCAAAGAGCTTAGCTCCATAAATCTCAAATAAAGTAATTCCATTGTGAAATACAGGTAACTTTTATAGAATAATTTTGACAACTACAAAGAACTGCCGCAAAGTTTCCTTTTCTTGCTTTTTCTCCTGCTTTTCTTATTCTCACAGCTGAAATAGAACTGTATGAATAACACTTTGAGGACCAAAATTCTATTACATGCAATAATGCTGCATATGTTAGAAAAAAGAAAAAAGAAATAATACCCTGGTATATGTTAATAATTGGAAAATTGCTTTCATGATAACTGGAACTTCACTTTGCCACGAGCAGATGGAAAGGCATGATCTTCTGGTCTGATGTGACCCTCCGAACTCGGCATCTCTTCCTCCAAAGTCATCCTGCAAGACTCTCTGCTTCCTTAAACCTGTAAACTGTGTTCATCTCCACACTGAGCTTTTAAAGCCAACAGAACATGGCATAGGAGAAGCAAAAGTCTTTCCCTAAATACCAAGATTGACTTCAAAGTGAAAATTCTACATTGCTTGGAATGTTAATGACACACTTTCTCCCAGGGTTTTGTCTGCTCTGTCCTTAGCTGTGCAGGAGAGATGTCTCCATACATGTTCTTTCATAACTGATGCAAAAGGTTATGCCTGATTCACTAGAGGGTGTCAAAGGCTCTGTCTGGAAAGTTAGCCTGGACTGTCCCCAACCTGTTGTAGACCCTGGGTCTGATCTCTACAGTGGAGCTGGGAGAACCAGGAGGTGGGAACTGGTCCTCTGAAATTACTGCAAGGGTCACCTCCGCAGTTTCTCTCTCATGTACAGTGTAACTGCCCTGGGAATGGACAGGGCTGGCCCTAACGAGGCTTGTTTACGGTGTCAATCAATTAGATAGACAGCAGCATGTTTCCTGAGCCTCCCACTGGTAAGCTCAGTATTTGGGTATGAGTACACAGTGGTCAGAGGGTTCATATTCTCAGCCTTCTCAGACAGACTGCACAGCCTGACATGAGCTCCTTGCTGCCAGGCATAAACTGCTGCTGGTATTTTGTCTTACTGAAAGCTGATTTGTATCTGTTTTGCATTGTTCTGATGACAGCCCTTTGAATTGGGTATTCTCCTAAAATTCAAATAGAGGCACATATACTAAGGGTGAAATTCACTTTTTCTGCTTTAGTTCATACAGTACCAACAAAACTTTCTGGTACTACTGAATTGTCCATGCCTCAAGATTTCCTTGTCCTTCAAATTTCTCTGTAAAATATTTACCCTTCATAAGACCCACATCACCTCTACTGCCACAAGACATAATGTCCCCTAATTTTGTAACTCCTGCTTCTCTGTATTGGATGGTTGATCACCAGGATCGGTGCATTTTGACTCTTCTACAATACACTGTGTACAATTACAGTATTCTATAAATAAGTAAAATACTATAAATAAAATCAATTTATTTCCATGGAAAAGTCGAAATAAGACTAAACAAGAATGATACAAACAGTATTGCATGGAATTTGTAATCAGATTCCATGGTTACATTCAAAAATCCATAGAATACAAATAGGACATTATGTCCTAGTCTTTGCAAAATCTTTAAGCCTCCACCAAAGCCAGCTGCCAAAGGATAATAGGTTTAAACTTAAACAGGGGAAGTTCAGGTTAGATAAGGAAGAAGTTCTTTACTGTGAGAGTGGTGTGGCACTGGAACAGGTTGCCCAAAGAAGTGGTAAATGCTCCATCCCTTTCCCTTGAACACAAGGCCAGGTTGAACAGAGCCTTGGGCAACATTGTCTGGGGTGAGGTGTCAGTCAGGGAGGTGGAACTAGATGATCTTAAGGTCCTTTCCAACCCAAACCATTCTATGATTCTATGATTCTATGTTTTTATTGTACAGGAAGGGACAATTAGCTCCAGCTGGCTATTATAAAACTGGGAATATTTTGAAACTTTTCTTCATGACAAGGTTCCATTAACAATATGATTGCCTCATTAAGTCTGTCATGTAATTTCTTGCGTCCTTGTTTGATCACACATGCAAAAAGATCAGAAATGAGACATCTGCAATCCTGTTCTAAGAGGTTATTGGAAGGAATGAAAATTATAGAAATCATTTATGTATTAAATCCTATTGAATGCCTCCTTAGGGAAAAAATAAATATTTGGGGAAAAAAACATGCATTCTGTGGAACCCTCTAGTGAACTGGCATTTTTGAATATCAGAATAAGCCTTGGGTGATACCATTTAGTGTGAGGTGTCCCTGCCCATGACAGGGGGGTTGGAACTAGATGATCTTAAGGTCCTTTCCAACCCTAACTATTCTATGATTCTTATATGAAGGTTTCTTATAACACAACAAATCCCAGTATCTATATCCCATTATTATTCTAAGAAGTCTGCTTGCATATTGGCATGAACCTGTCTGCCTCCACCAAATAAATATTGAAAACTGTCTTTTAGTGAATTATACTGGGTTTGTGTGTGAGTTGTTTGAGGTTTTTTTTTAGCAGTGTTAGCAAAAAATACATTTTATTATGGTTTTATTATCCTTTTCTGTTTCTTGTTCTAGCCTTCTCATATCCAGTGATAACACTGACATAGAGTGGTTCACTTCTGCAATATTTTCTGCTTCTTTTATGGGCTTGTCTTTAAGACTTCCACCTCAAATACTTTTAAAAGCTTTTAAAAGCTCTTGGTTCTACATTATCTATCTATCTTGCTTAGCAAGTGCAGACATATGGAATACATGGCAAATCCTATTCCAGAGGAGAAAACAGATAAGATGTGAGCGCTGGAGATATAATAAAGACTTCTCACACAAAGAATAAACAACTCAATGAGCAGCAATAAACTTAATTTGCACATTAGATATGCTTTTCCAAGTTCTGACATTTCAGTTGAAAATAATGCTGAAGCAATGAGGCCTATAATTGAACAGCCAAAACTTCTCCAGAGGGGAAACAAAAACAAATGTTCCCTGCAAACAAGATCATTTTTATACCATGTTGTTACTCGGTGTTTTAATAAACTTCATAAATGCCAAACAAAATATTTTTTCATGTTTTAATGCAATTTTCCCATATTGCTCCATTAGGATGCACGTATGTGATATGTGAAGTGGTATACAACCTTAATGAAGTCAGAGCTGCCTAAACCCTAAACCACTTGGTTTATTCATTGCTATCTGTGCTGTAACATCATCTCAGATTGCACGTTGCACTGCATCAAAGCTAATTGTTCTTTCATACTATCAGTATGAAAAATACTTTTGCCAGATGCAGTAGGTTAGGGACGAGGTCATGCCTGTGGGCTACAGCAACCATTCTGAAGTCAGTGAAAAGAAGAAAATTAAGAAAAAAGAGATAGTTACAAATTACATTTAATAATGTACTCTTCTTGTAACTACAGACATTATTATTGTTAGGTGTTTTGCAAAACTGATAAATATGATTACTATAAGCTCAGAAGTTCCACTTTTTGACTTGTTCTTCTCACTTAAAATCAACAAATTTGAGTACTTTTATAAGTAAATGTCCATACTGAAAAGACCACGTGGGATCAAATAGAAAAAAACATAGTAAGTGTGCCTCAGTGATCAAATATCAGATCATAGTCATTTCATATGCTGCTCATAGGAATTTCTATGCAAAAAGTGATCTCTTCTCATGTCCTCCAGCTCGGGACTACTCCACCTGAGCAATAAGCTTCTACAAATTCTTTTCACTCCTGGAACTAGACCATCCATCAGCACAGCAAAAATTTGAAGCAAAAGATTGCTTTGGACATAATGTACTCCAACGTGTTCCACAATGTATTTAAGTGTGTTTCAAAGAAGGGTGAAAAATACTGCAGGGAAGACACTGCGCTGCTGATCATCACTGGACTGGGACCAGAGCCAGAGTGTGCCGTCACACCACAAGCTCAAACCCAGCACAGACAAGCTGCAGCTTTGGAGGGAAGGAGGATTACAGCAGATGTGACCCTTTAAATGTGATGTGCCTCCTAACCCATAACTTGATTTTCTGGATGTTTAAACTGATAACCACAGGATGGCTGTTAGGGAAGTTATTTATACATTTCCAACAAAAGCATCACAACATCTCCAAAGACAATTCTTCACCTCACCAAGTTGGTCTGAAAAACTTAGTTGATGAACTTGCCTGTGCCTCGCAGTTCTCTCAGCCATGACTTTGTACAAGTCCAGTCCAGCTGGGGAAGATCTGTGACCAGTGAGAGCATGCAAGGAGGATAGAGGGGGGAAAGGACAGAAGCAGGTAGCTTGGCTTTCCAGTCCTAAGACTTTTTTCTGGTTTATATGGAAGTGCAACAAAATGTGACTGACAGACAATTACATGCCCTTAATCAAAACCTTAATCAAAACCAAGAGGAAAAAAAAAAGGAAAAATAGAAGAAGAAAACATGACTGGCATTTGAGCTGGAAGTGTTGTGCAGCCAAGCCACTCTTTGCTGACATCCATATAAAGTTTGGGAAACATCATGGGTAGCTATGTGGTCTCACTTTGGCACATCTCATCAGATTCCATCAGTCATTTTGTCTTAGAGGACATAGCATTTGGATTCTTACAACGAACTTGATGGGACAAGTTCATAGTGATGACTCTCAAAGAGGCAACTTTCTTTTTAAGGAAACAATTAAAATTTTATCTCATATGCATAATGGAGAAGAAAATAAAGGTAATGTGAGAGGGCAATGTTCCTCATTCCCCCTTCAGAAAAACCCCTGTCTAGCTACATTAACCTGTAGTTAACAGTTGAAATGGTTTAATTAAACCAAAAACGTAAGAAAGGATAAGCAAAAAGTCAAATGCTTACAGATAAAGGGGTGTCCTATGAAATGAGGTGCCTTAGTACTAGCATCCAGGAAAACAAACTAGTCTGAAAGTGTAGAAGATACCCTAACAGAACCCTTGTTTTATTATTAATGCAGCAATATGACTGGAGTTGTGCTGTGGAAGATGGCCATTTAAATATGCAGAATTAAAAAGCCCTGAAAAGGGCCAAAGAGGTTTTGCTTAGCTCTGATTTGTTTTGGAGTTATTTACCAAAGTAGTGTACAGCAGATGGGGTGCAAGGAAGGAGTGGGTGGCTTCAGGATCTGCAGGAATGCATCTTGTGCAACATGTATCTGTCCTATGCTGAAGCCCACCTGTTTTTCAGATTACTTCATAACATCTTATTTCTTTTTGGCACCCCAGCTTTAAAGACTCTTGTGTAGTCTCAGATGTGATATAAATGGTAAATGAGCTGAATAAACTTATCCAAGCACACTGCATAGGGTACACTGAACCTCCAAACTGCCTCAGTGTCGTATCAAACGCTGGCCCTGCAACTGTTCAGCCCATACCTGCAATATCTAGACAGTACTGCAGTGAAAATATCGTTATTAATGTTACCTCCTGTTCCTGTAGATATCTTGGGAGACCTCCCTGATAAACAAATTGATCATCGGAATGGTGTGCTCATGAGGCTTTCTTTGCTGCAGGCAGTGGTGAGTTCAGTTTCAGCTTTAAACTGCAAGCAGAAACCTGTCAATACTAGCACTGACTGGCACAGACTTGGGCATCCTAATGAAAAAAGGCATTTACCTTTTAATATTCATAAAGCACAAAAATAAAAGCCCAAACCCTAAAGTACCTTTCACAGTCAGGTTCCCTGAACTTCTGGCAACTCCAAACTGATTTGTTGCTATACAGATGTACACCCCGGCATCTGATTTGGTAATGTTATAGAGCCTGAGACTGCTGTCCACTAGTAAGATGACCCTGGGGAACAAAATAAAAAAGAAGAAAAAAATACTTGTATTACAGGAACTATAATAGAAATGCAATGCTATTTTTAATATTTAAATTCTTCTATTATACTTTTTCTCTTCTACAGCAAGCTGAATATGTATCAACCGATTTTCACCTCTGCTTATTATTGATTTCTATATTAGGAATGTTATATTGACATACTGGAGCTGACTGTTAACTTGTCTAGATGACTTTCTTGCAGCAAAGTTTGGAGTCTGAAGAGAAAGAAAGAAGACCCAAGTTGTTACCTACTGTGCTATATTTTACCATAGGGGTTTTTTTTATTTCAAATCCCAATGCTCCCATGCCATACTAATATTGTGTCTGAGCCCAGCTGCTTCTCCAATTTTGTCAGGGTTATTAAAAGATATTAGCAGACTAGCTGAGGTGCTGAAATGCCATCTCACAAGCCAAGAAGCCAAATCAAATACATCGCTGTCTCACAGGGCCCTCAAATCACCTTATTAGTCACCATGTTGTATACATCAATTTGCAGAGTATTGGGTAAATTGCATTTAATGGTAATTTCAGGACCACTCCTGGGTTTTAAGGACAAAATTAATTTCTAAGCTTGTTCATATGCTTCTTCATGTCAATGAGATACTTTAGGATGTAAATCAGTACATAGTTCAATTTCCCTTAGGTAAGCTTTCATTGCATGCTCTTTGCTTTTACATACAAGGAGAGCAGTTCAGGGTTTGGGGATTTTCTTCACAAATATAGAGAACGCATATATAACAAAGGTAGGGAATTGAAAACTGAAAGCTGAATTGGGTAAGCAATGAAGTTTAAGACAGAAAATAATGTTTCATTAATTTTGTGTCAGTTCTTCCATGCACCTGGTGGTGATGAAGTTCTTGACCAAATTTTTGTGAGTATAGTAAGACAGTGGGCTGAAAGACATTAAGTTCTTGGAAGTTTCATGGAAATGGGATCAGGGTCTCTCTATACAGGCCGTCTTGCCAGTAAGGACACTGCATGAGCACACTCCTTTGTAAGGCATCAAATAATTTGCACCCAAACGAGAAGAGCTGCGCTCAGATGTCATACTTTCTTACATCTGACAAAATACAGCTGAAAGTCACAAATTCACAGGAAACCAGGCTTCATTCATTCCAGTGCTCACATAAGCACTGCATTATTTTTTTATATTCCTCTTTTAATTGACATTTAAATCTAATACAAGAATCCTTTCATAAAGAGAAAATATCTAATTCATGCATCACATCTTGGGCATTTAATATTTATTACTAACAACATAAGATTGGATGATGTAATGAATTATTAAAAGAAATGAATAACAACAAGAGCAGAAGTTGAAGCTGGCAGTAATATCATAGCCATTAAACACACAAAAAACATCATAGTGTCTTGCTGCATTCCAATCTAGTATTTATATGCTTGTAGCTATATATGTAACACATATTAGATCTTGCTCTGTTTCCCGTAATATGCTCCCAGCTTCTCAAATGATGAAGAGAAGCTAGACTTGGATTTCAGGGGGTCTTCTCACATCCCCCTGGTTTCATGTCTCCAACTCTTGTCTGACCTTACCCTAACAAAAGATTTAGGAAAAAGAAAAACTGAGACATCCTTGTGGTGCTGGGCACTCTGTCACTGGGGTGTAGAGCTGAGAGGGGAGGGGATTTAGGCTTGAATGAAAAATCTTTGTTTCCTTGGCAATAATCACCAGGTACTGCAGCAGTTGTTTGCATGCAATTTGATATATGATGAGAAAAGACATTCAGGTTTAATAATCCATCATATATCCATATTAAACTGGAGAGGAGCAAAATATGAAGCAACAAAGTATGCTCTTCCCTATAATGCTGTATCAACTAAATGACATTTTTCAGATAAGGAAGGATGAATAATCATGACAGAACTGAGACTCTGCTGATCCATGATGCTGTGCATTAAAACAAGAAACTATAGGTGCCTCTCCCTCTCAGTATAGGGACACATCTGATAACAGTGTTTCAAAGGCAGGTTTAAGTATTTAACATTTGCAAGTATTCCGCCTATGCCTCTGCAATTTTCTTTGCACTAATGATGCATTTGTCCACATTCATTTGCACCAGCCACAAGAAAAAAAACCTCATTAGAAACTGCTGGTGATAATATAGTTGAATCAATTGACTGGTTAGCTAACATACGGTGGCTTCATCAAACGGTATCGAAAGAGATTCAAGTGTGAGTCAGCAAATGTTCATAAATTGGGTACCTGAGTAATACTTTATAACAAGCTGCTGTAGTGTCTTTCTCAACATCATCATCTCAACATCATAAGCCGTGTTATTTTTACTGCAGTTGCACCTAAAAGATCTAGGTACAAATTGGAATCCAAAAGTGGACATGAGGCAAAAAGAAGACAGTCCCAGTCCCTGAAAGCTTCCAGTGTTGGTAAATATACAGAAAAAGCACAGTTTATGAAAATCAAGGGGAGAATCATAGAATGCACATGCTCTCTGCTTAGTGCCCCATGGGTTTCTGGCTAGGGCTTTTTCACTAAAGTTTAGTCATGTCTTGCTCAGACGTTCTTTCATCTACTCTTCATTAGGAACTGAAACCTGAATAATTCCCAGGTTCCTCATCTATTCACTAAGAGGAGTTTGTACCCACTCAAGAGCTGATGAGGTGATGTTTGATCTGAAGAAATGCTGTTCCAAAACAATGGCTGGGCAGGAATGTCTCTTTCGGTAGATCAAAACGGAGCTTAGCAAAAAGATACCATGAGCTAATAAAAGCTTCAGAGTTGTTTGAAACAGAGGTCATGCTACCTAAAGACAATTAGAGAGTTAGCAGTAAATAAGACACTCAGGCTGAATTTATGTAAAAGCACAAAGGACTCCAGAGTAATTAGTTAACAGGAAAGGTTATAAAAGGGAAAAAAAAAAGTTAGTAATTTCCAGCTGTACTGAAGTCTGTGTTAGGAGAGGGATGAGAAAGCAGAGCACAGCAGAAAATCAAGATGATGCCTTTCAAATGCAAGAAAAAAAAACACCCAGCTGCCACAAAAGAAGTTGCCATAAGCTTCCCTAGAGTCAAGACTTTATACCATGGGTGAGTTCAGAGGGGCTGCACTTTATCCTCATCCATTTGTCTTTCAAATCATGGAACTGTGATTCTGAAGACAATGGAAATATTTCCTTTAATGGGCTTTGGATCAAGCTCTAACAAACGTTTTAAAAAGAAGCTGTGAAACACATCTCACCTGCTGAAAGTCTTGCTGAAAACTGCTACTTTCCACAACATTTTAGACTGCATGAAGGCTACAGATAATAATTCCTAGCATTTGCATCAGAAGACACGATAATTCCACATACTGAGACAAGACAGGAAAGTTTATCTTGTCCAATATAAAGTAGGTAGAATATTTTGTCTGCCAGGAAAACTGGACTTCTCTCAATAAGTAAGTGCCTGTCGAGGGACAAAAATCAAAAAGATCTGAGGCAGATCTGATAAATGCATCCCTGCAAAAGAAAGAGGGGAAGGAAGGATGAAATATGCTACTTGGGACACAGCTGTTCGTAAATCCCTGTTGCAGCAAGGGATTGCTTAAGCATAAGTCTAACTCTAAACTGGCTTCTCTGACTTACAAAATCCTTAAATTCTTATCAGACTAGTGCTAGCACCTGTGTTCCTGCCTGAATTACCCATGTACTACCTCTGGGTAAACAGCTCAATTAGGCAAAGTCACTATGACAAAAGGAAGAAATGAAAATCCAGTTACATAAATCCATACAAAGTTAGTACACACAAGAGCTAATTAGAAATTCCCAGGATCACTAGATCCTGGGAATTTACCCTGCAGAAAGATGGATACGTTGGGTGCAGTTCATTCATGTGGCTCTGTTGTGGTTTAAGCCCAGCTGCCACACAGCCCACTCACTCACTCTGCTCCTTCCTGCCTCCCCAACTCCCGGAGGGATGGGGAGGAGAATCAAAAGAATGTAACTCCCACGGGTTGAGGTAAGAACAGTCCAGTAATTAAGGTATAACACAAACCACTGCTGCTACCACCAATAATAATAATGATAAGGGAAATAACAAGGGAAGAGAATACAACCACTTACCACCTGCCGACTGATACCCAGCCCAGCTGAGCAGTGATCTAACCCTTCTGGATAACTGCCGCCAGTTCTACATCCTAAACATGACATGCTGTGGTATGGAATACCTGTTTAGCTAGTTTGGGTCAGGTGTCCTGTCTCTGCTTCCTCCCTGCTTCCCCTGCTCCCTGGCAGAGCATGAGATTCTTAGAATCATAGAATCATAGAAGAGTTAGGGTTGGAAAGAACCTTAAGATCATCAAGTTCCAACCCCCTGCCATGGGCAGAGACACTTCACACTAAACAATTTCACCCAAGGCTTTGTCCACCCTGGCCTTGAGCACTGCCAGGGATGGAGCATTCACAACCTCCCTGGGCAACCCATTCCAGTGCCTCACCACCCTAACAGAACTCAGAAAGTCCTTGGTCAGATTAAACATTACTTAGCAACAACTAAACTCATCGGTGTTATCAGTGCTGTTCCCAGGCTGAAAGTCAAAACTACAGCACTGCACCAGCTACTAAGAAGGAGAAAAATTACTGCTACTGCTGAACCCAAGACAGGATCATAGGAGTGTAAGGCAGCACTTAAAGCCCAGTTCAGAAGGGTGTCTAGTCAGTTTTCCAACCACAGGATATCCCTGATGGGGTAAACATGCAGCAGCAGATACCACAGCCCTTTCACAGCACCAAGTGACCCAGTGTTTGAATCTAGATATAATGCCTTTCTATATTAGATGAAATCTGTCTTCAGGAATTACTCCAAAGCCCTTTGAGTCTCTCCCAACCTTTAGTCTCACAACAGTTTGTGAGAGGTTTTTCCCTGTTTTATTTAAAAGACATCTTTTTGTTTGTTTTTAATCTGTTCATTCCATTGGATTGATCCACATCCTTGTCCTCTCTGAGTGACTCCATTATTACACAACATAAGCATTATATGAAGAAAGGGAAAACAAGCAACCTATCCAAGGTCTGCTAGAGTCAAAACTGCTTAATGTTCAAAAAAGAATACTTTGTAATGTTTCTGTAAAAGACATTAGACTGGGAAGAAGTGAGAGCTCATTAAAATTGTCACACATACTTTTTAAGTAAAGAACTTGAGAAATCAAGAAGGGTTGATAGGTACAGCTTTTAATTAACCAGGCCAAACAAACCATCTCTGAAAGTGTTGTCTCATGTGAGTGAAAGAGTGTTGATGGCTATTTGCTTTGATCTTAAGAGTATGAAGGAATAATATGTATTTAACAAGGCTGATAGAAAAATAAAATCTGAGAAAAGACAGAGGTGTCAACTCATTAGATTTTAATGTGTAGCAGAGGTAAATTTTGTGCATTGCTATACTGTTCAGGCAATCTGTTTTAGAGGTGTGATTTTAATTCATAGATGTGTATTACATTAGCTCAATACAACAAATGTCTTTGAAATCCCCATCAAAATTGGTTGACCTGTACTGGTGTAAAACTGGGCGCATATCAAACTTACTTCTGCAGGTTTCAGCACTGCCAGTAGGGTAGCTATCTCTTCAAGAGTGTAAAGTAATTCCTTTCAAAATAAAGTAGCCCTGATACTTAATGTAAAGATTCACTCTTCTGTCTGCCTCTAACATCAAGTGTCTGACACCTCGCAATGTTATTGAAGTCATGATCATAGCACTGTGCAGATAAAAAGGGAGTATACTGGATCTGATGAAATCAGAGGCAAAGTAATTTTTATTATCTGAGAAATCCTATTTGAAACCGTGTCTTCTCTGTCTCACTTTACTGCTCAAGAGCAAAACTACTCTTGCTTTCATAGGCAATGAAAAGATATATATTCAGATATGCTAGCAGACATTGAGACAATAACCGACTTTTTTAATTTTACAAAGATTGAGAAGAAAGAGAGAGGCTGAATTAAAAAGTACAAGGGGAAGTAAGTGAGGAGCAGAAGCATGAGCACAGCTCTCAAGTGAGTCAGAATTACTAGTGATTTATGCATATGTAAATGTGAGTAAAGTTTGACTGAGTGAATGAATTGTGCCTACTGATGACAGCTCTGGTATTTTTGAAAAGGTCCCACTGAGTCCCATCTGAGATCCGACTGTCTGTATTATATGGTAATGATCTTTGTACCTGTTTATCCTATTCTGAGTGTAATTTGTATGCTAATAGTATTGCCATTTAATAAGCTATGCTTAAAGAAAGACTTCCCCTATCTGCATTCAGCTAGATATAAAAGAGCTTCAGAGCTGATTGACAATGAACTGGAAATAAAATAAATGCCATTAAACTATGTGTTAACTATTTGGATCAAAACAAAATTACACAATCTAGCTGAATACTCTTATTAAAGTATTTTAGAAATGAATACTATTAGTAGTGATAGAAGGTGACACTGTAACTCTGTTCATTACTATTCCCTAAATTTCCCTTCTGTTCCTGTTAATGAACTTATTTTTTGCATTGAATCTCTGTAGTTTAGGAACACAAATATTTATGTCACTATATACAGACTTCTGAACTGAGTTATACTCCATCATAAAGCTTTCAGATAAAATACATTCTTTTCAGGAGATGGTTCTCCCTTTAGCATAAAATAGCAAAACTGGTTTTGCCCTGTTTTTAACATACTCAAATATTAAATGTGGGACAGATGTTCTCCTGTGATGACCAAAGAAAAAAGTTGCAAAAATGGTATGTGTCTAGACATGTCTAAATATATTGTAGTAATATGTCTCAAAACTTGCAGCTGGGGAATACTGGACAACAGCACCTCTATGTGTATGGGAAAGAAAGAGTTGTCAAACAACTAGTTTAGTGATGAAACAAAATAAACCCAAAAAAAGCAACACCAGAACATGTTTCTTGCTGTGTTTTAATCCTTTCAGCTTTCTAAATCTTTGTGACAGTTTCAAGATGCTTGTGAGCCTGGTCATCCTCATTCTGCTGTTTTAAAAAAACACATTTGTGGTCTTTTCCCACATAGAGAACTTGGTCTTGTGTCATATTTACAAGATATGGCCACTTTGTGGCTCTTCTCTTCCATATGTCTGTCCTTGCCCTATTTCAAATGTGCATCTAAACAGTGGATATCGTGATAGGAGAGATGCAGTAGAACTTGAACTGAGATAAGAGCTAATCTTAGCATGTCCTGCCTGTCAAAAGGAAAGATTCCTTGGTTATTAGTTTACCTTGTGGGCAGGACATAACAAAACACTGAATTTATGTAGCCATACATTGATTAGTCTGAACATTCATAACATAAAAAGATGGTGATGTATTAGAACATGAAAAGGAAAGGATCAGGAACCAGACTTTGCAAAATTTTGTTATGGTAATCCCGGTAGAAAATGGACTGAATTGCCAAAGAAAAAGGTTGCCAATTTTTCTATTTGTCAACAAATTCTGCTAGTTTTATGAAATCTTTGTAACTCCGGTGCATCAGGGAAAAAATCTTTCAGCACAGGATGGTATGCCCCCATTACTAATATTCAATATAATCCCACCATTAATGATTATTTTTATGATTCAGACATTCCTAGGAGTTCAGACAGCCATTTGTACAACCAAATTCACTCCAGATGTAAAACTAAGCTCTTAATATGGGACTTAAGTAGAATTTAAACAGTACATAAAGCCCTGAATTACCTCTGTGTGGGAGTTTAATTCACTTACAGGAATCTTCTTCCCTATCTTCTTGTCAGAACATATTTCAAAAATAAAAAGTACAATAAAACCTTCTATAATTCTATATATACAACAAGCAACTGACACCAGGTACACAGTGTGGTACTGGCTTCTTTTCAGAAGCCCTGTGTGGCATGTTCATGTGCACATACATCCATTAGAGATATTGGATGAACAGTGTTCATTTTCAGTGATTTCAACTTCCATACTGATGACTCATCCTTCAGCTACACATGCCCTTGCTCTCATGTCTTTAGCTCTCATCAATTCTAATTTCTTGTGCCCTTGGCTGGGCTACCTGCAGGCTGGTAGGAAACCCTGGAGCAATCCTCACTGGGTTACCTAATTTGTGCTTAATTTGAGTGATAATGATAGGGATTGTATGTAGTTCACTGAAGCTTTAGACCCACATCCTTGTGCAAAATATCACAGAGCACAGAAATCTTATGCCTTTTTAATGTGTGAGTCATATTCTACCACTTGTATGTGTCCCTTAAGCAGCTCCTCTTTTCACTGAAAATGTGAAAATATTTTTAATTCTGATAGAAAAGTAGCAATGAAATTGCAAGATTTCTTTGTAATAAAACCCCATGGTTAAACCAGAGATCATAGTATCTTCCTACAAACCCTGCATGTTGGCCAGGCATTAGACACAGTTTAAAGGTTCTGTTGCTATGCTTTTGCTCACATAACCTTTTACACTCATGATCCTAGAAACTCCTCCTTAGAAGATTGTTCATCATGCATACAGTATGATTGGCAGCAGCCCATGTGCCTATCATGTTAATCAATAACTTACTGTGTCTTTTTGCATCGCCTTCCCAACAGATCCTGGTCTGTTACCTCTAACATTACACTTACTTTGAAAAATTTGGGGATCAGGAGCTCTCTTTTATTTAGTATTTGTACAGTGTGTTTTTCATCCAGTAATATTGTTTTTGTATGCTATGGCAATATACACCAGAGTAGTACAACCATAATGATGCACATAGCAGTACAATTTGGACTAGAAAAGAAGCACAGAAGGTTGCATTCTCTCATTATTTTTTGTATAAACTCCTAATTAGGGATCTTGATTCACAGCCTAGTGAAGTCAATGGAAAAACTCCAATGAGATTAGCTGGCTTTAGATCAAATCCTGAACATCAATCAGAATATGTGCATGAAGCAGGGATAGAACATGAACTGAAAGGGAGAGAAGGCACAACTGGGGTTTAGTTTTTTGCAACTCCATATGACATGGAAGAGTGACAGATTGCTTGGGACATCTCAGTGTGTAGGAAAGCCCCTCAGAAAGGCTCACCTTAACAAGGTTCCCAGGAGTTGAGTAGGAACAACTTAAAATTGTATTAGAGAGGTGTCACAGGAAAGGAAATTGTAATAAATACACATCATGGAGGTTGTCATTCTTCTACATGAGAACATATGGTTCATTTGCTTATTTGATGCTCATGCTATCTGATATGCTAAACACTATTGCATTAAGTAGTCAGTAATACATAATGAAATTAGGTTTATTGGCTTGTTCCATTATGAAACTCTCTAAGGAGAGAGAATAGAAATGAAAAGCCCTTTTCTTATATCTTCCACTGCAGTAATATTCTCTACCTGGTGCGTGCCAGCTTTTCATTGGGTCAAGTAGCAAAGGATGTCCCTTTCTCCTTCTCATTACTCTGCAATGGATTGACTTCAAATGGAAAGAGATGAGAGAAAGAAGAAAGTGAAAAAACAAAGCAGAATAAGATTAAGAAGAAAAAATAAAATATTGTATTTTTCTTTCCCTCATCTGTGCTCATTCTTTCTTTTCCTTGTATCTCCATCCTCATCGTTCACTTATATGCTTTCCATACCAGTGTCTTCACCCTCAGCCTGGGGGAGAAGATAGACATAACTGGAAACATGGAGGACACAAAGAAGAAAAGACTGAAGGTACTTCAGGTCAGACTGAGCAATCCTTTGGTTGTAAAACTTTTTTAATGACAATATTGTTAGTTGTGCAGGATTACCAAATATTTCTGCCCATGTGTACTCGCTCTTCAGTGAGTGCTGCCATGTTTTATATTCCTCCTAGATTCAATGACATTATTGAGAGGAATGCATGGACCAATGCTTGCACACTTATGTCTACAGCCAATGCTGAAACCAGAAAAATACCACTGCTGGTAGCAAACAAATATTCAAGGAATATATTATAGCTGTCTCCTTTAGTCTTTTGCAGCACCCTCTCTTCCGCTACCTTTATATAGAAACTATAATTATGAGCATAAGCTATTTTACCTAGAACATAGAATATACCTTGCAGCTCTCAGCATTCCCTCAGGAAGGGTATAATGATGACTTTGTCTGGTTAGCACCAAATATACAATGGCAATGTGGCCTGAGGGTTGAAAAACCAAGGCAATTCTATACAGCAATCTCAGCTTTTGTAGAAGTTCCCATATCTTAATATGTAAGTTCAGACCAAACACTGGAAGCAGGCAGGTGAATCCATGCCTTTGATTTCTGTCAATTTGTCAGCAAGGAATAGAACTGAAGTGATTAATCAGATTTAGCAGATGTGGAATCAATTCTGTTGGTTCCCTAAGCAAAAGTAGAATTTCATCAGCAGATAAGCTTAATTTGTATTCATGTTGACTTACAATGATGGCGTCCAAGATATCTGAAATTGCTGTGATCACCAATGCTCACTTTTCAAGTGCTCTATTGAAAAACTAAAACAGGAAATGAACTTCTTTACAAGCATACAGACACTGATAAGATAGAAGGGTTAAGGCATATCAAAGCTATGCAAAGCTCCTTTTTGTAGAAAAGCAAGAAGGATAAAAAATAGGGATACACTTAATCCAGGCTTCAAATACCTGATTTAAAAAATAAAATAATAGTAATATTAATATCCCATTGCTATTCACATAGCCACATTGCTGAGAAAGCTGGAATAGCATGAGAAAATATATTTTATATGAAACTTGCTACCAGCATACAAATGTCTACACCACCTTCATCTCCAAATAGGGGGTGCGTAAAGCAGGGTGGTTTAAGCATTAAGCAGCATGACAAGCAAAGCTCTTTGCCTGTGCTAGTCATCTGGTCTGACTTCAATATAGATAGGGTTTTTTTTCAGGCATTGTATATAGGTTTCATCTCCCCAGCTTTGCTCATCTAGAACTTAGGTATCTCATGTAAGACAGAGTTGAAGAAATGTAAATAACTACTGCAGACCAAATATTGACTTCAGCTAAATTAAAGTTAAGTGACATCAATCTTCTCCTTTGTTAGTAGACTAGTTCAAATTTTGGAATTTTCAATCCATTCTGTGTTGATTCCTCCCCAAGCAGATGTGGTTTTGATGTTTGTTGGGCTTTTTTAAAGATAACGGATATTCTGTAAGGTTTCAGTACAAGCTAAACAAACAGTGTTGACATTCTCTTAATTGAAATGTTTCATTGAAGTTTGTTGAACTGCCCTGACACATTTCTTCTCAAATTGTTTCAAGCTGAAATGCTATTTCACACTGCAATGTGCACTGTATGTTGTATTTGATCAGTTGATTGAGGACTCCTCCTGTTTACCAATTAATTCCCTTTATTTTTTAACTCGTTATCTCTCTAATTACAGCAGCAATTGCAAGAGAGGATTCTTTTCTCAAATAACAAAAAAGTTTAAAATGTGTTAAGAGGTACATGGTTTTGGAAGCAGTGGAGCAGCAGAAGATATGCAGAAACAGATGGTGACCACAAGTGCTCTGAAGGCTGTAGTAGAAGGGTCCTGCCCAGGAGACTGATAAAGCAATTCAGATGCAGCACACAGCTGTGGGCAGACCTCACTTTGCAAGTAATGAAACCTGTTGGGTCGTTGCATTTCATATGAGAGCAGGAAAATCCCCTTGATTTTGACATTCCAAGGGGCAGCTGTAAGACTTCAGCAATTACCAGATAATTGCCCCCACCCATAGAGTTAGATGTCTTCAGGTCCACTGTTGAAAGACAGGTTTTCATTTTGGTACTTAATTGTTCTCCCATGTTTTCTTTGAATAATGGCAAGAAATTGAGTGCAAAACACCAAAATTAAGTGTAGAATGGGAGGGATGATTTTATCACACAGAGCAGCTTTATTTATGGCAGAGAATCAATTATCATCATTCACAGAGATGGGACTAAACTGAATCCTGAACGCAAGGCTAGGAGCCAACAAGCATTGAGCATATGTTATTGACCCCTAAACATACTTCTTGTCCAGTCCCAGAAAACTATTTAAATTATGAATATTTGCTTATTACTGATTATTAATGCATGGAAAGTATGAGTAATGCATTCTTTCAGCCTACGTAATTTCTTAGCTATCCTAATTTAGATTCTGAGTGGAGTGAATCACATATGTTTGTATGCATTCACTAGAGTGTTTGGTGATCCTCAACTCACGGTGAGGGAATAGCACCTCTCTCTGGTAAAGCAAAAGGGGCTGCAATTCCCATTTATTAAATGATTAAGTCAAAAAGGATTTTTATAAGTTTCCCTTGAGGGATCTCATCCTGAATCCACTGAAGGCACTAACAAGACATATTTTTATGATGAGATCAGTGTCTAGACTTGCAAATTTGCTTTATTGAATATATGAACTGTTCCCTTCTACTCTTCCTCAATGGACATGTGGGGTGATAGCAGGGAGAAGTGAGATGAAGAAAAGCCCTGTTGCACTTGCTGAGAATATATGACCATATATGAAAATAGCTCTTATCTATGTCAAAATCTACAGGGCTGGAGTTCAAAACATTAAGCTTGTTCTTCGTCACATTTCATTTCTACATTGAGCTAAAATCCACAGCACATGCCAGAAAGAAGTCACACCTTTGACAAAGGGCAACCAATCTTTTCAAACAGTTGTCCACCAGACAAGTGATGTTGCTCCTGAAAGCCAGTTTCTCAAGACTTTGATCCAAAGAAGAGGGTTAATTGTCCAAACGAAAACCTGCAGCTGTACTGCTACATGATCCAAAGAAGCTGACCACAGGATCACACGAAGAGAGAGCACGTAAAAGTAGCTAGGATTAGCCAAGCAATGTGGAATTTCTTTTTGATTCCTGCTGCTGATAACCTTGAATTCCCTCTCTAAGGAGGCAAGTAGCAAGAACCAAAGATAAATCCCATAACTAAGGGTGTGAGCCATATGAATGAAGCTGGAATTTAGCTATTTCTGAAATTTTTAAAATAGAATACTGTTGTGGTTTAAGCCCAGCCATGCAGCCACTCTCTCACTGCCCCCTCCCTTCCTTCCCCCCACTCCCGGAGGGATGGGGAGGAGAATCAAAAGAATGTAGCCCCCACGGGTTGAGATAAGAACAGTCCAGTAACTAAGGTATAACACAAACCACTACTGCTACCACCAATCATAATAATGATAAGGGAATTAACAAGGGAAGAGAATACAACTGCTCACCACCCACCAACCGATATCCAGCCCAGTGATCTCACCCTTCCAGGTAACTGCCCCCAGTTTATATACTGGGGTATGAAATACCTCTGGCTAGTTTGGGTCAGGTGTCCTGTCTCTGCTTCCTCCTAGCTTCCCCTCCTCTCTGGCAGAGCATGAGACTCAGAAACTCTTTGGTCAGACTAAACACTACTGAGCAGCAACTAAAAACATTGGTGTTATCAGTGCTGTTCCCAGGCTGAAAGTCAAAAACACAGCACTGCACCAGCTACTAAGAAGGAGAAAAAAGACCGCTACTGTTGAACCCAGGACAAATACTCAAAGGAGAGGGGACATGAAGACTGGGAGTAGTAAGCAGACCTCGTACAGGTATGTTTAGGTTTTGTTTTGCCATCTAATATAAAACCTCATTTATCTGTTTTTTTTTTTTTTAGGATATACATATATGCATCAATTTCAATAAAATATTTTACATAAATCAGAGCATACAGTCTATTGACGATCTGGGCAATGATGCATCCAAGCTGCAGAGAAAATGAGAGAGACAAGCAAGACTGGCATAAACTGTCTGTGCCCTGTAAAGGGGATCAAGGGCTAAGGACCTCCAGTTCTGGCCCACTGCAAAAGATTCAGACTCAGGAAATGTTAACATATTTTTCAACTATCAGGAGCCCAAATACTGCAACTTCATAAACCTAAAAATGCTTGTTAAATAAATCCTCAGAGGAAATAAAAAATATTTCATGGTGCTTTAATTAATATCGTCTATTAATTAGCCTTTCCGAGTTAACACACTTCTCTATGCATACTTACAAATTAACATTAATATAAAGCAGTGTTATCTTGTCATACTGTGAAACTCATATGATCAGGGAGAGCAGTGATCATGTATGCATGACTATTACAAATAAACTATTATCATGACTGAAAGGAAGAATGTGGAAAAGAAAGAATATTCTTATCCTTAAGGTAGAATAGGTCTAGTTGCACTATTTCTGTAACAAAAGACTGAATTTCTATAATATTCTGAAGAAGTTATGTGATCTGATTTATTTAGCAATGTGTCCATCACTGTTTTGGTTTACAACAGTAAAGGATTTGTATTTCCTTTTTTTTTTTTTTCAGCACTTCTAACTGCACCAGTTTTTTATTTTATATTTTTTTTAAAGCTAGTAGAGGAGTCCATAGAGATTATAGTTGCTGGGCAATAAAAAGGGAGCAGTAATAAATTCATAAAAACAGTTAATCTTCATGTGACATGTCAGGGATTAATGATATATATAGAGAAAGGCAGACCAGGTTCCTTCTATTTATTAGGAGCAAAGATACATGTGATTTTAGTACTTTAATTAGCTGTGTATTTTATTACAGCCATACAAATCCTTATTTCATTTTCTGCTTTCTCTCACAAGGATCTCTAGAAAAATACTATATAGATGATTTAAAACTGTGACATTAACTATTTTGTCATTTAACAATCAAAAAAACCTCAAATTCTACTTTGCATCAGTGGTAATATTTTGCACACAGAGTTTAAACAATTTCTCCCTTTGCCTCAGTGTAAATTCAGCTCCTTTTGTTTACTCCTGCTAAACACCAGAAGGCCTTCTGGGATGCTCAAAAATTACAATGTGCTTATAATTATTGCTAGTAAATTAATACAGAAGCACATGTAAATACTGTATGCTATATGTAAGTATTTTTATAAGCAAATTAGATGGGGGAATATCAGGCTACCAGAATCTCAAGATCTAGGCTTAATTCAACTGTTTAAATTCTAAGTCTTAAACAGTGCTCTCCTCACTCCTTTTTTCAATGTCAGAAAAATCCAGGGACTGCCTGTAGCAAACTGTATACTGAGCATACTGTAGGGATAGGCTGTGTCTGATAGGATGAGCAGCTCTTTGTTGAATAGACAGTACAATCAAAATGCAAATAAAGATTTGACTGAACACTAAAAAGGAAATTATTTTTCATCATCAGCCGGGCAGTTAAAAATGTAACTGCTATTGGTGAAAGTGGGGAAAATTGGAAAGGTCTCTATGACGTGTGGCATGGGTTGTTTACCCAAATATTGCTGTTTCATTGCAAGCATGTATGTGAAATACTTCTCAGATTTGTACTTTCTTTCACAAATACTTCTCTGATTTACTTTTAGCTGCATTGTATGTTACTTCTTTGTGTCAGTTTTAGATAATGTTGTTTTTAATGTATTATGTCTTATGTCACCCAAACTAACCTCTGTGAAGTCCTATGCACAAAATCTGGTGTTCAATTTCCAGGGTGTTTTGAATTACTAATTCTGGGTTTGGACTTTTAAAATTATAATAGGCTAACACAATGTCGCTATTATATTTGTGAACTAAAAGGGTTGCTAATAGAGATTACAATTCTTTCTTAGACAGTGTTGCCCATTTTTCTGTCTACATTTGAATATGGAAATATCATCACAGTTATATATTGTACATACTGTTCACAGCCTAAGTTGCTTTTGATTTTAATGCTTTACTATTTAATTGACCTTAGCATGTAATAATGTAGATGGTTTGTATTAACTCACAGATGAGCTATTGGCCATCACAGACAAAATGTCAATAAAGCCCTACAAAGACCATGCAACCCCATTCCAGTTGCTGGGGGAGTATACCAGTATGCTGGTCCAGTGGCTAAATCCTCCCTAAACAGAAGAGACAGAATATGGAGGCTGATGTAGTTATGGCTTATTATACAACCTGTACAGCTGTGAAGCAATTACGCCATAGCCTGGGGGTATAGTCCGTTTCCCTGAAGCCTCCATTGATGTTTCCTACATGAAGCTGATTCACTCCGGCTTTGTGTGCGGTAAACAGTCAGCTCTGATAGCATTGCAGTGAATTAACTGCTGATGAACACAAACATATGTATCATACAATTACCCGCATGCATTCAGTTTGGCTTTGTTCTCAACCAGGTTTATATCCACAGAACCGTATGGCCACCACTAAAGACAAAGAGGTCTCTGGCATCAAAGTTTTGCATTAATGAGCTGCCAAAAGCAATGCTAAGCTAGCTGTGCTTCAGCTGTGTTTAAATTATGCTATTAAAACAGAGAACTCCCACCAATCCAGCAACTGGTTTATGAGGATACCTTTTGTTCTGGGGCAGAACCTCTGGGCCCTTTCTCCAGTTAATAACTGCTCTAGGAGGAGCGCTTGGTTTACACCCAATTGTAACTTCACCTCCAATTTGAACAACAGATATTTTTTTTCCACACGATTTTTGGAAAAATCAGGTGCTGCAGCTGAAAACAGAACAAGAAAGAGCAGAGCAGTATGCAGCTCACATGTTACTAAAAGAACTTGCTAAACTCTTCCGAGTTACATAGTAGGTGTATCCAATAATTTCTTTGTGTTTGAGGTTTTGGTGAAAGTACATGTATTTAACAGAAAAGATGTATTTAAGTACCAAAGAATGAAATTCATTGTGTCTTATTTAATGTCTATGCTGTTCTGTCTACTTAGAAACTGTCTGCTCTGACAATCTTTCCTTAGGGTTATCTGCAGGCTGGGAGAATAGCTCTATCTATGACGAAGAACCCTGAGCAGAGCTATGTCAGCAGGATAAACATCAAACTCCTGATACCAGTCACATGTACTCATCTGCAGAGAGTATTCAGTTATAATCACAGATTTTCAATGGCTTTCTGTTCAAAACCTGTCACTGTTTGCTGAAAATATTTATTTTTTCAGTAGTTTATGTGAAAATTCACTCTTGAAGGAAAAAACTATATAACAAGAACTATACAACAGTTAGGTGCTCTTAAAGTCTTTTACTAGTTTCATTAGTATTTGGCTATTGAACAAACTTTATATTTTAATATCTATAACAGACTACATATATGTGCAAATTCCATTTTATGTGCATCATTAGTAATCATTAATGAGATTACTTGCTACATGTTATTTGTTTTTGTATATGTATTTGCCATATGCTCTTTATTTATAGTTAAAACTATTTTTCTTGCTTTCTCAAATGACTTAAAAACTGCAGAATAACTATTAATAACCCAAAATACTAAGTGTGAAACAGCATTCATTAAACTTGTGTGTATGTGTTAAAAAAAAGACCATAGACGGATTAGATTCTTCCCCCAGGCCAGTCATGAAATAAAATTAAAAGAACATTTGTATGTGGGTGAAAAGCAAGCAGCAAAGAAATATCAACAGACTTGAACTGCCAGGTGGAATGTAATCTACTAATTCCTTAATTTCAATTTTTATCCAATGAGTATCATTTCATACTCAGCAGCTGCTCATTTTAGTGACATTTACTCACCTATCCACCCACAACTCATCATTGGCATAAATAGTACTGTACTTGTTTTCTGCCACACACTGATAGGGGCCAGAGTCTGACATATTCAGCATAGGTATGATAAGAGTTCCATTTTCTATGTGAATTCTTTCTGATAAAGAAAAATAAGTAAAAACACTGACGGAGACAATGAATGTACAATCCCAAAGTTTTTGGTATCACACTGGTGTTACTGATCATAAGTCAGAAGCAGAAATGTTAATTTATCTGGAAGCAGTGTGGATGAATATGTCAGAAATATAAAATGTGATGTATACCTTACTATATGATGATGGTAATGTTTTCAGACCTCTTAGCTTCGTCAAACTTTCCAACAACATGAGGCACATGTCGCAATGTCATTGCCTTAGGCAGGTTTGCCCAGATGTTCCAGCTGTGGCATGCATTTCTGTGCCTTGCTGAATTGTGAATCTGTGGGTATGCTTCACTGTGAAGCAGACGCTGAAGTGGTTACCATAGAGCAGGTATGGCTGCTCCATGCTGGGAGCCTGGAGCATGTTCCATATGGCTCCGAAGAAGCTGCACTAGCAGCCTTGTCTGAGGCCATGGTGAAACATGGCCTACTCCCTCATCCGATTAGATAAATCAGATGATGATGATCTAAGATGATCAGAGAAGCTCTACAGGAGACAGAGGTGCTCAGATAATGGAAACATTTCAAATGTCATCAGATCAGAAGCCATAGAAAAATGATCTACTGAAAAAGCTCTACTGAAAACCAACTCTTATATTCCTATTGGAAACCCACAGGCAGCAGTTCAGATTGGAGGGAGAGCATACCCCTCATAGCTTGAATTTTATACACACTAAATTTCTTCAGTGCAATTCTGCCAAAATAGAGAAAACTACACAGTAGGTAAATTTGGACCAGAGCTTAGGTTTAGGTGTACTTAAAGGAGTTTCATCTGCTCTATTTTGGCAAATAGAAAAAAGCCTGTTTCATGCTAGAGACATAACTTCAAGATAATAACATTGTGATTTTACAATTGCTAACCTCTAGAGACAGTAATAGCTCCATTGAGGAGGAGAGGAGAACCTGACCCCCAAAACTGGTGAGTTTGGAAGAAACCCACAACAGGGATTATAAACACCATCACCAAGTGCAAGTCTGAAATAACTGATACTGCTATTACACTGCTCCTTTAATCTGGCTTTACTGCCTCTGAACCAGTAATAGGAGCATACATTGAGTATACAGTACAGTCTTTGCTGAACAGTTGCAAACATCTAAAACCTATTTGTGACCTGGTAAACTTATAAAACATGACTTTTTGTGTGGCCACAGATAAGCCAGTTGAACAACCTGTTGGGGGGATTTCTCCTGCCCCACTTGCAGAGGGGAGAGTGCCACCTATTGAGCCATGGAGCTCTATTTCTCTATACTCTGGCTTTTCCTTGGAGGTCTCCCAACCAAGAACTGATCCAGCCCAACCTTGTTTAGCTTGGAAATTTGATGAGAGCACAGCCTGCGGTTGGTATGGCTGGTGTGTTGCAAACTAATTAACAACATTACATTACTTATCCACTGTTAAATTTTCTGGTTTTTTGAGGCTCTCACTACAGATATTTTTTGCATACTTAATTTTACCTTCAGGCTGTTTGCTATCCTCTCGTCGCATTCTACTTTTACAATCATCCTTTGAATGTTTAACCCCTTCCTGAAGCAACTCTCATGTTTCATACACATGCTGAATTCCCCACCATTCTCTGCTAGCTCTTTTGAGCTATGCAGACAAAAAGAAGAATAAAGCATGCTGTGTACACAAGCAGCAATAATGCAGGGATGACCAACTAGGTGGTCAGAAATACAGGTTTGACAAAGAGTAGACAACATCTTCAGAGCCATCCCCAAGGTGTAAAGTGCCTGGAAGGTAATCTTCCTATGATCCTTCCATTGAGCAGGGTGCTGTGAAAGACTGAATATTTTATTACACCTTCCTTGTACTTTCACCTCTAACCTATCCATTTTGTCCATTGAGCAACAGCATTCCACATTTTTGTTGCCTGAAGTATTCCATTTACAATATACTGTAAGTACTGTGAAAATGTTGGTTGAAAATGTCTGTAGAGTGTTTTATTCTTTTTTATTGAAATGATATGATCTAAGTGACAGATTTTAAATATCACTGTCTTCAAAGAGAAAAACTAGATATTATTACTTAGGAAGAGGTGACAATAAGATCAGGTTTAGGAAAATTGCAATCCAAGTAAATTCTGCCTAGCCTTCTCAGATGCTAGTTGGATTCCATTTAGGACTAATCCAGCAGAAAATCATAAGGAAGATTGGAGTCCACTCCAATTGTTTCAAAGAAATAGTATTAAGCCAAACAAGTCCTAGTTCTGCAACCCAGCAGGTGCTAATTCCCCCCATATGTTTTGGAAATTATTCTGTATCTGTTATTGCTAGACAGAAATTAATCACAGGATTATTTTTTTCCAACAAAGTAAAAATACATTGCAGATGAGCCATGCCATTTTATGCCTGATGCTGAATAGGTGTTTAATAAAAGAGGAAAACTTGGCCTCAGCAGAATGCAAACGCAGCAAAGAGCCTCTTGCCACAGAAGTCATTCTCCATGAGGCTGCCAACAACTGAAGATTAGAAGACAAATGTGCCAAAGCATAGCCATCACAGAAGTATAATTATACTGCCTGGAAAAAGACAAAGGGTTTCGAAGACCTGTCTGCATAAGTATCTGATCAGGTTCAAGTGAGCTTCAATCAATTGCCTCTCTCCTCCTGCAATCCTTTCACTTCACTACTTCCCTTTCCACTTGATCCTTCTTTTTCCTTTAAGAAAGTTCTTTCACTTATTCACCTTCTCCTTACAAAGTTTTCTTTAGTCTATTATTTCACTGTATAGTGCCAGAAAAGTATTAATCTCAATATTACCTGATTTTCATAGCTAATTCAGTTAAAGGATTAAGATAGCATAAGAATTGCCGTACTGCATGAGACCAAAGATTATCCAGCCTACAGACTAAGAACACAAACAGAATTAAAACACAAGTTAAAGGCAATTTTATAATGCCAGCTCTGAAATATACTTCCACAAACAGACATTTGGCATTTTACTGATTCCCCAAATTACAGATTATGTCTACAAATGTGTTTAGTGTTTCTGGATAGTGTGAGGTGTCCTTGCCCATGGCAGGCGGGTTGGAACTAGATGATCTTAAGATCCTTTCTAACCCTAAATATTCTATGATTCTAAAAGATAATGCACTGTAGAATGAATGTCATTACTAAATCATGAAAAAAAACCCAAACTAACTAACCCAAAAGATGAGCAAGAAAGCAAACAAAACAACAGGAACCTTACCTCTGGTGTGAATGGCTGGCCATTTTTTAACCAACTGTAGGAAGGGCTTGGTTTTCCCTTAGCCTTACATTCCCCAAATAAACTGTCATAGAGAGACAGAAAGGCATTTTGGATTTTTTTATCCCATTCAGGGAGTGCTGAAATGAATATGAAAATCATTTTAAACAGGAGAAAAGCGAAGTCACTGGAAGTATGTTGCCATTAATTAATGAACTGAGCAAGGCTAATTAGTATTTGTCCAACACATTCTTTCCATATCTTAAGTAAATTTTGCAAAACAATTCCTTAGCATTAAGCATCAGGACAAACTTGGGAAAAAATGTTAGAGATCAAGTGGCTGGTAGGCAGGCAGTTGGTTTAGTTATTATTCATTTTTATAGGCAAAGTTTGCAGAAGCAGTGATTTTATATGTCTGAAATTCTGGTCATGCTCTCTGAAAGCACTGTGACTACTTCTTTTTGAGAAACAGTCTTCCTCTAAAGGTACTTGAATCTGTGCACCAAAACCAGAAATTTCAGTCATTTGTCAGTTAATAAAAAACATGGATTACAAATATTACCCCTCTATTTTACTCACATATCTGAGACCATGGGTTGTTTGGTTGTAATTTACCACACAAATAATACACAAAAGAAACAGCACTACTCAGATTAGGGTAACACTTTCTGAATACTTGTGGCACATTGGCTTAAATTAATTTCTGTGTAGTAGCAGAACTTTCAGGAATCACATATGAGCTCTGTAAATATCCAACTAAGTACTATTATTCAACTAAGCAGGAATTATCTTGAGCAGGCTGACATTTAGAATAGTTGTCAAGATGTAGGTGAATAAGACCTACAGAAAACAACTGACATCCAGTTAACTTTGGGACAGACCAAAGCCACATGCAAGTGAGATAACCTCTACCATGAGCAGCTGGTGTCCTAACATCCTGTGAAAAATGTTTGGCTGGGTTATTAAATTATAATGCTGTAGTCTCCATATATATATACATATATATACATATATGCAGTTCTTACATAAAACAATTCAATTTTAAGAAGATAATCATTATCCTTTGAGACCAGCAGAATAAGCCTCCCTCTACAGCATGGCCCTGCAGGTAGCTCATGACTCTGTCCCAACAAAGGACTTCAACATTGTCCAACAATACCATGCCAACAAGCTGCTTCCCAGAATGGGAAAGTATCTGGGATACAGCTCCCCATGCTTAGAAGTGATTCTAATTACACGTAATTTTTATTGTTCTGAGTGCCTATGGCACGGGATCTAAGTATCAAACAGAGAGCAACAGACAATGTCCAGGAAATAAACCCTACTTCCTCGAGACAAGCTGCCTACTGAGCAAGAGCAGCGCAGCACAGAAATTAAGCAAGAGGAAGTCAATTATACAGACAATATACCAGCCCACTCCTAATATGATAAAAACCAAACTTGTACAAAAGCTTCATGACTGCTGTTTATATATTTCACTATGAACAGCTATTAATTAATTTACAAAACACATTTAATAAGCTCATTGTTTTAGATTGCATTAACTGATCATAATTTTGTAATTGCTTATTCTGTTATCAATCATGTCCAGGTAATCTACTCAACTTAATTTTAATGGAACTGCTTGATTGATGTTCTGCAAAAATTAGTGAGCAATGAGAATAAAAATAACCCCCCAAAAGCAAAGAAGCAATTAAATATTCAAAAGAGCAGCAGACTGCTGTATTCCTGGCATGTATCTTGATATTAGTCATGGCTGCAGGAGACTGGTGGTTTATCAGCAAAGCCTGCAACTCTTCATTAGAGGAGATTTACTTGTAAAGAAAAAAAATACTTTCCAAGGTCTCAACAGATGCTAGTCAGTTGTAGGCTCAGTCTAGCTTTCTGTAATTTTTTCCTCACTGTTACTTTTATCGTACTTTTGAGTTGTGTTAGTTTTTATTCCCACCCTTTTGAAAGATGTATGAGATAAAGAAGTTATCTCCCTTCTTATTCATGTTGAAATATGTTACTTTCCCTAAGTATTAACGATAGGGCTAAAGAGCATATCGTTTGCTGTGGCTATGAGGGACCATCATGTGTGACTTGCATCACAAGAAATGTATGCATGAGGGAAGGGAAAAGGAAAAGGAGAACAGTTTCACAGATATATTATTCTCCACTTACAGACAAGGAGGAGGGAAGCAGTGGAATGAGTTTCCCCTGCTTTGCTCTCATCTGTTTATGGAGCAATACAGTTCAGTTAGAATAAGAGGTGAAATAATCTTACAGCCACATGAACCAAAACCTCATGAATCCTTCCCTGATCTGCATCTGGGACAGCATAGCTTTATGCTGCTGTGAGCTACAGAGAGTAAATCTTTCTGCCTGACCTTAATGTTTCATGCAAATGTATTAGGGATTCCTTTCTGCTTCATATTAACCTTTACAACTTCATCATGTCACAGCCCACATTTTCAATCTGAGTTTTAAATGCAAAATATCTTTATTTGCTGAGGATGTAATTCAGTGAAGGTCACTGCAGACCTACAATCATTATTTAATCAGCTTAACCTGAACTACATTTCTTATCTGCAGTAAGTGGCTAATAGGCTTCATCTACAAAATACATCTGAACACCATCATACTAAAAAAACCCCCAAAAGCATTAATCAATCTACTTACCATAGACAAATAATTGACCTCTTGAAATGTTTATTCCTCTAATGTTTCCTGTGATGCACTCATAAAAGCCTTCATCTTCTTGCTGAACATTTGGGATTTCAAGAACTCCTTTGGTTTTGCTGTGCTGAATTTTTTTTGTCAATGAGTTTCCATCGGACCTCTTCCAGCTAATACTAGGGACAGGACTAAATAATTATATTTTATTAGAGAAAAAAAGAGAGAGCATTTGTTATAGCAGGGAGAACATAATGTTAAATCCTTTCATAAGAGTAATAATATTTTTAAAAATGAATAATTTACATTTCTGACACACAGAGGTACATAAGGCAGGTTTTATAACCCATCTAATTTATTTAGAAGCAAAAGTCAAACAGTGGCTTGAAGTCCTCAGTCAATTCTATGATTTCTTCTTAGGCCGATGTGGATTTTTTTCCACAGTAACTCTTAGCTAGGGCTGAAGCCTGCCTGTAAACACTGTGACACTGAAGGAGTGACTTTGGAAGCCCAAATAAGCACAAATAAGCACCATAGAAGCACTGAATTATGGACTGGTTTTCAGAGCAAACAAATTCCCTGTAGCATTAGAAGTATTTCACACTTTAAAATAGGAAATATTGGAGAAGAATCCAAAGGACCTAAAAATACCAATAAATCTAGGTATAAAAAATGGGGGCCAGGGTAAAGGAGGGCAGACAGATAGCTGAGTGAAGAAGTGGAAAGCATGAGACACTGAAGCTAAAAGGAGACAGAAACAAAAGAGAATATTTGTTATTTCATGTTCTCATAGCTTTCTGTCATTTTCATTTATGTTTGGATCAATGTATTCAATACAATAAAAATATAGCCAAGTGTGAAGGCAGCTATAAATACTTCTTGGATTTCTGGTAATATCACAAACCATACAAGCCTTACTTTCATGATCTATTATGTCACCAAAACACTTTGAAATATTAATAGTCTTGGATTTCACAGTTACTTTCTGCATCTGCAGAACTTAAGTTTCTTTTTCTAAGCAGACGAACAATTGTATTTTGAACAGCTTTTTACAGAAGCTTTGGCTAAATGCTGACTTTTTGATTGGAAATAACATCAACAGCAAACACTCAGTGCTGAACTTGAAAACATAACTTCAATGGAAATTAGAAGGGCACATTGCCCTTGCCTGCCAGTCCCCAAGGCCTCAGTCCTGCAGTGCTGATGTACAAACCATTTATTCTTTTTTAGCAGGGGCTAGAACTGCTCGCACCTTATTCAGATCTCTGGTTCAAATCCATGTTTATTGATCAAAGAAAGTAACTTGTCTGTAGATGTGATTTGATTAATACAGGTAAGTTTAAGCCTAATTTCTGCATTTTGAGTCTATATGGTTACGATGTTAACAAGTTCACTTAGAGCCAGAACCACCAGGATGCAGGAAAAGTGTGAGCAGCCAGCCAATTACACAGATTGAACAGCTAGGCAGGTGTTAGCAGAGTAACTGCAAACAAAATCAACAGAAATAGACTATGTACAGGGCAATTTACAGCTCAACCACTCTAACATACAACAAAAAAAATCCCATAATAACCCTATGAGCTATTTAAGCAGCATAATTATTTCTCTAGCTACCTTATATTTTCCACCAGAACTGAGCTGCCAATGAAAACAATTTGGAACTATAAGCAATTTATTCCAGATTCTGGTATTAGCTCTGGACCGGTAAGTTCGTACATATACATGCATAACTTACACATACACTCACATATGCTGACTCTCACAAGGCCCCTCCAAAAGCTGAACAATTTACTACAAATGAAAGGGACTGGGACATGGCAGACATCATTAACTAGTGAAAACATGTAAAGAGCTAATGAGATTTTCTTATTCTATTTCCCATTTTGGTTCAAGGCCTATACAGACGCTTAAATTTCAAGTCTTTTTGGACAACAGTTCTCATCACCACCTGTATTAATTGTTCTTCGTTATGAGACCAAATACCTATTTTAGATGCAAACTGGTTTAATATTATTCCTTACAAAGAAAACCTTAAAAGGGTTTGTCTGTTTTGCTCAAATGCATTGGTTAGTCTGTTAAAAGGTACTGTCTCCTCCACAAATCTTGCATGACACTATTTGTGCAGACTTTCTGTAAACCAAGTTACTTTTAGTTGTTTAAAAGAAATGCAGCTCTAGTGCAGAATAGGTCTGTCCCACAGTTGCTTGCTTTAGTGAGGAAAACAGCCAGAGGTATTTTGCAGTCTTACAGTAGATTGATTCAGACAGTTGGTGACAGAAAGGAGAGTATGGCTGGCTTTTAAAATGCTACTGCATATTAAACAGTGGGTGAATAGCTACTGTGTAACAGAAGCATGCAGTGCATTGAATGCCAAAAACATTTAGCTACTTCTTTTAAAGGCATTTCTTTTGGATTGATTTTTTTTTTTTAACAAAGACATTAAAGAAAACTAAAGCCATATGGGAGAAGGAAAACAATTAGATACATTCATTCACACTGTGCTACCTGAAATTGTTTCATCTAAATATTTCCTGTTCTAGCAGCCATTTGTTTTCTCTTAGTACCAACTATTCATGAATAAGGAAAGTCTGCACTGACACCAAGGCCAGAGGCAGGGCTCTGTGGGAAAAGGCCCCTTCTGTCAACTTGTCAAGTCAAGTTTACTAGGGTTTAAACTGAAGATGCTGTTCTGTTTTCCTTACCTACACCACATACTAATGACATCCTTGGGGAGGTTTCAAACAAACTCATCTCATTTTTGGCCACATACAAGGGTGCTAGAAATGCACTCCCTCTATTGTTAGCTGTAGCAGGATGACAAAAACATCAGTTTGATTCATCAGTTTTGCTGTGTTTAAATGTGTAATTGTAATATATAGTTAACAACACTTTGCTCTCCTGCCAGGGAGTCTTGCATCAAGTGGCCTAGTTTTATCAGCAGAAGGAACTGATTTGTCAGGACAGCAGCTCCTCATCACCCTGAGCTATAGGTTAAACAAGCAGACTGCAGAAGGATACACAGCTCAGCCATGTACCATCATCCATAGGAAGGACCTTGGTTATCACCACAGCTTGAGAAGATCTGCATTTCTTCATTGTCTTTGCTGACACTCCATTATCACTGACTTTCCAGTATCTTCAGTCACTGTATTTTGCAGAAGGCATTTTTTTTTTGTTTTTTTTTTTTTTCTGTTTTCACTGTCTTCTGATATTAGTTTACATTTATATAACCAAACCTGTCAACAACACCTATTACCACAGTATGAAACCTTCAGGGTAACCCCCCCAAATTTAAATATAAAATCTAATTAAACTGCTTTTTGTAACAAATTATCTATTTTCCATGTCAATGCTCTAATAAGTGAAGCTGTCCTTCACACGTAGGTAAAATGTCTATTTATAAACCCAAGTTTAATAAGTAGATCCTTGTAAATTTTTGTAGGATATTATATAATCATATTCTATTGAAGGCCAGTATCCAACATTGCTACACAGACTAGTACCTTCCCATGGAGATTTGGGGTAGGCCTGCAACTGGTGGGTCTGTGCTCATTTAGTCACTACTAATAACCAGATTAAAGTAGACAACTGCTTGGGGCTAAAAAGTTTTGGAATACATAAAGAAACCATGAGTACACTTTTCAAATTTATTACACTTCACAGACCAAGTCTTACTTTCACTTTAGTAAATAAGAAGAGTGCATAAATATGAGAGTGTCTCTGTACATAAATCTACAGTTTATTTTAAATCTTCAAAGCATCTAGGTGTACTAATTTAATTTATATTCTACATACAGGCACTAGAATCACAAACTTGTAAGTTACTAACTCAGAAAGAAAACTCAATGGAAAATAATTTTTGGTCGGTGACAAGTCTTGTCACATCGAACATGAAATTAATTTGTCTGCAGCATTACAGCCCACACCGAGATGAAGGTTCCACCTTTTTGCGGCAAAGACTCAGCAGCCAGATGATGCATAGCATCTGTGCCTCATCTTTCGTCCTATGCATCTGAGGACATTTCACAATAAAATGAAATCTACAGCTTTGATAATAAAGGCGATGCCTAGTTAAACAAAAGAGACAAATCTGAGGTTTGAAAGCTGCTATCATGTCTGCATCAGCTGCTGACATAAGGAAGAATTAGGATTCAAGGGACATCATCATTAAACCACTCCGGCTTCTAATCATCCTGATATATTACTTAGGAAACTTTCCTGAAACCTGCCATTGTGTCCCATTCACCTCCTACATAAACTCCTTGAGAACATCCTAGAATAGCTATCTAATGAAGAAGAGAAGCCTGGTATTCTTGCATAAAGCAGAATACCAATTAATCATCTTCACTGAAGATGGTTATTTGGAACCCCCTTGTAGCTGTATGATTTCCTACTTATACTAACAACCTCTAGAAAAACCCTTCCTTGAATACATATACAGGATCATATCTATATCTCATCATACATCATACATATATAGGGTCTTCACACAAAAAATAATGCTCTGGGTTGAGAAAAATACTGGTTTATATTATTCACATGTGCTCTTTACAACATTGACTGGCAGTGGCCCATCTGCAGGGATTCTGGAGAGATTATTTTCCTATCTTCAAAAAGGGAATGAAGAAAAATATAAAACACATAAAAACCAGGCACAGTTTAATAAATGTGTGTTCCAGACATGAATCTACTTTATTTTCATTCAAGAAACTATTCTTACTTGTGCAACAGAAAAAAAAGTTATTTGGGAAGAAAGCTAGAGAAAGTAGCACAGTAACTCAACTGAACATAATTCTTTCCATGGTATTCAATCCCTCAAAGACATAGTGAACAATAATTTAGATGTATAGCATGATTAATATAGCTTGATCCAAAACATGACTTTTAATACTGGCATATTATTAAACACTGTCAACATAATGAATATTGGTGCAGAACACAAAGCCTCATCTCTCCTATTAAATTGCCAAAGGCTGCAGTATTTGAAATAGTCAAGCTATTTCATATTTTAGTTTTCTCTCTTTTAAAGAATTAATTATAAGGTGCTTTTTTTTCTTTCCCTTTTTAGATTCCCCCTGTCAGTCATCAGATAGTCACATACTGCACACATTCCCTTTTGCCAAATCGTAGTTCCCATAACAGTGAGGACCAATTTACTTTTCAAAGTCTTCTCTACTATTCATGTTCTCTGTTCTACAAAACAGGACTCAGAGCCAAGAGTTGGCCCAAGTGCTTTTGTCCATTTGGGATCTATCCCTCCAAACCCTCCCCCCAGAAATAAATACTGACTCTTTTGCCTTCTTATATTTATTTTCCTCAAAGCAAGCTAAAGTTTATGACTGGACTAGGTGACAGTTTTGGGATATTTTCATGTAAAATGCAAAAAAGAGAGCCTTGCAATAGACCTATGTAGAATATACCTGTCCCTGGGTGTCCCATGCCTAGCTGTAGGAGTATCTAGATGGTTTTGAATTCTCCCAGCTAAGAAGGCATCTTAAAACTCAGCCATAAGTCTGGCCTCTTGTACTTCTTTTAAATGCAGAAGTGTTTTTGAATAAGGTCCAATAGGTATGATTTGCTGTTCCATATAGAAAAAGAGATGCTATTTCTCTAAACACCATGAAAGTACTATCATTTAAGACTTTTGGAGACCAAAACCACAGCAGGTTGCTTATAATCTGTCTTAGATGTGAAAGATTTCTGTTATTCATAGCACAGAGGTAGTAGCAGCTAACAGCATTGTCTGAACCAGTGGACTAACAGTATGAATATAGAAAATTATGGATAATGGGAAAGCAGTTCTGAAATCCAAGAGAGATAATAACCTTTAGCGCTTGTGACAGATCAGAGGTATAGCTCAACAAATGTTAAGCTGAATTGATTTTAACATAAACAGACAATAGTAGGGGCTAGAGTTTTAGTGGAATTTAGGCATCTAAAGGTACAGATGGCTACACTGCTGCATTTATATGTGCCTAGCTACAGTTGCAAACAGCTGGAGGTAGGAAACTTAAAGCTTTTAAAGTTACCACTAATCACCTGCATACCTTTAGAAAACTAGCCTTACCTAATAAATTAAGAGTATTTCACCTGGAATTTGTTTCTCTTGCTTTATTCACATATAAATGCCAGCTGTGAAATAAAGCTATTTCACTGATTGACACATTAGTGAAAGTGTGGTTTAAGGCCTGTTCAGAGTGAAAAAGCAGACTGAAAAAGTACATTTGGGTATAAGACATCTGTAAATAAAAAACAACCCAGAGGAGAAATTCTCCAGTGACACCACTAAAGAGCCTTTACTCACAACAGCATCTCTCAAACACATACACTAGACTAGATGCACATTAACAATATTATATAATAAACGTGTGAAGAATGGATTTTCACCCCATGGATTACTGCTATTTATGCAGTAGAACTCCAGTGATATATGGCAGCACAGGTTTCAGCTGTAGTCCTATATATGAAGAAAAATGTATATTCAAGCTGCATTAACCCTCTCAGTCATTTCATTTTCTAAGCACAGCACAGAAGGATCTGTGCTCACTGAGGGATTTCATTATCTGTCTTTTCAATCCACCCTTTTTTTTCCTCCTCAATATGTTCTTGAAATGGCAAAACCTGTGTTCAACATTAACATGACCCATCTTTACCCCTTCAGTAAGAAGGCACTGTTTTGTAGATATCATTTGCTCCATTTTGAAATGCTCTTCTGTAGTCAGTGTATCATTGTTAAATGCTTTCCATGCAACAGATGGAAATGTAAAATGACAACTTGAAAAGCAAAGCCTGCACTGACTCACACACAATTAAGGAGGTATTTAAAGAGAAGTAGCTTGACAGTATTTGGAAAGGAAGAATCAGCTTTAGCAGGAATGTTCCAGTCTGGTACTTGTTTGGGGCCAAAAAAAAATGCATATGCCTTAAATAAAGACTAGCCCTAAGGTTAGTTTATATAAAAATCTCATCTGAAAGGGAAGGCCATTTCCTGTCTTATTAACTTTTTATTTCTTCATTTTTCTACTTCCCAGCATAGGTTCCAGAGGAACATTTGATTAATTTGTGCTGTCTGCAAGTCAGGCTTTTAACCTCTGGGAAAGCTCTAAACACTTTAAAAGCTTATAGCCTTAAAACGGATTGTTGAAGTAAACTTAAACTAAATAGAGGTCAACAATGTGAGGTTATTTTAGCTTTTCTAGGGAAAACAGTTGCTCATTGGAAAGACTAGTTTCTGTAGGCTGGTTGCATTTATTCAGTTAACCATCTGCTGTTTGAATACAGAGCACCCCTTACTGTTTGAATGCACTACTACTTCTGTAAATGAATACAACAAAAAAAACTAGGAAAAACATAGGCTACTGCAAGCCTAATAGATCTGTAGACTTTAGCAAGAAGGGCTGCTGCTAGAGCTTCATGGGGTTTCTCAAAATGACTGTGTAGGTGCTGGGAGCCACATGTTAGATCCATTCTACACAGTCTACATGCTTTTGAAACACAGCCTGTTTCTCCAAGTTTCATTCTTAACAATGCCACACAGGAAAGCATTTGTTTTGATAAGGATAAGATGTGAATGTGCAGTTACACTAAATGCTGCAACCAGAAGATCTCATCTCAGAGTAAAAACTACTTTTAAGGAATATAATATCTGTTCCAGTTTTCCCTCCCTATCTTTCCTCCACCCAGCTTTATGCTGTAGCCAGGTGAGCTTCAGTTATGATGTAGTTGTGTTTCATATCCCTGGGAATACATAGGGCAGAAACAATCAAACCAAGATAAAGTTACAAGAAAAAAAAGTAAGTTTCACAAATTCACATTCTGACCAAATGAGTTCTACTGTGCAAATTAGAAAGAACCATTGCTTCTCACAGTAGAACAGCATTAGAACCTTAGAACCCACATTTTTATAAGACAAAAATCTTACTTTCCAAGGGCAAAGCATTCCAATTTAACAGATGAGCCCTTCACTGCATATGTTGTTTCTGGAAAACGTACTTCAATCTTTGGTTCATACTCCCCCATCACACCTGTTGAACATCAAAACAGCTCACTCCAGTTGAACCTCAGACCTGTCTAGTGCAACAGAATGTCAGTGTAAAGAAAGGATGGTATTAATAACATTAGAGCCTTATGCTCCATCCATGGCAATCAACACATTATGTCTATGGAACAGACTTAGCCTTTTGGGTGAAGTTCAACTCTATGTTGAAAGCTTATGGGAAATCTGTGAGTTCTGAGCATTTGAATGTTTGAATGGTGGCGAGAGTGGCTTATATGTACAAGTATGCTGTGCATTAAGGTTTTAGATATAAATTAGGATTTATATCTCAAGGTGTGAACAAGCAATGCCTTTAACATTGGTCATTTCTTAGGATACTGGTTATATTCTGGATACAAGAGAATTACGGAATTCTGTGTCCAAAATACTAAAGATTTAAGATGTCTTTAAAACATCCAAATATGAGCCCCAGACTTGAGAAAGGCTGATTACATGTAATTATCACATTTGAACATGTAGTTTAACATCTGATAAACCATAGTATCAGCTTAGGGTATTTAAATTTGCAACTGTTTTTGGATTGTTTTAGCAAACTAAATTTTCAGCTGAGCGTGTTAAATGTAAGTAATTTCAACAGTAATGATTCATATGAATCAGATATTTTCTTCACTATGAGGGTTCTGAGGCGCTGGCACAGGATGACCAGAGAAGCTGTGGCTGCCACATCCCTGGCAGTGTTCAAGGCCAGGTTGGACAGGGCTTGGAGCAGCACAGTCTAGTGGAAGGTATCCCTGCCTGTGACAGGGGGCTTGGAACTAGATGATCCCTAAGGTCTCTTCTAAACCACACTATTCTACCATGTTCCTGCACAGTGTTTGTCCAGAAAATTAACCAGTTCTTATTTTATATTTAAGATGGATCTGACTAATGCACATAAAATTCACTCCTAGAGGCTGCCTATCTAGCACACAGTCCAGAGGCCACCAAAGTGAACAGGAGAAGAGGAAAAGACTGATAGCACAAGTCTGAGAAAAAGAATGAAGTAGAGTGATTGAAAGGAAAAAAATATTCAGAAAGGATCTTAAGCATTTACAATTGCAGCTATATCAAATTACTAACTTTTGAACTGTGGAACTATAACTTTGTTTTGGGTGATCCAATTCTATTATAAAGCAGCATTCTCATAGTGGAAGTATTATTCTACAATGCATGGTTGAGTTTTATTTACCTTAGAAATCTAACTCTATACAGACTTCTGTTACTGATTGTCGACACTGTTTTGCAAACAGTACAAGTATATTGAAATTTAGATGAACAAACTTACAAAACAAATTTTGTGTAAAGATTTCCTAGGTATATATTTCTGACTGTGAGCATTTAATTAGAAGTATTGCCAGAAAGTTATTTGCGCATAGGCAGGTGGATTTCTCACCTCAATGACTCACTTTGAAACACCTTTCTAGATCTGATAGTTGAACTAAACTTAGATTACAAATTTAGAAATCTTTGGGCAGATTTATACCTCAACACAGGCATTCATAAGATGAAAAATATTAGTGTATCATTTGATATTCTCTTATTATTTTTTAATGATATTGACCACTGCTTTCTTTGCATGCATTTAACTCATCATGCCTGTGCTGACAGTTCAAATGTCATTTCAATCCAGCAGAAACTGTACAATCATGTCCTTGCATAACTTTTTACCAGAAGCCTTTCACCTCCACGAAGAGGTATAGCAGTATCAATAACTGGAGGTGAACCAGTTAGGATTGTACTGCACATTTGTAGCCAAGGTTACCCAGAGAACTTACCATCGCTGCGGAGAGTGAGAGGAGTGGGTAGCCCCTGCACACTTTGATTTGCTTTGGAGTTAGTCATAACACAAGTGTAGTTACCCACATCTGATGGCTCTACTTTGGCAAGGTACAGATTTCCAGTTTCTTGAGAAACAAAGCGGTGACTATCTTCCTGAACATATAAGGTATTATTGTTGAAGATCCATGTACAGGACAAGCCTAGAAAACACCAGATACGTATCATGCACCCTTTCCAGTATAATCTGCTTCCCATTAGTGCTTAAGTGCAATATGGCCAGTTGAAACAAGTCAGCTATAGGCCAAACCACTGAAGATGCACAAATTAGTAAAGACAAGGTAGACATTGCTTTAGTTTTAAACTCATTTCAAGCCACTTCAGAAGGTCAAAAAAGTTTTTGCCCCCTGTTACTTTTCATTTTTCTGCTTAGCCTATTTTTAAGTAGGAATGGCAGTGCTGAAGTGCCATGAGAGCACTGTTTTAGTAAATAATTTCTGCTTGTAACACTTTCCCTATGAACATCCAGACAGTAAATTGCTGGTCAGTGTTACAGCTCCTTTCTTCACTCCAAATGTGGAAAAAGGAAACTGGTAACATGAAGCTTTATCATGAGATTATTGTGACAGGAGAGCTCAGCTGCATGCATATATTTTGGAAGCAATTTAAAACTATTTGACTTGCCCACCCTGGAAGTGCAGATCTCCCTGTGGGATTACTATCCAAGGGCTCTTCTTTTCAGATGGGCTTTTTGGACAAGTCTTCTTATTCCCCCAGCAACTAGATTTAGTGCTTGTAGCATAGCATATCACAGCGTGGGTACACCCGAGGTGCTCTGCCAGCCCCACACTGCAGCTGCTCTGCATTGGTGCCAGCATCCCGCAGTGGGAAACAGGACTGGAATTTTGTCTTTAATAAGACACAGTAAGTCAGAAGTTTCAAAACCTACCAGTTTAGCTGTCCTTAATTAAATGTATAATTCATAAGCTAACAGTGTTCTGCCAACAGCTTCATTTTTACATATTTTCCCTATCAACAATCCCATTTGAAAGATTATTTATGGTTTCCCTGCCCCCCCAACTCCCTCCAGCTACAACATGGGTACTGTATGGCAATAAGTCTGCAAACTCTAGTAGTTTTGTGGACTTTTATGTTATCATCTTCTAACATTTTAGGACTCTCATTAGAAATTATGCATCTCCAGGGAGCAATCAATGACACTTTCTATTCTTGGCTAAATCCTGCAAATAGGCTCTGGTTTGCTACAGATTAATGCTAAACTTATTTTCCCAATGTACAGTAAACCTAGAAGATATAAGACCTAAAATAATGTAATGTAACTCATGTGTGCATATACATATGTATACACATGAGATAAAGGCACCCTGTTTTCACATTTGCATGTACTTCTAGATACCTGTTTTAAGCATCCATTTACAGAAGAATATCTGAAGGAGGGTGGGTTTTCCCACAGGGAGGATCAGCCTATAGCTAGAATGATGGGGTGTAGCTATGACCTGATATATCTTCTGGAGACTGTGTACTCACTGTGCTCGTGTCTCATGCACAAAGTTTCAACAGCTACAGCCTGGCTGTACAAACAGACTGAAGTGATGGGTGGGCAAAGCTCTGGTTTCAACTAATTTTTTGAAGTTTTAATCTGCAAGTGAGGCACTGTAAGGAAAAAGTTGAGGATTGGCAGGGTAAATAATCTGTGTTCAATTAAACAGCAGGTTGTAAACTTGTGATTTTTGAAGAAGAAAGACATTAAATCTGCAACCTCTTCAGATTTCAGAATACCTGAGGGCTTATAGCCTGATGTCCCTTTCATGACAGCTGGAATCCTTGCTTTCCTCCTCCCTCCTCACGCAGAGGCACAGAAGAGCTTATGTGCAACAGGATTCCACTGAGCAGTTGGAACATATTTAGATGCCCAACCTTCTGTGACAGGATAGTGTGTCTAATGAGAAATTGGAGGTAAACTAAAAGATGAGTTAATAGGAAAAAGGAGTTTGTATATTCCCTTTCCAACATCTAGTTCTGGTGCAGAGAATTACACGGCTGAAGAAAGCACTGACTCACTCTAACAAGGTACCACCATATCTGCTAAGGCACCAAATAGATGTCCATGAAGGACCTTTAAACTGTTATGGTATGCAATCAAAAAACACATTCTTACTGTATGGCCTGATGATGCAGCTAGAATGTATGATTCTAGTAAAATTCTATTAAAACCAACTTTATGCTACACAGACACTCTTCATGAGGTCAGTCTGTGAATTAATTAATAAGTAAAACAGAAGCAGTCCTTGTCCGTTCTGATTTCAGTTCTCAGGGGGTTCCAGCTGATTTCATTTTCTGAAGTTTGTTACTCTCCCTGTCCTGTATTCCACCATTGCCTTAGGGCCTATTGATGAATTTTCCCATTAACTGGGAACAAGTGCAGTTTAAATCCTTTTCCTCTAAGAATAAGGGATATAAACATCACCACTCTTCTAAGTACAGGTTCATCACCACCAATCCACAGGCCATACTTGCCTAGAGCCTAATTCAGCTACACTAAATTGTAGAAACCTTGATTTTAATTGTCTTCAACAGAAGTTGGATGAAATCTCAAGAGAAAGGAACCAAACTTTGGAGATCAAACTTTTTTCTCTTCTAAGGCATAACACCAGCAAAACACTCCCTTACAAAATATCATTCCTTAGAAAATTGACAATGTCGAAAGATATAATAGGCTAGAAAAATCTAATGTTGTGTTATAAAAGCAGCTACTACTACTTAACCTCTTCCATTTTGGGTCACTTTGAGTAAATCAGGCATACAGCAGGCCCATTGAATGAACAAAAGGCCCACACTATCACTTTCAGGGTTACAGTCATTTGAATGAGTAAATCAGAAGCTGGGAAGAGTCTGGTGAAGATGATGCTGAACAGAAGGTAGTGGAGGCATAGAAGGGAAATTATAAAGAGATAGAAAACTCCTAATGAAGTCTAGCTTAAAAGAACTTGAAAATTGTGCTGCCAGCTATTTTATGGAAGAACAAATAAAGTTACAATCTTAAGGGGTTTGTTTTTGTTTCCCATTTAACCATAGGATTTCTTGACAATGATTGGGATCACACTTCAACATACCCATCACAGCATCAGTATTATTGGATTTCTTACAAAAGTCTTAGCCTTCATTAGAATCAAAGATTTTTGTGGGCTTTTTTTCTCCATTTCGTTTCTTCCTTTGTGCATAGGCCTATTTGGCTGTAACTTTCCTCCAAAGTATTCACTTTTCATATGATGTTGAAGACGAATCAACATGCCTGAAGCAAGGGAATAGAAGCTTTTCTACACCAGACAAATTAGCCCAATTTTCCTGTTGCTCTTTTCAGTATAGTTAATGTGCATTATTTTTGAACAATAAATATGAGGTAAAGCTACATGATGGGTCATAAGGGAGAGAAGCTGCTGAGGAAGAAAACCCTTCCAGAGGTCTGCACTGATCACAGGGTGTTGTGTGCATGATTTTCAGTGCTACAATCCTAGGGTGTGTATGGGTTTGTTTGGGGTTTTTTACTCCAAGGTAGGTGATTATATGGTGTCAGTCTCCTTTTTCATTCTGAAAGTCCCCAAAAGCAGGTCAACTCACCTTCCAGCCAGGAACTGCCTGGTGGGCAAGTCCTAAGCTTGGCCAGGCAGGACAACATCACCTATGCCCACCAGCTATGAACACTTTCAGAGCACAACTGGGAAAGAAGAGCAGCTGATGATCACTCCCTTTATACTAGTCTAGAGAATATAACATTTCATCAGTTTCCTCAGCCCAAGCAAATTCAAATCAATTCTGCTCATTCTGCCAGAGAACAGCTACAGGCTGGTCTCAAGGAGGAAACCCTCTTCTGACAGAGCTGACAAGAAAGGATTAAAGATTCATAGGAGCACTGAGAAATAAGAGCAGAGAGAAAAGGACTCTAAACCCATGACTAAGGTGTTCAGCTCTATAAACAGTGATACACTTCAAACCTTCACTTTAACATTACACATTTTATCAAGTAGGCTGTTCTATAAAATGCAGAAGCAACATGAAGCAGAAGTCAAAGATCCTTTTACATAAAGCAGCACTGCTTGTCTCATCCTGTCCTTTCTACACATCCAGTTTCCTGTACCCTGATTTCATGTGCATCTCCTTCCCCACCCTTCTGCTGGCTGACAATGTGGAATATTTACACAGTGAGCAGATCCACAGAGCTCTTCCTTGAAAGTCTTTTACTTTTATAATGTAGCCTTGGTGTACTAATGTCAGCACAGAGAAAAGCCTACAGACTCAGCATCCCAGCTTCAAATCCTGCCACCTCTTCCAGACAAGTAAATGCAAATGCATAAGGGACCCTGCTGCTCCTAACAAGATTAGCAACTTCCTTAAAGCTCTGCAGGGAGCTAGTATGAAGGAAACTTATATTAGACTTCACTTCTAAGAAAATAAATGAATAACAATCCATCCTAAAAACTTGTGTCAAGTATTACCATTTAAACAGCAACTTCTTAATCACAGTCAGGTCAAGTTTGTACACAGCTAGAGAAATGAAGGCTTCTTCAACCTTCCTGCCTTCTGTTTACAAGCATTAACTCCATGCAAAACACAACCTTTAGATAATAAAATAATGCTATATGTTGATTACATGTGGAAAAAAAAAATCAGCTGACCTAAAAAACTTAAGCTAGAGAAGAGACACTTCTCAGAAAAAGAAATACAGCTTACCTTCCAACCCCTGCAATCCAGAGCCTCACCAGCAAGCACAGGATACTTCCATGCTGAACTTTATAAGGTGTATTAATGAGCCTCATAAATAACAACTGGAGAGTGGTTGGTGCATAAATAGGCAAGGAGGGGCTAGAGGAAGAAAGGAGGGGAGTAGGTTGGGGTAATTAACATGGGGTAGCTTGGTTCTTACTTTCAAAAGCTCATTACAGGCTATAGTGTTTTGTTCATTAGCTATAACAGCTTTTTAATGGCTTGCTTGATCTAAGCTAAGCCTTTGAAAGGTAGGTTTGTGTTTTATTTTTGCTAAATGTGCTAATGTTTGTTCATAGCAATATAAAGTTAGTTCTTTGGTGTTAAGCTTTTTAGTAATGCAACATTTCCTTATATTAGTTTTTTTTTTTGTTCTCTGAGAGTTAATTTAAGGTATAAAGCTGATGTGAAAGCCATTGGAGCAACCTTTCTGTATGTTTTTTGTTATATTTTTATCAAAATGTTGCTTAATGTATTCCCTATTGCTGATGAGAGAGAAATACTTGTTTCTCTCATATAAGCAAAAAGCTACCATTGCAGTCTCAGTTAAGAGATGTGTATACATAAAAGCAGTAGTGGAGCTGTTCTTACTACCTGCATCAGAAAGCTAAGCTTTAAGTGTTTAAAATGTTTCTGAATGTGGAGAAGTACATAATAAACAGCCTAGTGATATCTTCAGTGCTTGCTTTCATGTGAATCTAGCAGAAAGTTTAACTTTAGACTGCTGGCCTGAAACCCCTTGCTAAAGGGCTAGGTAAAAATAACAATGTTTTGGTCTCTGTAGTGGTAGAAGGAAAGATGTGAAACACTTCTCTAGATGTTAAAGATGTCAGAAATACCTCTTAAGCTCTCATGCTGTCTATGTAGTTCTGCTTCTTGATGTTACAAGGGAATACACTTCAGCTAATAAAAATCTTCTGCTTTGTTAGGTTCTTGTTTTTCTGTCTTTTCTCTTGCTTGAAAAAAAGAGACCTGGACCTTTTAGGTTATCAGGAAGGCGGGAGGTTTTATTTGGTGCATCCTATTCCAGAATACTATACTTACAACTGCCGTACAGAGACACTGCCTTTAAGTCCAAGGAAAGTAAAGCTAGTAGCCATCAGAACCATGTTCCTTTTCCTCCTCTGTAATATGTGGGTAGGGCCAGGTCTGTTAAGTGATTTATCCTGAGGAAAGCAGCACCCGATCTATAATAAGGAGTGCCTGAAGGAATATATCCATCTGCTCTCGCTCCCTTGGGTGCCTTTTCAATGACATGGATAATTTCTTTTTAAGAGCACAGTTGGTGTTTTCCACCTGAACAGGTAACCTTGGTTTCCTTGTAAATGCTCATACTAACAAAAAGTTTGTGTTGGTTATAGGTTGTATCTTCTAAGTTGACTAGGAAATTCTAAGAACAATTTGCTTCCTGGTGTACAGGACACATTATACAGATGTGTTATCTTCTGTTTACATTATAAGGAAAGGTGACTCTTTTTCTGCTGATCTACGTTTAACTAATTCCTGTCACACATAAAATACTGTGCAGCATGCTTGTAATGGAAGCTGTATGCATGGTTAGTAATCCTTTCTCCTGTAAGTATTGTATGTTGGAGGCAAAGGTTTTAATTAAAACCTTATATATACAGTCCTAAGCATCCAGAGATGTTATACAACTTATCAAATTCACAACATGTAATTCATCTCCATAGCATGTAACTTTGCATCATAAATAAAGTATGTCTGGATGACAAAAAGAACTCAATTTCTGTTTTCTAGAGACTTGTTATTTCACATAATATATTTTTCAAGCCTGTTGGTCAATAGCTTGCATCTGCAGCTTAAGAAACACTGTGGCTAAGGCTTTGTTCATAGATACTGTTTTGTCAGTTCAATTAATCTGGGGGAACTGACTTGTTAACTATTTATTTGTTCTGAATGTTTTCTTCTACTCATTTTTATTTGTCAAATCATAATTTTACCCTACAGCAAGAGGAAAATATATAGCTTACTGACTCCAGGATGGATGTGTTGTCTTTCTGTCTGTCCCATTGATACATCAAGCCTTTTCTGCCCTTAAGGACCAGGTTTCACTTCATCTCCTTGATTATATACTTCTTTCATATGGCTGTAAACACTAAGTGAACTGACATTTCCTCTCTGTTCAAGACTTGCAGGCTTTAAATTGATTGATGGGTTTCTCTACATCTCTGATATACTACATCCTCTTTATAGATCACTATTCATGTTCTCATGGGAATTTGTCTTATAACTCTTTTTCTTTAAGAATTGAGAAAACATTGCTTAGAGCAAGATGTTGGTGCTAGCACATAAAGAGCAGCTCCTGTGGATGCATGGTCACTCCTGCTAAAAGCAGGGCATAAGTCATCTAAGAACTTCTGATTCTTTCAGTCCAGAGCAAGACAATTTGGTTACTATGCCACTGATATTTTCCCTTTATTAATATGCATTTGTTTTTCTGCAGTAAAAGTCCAGTTATCTTTACCTAGTTAGGTTAGGAAGCCATAGTTCTTAATCCAGGTTTCTAAAGTTCTGGAGCAATATTGATCTTGATTCCAACACTCCTGGAGAAGGTTAGTGAACGTGTATGACTCAAAGCATGTAAGAATCAATGATGGGGAGATAAGTCTCAAAAGGTCACTCAAGAGCTTCACTTCTGGTAGGTACAAAAAGTGTTAAGAATAAAAAAATCACAACGTAGTGTACATGTATGTTCAAGCCTTTGCATTGTTCTTTAGGTGCTGATGTTGGAAGTGGTAACACGTATAAAAAGGGGGAGAGGAAAAAGGAAAATTGCACCATATATGTAGGGTTTTCTTAGGTGAAAAGTATGAAATGTCATCCTAAATACATTACTGGTTCATTGCATGTCACCTGGACTTTTCCTCTGCAGAAAGGAAGACTTACAAAACAGCCTTATGGTTAAGAAGTGGTAGTAGGCAGTGACGACACATGCAAAGTGCCTCCAAATCAATTCGCCTTTAATTCTTTACCTGAAGGATTGAAAATTATCAGGCAACCTGATCTAATCAAATCCCCTTTAATCAGTGAGCTTGCTTCTGCAGAATTCCCTTCCTATCTACATCTTTCTACTACTTTCATGATTATTGGGAAGGACAGAATCGGGTATTCAAGAATAGAAGACAAATTTTCATGACAAATCTAATCTGTAAAATGCAGAATTCAATTTATAGCATGGAAGTAGCAAGCAAGTTGATGCTGAGGGTGCACAGTTTGTAGTTATTCACCATACCTCTGTAATGTGGTGAAGGACCACAGAGCAAAACCAGTCCTTGTCCTTCTCTGACTGACACTGTGCTACTTGTTTTTGTTTCAAAATTTTCAAGATCTTGAGAGAGAAGGAGAAAGCAAGACCCAGTTATTATCTATCAGATCTGTTCCTAACTGCACCCCAGGCTACGAAGCTCTGTAACGCTAGAACATATTCACGTTTAATAGCATCATATAATCCTAGTATGTGAAATTACATACTACATGAAAAAATAGCTTGTCCAACCCAGTATCTCATCTTTAGGCGATCATGAGATACCTGTTCATAAAGCAGTTCTGCTCTAACCCTGTAAGGTTTGTATTTACATATCCTTATCACAAAGCTAGTGTATTATTCCATGACTTTCTATCATCATTTTTTTGGGGGGAGCTTATTAAATTCTTAATCTACATGAGAAAGAAAAGCATTTTGCATTGTTTCTCTTTTTTTTTATAGAAATAAAAGCATGTGTGCTTGTCTATATATACAAGTGATAATTGAACTTCATCAGGTCTCCCACAGAGTGTGTGCTTAAATCATGATAAAAGTATGTTGTGTTCTTGAGTCTGTTCTGTCCTAAAGCTGGCTTCAGTAAGTGGATATGTTTTAGTTGACTTAAACTTTATCACTGGCTTTAAAGGTGAGAAAGAGAATATTTTCAGAAGAAAATTATGTGATGGTTTAGGGACATCTCCTTTCTAAACATGCCCATGCCCATCTCCCTGTGTGATTTTTCATAGCTTTTTTTTTTTTTTTTTACTGAATCTAACACCATATTCTCTCTTTTGCTTGCATTTTACTGAAATGTGTTAGTATTGGCAGTCTCATTACATCTAAATAATTCAGTTACAAAGCATGACACAACAGATGTACTTTTAAACTTTTGGGTTCACTTCTCATCCTAATGAGAAGACTTTCTACTTCTGTCAGAGAACTTTGCAAAATGATTGCTTGAAATACTTTGAAAATATATTTTAATGTATTAGATATCATTTTCCCATTATAGTGCATAGTACTTGCTTTTTAGCTTGTTTTATTTACCTTGCTGCAGCTTCTTGTCTCAAACAATTGTTCCATTTTTCATCAACTGAACAACTACCTGATCCAGAGTTCAATAGAGAGAGAACAGTTCTCTTTGGTCAAAGCAATAATGATTGCTACCTGTACAGGCTCAGCTATTTATGTCAATATATCAATTTTCTACCCCTTAGTTGAACTTTACACAGTTAATTTTTCTTTCCTCCTCTTCGTCACCTGTATATTGCTCTCCTATGAAGACATTGTCTACCCAGAGGTGGCTGAATTGAATTAGCCAGCTGTAGCACTTCCCTGCTCTGCCACAGCCACAATAGATAGTACCTGTCAATACACTGGGAAAGTGTTTTAAACTCTGATGTTCTTTTAATTGCCTGCTGGCTAGATCTCTGCCTTGCAGTCTGCAGGAGGGGGGAGGAGGTGGAGGGGAGAGCTGTGGGAACAGATGAAAAAAAAAAAGACAAAATCCAGAAAAAAAACCCCTGTTTTATTTCATCCTGTAATACTAATTGCAAAAGAAAAGAGTGGATGGATGCAATATGACTAACTGGAGCTTGGGTTCATATTTAGAAGACACTTATTGGTCCAATCTTTTAATGAGTGGATTATTTACCTGTACTGAAAATTCAATCTGAGAAAATTTATTATCTGTCTTTTGTTCTCTGTGGGTTAAGTGTTTTCTGAGAAGGAAAAAAGCAGCAGAAAACATTTGTGTGGGAAAGTGATAGAGGGATAATTGTTAATGCATTAGATGGGGATTTGCTTGGGTTGGCTGGCATGAGGCTTTGCCCTCTGGGAGAAGAGGCTAGCTTTGGAAAAATAAAGACCCTCAAATTTTAATGTTTACGTTAAATAGAAGACTGGAAAGGTGCAAAAAATGATAACTTGTTGGATTCAGGCACTAGCAACAGAAATGTTTACATTTCCCTTTGCTGTTGCTTTATATAGCTGCTAATACAAAGCAGGCTATGCAGTTTCTCCATAAAAATGGAGTTTTAAAACCTTATACTCTTGAGGAATAAAGAAAATACACATAGTCTAACTAGTGGTTTCCAGTGCTTTCTGCTTATGGTAAATCAGGCCTGTGGTTGTTTTTTTTTGTTGTTGTTTTTGGGGGGTTTTTTGTTTGTTTGTTTGTTTGCTTGTTTTTCCTGAGAGCAAAATTTCACTTGCTATGAGACACCTAAAAAATGGGTTGGAAAAGATCTTACGATCATTTAGTTCCAGCCTCTCTGCTATTGTCAGGGATACCTCACACTAGACCATGTTGCCCAAGGCTCCATCCAACCTGGCCTTGAACACCGCTAGGGATGGTGCATTTACTGCTCCTTTGGGCAGCATGTTCTAGTGCCTCACCACCCTCACAGTGCAATGGAAGCAAAAGGGTTTCATGACAACTGTGAATTAAGTATGTAATACTCTGAAATTTTAATAGACTTTGGAAAAAAATTTGTAACCAATAAGTTGCTAATAGTAATCATTAATCTAATGACAAGATATCATGGTATTGTTTTTACTCTCATCTTGGAAACTATCACCTGTCTGTTTCTCCATTAAAACCACAACAAGTATCCCTGACTTAACAAAAAAGCAGTAGTACCATACCTCTTGTGGAATTCACTGTTATAATTAGCAAGATTATACAGTATATGTGGGGGGAAAACTTGACTTTGTATTTCTAATCTACACTTTCACCTTTGAGTATCATTCTGTACGCAGAGATCTGAGCTTCTTCTTAGCAATTTTATAGTTTAGTTATACAAACCAGCTCCTCTATTCTGTTGCTGGAGAGATTTTCATCCCATTATCCTTACTAGTGAATTGCAAGTATAAAGTAGATATGAAGGCACATATGTGGTCATTTAATCCTTACTTTTGTTTGTTTTTTTTGTGGCTTATGATGAATAACAGCATGCAATGTCCTTCCAAGCAGATAATCATTTAACCTAGCTTAAAAAATCTCTAGGTAGAAGTTTTCTTTCAAGACTTCTTTCCAATATTTGACTCTTATCTTCATCACACTGCATCTTTCAAAAACTGCCACCTCCAAAAGGTTAGTAGCCCTAAACAGGAACGCTTTTTTCTATTGGAAGTTGATTTTGAGAGATAATTATAAAAATTAATTTTTTCAATGTCTTTCTAAGGATTTACAAAAACATCAAAGAGCAAAACAAAGCAAAATAAATTAAAATAACTCATTAACGGAGTCAGTCTTAATTCTGTTGTCATCTTTACTGGACCCTTTCTCAGGCTGGCAACATCTCCTATGAAATATTATGACACCTCATTCAGGTGAGAATAATAAGAGTTAAATGTTTCTTATGTAGTCCAGGGTAATAAAGAAGAGATGAACCATCAGAAATAATGTTTCTTTTTACCCAAAATATTTTTGTAGCCATTTTCCCATCTACGGGGTAGTGTGTATTTTCAGTGACTAATTGCAATCTAAAAATCTTAAATGTGTAATAACTGTGAAGATTAATATAAATTTAGACATACTTATTTGCTCTTCTGCAAGTTTGGCCACTTCTCAAAACCACTTCTCTTTGCTCTGAGCAGACATTTGCACTGACAGGGCAGAGCCACTCTGTTCCCCCAGTTACCCAGCCCAGCTTTATAATATAATGTGACATAATCTAATAAAGCATGATGTTGCTTGTCAAAAAGAGTATTAGATAAGATTGCTAAGATCAGGTGTTTGGCACACATTTGGAATGATAATATGCACTTAGGAATAGTATGACTATTTAACAGATGGTAAATTTGTTAACTTCAGTGTTTCTGCAGAGATCTATAAATAAATTATCACCTAGTTCCTATATAATTCCTTCCATTCTTTGTATTTATCTCACTTTTTAACAGCGAGTTCCTTCAGACTGCATTGCTTTCTCAGCTGTGAGCTCTAAGAAAAAACAACTTTCTTCCAGCATTGTGCGTGTTGGCAGATTGCTATAGCACAATTAATCACTTGGATGTGATAATGAGGTCATGTAGGCTAAGCAAAATATTCAGATGAACAAGTGATTCTTCACAGTGAAGAGTGGAAATATATGGACTCAGCTGTGTGTGGCAAGAAGTCATCATTTTCAGTTTGGAACATTTGCAGACCTAAGCAAGAAAGGTGTGTGCTCAGAACAAGCAAAACATACGGCATTTTGTGGAAACTGAATCAGAACTACAGGGCTTTCTATGATGTAAGTGGGAATACTTGAGGTGAATGTGGTTTATGGCTCATTACCAGCTACAAAGAGGAACAGGGAGAAAGAATGGGCCAGATCTTTTTGTTGCTGTTGTAAGTCAATAGTACCCCTACTGGGGTAAAGGAAGTTACACTGATTTACAACAGGGAAGAATATGGCCTGCAAGCCTTCCATGTATATATCTGATTACTATAAAAACAGAAGTTGAGATGTATAGTGGTTTCAGATGAGGATGACTGTCAGTGTAGCTTTACTGAGTACAGAGGTGCCATTGATATGTGAAGTGATAGAAATTAATTGTAACTGATATACACAACTATTTCCTGCTAAAGTGCTTGTGTTAATCAGCTAATTATTAGGTTCAGTCACACAGAATTTCCTTAGTGTTTTAAGGCTCAGCACTGACATAATTGCTGATTGTATCATGAATATATCTCTTCTAATTTCCCATCACCGCTATTACCCACACATCTGGGTTGGTATTTTAATATAAAGCTGCTTTACAAGGGTTAGAGTGGTACATTTAACTCGCACAATACTGTGTGAAGACAAGGTCAGTTTCCCTGGATTGATTAACTACTTAAATATGTCTGATAGGAACAAAAACCTAATCACAAGTAGTAACTTATTCACTTCAACCTCTGAATCATATGCTTGAATTCCTTTAACTGCTCAGGGCTAGGTGTAGCACTTCCAAACCAGTCCATTTTAAGAACGAGTATAAGATGGCTCTGTGTTATCAAATAGCAAACAAGGAAACTGGGGTGTTTTAATATATGGAATTGTTAGTTACAGACAATTAAAGAGTCCAATTTGTCATCTTGTGTAATTATGAACAGTTCATATGAATTGATGCAATTTCATGCTTTCTTGAACGTCTGATTTTTAAATGTTTTATCATTACATAATCCCAAATATTATAGTTGTAATTACTTGTTATTGAAATGTGCAATGAATGTTAAGGCATTAGTAGCAAGAGCACTTTACAAATTAGTTATGCTCCTGAGGACAAATCAATGTAATTTTTCACATTTCCGTGTGGCTGTGACACACTGTGATATATCACATCTGTTCTGATGTTTTGTTTTTCTTATTGGCTATGATATATCACAATATGACCAGTGCTACTGGATGTGTTGTATCACAATAGAAATTATCACACAGAAAATGGGCTAAAAATTACACCCTCAGCAGTTCTTAAAAGTAGCTCATTGTTACGATTTGCTATAAACATTTCTAACAGCTGTGTTATGAGCTGAAAATTAGTTACCTTCACTTTCCTGTGATTGTGGTGAATTAGGGGCCCATTGGTAAGTGTAAGTCTGAATTAAATGCCTGATGCAGAAGAACCAAGTTTGTTATAGCTGTGAATAGAAAAACTAGAACTTACTGGATGATTTGAATTATCCCAGATTCTGGGAGATCCCATACTTGGCCATATATTGGATTTGTTTTTCCTTTTCACATCAAGTCCCAGACTTTTGTTAGTCTAAAACACTTTTAGAAACTGACTATGCCTGTTATCAAATGCTTGTGATCATCTGTTTGGACCACTCCGGACATGTGCATCTAGCTATGTCTCTTGCTTTTCCTAATTATTACTGTACGGAATCATATTGTACGAGATGAGTACCAGCCTCTTGCAACTTGGCTACCAATATGTGAAATGGAAATATCTTTTTCTTCAAATATCTCCTAAAGGAATGGCTAATCTCATTTCCTACAACTCTGAAAAAAGTTCACTTTTCAGTGAGCTTTCAAAACTGTAGTAAACTTACTAAACAAATACTCTGACAGTTCCTTTGTCTTGATAATAGCATCAATACATTAATCTTTTCCTGTTAGCATCTAATCTCAATTTTTTGAATGTTCTAATTGATTTACTATAAATTCAATTCTGAGATTAAGAGCAGTGTTATCTCTAATTAAGGTGTCTGAAAGCTGCTTAGCATTTTCCATTTCCTGATTTCTAAATACTTACATTTTCCACTAAACACCTACTGAGTTCTTCTGCTCCTTCCCCATATGAAGTACATGTGAGCCTCTGCTTTGTTGGTGTCATAACATCACAGGGTCTGTAAGAGTTGAAGCTGCCTCAGCCAGAACAAGCCTTGGCAGCACCTGAATGTCTCTTTTCACCAGGGAATGTTAAAAATCAACTGTAATTCAGACCTTTCTTCTAGTTCTCCACCTGAGGTGAACACTGAATCCCACCCTGGTTAAAAAACAATGTTTTACTCTTTCCCCTTGAAGAAGGCCATCAGGAGAGCCCTGATGCTGCTCTCTGCCCTGATGGAGCAGTCTGCAAAACAGAGGGAAAAGCATAATTGCTGGGTCTTGTCCTTTGTCCAAAGATGCATAATCAACCAAGGACCTTGGTCAGTGGTCCTTTATTTAGTTACACTGCTTTGGAGCTTCTAAGGTGAGAGGATTTGTAATTTACACATTAGGATGTACACAGGCCCCAGGTCTTCAATTCAGTTTAAATGGTATGAATAGCCAATCCAGGCACTAATTTTCAAGGTGGAGAACAATAATTTCTGCCACAGCCTGATTCATTTTCAATTAAAGAGTGAAAATGCCCTTTACAAAGTAATATCAAGCTTTTCCAGAGGAAAAATGGAAGGTCACAATTAAACATGCAGGAGGGTGAGAATCCTTAGCTGACTTGATTTTTTGCTCGTGCACTAAGAAATCCAGTGCAAAGAAACATATGCTGTGAAGATCTACTGCTTGTCTACAGCTGGTGGTTTGTTTTTTTTTTCCTTCTGTTTTACAGTTAGCAGCATCAAATATTAAAGCTCTCTTCTGAACCAGACACAGGACTTGCACCGAGCAGTAAGTGTTGGTGCAGCCCTAGGGCTCTTATGCTAAACCCCATCTGCAGGCCGGAGGCATGTCTGAGGATCTGACCTTCTCAAAGGGAGTGGGATGCAAGAAATATATTTTTAATATTTTATATTCCTGAACAGTTTTCTCACTTGTCACAGCAGAGTTCATTTGTCACCTGTCATCAGAGTCACTTTGCCGTCTGCATGTGTTTTCTCCAGATTGGAGTGCTCTTAAAAACAGATTTCTCTCCCAAGTGTAAATCTCATGGGCCAGATTTATCCCTGTCAGAACTACACTGATTTGACTGACTTGCACTAGAGATGCCCCTGGTCCCCAGTGTCAAAATACCTCTTGGCAGGGATGTTAACTCTTATCCAAAGGTGGCTTCTTTTATTTCTATTTTCCCCCTGCTTCTGCAGTAACCTGTTTTTGCAGGATGTGTGGAGATAGCTCATGAACTTGCTCTTTTACATTCAATCTTTGCCACATTGTTGGCAGTAATCAACTGTATTCCTAGTCCTGTGAAGAGCTGCTTGTCCTCTGTGTCCAGGGTCCTGCTGGGTTCCTCCTGTTAAGCACCCTACAATCTCACTTCAGGTTATTAATTTCCTATTATAATGTTTCTACCAGTAGGATAATCTATGATCAAATATGTACAATTAAAAAATGGCAAGGAAGACCAGGCTTTCATGCACTGCTGAAAATGTAACAAGTATATCCATGCATATTTCAGCCCTTCCAAAATTCCTGCCCTTTCAAGATCTTGGTCTAGTACTTCTTGCAGAATTACCTTGGGTTATCCCTAGACACCACTGCTTTATCTTGCTCATTCCAGCTGCAAAGCCAGCAAATACTTCCTTCCAATGGGAATTTCAAGATTTATGAGTGATGTATTTTTGAATGTGCATTTTGTAAGTGGGATTTTGTGTGTAGTATATGTTTACTTTTTTCTTTCAGTAACATTTAGAAATGAATGTTTGCAGCTCAGGGCATTCTCTGTACCAGAAGTGGTTTGCCTATTGAGAAAAGCTGTGCCTGTGGCCTCATTCCTTTACCCTGTGGAAACTACCAATGACACAGTTCCTCCTTCAACATAAACTACAGAAAATAAAAGTTTAACTTGTACCTTAAACCTTTGTATTAGGATCAAACTTCACTGCAAAACTAACTGATAAATGTCATTATTTCTATTTTAAAAGGGCAATAATTTTTTTCAAATAATGTAATTCAATATTTTTTTTTAACTTGCAAGCCTCTACCTGTAACTTTGTTTTGTCACACCAAAGAATGAAGAAGTTCATGTAGATGTTATGGATATTCAATAATTTATTGGAATCTGTCATATTGTCTGCAATGAAAGAAGAGAAGATAAAGAATATCACCCAGACTGCAAATATAGACTGGTTTTATCCTTAAAAAAATATTAAGTTTTATCAGAATCCAGTGGCTTTGGGACCTGTAGATTCTTGTTACAGACCATATCTCAATCACATATATTGCTTTTCCAATAAAACTTGCAATGGGTTGATTTAGGATAAACACTTGCAGGAACTGCAGAATAGCAATATATAAATAAAAGGTAATTTTTGAATACTTGCATGTTCTCTATTACTACTTTATCTGACCATATTACTGACTGTAATGCTCCTTACAACCTCTGTAATGTATGTGTTTCACAGATAAAGAATTGGTGTATAAGAAGAAGAGCTTCCTTTTATAATAACACTTTAAGCAACTAGCCTAATGGAATAAAACATGTTTAACAAAGTATTCTGATACAACATAGCCTCGAACATGGTGATTAAGTAGTCTGAGAGATGTCTAAAATCATTTGAGACAGAAAAATGGGGTTTGGGTTTCTGATGCTGTTTGGTCTACTACAGCATTAAGAAGGGGAATGTTACTACCTAATAATCACCAGTTTGTGTGTTTAACAAGATGTCATGACTGCATTTGGGCTCTGAGAACAGGGTGGGCTCAGACCTTTAAGGGATTATGGAGAAAATGAAACCCCTTCATTATGTAGACATATCCATTGCTTCTGTTTTTAAGATTCCAGGCTGTTCTTTTTGTCTTCAGGAATGCCTGGATATTTGCATAATCCTGTTCTTGTAGTATCTGAGTTTTAAAATAGCAGTGCTATTATCAACCTGCCTTGTCCTGTCACTGTTGAATGGTGGTTGATGGTTCCTGCTTTCCCTTAAGCCTGTAATAACCTGCATATGCACAGACTTATGCAAAGAAATAAATACTGGAAAGCTTAACAGAGGTACAGAAAGATGAGCTGAATGGAGTGAGGTCTTGCAGCACTTTTGTTCTTTGATTAAGTTGCTTATAGGTGGTTCTTTTCAGATATTGTGCTCAAAGTAGCCTTGAAGGAGACAGTGCCCCAAATCAGAATGGCTAGAGCAGTGTACAGACCCCTTACAACAATGTGTATTGGTTATCAGCAGGTTTTTCCTAATTTTGTTGGGAAACATTAGGGGGGATAGGGGGAAGAAAACATGGCTGAGGCTCCTCCATGGAGAGCATCCATTAAGCAAAGATCTTGATGCAGACTCCTACCATGGAGAACTGTTTCTAAGAGTGCTGGAGCATAGGCACAGAGTGTCCATAGCTATGACAACTGATCAATAAAAATTGTTTCTTTTTTTTTTGACAAAATATGGGCTTTATTTCCAAGTAATAAACTGAATTCTTGGTAAATTTACAGCAACTCATCCCATTCAACCTATACACAGGGAGAGGTCAGTGCTGCTGCTGTAGTTATATTGGGTTATTTAACTGTAGTTAAAAGACCAAAGGGGAATTTTGAGCTGTAAGCCTATTTAGTGACATAAGAAGCGATGACAGTAGTATTTCCCTCCTTCAAGCAAGATTGATCTGCAGGGAGTATTACTGCTGCAGGTTGCATATTTTTTGTCACCTGCTCAGAGGAAGATGCAGGTGGTGAGGCATTGCCAGGATCATCAGGAAGGCTGTGCATGGCCTCAAAATGACACTGGTTTTACATGATTCTCCACATATCTACAAGATGAGATGTGATTCTGCATTATATATAAGGAAGCCCTTTCCAAACAGAGAAGTAGATTTAATGCATTGCTTAGCATTTGTAGGTTACAGAATGATGTGACTAGGTGCAAGCCTATGACTTTACCTGAAGTGTCCCTATAGAGGATAAGTAAACTTAGTAAATTAAGTGAAACTTTGTGGGATATAACTTTGACCTGTTTCTTCACTAGAAAGCTGAGCTCTTCCTCCTGTTTGCTCTTCAGTTATCATTTGGCCATCTCTGAGTGTTACTGAGCTGTAAGTTGAGAACTATATACCCCTTTTTGAAAATGAAAAGTTACAGTGTTCACTCTTGCAATATAAGCTGCTAGACAGCCTGATCAGTATGCAAGCCCTCGCATGCAGTGAAGAATTAACAACCGGTTTAAAGACCCAGCAAGCTTTACTCAAGGTGGTAGTTACAACATCTAGTACACCTTTTAATCAAATACAATTGCTACAGAGGGATTTCTGGACACACAGTACCACAATACAACCAATCCAACACCGTATATGTCACTTAGACTAAAATTCATGCATGCTCAGACTTTGCAAATTCAGACTATCTGATCTAAGTGTATTGATTTTTCCATTTTCTGTTTCAAAGCATATACTATGAGTGAAAAGGGTTATGACATTTTGAGGCATGCTATATTGCTTTGTGATGTTTCTGTAATTTGTGTGCAGTCAAAGGTAAATAACATGATGAAGTAATCAGATGAATAGTGGGCTTTCATGCTGGCTGAGCATCTCATAGACAATCACTCTAACAGGGCTTTACTAATGCCCAGACTGTCATGATTTAGTGAAGACTAAAAGGACTTGATTGCTTTTGTTATTTCCCCTGAAACAGTTAAATGCTAATGATGAGCTATTACTTTATGTTTTGGAATGGGAAAACTGTCCAGGAGAGATTATTGTCTTTTTAATCTACTTCAGCAAAACTGTGTCTTCTGTCTATCTGACAGAAAGCATGTTTGAGTGCTTGAGAGCTGCAGATTTCATTCCAAGTGCTCCAGAACTATTGCTGTCATTCATACTGCTGCATGTTGTCACTGCCTGAGAGGAGGCAGGATGTGCATATCTAGGAAAATGCTGTTGACAAAAAGCACCAAGCAAAGGGATGCCCCCTGAACACCCCTTTGAAATATGTGAGAATATGGTTGCAGCCCAAAAATGCCAAGAAAAATCGTTTTTTGGTCTGTAGCACTAGGGGAACTTTTAAGTATGTGGTCTAACACCTCCACTGTGTGCCCTCCTGTGTAGTTCAGGACAAAATGACTAAGCTTATTCATGAATTTAAATTGTCATTGTTACTCAGAATTCATGATAATTAATGGGGGCCTGAGGTGTGAGAGAACCACAATCAAGACTGTCTATCATCAGCCATGGTAGAACAATTTGAGAATCTAATTTAAGATCCCTAGGCAACTAGATGTTTTCAATTAATACTGAATTTTCTGGGTTTATGCCCTGAATAGTTATGAATTAGTTTCACACATGATTCTTTTTCGTGGTGGAGTACTTTTTTTCTAGTTTAATTGCACTTTTTGTTTCTTTTATGCATCTGTTAATGCCTCTGTTATAGACATATATGAGCACTAAAAGAATTTGTAACATGCATGGACAGACTGTTTTACTGTTGCTGGTTGTGAGGATTTCCCTCAAGACTAGTCATTTTCACACAGTTGCTTTTACTTAAAACTGATGAAATAATTAAAACAAATCCCTGTGTGCCTTGGGATTGAGTTCTGGTTGAAGTCATGTGTAAGCAGTTCTCTATAACAGGCTTTTTTGTTTGTCCTTTTTTAAGGCATGAAATTCAATTTAGATGCTCTTTGTTAATAAAAATAGATTTTTGCAGAATACCTCATTGATATGCATATAAATGCATCTTAGCACCACAGAACAGGCGAAACTCCAGTTTTACTGATCAAAAATACTCTTTAAACCTGGATGCTTCTTTCTTTCATGAGTTTTGAATGCATCTGTGATCTTAGTATCTTTGGCTCAAAACTGATAGCTGTTGTGTTTGTGCCTGGTCAGACCTTGTCAGGCTTTGGGAAGTGACTGTTGATGGCAGGGCTCAGGGCGGCTGCTTCACCAGTGTCTGCTCCAATGTGCATGCAGGAGGAACAAAACCTGTGACATCTGGGAACCTTGTGCATGAGCATCTTCATTTTGTCTTGAAAACTGTAAAACCTGAAGGAAAACCTTCCATGTCCCCAGCTCTTCAAGCTGACTCTTGCATACTTCATAAAGACAAGCTCCTCATGCAGTTGTCTTTGACCTTCCCTTTATGTACAGCTGAAGCATTACAGGTGACTTTCTGCTGGATGTTAATACTGAACTTGAGGGGGAAGCATTGTGTGGATAGCAGGTTGTGTCTTGGGAGCAAAGCTCAGATCTGTGTAAGGACCCTTGTGCCTATGATGGGCTTTGGCTACCCAAGCTGTGATCTTGACAGCAATGCTTTTTTTAAGCAGACTGAAGATCCAGATCAACAGCTCCAGCTCTTGGAAAACACATTAGTTTTTCAGCATGTACTGCTTGCTGGGCAGCAACAGACATACAGGATTTATAAGGAGCTTTCAACTTTATTTATGACAAAACAAACCTTTGCCAGGAAGTACGAGTAATACAGGACTGCCATCCTATGCAGGCTGCTAATGCATTTAATGTGCTCTCGCTCTGCTCTCTCACTGATGCTGTCTCTCATTTTCAGCTTGTAGCTTTAATAATCTATGCTGCTTCCTTCTGTACAATGTTCCTCCTGCAGCTTTCATTTGACAGCTCTGTTTTTAATAGAGGATAAGCATGAAACTCCACCTGAATCTGAAGACATATTTCTAATCTCATACCACATTTATTTTGCTACTTAGAGAGCTCACTATCTTGAACAGAGGAAAAAGTATTTTTCACATATTAAGTTGACAGTACAGTAGGTTTCCAGAGTTGTCATTAATTCAAACTCATATTCAGTTAGTTATCTTGTAGTAAAAGACAAAGACACATAAACCCCATTATTTGGATAATAGTCTTTGTTCAATTATTTATCATGATGATTGCAATAATATGCAAGGCAGCCCAGTTCAGGGAAGAGTCCCATTTTTGTTAGGCATTGAATGAAAGTGCCATAATATCAACATGCCTGCTTGGATTTTAAGATACAGCCTGAAGTATTGGTTAAAACAAAGAAGTAAATTAGATGGCAACATGAGAATAAGAAAGAAAATGTTAACTGTGAAATAATTGTTTCAAGGTAATTTGTTCCACTATTCTCATCAGGTCATTATAACATTTTCCATGTAGTGTGGTTTGTTTGTTTTTTTTTCTTTTTTTTTTTTATTGTAAGACAAGATAAAACTCAGTTTCACAGTGATGCTGCTAAATTGAAGCATTTTCCGATATGCTTGTGTTTGTCAATGTAAATGACAACCTTCAATTTATCTGTGTTCTTTTTTTATATGGGAAAGGATGCAAATGTCTGTCACTGCTAAAGAAAAAGTAGTCTGCTTCTTGAATATGGGATGTATTTACATGGTTGCTCTTAAGAACTGGAGGATTAAGACAGGATGGGAGCTGTGTGTTTGACTGCTGCTGTGGACAACTATGTTGTGATCAGTTCCCCATAGTAACTCTGGGATGTATCTTGGTGGGGGTATGAAACCTAAGTAAAGAAACTGTTTGATACTTAGCCTGTTTTGATTGTTGTGTATTGGCATTGGACTTCAAACTATTAGTGAACTAAGTGCTCTTCAGAGGGCATGATTCACCAGCACAGAGTGTTAACTGAAAATACTTAATGCCATTGACAAATTCTATTTTCTGGCAAACAGGGCCTCCAGCTGCTAAGTGAGGTCAACTGCATTGTATTGAGATGTGTATTGCCTAAGGCAGGTGAGAAATCACATGTGATTTATTTCAGGTTTGCATGTCTGACAGCAGACCTCTGGCTGTGCTGCACCAGAAGAAGGGGAGTTGCAAGAGGTCTCTGCAGAGCCACCTTGCTCTCTGCAGGAAGGTGCAAACCCATGCTGAGGTTCTTAGTAAACTCAGCTTCATAAGGAAAGCTGTCCATTGAGAAAGGACTCTTCTCTGTCTTCCTTATTAGTAAGGTTTTTGCCTTCTTTCCCTTCTTTCAATTTCAGCTTTCCCCAAGCCCTTTGCCGTGCAAAGACTTAAAACTAGTTTTCAGGAGCTAACTTTGGACCTACCCATGGTTATGAAATGATGATAGATAAAAGCAAACATAGAAAGCCATAGGAAGGAAGTGCTATTAATCATTGTGCAAAGAAGCACTGTCCAGAAGAGCTGTTTGTGTACCCCAAGAGATGGTGCACCAAGCCAGTGTGATTCCCTATGGGCTGGGAGAAAACAGTGATGGCAAACCAAAGTGCTTCCAGGAACTTGAACTGGGGATAAAATTTTCCAGAAAAAAAGATAAAATCACTGAATAATATGATATGCTGAACAACCACCAGAGCCTTCTTTCTTCCAGAGATATTTCTGGTTTTCCTCACCTCCTCTATCTCCTCCCTCTTTTAATTTTTAATATCTCTTCTGTGCCTTTGAGGGTATTAATTTTCTTTGGGTCTTTTTCCAGCTCCATTTCTGGTCTACCCTGGTACCTTAGGGACTGTAGATTCCATGGACCTTTCCTTGTGGCCATCTATTCTTTCTTCTTTCTAAAGTTTCTAGTTTCTAAAAACTAAGCAATTTAATCTCCAGATCTTGAAATAATTTTCTATGCAGGAAGATTGGCTTGCAAAGATGTTTCAGAAAAAGTGGGAAAATAATGAATCAAAACTTTTCTTCCCATTTGATCACCTCTTGGGAAGCAAGCTTTTAGAGAAATTTAAGGTAAAACATTATTAAATGAGATACTAGAGATATACCATTTGATCAGCTTTACTAAAAGAGAGTCTGTGAACTGCTCTGACCTCTAATATCTCCTTTGTATAACCCCTGCAACATGAGATTTGCTATGAGAAATGGAACAAGATTAATAAGTAATACATTTGCTGGTGTCTGAAATAGCGACACAAGGCTGGCTTTAGACACATGTTTTATTAATGAGGTTTGAAAACAATTGCTTCCTCCCAGCAACAGACAACTCAGACCTTTCCACTGAAAGGAAAGGATTGGAGGCAATATTTAGAGTTTTTTGGCTGTTGCTGCTGTTCCCCTACCCTGAGGCATTAACAGAATGCGGTCACCACATGTAACACTGGGAAAAAGATTTTGAAATTAAATGGAGGGCAAGCCTAAAATATATTTTCCCTCATGACATCCTTGTCTCTAAATTGGAGAGACATCAGTTTGATAGATGGACCACTCAGTGGGTTAAGAACTGGCTGGATGGCTGCATGCAATGACTTGTGGTCAATGGCTCAATGTCCAGCTGGAGACCAGTAATGACCCTCAGGGATCTGTGTTGGGACTGGTCTTGCTCAACATCTATGTCAGTGACATGGACAGTGGGATTGAATGCACCCTCAGCAAGTTTGCTGATGACAGCAAGCTGTGTTGATACACTGGTAGGAAGGAATGTCATCCAGAGGGACCTTAACACGCTTGTGAGGTGGGCTGATGTTTAACCTCATGAAGTTTAACCATGCCAAGTGCAAGGTCCTGCACCTGGGTCGGAGCAATCCCAGGCACAGCTACAGGTTGGGCAGAGAAGAGATTCAGAACAGCCCTGTGGAGAAGGACTTGGGGGTGTTGGTTGATGAGAAAATGAACATGAGCTGGGTTCAGTGTGTGCTTGCAGCCCAGAAAGCCGACCGTATCCTCGGCTGCATCAAAAGAAGTGTGACCAGCAGGTCAAAGGAGGTGATCCTGCCCCTGATCTGCTCTTCTGAGACCTCACCTGGTATATTGTGTTCAGTTCTGGTGTCCACAACATAAAAAGGACATGGAACTGTTAGAATAAGTCCAGAGGAGGCCACGAGGATGATCAGGGGACTGGAGCACCTCCCATATGAAGACAGGCTGAGAAAGTTGGGGCTGTTGAGCCTGGAGAAGAGAAGGATGCGTGGAGACCTCATAGCAGCCTTCCAGTATTTGAAGGGGTCCTATAGGGATGCTGGGGAGGGACTATTCATTAGGGACTGTAGTGATAGGACAAGAGGTAACGGGTTCAAATTTAGACAGGGAAAGTTTAGACTGGGTATAAGGAGGAAGTTCTTTACTCTGAGGGTGGTGAGGTACTGGAATGGGTTGCCCATGGGAGTTGTGAATGCTCCATCCTTGGCAGTGTTCAAGGCCAGGCTGGATGAAGCCTTGGGTGACCTGGATTAGTGTGCGGTGTCCCTGCCCATGGCAGGGGGGTTGGAACTTGATTATCTTAAGGTCCTTTCCAACCCTAACTGTTCTATGATTCTAAATTTTAAGTAGTCTTAAGACAGCATTCATACTATGTGACATGGACCTGAAATATGTAACATTTGAAGTACAGCTCACCATTTTGCACACTGTACAAGGAAAAGAGTGTTGTTACCCTGTTAGAGTAACTAAATATCAGTGTGGCAATTAGGACTACAATGTTTTTAGGATTCAGATGCTATAGACAATAGAAAGCCTAGCATTTCACATTTCTTCTACTCCAATTGTAACTACTTGCAATGCAGCAAAGAAAGCACTGTCTTAAAAAATGGGAACACCTTTATTAAGTTAAAATTGTACTTATCTTCCTTGACCTTTAATTTTCTGAATGTTATTCTTGTTCCTGAGAGCTAGCAGCCATCATATGTCTGGTTTTGTTATTAATATTTACCAGGAAAGGCTTTTTAAGAGTAAGCGCTGCTGAAGCAAGCCAAACCTTTTGAAAAGAATCACCGATGATACTTTAATTACCCAATAAATTACATTTCATGTGCAGAATTAATCAGAAAATAATGTTCTAATAAATATGATCTTCCCAACTTACATGCAAATTGAAGCTTTGCCATCCTGCTCAGAATTGTTCCAAATGAATTTGTGGCCAAACACTGGTATGTTCCAATATCCCGTTTTTTATGTGGGTTATTGATTGCCAAGCTGCCTCCAACCAACCTGTAGTGATAACTCATGGTAAGATCAATATCTGTGCCATTTTGCTTCCACCTTTGAGGGGAAAAAAATCAAATTAAGCTTATAATTTACAGAGCCTATTCATATTTATCTTATATAGTGTGCTGTAGCATAACTGTAATGATAAAAATGTAGTTAAATATCACAAAATTACATCATTTTTCACACAAGACTGCTTCTTATATCAATCTTAATAATACCAATAGTTCTGTTCTTTGAAAAAATCTTTACTGCCTTTATGCTAGTCACCAGTGTTCATACAAATGTCTACAAAAAGTAATTATAACTTATTCATACAAACTAAGTTGTCCATCTGTTTGAGAGCGTTGTATATGCCTCAACTACAGCTACCTTATTTTTTTATAATATAAGTGGTACCTGAATGTACTTTATGGTGCTTGCAATGATGCCATAAATTTGGTTACAAAAATGATTTGGAGATACAGATCATGAAAGATTACACTTCAGAGAACAGACGAGAGAAGTTTTTGTGCAGCAAGCTTGAAACTGATAATTTAATAAGTGCTACTAGTTTAAAACATGATTTGTCCCTGTTAGTACAGTATGTAGGAAATGGATTGTCTGAAACATTACAAATCTATTTACAAATGTCAAAATAAAGCTTATATTTCAAAGAAAAAATATTAAGCTTTAAGAAGGGAAATTTTATGGCTTTACTGTTAGTCACTCAATTTTTGTTTTCCATAGAAAGTCCAATGGAACAATAAAGTACCTCACTGATGTCTGCAAGTTTTTTGTTTGTTAATGCCACATTCAAGGTTGCCAGCATCCAAAAACTATATAACCACATATTTTCTTTTCCTAATTTTATACCACAACTATCTCTTCTGCCTGTATCACTTCTGTTGGCTTATGTAGGTGTGCTGTCTATCCCTCTGTAGGATGCAAAGACCACACAGGAACTGCTAATGTCTTACTTTGAGTTTGCAGAATGTTTTATGGCAGTTCTTGAAATGAGGGCAATTGTATCCTTGTTAATTACCTGAAATCACAGCACAAAAAAAACCCTATTTCTTGTTATTTGCAGAGTTGAACTTAGTGATAGTGATGGTAGTTTCCACAGTTAACAAATTGAAGTAAACTTCCATCATAACTTTATTCCTGAAAGACCTGACCTGGAAGCACAGCACAGTTCTTCACCTTGGTTGCCTGCAGACCTTTCTCTACAAGATCAGACTGCACAGGCAGCTGTTCTTTTGGAGAAAGGTTTTTAATCTGTGCTGTGAAATACATTTGTGTTCCAAAGTAAATCTTGACGAGTATGTACAGAAGAAGCAAAGATACTGACTTTTCATGACTTTTCAAGGGTGCATTTGTTGTTTTTAAAGATAAGTAATGACTGATTAAAATACAACATCAATTTAATCCTGTGAACAAATTCTGGCACTGTTAAATAATTTATATGGGTCTGCCTATCATGGCCTTCTTTATTAATGCATTAAAAAATTTAGATGCAACACTGGAAGATCAGTAATCGCAGATGATTTTTGACCTTTATGTACCTCTGCTCTCTTTTTTGTTTTTGCTTTAGTTGATCTAGGTTTATGTGCTGTTCTAGGGGTTTTTGGCTTTCTTCCTTTTCAAACATGAACAAAATCTTAGCTGGTGCCCATCTATGAGCTTGTTCTATGAAGCAGTTATCTGTATCAGTGTTAGGATTTTGCCTTATTTTGTGATTTGCATATGGTATATGCTGTCTAAAACTTTCAGTTTTCTAATATAGGATATTCTGGTATTTAGTTTGCCAGTTCTGTTTAATTTATGAATCAATCACTGAAATAACTGCTGTCATCATTACATGGCTCCCAATTAAGGTCTATAATTGTTTTTCAAAACAAATGCAAAGATGTTGGCTTAGTTGCTGCAAATGAATTCTTCACAGTATCCCCATAATCATTCTAATCACTGTGGTACAGTGATTATTAAACTTTGCATATAGATCAGAGGTTCATCTCCTGGTGTGGGCTTTTTCCTAATTAATATGTTTACATCACTGAAGGATGTGAATTAACAAATTCATGTGGCAGACAATGATTTAACCACTTTGTGTTCTGCAGTACACTAATACACAGAAATCTTTGAAAAATTATGTTAAAAAAAGTTAACTTAAGCCTGTTAAGGCAGGCATCATCTACATTTTTTGTGAACTTCATGCAGAGATTGGCAAATGCTTTTCCTCCATTACAGAAAATGCTTCCTGGGCCAATTGTTTCAGAACTTTTTAAAACATGCTATATTCTGGTTCTGAATTCATTAGTTCCTTAGGAATGTAATACAGAGATGTCCAAACTTAAAACTGTGGTTTATGAATTCATTGACCAAATTCTCATATACTATTATCTTCCTAATCTGACATTTTGTAAAACACCAGTTATAAGCTATTGTCAGTAAATTCTTCATTAAGTTAAAGACTTTCAGAACACATATATGTGGGACCCTCCCCTGCTTCCCACCATGACTTGAAGTTCTCAAGTAAGAGGTAGCCTACATTCTCTTGTTCTCTTAAGCTGTTACCAGTTTCTGCTAACATTGGAGTACACCAATATACCAGCATCTTTCCAAGCCATTTGATTATGTTAAATCTTTTATGCTAGACTTACTGGGAGCTTCCTTCTAAAGTACCCTGAAGTCGCATCACTGATGTAAATAAATGTGTAAGATATGTTGATTTCCCCTTATTTGTACTACTTAATCAATACTTGTGATTTACTATTCAAATAGTCTCCACTTCCAAGCAAATAAAAACAAGGGCAAGTAGTGTTTATTAATGGACATGAATATGTGACCAGTGTGAATTTATAATGCAACTGCAAATTATGCAATTTGTCTATAGGGAATTGTCAAAACAAAAAAAAAAAATATTTTCACCATGAAAAAATATTTAACTAAAGACCTTAGAACACAGAAACACGTCAAACTTATAAAAACACTGAAATATCAGAGATTTTTGCATTATACAGGATTTCTTAGGACCTGTTTAAGAAATGTCACTATGTTTCATTATATAGAAGTTGATAGCTAAGATGCAAACCCACAGATTTCTCTGGTGTTCAGACTTCCCTTTTCCTCTCTGAGTAGAACTTCTTCTGGGCAATGTATGTACTGACAACGTTATCTTGACATCTCTCATTATACCCTGCCCCACGTTCAGGCAAATCCAGCAGAGGTGAGAATGCAGAATCCTCAGGCTGGAGCCACCTCTTTAAAGAAAAAATACAGGCATAAGGCATTTGGCTTGGAATCCATCACTTAACACAGGCTGAAAACAAGCTTCAGAGCAAGTTTGTTTCAGGGAGATAAAACTGCTGCTTGGTCACCTATGATCTTTGATATTTTGGTAGGAAAAGGATGTAAACAAGATAAATATATTTGGAGGGTTACTGGGAATCATTCTATGATTTTATTCAATGATTATAAACATATTTTGTCATTTGCAATCATCTCAGACTTTGTGGTCCTGTACTTCTCACTTTTATTTGTCCATTGCAGTTATTTTCTGAGGTAGTTTGATACAGAATGAATTTGAATTTATTTTACTGCATAATTCTAAGTTATGCTGAAATATTAAAATACTGTTATAGTGCAAAATGCTCATGCTGTCCTCAGATTTCTTATTTATTTGTTCAATTGACTACTTCTGTGAAGATTGACGGGGAAAAAAACTCCTCAATTTCAAACATGCCTGAAAATGCTAGATTGTGTGATTATTCTGGATACTGAATGTAAGTTCAGGAAAAGTTGGAACTAAGCACTTGAGACCAAACAGGAAAAGTGAAAATAGTGTAGAAAAGATTTGCTTGGCTCTAGGTGAATTTGTTTGTTTGTTTTCCAGTGTGATGGAAGGTTAGCTGTCCTTAGCTGAGTGACTTAATGAAATAAAACTATGGAACTGTGATATGTTCAAGGGTAGGTTGTAAGCAGAAAGAGAACTAAAATTCGTTACTTTAGTTAGTTGATGATAATCCCTCAATCAAGTATAAGAGAAAAGCTTAAGTACAAAAAATTGCAAATATAATTTGAAATGTTGTGTTTATTTACCACCATCACCACACAGAGAAACTGATGAAAAAATGTGGCTGATACTATAAAAAAAAATTGACTTTGTAGGAAAAGATATGATAAAATGATCTTCAGCAAGACATTTAGATAATTTTCCCAACACATGTGCTGATTTTAGAGATACATATCCATATTTTTGTTTCCATTATTATCTGATCTATGTTCTCTACTTCCAACAGTGTCCAACAGGAAATCAGTGTCCCTTGGTTTTTATTACTTAGCCCTTATGTCTGCTTCAATTCTATACAGATCTTGCATTGTGATTATTAGACACCCAGGATTTTGAATGAAGTTGCAAAAAGCTACTATTATTTGAATCTCTAAGACTAATACAATATAGAATAAAATTTTCAGAAAATCTGAAGCATTTTTTTTCTTTAAAGAAATGTATTAATCAGCTTATTTATATAAGAAATGCTAAATAACAAATTAGCTTGTGTATAATTTTATTCCTGTTGTAGTGGTTCTGTATTTCTGGAGGGAAGAGGAACCTTGCAGTAGTCTTTGCTGTTCTTTTCCATCACTCAACAAAGCATATGATTAATATTTCATATTGCTCTTCACTTATAGCAAATAGTCGGAATTTTAAATGTATGGGTTCAATCTGTATATGACAAAACTGGCATTAGCTCTAGTGAAATCAAAGTGCTAAAGACTCCTTTTGCTTTTCAAGTAGTGGTGAAAAGCTCCCAGGTTGTAATAGCAGTGAAAATCTGATAACTTCTAATTGACCTAAATGGTTCAGGATCTATCCCCAGCTGTTGATCTCAAATTACCAGAGTAATTGAAGCTTTGCACAGTATCCTTATAGTGCAAAGAAAATAATCTAATTAATGGATAGGTAGGCAAAAAGTGGAAAAGCAAGTATGAATATTAGCTATATGATGGGAAAAGACTTCAGAGGTCTAGTGCCTGATGAAACCTTGTTGATTCTATCATCTGTGCATGTGAGGAGTCCATTGGTGCAATACAAGAGCTAATAATTTTGAGAGGTCTCTGAGGATGCTGCCTGTATATGTGTGTATGGAGCAGGTGGAATTGGAAAAGGCTTGAAATTCATGACATGAAACAGTAGGTGTTCATGTTAAAAATAAGATGAACAAATAAGATAAGAAATAGATGAAAACTTCTATTCCTAGGAAGAAAAGTTGCACTGTGAAAAAGAGATAAAACATTCCTTTACTAACACAATATTTGAAAGCAATTTAATACATGAAGTATAAAAGCCAAGTTGCTAACTAGTAGTGGTACTTTACAAAGGAAAACTTTTGTGTGAGCAATTAAAAGCTATTGAATAAGTACTAAGTATTTGATAAGATGAATTTCATGACTTGCATGAATGATTCTATTATTGTTGTTGCTGTTATTATTATAATTACTATTATTATTTTCCTAGGCAATTATTTTCCCCGTTCTTTTCTGAAGAAAGCACGCTGTCATTTTTTCCCAGATTTCCAGCTTTTCCTTCTATTAGACTCAGGTTTCCACATCCTTGATGCAGCAATCTGTTTTAAATGAGTCAATAGTGATTGAATAACCATGCGGTCCTATGTACCAAGGTTTCAAGTGCATCCAAAGAGTATTTTAAACTAGATATCAGAATTTTGCCTTGCTGTTTCTCTAAATAAACACTATAAATATATATCTGAAATGTTAGAAAGAAAAATGGGTGAGGATGTTGCTCCTTCTTTTGCTTTTCAAGCATTTATTGATGTATGGAAAGCTTTATCAAATAGAGATGCACAGCATTTCCATTTTCTCACAGCTGTTTTGTGGAATCAGAAGTAATTTTGTATGTTTTAAAATAATCTGAGGGCAATTTTCAATGATGTACTTCCTTCTCCTGTGTTAACTCTCTTAACAGTAGACTAGCAAAAATATTTTTCTTTCATTCCTCAACTTTACTCTGCCTATTTGTACTCTAGCTGTAAGTGTTCCACACATTTTGAGATATGCATGATGGTGTTCTACTGATTAAAACACAGATTTATAGTGAGATACTGTTTTTCCAAAGTTGACTTCACCTGTAGTATGGGAGTAGGCATCCTTTAGCTGTACAGTTCAGTAGGATTTCTGGATTTGCTGAGGCCGTGGAGTAAGTGATATTATATGGCTCTTGGATAAAAATAGGACCATGAATGGTTTCTTCCTCTGTGAAAGAAAAACAATAATTTAAGATTAGACAACTTTAGCATGTCCTTACACATAAAAGTATCCTTTGCTTTTGGTCAAAAGTTAAGGTCTGCTGTTACTTTCAGCAGAGAATGCATCTCCAGACTTTTGGCTATTAAGGAGGAAATATTTCAAGCCTGATTGATAATAAAATTGCATATCTCAGGTGGTGATTTATTTTGCATGTGCCAGTGATGACTAGCTTCTTTGCATATTTCCTATAGAAGCTATAAGACCATCTATTAAATCTCCCTCATCTACCTCATATCTGTGCTCTAGATGGCAACTTGAAACAGGAAAGGATAAAGTTGTGTGTTCCTGTGTTTGGCACTCCTACCTCCCTGCTTGCCTGGTGGATGTGTCTGCCTCATATTACCCTTCAAAAGACAGGCAGCTCATTGACTGCAGTCAAACTCCAGCAGCACAGTTTTTGCTGCAGTCCGTGATGGTGCATACCATGGGAGATGCATAGGAGGACTGCAGCAGACCAGCAGATGGTTTCTGGATTGCAAGGTACATTATGGTTTCAGGGTTAGGTTTGGGTTTTTCTTGTTTGGTTGTTTGTTTTCCCTTGTTTGGTCACTTTTAAAACAAAACTAACATTAAACAAAGGCTGATTATTTATAATTTTCAGAAGTATCCTCCTGTTGACTCACAGAGGCTAAATGTAGCATGTAAATACAGGGGAACAAGAGACATATGGACTGGGGTGACGCACATTTGCTTTCTCAAAATCTCAGAGGTTCCTGCAAGGAAAACTTTCATGGAGATTAAGTGACCTTTTTCACAGCTATAACTGTGAACTTTGTCCTAGTGACAGGACAAATAAATGATCCCAGATCCTTGAATAAAGCTTTTCTCTACTTCTGGGATACCTTACATCAATCCAAGAAATGCAGAGTCTGCAGTGAAGTTACATAGCTGGGAAGAAGAAATATTAACCCAAAAAACTAACTGCTCTACAGTTGTATTCTGGAAGCAACATAAATGTTGGCAGTGATTTTATCCACCTATTTTGTCTGCTGGTAATGAGAGAGGGAAGGTACCATCTAGTTCCCAAAGGCCACTGCTTCACCACACTTTGTGTTATCCCTTCTGTCCCCAGGTTGCCAAGTGTAGTTCTCCAAGTGCTCTGTAGTGCTGTAACTCTCAAAAATTTTCTTAGCTGTTACAAATAGGTCTTGCTCTACTGACACCAGCAGAGTCTCCTGCATCCCCAAAGATCATAAGCTGTCCTGATGCATTAACTCAGTGTGAACCCCCAGGCAGTTCCCCAAGCTTTACCCCAGCCAGGTCAGCTCTAGCCACTGGCACCCTGTCAACCCAAATGCCTTCTGCAGGACTATAAGCAACTGCAGAGTGCATGTCAAAAATCAGATCTGTATCTGCTACCAGCTGTATGCATATTCATCTCTCTTTGTACTTTTCTGCTACTCCAGTCTATGATGTCCTCTACACTTTAAGAAAGCCAGATCAGCGCTGTTATCAGCTTGCATCATTTTGTGACACTTGCTGTTATTCTAAGAGCCCTAATCCTGGAATTGTATGAATAATTTTGTTCTGAAGCAATAAGAATGTAATATTTAATTATATATTTTTATTTACTTTGTTTAATTATTTTTTATTTATTTCATATCTGAAATATTTTTTCACTAAACCAGAAAAGTTGACAACCCCATCTTTCTAGGAGTAAAATTGCTTTTTACTTGTGTATATAGTCTTTCCTGCTTCAGTGGAGCTAAAGCAAAGAACATCTGGCAAAACTAGAGAGTGATGAACAAAGGAAAATGCTTTGTATTTCAGCTTTTTGACCAGAAGCCTTTTTAAGGATGGCATCTGATAATTACAATGTTTTTCACATATCTTAGTCAAGGTGTCCATTCCTATGTGTTTGTTAGCCCAGTTTACACTGTATATCCTTTGAAAACTCATAACGTCAGCCCAGCTGTGAGTGTGTTTTCATGAGCAGTACCTGTGAGAAATAGCTTTCAAGAGAACTGGAATAAAATTCAAAGTGGCACTCAAAAAAGATTGATTTGTTTTATACTACAATAGCTGTTTGGGTAGACACATCTCATTTTAAGGATATCTCGTTATAAAGGAGATAGCATGGGCACACTAGGAAGCAAAAATACATCCTCTCAATTTAGGATATCAAGTCAGGCCACTAAAACAGCTGAGATGAGCTAGTGGTCTGAAGACAAAATATTAAACTTGGCTGAATGTTATATGTGGTGTTATAAGTGGCACAACAGACTATAAAATGCAGTAAATCACAGTTTCCACAACTTCTTCATTCTGTTAAACTCTATAGACTATATGTGTTGCTCAACTACATTCAAAACATGATATGGCCTTGCTGTTTGATTTTGGTGGGGTTACTCAAGACCCTAAAGATAAGTGTGTGTTTTGATCCTTACATCTGCCTAGAGCTTCAATTCATATTTTTCCAGACTTTATATTGTGGTTCTTCCAAGGGTCTCTAGCCATAGAGCAAGATGCTCTAGTAAAAATAACTTGGATCTTGCAGTTCTTTCTATCAGAAAATTTGCACCTCTCCCAAAACCGACTTAAAACGCCATGTTATTTTTCTTTTATTTCATGCTTTCAGAATCAAATGGCTGTAAAGTAAACCAGTTCTATTTCTCACAGTAGTCTATCTTCTTGTGGAGAGTAAGGAAGAAGACAATTTGCTGAGCAGACCATATGGGGACCTCAGAGAGGGTGGCTGGCTATAGTTAAATAATTTTTATTACTTTTCCTGTTACACTTCTATTTTTAATCCCTTGACAGATTTTAAGACTTTTTATTTTGCTGTTTCTACAATTGATCGTTTGACTTGTCTTTTCTTTGGCAGATTTTTTTTCCCCTTCTGGGTTAATTTACTTAGCCTGTTAGTCATTTTTGCTACCTTCCCAGAGCCACCAGTGAAAAGCTTTTCTAAAGCACCCAAATGCCTTAGGGATCATTTTTTAAATCAGTGTAGCTGGGTGGGCCTGAAATTAACAATGGCAAGCTGTCTGATGTACATAAAAATCCCTGCTTTAGCTGAGAAAAATGCAAATATTTTGGTAAATCTGGAATTAAATTCCCATAATGAGTTCTAAATGGAATTTAGACTCATTTGCAGACTTTTGAACATCTTACTTCTTGCATCCCTTTTCAATGTCCTTAATACAGCAGACCATTATTGTGTCAGACAAGGACACAATGGTTTATATGTACCCTAACAGTTCCTTAACAGCAGACACATCATAGTCCCTATCAAATAAATATTATCCATGAATTTTAGTACAGGTGGCTTTGTGCAATCATTTGGCTTTCTCTTTAATATCCTTTTCTTGCTGCCTGATCTGCAGTAGAGAATAACACGAAACTTGTGAGAAATGATGTGCACTTTCAGAACCAACCGCATACTATGAGTCCATCTCTTATTTATAGAGAAGGTCAGACTGGTCATTTCTAATTTCCTGATGCATCCTTTTGCATTTTGTATAGCAAATGGCCATATATTTCTCCCCCTTTCTCCAGATTCAATACCAGTCACCATGATTTCTCCAGAGATATATATGACAAATGAATCTTTGTAGGACTGTTTACTTTTGCTAAGATTCAAATAAGTAAAATTTCTTAAATCTATTGTAATACAAATATTTTATTAAATTTATAATTTTGTTCATAAAACTTGTGTGGAAATCCTCAGCATGGTGCTAGGAAGCAAACATAAACTCTTGTTATGAAATGTTTTGTAAGAAGTTAAAAAGTATTTCTTTATGATATTAAATGATCTCCATAAAGACCATAATTATCCTTGTCTGAATTCAGATCTAAAGTATGAAAATGAACCAACATTTGTTTATTCGTTATTTCATATTGTCTTCAGCCAATACAGAGATTAACACAGTGCCAATGGAAGAGCAGGGAGCCTGTTTTTTTCATGATTATGTATAAGCAGAGGATATCACAGTGCTTTGTGAGCATCAGTTAGTTATTTTGGGCTGTGATATTCATATCAAATATAGTCAGAGGTTTTGGTTAGTCACAATAAATATTTAAATGCTTATGCACTGTCTCATCCAGACAAGGAGAATAAATCACAAATCTGGAGCCTACTCTTGATCATCTTAATTTCCAGCCAAATCCTGCTCCCTGTTCTTTTCTGTTGCCTGACTCTGGCTGGCTTCATGTTTAGCTCCTTTTTCTGTTGCCTGACTCTGGCTGGCTTCTTGTTTAGCTCCTTACCAGGTATCTGTTCAACTGGAAATGATAGGCAATACAGCGTGAGAGCAATTTAGACTGTCCAAGACGCAATCTGTAGCATATGTATAAATAACTTAGTAGACCAGTTTTGCAAACAAACTGATTATCTTTTTATCCCTTCCCTACCACAGCTTTTCCTTTCTATTATGTTTTTTTTTTTTTTTTTGCAAAGTGGAGTTGTAATTATTATTAATTAAAACTGATCAGTAATGTCAGATAAATTCTGTTTAAAGGAACTGTCCTAGAAATGTCATGCTTTGCTGGCAGAGAAAGACTACATACAGCTTTGGGTTTGCCTATATGAATCATCTCCAAGTAGACAGACTCAAGAGTATTAATTGCTCAAGGGCCAGAAATGTACAGTTCTGTTCTGAGAACTCCGAAGTCAACAGTATTTGTGACTACTGTGATTATTGCTGTTGCAACCATGTTTCGTGGAGGTGCTCAAAGACTATAGAGTCCTGTGTGCTTGAAGAATCCCAAATAAGTGATGGATGAGGGGTGCTCTTTCCTCACTTGGACTCATGCAGCAGGCACAGAGGGGTCATGCAGGTTTACATGTAGCCTATTAGTGTACCCTTACTGAAGATAGTAAGAATAAAGAAGCCAAAATAATGGCAAAATCTGCACTCTGAAAAGCTTCTAAATGCAAAACTGCTATAATTCACTTAAGCAAACCAGATAAGGAGGAATTTATCCAGACTATTAAGCTCCAAGGAAGGCTGTAAATTCCAGGTGTAGTGAGTTTCTAATGAATCTTTCTTAATGTGCCTTAGATAGAGCCTCATATCTGATCCAAAACATTAATATGACTTTATGGGCCAAAGCTGACACCTGATTAAGAGGCCTCTTTTAAATCAGCTTGATAGTAAAACACCTGTCAGTTCAAGCTAAAAAGATGAGACAGGTGAGTTAGGGACTCCCTCCTTTTAATAACAGCATGGGTAGAAAAAAGTATGAAAAGTACAAATGAATTCAAAATCTGTCTAATATTCGTCAAAGCTGAAGACACTGGTAAGCTTTAATTGGAAGATAAGGAATTTATAGGGCCTACAAATGTTGAGTCTTTTCCTGCAAGTAACATTCAGGTTTTTGATTTAACTTGTCAAAAGCAGAACAGAATGATTATTTTCCTCATCAAAAGCCTGGACCGGGCAGCTCAAGGACTTTAAAAAGAGCATGACAAATGCAAAAGAAGAGGTAATGGAGGAGATGCTGTTTGCTATCAGGAAAGTGTAAAGTAATGCACATCAGTTCAAGAAATCAGATATTAACACTGGAAAAGAAGGTGGGAAAAGAAGAAAAGGGCCATTAAAGCATTCTGTAAAAGGAAAACCAACCTGCCAGAACTACAGGAAATGGGAGGGAGGTTTTCCTCTTCTCTCTTTCGACTGATTGAATGTCAATTGAGAACAACATTCAGTTCTCAGAGAATGAAGCAGTAGACATACACAAAGAAAGGGAGATTAGATGTTACAGGTTTGAGCAGGCAGAAGCAATCTAAAACCTGTAGGATTTTCCCAAAAGGGCTTTCAACTTTTGTGTGTTTTCTCCCTTCAGGCACTGATACACAGAGCTCCAGAGATACAGGGCTCCTTTCAAGTCTTAATTCCTATTGAAAAAGTCAAATTTGGAGTAGTGGTCCCTGGCTCACTCAGAGAATCATGGTCTGTATTTGAGTTTGGAGACATAAATGTCAAGACCAAAGTAGTGTTACTTCTGCTTCTCCAGCCCTGGTAAATGGCACATAAATGCTACATGTCTTCACTGAAAACAAATCTGTAGACCCTAAATTTATTCCTTTAAAAATTATTCAAATATTCTAATATTTTTCCTAATATTTAAATGTAACCTGTATTGTGGTGTAGGTGGGGTGATCTGAGGTTAATGTGCCAAGCAATGCACTCAGGTTATACAATAACTGCACATTTTCCTGTAGTACTTGGGTGTGAAAATGAACAATGAAAGTATAAAATATGACTTTAATTACTAATATTACCAGCTGTCAGGACTGCCAGAATCTAGCATATAAAAATATGTGATATATCACAGGTTATAATTATTATGCAAAACTGACCATATTGAATTATAAGTCTTGTTCAATTAAATATTTATTGACAAAAGAATTTGTCAAAATCTGATGCTTCAAACATTTTTAACAGTTCTGTTATGATAGCCAGTATTGCCACAACACTTTGAGATAACTTTCTGTGATTATAATTGGGTATCAGTGAATTTATTACCCATTTGCATTCTGGTCTGACATATACATACGTTCTAATTCCAAATTAATTAAGGATGGATCTCTAAATGCCAAAATGTGATGTTTCTCATCATTTCATACTGAGTATAGCAATCAAACTCTTACTTCTGATTTATATGATACTGACTGCATTCAATACAAAACCAAAATATTCCCTAAAGATTCCAGACCACAAGTTTAAGCTACAGTAAGGAAACTTGCTGATAATGGGTGTATTCTGGATAGCATTCAATGGAGCTTCACTAATTTACACCTTTGGCTACAGATGAACACAGATTTATGAACAGTTCTTTGTGGACATACGTGTAAAGGTGCAATAGCCTGAATAGGTATAGGGGTTATGAACACACTAGTCTGTGAACTGAATTAAAAAAGTAGTATTTTATTCAAAAATATATAATGTGTGAGTAACAATGGTAGAATTACTACCTGTGCATGACTTCCTTGGATTTATGGAAATTTATGAAGACTTTTGTGCTGTTAGGCAAGAGGTAGGCAAGATAAAGGAAGCCTTTTCATCTGTGTAGATGATTTGTTTTGTGTCACGAACTTGGTCATGTCCTTCAGGTACATAACTATTGTGGAGCAAACATCTAATTAGAGAGACAAATATCCACAATGAAGTTAGAGGGATGTGTCTTTATGATGTATAGTAATCCTGATGTACACTCTTCTCAATGAAATTTCATTAGTTTTTGTGTTACTAGGCAAGATGAATAAATAATAATGAACCTTTTCCAATCTACTGCACAAGCATTTTGTTCACTGTAATTTCAGTTATAAGTGAGACCTAGATTCAATGACAGATACTGCTTGCTGCATGGTACTGTTGTAATATTCATTTGGCACTGTTGCCAAACTGACTGAAGACTTAATTCAATAATTTATAATACAGGAAAAGGTAACAGCTATATCATTTAATATCTTACCAGTTAAATAAACCCAGAACTTTGTTTCTCTGTAACTTTTTTATTGTGCAAAATAGAACTGTGCTTTACTGTCTTAGAAGGATGGTGATTAATTAAGCTCAGACAATTTATCTCACTGCTAGTGTTGGTCAGCTCTGGGGTTTTGTGTAATGACTCCAAAACTCCATTGCAACTACTGATCAATGCTCTGTAAAGAGGAGCTACTAACTTGACTAAGCATGTAACACTATGGCAAGCTACAGTTCTGTTTATATTCAAAAGAGGGAGGAGAGGTAAGAAAGATAAAAATTTCTTCCAGCCTTTAAGCTTCATTTCAGACACATTTCAGTCTTTTCATTAAGCATCTTGCTTTGCAGCCCTACACTCCCATCCAGTGATTCTGGAGACAGAGAGAGACAAAGGGAATTGCTCAATTGCCTCCATCCTCCAGATCCTGCACAAGCCGAGGAGGAGGAATAGCTCTGTCTCTCTTTTCTCCCTTTTTCTACGTTAGGACAAATCATCTGAGTGGTTTCAAGAAGTTAGACTGAAATGCATTATTCCTCTGCCCCCCTGGTTTTGGCTAGCCTGAGGTATGTGGGACATCCAAGTCGTTTAATCTTCAAGCTCATTTACACAAATCTTTGCCATTTTTCATAGCACCCTTCTTACTACCCTATGGCAAAAAGACCTGGGGAATCTGCTGGGAAAATACTGATCAAATATGACTGAATGTATGAGGACATTTTTTTTTTTTTTTAATTTCCCCAGTGTGACTGTAATTTCAGTACAGAAATGTGCAGCAGCCTGATGAATGCTATGTCTGGCTAGCATTCTTATAGCTGGCGGTAGATAAAATTTCATGCTTCATCCATTTTTTTTCTATGTAAAGACTACAAGCCAAAGTGCTTTGAAGTCAGGGAAAGCCATTCATACTCTTCAATGGGCAATGGATCAACCCCTGTAAAACAAAATATAAGCAACTGATGCTCCATTTTTTCTTAATTATCTTCTCTCTGTGTGTGAAACACTACTGTGTAACATATTTATCCTATATTGATGTGTGCATATAGTTATATAGAACATATACGTCCTTACAAACAATTATATGTGCACACATTATAGGGAAAGAAGAAAGAGATCTGCTAAGAATGTCTCTTTGCTCTTTCTGTTGGCTGCAAACCATTTAATAACCTATAATTGATGCACTAATAATATGGAGTTTGAGAACTGTACCAATTTGGTGTTCAATAGCTACTGGATATTGATGACAGCTGCATTATGTTCAGGCAGCTACTTAGCAGTAAAGATCCAGTCACAATGGAAGGCAAAAGAAATGAAAAAGGTTAGTTTGCAAATAGCTTGAATATAGAAAAGTAAACAACAATTCCTCTTTTGTTTCCAGAGGGCACACTTCATAATTCCCATTTATGTTAAATAAGAAGAAACATGTTGTAATGTTTTGGGGTTTGTAGTATTATGAGTCCCAGACCTTGTAGAAAGCTAGATACAATCACCATTATGGGGAACTTAAATTGCAGGTGGATGTTTAAACCCTGTGTACGTTATTTAAATTTTGCTTATTTACTTTGAATAACTGGAACAAAAGGGCTGATTCAGAGATGCTTGCTTTTCCCACTAGGGCTTAAATAACAGGCATGAATAAAGCTAGTCAGCAACTAGCTGCAAGAACTTGACATCAGAAAAGAGTCTGCATGTAGTTAGGAAGGTTTATATTCTGGAATAATGCTTAGAAGTTACAGAGATAATGAAAATCATTTAGTAACATGTGAAGAGAATTTTTGGAGTCCCAATTACTACCATGGCAAAAATCTTTAGGACACAAGAAGCTCTGATATAGAAATTTCAGGCTGCCACCTACTTCTTGATTTCAGATGATTGATAACTTGGAAATAAAACCTTGAGAAATAAATCATCTTAAGCAATGATCCAGGCAAGATTAAAAGGGTCTTTATTTTCTTACATATAATTGAAGAGGAATGCAAGAAGTATTTATAACATTTTAAACCTAAGGCTGCTAGTGATTTAAATTAGATTAATCAGGCAGGATATTATAGAAATATTTATCATTTTGACTGATTTACATATGCTTGCTATCACAGTATTGACATCTATTTGGTAGATTAAAACTAAATTTAGAATTTATGCAAAAAAAATGGTCTTTCTTGACCAAAAATCAGTCTTTCGCAAAATTGACTACTGGCCAGGGAAGAAACTCAAGGTTCAGGCAGAAATATCTGTTCACTTTCCCTCTTAGCCCTTTGTGTTGCCATACAAATAGAGACCCTCTACCTGGTTTGTGGTGTACAGCACACTTCTCTGGTCCCAGGGGATTTTGCGTTATTGTATCCACTGTCCAGACCAGAAAAGTCAACCAAAAGTTCTGCTTTGGTCATTGCATGCAATGTAAAAGTAGTATGTGCAACGTAGTATTCAAGCTATATGCCATCTCAGCTCTTATGTTCTTCTTCAGGTGTCTGCTTTTGATTGGCTGTCATATAATCAGTTGGGTGCCTCTGTAGTCTGAGCCAGGATGGCTGTTTTGATGAGATATACTTTCTCAAGCAGCATCACCTGCAGATCAGCCTCACCCTTAGAATATTTATGTTTAATTAACATTTTGGCACCCTGGCAAAAAAATATAAATAAAAAAATAAATCACAGCTATCATAGGCAGCCGAAGGGAAATAGTGATTTAAACAGCCTGTATCTCAGAAAAATCTGGTTGAGATTTCATGGAAAATAGCTCTACCATTAGACACCTAGTGTATTTCAGAAACCTGCTGAAAACACTGAGGTGCAATGGCTCCCATGAAAGGGCATCATGATCCTCTATCATGGAAAATATTAGGCAACCAAAATATAATTAGCATTGTATATTTTGTTACTGTGTCAGGCACAGAAAGCTCCCAGGCACTTTTAGAATAAATAGAATAAATGGAGATAAATGAAACTGAACTCTGTTAAATATCATCAACTAAGATCTGCTTTATTACTGGCAATTAAACAATGAAAGTCAAAACACAAGCTATCATTATCACTCATTGATTAAAAACCAGTTAGAACATTGCATTTCAAACTAGCCTACCGCTTTGCTCGTTACGCTTTTCAGCATGGGCAACAGCACAATATTTCAGAAATAATTAGGAACACAGCATAAGCGATCAGTGCTAATGTTCTCAAATAAAATTGCCCAAGCAATGGTTATAGATCAGCCAAAAGACACCATCTGAAGCCATCATCTTTTGTGACTATTCAATATCTTCATGATGATCTTTTTCTGAGCAAACACAAATGAAGTTAAAGTCATTTTAAGTAAAAACATCCTAAAATTTAGCAGGAGGTACAAACATAACTTTGTAAATGCTCTATTTTTAAAAAATAACTGCTAGAAATTGAATTGCTCAGGCAATTTTTGTCTCTGGTCCCTCTTTTAAAGGAGCTAATATCAACATTTCTGATGTACTGCAAGCTGGCAATGTCTTACTGTCAAATTACTGTTCTTTTCCATTCAAGTAAAAAATGACCTTTATCTGATCTATTCTCAAATAAATGACAGCATAAATAGCAAAACAATACCCAGCTGAAAGGAGGAAGAAAAAATGCAGGTTGATAGGGTTGCACTGTAGTTCTGCTTTGGAGCAGAGATAGAATGGTAAGGGTTCACTTGACAGGGCTAACCTGTCCATGACAGGGTTTGGATCCAGGTATGCATGAAAGGGAAAACTTGTCCATGTTAGAAAAGCCTTGGGAAAATTGGAGAGATCTACCATTATGCTTTTAAGGCACTCTCCCCTTCTCATGTTGATTCCTGACATTATTTCAGTGCTATACTGTAACCAGCAGCAGTAGTCTAAAGTACAATTTTCTAGGTGTCCCTGTTAATTCTTCCTGCAGCATTCACTACAGAGAAAAGCCTTCAGAGCATGGGATGATATGCCACCTGGGGAGGTTTTGTGTGATATGTTTTCTTGTGTGCATGTTTCCAGAGGAGAACCAGAAATGTTTTTAATAAGCAGATACAAAAAAGTGCTGTATCTCAGGTACCTGCTCAATTGCCAGGTCTAGTTTAGCTGGCTGATATCTCATTACCCTCTTAGCTGCTCAGTTTTATCTCTACTTTTATTATTTGTTGTAATCTAGCAATTTTAAGAAACAGGAATGCTTTATTGATAAAAAAGTTATTTTGATTAAAAAAATATTTCTATTTTAATCCAGATCTTAAATTTCAAATCAAGCCTTTGCCTATGTTATCATCAAAATTATTCTGCAAAACTATTTTTCCAGCTGGGATTTACATTGATCCCTCTATGCTAGTGTAGATAATGATTAGGGTAGGCTTTGGATTCTATCCTTGCCCAGTATTTCACTTAAACTTGCAAAGCTTACAAAAACTAATCTAAGCCTTATGCCTTTTCACCACTTGAAAACACTGCAGAAAGGACAGCATGAGTGCAGGCAGAACTGAGCCCAGGGTCCAAGTTTAGGGCCTCCCTGCGCTGATTTCAGTCCATTAAGTTCTCTGCTATTTTGTAAAATTTCACTGTTTGGGCTGGAAACAGAAATAGAGATCAGATAATCTACATTCTGAATAGCCTGATGGGAGCTTTAGTGCAGGGACAATAATGAAATGCAGGGAAAACATTTCCTGTGTATTACTTTTCAGTAATTTTTCTCTAATCCAAAAATCACAAAAATGCTGTAATTCTGCAGAAATCTTACATACTTGGATTGCATATTTTTCCCAGCTACAGTAGGAACTGATAACAGGCTGCTAAATTACTGCTTAATAAACCACTAAATGAGTGCCATCTAAGATAACAGGGCATTAAATGACAACTATTCAGGGAAAAAGTAGAAGTGCAGAAAGAAATGCAAGAGAGCTCTCTGCATAGAGGGAAATTGGATTAGTCATCTCATCTGTGCCAGTGGTGAAATTCAAACTGAAGTAGATTTGAAAAAAAAAAGAAAGTGGCTTGATGCCATAATGTGCAAAAGGAAGAAGTGCGCTCAATGCAGGAGCTGCTTCTCATCATAGCAAACTTGATCTGGGGCAGAGAGTATTTCAATTATGGGGCTAATATGAGCAGTAAAACGTAATAAATGCAACTTCACTCCCCACAACAAAATAAAGTACAGAGTAAAAGTCCAAGAAGCTTTAACTAATATAAAGGTATTATAAATAAATCGAAAGAGGGAGAGGTGGTAGAGAATTTCAGGTTGTAAAGGCAAAAGTCCAGGTGTTACTTGAACTTGTGCTCTTGATCCCTTGATTTCAGTGGGGTTTAGGTGTTTAAGTGCCTGTCTTCTCATAAGGTTAGGTCTCTGATCAAAACCAGTGGAAAGGCACCATAAAGGTCTATGAGGGACTGACTGCTCTGTTTCAGTCCATACATCACAGCCTGGTGTCATCCATCTGCAGGAAAGGTTGTCCCAGAAGACTGAGAACATATTTGCTTGACTTGTAGTAGCTGGAAAATTGTATCATCTTGACTGATACTTAATGTGTCTGCTGTGTAGTATCACCACTAGAGTTATGACAAACAGCCTGAAGGCCATATTTCTGGGGAATGACATAATCAATGATAGATACTTCTCTAATTTAGGTAGGTTTAGAGTCCAGAGTTCTAAAGAAAGTAGGGTATTATGTGTTTTTCTCTCTTCAACAATTGTATCCAACCGAATTTATAATGTGTCTTTGTTTAAACAAATTTATTTTCTGTGTGCTAGTATTTCCACTTATGTATTCTCTTGAAAACTGTATTAATATTTTGGTAAAACATCAATGCAATATAGCATTGTTGGTTTATTTTTTTGACTTGCAGTGAATGTCTGGCTTTGGCCTGAAAAAATTGCTCTTTTCTCAACTTCTCCCTAAAAATTAGCAATGTATATGCACAGTGCAGTGTTTTACACACATCAGACTGTGACATAAAATCTTGAAACAGGTTAGGTTTATTTTAAATATATGTGAATTTCAATTGACTTTTCAAATCATGTGGTTTACATTTTTAGCCAAAACTGTAAACCCAAGTTACGTTAAAGCATGAAGGATAAAATAGGCTGGATTCTGTTCATGGGGTTTCATTCTTTTCCATACAAATATCAGGTGTTTACCTTTCGTGTCATTCTGGGTCTATAAAACACAATAACATGTAAAAATGTAAGAACCTGAGCATTTAATTTATGAAGGAATTAAATTCAAATCTTCAAAACTTTTGATAAACAGCTATCTGTCCCTAGAGGTGCTCAAAAATTGCAGATATGAAAGTTATTTATGTGAAAGCTTACCCAGCTCCTGAAGTTGTACTCCTCTACATCTCCAGAAATTATTACTTTAAACATGCCATAGAAAGTCTTGAAAACAGATATGGGAAGAAAAATTAACTTGGAATCCAGATAAAATTTGTGTGGCTTTGGATTTTACAGGGGGTGTTTATATATGATTTGTTATAAAAGGGTAATTCCAAGAGCAATAACAAAACTGGGTTTGCTTTCTGTACTTTGAAATGCGTTTTAATAATATGGAGGTATTCCTGGTCTCCAGATGTCACTGGACACTTTTAGTGGTATTGGATTATTCTTAGACTCTCTAAAGACAAGACATTATAGTTATTGGTCAGTAAGATTTGCAAATCAGTGGCATCATTGGGAATAAAAACTATTTCAATTTGGGATTAATATGATACTAAGGAGAAGTACCTTTCTTTAAGGCAAATGTGTGGAGTGCATATGCACCACCATTTTAATTGCAACACTGCACACAATTTGGTACTCTGTCAACTTATCTTCAGAAGAGGCTGGGGGTTAATTTAGTGAAAAAAAAAATGCAAACTAATTAGAAGATGACAAGTTACAGCTGATAAGGTCACTTGTCAGGTAAATATGAATCCAATATCTGTTGCGTAAATGACTAGATTGTCTCTGGCTTAGAGCAAACTATTTGTGTTTCACAAAACCACAAATGTTTACAACAAAGATGCAGAGAAAACTTTTTTCTTTCTACTATGTTCAGTGTAAAGCAGAATAAATCTAATTAGAATGAGGTATAATGTTATATTTCACTTTAAGTTGCATTATACCATCAGTGATTTTTGTAGATTTATACTAATATGACTGAAATATGAAACTGATTAATGCTTAACAAAACATTACTAGGGATTAACTAAACCCTGCAGGTATTTTTCACATTGCCTGCATTGGTATACATGTTTTTATAAGCTGTAGGAGAAGTAATCAATCATCAAAAACTATTTGGCATAAGTGTATGAAGTGAGACAATATTAGAGGATAAAGAAACTGCATTCCATAAATCACTTTCATATTGGTGGGAAGGCCATCTTAGCACATGAGTCAAAGTTTGGATAGGCTTTACTGTAAGCTACAAAGTTGTTTTCCAGGGTGCGTTCAGGCCACAGTCTATGAGATGGAGACTGTACTGCGATCTGAGTGGAGTGGAGACTGGGTATCTATTAAGATGGTGAAATAATATAAGCAAAACCTGTCCAAAAGCACACAGCAATTCTGCAAAGGGGAAGCCAGTGGGCAGGCACTGGCAGCAAAACAGGGGGCTCAGGGTAACATCCCCAGCAGGTGAAGTGTGACTTCAGTCCAGTCTGCATAGGCTTGTAACAGCACGGATAACTGCAGCTTTCTTGGTATTGAATGCCCAAATCAGAAATGCAAATGAACTAATGAAGATACAGAAATAAGATTTTGTGTAACTCTGGCACTGGTGTGCAAGTGTAAAGTACATGTGTGTGTAGAATAGCTCAGGCATAGGAGTTCCACTAGAAATATTTGCTACCTTGTCACCTCTTTTTACTCTCCACTAAAACGACTAGAGAATGAATCTCACAGAAATAAATGATGTTTCTGGTTTTCCTAGAATTGTATATAGTGTTTGCAATATGCAGAATACATCAGATGTCCTGTCACTTAAAGAGAATCATACTTACTCCAGGCACACATCTAAAAGACCCTAGCCATTAGCATGAGTTTTCACTCATGACTGATGACTTTTTTGCATCTTCTTTTTGTTTGGCAGCAAAAGTAAATAACGGTATCAGGTACATAATTAAATAGTGTTGCTTATTTAGAGAAAATATCCCAAGAAATAGTATGACAGATCTAATCTTACACGCACATGTTTTGTGAAGAGAAGACATTTTAAACCTATTATGACTTCCTTGCTGTTATCTTGAATAGTTGTGTTACTTGAGTAACCTTTCACTTTTCTCTCAAAACCCTCCTTCTTTTGTACCCTGTTTAGAACCATCAAGTACAATTATTCTATTTCTAAAGGATCTTCAGGGTGCAGTGGAAAGTGCATTTACCATCACAAAAATACCTTTGTCCACGAGAACTTTCGATTCTTACCAGCAGAAGCTCACACCATGCCAAAGCTCATAGGAGTCTTGATTAAATGACCTGACTAACATAAGTAGAAATGAATGACTTGCAAGTAATTATAGCAGGCTGAAAAGCAGGAGCATGATGTTTGAAGCTAAACAATGTCACAGATAGGGCCTTAATTAGCAGCAAAAGTGATTTAGCAGGGTAATAGCCTAATACCAATTCAGTTGCTACAAATCATTAATAACAATAAGCACAGAATAACTAAGATCCACTAACAATGAGACGAAATGTCTGTCAGAGGAAAAAGTAGTGGCCCTTTAATAATGAGATTGTAATTAGAATAGAACAATAAGGCATATATTAATATTGAACAAAGGACAAAATACCATGGTATTATGCTATGCAGGAGGAAAAAAAGATATTTTATTGTAAAAATTCAAAAAGAGTCTAAAAATCAAATACATAAAAATAAAGGCCTAGGGATTAGGATTAAAGTCTATAAACCTACTTCTTGATGCAAATGTGGCTGGACTTTAGACAGCTTCCTCCTTATGCTGCCCCACTAGGACTGTCACCACCAGGTGAACCTTGCACAGGTAGAGGGAAGCAGAGACAACCAGAGCAGTGAGGGCTACAGGTCTCCTGTGTATCTGAGGTCTACCTCCACATTCAAAAGTTGCCCTCTTGCTCCCTTCTTAACTCTGCAAAAGAAGCTGTAGATAGTTTTATCTCTTTTGATTCTAATTATGATAACTATACCACCAACTAGAGCAATTACTAACACAAATCCTTAAATGGTAGCTGTGGGTTTTTTCTCCAATTCCTGAAACCATATCATTCCATAATAGTTAAACTTTGCTTTTAATTTTAGGGAGATGGGGACAGAGAGTTTTGTGTTTAATTCCAACATTTAATGAAGGAATATAGAAAAACTGAGTTCTGCAAGAAGCTAGGGTGGGGGAAGCCCAACAAGATAAACAAAATTTATTTGCATTATTGTTTGATTGTTCAGGACTATAGTCTTATGGAAAATCTATACTTGATCTGTGATTTTGTTTGTGTCTGGACCTGATAGAGCCAAAACTAGGAAAACTGTAGGATCTGAATGTAATAAGACCAATGCGAGGACTCTTTTACAGATGGTACAGATATAATAGTTTCAGTCAAAGAATGGTTCATCGCCATCTTTGATATTTTCATTCATCCAGACCTTACACAAGGCCCCACTAGAGTAATCCATCCATATTTTTCTCAAATTACAGATCAGCATGTGTCTCAGAGCTGGCTTCCCATGCACACCCCAGCAAGCAATTTTAGTGGTAATCACAAGAGCTTCTCTTCCAGATAGTAATGAAAAAATGCCTCACATTCCTAAGAGGTTTATTTTTGTAATGTAGGCATGATAACCACAGCCTAAATAATACTGTGTGGCTGGAAATTACTCTGTGAGCTCATGCTCTGTGACAACATTTTCTGTCCCAGGCAAGTGCCAGTGATAATAAAAACAAAAAGATTTTGTGTATAAATCTTTTTTCACTGCCAAGAGATTGGAGAAGAAAACAAAACAGACATTTGAAAAGCCCAGTTCCAGCAATTGTGGTACCAAGCTCTCCCCAGGAATGTCAAGTAGGTATGAATGCAGTGAATTCCAAGAAGTTTTCAATGTTAATTTCTGCTCAACAAGAAACACACACACATAAACAGAGATCAATAGTCGCTAAATGAAAAAGAAGTAGCAAATCAATAACTAGAGACATTTTATTTTCAAGCTTCTGCAAACAATGGAAAGGATGATCAGTCTGTGATTACGTGAAAGTAGCAGATATTGTTTCAGCTATTAAAAGTTAGTGAACAAGGTCTTCACCCATGTCAGTGTGTGCAGATCTGCTGGGTACGAATATTAAACAGCACAGAAATTTGATCTGGTTTTTCATTTCTAGGTAAAGCAGACTTAATAATTTTTTGTGTTTCCAAGGTCTGAAAACAAATTAAATCCTTCTCATTCTTACTCTCCTTTTACATCATTTTTCCACTAGTAGAAAATTATAGACTGCAACTGGGTTTCTCTCAATTTCATGTAGGACATGTCCATCATTCTCACCATAATAAAGCCTAAGGTTTTACTTGTCAGTCCTTTATTTGAGGCATTGGTTGTGAAGATAAAATGATAATAAATTTTGCTATTAAACTCCAAGGGCTTCCATGTATTGGTAACTATTTGATTACCATAACGCTATGTTGGATCAAAATGCAGCAGACTCAACTCTGAAATGGGGGATCTCAAAATCCAGCCATGTTGTTTTAGTTTCATGTTGATAAACAAAATACCTTGCTTTAATGATGACCTCTGAGAAACAATGTCTTAAAAGTTAGCTTAAGGGGTAGCTTGCTATGGAAGTGAGAGATCAAACATAGACTGTGGGCTTCTTTATGTAGGTCCCTATGTGTGAACAAAATCAATGGATGAGGGAAATGCCCTGTGTGATGTGCAAGGCTACAACAGATGTGCAGTATATGAATGTGTATATATATATATGTCATATGTAACTGGTCTAGAGTTTTGGAAGCAGGCTCCCTGCCAAATATTCATATTAAATGGAAGAACTATATTCAAATCACATTTTACTTTAAAAAGTGTGCTTCAGTAAACTATTTCAGTGATATGTTATTGTACCATTTCAAGGTTGGTTTTTTCATACTTAGATTTTCTATTGCTGGCAACAGAGAATGTTTCAAAATATTTTAAGTGCTTAATCACCTGCTAGTTTTAACTTCTTGGCAATGATAATAAAGGAAAATTATATTATCTTTGAAGTTGTTGCAAACAAAAACTGAAAAAAATGTTTAATTATTTCTAAAACACTAGGATGTTATTTTACAAAGAAGCCTTTCCTACAGAGAGATGAAATAACTTGATACAAAACAGGACAATATCATGTCAAATTCAAAGCACAGAGGAAAAAATGTAAATTTAAAGTAACTAATTGAAGACATTAGGAAATTGTAATTGTTTAAACCAGTCTAAAAATGGGTTAGGCTTTTCAGACTATAGAAGATTTATACACTAGAGCAATGAAGAAAGCACAAAACTCTACTAATGACTTCCATGAATTCTAGCATGCTCCACCTAACTTCAGGAACTGTAAATAACGTCTTTCTGGCAGCTAAATCCTTGCAACCTGAACTTTGAAGTGCAACCTCAAAGAAACACCTGAGCTCTAGCCTCTTTGTCGCTGTATATCTGAGAAGGGAATTCAAAAAGGACTTTTTTCTTGGATAGGAATAATAAGGAAGATGTTTCTATAATGTGAGTCTAACCATGTTGCACAGTATTAAATTATTATCATTCCCAGTTTCCAGCAGTCCAGTTTGATGTGATGTGATATAGTATGCTGGGTAAACATGGCAGCGTTGCGCTCTGTTGCCCACTCAGAGTAACAAGAGCTTCAAGGTGGGTTTATGTCTGTTTAGTGAAAAACTGCGATCCCTCTTAAATTCACTGAATATAATGGTGAGGCTTTCAGAAATGCAGAGTTTTGCTCTAATTCTTCCCTTTTCAAAGCAAGAGAAAACATAGCCATTACAATCTCTGGGGCACAAAAATACCTATTCTGAGTCCTTCTCATTGTCACACCGGCTAATTGCCGCTAATGTACGTTGTCACATCCTTATTGAAGTTATCATTGCTGTGTTGTCATTTTTTTCTGCATGTACTTCATTATCACAGCAGCCAAAGTCACAACTGGTGTTACTATATTCCTCTTTGAATTGAGTGGTGAAGGAAATAGTTATCTTAAACTCCATGGTGCTTTGTAACATCCTCCTGCTCAAGCAGCCAGCAAGTGGTAAAACCAGAAATTGCTCACAGGCTTCCTCCACACTGGTCCTCTTTGTCACAAGGGGGTTTGTCCTTTATGTTGCCTGGCACGAAGGACAGAGATTCACGTTTCTCACATACTGGCTTATTTTGTCTGTATTTTTGCCCTTGAGTTAGAAACAGTTTGTGATTCTGATAAGAGACAGGAAATGGAAGTAGTAAAATTGCTTATTCTCATTCTTATAATTAAATACAGAGGAACCAGTTCTGTGTAAGCCCTTCCAGAGATGAACAGGGGCAAGCAGCTCCATCTCTGTGTTTCACCCACTATCCAGTTTAAAGCAATATTTTGGATAATATTTCACAAATGTAATGTCTACAAAACTGGGTGATGGATTAGACAAATACCTTATTTCTCCTTCCTACCCATAGTGTCTTTTTCCTTCATGTTGCACATGTTCTCATGTCTGTTTTGATAACAGTATTTTTCCTGCTGGTATAAAAAATACTAAGTCCCAAGTTTCTTACCTGAGTATCTTGTGTGGCAGTTCCCAGAGTACTGGTTTTTAGCTAGGATGAGACTGGCCCATGACAGACCCAGATAACTGATCTGTTGCATGTAAAGATAAAGCAAGTGAGGTACCAGAGGAAGATAAGGGTGAAAGTCATGCCAGTTAGCAAAACCTTTATGAAGTTTTTCTCAGGACATAAATTAGGTAAAGCGTGTTAACATCAAATCAAACAACTAATTTCATAGTCCACCCTCTAAACACAGTCACAGTTCTTCTTCCTGTGTCTTGCCAATAACAAGCAAATTCATAGTCTTTGAAATGGCAGGGGAAGGGCTGCCCACCTCTCCATAGCTAAGCACCACTCTTTCACCTGCCCCAGCACCTCATCTTCGGGGCATCAGGCATGCTCTTTTGTTGGCTTTGTTGTACCAGAGTATGTTTGCTGTGCACTGATGTTGGGAAATGAGCTGAATCACATGGCACCCCCTAAAATGGAAACAATGGTTTTTCTTTAAATGTCACTCTTCGTTCTTGTGAGAAGGTCATGGAGGTACCAGTCATCCTCTCTTGCCACATGCTTGGAAGTAATTTACAGAAATACAGCTTTCAGGGTCACTGTTTCCCAAAGTCACAAAAACTTGCATGTTGTCCATGGGAGACCTAATTATTATCGTTCTCTGACTCATCAGTGGGTCTCTGAATGTCTCTGGTTGTTCAGAGAAACCTTAACATTTCCAGGCTGGACTAGTTTATCTCCACAGTTCACTGTTAGAAATAGCAGAGATGTCACTTGTCTTAAAATATATGGTCTGCTGTTCCATTCCTAAAGGTGCTGTTATGCTAACAATAAATCTGCAAGAGACTGCAGGCAGAGTCTGGGATGTAATGTATTCAATATTCATCACGCTGTGACCCAAAGGAGTATGAGGGCACTTTACATCATGAAATTTCTCTCCTTAATTTAGCAGTTTCAAAACGACGGGCCAAAATACAGCCTGGGAGGTTGGGGTTGCATCTTCAATTGAATTTAAGCCAATAAGCCAAAGGACTGTGTAAAAATACATTTACTGCCTCATTTCCAAACCAAAGGTTCAGACTGTCTGGTTTGGCTTTTAATATTTATATTGTCTGTAGCTAATTTTTAGAGCCTGATAGCTTTTACTGACATTTTCCTTTTTCCTCATCTTCACCCCTGGAAAACCTATTTGCTTCCGTGATTGGGTCAAGACAATCAGCAAAGCAAAGGACAGTTGCAAAGGCCATCTCTATATACAAGACTGCGTGTTTTTATTTGAAGGGCAGCAGACATCAGGAATCAGATAAAAAAGGGGTCATGACAGTCTTTAAAAATGGGAGGCACACAGAAATTTTGGAGAAGCTGTCCAGGAGGAACACAGAAACTGCAGAAATAATGAGATAATTTCTTTTCCTGAACAATAAAGAGAATTGAAAGAAGGAAGCAGAGAAGCATATTTGCTATGAAACTGGTGCCAAAGAAGGACTGTATATAAGCTGCTGTGTAAGGATCTACCAATCGACTTCTGTTCCTACAGTGTCATACTTAGGTCAGACACTGGCAAATCAAACTGTGCTGGTTTCTCTTGCCTAAGATCTGCAACCAGTATGTACCCTGTATTCCTAAACTGAGTAATAGCAAAGGGTGGGAGAATGGCTTTTGCAACATATTTATGATGAAATTATTCTTTGCATTAGAACACTGGGCAGAATCCATAAATCCTTTTCAACAGAGAAGGCATGGAGGGACCAGGGATATAGATGGTGAGCTGCCTGTTGCATGGACAACATGCTGCAGAATCAGGTGTGGCACCCATTTCCAATTATCAGTTTAAGGTGCAGTTGATGAGACAGCTTCCTCTCGCAAAATTCTATTGCTGGTAACCAGCCTTGCACAATAGGACCAGAGGAAGCAGTATGAGCAGTCATGGGAGGAAAACTTAAGACAGTTTTGGTGCAAAGAAAAAATTGTTTATTTCTTGAGCACTTTGGACACTTTACTGTTCATATCAGCTTCTCAAACTTCTGTCTCGATCTTTAATCCAGAAAGAGAGGGCTCTTTGTAATATATTAATATCAAGTAATGTTTAAATCCCAACAATAGTGTAAGAAAACAGTGGTCAGGCATCCTTGTAACAAGTACACAGAATTTAAAGTAATGATCTCTGAGTTTATCTTAATCAACCTTCTTGCCTCTGGTGCTCTGCTTAGATTAGATTATCTCATTTAAATAGCAATGGGTTATGAAAAAAGTCTAATCTGTTCCCTTGCTCTGTCACTGTATATGAATATATTATTTTATTTAACCCCCTAAGGCACTTGCAAGAAAACCCAAAGACCCTTGTCAAGTTCACTTAAAAAATGTCTGCTGGAATATAAGGATGGGAGGGAATATTATTCTTTGCTATCTTTCCATATAGAGAGAATATAAAGGGTAATTTGGTTTTTGAGTAATTGAATTACTGTTTTGAGGGGGTAGTAACACCTAGCTGTGCTGTACAACCCATTTAATCCGTAGATTTATCTCAATATAATTTTAATTCTGTCTCTGGTAGAACTGGGGTAGAAATGAAGAAATGACTGACCAATGTCATCTAGCAACCTGAATTACCTCCCAAGCTCCAGCCCACAGGACTGCTCTGCTCAGCATCATGACTAGTTCCTAATTTTCCCACTTGGTCCTATTACTTCTAAATTGATGCAAAGAGTCTGTGTAATAAAGAAGCTTTGCCAATAACTGCAGGTTTGACTGTTACAATCAAGCATATTTCAGAATGCCATGGAGTGAAAATCAGAGTAGCTCCACTGAAATCAATGGGGTTAATTTATACCCAGGTGTAAATTAACTTATCTCAGTGAAGACAGTGGGAGCTTTTGTTGTTCCTTTAATTGACATCAGGTTCAGGACAAAGGTGCAGCTGAGATCTACTCTTGGTGCCTGGAAATAGGGAACATTGAGATTTTTATCTATTGTTAGGTCTTCACAAAAAAGTAAATTAACGTAAAAATGAGTTCCTAGTATCTTTTAACTCAGTTGGCTGAGGATACTGGTCTCATTAAAAGATGATCCTCCAGCAAGTAAGATGAAGATGACAAAATGTTTGAAAAATGAAAGCTTTGTGGAAAGATGTGAAGGAAAAGGTTATATTTCGAAATACAAAACGTGGTATAAAAATATCTTGTCCATCACCAAGCTGTACTGCAACTCAGTGATTCATATTCCAGGATCACCACCTACTTCAAAACTGCTAAAAGCAATCAAGAAATTATAGGGGAATCTTGTACTCTCAACGATTGGTACAAGTCCTTCTCTTAGACTGATAAAGAAAGAAATGGTCTGTAGGAAGTACTCAAGAGAGCTGGTAGATGCTGTGGCAGTTCAGTGGGCAATTAAAGGGAAGGTTGGGGTTCTAAATAGGTTGTTGTGTTTTGTTCAGCATATCTGGACCTAAATGAGTAACTGCCTGCTTGAAATCTCTACAAATACTTTAATATGAAGTACTTAGCATGTTGGCTCTTTGTTACTGAAATAGACATTTAGTATTGGTTTAACAGAAAGTCTGATCCTGAGATTTATATTTTTACCTAGGATCTCTTAGATAAAATATTATCTACTATAGTTTAAATATTTAAAAATACTACCAAAGTCTGCATTCTGATTCTGTCTCTTCATTTCAAACAGCTGCTGACTTCTGCACCACATAATTAATTTAAGTATCATTTGAGGTTACTTTAATACAATTTCCTTGTAAGCACATGAGTAACATTCCAGCTATTTAGAGTTCAATACATTAATTGAAGCAAAAGGCAGTTGTCATGGTTTCTATCATAGACGAGCATGATGGGTCAGGTCATCCCCAAATTCATTATAACCTCAACAATTCAGTTACCATTTTGTATCTGTTTTTAGATGAATCTGTAATGAGTCACATGAGTTAATCCCATTTATATGGTTTTACGAAGAAGGATTGTCAAGTTATGTGCTTTGAATTAGAAGAAAGGTTCAAAAAAGGATGAACTCAGAGTACCAAACCCTCACTGTGAACAATGCCCAGCCAGGCAGAAATGAACATTTTTCCTTACAGTATGCTAGCAACATGCTGATGTTTTAATTAAGCACAAGGGATATTTAAGGAGAATGAGGTAAAACAGACTTGCTTCCCCCAACCACACTGCCCTCTGAATACAACCTGAGGACTGACAGGTTGCCCAGCACTTGGTTCAGTGACAGGATAGGTTGCATGAGGGTCTATCATCATGCCAACTGGAGGCTAAGAAGGAACATTTGCATTTACTTTGGTAATTAAGCAAGATTTTCTTTCATTTTTAGTGTTTATGTTTTGATAGTTCTTATGATTCTTACCTATTTTGAACTTCATACATGAATGCTTTTATTTGTCTTCAAGTTAAATGTGATTTCAGATGGGCCTTTTGCTAGTATGGAGGCATTTGAAGGGCATGATATTAAGTCTGGAATTTAAACTATATATGCAACATTTCTGTACACCTCACTAAACAGTTCTGGCTTTTAATCCACTCCATTTGCTGGCTTGGGAGTTAGTCATGCTATGGCTAAGAAATGTCTTTCATGTGTATATTGTTAGCCAAGTAACAATATGTACTTTTTTCTCAGTGTTACAGTTCAGAATATTTTTTAAAGCTATTACCTGGAGTACAGCTTTCTTATGATCTTGAAACGTGTTTTCCTGGTTCAAAGGCAGCATCTTGTGTTGCTTAAAATTAAAGCATGTCCTAACGAAAAGCTCCTTAGTCACTTGTTCATGCGAGTAAGCACTGTTAGTTTTGGTAATTGCTTTCCCTTTCTAGAAGAATTATGATACTGATAAAGATTTATCAATCACAAACACTAATAGTGGAACATTTTACCTGTGCCACAGCTCATGAATGGCAGCAGACTTATTAGTTTCCATAGCAACACCATCTCCACTTTCCAAGGTCAAAAATTACTCCCATCCAATCAGTGGAAAATAAAGTGTGGCTTCCTGTGACTACCCTGATATCCTGTAAAAACAGGAAGAAGTATTGAGCAATTAAAGCACAGATTCAAAACAAATACTCCAATTTTCCCCATGTAAAATTGTGTTTGACTGTACCATTTAAAGACATTAAAAATGCAATAAATAGTCTAGATAGGATCATCCCATCATGAAAAATCATTCCCAAATCACACAAAGCTGGCAACGAGATCGATTAAAATCATACATACTGTTTGAGACCCATCCACCCACTCCATGTGGTACAGAGATCACTTGCACAGAAGTGAGTTTCTCCAAATAAGAAAGAAAAATTGGCCAAAACTTTCCAAATTAGAAGAAAGTGTTTGCAAAAATGTGCTCTTCTTGACTTCTAAATCTTTGTAATACTTTATGATGTTTCTTGCTGTATAGCAGTATGGTTTCTGTTCCCAGTACTGCAATGTAAGCAGGTACTAATGCAAAATGGTAGGTCTCATATGGGAAGAGAGAGCAACACAATGTCATATATACACTGTGTAAAAAAAAACCAGCCAAACTTCTTTTTTGTTGACCTTTATTCTTCAGAAGTGAAACATTCACCCATAAGGATTTACATAGCAATTTGCTTTAATTTGCTCTGACATTTCAGTCAATATATGATGAATTTAACCAGGAAAAAAAGTATCTATTTGGCCTACACTCCCAAAGGGCAAACTAGTAATTTACTATTGGGAATCAGTTCATAAAACAGCTGAAACCAGAAATCACTTAATAAAATGGGTTTACAAAATCATAAAATCATTCTAAACCTTTTAAGTGCTGAAAATTTTCCCCTGAGAAATACATTTATGATCCACACTTACAGATCCATATTCTCTTCTCACTTATCTCATTTTTCACATCAGTGTGAAAACTTAACCATACAGGCATGCCCTGAAACTTATTGTTAATATGAGTGAGAAGGATAGGTTTTTTAGAAAATTTAAAAGTTCAACTCTCTTGGAAGTCATTTCACTTCTATAAGGGACCTAATTCTGTTCTTAGGTTTTTATAAACTTCACTTAAAAACAGTAGGTGGTCTTAGGGGAGACACATGTAAACCTGGTGCACCTTTGCTAGCTGCCAGTTCAGGCAGGGAATGATCAAGCCTTGACACAAGTTTTCATGATTTAACAAAAAAAAAAAGGATAGAAAAAGCAGAGTTTCTTTTAACTTTCTATGAGGTCCTACTTCACACACATCTGGGGTCTGATAAAGTACTTCACACATTTAAAAGTATAAATGGCTTCAGCCTTGTAAAAAAACCTCAGAAATTTCATTCAATGCTTATTTCACGAGTGTTTCCCAGTGCTGCCTACTCTGGTCCCACCCAAGTCCTTTTCCTCAGGATTTCCCAAACAAGTCCCATTTCTGGTCATTACACATTTGGTGTGTGAGTTATTTTGTGCAGGTCACCTGAAATCCATTTTAAAGATGCAGGAGTTGCCAAAGGCAATTATGGCTCAAAAGAAAAAGGACTTGAACCCTCCAATGTTACTCATGTTACCCAGGAGGAATATTCTGAATGACAAAAAAAAAATAGCCAATAAAATCCAATTAACTGACCAGATCCATCATTTTCCAAGATACTTGCCCTTTCTTACAAGGCCAGATCCTTCTGAAAAACTCCCTGCCTTCTATTCTCTTTCTGGGTTATACATGAGTCATTTGAAACTGAGAAGCAAGCACCCACTGCTGTCAATATGCAGAATATACACCCAAACCTCTTTGTATTCATATCAGGTGTTGATCAATCCTCAGCTCTGTATTTTTATGCTTCTAAGATTGAAAATTATGGGGCATTATTGCAAATATATATATATATATATATACACACACACATTTCCTTTAAGTAACCCAACTGTTTTACTTATTTCTCTCTGACAAACACAAGGACCTAACTGGCAAGCAGGCACTTAATAATTTTTACAACATCTTTCCAACAGCAGCTTCCATGGGATTATTTACTGTCAAACTAAATCAAGAATAAATGAAAAAAATGAAATATTTATAGCATAAGGAAAATCTGGTTCAGACTAGAAATCCCAGACTGGCATTAAATCAAGAAATGTAACAAGATAAATTGTGCCATCATACTCTTTGTTTTCTGGATGTAACGCTATCACTTATTCTAATTGTTATGCCACAGTTTGAACGGTCGATCTTAGACAGATAGATGGAAAACAAAGTATGTTAAATATGATCATGGGGGAAACATTACTTTTCCCCCTAAAAAAACTGTTCACATGTCCATTTGTCAACAGTATATAATTTACAAATGCGTTTTTTATGGAAGTAGTCAGCATAATTTTTTGTTGTTTTCCTGTTAGAAAGGACAAATCCATAGGAAAGGACTCAATCCTCAAATACTTTTTAGCTGTCACTTTTTCTTCTCATCTGTGGGGGAAGAAAAGATGTCTGTCTATTCCTGAGACATTCAAATGCTACGTGTGGGACATACAGAGGTATATATGAGATGAAGAGGTAGAAACGTTGTAGTGGAAAAAGGTGGCTGAAATGAGTATGGGGAAATACACTATTCAGCTATGGCTCTGCAAGCAACACAGCACCAAGCTGCTGCCTGGATGGGTTGTGGAACAGCCACTTCTCATTGCAAATACTCTGAATAATATTGTAAAGAAAGAGCACAAAAATATTGTTTTCATGAAATATTTCTTTTCAGATATGTGGAATATTGAAAATTTCAGTCTAAACGTGGGGTATGGGTAGATGTATTAACTTAGTGGCATTGCACTTTTAACACAGAGGGAAAGGCTTTTTTGTCATGTGTCTGAAGCTTGCAGCTGTATTGTTGATTTCCCTTGACAATGGAATTTAGACAGAGATATGCTATGGATTCATTTATTAATTAAAAAGGTCTGACATATATTTAGTGCATTAGCATAAGCATCAATATTTTCTTCTTTATTGAGCTGAAGCTCAAACTGGTTTCTAGCCTTTAGGTTTCAAGACCTATACTTTCTTCAACTGCTTATTTTTTGAGCAGCAAAACACAAGATCAAGTCTGTGACAAAGAAGAAAATGCATTTCTGGTGTCATCTGATTTTTCGTGAAAATATGCACCATTTCACTTTTCTGCCACAATCGCCTGTTAGTTTTGTAAAAGCCAGACAGAGTTGGTTCAGGTGGCGAAATGACATCTTCCTGAGGTAAAAGTTGTCAGGCAGCGGGGATGATGAGATTTTGCTCTTAGCTAAATTCAAGCAAATTGACATTTTTACCCATGGCAAAATGTAGCTATGTTATAGAAATAGCAACTTTTTGACCTGGTGAAAGGAGCAGTGTTTAACAACAGGGATTTGGGATTAAATTCCACAGTGGTGAGGGCAGAAGAGCTTCATTCCAGAGCTGGTATATTGGTGTAACTACCTATAGAAAGAGATCTCTTGAATGCATATGGGAGGGAAAGAATAAAAATGTGAAGATGCTGTAATCCAGGTAGTGCATGCATTGCCTTTTTATTCTGCAGCCTCAGCTTTCCCTCCCACCAGCTTCCACACATCTATATTATCTTTTGAATTTGGCCTTACATACTTCTGTATTCTTCATCTGCCAGGAAATAAGCTGAGTCTGTCCCAGCTAGGCTTGCATTCTTGGCACACCATTGCTCCTGATCTCTATATTGTCTCCTGAGCACCTGATTTGAAGGCACCTAATGTGAATTTTCTCATGAATGCCAATGATATACAGCTACATTTTTCTTTTCTAACTTTTTATCCCTGAGGCGCTTTCTGCACTCAAACTATTTTCCAGATATCCATAACAGACTGAATAGCAAACACTTGTAACTACCAGAGCAGAAGCAGAAGCGACCAGTTTCACAGTCTCCAGCAAGATTTACCTATGCTGTTTTAGTACATATTGCTTATTTAAAATGATTGAACCATATTTTGAAGGAGGAAAGTACCCCATGTTATTTAACTAAGGTTTTTTGGTACCGATCACTCCTATTCTTCCCTTTTCACAAATAGACTTAGATTTTCATTTGTTTTTCACTCCTGACTGCTACTGCTTACTTTTCCTAGGGAAACAGAAAATATTGTAGCTTATTTGCAATTCAAATTCAGTACAAAAAGTCTTTGGAGACGGTTTAAATCTTCTGTTTTCAAAACATTTTCCTAAATCCTAAAAAACTCATGTTTTTTTGAGGTAACATTGGGACTTCTGTTTGATGTGACATTGTAGATGCTTTTGTTTCTCAAACTTGAAGCATTTCACTGGCATATGAGGAGTAATGGACTGGACTCTGATGAGGTCTTAATGGATTCACCAGTATTGAGATAAGCAGATATAAAGGCCATAGCTAGCTTACTAAATAATAATGGCATACTGTCACTGTCCTGTGACATCTAGTGACAAGGCAAGAGGCTTGGTCTGAGCAAGCTGCCAAAGAAATGAGATCCACCATCCCTACATTCTATAAACTTCCTCATCTTCCCATGATGAACGTTCCCTCTGAGGATTCACACCTTCTTCTAACAGTCAAGAACAATAGGATTTCCATATTTTATAAATAATTTGATTTTTCACATGGTTTTATTTTCGTAGACAGCAGCAGAGAGCTTAAAGTGGAAAGGTGAAACAGAAACACACCTCTCACATCAGTGTGCTGCAGAACGTCTCAGTGTGCTCTGTGTGCAGTTAGCATCCCATTAGCATTGCTGTTGCAATGCCCTGGTAAGGCATTAGTGAGCTAAAGTATACTACCAATTCACTTTCACCAAAGCATTACAAATGCACTGCTTTAATGCAATAGCACAAACATTTGTGTGGGCATTCACAACTGTAAGTAACTGTGTCTCAGTAAGAGAGAGGAAATGAGAGAATTTGCTGTATTTAACCCAAACATAAAGACTGAAAGATATAAACCTCAGTGTGTTGCATTGTTGACAAATCAGCATAAAAATGTCTTTCAACACTAAACTGCTTAAGCCATAATGAATATAACTGTTGTAATACAATCACAGCCCTCATGCTTAACCAAGCCTTAGGAAAGCACAGTAAAGATGCAGTTATCTCATATGAACCATGTCATTTGGAGCTTATTTACTACCACTTTGATATTCTTTTTTTCAGTTTATACACAGCATGCAGTGCCAGTACTCATCCTGAAAGGGATGTCTTATGGGCTTCACATACTCACATTGCTCATGCTCCAACACTGCTGGTAGTGTTTCCTTGTAACTTAGGAGACGTAGGCATATTAGGTTTTTATATATGCATGTGTTTATATGTATATATGCATGTGAGTATGTGTATATATACAAAGTACAAACAAAGGCATAATTTGACTCAATCATCTCAAATGTTGTCTCTTTTTGACGTACAAAGTTATGGTGCTATTTCTGATTTTTGCAGTGATACATGCGAAAAATAGAGACAGAAATTTCTCATTGTGGCATAGTGGGATAAAAATAGCACATAAGTTGGTTTTGTTTGAAAAATCGTGAAGTCTTTTCTATTCATTATAAACCGTTGCTGGTCTATTGGTCTCTTACTCTGGGAACCGTAGAGCAAGTATATTTAGTCTGTGTGAAAAAAGTTAAGGCACTTTTGCAGACCTGATATACTGCTCTTCAGGGTATGCTTTCACACCTGCAGCACTGGGCTGTGCCAAAGATTGTCTTCAGTCCACACCCATTGACAAATCCCTTTCAGGAACATGAAACTAAAACATGATAAAACTGAACCAGTTAAGGTTGCCACTACTCAGAATGGTAATTGGCATTCAAGTAAACTGCTTATCCCATTACCAGAACCAGAAGCCCTGAATTTTATAATTATAAGCTATAAATAAAATCCCAATGATTTTATTCCTCTTTATAACACATTTTCCATGGCTTCCATGTCCCCTTATCATTCCTGGCTTTGTGTATAAAGATGTTGTTGAAGTCAATTGAAGACATATATAGTTACAAAGTCAATATATTACTGTCATCTCTATCACACGGAGGATTATCTTTTGGAACATCATTTATATGTAAGACTGTCCAAATTCAGGCAAGTATAAAACATTTCTTGCTTAATTAAGTGAGGCACATTGTGTGTGTATCTTAAAATATTCAGTGAATTATTGTTTTATTGTTAGTCACCCAATTTTAGCCCATATAATGTAAAAAGCAATTGTATCAGTTTAAGTAATTTAGAAATATGTCATGAATATTAGCATTTATTCATTACTGATATTCCTGGATACCGCAGCAAGGATCAGCATCCATTTTCAGTGTGTAAGCTCCTCATCTTTAAGATCTGTAAGAAATGTGATACCAAGAAACATAAGGTCTTATACCTTACTACAGTTGTGCTTCAGTTCAGCTATTATGTGTCCAACTGCTTGGTTCTCTGTTCCTAGCAGAAATTATCACTCCTGATTTCAGGAAAATCAAATTTGTAGCTCACATATGCATAAGTGCCTTTGCCAATGGATTTTCAGCCTGCAACTCATAAAAGGAAGCTAGGCAGTAGTAGAGTGAGGAAAAGTAGAGTAATAATTTATCGCATATTGTTTGATAGAAAGAAAAATGTCAGCCACAAAAGCTTCCTGGGGCAAAATGGATAACTTTGAAGAAAGATTTGCAGCAGTGATAGTAGCAGTGATTTAGCAATGACTGCCATGTTTCCAGAAACTGAGGGAAAGCAAAGCTAATTCAAGCCTAGTAGGTGATATGTACACTGATTTTCCAAAAGGATATGTGCTATTGACCTACCATTTCTTTGCATTAGCAGATACACAGATCCTTGAGGCATTGCTGGAAGAATTAATCTCATATACAAGTTTCCATTTCGCTTTCCTTTTTGTTTGCTGTTTGAGTCTTCTGCTGTATAGTATGTGGTATGTATGAAGGTAGTAAATCCAAAATTTATTATTCATATTACTAGACTTGAGAATATGTTGAGTCCTTAGCCTTAGTAACAGCCTAACTCCAGATGGAGTCAAGATCCCCAAATGTTCACAGTGGGTTTTCACTGGAAGAACTGGGAGCTTGGGCTGTCTGACACATATTCCAGCCATTGCCCCTTCTGGACATGACAGCTGTGCGCAGTTCTGGTGTCCTCAACATAAAAAGGACATGGAACTGTTGGAACAAGTCCAGAGGAGGGCCATGAAGATGATCAGGGGACTGGAGCACCTCCCATATGAAGACAGGATGAGAAAGATGGGGCTCTTCAGCCTGCAGAAGAGAAGGCTGCATGGAGACCTTGTAGCAGCCTTCCAGTACCTGAAGGGGGCCTGTAAGGATGCTGGGGAGGGACTCTTCATTAGGGACTTTAGTGATAGAACAAGGGGTAATGGGTTAAAACTTAAACAGGGGAAGTTTAGATTTGATACAAGGGAGAAATTCTTTCCTGTTAGGGTGGTGAGGCACTGGAATGGGTTGCCCAGGGAGCTTGCGTATGCTCCATCCCTGGCAGTGTTCAAGGCCAGGTTGGACAGAGCCTTGGGTGATATGGTTTAGTGTGAGATGTCCCTGCCCATGGCAGGGGGGGTTGGAACTAGAAAAAAAGGAACTTGGTCCTTTCCAGTCCTGACTATTCTATGACCTTACTCACAATGGCAGAAACAAGATCTAATGCTGCCTTAGTCCCAGCACAATGCTTAGGACACAATGCTTAGGTGATCTAAGCCTTTTCCTCCTCATCAGGACAAAGGTGACAGACTTCCAACTCTTTTATTTTCATCCTTTCCCACTCCTCTTCATCCTTTACCACCACTAGAGCACTAGGAGTATCATCTGCCATCAAAATGTTTATAGACTGAAACTAGAAACAATCACAGTTATTAACATCTAAATTACGTTGTATATGCTGAAATGTTATTCTTTATCAGAACTAAATTTACTAAACGTGACAATATAATCTAATTATCACATTTCTTTTAACATGTTCACAAACATTAAAGCTAAATGTCTAGATATTACCCAAATACCAAGACTGAAGAGCATACATTATTCTTCACAGATGAAAAGTTTAATATCTACTTCATACCTATGAGTAAAAGCTTAAGAGCTCTAGAAAATAGCCTTCCAAATATTATTGGTATAATAATGATAAAAAAAAGAATTATTCTATTCCGATGGAAGCTAGTAGCAAAATTCCCATTTCTTCAGTAAAATAGAGTCAAAATTAGAATGTCATCAAAAAATACGGTGCAAGTTTCTTCAAGGATAGGGATGTTAATAAAGGAACTACTGATAAACCTTTACAATGGTATCTTGAAGACTTCATCTCTTTCAAGATCTCTTGCAGAGGTTGTTTCAATATGAGCCTTATATCACAGGAACACTTTAATTTGTGCCACCATAAATTCCGCTATTCAGTGTTTTCATTTTAGTCTCTTTCTTGCTTCATATTTAATAACCCAGATCTTTTTATGAAAATCCATATGAAAGGTATTGTGATATCTCTACAGTGCTCTTCTTTCAAGCAAAATAATATCCTTAGTAACAACGTATTTACTTCTCCAGTTCTTATATCTCTACACCTCCAGCTGGTGGCCATGGAGAGAATCACATTGCACACAGGGACCAATGCAGTCTCAGGTCACCTCACTTGGTACCTTTTACTCCAGCCAAGTCTGAACTGCTCTGTTTCTTAGAAGCCTAATAATAAGCCTCTGTCCTTCTCCATAAAAGACACCCAGCCGATGCCTTTACCTGACATTCATGATGCTAACTGCTATGGGGATTTCCCTGAGAGGGCTCACAAGATCTCATCTGATCAGTATGCAGCAGGAATTTACCATTTACTGAGAGACCCTCTTTTTATTGTTCCTGGCTTGTTGATGTATTATATATTTACCAGCATAGAATCTCATTTGTGGTTTATTGCTCTAACATCTGAAATGATCTCTCTCTTTCTCATTTCACTGTTGCTCATCATTTGTTATTTTTCCCAGTTACAGCCAGCCAGCTTCAAGTGCTGGACTCCCAAACCCAGCACGGGTGCCAGTCACTCATCATCACATCACCAGGCTAGCAGCTACTTCTACTTAAAAATAATACTGTCATGGCCATCACTTCCTCTCTTCTGGAGGAGAAAGGGGATGAATGATGTGCTTGGCACAAGAAATGAAAGAAAGCAGGACATAACGTGTGTTGTGAAGGGTATTGAGTGGGTATTTGTCATGGTTTAAACTCAGCCATGCAGTCTCTCTCTCACTCCCCTCCTTCCTCCCCCCGGCTCCCTGAGGCATGGGGAGGAGAATAAAAAGAATGTAACCCCCATGGATTGAGATAAGAACAGTCCAGTAACTAAGGTATAACACAAATCACTGCTGCTACCACCAATAATGATAATGACAAGGGAAATAACAAGGGAAGAGAATACAACAGCTCACCACCCACCGACCAATACCCAGCCCAACTGAGCAGTGAACTAGCCCTTCTGGATAACTCCCATCAAGCAGTGATTCAAACCTTACAGGTAACTGCCCCCAGTTTATATAGTGGGCATGACGTGCTGTGGTATGGAATACCTGTTTGGCTAGTTTGGGTCAGGTGCCCTGTCTCTGCTTCCTCCCAGCTTCCCCTCCTCCCTGGTAGAGCATGAGACTCAGAAAGTCCTTAGTCAGACTTAAACATTATTGAGCAGCAACTAAAACTATTGGTGTTATCAGCACTGTTCCCAGGCTGAATTTCAAAAACACAGCACTACACCAGCTACTAAGAAGGAGAAAAATGACTGCTACTGTTGAACCCAGGACGGTATTAAACATGGCACTTGAATTATATGGCACATCCCAAGTCCCCTGTCTGCTTCTCAGACTCCCTTACAGGGCAACAAGTAATCTTGGAGCTTGCTTTCAGGAAAAAAAGAAAACAGAAGCAGGATGTTCTCTTAGCTGAACAAGAAGGTGCTGAAGTGAAGCTGTAGGGAAAGGAAAGACTTCTTCAACTTTGGGGAAAACTGTTCCAAATCTCTTTTTTGTCTTTGGTTAAAAATTGCTTATGCGCTGCTTCTAATCTTTTGTCTAGGGCAAGTGATACACTCTCCTCTCAGGAAGAGTAAGCTTAAAACTCTCTTATGAGGGCAGGAAGTTTATAAGAACTTTCAGCAGGCTTCTCTGAAGTACTGCAGTGGAACAAGATGTCCACACTGCCTCTTTGTGGGCTGCAAAAGACATCTGAACTTAAACCTGAAATAGTTTCAGCCAGTATCAGAGGCAGCAAGGCACTCACCAGTACCAGTTTTGGTCCTCTGAGCTACCTCTTCTTTTTTTATCTGCCTGAAGAAAACCTACCCTGGAAAAAGAGATGCTTGGTTTACTGACATTGCACTTCCTAGTTGCTGTTAAGAATGTTGTGTTCACTAGGATCTTACAGCAGGATGTAACATGGTGGCCTACCTGTAAAAATCAAACCCAGGCTAAACAGAACCTCCCATCAAGACTGCAACTTTACTTCTGCTGCATATAACCCAAGCAGGAACAATGGCAGTTGCATGGCATGAGAAAAGTGGATGTTAACTAAAGACCTAATGCAGATTGGGTTTTGTGGATACTAGTCTTGGGACAAGCACCCACCGGGCTTCCCAGTGGCCAACACAATGTGCTTGTACATCAACCACAGAGACACCCACCAAACCACCAAATTTTCTTTCCAAAGTGAATGTGCAGTTGAGCAAAACTGGAGTTCAGTTTTTGAGGAGCTGGAGCAAAGTTCTTCTGAGCCAGGGGCTTGGAGAGATGCCTTCAGAAGGGGCCCGGGGAGTCCCCCGCCACTTCTGCCAGTTCGTGGATCAGAGTTAATATTTGTAAACCATGAACATAAATTAACTTCAGATTTTCCCAAAGAGCTGTCAGGAAATACTTAGATTTTATAATAGTCATACATTGCTGTGCAGCAAGAAATAAAAAGGCTAGGACTAGTTCTTTGCCAGCCTAAGCAGACACAAATGCTTCTCGGTTAGATGAGTTTAGACCAGCTAATGATGGGATTAAGTTGGATACTAAATAATATAAATAGAAACAAGACAGGACTGTAATGCCAGGGTGACTTTAAGATTAGCTGAGCCACACACAGCCTTTATTTTTGCCTAAGATGAAGTCTCTAATCATTTTATTTACATGCATATGTGCATGCATGTATGCCAGGAGAGAAAGTTAATTTCAGAGCTTATTGTTTAACAAGTAAATGATTCAGTGTGAAATGATGATCCTTACCATTGCCTTCCTCCTTGGTGATGCTATTTCTGTTTATTACTATCATTTAGATTCTCTCTGATAATGAGGAAAAGAAGAAAATAATCAGTTGGTTTCTAGATGATATTAGACTTAATTCAGCGTAATCTATATATTTTAACATAGGGGATATATCCAAGTAGGATAATCAGTGCAGCAAACAGATTATTTTCATGTCTACACAAGGTTCAAGATGATCTGAAAGTGAGAACAGGTGTAAAAATCATTTACCTCTTTTGCTTGAAAAATATGTCTGGATGCTGGTGGAATCCAGAAGAAAAAAGGAGAAAGGAGTCCGCATAACAAAAGCAAAGGAGAAAAGTGCTACAGTTTTTAACAGCTTCACCATATTTGTACATTTTCTACTGAAGGTTTTTGAGTGCTACAGGAAAGAGGAGCAGAGCAGGCTGGCTCAACAATAATGAAATTAATAACCAGGCAAGCCAGCTCATATGAAAGTCTGTTATTAAAGCATCATCTTGTCCACCACCATCCCATTGATATTGGCCATCTCCCTGTATTTATATATTTATTATATTTATATTTCCTTAATATTTTGGTCTTTCTTTATGAGAAAGGAGCCCTCAGCTCTGTTCTTGTTTATCGCACATGGCCCAGTCAGAGCAGCAGTGCCAGAGAACTGCTTGGTGAGACTTTGTCCTACACTTGTGAGACAAAGATGAGTACGTAAAGGATGGTGCATGCCTGAGGGTTGTAGGCTATGCATCAGCTAAGCCAGAGAGGAGAAAGGGCAAGAGGCTGAAAACTGGGTGATGCTTCTCTGCTTCCAGTCTGAACTGGATGAACAAAAGGTCCACTACTCTCAACTAAGACTCTGAAGATAAATGATTTATTAGTGTTTAATAAATAGCCATATCTTTAATAAATGGCCACACATTAGACATTAAGCAGTTTTAATTTTTAGAACATGATTTTGTTTCAAACCATAGCATAACTTGTAGATTTCTTTTTTTTTTCTATTTAAATTGGTAATTTGAAGTAAAAACTTGATCTTGAGCTATTTGAATATATAGGGATATAGGGAGAAGCATATGTTAACATGTTCTAAATATAAACACAAATTGAGATATTACTTTTATTACAGATAATGATATGGCACATTTAAAACATGTACTATTTATTTTCCTTTTTCCTACAACTAAATGTGTCTTTATATTTTCTAAGTATTTCATAGACACATCTAAGTTCTTTTAAAGTCACTTCAAAGTCAGTTCACATAACATGTACTGATTGTATCAAGTTCTTGAAAATTAAGATGTAATTCTAAGCTAATTTATTTTTGTTTGTTTATTAATTAATTTCTTCTGTAATTCATGCTTTTTATTAGCATGCATGAGCTCTTTGCTCATTCAGAAGGCAGACCTTATGAGGTGTCACCAAGCAGGTAAAAGAAAGAGATAAAAAGGAGCATTGATACATATTATTACATTAATTACTACTGGACTTCTGCTTTCTACATTGTGGATGATTTGTTAGAATTTGTTTGAAATCAATCCTACTTTTTTGATAATTATTCTGCAATCCAAACAAGTTGCACATGCAAGTGTCAATACATTTGCATCTACTGGACATATAGTAGCCAATTTGTATATATTCAGAATGTGTTAGACAAGGAAAATGTTAGCTTGAGTAGTAATCAGTATTTATGAATGTTTTCTCTTCCTGGATACAATGAAGAGATATGAACTTGAACCTACTCTTCTGGAGGTGTTCTTGGGTTTTGACAAGTAAACAGGTTTTACCCAGTGGTGTAAGGAGGAATAGCTTTGAGCTTTATGGAGAAATGCTAATTTACATCAGCTAAGAATTAAGACCGAAGGTATTTGAAGGAAAAAGCTTTTACATTTATCTGTTGTAAGATAATGATTTTTCTTAGAGTTTTCTAATATGGAAAGTGATAATATTTAGGATGCACTTATTTATGGATGCACTTATTTAAAATTTATCAATTTTAAAATTCTAGAAATTCTAGAAAACTATCTGCATCAAGCCTGTCCATGAGTGGATGTGAATATTTAGCAAGAGATTTTTACTGGTACAGTTTTGTGTGTATGCACTTTCTTTTCTCATCTATTAGACTGTACATTGAAAGCTAATAGGACTTTAACCCATTTTCTTGTAACAGCAATGCTCTGAAAAGCCTCTTTTATACCCTTCTCTTCAGCACTTTCATGTAGACTCTTTTTATGCACCAAAATGTGTTGTTGGAATCACAGACAATAATCAGAGTAAATTGCACAATGCTAAATGTTCTAATACAAAAAGAAATAGTAGTGAATTAAACACAGTGCTATCTTACTCAAGGCTGTTTTGAGGAGCACTTGCAGAGCACTTATTTTGTGAAGCACTTATGCAAATGATTCTGCTGAGTAAGTACCCCCAAAATATAACTAGGTGCTTGGAAAGTATACACATCCCTCAATATAACACAGTCCCAAGCATCTAGGTAAGCTGTGTTGCCCTGCACTCACAAATTAACATGAGAAATTACCATAATGAAAAGTCCTGAAGTTTTGAATATTACTGTTGTGTCAGTTTAAGAAAGATGGTGAAAATTCGCCTGCATGATTAGCTGATATTAATTCCCTTTTAATTTTCCGGTTCTTTATTTTGTATTCTAAGCATTTCTGTGGTGTTCTTAAACAGTTCCTGCATTCTTAATCTATACATATTTGGGGTTTTTTTTTGTAGTAGTAAAATAAGTGAAATTTTCAAAGCCAAATATTCTTTCAAGGGTTACATGGCTGATCTCCACAGCTCCACAGGTTTGTTTTCAGCAAGGAATAGGTGCTGCTCCTGATGTGACTTATGAAATTCAGTTGATAGTGCTGGGATTGTGTGTGTTTGTTTCTCAGAGGGATCATAGTCATACAAGCATGGAGTACTGCAGTCAAAATCCTCCATGTGGATCGAAGACAAGACTTGTTTTAGCTGCTAAAGCAGAGAGTAAAAATGTGGTCTATTATAAATTAATTCATAAGGATCTAAGGAAAGGGTTTCTCATTTTTATCTTCTTTGCTGTACTGATCTTAGGTGGCTGCATGATCCTTTTCTCTCTTAGTCCAATATCACAATCACAAAATGTAGAGCCACTGCACAGCTCTTCTTACAGCTCACCTTCACTGGCTGCTCTCAGAGGTAGCTGAATATACACATATCCATACAATAGAGACTTGTAACATCTCTAAATAACATTCATAGCCTGGTCAAGGACAGGTGCCAAGCAAAACCTAATTACTGATGTCTGCACACACATGCTAAGCCTGTGGCAGGGTGGTTGGAACTAGATGATCTTTAAAAGGCCCTTCCAACTCAAACCATTCTTTGATTCCATGATTCTGTGATTCCATTATTCTATTGTAGTAGGTATAGGCACAACTGAAAATGCTCCAAAATCTTCTCCTGAATGTCAGAATGATCCAAGCTGCATATAATAATACTCACGCAGTTTTTCAAGCCCTCATACCCATATACACTTCTATAGGATCTTAAATCAAGAAGCAGTCTTTGCCTTTTGAAAATTGTATAAAAGGGACCTGCTTTTACCAGTTTCATACCTGCATCAAACTCTGTTGTAAATTTACAGTTGTTGATAAAGGGGATATTTACTTATCCTCATAACATTATCAAAAGCAAGTTTTGCCTTTTGGAGTCACTAATAAAGCATGTGAATTTCCCAAACATCTTACAAAGACTGTCTGAGGTTGATATCAGTAACAGTCTACCTTTGGAGTTGTATCTTTGCTATTCAAAGCTATGGGTAAACGTATAGAACTTCGTAGTCCAAATGAACCGGAAGAACGTCAGTCTGATGCTTTTCCAGGACCACCAAAACTATCCCAAGGACTTTAGAAAAATTACTGTATAACTATAATTGTCAGTTTCACATACCTGCAAAGCTGCTCTATCAAGAAGTTTCTACACATTTCCTTTGACTTGCACTTGTAAAACCTCAAAATAGAGTTCAGTCTCTAATGGGCTTAAATGTGCTTCCTGTTTGAAGAAGAGACATTGAGGATAATCTTGAAGTGAAGTGTCTGCAGTTTTGTATGCTAATCATACTTTCATGAGAGTTATGTTCTTAATAATGCAGATTGTTTCCTGGGATACTGCAGCTCTTCCCCAACTTCTTGACATCCATATGTTTGATTGCACTCATAAATTGCATGCAGGCACTAATAACTTCTACTGATGCTACACTGCATGTCACTCTGATCGTTGACTCAGCCCCTCTTGCCCTCCAGGACTTTCTCTAATATGTTATAGGTTCAGGAAAAGTTTAGGAGATTGAATAGAGATGACGAGAAGGAGATGATGGACCTGCGTTTCAGTCTTGAAAACATCTATTTACTGGTAATGATCTAAACAATGGACTATTTATTTTTTTCTTGACATACAAAACAATGTTGTTACTACATAGTCACACAAATCAAATTTTTCATGAGTTCTAGGCTATGAGCAAGAAATTGATTATACTCTTCTCTTGGTCTGCTCCTCTTTGAAAAATCTATCACCAGTCAGGGGAAACAGCAAGTATCAGGTTTGAAGGAATCCACTATCTTTAGCTTTTATTTCATTAACAAGCAAATCAGTCCTCATCAGTGTACAAGATCATCAACATGTATTTCAACCTCTGTACACATCAGAATATATCAACCACAATTACATTATGTGGAGGGTAAGTCACACAGTAACTAGTGTTGTTAATAAGCAGAATACAAGGTCTGATTCAGTCTTAAGAAACTCAGGGAAACATATCCCACTGACTTCTGTAAGATTTGGATTAGCTTTCTAAAGATTTGAATCTTCACGTAGCTTATGATACAATCACATGTTGCAGTGAATGGGCTTATACTCTCTGTGTGTATCTGTAGGTCAGTACACTCCTACTTTATCAGGAACTACTGAGAAAAAGCTTCTTTCATGTTTGTGTGTCTGGTTCAAAAAAAAAGTTGCATTTACTCTAAATGATTGCTTGCTTTGAAACTACACTGGCAAAAAAGAATGTTGCGTGCAGGCCAGTGTGTGTCATACAGAGAAATGTTATACAAGAGCAAAATACCTTAGTAGTAAGGATAATATGTTACAGTGTACTTCACAAGTACTGCAGGTATGATTCTTTCTGAACAGTTTACCAGCCCTCTTGATCCAAATCACAAAAGCCATGATGATTTGTCTTTGAGTACCCCTCAGGCTGCTGTTTAGATGTGCTGGAGAACGAAGGCTGCCTTCCCTTCCTTGTCTTAGTCACATGCAGCAGAAAGTTACACCAGAAAATAAACACAAAGTATACAACTATCCTATAACATCTATTCTACACTCACCCTGTAAGATACAAGTCAAGAGTGAAAAAGTCCCTTTCACGAGCTTCATAAGTTTTATATGGTTACTTTTCAAAGCATCTGATGTAATCCACTGTAAAGTCCACATGTTCAAACTGTGAAGCTACAAGCAAAAGACTGTGCTGATAGAAATATAATTTGTCCCTTCAAGAAAATTCCAGGCAATTTGTTTCTGTTTATTTTGGTCTCATTAGGCTGCGACTGCATGATAAATGATTTAGGTTAAGGGTAATTTAGTTTATGGCACATATGGTGTGAAAGGTCGTTCCTTCTTATGCTGTTGTCACATAAAATCTACTTTTAAAAAAGTGAAGTCTTTATGTCTCAATAAGCAGAAGCCACATAGATACTGTGTAACAAATTGCATACTGGGTAACAATCTATAAAATTTTATTGTCTTATGAGGTTTGCATTGATTAGAATTTTACCCAAAAGCAAAGCATTACTGTTTCTCCAAGAGACTGAAATAAAAGGAAAATAGAAATCTCCATTACAGTTTTCTTTTTTTTAACTGTAGCCATCAGAAACATCGCTGAACAATTCAATTAAATTCCTGGTAACAGCCTAGAGTTCACTTTACCTCTTCCCTGGGCATGACTGTGAAAACCCTGCAAATCACCTCCAGTGAGCTGCTTAGCACTGAGGTTCACCACAAAGCCAGGAAACAGCTCCTGACATGGGGCTATAATTGCAAGATGATTCTGTAAAGCTCCTGTTGCCACATTTCCACTGTGAGATGTTAGTGGTTTACTGTTTGTGTGAGTGATAGCACTGCCTGGAACTGTGGGTGAAAAATCAACGGTTTGTGCTGTTCATTTTGCACAATCATTTGCTTTCTGAAACGCAGTTTTGTGGAAGAAAAAGTCAATGGTTAGTCATGGTTAGGCTGCAAATCTGTCTTCACTTGACCATTTACACTCCACAGGCCACAGGAGAGGATATCCGAGACAGCATTTTAAACCAAATAATTTTTGTTGCTCAAGGAAAAACAAGAAGGAACAAAGTGGCTGATTTTTACCTGATGACTGATGGGAACAGACATTTTTCTTATGGATATAGACTGTTTCATCAAGGCCAATGTACTATTTCCAATGCTGACCAACAACTGAGACTCTAGACTTTCAGAGCAATGACACATGGTCAATTACAAAGTAAAAGTTACAAACAAAAAATAGAAGGTGTGCCATTGCAACCTCAGAAATAAAACTCGCAGGAATGCTGAGATATTACCCAGTGACTTTCTCTGCCCTTGTAAAAAACCTCATGATACAGGAATTACACAAATCTCTCAGAAGTTATGTTAATTTCATGACATATCTTCAAAAACAACCTATTCAAGGACTGTCATTTTTCCTTGCTTTCCCCTGAGCTATATTTACCAGCCTGGGTAGTGGCATCATGGGTTTTTCATTTGGATTTTGTTTGTCTTTTTTTGTATCAGGAGAATATGGGAGAAAGAATACCTGGCAGGAAGGCTTCATCCAGAGAAAGGCCATTGATTGGAGTCATAGTAATGTTTTGTATTTAGCTGAATTTTCAGATATCTATATCCTTAAAGTAGAAGGACTTTATATATAAAGTAGAAGGACTGCAGATGTATACATTCTTTAAAGACACGGTAAAAAATGCTGATCCTTAAAGCAGGGAGTTGAAGCATAAACAAGTCTGTTATTAATGGTATTCATTTGCATTTTCTATTCAGAAGAGAATAACAGTTGCTGTCCATGTGGATCAGTATTATTTTATACACCTAGTGGCAGATGAGGCCATGGTACCAATATTTTACAAGCTGTATTCCAGTGATTTACATTGCATGGTAGAAAGCAACCTAACAGCGGCAAATGCCTTCACTGAAAACACATTCATTGTATTTGATCCTGTCTGTTGGACTATGCTTTGCCCAGAGTTGATCACCAGGCCACAGCCTGTGCAATTACCCACTTCAATAATCAGTGTCTGATTCTGATGAATTATAACATGGGCTGCTGTATTGTTCAGAATAAATGAGATGGTATAAATGGTATGACAGGCAATGCATTGGTAATAGTGTATACAGCCATTAAGCTTAATGCATAAAAAAGGGCCATTAAAATATGTATAAACATAATCAGAAATAAAGTTAAAAATACATTTAAGGCTGTGGTTGTTGACCAGGCATAAGAGAATGAAAAATACCCTGATTCTGCATCAGTGCATGAGGATACCAGACAGTACACACTATATGGCCTTGCTCAGGTCAGCACTCAGACTATTGTCCTCCACATTCAAGTTTCTGTGCCATTCAAACTGAGTGATGTGGCTGGTTTTACTGTGATGGTGTAAATTTTGGCTACTCCCTTGACTTCTATCCCCAGTGTTGTTAATGCTGCCTATGCTGGCAGTGGGCAGTCAACAAAAAGTTGCAAGGGGTGGCCCCAGGATGGTCTTACATGATGCTGCTGCCCTAATCAACCCACAGGGGTTTGAGTTAAACTCCTGCTGTCCTATGAACATCTTTTACACTCTGTCAACACCGCATCCCACATTCAGTTGAATACTGGCTTTAGTGACTTGGTTGAAAAAGAAATCCCACATGCTGCTGGTGAGAGGGTCAGTTCTAGGAAGAAAATTGGACACTTCTTGAAGTAAAAACAAGCCATAAATTTACAGTCCATATACAGCTTTTATTTTCACAGCGAGAGGAGAAGCATGTGGGAAAGGCATAGCCTTGAGGACCTCCTTTCTCCCCCAGACCCAGTTGCAGGGCACTGCATGCACAGGAAAAAAAAATCTGGAACTGAGATTAATGACAGGGTTTTAGTGTGCTTTTCCTGCTGTATTTTCTTAATCAGTTTTCTATTTTCAACTTCCTGATTTCTCCAGTACAGTTTTTAAATGGGAGCTCCCACAAGAAAAGTTAATAAAAAGGATCTCATCTGGTTTTACTTCAGTGTCACTTGGATTTAGGTTTCCTTACTACTTTTAATTCTTTCAAAGGTCACAGGCATACTCCAGGCATTCATGGTATATACCACTGTTTCATGCTTGATTTTGTCCTGTTTACAATAAAGTTTACAACATTGTAAGACAGTTCAGAAAACCACCAGTGACTGATACCTGTGATTCAGCTTTAGTGTATCTCATGAACAATTCCTAACTTGTGAGGTTTTTCTGTCAAAATACTTCTCATGCATCTCTGCGTATGGATGAGAGTTTTGCATGGCTTACTCATACTTCACTGCACTTAACAGAGCCCCCTGGTGAGTCAGGGTTTCAGCTTTAGTTTTGGGTATTGCTGCTGGTTGCTCTGGCTGCTTCAACGATCCCCTCAGCATTGTCAAACAAAGTAGTTTTCTGTTAATTCTTTTCAGGGCTTAGATGGATTTTGAATCAATCTTGCTGAGAAAGTCAGCCAGCCAAAGAGGTAAAACCGTGACATGGTCAGTCATTTATATTTTACCCTGGATTAGTAAGTGAGGTACTTTTTGTCAGTTCTTACACTTCATACATAACTTTTATTCTACCCTTTTTTGACAAAAGCTTGGTTTTGGCTATCTTTTGCCTATGTCTTCCAAATCAGTCCTCTGTATCCCTAACCCAAAGCTTAACATCATCCATTATTCAACACCTTCAGTAAGAGTAACTTTAAAACTAGTAATCTCTCAGTAAAGCAGTGCAATTAATGCTGAAATACCTCAAGTACAGAATAATACCAAATAGTACTCCCCAGAGCCTTCCTCAGGGCAACCCAAAATACCAGTAGCCTTCCCTGAAGTCTCTAGGTATCAAATAGTCTTTAAGATTTAGTGGTAGATCCTAGCTTACCTATGTGAGAATTTTACATTAAAATGCAAAACATTTTTCCTGCAAACTTAACAGTGGACTCTACATCAGCTACAGTGCACCCATTTTATGCTAGATTAGAATAATCAAAATGTGCTGCTTGTTGTAATAATGCGCTTTGCCCACTTTATTTTGTTCTATTCTTTTCATCACTCTTTAATTCATCATATAGATTATCCAGTGTTTTCCATAGGTGCTGCTGCCCCATAACACCCAGCCTGACCTGGCAGGAAGGATGGCACAAAGCACCCACCACTACAGCCCCCTACAGCTATGGAAGAGGGTTTTAACATGCTGAAGTTTTCCTATTCCTTGAGGTATTAGGCTATGGCCTGCCTTTAGACTAAGCTTCCCCTTTTTGCCTTTATAGTCTTCATGCTGCAGTAGTGTACATTTTATCTGAAAACATTGCATTTACTGCAATATAAAGAGGTCATTATTGTTCAGTTACGTTTACCATTGTTCTTCCTTCCCTCCCCTCTCTTTCCAATGTCTTCTTAGAATTATCTAGTATATACTATGCTCACTTATTCCTGCTAGCACTAGATACAACACAGTTATGTTTCTTCCCCCAAGCTCAGTGTCCTCAGAGGAGTATTTAGGTTAAGAACAGTTTATTCCTGACTGAAACTGCAGCAATTGTGTGTGGGTTCATAAGCCCGGATTCTCCTTTGCTTCAGGCAGCTACTAAAAGACAAGATGATGTCTCAGGTGGAGATGAAAATGGAGAAGAGCAGCAGTGGGGCATGAAGCATCCTTGCTGCTGTGGCAAGGATGATCCCCACAGCACAGACTGGTGTCTGTGGCATGGCAGCAACACAGGGGGTGCATGATCCTATTAACAGACAGAAACACAGGGAGATCTGGCCAAATGGTGCAATAACTTATAGCCCTCAGCTCAGCTGCCCCCCCTGCAAACTTGGAAAAGAAAAGCTTATGTGACAGCTGCTGGAGCCAAGAGCCTTCACTGAATAGTGGAAAGCAAGAGAATGCTGAAGATACACTATGAACTCAGTCACAGCTCTGTTATCTGCTCTTCAGGTAGCCACACCTGAGTAAGGTGCTCTTCTCATCATATTTCCATTTCCCACCATAGCTCTGTTCCTCACCATAACTCTGTTTCCCATCATATCACACTTCCTGCCTGGAGCAGGGGTGTTTCATGGGGAATGTTTACACAGGTACCAGCCTGACTTTATCCTGGTCAGAGGTTCTCGATACTTAAGCAGCAATGACAGCAAATATTTATAGTACATTTAGTCCTACAAGAATTCTCTCCTTGAAGAATGAGTCTTTTTCTTTTTTCACTTTTTATGTAAGGTTTTGCAAAGAAACACATTAATAACTGTTTCTAGTTCAGCTGTGTACGAAATTAAGATTTTTCTTGTAAGTAGAAGAGTATCCCTCTGATAAGTCTTTCCTCCGTGGCTATGCCCTCACCAAGCAGATGGCTATACAGCTGGCTGGCATTACACAGTTATATACTTGGTAAAGATCGATATTTAGTACAGATCTTTGGGTGGGAAAAGTGAGACAGGACTGAAAATACAGACCTGACTCATGGATATGATGGAATAGAGGGACCAGAGCAGGTTTAGGGCAGTGAAATTAGACCTGCACCTCCAGTGGCTTCAGAGTAATACTGGAAAGAAGAGAGTTAAAAATATATATGGCTTTTAGTTTTGTATGATAGCTCCAGAAAGGAGTGGGTCACCTCTGTGGAGAGGCTTCAGCAATATGTCATAGCTAATGATGTCAGTGCTGAGAAAAAGGTGGCAGTTTAAGTGACTGTAATAGGGGTAAAACCTCTAACCTGCTGTGCAGCCTAAGTGCTCTTGTTAAATCAGCAGACAAAACAATTTCTGGGAGAGAAATTTCCTCTGTGCCCAGACCTGCCAGCGATTGCAGAGATTCCCTGCTATTATCAGCCTAAGAAAAACAAACCCATTTTGGGCTAAGTGCCTGAATTAAGGAAATTAGCAGAATGTCATCAGTTGGAGCAGAGCTGCAGTACCAGGGACCAGCTACAATACAATATGTAAAATGAAGCAATATGCAGCAGTCACCATCCTGCATTATCTGACCCTGATGCAAGCATTAGAAGTAGTTGTTGTAATAGTGGCTGCTACCAGACAGACCAGAGAAGTGTAACCAATTCACGAAGGATGTTCAGCACTTGCACTGGAGATCAGCCTGGATGCACAGTTATCCAAATTGCATGTGCTTCCTCTGTGGAGAACACTCCCACAGTGCAAGTAAGATGCTTGGTTTCCTTTACTTGGCTCAATGACAGACTCCTTGGAAGCTGTAAGACTCTAGTCAGAGCACAGGTCACTGCAGACAAACCCAAACTCTGCCTACCAAGACTGAGAGTTTTCAGATGAGGGGTGGGAATGTTCATGTGGCACAACTGTCTAATTTAGATGATAAAATCTACATTTTATCTGGATTCCTTTACAACTGAAGGAAGCACAATTTATAGTGAGGTTTGCTCTGGTCCTGCTGTTTTTATGATTTCACGGTAGGATTATCAGAAACTGCTTGGAGAGATGAAGTTTGCGGAAACTTCAGTGCTTTTAATCCCCATTTCTCTCAGCAAAGATACTACTTATGTACTTTATGTGCCAAACTCAGCATACACCCTACTTGAGAGGGAATGTCTGGGAGAAATGGGCTTGAACTGGTAGAGTGTCCAGTGCACCAGGTTTTCAGAAACGGTGACAAGTATTTTCTGGGCCAGCAAGACCTATTTTTCGTGGACTCACCTCCCAATGGACAAGACCCTTGGACAGGATGAAGCCTAAAATGCACAAAAGCAAAAGATGTGTTTGAAGGGCTAATAGTCATTGAACATCTGAAAATTCATTCTTTTGACTGCAGGAAACCTGGTGCAGCAATCAGCTGCTCTATTTCCAGTGTTAATCAGGTCCAGATTAACACACCACACAGGGGTCCACACCACACAGGGGTGTGAAGAATAAAAGGTGCTGGTGAAAGGTACTTGTCTTCACACGCTTGCTGATAGCATAGCCTTGCATGTCCTTTGCCCAGAATAGAGAACATTTTCCTCATTAACCTTCTAAAATCTTCCTCTCCCCAAGTCTATCAGCAGTGGAGTTTGAGCATTGTGAAAAGGTGAACGCACGCAGTCCATAATACAGTGTGGTAGCAACAGCTCTCACACTTGGTACTCAGCAAGGTGCTGTTTCTTCAAAACCCAACCTCTTCAGATGTACACCATCACTGACAGAATTTTCTGTGGGAAGGTTTCTCAAATATATGGGAAAACTGATGGATTGAGGTTCCAGAATAGTCTGGAGTTTAGGCACAAGGCTACAAGCAATGATGAAATTTCTTCTCTACCTGAACAGTGATCTCCTATACCCCTGGAGAGTGTCCTAAATTCAGATTGCTGGCTGCTGTGGGCAGACCTACCCCAGATTTTAATCATTTTGACCCTGGAAAAGCCCTCATGAGACAGGTTCAGAAAGAACAGCAGTGGGTAATCTATCCCATCCAGAGTAGCAGATTGCAGACATGAGATGATACTACTGATGCCCAGACCACCAGCTCCTCTGAGACAGGCTACTACAGCTCATTCCACACTGGAATCAGAATTAATAATAATACACCACTTTCAGTAGCAGAGGACCCTTGTTTTCCAGCCAGCCCATGGAACAAATTTAAGAACAGATTCCTTGCAGGCACTAGTACAGATAGGGACTTGGGATCCTCATGCTTTGGTTACAGCCACAGGAGAGCATAATTCATTACAATTTCTTATTTTTTTCTAAATAATTTTAACTATAAAATGGCTCCTATTGGTAATCACATCAAAGTGTCCTGAAGAAAAGTCAGTAGAGCTTAGAAAGCTTAGAAAAATTAGGAAGCACCTTTTTTTATTTGTCTGAAATGCCTCTGGTGAGAGCTGTGATCAGATCCCAGAGAGGGTTATTGTGTACCTGAGCAGCTGGGTCACCTGTGTTTGTATATGGCTAATAAAAAGAGCTATCTGGAAGCCAATTATATGAGTTCCCATATTATTATATTGTGTAAAGAGCAAGGACATAACACCTTTTCCCTCATCTTTCTGCTGTTTTCCATCTCTTTTAACAAGAGCATTACAGCAGGCGCTGTCACGAATTTTAATAAAACAAACTGCCTTTCTGACCATCTTTATCCATTTCTTCTTGTCTTTATAGGCTAGAAACATATTAGAGGGTCTAAGTGAGAGAAATTACTCTTCTCTCCCACTCCCTCCTCCCCATCCCTGTTCCAGTCATTCTCCTGAGCACTGCATGCTGTGGAGTTCAAACTCTTGCAGAAAACCCAAACCACAAAGACAGCCTCACAGAATATATGTGGCTACCTTGATACTTAGACTGTCAGTCAATCCCTATCATTTCCTCCTGTAATGATCTCCAAAAGGGCCTGAGACAGTGGCAAAGCCCACCCCCAGGCCCTTTTGGATGCTGATGAGAGAGTAAGCATGAGTGGTGGCAGCATACAGAGCCCAGCTATGGCGAGCAAGGTGCCACAGCTAGAGAACATCCTTAGTGTGGACAAAGCCATGCTCCTCCACTGTCCTGAAAATAGGTTAACCAAATCACAGCATCATCCCAAGGGATAAAAATCTAGGTTTGCAATACCAAGTCACTCAGAGAAAAAAGAAAAAAAAAAAAAAAGGAAAACAGGAAAAAAAAAAGAAACAGGAAATATGCCAACAACATGTAACCTGATTAAATGCTGCACAGCTGCTGCTAGCAATACAGAAGAGACACTATCTATCTCCTGTCCTCAGACCATGGAGATTGCTGTACTCATGGAAAAGCAATCTTGTATAAGTAGGAGAGTTCTATGTGCATCAGTGATTCACTGTTTTGCCCTTTTCTGTTTTCAGGGGACTCAGGGCAAGTCGTGTCCCATTACCTCTTGAACTCTATATCTTGGTGAGGAAGAAGGAAAGTGTGGAGTGAGCCAGGCTGGAAGCTGTCCGCTTGATGGGGAGGGTTCAAGAGGAGATAGTTTTAAGAGAGGTGTTTCTTAACACCTCAGAAGACCTCAGCATCCAGCTATGCCAAAACACTCACTTGGGCAAGTGCTTGCAGACAACACCAACTACAGGCAAGAGTCTGGTACAGGGACACCCTCTCTTCAGGCTTGGATAGGGGTTTGTTACCAAGTTAACTCAGCAGTGAAGTCAGGAGCTAGTGAGACCTTAGCAAAACATTTCTTACAGAAAACAAAACAAAAAACCCAACCAAAGAGCAGTTTTGTAAGGCAAATTACTGAAAATGGAGTAAGCTGTTCAGAGTCTTTAATGACCTCTTTGTCTAAGATTGGACAATCATCTTCATAGTTCCTGATCAAATGGGTGGAAACACCTGTTGTCTTCAAGGTTAAAAGCAGAATAATGTGCTGACCGATTACATCTGAGTTACTGGGCAGAACCAGGGCTGCTGCAGCTGAGTAGGAGCCCACCCAGAGCTCTCTTGGGGGAGAGGAAATGGAGCTGAGAGCAGAAAGGTATGGAACATCTCAGGCTTTTCTTCTCTATCTCAGTCTGGAGAGCCTAAAACTTTTAAAATTGACATGTGCAAGTCCCAGTGAATGTTTTTGTGCAAAAACATCTTGCTGGCAGTTTGTTTTATGCTGACCTGGTTGCTTTAGCAGCTTCCTAGCATTAACCCTAATGGGTCTTCCATATGTCTGGTGTTTTGTCTCACACTAGCTGTCTGTAGTTATTTTCTCAGCAAGGTGGAGAACTCTGTGTGCAATGTCCTGATCTATTTTGTGATGGGTTATTTTTGTTTTCCATGATTTAGCTACTTGAAGATACTTGGTTCTCTTTGCAATGGTGTGGCGCTTTTCTTGCGTATTCTGTGCTTGTAGAAAGAGTTTGTGTGAGCAAAAGAAATCTGAATGAGTCTGCTAGTTTGTAAATGGAAATAAGGTCACTTTATCATCTAAGTACTGGTAGGTTTCTTTAGTGTCCCAGAGATGATAAACACTAGAACAGGTAGCTGTCATTGTGAAACTGCGCCTAAAGTTCTTTGTATCCTTACTTCTCAAAGAAGGATTGCCTAGAATACTAGGCTATAAATTTGCCTGTGCACATAGTTATAACCAACTTTGAGTGCAGCCTTTAGTAAGAAGCAGTAGAGGACTTCATGTGACAGACTTTCTGGTGTTGATCCTCTGCAAAAGCATTCCCTGCAAGTCTGCTACTCCACAGAGATTGGAAGAGATCAGCTGCACTCAGGCAGGGAAGCAGACTGTGGGCAAGCAGGGCAAAATTAGGATGATTTTTTGTGTCTTGGTCTCTCTGAAACAAGGCCTGTGCCAGGAGGGTAAGTAACATCTAGCTGACCTCTGGGCAGGGATTAGTGGAAGGTGGTCTGTGGAATAAACTCAGTCCTAATTTCAAGCAAAAGGAATATTGTCTTGTAGTAACATTCAGCTAATACAGTTTCTAGAGGAAAAGAAAAATCTGTCATTTTGAAGAGCTGATATATTTTCATATACTCATGAGACAGAGACAAACATTCTCCTAATGAAAATTTTCTGTTCAAATACAAATAGTGCTTCATGCAAAATGCAAACACACAACTTTGAGTTTCAAGTCCCCTAGAGGATGCTGGTGCCTTGTTCTGTGATGGAAATATTTGCTTCAACTGCGAGACATTAATTTTAGGGTAGCTTATTATGCACTACAAACCTTTTTAATAGTGATCATAAAGCTTGAGGAAGAGAGACATGTCTCCTATTTGATTTAAAACACTGAAGTTGTTATATATTATTGATAATTTTATCTCAGCGTGGAAGCTAACACCTCTGCTACAGGGTGATCAGTACCACAGCAGCATTAGAAAACTATAGCTGCATACATTGGTGTGTTTTATTTTTCTTTTTTGCGCAATAAAATGTGATATGTGGTAGATGCTAACTTCGTCTAGGTACTGATTTGGGACGTTTTTGTGTCATAAAACCTCCGAAGCAGAGACTTGTGCAGTGTGAAACACTGACATAGTGCCTCTGGAGCACCAACGCAAATGCTGGCTGATGAAGATGGGTTATTTGTGGTGGTGCCTGGAATTACAAACAGTGCAGAGTTCACTTAAACACACACAGAAACTTCCTGAACTTGCAGAACTTTCCAAATACTCGATGTGGGAGTAGTTTGACAATTCCCTTCTCTTTCAGGGTGGAGAAAAAAAAAAGGAGGGGAGGAGGAAATGGTACTTCAGAGAAGCAAATTGTCTGATTTTGAACGTGTAATAGTTATACGATTGCAGTGTTGACAAAAGGACAACTGTTTGTTTAAATAAGCTGTGGCATGTTTGCAGCTTGTTTAGTTATGTAGCTATGTAAGTGCTGCAGGAAATTGTTAGCATTGAACCTGATTGCACAGAAGCTGTTGGAGGAGACCCTTTACATGTGCAACAACTGTCTGAATCAGTTTTCACCCCAAAAGCACTATGGGAATGTATGATTTAATGTAAAGCTCTAGTCAAGCATTTTCTTGCTTCTGGGAGCCACAAACTTCCAAAACTTCATAAAGTACTAAATTTCCTTTATAGTTGTGTCATATTGTGTAAACAACACCACCAGAACTAAAACTTACAAATCTTTGAATTCAAACTTCCAAAGTTAGATATATGTTATTATATTTTTTTTTACTTTTTTTTTTTAAAAAAAAAAAGCATTAAAATGAGCAACAGGGAAAACTTTCTTTTTAGGACTTACTTAAATTTTCCTGAAGATTTATGTTTATTGCTTTTACACCTTTAGCTGGAGAAATTACATTATGCTTTCATTACCCACTTCATCTTTTAATGTGCTGTACAAAGTCATATGAAAGTGCCAAAATTAGCACTGTCATCCTCTGTGTTGCCTGTTTTACTGCAGCACAGAGCTGTGGTATACTCAAATAATATACCTGTGGTGTCTTTTACTAGCACAGTCTCCTGTTCTGTTTGACTCGGACCTCACATGCATACAAATTCATTATATACATTTTTCTCTTCCAAGAAAGTATCCATTTGGCGCATCTGCCATTTACAGACATATAGCACAAAGCAAGCAGTGAATTTTCGTAATTCTTTACCTTATACTAATAAAAATTACGAAGGAAGGAAAAACCCAACAATGCAGAAAACACAGTTCCCCCAGCATTATTGACATTGCAGTAGACAGCACAATTCTGTACTTACAGATCTTAACAGTGAAATGTCTCAGGATCTTTACAATTTTCTGCAGAACTGTTTCAAGCTCTCAGGAAGCCACAGTGTTCATCGAGGCAGAACGGAGCCGTATGGAAGGTCTATGCAGCTGGGAGATAATAGAACTATTTTCCCAGCTGGGACTACAAGCCTTTTATCCACTGAGCATTGCGTGTCTCTTCACTGGTATTAACCGTGAAATACACTGCTTTCCTGTTGTATTCATGTTAGTACCCACACAATTAGTGATTGAATCAGATAAACAGCCACTACAATACACATATTCCTATCTGGAAATCCTGAACATATGAAAATTAGCTCTGTGTGATCATCCCTCAAGAAAGCTGAGAGAGTGAAAGCGCAGCTGTCATATAAGTAGCATGGAAGATTAAATGTGCTCTTGTTATTCTTTTCGTACAAATATGAGCTCCTGTCAGGTAATCAGAAACCTCTCTTCTTGAAAACTGGGTCAGCACTCGGTATTGGGTTTGGAACAGGAATGGAAATAATTTTGTTTAGTCTTGGGTCCCACAGTCACTTCCTGAGCTCTATAAAATTCAGCTGGCAGGATGTGAGTCGATGCTTAGATTACATCTCAGCACTGACTGTCCTCTTGTACCGACCCCTCCATATTTTACATATTTAAATAAAACCCCAGAACTAAAATTAGGGGACTTGTTTGTCTACAGTAGCACAGCCATAAATCCTGATTACACATAAACTTAAACCTTCCTAGAATTCCATTTTTCCTCTTGGGACTGCTTCAGAAGAGCTCAAATGCAAAGCTCAGACGGGGAATGCCTTTCCTTTAGTAAGCAAAAGTTATTTGTATTCACAGGCAATGGAAGTGGAAACAGCAGTCTTAAGAATGTTTCTGTCAAGAAAAGTACAACTGTGTCACAGGTATTATATCACAACATTTTAATGTAATCTTGGTATAAATCCATTACTTTGTGATGGAATTAATTGCCTGTCTGTGCAATGGTGAGTGGAGGGGTCAGGTGGCAAGAAAACACAGCAGCATGTGGATGCCTTGAGTAGACCAAAATGATAATTCAGTCAACAAAAGGGGAGGTTTCTGTATCTTTTTTAGTTTGAATTTCTCCCTCTATAAACTAGGAGTGCATTCTCTCATTCCTTTAGCGTACAGCACAGTCTCTGTCTATGGAGAACTTGCACCAGGAATTAGGTCGTGCCTCCTCTGGCTCTGCCACAGTGCCAATCATTTTGGGCTGCTTTTTCCCTCCCCCAGTGTGGTTTGGATTTGTTGAGGTGCAGTGGTTCATTGCAGTGTGACTGTTCTTCTGTGCTCGTTGCCAGCCCTTGCAGAGGCATTGCTGAGTTAAACAGTGAGATTACTCTTACTTAACGTGGCTGTTGAGTTAGGATACCCTTGAAGAAAGATGAAGTAGCAATAGCAGGAGAGAAGGAAAAGATGTTGTCTTTCCTAAGAGGAGAGGAGATTTCTATTGATCCTCTGCAGAGGAAGATGGTTTGTTAGACCTGATTTAAGTGGTCCATGTTCAACCTAATACCTTTGGAGGACTTCTTATGACTATGGAAGCACCTCAGCTTCAGGTCTAGTCTTCATTTGTAAAATGAGGACAATGTGAATTTATGGGATGTGCATAGAAGTGTCAAGTATCTTATGCCAGCCCTATGGGGCTGGTATGGTGAGTGCTCCCTTCCTATTTCAGAGTTCTCATAGCCATCCTTCTTATTAACATAAACAATTTTAGACTTCCACTGTGTGAGCTTCTCAAATGAGCTTTACCGACAATTAAGCCTTGCAGCACCTTCTAAAGTAGACAGGCATTATAATTAGCAGTTCCACTTTTAATTAGGAATAAAATTTGAAATGGAATTTTAGGTATTTCCTCATTAAAGTTTTCTTTTAAATAATGTCAGTGCTTTTTCTAGGTTGTATCAAGAGTAAATAGACAGAGTGGCTTACAACAGATAGAGCCAAAATTCTCATCACCAATTTTAAAAGTTTATTAACAATCTAATCTTTCCTATGTCAAAAAAAATTGTTTTGCTTTTACACTGGTTGTCTAACAAGGCTATCTGGGAACAGAACTTCTCAGTTGCAGAGGAAATTAATGTTGTTACAACTTTCTCATTTCCAGCTGTGAATGGAAACAAACATGCTAGAAATGTCCATTCTAAAGGTAGGTTATTAATTTCAAGATCTTGTTTCCAGGAATGCCTAATGTAAATGTATGAATTTTGAACTTCTAAACCTCTGAATTGTATTTTTTAATTAAAAATTGTGAAGTCCTAATTCAGAATTTCTGAACTACATTACACCCTACTAAAGTTTATGTCTATAGCTTTTAGAGATTGTATGAAGTTTGATACAATTGAACGTAAACCAACCTGTTCCTGAAGGTCAAGATAAAACATTAAAATGTTACCAAAATGCTGTGGGTTTGCCCAATCTTCTCTCAAAAAAAAATTTTGTTGTTGTTTTTTCTTTGTCAAATATTTTGCTTCTGAGAAATTGCCATATTCTGGCAGAAAAAGCTGTCTTAACATTTTTTTTAAAAAAAAAGAAGAAAAACAAACAAAAAACCACAAGTAAACAACCCCGCCATGTTCACAGAAAAAATAAAATCCTACTTAACCTATGTAACCAAGTTGCGTTTCCAGCAGTCAGAAGCTCCTTAAAGGAACTTTTTCAACCATTAAGTCTTCTTGCTATTCTTGTTTGGGTTTTTGACAGTGTTGGAGCATGGGCACTTGCTGCTCTGTTGTAAGGCAACCTTTGGTGAGACTTGAACAACCTCAGCAAGCTCTGGTTGCCCCAAAAGTTGGCCCTGGCAAGTTTCTCTGAACTACACAAAGTTCTTGCCTACCTTTCAGGACACTTATAGACTACAAATAACTTGGAGATAGGATCTGATCTATAAACTAGACAGCAGATAGAATCTGGAACATAAGCTGGAAGACAGAAGAGAATTAGCAGGAGTTGGGGCAAGGTGTTTCTTGCAGAAACTGCCATAGAAGGATCTGAAAGACTCTTTCCTCTCTCTTTCCTCTGTGAAAATTGGAGATGCCTTCAAATGTTACACATGTCCTTTTGTGAGAGCTGTCACTACGCCTTCAAATGGAAATAGAGCTTTCCAGCTTGCTGCTAACTTCTTGTGGCTGTGTCAGTTTTTCTATTTCTCCTTTAGACAGGGTAGATAAATCCAAGATATCTTAGCAACGTTTAAAGTGAATTAGATCAAGGACTAATATGATCTAGGCTTTTTCCACTGTGCTCAAACAGCAACTTGCCCTTGAGCTAGTCCCTATGATCACAAAGGCAAAATTTAAGTCCAAAATTGAAACTTCTTTGAACAAAGGAATGTGATTGCATCCCACGAGGCACTTTATTCAGGCACTGCCACTTGCTGCTTTGAAACTCGTCTGTTAAGAAAACTAAATTGCTATTTGGCATTTTCTCTGTGCATAGGATTTTGGTTGCTCTAAAATCTTCAATCATTATGAATCTGTAGGCATAGCTCAAGTAAGATTGAAAATGAATTTTGCAGGGCTTATCCTTTCTCCAGAGGCAAAACTCCTAGGCCCGATTTGCTAACTGAAAGGTTTGGGTACAGGTGACCTTACTACAGGCATCCTGTGTGATGCTGGAGAAAGTCCTTACCTAAAGTGACTGCTCACTGCTTTTGTAAAACTTCACAGCACTTGTGTATTGCCAGCAGGTAATTACTTTCCAAATTATTGGCTTAGTTTTCCCCCTCAATCCTGTCAGATATAAATTGCAGCACACAGTAATTGCAAACTAAATGCTAGGTGAATGTACCCTTGCAATTTTTCTTAATACAGAAGTAAACGATGCAATTTCAAATACATGCAGTTATACCACCTTGTCTTGTGACATTCCAGAAAATCTTGTCAGAGGCAGACATTGAAAAACATAGATAATGGAAACTTGAGAGTAATAATTCACTTGCATTATAGTGACAATTAAAATGTACGATAGCATTAATTGAGCCACTGGACAAGCTGGATAGTGCAGTCATTGGGGAATGATCTGGTCTTGCATAAAGGTCTCAAAATCACATAGAAAAATGGAGTTTTGTACACTTAAGCTTCCAAAAAGTCTGCTGTTGGAGCAGTGCTGCTTTCCTTCAACTGAGTAACAGCTAAGAAAACCCAAACAAAACCAAGCCATACAAATTTTGAATGACTCATGGGTAAGAAGCTGCTACTAGGAAGGAGGTGATACAGTCGTTCCAGCAATAAAATGCATGAGTTACCAGAGAACAGTAATTAAGGTTGGTGCTTTACTAGTTTTCATAAATCATGGCTTGATTTTGACTCAATGCAATGAGTCATTTTTACAGTGTGTTGCCAGGTTTCTATGGGAAACCTCTTTAGATAGCTGATCAGCTCATAGACCTGGACTGAAGAGAAGCTCCACATGTCAAACAAATACTAATATCCATGTGGCCTGATGGAATTGGTTTTGCAGTCTTCTAGAAAGAAGAAAGGACTTTGCTTTAGAAGCAATGTTCACTTTTCATTTTTTTAAGAGATTTTTTTATTATTTTAAAAATCTTTATTATGCTCTTACCATGCAACTGGAGAGGGCACAAAGTTTCAGTACCTTGTCTTCTCTATGTCTTAATACTGAAAGTCATGGAAGAATGATAATGCAGGAAAAAAGATGTAATTATAGGAAATACAACTTAGAAGAAATACCAATTCTATATGGTAGTCTTTGTAGAATTTATTTTACTTGGTGGTAGTAGGTGGGACACACAAGGATGTGAAAAAACTAGAAGAAAAGGGATCTGAAGGTTTAGCATAATCTGTTAGAACATTTTGCTGTTTTTCTGCTGAGTGTAAAATACACAATTAAAAGTACTGAGTTTACCTTTTTTTTACAGTTGATCCATTGAAGAACCAGAATTAGATTACTTCAGCCCTTGTTTGTATTCCACAAAATTATTTCCTCTCTCTGAATATCAGTGTTTGTCTCTTTCATCTGGTTTATTTAGGTCTCCATTTTATAGTGACCAAGCATAGTTATGGACAATCATAGACTCTGCACTTGGAGTAGTTAGTTTCCAGCTACACACACACATGAGCACTCACACACACACAGATAAACTAGAAAACAAGCCCTCTGAACTCTTGCAACTCTACCCACCACAAAGGGGATGAGAGGGAAAGAAACCTCTCAGGGCTGGCCTTGGTCCTTGTGTTAAAGTACCCCATTGATCTCCATCTTTAGAGTAAATGTGAAGGTTTAGTGGGTGTTAATCCTTGCAAAAGGTGCTGCTTATTAATAATCACTCTAGTGAAGGTGACCTCCAGAGCCATGAATAATGGTCTGAGTACAGCTTAAATGGTTCCTATTCTCTCATCTGATCCGCATTATTCTCTCTTGCCATTTCACTTTTCCTGTATGGCAATGGATTTGAAAACACCTGTTTCTGATTGAGAGTGGGAAATGCTCAAATCAATACCTGTAGACTTATCTATAATGGAACTCCAAACTCTTCAGCCCCCTGGACTGAAATGTCAGGCACAGTTGGAGATAATTGGACAAGGAAAATTTAAAAGTATAAGTAAATATAAGTACAAAGACGTTCATTGGACTTATTTTGATATGGTAGTGTGGTTTCTGTTTGAATGTAGCTTCTATTTTAAAAGCATAGCCAGGTGCAACCACTGTTGAACAGCCTTCACTGTCAAGACAATTACAATATTTTTAGTGATACTTTTTAATGCCCTACGGATGCCTTTGTGGCTAACTCTAGTATGATTTTCTATTCATAGCAATTTTTGGGGTTGCTTAGCTTTTTATTTTCTTCAGGGTTGTGTGTGGGATATAGGATTTGGGGATCTTCTGTGTGCATTATCTTTTTCTCAAAAAAAGAAAATGGGCATCTAAGAAAACATCAGTTGTGTGCTTCCAGATTTTGAGGGTTGTATTTGCAGTTGTATCTTCCAGGATGTGAAGCATTGGATAAATGTGTCACTTTTTACAACGATGTAACTTAAGGGAGAGGAAGTTGTACTTCAAAATTCTGCAACATCCACTGCTTGTGCTGGGTGGAAGAGAAGACTACATAGACATCACTGGCTATAAGCATAGGGTGCTAGGTGTCACATAATGGATGTCAGCTGGAAGTAGTCATTTAGCTGTGAGAGAGAGCTCAGAAAAATGGATTAAAGTAGAGTTATTCCCAGGGCATTTTAAATTACAGAACTTAGTACAGCTACATATTAAGTTGCCCCTTTCAAGCACAGTTTTCTTTTAGGTAACACTTGGCATGCTGTTCAGAAGCCATGTTTTGTGAAAGTGCTTCGAGGTATTACCTAATCTCTCTTTAGCTTGACATTCTGGTGCAAGCAGAAGGCCATCTCTGGGTGGCACTGCCGCTCGTTGTGACTCATGTTTCCCATCATTTTTCTGAAGTTGCTACAGCTTCTATAACACCAGTTAAACCCAGTTGTTTTCAATGCATTTATTTTCTCTTGTGTGTTCATGCTTCTACAAGTCCCCAGTGACTCTGGCATTGTTATTTTTGTAGTAAACGTATAGTTTTCCCCAGATCTCTGGGAAAACAAAATGTCAGTAGGTAATACTTCTTGTTATTCAGTAGAGTCTTACAAAAATCACTTCTGGTACATCTAGTAGACCTTCTTAACTTATCATAAATACATTTTTCACTTTCTATAGTACATGTATTTATCACAATGTTTATGAGAATACTCTGTTCTGAGTGCTACTCCTTGAGTTTATAAAGAAGGGCGGAAGGATGTCCAGCTCCTTCCAACTTGCATTAGGAGAGCCTGCTCCATTTCTTCCTCAGCAGATGTTCTGTAATCCCACTCCACATCTGCTTTAGATTGCATGGGCATTCCTTGTATCAGGCTGCAACTTCTATTATGTGTTTTTACCAGATCTTCTTCCCCCTTCTTCTGTTTTGTACCCAACTTACATTTGAAAACAAACTCCCAGCTGTTCTCACCTCCCAGAAAGAGGTGAAGAAGCTGGTTTTAACACCATTCAGCTTTTAATATTTCTGCTTTTTGATAAAATTGCCATTCTAGTGTGCAGTACTGCTATAATTTAGCTCATCTGCAATGATCTCGACCCTGTCTACCTAACCTGAAACAACTAGCTGGGCCTTCTGGGTCAAAACTCTAATGACTCCTTGTTGCATCAAAATTAGAAAATGCAAAAAATGCATGAGAAATAAGAAGAGCCCCTGAATCCTCTTCTGTGCCAGAGGCACGTATGGTCTTCAGGGGCTTTAAACAGGTGATGATGCTGTGAAAACTGTGAAACCTGTGCATGCACAGGTGGACATGAAATAAAAATGAGGTTTTATTGGTAACTTTAATGGTTTTCTTCTTCAAGTTCTCTGTAATGCTTTATACTTATAATACGCATTTATAAATATCCTTCTCTTATTTTATAGATAGTAGTATCATGGAGTTGTTATGTTTATCATTCTCTTTTCTCATTTGTAATTGCTTAAGTATCTTGAGTGTAACAAGGTGGGCAGTAGATGAAGAGGCTATGCTGGCTAGAATGCCTGTATGTATGTCTGTAGCAACCCTGTCTAGAGCTAGTTTCAGAGAAAGCTTTCAGCTGCTGCCAGTCTTGAAACCCTAGAGGATCTGTCTTTTTGTGACCTGATGAGTGCAATCCACATTTTGCCTGTCCCTCTCGAGTTCTGTCAATTAAGCCCTTAACCTAGAGATACAAAATAAAATTGCATAGGAGTCTTCCAAGTTACTTTTAATGCTAATATCTGTTAATGAACCTAGTTCAATTGTCTAGATGCACCTAGCATGTGGTTTCCCATGTGTTTCTGTGTTTGCTTCATTATAGATTAAAAACCAACCCCAAGAAACCGCAAACAAATGAAGCAAAAGCCCTCACCAAAGATAATATTAATCTGCATTAGAAATATGAAGGATAGTAATGATGCTTTGATTTCCAGTATTTACTGGCTAATTTTTGCTGAAGAAATAAAAATTATCTGTAATGATATGCATGAATTGCAACAAGGAAAGATACATCACCAATGCAATATTCATTCAAGCATCTGCTTACCTGTTCTCCATCTGGAACACAAGTGCAAGGAAGCAGATAATTGTTGATTATGGAGGCACAGGTTGGAGAGTGCAAAAAATGAAGCAAACAGGGACAGTAATGTAGATCTACTTGACCAGGTAAATTAGTTAATATTATAGTTAATACTGAGGTATTAGGAATTAAAATCTATAAATGCTGCATCATAATCACACTTCCCACAGAGGTAGATAAAAAGCAGATTAAAACCAGAAAATGTATTCATTTTTTTCTGCATAATTTTTGGATCCTTTAAAGTCTTTAGTCTCCCTTCTCAGCACATTTTAGTGCTGGAAGAAGATATTGGATATGTACTTTAAAATGTATCCATTTTCATCTAAAAGAAGAAAAAAACTTCTTTTTTAAAAGATGTATATTGTGACAATTCATATAAAAACTACAGCCAGATTAGTCTGCACTGTGTTTCCTGTTAAAAAAATATACCAAAAAGCCTTCAAGTACTATTGCTCCTTGTGCTACTTCCTTGTTACTTTGATCCCTTCATTTTAAGCTTGTCATTGATGTCAGTGGTATTAAATCAGTGTAAAGGAGTAATTTAACCAGTTCTATATCCAGCCAGAGAGTTTCCCTAGGGCTCACCAGAGCAACATTTCTGCATCCTTCTCTGGATTATGTTCAAAGACATTTTTCATTTGGATTATGACTTTTTTTATTATTATTTCAAATGGGAAATAGAAAATATTCCTCTTTCTAGTTGTAGATAAAATTGAGTAATATAATATTCAGACAGGGATCGTCTGTATAATATCTCTTGCTGGATGCTTTGCGTAGAAATATCCTTGTGTTTTGACACACTGATTTCTTGTTCTCTGACAATGGTATAATTTGCTTTAAGGATTGTTTCAGTCGTTTCCCAAATATTTTTTACGCAGCATTGGAAAGAAATAATTGAATTTTGTAAAGTTAGACCAACCTTTATTATGAAGAAAAAGATCTCTTTATGCAGTCCCATCAATTTCCCTCTCAAAGGTCATCTTAATTAAAACTACACTCTCTTAAAACAGACCATCGCTTATGATTATTATGAAGCAGATTAGTTTTTTGTGCAGATTAGTTTTTGTATCACATACGATAATTTCTTATTGCTGTTGTCTTGTAGGATCATAATACCAGGTACTGTAACCAAGGATCAGCCTAGCTTTCCATTTTAAACCCCTAATATATTTTGGGGGTACATATAAGCCTACAAGGATAAGTCTTGCAAAGGCAGCAGCTTAGTGTAAGGCAAGTCTCCGTGCAGGGAGGGTTTTATTCACTCAGAGTCTTCCCAAAATGGTAGAGAAAAACTACCGAAAGTTTAATACACATGTCAACCAGCACCATGTTTGTTCTGTTTAGAGATATTTACAGACTCAGCAGGGCTCATATAAATAGATAACAAACATTACAAAGAGCAGTACACAGACAATTTTTGCTGTACTGGAGTCAGATACTATCATATATTTAGAAAGAGATTGAATCAGCTGATTTTCATGGACTCCTTAAAACGACAGTATTTAGCCCATTCTCAAAATATGCTCTTATTCAAATGGTTCCCAGCAGTTTAACACCCCATCACTCTTCCCATAACATAGTCATTTGTGTAAATCTTTGTATGGATAGTACTTTCCACTATCCAAATCTTTATGCATCTTTCAACTGTGCAATGGATTTTATCAGACTATTAAAAATAAATTATGCAGGCTTTGTGCCACACAATCAAATCTCTGCTTGTTAAGCATTTAATGCCAGTGATCAACCCCCCTAAATGTCAGAAAGGTTGCAGCCTAGCTGTGTTACCTGCATAAAATAAAAGCTTGTCTTGCAGGTAGCTGTGCATTTTCATGGACAGAACTGTCCTGAATAAAACAATTAGGTGGAGCATTCACACAGAAATTGTGGTGTTTCTTCCATAAAGCTGCAGTTACAGCTATTAGGCAAAACATGTGAGGAAATGAGGGATATTTGGTCCTTTTTTAGGATATTTTCTGTTCCTGGCCTTGATTCTAGCTCCTTTTGGTTTCAACTTTAGACATTGAAATACAGTGATTCATGTTCTTCAACAGTTTGCCTTTGGCTTATGTCACTGCTATTCTGAAAAGTTGTTCCCCAGATTTCTACATGATTTCATGAATTTTCTTACTTCAAGATCATCAGTCCTGCAGCTGATCTACTAAAAAGATGTTGTAGCTTCAACTTGATATGAGACAAAGAAGTATCACCCACTCTAAACTCCAACAATGTGGATTTAACTTACAGTGATGCCTTGACAAAATCTTGCAGCTCCTCAGTTAACTTCTACATGAAAAGAATGTTTTACCAAGATTGCTTTCCACATAAAGTTCTATATGTTTTTATTTAGTTGTACCCATCTCCTTAGTGCTATTTGTTTCAACTTTCTTCGGCAATTGTTGCACCTTTTTTTCTCATCTTGGTGTATAAACAACATTGAAAAAGCAAAATGGCTGCAATAGTAAACTTGTGCAATCACTGCCAGCAGCTCCCTCCTCCAGCTTCTCATGTTCTGCCTTGCTCCAGCAAGACTTCTGTAACTGGCAAAGCGTATGCCAGATCCCCTTACAGATACTCATGTGCATAAAAGATGAACTATCTATTATTACCACCAGTAATGGATTTACTCCTTTATCTCTCGTAATAAAGGTCTGTAATTTGGATTCATGATTGAAACCTTGTCCTGGAAAAGGTCAGTATTATGGAGGTCATTACTGTCACAACAAAGGGAGTCCTTCCTAGTGCAGTCTTTAGCTAATATTAATGAGTACGTCCTCTATTGCCTTGATGGCATTACCACAGATTTGCACCAGAACAGGGTGCCTTGTTATCCCTTGCAAGCAGTATGTCTCTTGGCTACTCCAACTTCATCTGACAGTAGTAGAAAATTAGAACAAAATATCTGAAATTGGAATTAAATCTATTATTCTCACCATTGCTGAGGACAGAAATGGCATTGCTGCTGTGTAGTGTTGGGGAGAAAAAGAAAATTAAAACCCAAGTTTGACTGACAGTAATGATGGACTAGAGAACAATCAACTTTTTGCAAGAACTAGTAATACTGGTGTAGACCATGTTAAGCTATTCATTACAACCTGGAATATGAATTGACAGGAGGGAGGAAATGTGTCTCTGTATTGTTGGTGTGTTCATGGAATTAGTTTCATTATCCTCCATCAGATTCAGAGTCTTTTTAAACATCAGACCTGTGTCCAGGTCAATGATTAGCTCTAGGGAGGACTAAAGACTGTAAAGTATCCCATTAAGGATGTGACATGGAGTCTTTTGTAAGTACAGTGTGCAGATCTGCAGCTGCAGCTAAACAAAGAGGACGTTTACATATGGAGTTACATTGTTCATGAAGTGCTTGGTTTGAATGAATAGGTTTTATCATTCTCTATCTCGCAGGAAAAAGGGGCCCCAAATACATCTATTCATGCTGGTATAAAAAGCATGGTGTTTGAAATCAAATTACCTGGCTTGATTCCCAACCAGCTGAGTTATATCTGCTACAGGACTTGACAAGGATGGTTTTTCACGTTTCATGAGCTCCAGATCTCAGGTTCTCAGGAACTGGACTAGTCCCCAGAATAAAATAAACCACTTGAGATAGTTTGCTTTAGGTCCAGCTGTTTGCAGGCTTTGTGGTGTAATCTGTCCATAGGACATCAAATGCATGGGGAGCCTAACAGTGCTTGGTCTTCTGTGCCAAGGGCACCAGAGGGATGCTGGGTGAATGGCTGTGGTTGTCAGTCATGATAGAAAACCCATCTGCTGTCCTTGGGGACCAGGACCTTCCTGCTGATGGAGAGCTGCCAGCTGTGCCATTTGCACACTGATGGCTACTGTGAGAATAAAACAAGACAGCCAGTGGGTCCCCAGGTGCCCAGGACTTGATCTCACTTATGTCTCTGACAAGTCTGATGAATCAAGAGGTTTCAAGGTCAAAAAACTGAATAAAAATCCTGACTATATGAGCCTCATATACTGCCTACGTTTTTCAAATCTCAGATGAGTGCCTTTTGGGATCATTGATGATGCTTGGTCTTAGAGAGGTCAAGACTACTTATGAAATGTTGATTAATAAGTTGATTAGTTGGTTGATTAGATGTGAGGTTTAGATGTGGATTTTATTTAAGTATTAGTGATAGTTATGAGAAATTTATAGCACATACTTAATAGCTCAGTCATAGTATCTAATGATATTTCAGTAATAAAACCTTCCTTTCAGGTGATAGTCCTCACCATTATAACAAAACTTTAATCAAAGGATTAAATATTCTTTCTTTTTGGTGTACAGTCTTCAATTCTTTTTCCCTCTGGAAAGCTTAAAAAGAGCTGCAAGAAATATAAATCTTAGAGGGAATTAAGCTCCAGTTTTAATTCCAATAAAATTACTGAGAACATCTCACAGACTTTATACATGAGCATATAAAAACACCTTATAAGTTTATTTATTTTCATAACATGCCTATGAAATAGGGATCTGTTGCAGTCTCAATTTTACACCAGAATCTTGGCCCACAGAGCAGCCAGAGGCTAGTTTTACACGAAGACTCTCCTTTGCTGTGAGCTGCAATGCTTAACACCACCACCAGACTCTGAAATCACCTGAACTCCATGGATAGCTCAGTTTAGTGTTAAAAGCTTCCTGTGGCTACATGTCTGCTTATACCTCTCTGAGACAGACTTAATCAGGGTGCAGGTTTCACTCATTCAGTTCACTCATTGAATGTTTTTCCATGGTGGTCTGGAAGAGCTACAGTCACAATATGTAATTCGTATGTCTGCTGTGAGCCTGCTGATTATTTCTTCCTACATAAAGGCTGGAAGCTGCTTAAAATACTTGATGAATATTGAACAAAATACAGAGTCAACATTATAAGAGGTTACCAGTAAACAAATTCCTATAGACATTCAAGTTGATTTAGGTACAATCTTGTTTTTACTCTAGCTAAGGATCATTTCCCTCTCAATAATGTTAAATAATGTATATGTACATCAAAATGTCTATTGCAATGTGGAATAACTATCTTGTTAGTGTAATGGTGCACGGTGTTGATTTTTGAGGACCCTGGAAGATCAAAATCCATTTCAATTCTTTCACTGTAGATCTACATTTCCCTTTTTATTGCTTCAGTATCATATTACTTTGCCACTTACAACTAAGTGCTATGGTACACAACAGGAGGTGCATTATTCTGTACCTGAAATTACAAATACCACCTACAGTTGGGGGAGGTGTATTTATGTTTTATTTCTGCTATGGGTCTTTCTACCTATAGAATTCATAGGTTCAAATACACTAACTAAAAATTGTTGCAATAGCATATAATACCCTTCATATCTTCAAGGAGATGTGTGATATTTAGAAGGATTTGTTTCTGGAAACAACTACAGCAGTATTTAATTATTTCTGTTTAAAATCAAGCAGACTTCAGAGACAACATTTTTTGTTAACCTCAGTGGATTTGCTTTTAATAGCATAAAAAGTCTAGCTCATGATAAGACTAAAAAATTATTCTATTTTAATCCTTTTCTGACCTGCTTTTCTTCTGTAATCTTTGGAAAACTACAAAAAAAAGTTTCCTCAGTGTTGTTTAATATAGTAAAAATTATTTTCTTTCCAGGTTACAGTGATTTTGATCAATATCCTCCTAGGTATCTGTTTTCAATTGCCATTCATGTCAGTAGTAGCAAGGAATATTTAAGTGTTTGAAGATCCAGTCTGTTTTGTGTTAGATTACAGGCAATATATTATGCAAGCCACAGTTTACCCATCACTTACTGTGTGCAATTTAAATTTAAAAATATCTGAATTCATTGAACAATTTATGCATGAATTAGGCATGAGAATGTGCTAATTTCTGCCTTCATAATTGAACACCCACCTTGGAAAATGAGAAGTTCATTGACTCAGTGAAATCCTAGCTCTGCAAACACTTTAGGCAAAGTTTCTCCCTGTGCATGTTTAAGTTGAAATTGTCTCTTTATGTGTGTGGGGGGAAACCCTCTTTGCTTATTGATAGTTGTAAAATAATAATGATTCCAATAATTTTAAAAATCCTGCCTTTTAAAATAACTAATAAATAGCAGTCCAGCAATCACAGACACCATTATTAGTTTAAGTGCATGTGGGAACAAAGCCAGGACAACTTTACTTGGGATTGATTCATTATAATCTTTTCTTTGTAACAATGTTTGATTCGTTTTGATATTATTCCTAGCAACTGGAATATAAACAGGTACAATAAAAACCAAAAAACTCCAATTCTTGAGGACCTCAAAAGCAGCTTCTTTCTCCCCATTTACTCATTTCTTTTCAATTAACTTTGCAAGAAAAAGTATCTAGAAGACAAATCAGTAGCATTTATTTTGACCAAAGGAGGAAAACAAAACTAGGCTGAAAGCATTCATTTCCTTCTGTTTCCATTCTTCTTTTGTTTTGCTCTAGTTCTTTAAATGCACCCTTTCCCAGGGGGAGAAAAATCTATATTGTCCAATTGTCTTTCCATTAAAATCTGCAACAAACTCCTACATCTTTATAAAGGAGAGAGATCAAGGTAGGAATATTTGTTCATGTATTGATCACTCCTGCAGGATATCATGCCTTTTCTCAGAGTTGATAATCTACCATCGCTTTCTGATCTGGTGAATTTTACTCCCTGAACACTGTATGGCAGGAGGAGATTGCTGCTTTTTGTCTGTGTAATTGCTTTGAAGATTTAGGTCTAGATTTTAATCTCATAAGGACATTATATCTCAGAGAATCTCAGAAGAAAATAGAAAATGTTACTAATGGGTATGCAGGGAACATTGCAGCAGCATTTTTCATGTAACAAACAATGCATGACATGAACCTGAAATTAGGATCTGGCAGACGTGAAGTTTAGAGGGAGAACCCCAGAGCGAGCTCTTACTAATTTCACTGTCATTGCTCATAATCTGCCATATAATAATCTCAATAATTCATTAAATATTTCTACTTGGGGATCTATAAGCCTTTTCACATCTAAGTCCAAGTTTTATACTTGAAATATGCGTACCTTTCTTCCTCCCCCAAGAAACCCTGCAAAATTATAATTAGCAACACGCTGATCACAGAGCCCATATCTGAAGTCTTAATCCCAGAGTTACCTTTTTTTTCCCCCATATACTTAAATGTAGGCATGGGGAGAAGTCAGTATTGCTTGGTCGTGTGTGAATCAGTAAGAGCATGTCCAACTGTGACTATTTACTGGCAATGTCCTCACATACAGCTTCACTTGTAAGGATTTATTGTTTTTTTTAACTATTTGTATCATACCAGAGCCCAAATGCAGAAAATGAAAGTAAGGCATGATGTGATGTACACATACGCAGCAAGGGGTAACTCTTAATATCGTGAGCTTAAACCACCATGAGACAAGAAACATGGGATATGGTAGTTAATATCCTGCGCTGTGGGAGAACTGAGGCACAGAGATTGTGCACAAGCATGTGCTTTAGGAGTCTGTGGGGAACTGGCCTTAAAACTCCTCAAAAACATGATATCCAGCTTCCACGCATGTGCACACAGTTTAGATAGTGTACTTACTTTGAGGTCACCAGAAAGATTTGTGAACCTACATCTGAATTAACAGTTTCAGGACAGATTTGTTTTTTCCTCTTAGTCATTACACAGAAAGCTACTTTTCTTGGAGTGCTTATTACCATGATCTGTCAACTAAATACACTACTTTGTCTTTTCTATTGATTACCAGTGCAATCATTTTATGTGTTCTGGGTAATATGCTCTTCAAGCCCTGCCTGGGCTGAGGTGAAATCCCCACGGGATTATCAGGTTTGTGGTTTTTGACTTCAATGTAATACAGGTTATTATTTTTTTCCCCTCAAAACAGTTATATTGCTTATAGGTAGGTGTAATTTCAATTAGCATTTGGTTCTAGCTTTCACATGTTGAAAAGAGAGAGGTGTGGGATGACAATGCTTTGTCATATTTTGATGTCTTCTGTATTGCATTATTTGGCTTGAAGTATCACTCTGTGTGTACTTGCATAATTATTACTAACACGGTTCAAACAGATAGAACAGCTAGAGTTGAGGTTCTTTTTACCAGCTTTCACGTATTCCAGTGTTCCCTGTAAGACCACCAAATAATTCTGCCTCTATGGCTGTGCTCCACGGGGAGGGATGCACTAACGGCATCACCAGTGTATTCAAGATGAGCTGTTTTTCTTCTTGTCACCAAATTCTTCCATGATATCCTATTGCATATAAAATTGGGAACCTAATGAAAAAAAATCAGTTTTGTGCAGCCCATAATGCTAACAAGCCTGAAGAAATTTGATAAAAATTTTGGATGCTTTGTACAAATGCTAAAGTGTTATGTTTTAGGTTTGGTTTTTTTTTTTTTTCTTGGGTTTTTATTCCTCTAATTGTTGCTACTGAAGGCAGAAAGTGTTTGAAGATCTGAAACTTTTCATTTGAAGGAAAAGTTGCCTTCTTGTTCTTTTTCTCATGCTGTGTTGACATGTTTTCATCAGCTACATCGTGTTACCTCTTCTACATTAAAGGCTAATCACAGACTTGGAGTCTGCAGTTACCAGCTACAAACAGAAAGATTTCTCCCTGTGAGACCACAGCATTCCTCAAGCAATTTTCCACCTTTATGCAAGGTTTTTTGCTTTGTTTCATCAGGATTTTTTTTTCTTGTGGGTTTTTTTTTTTTTGTTTCTTACCATCTGCCTTGCAATTAAGTTATTTAAAAGCACCCACATCAAAGCAGTGTTCTGGTTCTCTACAAATAGACCTCACTACTGCACTGCAGAAGTGACAAAAATAATCTACCCAGTCTCATAGCTTATAATGATGAAATAAATATATTTTCCTGGCATTTTTTTTTTTGACTGTAACAAAAACAAGTCACAAAAAAGGTGTATTTTCTCAATCGGTTTAAATAAGACAATTCTTCACTGAAGAATACCTTGTTAGACAATGGAAATCTAACCAGCAGCATCTATTCTTTGTAAGTCTTTTTATACATACATAAATGTATATAAAATTCCTAGTAATCTTTAATTTTCTTGTGGGTTTTTTTTCAACTCTATTGTTGCATTAATTGTCTCTATTAAACCCACAATGATATGATACCATACCTAAATTAGATGTATATTTATTTTTTATGGAAAATGGTATGTGTAGTTTTAATGTTATTTCTAGTATTCAGGTTTTATGGAGTGTGGAAAACAAGCAGGTTTGAAGAAAGGGATGGAAAATTGAGGTTGAAGAGCAAGTTAAGAATGCTCAGACAGCTAGTACTTCATATTAATTGTAATTCTAAGGGTGTTGTAGGGGTGAGTTCTTCAAAGGATAGAATATTTAAACCACAAGGTTATACTGAATGTAAAGGCAAAGGGAAAGAAAAAAATGTGGGTTAGAGAAGCTGTTTAAAATAAATGGCAGCCCTGGCATGTTTTCCACTTCGTAGAACCACAGAATGGTTTGGGCTAAAAGGGACCTTAAAGCTCATCCAGTTCCAAACCCCTGCCACGGTCAGGGACCCCTTTCACTACAGCAGGCTGCTCTAAGCCCAGTCCAACCTGGCCTTAAACACTCTCAGTGATGGGGCAGCCACAGCTTCTCTGGGCACCTTGTGCCAGCCCCTCAGGACCCTCATAGTAAAGAACTTCTTTTTTATATTTAATCTAAGTCTCCCCTCTGTCAGATTAAAGCCATTCTCCCTTATCCTATCCCTACAGGCCCTTGAAAAAACTCTTTCTCAAGCTTTCTTGTAGGCCCTCGTTAAGTACCGGAAGGCTGCTCCAATCTCTCCCTGTCTTGGAGAGACACTGTCCAGGCAGTGCAAGCCCAGCTCTTGTCTCCACAGGAGAGGTGCTCCAGCCCTCTGAGTATGTTTATGGCTCTTTGGACTCACTCTAATAGGTCCCTGTCCTTCTTATGTTGGGGGCCCCACAGCTGGATACAGTACCCACAAGAGTGGAGTAGAGGGGAGAACCTCCTCCCTCAGCCTGGTGGTCATGCTTCTTGATGTGATGATGAAACACCTGCATGAAAAGTGATCAGAACTTGCAGGTTATTTGGGGTTACATTTCATTGCCTGGATTCATGATTACCTCTGTGTTACTCAGTGACCTCCCTAAACAATTTAAAACCGAGCTGAGAAAATGTGATTTTCTGTTGTCTTCCTTTCTGATCTCTTCAGTCAAATGAAAGCAAATTAATTAGGGTGTGTTTTCTTTATTCAAAGTACTATTTTCCTTTTGGTATACTATGTCTATTAGTCAACAGCTAATGGTCCAAATTCATAAGAAAAAACCCAGGGACTTTTGCAGATTCCAGTTCTTTCATTAAAGCCTGATGAGTAGACTGAATCCAGCTCTTCTGTCTCCCCTATCACAGAGGCAGAGAGTCGAGCAGATTATTTGACACATGGGTACTACAGAAAGGTTTATCAATTCCGAAGCAATCAGGAAAGAGGATTTGTAACTTATTATCAGCTTTGCCTTGTTATACTTTCCCTTTTTTCTCTCATTCCAGTGATTGAAAGTAACCAAATTTCAATTAATTGTCAAGTTGTGAGAGAATTAGGCTAAGCATTTTCAAAGCGATGTCAGACAGGAACATCTTGGCTGTGGCAATCACTTTGTTGCTGTGTGGTGGTTGTCTTAGAAACTTTCCTAACATGAAACATGCATGCAAATGAAGGAACTCTCTTTTTGAAGAGCTCCTTAAAAGCTCAGATCAGAGGTGTCCTCTCTCTATCTAATGTCACTTCACAATGAATTTGTTTTCACACTCGACTTTCCTTTGGATTTATCCTTTATACTCCAGGCCTCATCCAAAGCTCATTTCAATCAGTAGAAAGATTTCTACTGATTTCAGGGTAACTTGTCTTGATGCAAAAGAAAAGGCATCAAACAGTCCCTCTTGTTAGTCCTTGTGGCCATCAGGCTGCTGGAACTGGGGTTCTGCCCCATCATCCTGCCAGGTTGACCCATGCTGAATTATGCTTCCTCCTCTTCTCTGAGGTTTCCTCTTCTTCAGATGAGGTCTCTCTTTTGCAGTTTCTGTCCTTCAAACAATGCTTTTGTTTTTCAGCCTTGTGATATTTCATCTGTCTCAAACTGCATCCAGTAAAAAACAAAACAAACCAGAAAACAATAAAGGAAAAAATAACCCCAGCACAACAAAAACCAAACAAACAAAAAGAAAGGTATTGTAGCCTCTGTACTGAAAACACTGCATTGTAATACCTTCATTTAAAGTCAATTAAATCTGTGGAGCTGAAAGAGTGGAAGCAATGGCAGGATTTGCTTCACTGGTGTCTGTGATACATACATAAGCTTGCAGGTCTTAGGTGAATCTTCATATCTCCTTTAGGAAAGCTTTACCAAAAGATAAATAAAGGCAGTCAGGATCAGCTCCATAAAGTTTAGCAGATCTATATTATGCCCAAAGTCATGTAGCATCACTATGGCTCAATGCTGGGCTCATCGTGTTAAGGGATGAAGTTATTCTTCAGAGGAGTCCTCCAGGGCTGCATTTATGACAGAGACCAGCAGTACAGGGTTCAAAGTATAACACTGTAAGCAACATTTACTGTTCACAAAATAAAGCCACCTTTAAGAAGGAGTGAATATTCAGGGAGCTCTGTAGTGACTCTGCATTAAGGTCTGCTGTATAATGAACACTTTAGTAGGCAAATGTTAATGACCAGGATGTAAAGACTGATCTATTCTCTCATGGTAATGGCTGCTTTAGAAATAAAACTTTTTAAGCTAAACAGAGTGAAAAAGTTTAAACCTTGACTGCATGTGCAAGCATAAACTGTCTTGGGAAGAGTAAACCCAGAGAGTAGCTACTGATAACATAGCAGATTTATAATGCAGAAAATGGAGTGCAAAACATCACGATTCTGCTGAATTTATTAATAAATCAATTTATTTGCTTTCTATCAGACAAACTTGGACAATCAGAACAATTATAACTGGTCAGATATATATAGGTTGTGTTGGTTTGCTTTTTCTTTCAAGGGTATTTTTGAGTTCAAACATGTAAAGATCATTTTCACATAACTCCTTTAAAAGTGAACCACTGCAAATCCCAAATGTTTCTTACTACAGTAGAGCTTGTGCAGGTAGAGAAACAGCCACAATTCACCATGAAAAGCAGGTATGAAAGCCAGAGAAAACATTCAAAATGAAAAATGACCAGGGTTTGTTAGCAAACCGTTATGGCTAACTTAATCAAGACATTATATTTTTACTCATAATTTTAGGTCGGTTTGTTCTTTAGTAATAACCTCATTTTTGTGAAGAAATATTGAGTAACCTAACCTTAGTAGGGTAGATTACCAAACGTATGTCTTCCATTTAAGTAGTCTCTCTAAGGATTCTCAAGATTCATCAGCTTTACAAAGCATACATAAATGAATCTTGCAAATTATATTTGCCGGGCTGTCGTTGATCACATCCTAGTTAAATAAATAGATAAATAAAAATCCCTGCTTTTACATTAAAAAGTCTTGAAATGGAAAATTCTGAACATACAAAATTTGAATGACCAAAGGGTTAACAAAATATTTTGCACCTTACAGGCAGAAAGCAAGATTGCAGAATGCTCTTAATGCAAAGCTGTCTTCCTTCCCTGATAATAAAATAAACAAGGTGATTTCAGCACAACTAATTGTCAGAGATAAGAAATAAATGTCAAGGAGGGAGGTGAATCTGGGGATCTGCCCGGAGTCTGACAGGCAGAACATGTTAAACACCTTACCTGCATTAGCAGCTGAAGTGCTCCTTAGCACAAATGAGATCAGAAAAGGGAGATTAAGTCTCATTTGCTTAGCAAAGAACTGTGGATGTGGTTTGTATGTAAAATAATCAAAGTCAAAAATGCATTTCAATAATGGACCAAAAAAGAAAGGTTCAATACACTTTCTCAGTGGGATTTACCTGTGTTGGAGGAAGTCTTTTACCCAACTCCAGAAACACAGAAATATAAATCAGTGAGCTGTGTAAATAAAGCATTCACAAAAGCGTGTTTTCTGTCATTAGCCAAACCACTCATTGTTGCAAATATTCCTAGGAGTACCATTTTATCACAGCCTAAGCAATATATTTGTACTGCAGAAGCCTTCAGTAATCACTTATTAAAGTCAACTATACAATGCGTTAAGTGGAAACCATTTATAAATGTAATCTGAGAGCTAAATACTATTAGTCATTTTGAAAATATTGATAGAGTCTCCTATTAGAACAATTAGAGATATTACTTATCCAACCACTTACTGAGGAATGACGGTCTGTGATGAAACAGAATTGGTGCTGCTGTGCTCAGTCAAACCTGTACTGTTATGCAAAATTTGTCTACACGTTGGATGGCAGGTTTTTAGTCCATGATTGTATTTCTAACATGTTTGATGCATGAAGACTAACCCCAGGTATAGCTGTGCTTTAGGTGCTCAGTTTAGGATGTTCAGAAGAATTGCTGTATTTACCTATGCCCCGTTCAAACATCTCAAGGGCTATACAGTAAGGTTTAAATATTACAAATGAACTGAAAATAATTCTAATTTTAATGATGTTTTGTCAGGGAGAAAGACAGCATTTTCCTGGGCAGAATTTTTCTTAAATGCAATGAAAAGAAAGAGAAGGTTAAAATAAAACAGCAGGACTGAGGAACGGGGCAGGAAACATCAGTTCCTTATGGACTATGAAATGAAAAAAGCTTACTAATTCATAAATTAAAGGTGTCTGTACTTTAAAAGAGAACTTATGGGACACACTCTTCAGTTTTTCCATTTTATTAACCATATGATGTGCTGTAGGCATGTTATTTCTTGAGCCTGGAAATCAGTCACTTTCTTAGCTCTGTCTTACAATACCTGCCAACACCTTGAAATAAGAGCATTACACAGCAACAGTATCCACTGGTGAAGGCTTGTGTCTGCGGTGGGAAAATCCATTTCATGTTCTGCAGGGCTGGCAGGGAGGAAAGGAATGAAAGGGAGCAAGAAAAGGGAAATGGAACAGTGATAAAAAAGGAAGGAAGACAGTTTTGCTCAATATTCTGCTGATTTATTTTCTCTCTTTAAAGAGTTAATATTATTGCTGTTATTATTATACTGTGATGTAATAACACCAGTATCCTTCTATGACCCTTGAGCAACTGAGTGAGGTGCTCTCCATTCGCACGCACCTCCTGTGTCCTGAGAATAGTGTTTGGAAATAGAAAAAACATGTGGAATATAGGAAGCATTGTTATCACCTTTCTACAGGCAGAAACACAGAAAGAAGTGGAGACAGAATAGAGGAAAGAGTGGTAGCAGCACAAATCAACTTCAAGTCTCCAGGGTCATAATCTTGATGCTTTCCCTATGACAGCTCAAAATGTATAAAACTTATATGTGATGATTTCCAGGAGGAGGAAGGATTATTCTTTACCTGCTGTTATTAAATTCTTCCATAATTATCACTGCCACAGAGCAGAATCTTGCTAAAAATATCCTTAGTTTGACCAGCTGTAGCAGTTCTTATACTCTTAATACTACTTAAGACTGACATCATCAGAAACAAGATATTTCTCTTCTTCTCAAACTGTTATTAATTTTTAACCCTGGATTTCAAATAGACTATCTGATGAGATTAGAAGCTGGTTTAATTATTTGAATTCTGCTTTCTGATTCATATCTGAGGTATAACTGTAGAGTGCTGTATTATGGCTAAAGAGAACTGTTGCATGGGGTACAAATGGGAATGGCTACAGGTGATACTTTAGTTCTTCAGAAAGTGATTTATGAAGCCTTCTGGACAAAGAAGTGTTAGCAGTAAAAAGAAGCTCTCTGGGGAAGAGTAAAGCCAGAGCAGAGAGTGGAGAACTGAAAGACACAATAAAGATTATTTCACTTAATTGTGCTTCTCAGTTCAAGGACTGGTTCCCTCCACTGATGGCAAGACACTACATTGTGGTGCAGGGAGAGAGGGGCACATATAGCACCTACTGTTTCCTGTGGATATGTCTTTAAAAAGTGCATGCAGATATGGTTCATCAGAGTACCTGTGAGACTGCCTGGCTTCCTAATTTATCTCTTTATCCAGGTGGCATATAACTGCCTAAATGCATAGAAAATTCCTGACAGTGGAAAGTTCTTCTGTTCAGCAGACAAAGCTGTGGCAAGATTTGGCGTTTGCAGGTGGAGGCTGGGTGCATTTAGGTCAGAAATGAAGCAAATGGCCCTAATGGTGTGTGCATTGCCTGGCATTTACCACAGAATGAGGAACTCATTTTGACAGAACATATTTTAGAAGGTGTTACAGCAAGTGTGATGCTTTTTGGAAAGGGGACCTGTGGTTAGGCTGATGTGGAACTGTCAGATGCCAGCACTCCACAAAAAAGCAGGCATGTGTTTTGTGGAGCACTCTGCACTGCTCCAAACTGTACCTACTGAGCCAAAAAAAGATCAGTGTGCATTAAACTGTGTCCCCAAAATATGCAACACCCTCAATAAAGCATTTTCTGCCCTTCATACTTTGTTATCTACACCATATAAGTGGGTCTAGATCTGGCAAAAGGCATTGCTCAGTAGTAAAAGGAGTTGCCATTGAGGATATCTCCTTGCTGATCTACTGCTTTCATTTTGGAAAGTCTGAATTCAAAGTCTTAAACAAAGTATGTGGCAACAGAGTTTAGACAATAAGTTAAATAGTTACATTGACAATTAGAAATATTTGAAAGTATTTTTATGTATTGTCTTGCATGCTTAAGCATTGCTGTGATATTTAAAACTGTTAATGTGTGCTGGTTAAATGCAAATTGAGACCTTCAGGCTGTATTGTAACTAATTATTCAAAATATTACTATTAGCAGGTGAGGGAAATTCTATGACAAGTAAAATGTGAGTCAGATGTCTAAATTTTATACTGCATGAGGATAGCGTTCAGATGTCTACCAGCATAAATTTCTAGGACTCAATATTGCTGGATATACGGTAATTGTATTGCAAATATTTTGCAGTAATAATGTTCCTATTACTAATAGCAGAGGAGCAAAAAAGTCAGGTGTTTCAGGTGGCCAGAGTTGACACATTAACACCTACCTGGTAAATAAGGTGTGAGTTTTATGAGCTGTGCTCTAGTGGGGACAGAGGGAAACAATCTTCACCCTGATTTTATGGAACTGGATCAGTCTCAAAGTACTGTCAAAGCTCCTTGCCATGGTGACCCAAAAAAAACTCAGACCAGGTTATGGAAAAGTATTCTTACTGTGAGGAACAGCTGCAACTTCAGTGTAACTTTAAGACAGCTACATAGAGATGGATTTATACTATTTCAAACATGACCTTGAGTGCCTACGCAATCTTCAGCACTTATTTTCACTCTGTGAACCACAGCCACCTTTCCATTGGCCCACAAACTCATGGCCTGGTAGAATGGCTAAAGGAAAGCAGCAGAAATTGAGCCTGAAATCACCAAACATCAAACCCTGGTGAGATTTGAGACTAATAGAAGAAAACCGAAACAGCAAATGTTTCCAAAGACCTTAACTTTTCCAGTTCCACCAAATAAAAAGTCAGTCATTGAAATATTTTTTAAATGCCACTGACAAATATTCAAGCAACTCTTCATTTAGAGTTTAGAAAAATCTTTACTTTCTAGCGTTCCTTAGTTTACATGGATTTTATTCCTTATATATCTAAGAGCAAACAGAGGGTTCTGTAAGGCGGCGCAAACCAATATTTATGTGTCAATAGGAAAGGCAGGTTAAGTCTATTCATGAGTGAATTTTGAGTGATTTCCATATGTTAATGGCAAATCTTTTTTTTTGCAGTATTGCAAAGCTGATGTCAGGGGCTGTCTTATAATTTTAGAAAAACATTTACTAATCTGTTAGGTAAGTCACTGATATGATGAAAATTATGCTTAGTATGATAAGACTTCATTTTGCATTAGTTTCCCCTATCACATTAGGGAATTCTAGTCTCACTAACACACTCCAGAAGCCTTACAATTTAAATGACTTTAGGTTAAGTAAAATAAGGTATGCTTAATGATTTTACAGCCATTTCAGTACAGCAACATTAGTGTTATCAGTCAGTCCCTCAGCAAGCAGGTAATATGCTCGATGTGAGTTGTCTGAGATGAAGATGGAAAGATGGCACTTAGGGCTGGAGGTTACCTTTCCGAAACAACCCTGAATGATAAAAGTCCTTTGAAAGGATGAATTATCCCTCATGGTTTTAATGTAAAGACAGGCAAAATATAATGGATCTGGATCTTTTCTTGAAATGTGGAAACTTTTTACAACCAGAAACCAGTGCAGTAACGTCAAAATATTAACAGGCAGTTTGAGCTAGTATTTTCCACACCTGACAAACGAGATGTACTATGGAGAATGAGTTTGCTGTGGGGCTATTGCCAGCTTTTTTCTTGTTTAGATGTAGGAATTTGTTTGCCTCAGACCCATAGTCCTTTATTTCCATATTTGCTCTTTGACAAGGAGCTGGCACTATGCTTTGGAAAGGAGCAGATGTCTGCAACATGCCTATTTGGGATGCTAGCCACTCCATCTTCATTCATAACCACTAAATAGATGGCTCTAAACCCAGATGCATAAGGCTTCATGTCTCTGGTAAATTTTCTAGCTAAATATGCTCTAAATACATGCTTGTCTTTTCAAGTATAAAAAGATAATATAGTATCATTATATGCTGAATGCTTTTGTTAACCCTATCAATGACCAGCTCTTAGAATCCAGCTACATTCTTTGCATCAATTAATTTCACTATCTAATCCTACACTCTGTGAAAGCAATTACTTTTTATTCATTTATGGTTATGTCCATGGCAAAGGGGTTGGAACTAGATGATCTTAAGGTATTTTCCAGCCCTAACTATTCAGTGATTCTATGATTCTATGTCACAGAATCACAGAATCCCAAGGGTTGGAAGGGACCTCAAAAGATCATCTAGTCCAACCTCCCTGCAAGAGCAGGGTAACCTAGAGTACATCACACAGGAACTTGTCCAGGGAGGCCTTGAATATCTCCAGCGTAGGAGACTCCACAACCTCCCTGGGCAACCTGTTCCAGTGCTCTGTCACTCTTACAGTAAAGAAGTTCTTCCTGATGTTAACGTGGAGCCTCTTATGCTCCAGTTTACGCCCATTGCCCCTTGTCCTACCACTGGATACCACTGAAAAAAGCCTAGCTCCATCATCCTGACACCCACCCTTTACATATTTGTAAACACTGATGAGGTCACCCCTCAGTCTCTTCTTCTCCAAGCTAAAGAGACTCAGCTCCCTCAGCCTCTCCTCAGAAGGGAGGTGTTCCACTCCCTTCATCATCTTTGTGGCTCTGAGCTGGACTCTTTCAAGCAATTCCCTGTCCTTCTTGAACTGAGGGGCTCAGAACTGGATGCAATATTCTAGATGCAGCCTCACCAAGGCAGAGTAGAGGGAGAGGAGAAACTCTCTTGCCCTACTAACCACACCCTTTCTAATGCACCCTAGGATGCCATTTGCCTTCTTGGCCACAAGGGCACATTGCTGGCTCATGGTCATCCTTCTATCCACCAGGACCCCCAGGTCCCTTTCCCCTTCACTCCTTTCCAGCAGGTCAACCCCCAACCTGTACTGGTACATGGGGTTGTTCTTCCCCAGATGCAAGACTCTACACTTGCTCTTGTTGAATTCCATCAAGTTTCTCCCTGCCCAACTCTCCAGCCTGTCCAGGTCTCCTTGAATGGCAACACAGCCTTCTGGTGTGTCAGCCACTCCTCCCAGTTTAGTGTCATCAGCGAACTTGCTGAGGGTACACTTGGTTCCCTCATCCAGGTCGTTGATGAAAATATTAAACAGCACTGGTCCCAACACCAACCCCTGAGGGACTCCACTAGTCACAGACCTCCAGCTAGATTCTGTGCCATTGACCACAACTCTCTGCCTTCTTCCTTTCAACCAGTTCTTGATCCACCTCGCTGTTTGGTGATCCCTCTTTCATGCAGTCTGAGATAGTGAGAACATTTCTTTTCCATTCTTTATGTGATATAATGCCCTGTGTCCAAAGCCTTGCTTTTTCAAATGCCTAATTCTTACCACCATGCAGAAGTTGTTTCCATACTAAAGAGGAAATACCAGCAAGCAGTCAGCTAATCTTTATTTTGTGCACCTCCTAGATTAGTTAGCACCTTTTCCAGAAATTTGTCAGAACAAAAATTTATGTTATGCCTTATGCTGTTTATCCTGTTTATATATGGTTCCCATTGGTAGTGCCAGGAAATAAGCTATTGGAGAGCTAAGGAGGGATACTCACGTAAGAAAATAATAATCGAAAATTCAGCAGGAGAGCTTTCCTTCAAACTCTGACATGTGGGACCAGAAACACCACCCCTACCCCAGCTGTGCACAGCTGGGAGCAGCCCAACACTTTGGTATATCTGCCAGAGGTAATGCCAGAGCTTGGGATGCATCAACCCAAAGGACCAAATCAAAGGGAAAGGTTTATGAAAACTCTTGTCCAGGAAAGGCAGAAGTCACACAGCTGTGCCTGTGACATATTTCTTTTTGTAGGTATCTGTCAACCAAAGCTGCTGAGAATTGTGAAGGTTATGTTAGATTACAAAAATGAGATGGGATATAGTAGTCCTTCTGTCAGATAAATAAGTCATAACTTCTGCAAGGGAAAGGTGTCTAAGAATAACTCAACCTAGAGCTTAGACAGGGAAATGCTAATGAGTTTAAATCAAAGCTTATTTGCATGCAAAAATGCAAGCTCTTTAAGTATTAGCTTCATAAGCTGTACAATAACCTCTTGGAGTCGCTAGTAATGTGTTTGGTTTCAGTAAGAGACTCTGGGCTGGGAGCCCTGAAGCCTGAAGGGCTGTTTAGTCAGAGAGATGTGGCTGCATCAGCAATGGTGCAGAATGCTTCCTGGGGCCACACAGGTGCCGCTGCACCCCTCGGGCTGGGCACCTCCGAGTCCCAGTGTGCATCTTTCCATATTTATTGCAAACAAATCTGGTTTCTGCCATTTGTTTACCCTTGTATTCTGTCTTCCTGCCTTGGTGTGCATTTTTAATTAGGTGCACTCCAGTTCTTTCCCTGCTTGCTCGCACTTTAATTTGGGAAGCGCAGTTTTCATTAGCTCTGCAAATAACCACTGTTCTTTGCAAAGTCAAATCTATTACTTGCAAAATAACCTTGCTTAGTCCTGGTTATCAGTTATACCAATAATACTGTGCTCTCTAATTAGTCCAGCTGTTAACTGTTCAAATTCACATGACTTAGCTGTATTATGTAGCTCTGCACCAACATGATCAATGCTGTCACTTGGCAGATATTTTCTTGCAGAGAAAAGCAGCTTTTCCAAGCTCTTGGAAGAGGTTTGGGGGTTTTCTCTTTAAATTTCAGAATGATTTTGTCTTGCAGTTTGCACTTTTCTTTGTAATCTCACTGTAATGCACTGCTGATTTCTAACGCCTCTAAGCCTGTCACCTGGAGCAAACAGAGGATTTCTCTGTCTTCAATATCTCTTCAGAACTACTTGCTTCCAATGAAAACCACAAGTGCTATTATCTTCCCTTCCCAGTCCTGGGCCACATTCAGCTCCTGGCTGAGGGATTCAGGTGGCTTCATTTTCTGCCAGAGGTTTGCTTGCTCCTGACACCCTGTAAAGACCCAGTGGCTCATGGGTGGATTGAGGAGATAGAGAAGAGGAAGGACTAAAACAATGGGACCCCCTTTTCTGCTGGAAACTTTTGATACCACTGATGAAACACCCAGTGCAGGTCCTCTGCAATTGCAAGGCTTTATCTATCATTCTAGATTTTAAAGAGCATTCTCAGAAACCAGTCTTTTATGTTAAATTCTCTACCCTAAATACCAAAGAGCACTTTGGTGCATGTAACTCTTCTTGTGGACCATTTAAAAACAAAATCTCATAGACTATTTCATAATCTGAACCTTTTATCAAACTATTATTTTTTTGCTGGAGTGATTCAGTGAGAAGAAACTGAAAAAAACCCTCAAACAGCAAGGGATGAGGTGTGTCCATACTTTTTTGCAATATATTCAGCATGATTTTTTAGTTGTTAGCTTCAGTGTTTACTTTCTAGATTCATTTTCATCTTGTTTGTAGACTTTCAAGCAAGCTTTCAAGTACGAAAGAGCATTTAATTTTGGATTTGGATGGAACATTTTGTTCAACCCAGAAAGAAGGTTAATTATTATTTTTAAATCTGCCAAAAGCTTAGACAAATTTTCCTGCCACGTTGACTGAAGTTTTTTTAAATTGAAAATAAACTACAAAATCTTTCCAAAGCTGTACATACAATTATTCTTTTCAGTTAGAAATAAGATGCAATGTCAGTGTGCATAGGTGGATGGCTGTGGTAGGGGGAGGTTAATTCTCATTCCTCTTCCATCGTCGTATGGCACCACAGATTGAGAACAGACCCACTGGTCTGAGCAGAGCCTGTTTGCAAAATGAAGTGTAACTTGCTGTGAACATATGCTCAGCTTTTGTTCCTAAATAAGTAAACCCTTTGACATGAGAGCATAGGCAGTTCTTGCTGCTCACTGAGGAAACGGGCAGATTGGAAACTCCTGTGAAGACCCAGGGAAGCAGAGGGAATGGCAAGTGAAGTGCCTCTGACTGCTCTGCATGTGCACAGGAAGAAGTCAGTGTTCAAGAGCTCCTCAATGTGAAATTACCCTGTGGAAAAGTTAACCCAGAATTGAAAGCAAATGCACTTACAGTAGCAAAAAGAAATTTGGTTAGTATTACAATGCGCTATCACCCTCCCTGAACTTGTTTGAAACAATGAGACCACAAAGCAGTGATTTTGCATGTTTCCCCATTGAAGTTTTTTTAGATTATGCATAACAGCACCAAAGATAAAGGCTTGCCTTGCCTTTGATGTAGCCAGGGAGTCTGAATGAGTTCTCAGATGATTTGCAAAATGGATCTGATTTGAATTTAATTTTGAAAGACCCAGTACAGCAGCATCCTTTAAGGAAGGGAGGTTTCAGCCAGATCTATGGTGTGGACCAACAGGTCACCATTCACTGACTGAGTAATTTTCAAAGCCTATGGGTCCATCAAGAGCATTTAGGGCACATTATTAAGCTTTCTTTTTTATTTTTTTTTTTTAAGATTTTAATTTTCTCCATAGCAGTATATCTCTTAACTTTATTAAGGCAAGCAAGAAAGGATGAAAGTTAGTGCTGTAACTTACATACCCAAAAGCTTGAATACTGAACAGAGACTATGCAGACCATGGGGAATTCTTCCATTCTAGTAGAAGAGAGTCAAAAACTATTCAAGGCCTTTCTGGTAAAAGCAAAAGGGATTGTTGTGGCAGGGCAAAGCCCCCTCATCACCATCCTCTCTTTTCGTCCCAGCATGGAATATCCCATTTGCTACATGCAGAGCAGATTGGGGCAGCATCAAACTGGTGGGTGCCTTTGGGTAGAACCAGACCTCCTGTGCTCCTCTTTCCCAAGGCCGCTGTGGGAGATGGTTTAGAGGAATCAGTGTCAGAACCTGGGTCAGCTCAAGGCTCTGGCATGCATAGAAATCTTTAAAAATTTCAGGAAAAATATGCGGAAGTGCTCTAAAGAGAGGTGGATACAGAAACATCAAAGAAACCAAAACACCATAACACAGCTGAGCTACAGCCAGGTGAAAAAATAAAAAGAGGTTTTCAGATAAAAATATGAGAAAACTTGTAGGTGGAAATACATTGAGCTAAGGCAAGAGAAATCCAAGCATGGAGATAGTGGTGTGTACAAATTATTGCTGAAAAGAGAAGAATGGTCCTAATATTTCAAACACCTTATTTATTCAAAATAGTTTAGGCAGGATGAAAGATATACTGTCATCTCCTCAGTCTAGAAAAATGTCCTGAAAAAGCTTTATTACGCAGTATTAAAAGGTTTGGAATAACAAGCTGGTCAGTGCTTTCACATCCTTCCCAGTTCACAAAGAGACCCTGGTAGTCCATACAGAAACTCCTAAACTCTTTTCCAGGTAATTAAGGTCTTCAGCACAAACTCTGCTTATGATTTCTGTCTACAGTCGCTAATTGTCCTTCAGCAGCTACTGGAGCTACCTCCCTGTTCTCAGAATCTAATACAGCTCTGACAAATCTTCCTGAGAGATCGCTATGGCAGGTGGAGAAATCAGGGATTGTCAGTGGCAAGTTTACAGAAATACAAAAATAAGTGCTTGGGCAATTTTAGAACCTCAGTGATGTTAAGCTCAGTTTCAGATATCAGATTCACAAAAGTAAGTATTTTTCCCTTTCTTTGTTAAATTGGGTTAGACAATAAATAACTCATGGCATTTACATTCAAGTATTTCTTTTTGTATTAGCCTAGGTAGGAACTAAAACAATATTTGCTGCAACATCTGACTAGAGCTTCTAGAAAGCTACCCTTGAAATAAATAAGTGAATGCATAAATGTATATTAATTGGGAAGCCTGTTTTTCAGCAGGGATACATTGGCTTTGTAAACAGACACTGCACTGAAGCTCAGTCAAAATTTACATCCAGGTCTGTACTCATTCTCACTCACTTCCTGGGAAAAATGAATGAAACCATAAATTTGCAGTATAATAAGATGCGAGTTCCAGTACCGTGCAAGAACTATGATCCAGCTAGAGTTCAGATTGCTAATTCCTTCCCTACAGCTACATATGTATTTTAAAAACCTGTGAATAATTCCACCTTAGGATTCTTAAGGAAATATCTCACTAGATAATGTCTGTACAAGTCTTCCTGCAGACTCTTCAGGTTATGGTTGCATGATTGTTTAGGTGCTGAGAAAGCATTTGACAATTTCAATTTCATTCCCTCTTTTTACGTGGCTCACAGTGCTTTATGCCTATCTGAGTCTGTAAAGACCTCTGGTATCACCTCATATTTACCACAGGACCAAGGCAAGAGATAAGAAAGTGTGCTTTCTCCTTTGTTGTCCTTTGGTATCAAAGGTTTTAATGGTAGCAAGTTGGGTTGCTGAGCAGAACAGTGATTTATGCATCTAGAAAACTGAAAATAGGATTTCAATTATTTGTAGGTAGTATATAGATTTTTTATGACTGATCCTAATAAGCCCTTTTTAGCATTTGACAGGCAGAACTGTGTGCATTTTTAGCAAGGAAATCAAATGAGAACAAGTAATTTGATTGCACTTTCTGGGAGGTAGTTGACTAATGGACATGTAAAGGACTATATTGTAAATTGGACTAGACCAGATGCAAGATGCAGACAGCTAAATGGCAGATCTTGTTGCCCTTCTCTGCCTTGCAGAAGCCACTGTGGAGGCTCTCCCTAGGCAGGAGAAGAAAACCAGGCACCTGAGAGTTAGATAAATCCTGTATATTCTAGGCAGAAATAATCTGTGTGTATCTGCTTGCAGCACAGAGGACCTTGCACCTGACTGCTGAGTAGGAAAATTCCTAAAACAAACAGGCTCAGCAGGTCCATAGAGAAATCTGAAAGCATGAGGCAAGTTTAAACTCCAGGCCCCTTGACAGCTCATTCAAGGCTATGGCAAAGCACCTGTACAGAAACAGGGTCTGTCTTTAGGCACCGGTAGATGAAGGGATCTTCATCTGGGGCTCCTGCTGCTGGGAGTGAACATGCACTGGAGAAGTCTTTGACAACCCTTTGTGGCTATGCGATCATTGCCCTGCCACTGGAAATAAGATATCAGTAACAAAAATAAGTCTTTCTGTAACGTTGTTAGGTTTTTTTTTTTTCCTGCTGCCTTATACAGAGCTGTGCCCAGGGCTCCTAAGGCAGTCCTGCAATCCAAGAGCTCAGGTGTGTTTGAGCAGAATCTGTAATTCAGACCCAAAGTTGTATCCACTAATGTTAAATGACCACAGCCTCTTGGCTGGGAAAACGTTTCTTTACTGAAATCAGGCTCCAGGGTGGCAAAAAATTGGGCATGTTCCAAGCTGATATCTAGGGCTTGAGTAAGGAAACCACTATAAACTGTAGGATTTGGGGCATCGGCTTTTAGTGATGGTGATGGATGCACACTCCCGTTAGGTATGGCGATAAGCTATGCATGGCTGGCAAACAGCTCCAAGGAGTTAGTGTGGAGATAGGTTTGGTTTTTTAAGATATATCTTTGCTCTTCATACACACCCACACAGAAGCAAAATGCCAGCAGGGACAAGCTGTATTTCTCTTTTATGTAAGATAGATGCTACTGTGGTCCCTGTTACCTAAGTGTCTCAGCACCTCCTAAATCTGTCATTTATTTCACAGTACCATATTAAATTGATATTATGGGGTGTGGATGTACCAAGCAGCTGAATAACACAAACAAGTCTGCACAGGAGGTCTGGAGTCCACAGAGTTGGGAATTGGTCCTTCATTTTCTTCATTTCCTGACTACCCAAAAATACTTTCCTTTGTGTTTTCATCCTTTTTCTCAATATCAGATCAGTTTCTGCAAAAGCACAAATGCTTCAATTTCTTCCTACTGTTTTCTCTGAAGACTTCACATTTTATCTATTTGCTTTACAATTTTGAAGTTTATTTGCTCTAGAGGGGCAAGAGTATGCTTTTCTTATGTGACTTGTGACATGAAAACAAACTATTTTGCCTTGCCATTAACTTATTGCATTGTTATCAAGGAATACTTTGGTATTTCCTTAAAAATAAAACCTGAGAAAATGCAAGTACACCTATTTGGAATATAATGATAATGCCTTTGCACTACACATTAGTGTCCACAACTTGGTACTTTGTGGGATGTAGTGTGGAAATAGGTCTTTTTCCTCAAAGAGGTCATCTTTCTGATACTCTGTAGAAGGAAATAGTGGAGGCACTGGTTATTAAAGGCAGGTTTTCTGCAGTGTCTCGGGGAGGACTGTCAGCCTCTGCAGTGTAAACAAAGCTTTTCAAATATGTCTTCAGCCAGTTTTGGCAATACCCCTTCAATCATTAGTAAAACAAAGGAATTGTTTCCAAAGGTGTTAAAAATATCCAGCCTTACACAAAGCCCTGCCTCTATTTCAGCCTTCATAATATGGCACTTTGTCAGTCACTTGCAAAATGAACCTGAGTATCGTCATGTGCGAGCTTAGTAAAAACTATTTGTATTTTCTCCAGACAACCTGGGAGATAAGGCTTGTGACTACTGAATCATGTTAGTCTAATGCATTTATTCTTCCCTTATGAGAACACATATCCATGTATACAGTTTCAGACATATAGAGTAGGGGCAGTAATAAACATGTGTTATATTCATCTATGTAAAAGTGCTGAGGAGTTGGGTAAATAAAAAGCAAGATAGAGGAGATGGATGCAGTAGCAAAAGTTAAGGGGCCCTGAGCATCCATGCTCTGACAGAGCACGACTTTATTGCTGGTAGCATTGTTGATAGACTCTATTTGCCTGTAAAAAATAGTGTACATTGCTGATCTGACAACCCTTTATGTAAATACTTACGAAAATATTTGAGGGCAAAAAACACTTTAATCTCCAGAATCCATAAGCCTGAAAGGAATTTCCCATAAGCCTTATTCTTCTTTAGGTAATTTTCAATTCACTCCCCTAAAGGCAGAACTATTAACAAGACATGAGATCTTTATTGGTTTTGAGTCAGTGCTGGAGGAAAGGATCTTGCACAATATGCTTATTTAGAGGTAGGCTTTTCTCATGCTGCTGTGTGGTTTGGTTTTGGGTTGTTTTTTTGTTGTTGTTGTTTAGGTTTTTTTTGTGGTTGATTTGTTTGCTTTTTTAATGTAGATTTTGTGAGGCATATTTTTGCTTTTCTTTCTTGTAATTGAATTATTAACGTACTATGGGGTCAGCAGAATGCCTTATTTCTATCACAGTACTGGCTAAAGCCTGGTATCATTATTCACATTAAGAAGTGTCATGCTCAGTATGAGGCCTCTCTGAAGGATCTGCCTGCAAAGTTTGGTGCTGTTGCTGGAAAATAATTAGTAGTCCCTCATAAATGGAACCACAGTACAGGCTCCAGAAAATCAGAAGCAATAATAGAGGTCTGGACGGATGTAAAAAATTCAGCGGCAGTGGGATGCAGTTAACCTCAAACTTTGCTTAGTCAGAGTAAAAAAAGAAACTGACCCAAACATATTGAAAAATTCACCAATGAACTTTTGAAAAACCTCTAGTCATCCTTGCATGGACCACAGGACTGCATTCCCATGCACTTAATAGAATCTCTTTTCTGTTTCAAATACCTACTGCAAACCTTTTGCAGCCCAGAACTACATCGTTCAGTTCCTAAACCAGAATATTTCAGTTCCCAGTACTGAAATCTGTTGAAACTTTGTGTGTGCTTCAGTGGAGGATTCTCTGTAACATATCCTGCTCTGTGCAATTTTTCATTGGGCACAATGTTATCCTGCCTTTTTTAATATGTTCTGGATCTCCTTTATGCTCTGTTCTTCACTGCATGCCTTAGCAATGAACACTTATGGTTTAGTGTCTGCATTTTTTTCTCCACAAATAAAAAAGGGAGAATGCTGAAGTAAATAAGAGATATCAGATCACGTCATAGTGTTACTTTGCGATGAGAAATGTACTGTTAACCGGAGAGTTTGCAGGTCATACAAGCTAAAGTGTAGCTAAGCATGAGTATTGCTAATCAGATATATTTAATCATAAAGCAATGGATAAACTAAAGAAAATATGGAAATCAAAAGCACAATTTGCACATTCACCTGAAGCTCCCTGAGAATAGAAATCTGTTATTGATGTAATTTTGTCCAGTGTAAAGTATTTCCAATATGGTCATGTGCTGAGTTGACCTTGGAGGGCCTTGAAGTGCCCACTAAGGTGCTCTCTCACTCCACCTCCTCAGCAGGACAAGGGCAGAAAATAAGATGAAAAAATCACAGGTTGAAATAAAGGCAGTTTAATAAAGAAAAACAAAGCTTGCTGGGAAGCAGGGTCCCAGTACGTGCAGTGGTTTCTTCAGAAGACAAATGCCTTAGCTATGAATGCCTGTTCTTCCTCCTTTCTCTTAGTTTTTATTGCTGAGTGCAATGTCATATGGTATGGAATATCCCTTTGGTCAGTTTGCAGTCTTTGACATCCTTATTCAGTCCAGGACCTGCTGACCATGGGGCCCAAACTTGTCCAAATTTCTATTAAAATAAACTCTATGTATAAGCTGAAGATGATAAAAAAATTACTCACTGAAATTAATACATTGATCAAGAAAAATCATTACCTGTTTCATGGGCAATTTGTGACATCTTTAACATAAATAGAGTATTATAAATTTCTTCTCTACTCTTTTAATATTCTGCCTTCTGCTTATCCCTATTCCTGTGCTCAGGAACAAAATGAGCTCAAATTTTAAATGTAGCAACACAGAGATCTTTTGTAATGTCACTAGAATGAACCTGGTCTGTTCTTTAATCCTTCACTATCTAGGAGCTGTGGTTGACACATAAACACCCCCAGTATTTCTCTGTGTAATATGATGTAATGAAACCTTCCATCTTGCACTGCAAGTAGAGCAAGAGTTGATAGGAGGAAATCCGAATTATATCATGCCTAAAACCATTAAATAGTGACTTACCATCAAAAAAAAGGGAAAAAAAAAAGAAATTTACCTGTTTGTACAGCATTAATGGTTGATCCCCAAATTCTACAGTCTGACTTAGTAACTGTAATTATGGGCAAGGAAAAAGGCTGGCATGTAATACCAATGTCTGCTGGTGACTTAGAATTAAAAAATTAGCAGGTAGCTTGTCTAGCACTTCAAACCAGAAAATGCTTAAAGATCAAATAAAGACCTAAGAGCTTAACACAATGCTATGGAAGGTAATGGAGGGATTCTCTACTGTATCCTTTGAACGTTGGATCAAGCTGAAATAACAAAAAGCTCAATAGGAATTTTTCCTAGGAGGAAATTATATAATATCCAGTGAGCCATAAAGAAAGGAAGCAACTGCTTCATCTAAATCAAATGATAACACTGAGAATGAGGAGGAGCATATTCAGTTCCTGCGTTGTTCTTAGGAATGTCTGGTTTCCTTTTTAGCTCAAAAGTGGTTTATGTTTACATGGTGGGTAGTTATTGTATTCTCAAATAACCACAAGCATGACAGTAACTCAGGTACCCCTGAATCCTGCTGTGAGTTAACACCACTCCCAGAAGGTACAGTCCTGACCTACAACGCATGTTTCCAACAAATCAGCATTTCCTCTACAAGATAGTAACTATCTTTTCAAAGCCCTCTCCTCTGGAGGTTGTACATATCATGTCAAAAACACACTTGTATGCCTATCAGAAAGGTAGGGAATTGAAAGAAAGGATAGGACAGTATCTTCCTGAAGAAAAAAACAGCTGAGTATTGGTAGGGGGTATTTGTTCCATCTCCAGCATTTGTTGTTTAGTTCAGCTTTAGCTTGTTCATTTTTTACCTTTCTAAACAATCTTAAAAAAGTCACTTTTAAAAGCCCTAAAGACAAAATAATACAAGGTAACGGCATGTAACATGAATAATAAAACAATACTTTGACTTCGTTTCCCCTTTCAAGTGGCTTAAGTATTATAATTATTTATAACACAGAGGAATGCGTGGTGTGCCACAGATGAAAAACTTGCAGTCTGAATAGTTTGGACAGCTCAGGTATGAAAATAGCATACTAAATAGAAACATGTAAACACCTCAGGAAAAAAAAGTTAACCAGTACTCTAGCGGTGTCCTTTTCTTCAGAAGAATGTAATTTTCCTGCATTTATGGCCAGCACAACTACCAACATCCCAAGTAGAAGAATCGAGTTCTCCATTCCTTTATTTTGGAATGGAGTGATTTCGGGACAGAATATATCAAAGATAACCAAAGTTTTGAGACAAAAAACATGGTTGAAATCTCTGCTCCTCAGGCACAAGTTAGCCACAGGAGTTCAAATCAGTCGAGCAAATGGCAATATGTTTTTCAAGAATCAGATAAATGATGTGAGCTGAATTCCTACTAGAGCGGCAAGCCACTGCTAAACTCCTTGCCTTCATTCCTGATACGGAACATTTCATCTAGCAAAACATATATTTCTAGAATAAAAAAGCACCACTGGTATCTGGTAGAACTTATTATATATATACATTTCAGAAAAATAGTGGAATTTGACTCTCTGAGCTGATTGCTATGGTTTCCCATGTAGTCCTTGGAAGCAAACAGATATCCTCCAAGGATACAGTGAAATATCCCTGTCTACCTAAGTGTCCGTATTTCAGGAAATAAAATATTTGGAGGCTTTTAGAGGGACTTACCTCTCTTCTCTGACTCTAACTTTGGTGTAAATATTATTCAAAGTTGGGTAGACTGTACCTTACAGCTTACTTGCTGAAACGGGAATAGCAGGCCATATGTTATTCGAGCTGCCTAATGCACCGAGACATTCAACCACTATTATGATACTGGTGGTAAATATCCAGTTGATTGGATTTTTCTAGCAACATATCTTACACTGGGAAATGTTGATATGTCATATACTGTCAACATCATTATTATTGTTGTTGTTGTTAGTGGAAGTATTAATAGTATTAGTAGTATTACTAGTTGGTTAGGTTGCTGTCATTGCTCTCTATTAATTCACAAGAAGAGGGAGAGTTTTCCATCTCCAAATGTTTTTCAGAATGTAAAAGTTATTCTCTGTTGCGGTCTGTCTCTGTGGCTCAGAGCAGATGGCCGGCAGTGTGTTGCTTACCTAAGGAGGAATATTCTGGGATGGGTGTCCCAGCAGTGTGGACCCTCTGCAAGGGGCCACAGCCCCTGCTGTATGGATGGAGGATGTAGGAATGAAGTTTTTATATGCTACATAATAGCTTCAAGAACCGAGCATTAAAGTATTCTTAGATTCATTTGATATCCTTGGAAGGAATTTAGATATATAGAAGAAATTCTAAAAACACCAAACCAACAAACCGCTGCCCAAAGACATACATGGAGCTTCATGATTTTGGAAGTCTTGTTCTGCCTTAAAAAATAATTGCAGTATTTCACATAGCCTGGCTGATTTCTTCACTATTCAGCTTAGGTACAGACATGGAACGAGCAATTAAGCCAGGCTGAGAGGAAGAGCAACGTGGGCTCTGTGTGTGGGATGGTTTCCAGGTGGGACAGCTTTCATAAGTGCCTTAAAAAACATTCTGCCACATGGCTCTTTAGAGGCCTCCCCACAGAAGCAGCTCAATTATTCATTCAGAGCAGAAACTGTTTTATTACATGTCTTGTAGTTCGAATGGTTAGACTGAAATGTGGGACACTCTGCTCTCAACAAGGTTCTGGTATTTGCATTTGTACTTGCACTTGTCCTGCAGAGCAGTAAAAGAGTTGCCAACACCAGCTGGGAGATAGGAATATCATTAGCACATATTTTGTTTTGTATCTTCAAGGTTAGTACAAATCACAAAACCTCTGCAGCTGAAAGAGAGAAAAAGAGCACAGCTCTGGAATTAAACTTATTTTTCAAATCAGTCTGGACAAGTTTTAAGATACAATTGAATATTTACCTTTGGCCCAGGGGAAGTTCACTGCAGTATTGCAGCATCCGGCTCATGACATGAGTCTGTTCTCATCGTTACTTTCAAACTGTTCTTTCTGCCCCAAAACATGTGTTTTCTACTCACAGATTGCCTGTCTAGAGTGGGCAGTCAGGAAGGGAAATGCAGACCTGAGATACTGCAGGGTCCTCTCCTGGCTTTTATCTGCCTCCTCTCCGCACCCAGGGTGATGCTGAGGACCTGCTCTGGGCCAGCGTGGGTTCCCCTCTACATGCTACAGGGGTTGTATCCAACTTCTCTTTAGATATTCACCAGAGAGCTGGGGGATTTATAACTGCTTTGGGTTAAGAAAATACACAAAAAAAATGTAGCATTCTTCCGTGCGAAGAAAAATCTTTTTGTCCTTCGTACCTAGCAAGAAGTTGTGCAAGTTTAAATTGATATTGTGCCACATAGGTCCAAGGCTGGACTGGGGGCTATGAGTTACTGCAATCTGGTGCTGCATTAGCAATGGGTGATTTTCAAAGGTTTTCCTTGAACTAACATTGACTTAATTGTGTAACACATTATATATTACCATATATACACATTACCAAGGCTCTTGATTATTTTCTAATTTGAATTTCTTCAGCGGTTCTCTGAAGAGCACTAATTCAGTATCACTGTAAAAATTAAAGTTACTTACCACCATGATGTTTGCCTGGAACCATTGAACTGAGCAGAATATCTCCCTGTCTATCCATAACTTTGTATTTCCCCAAAGTGAAGAATGCCTCGTTATTTGTGGTCAGTGTTTACACAGTAAGTAAGCACGATTTCAAATTGTTCTGTTCTATTTTAAAATTGGATTAGTTTATGTTTCTTCATAAAGCAACTACATCCGGTCAAGCTCATTTGTCAGCACTCCAGAGACAATCCTACCAGCAAATGAATCATCTCATCAAACACAAAGTTAAATTTGCCAGCCCATGAGCTGTGGCATGTCCTGCAGACAGGCTGACTCCTTCTTCTACTCAAAGGGCAAGACTGACCCTAGAGGTCCTGCCAACATGACATGGTGGTGTCCAGATGGGATAACACCAAGGAGCACCATGTCCTTGTTGGCACACCTTGACAGACAGCAGGTATAGGCTTGCTGCTGCGCTATGCTCCATTTTATATCCCCAAGGAAAAGTTATTCCAGCTCTGAGAGAGTATAACATCTATCTTCTTGCAAGTTTAAGAAGTGGAGAAATATAGGAAGATATAATACTACTTGCTAACACACTCAGAGTTGTCACTAGCGTGACTCCTGCCCTTCATGCTAACCCAGAGCCAAGGCACTCATAAGATTTAGGAAACTTTGCCTGTTTGTTCTATTATTCTAGTTTGTTCTCCAGAGTTTGGTGTCAGGATCAAGTGTCAGAAATTCTTACTACAACCAAAACGCTTAACAAAAGAAACCCAAGTATCACTGAAAGGCATTGTGTTGTGGTCTTAGAAGGTGAAGTCATGTAGCACAGCAGAGACACACAGAAGCTTGGGAGCTGTGGTTCTCCATGATTTGCGAATACTGTTTTCCTACCTGATCCACTCACTGATCTGCTATTGAGGGGATCAGCAGGATGTCAGTGTATATAATTCAAGCTGCAATTTTATTAGAAAAATAGAAGTCCCTTGTTCTGCACATAAGCTATTGAATAATGGTATCTTTTGCACACCTACAAAACAAAACCCAGTATGTTAACACAGCTTCACCCCAGAGACATTTGAACCTCAATGAATTTTTCAAAGACAGTGGCCTCAGGTTTTAATTTATAACCTAATCGAAATTCAGTCAGGCTTCAGGATTTCAAGCCCAGCATGAGAGCACTGCTGTCAGCATGCCCACCACAATACATTTAATGAATATGCTAATAGGCAAGTTAAGGATAGGAAAGGAAGATGGGAAACTTACGGCTGAAACCTGGCTCAGAACTAGATGTGCTCTCCAGTGCCTGTATTAACAACCGCACACAGCTTTCCCATGACTCTTGCCATTCCAAGTTTGGATCAGTCTTCTTCTTGTGAAACAAATCACTATCAGGAAAACAAATGAGTACAAATTACAATACAGGAGGAGAGCTAAACAACTTCAAGAAACTCCACATCACAGTTCATATTAAAGACACAGGCAGCCCTTTACCTGGGGGAGGTACATCCAGGTACAGCTACATCCTTCTGAATGTGGTGGAACTTCACCTCTGGATAGGCTCTCATCTTGTCTGGAGATGCCGATAATCACAATATAAGTGAAGAGTCAGATAATGTTTTTTAAATGAATATAAAAAGATACATACAAATGGTAATATGACTAGCTGTGTCAGGTGTCTGACTTCAACTGATCTGATAAAATGCACACAGAAAAAATGGCACTTCTGTGAAATTCCAGGTACTCTTATCTTCCGGGAAGAAAACAAGATTAACACAGAGCAAAATCTGGATTTCTGTATGACCTAGACATTTATTGGATGCCTGCAGGTGGATGCAAACACACTTGTGTATACTCATGCACTCGTATTTTTTTGTGCTTTATCACTCTCTTCCTGTCCTATTTGTACAAAATTTCTGATGTGTAGTGGAATGTCCTCTTGTAATGAAAACATACCTAGACAAGACTTGCTTCCTCAGAATTTCATTAAATCAGGAGTATAAAACCAGTTTGTTTGCTTTTATACAAGCATTTTTGAACCCTATTGAGTATCAGTTTAAATACTACAAGTGAAACATGAGTGCTTGGTCTGTAGCATATGTACAGCCCTCAGTACCTGAAATGATCTTACCTGAAGGATTCTTTTCATGTGAAATTGCTATGATCAATGGGCACATATCCAGAGATCAAAGGAAATGCTGAATCAAGGACTGTATTTCATTTCATCCCTTCAGCAAAAGAGCAGGGAAACTGCAAGAGAGCTGTTAGATATTCTGTAAGGAATCCACAATTAATTTTAGATATTCCCCCCCATACACCCTGAGTCACTCAAGATATGAAAACATAAGTGTTTGACTTACTCTTTCCTTCACATTACATATTCACTTTTCAAAGACAAGCTGAAGGCTTTACCTGATCAGGCTGTTGGCTTCTGGCTTCTCCCTCCTTGTCCCCAAAGAGGTTATATACACCACAAGGCATTATTTTTTTCTCTGTTTTGCCCAGATTAATGTCCTTTTATAGGAAATAAGTTAGAGAAAGCTGGAGGAATACACAAATATACAAGAATTTGAGTTCTTTGATTCTTCTCTGGTATCTTCAAATACCACTTTTCTCTTTCTGCTTCCCTTACAGGTGTCAGGTAATAGCTGCATCTTGGAAGGCTGTAATGCATATTTAAGCCCAACTTCAAGTGTCAGCTAAGAGGGAAAAGCTAAAGCTCAGCTCCCTGTTAATACTGGAGATAGACACAGATACCTCAAAGGCTTTTGCATCATAGGATGTGTTCATGGCAGAAACTGCACCTCTTAGCTGGAGAACTGCCACACTCAGGACAAAGAAAGAGCTGTTGGGTCCACAGAAATCAAAGCTTCTGGTCCATGTAATCCACAGAAAAAAACCAATCCTGGAGATTCATGTATAAAAAATACAATTTCCAAATTTGATGTTGTCCAAACATCCCTATTAGCCTACTTTGCATGAAATTTTAGCTGTTGACAGATCTAGCTGAATTAGTTTCCTTTTCTAAATTGTTGCACCATGTTTTACACTTTGCATTGCCATTGTTCTCTCCCCAGAAGCTGTGGAAATTTGGTGCTGGACAAAACAAAAAATGAAGCTACATCCATAAAGAATTTGAGTAAATCAGGGGAGAAAAACACACAAGTCTTGTCACTTTTGTGAGTGGGACAACCATATGATTGAGTAGAAGTAGGTATTAAATCTGTTACCCACCACAAAGGTGGTGCGTACAAGATGAAGTTATCGGCATATCTCAATTGTGGTTTGTAGGTACTGCATCTCAGTGTCAATCTTGCAGGATGCAGGCAGACTGCCTGATGTTTTATGCAACCCCCAAGTTAATTTAAGGCTACACTTCAATTTGGCCCAGGGCCAGCTGTCATCAGCAACAGAACATCACATGGTCCTGCATACAGCTCGCAGAAGCATACCGCCTGAGCTCACCCGTGCTGTGTGCCTCTAATGAGCACTTGTGCTGGATGAGAGGGCAATAAAGGAAACAAGAACTAATTTCCCCCAACCCCCAAGAAGAATTTGCTTTGCATCAGCTCACTGCAGCTGTTCTGACACAGGTTAAGCTTTTTGACATCTTACAGGGACCAGAGGACGAGAGATGTACAATGTCAACATAGGGTAACAAGGAAAAGCCCTTGAGGAGAAGATACACTGGTGTTCTGATGCTATAACACCAGCTTTAAAGGCCTGAAGTATTTTGCCTTTGTGAATAAATACAAGTCCTCTGTGTCAAGTTTTGCCTTACAGATCTAGAAAGTACCATCCTCTTCAGTCTGAGGCTCAGGCATTATTTCTCAGGAGGCTCATGATCCCACAGTCCTGTGCATCACATTGATAGAACACATCTGTCAATATAAATTAGTAATTATAAGAGGTATTTTTGCCACTTGTGAAGCTGTATTGTTCTGTAGTATTTTAATTAAAACCAACAGTGCAGGCACGAGTGTATTCAAACAAACGTGTCTTCTACCCCTACACTTCTGGGGAAGACCAACCAGATAGTGATGTATCCCTACCATGTAGCTCTGTTAAGTGGAAGCATGAGTATTTTAATAGGCAGTGCTTGAAAGCAGAAGGCAGTCATAAGCCCTGACTCCAGTTTAAACCCACTAAGAGAATTTGCTGAACTAAATTAATGTTGCAGGTGTCTGTAACTGTGAGGCAGGAGAGGCTCAGACAAATACTCAGAGTGGGCACTAAACTGACCCTACTATTAGCTTTAGAAAAAGAAGTAGCTACTTAATAAAAATCAGAGATGCATCAATCACATTGGCAAAATGACCTGATGGATAGCTACAGCAGTGTGAACAAATTTCTGTTCCACAGGTGTGCTTGCATTGACAGCAGTGAGGACTTGGTGTTGATTTGCCTGTCAGAAACGGGAAGGCAGTGCCTGCCAGGAGGATTGAGTACCTTGTCCAGCATCTCCTGCCTCTCCAGGGGTTAAGTATAGGATTTTAGCATTTATTTAATAAGTTTATTTTATTATTTCTTAACCATTTGCATTCATAGCTGCTTATGAAACATGAGCTTCATGTTTTCTGCTGAAGTAGACTTAGTCCAGGATTTAAACTAAAACACAGTTTGGAAACCGAATATAATATTTAACTTAATTTTCATTCCACTTCTTAAATGTTGAAATAAACCGTTTCTGAATGTATAAAAGTGCAAAAGAATCTGTTAGTAGTCCATCTTGGACTCTATTTACACCTTTATTTCCCCCCATTTTTATAAAATGATGGAACACTTGGTAATCTATTAGGTAACAACAGTCTTTCAAGTGGAAACCTTTCTGTTCTCCTAGGAAATAGCAAAACCAACTTGGACAACGCCAGTGTCCTACACAGCACCATTTCAAAATTAAAATACTTTTAATTCGCAACTCTAGAGGCAAAAAGGTAGCTGCAGTCACACCCAAAGATCTCATTTTACTTGATCTTTATTGTACAGCATCTAGCACCCAGTTTACCACAGAGCAATGTCTCAAACACCAATTTTTACAACTAGTTATCCTAGGGAAACATATTCCAAATAATGACTACAACGGCGTAAAGTAAAGATGAAGATTCTGGCTTTTTTTTAATAAAATACTTAATTTTTCCTTATAGCAGGCAGCAATTCTCATTGAGGCCATAAAGTGAACAAGAAGAAAACAAAACAAAGGAATTCTTTACCACAGTTTTATTTACAGCTTCCTCCCATAGGAAGGAAGAGGGAAAGAAACCCAATAGTTATATCACTCTGTGTGGCAATGCAGATATGTAAATTAAGACATCTCCCAGCAGATGAATATAGCACTTATAAGGATACTTCAGGAATTGTCTGTGAGAGGCCTCAGGAGGTAAGAGACTGTAGGATTAACTGCTTTCTTATTAGGGTTTTTTTTCTTCAAATGGATGTTGAAATTGTGACCATAAAAGTGAATGTTTAGTTCAGATTAATTTGGTATCCCAGGCTGAATAAGACTGGTTGAAACCAAGAAAATATATTAACTGTCATCTTCAAAAAGTTTATCACTGCCCTCTCCCCAGTGTGGAGTAATTAATCAGCTTTGATGGAGACCCAGGGATCCTCTTACAGGGAGCAGAGGATTTCCAATTAGAACTACAAATGTGTCAGGGACAAACTCTGATACTCTGGAAAAACTGCTGGTAGATTTCTTATTGCAGAAATCACAGCACCATATACCAATGTTAACATACAGAATCCAGAATTACCACTTATTCAGGAATTTTACTTATTATTTGAATTCCAAACTCTCACTTTGTGATGTTTTCAACTTCTGATCTATCAAGGCAGTCTCAGATTACAAATCAGGGTTCCCTGGTCTGCTCATCCCATGGATAAGCAGCTTCAGACACAACAGAGCATGTCAAGCTCCTGTCCAGTCCAGTGACAGCAAAACTGAAAACTTTAATCACAGACTGAAACGTGTTCTGAAAGACTCCACTTGTTTGATGCAAGTGATGAGACGCAGAAAAGTGTATTGTTGATATGATCTACAAGTGTGACATCCCATAATGTAAATATGAATTTATATACCTCCAGTAGCAGCCTCCTCTCATAAACTTCCCAAAAGCATTTGCTTAAAGATTATTGAGTCACTGTCAATGCTGAACTGGAAATAGTAGTTATGTGCAAAAATGAACTTGGGAGTTGTGTTAAGATAAAAGCAATGTGCTGCAGGCCAGCCAGGGAATGCCTTAGCCTGGGTGCATTAACCTCAGTTCCCTTCAACTCTGTGTCGTCAGCCCAAGAGCTGCACAGTGATGCTAGCTGCAGGGCTGTGTGCTGAAAGATATAAATAGCAGCAATTAACAGACCTCATTTTCCCACCTCCTTGTGGGACTGTAAAATGGAGCAGTCTCAAGCCCAGGGCACACCCGGGAGTCGAGGAGATCCTGCTAAACATATTACTGCACATTCTTGAAACAAAGAAGTCATGACAACCGTTTTGCGGCTCTATGCAGTGGGTGCCGGCACCCTCTGTAACTCCTCACACATGCAGCACAGTGCGGGTGTGCATTCCCTGCCTGTGGGGCTGACCTGGAATAAAAGTGCAGGGTTGGGTCATGGAGATGTCTGTAAATTTTCCCTGCATCCCAACACCACTCTAGGAACCTTTAATGAACATGAAAGATAAAGTAAATATACCTCCTTTCAGCTTATTTCAGCCCCATCTCTGCTTTGCATTCTCCAATTGGAGTATAAAGGATACTCAAAGTGGAAGCTGTAGCTGTGAGCTGTGATAACAGTCAGCAACCCTGACTGGGCCCATCCCCAGCACTTTGCTGGTTCCCAGATTTGCAGCAGACTGAGAGATTTGAATATTGTCTATTTAGCCACACTCTTAAGACTGTGTTCGTAAATGATCCATGTAGTACAGCTAGACAAGCGAGATTTGACAAGAAAACCAAATCTCCCCCCAACTAACCTCAAAATTAGCTTTGTAATGTCTTTGCTTGTGTTTTGCCTACCCTCGTTCTCTGGTGCTGTAGAACAGGTGGTTGCTACATGGAGGGCTGGACTTGTCAACCTCTAAACCAAACCAAAAATAGGGATTTTATGGCCAGAGCTGAAGGAGCTATCTCCCAGTTCTGGGCTCATATGTGCCTCCTGCACATTTCCAGTGTAACTCTGGTGCTGGGCAGCAGTTGGATAATCTGAATTTCTGGCTACTTGGAGCAAGCGGTCCAGGCAAGGATGCTGCTACCCTGCTCTTGTGATGGGCAGCAGGCTGTCTGGTCCTGCCCAGCCCCAGCAAACATCAGCTGGCTGTAGAACTCAGACCTGCTCATAAAAAGTCTCATCGCTCTGAGTTTTGCAACATGGATTTTTGCCACACCACAATCTTGATTGTTCAGTCAAGAGGGTCAAGAGCCATTGCTGGGTGTTTGCTGTTATTCACGAACTGGTGGGAGATGAGAAGCACCTTTGGCTCAGAGGTGAGAAAGAAAAGGTCGGTGAAATCTGTGTTTCGTGAGAGACTTAATCTACCTTAGAACTTGAGCTCTTTAAAGGAGAAAAAATGACCAAAAGCCTTCATTAATATGACATGAGATGACAGCTAAATTACGAGGTTTAGGATATTTTCTGAGCCTAATCACATAATGTAGCAGCTATTTAATGAGAAATACTCTCTTGAAAAGGAAATCTGGAGTCTTTCAAACACTGGCACAGGCATTGGTGGCAGCAAGGTCAGCATTATGTAGCACTTTTCTGGCTGCTGGTATGACAGGTGGCCTGGGAAGAATACAGGGATGTTGCCTTGGAAGCTAGGGACCAGGTTAGGAAAGCTAAGGCCCAGTTAGAATTAAACTTGGCTAGGGATGTGAAAGATAACAGGAATGTTTATATATATATATAGAATACTTCTATAAGTATATTGAGAATAAAAGACAGACTAGGGACAACATAGGCCCCCTCTGGAAGCTATCAGGAGAGCTGGCTACACAGGACTTGGAGAAGGCTGAGGTTCTGAATGACTTCTTTGCCTCAGTCTTCACTGGCAAATGCTCTGAGCACACCACCCAAGTCTTGGAAGGAAGACACAGGGACTGTAAGAATGAAGACCTTGGGCCCACTGTAGGAGAGGATTTGGTTCAAGACCATCTTAAGAATCTGAACGTACACAAGTCCATGGGACCTGAGGAAATCCATCTGCGGGTCCTGAAGGAGCTGGCGAATGAAGTTGCTAAGCCACTGGCCATCATATGTGAAAAAACAAGGCAGTCAGGAGAAGTATCCGATGACTGGAAAAGGGAAACATAACCCCCATTTTCAAGAAGGGGAAAATGGATGACCCAGGGAATTACAGACCAGTCAGTCTCACCTCTGTGCCTGGCAAAATCTTGGAGCAGATTCTCCTGGAAGGCATGCTAGGGCACATGAAAAACAACAAGGTGCTTGGTGACAGCCAGCATGGCTTTGCTAAGGGCAAATCCTGCCTGACCTATTTGGTGGCCTTCTATGATGGGGCTATGGAATGGATGGACAGGGGTAGAGGAGTTGACGTTGGGACTGGTCTTGTTCAACATCTTTGTCGCTGACATGGACAATGGAATTGAGTGTGCCCTCAGCAAGTTTGCCGATGACACCAAGCTGTGTGGTTCTGTTGATACGCTGGAGGGAAGGAATGCCATCCAGAGGGACCTTGACACACTTGTAAGGTGGGCTAATGCCAACCTCATGAAGTTTAACCATGACAAGTGCAAGGTCCTGCACCTGGGTCGGAGCAATCCCAGGCACAGCTACAGGTTGGGCAGAGAAGGGATTCAGAGCGGCCCTGCAGAGAAGGATTTGCAGGTGCTGGATGATGAGAAAATGAACATGAGCTGGCAGTGTGCGCTTACAGCCCAGAAAGCCAACCGTATTCTGGGCTGCATCAAAAGAAGCGTGACCAGCAGGTCGAAGGAGGTGATCCTGCCCCTCTACTCTGCTCTCGTCAGACCTCATTTGGAGTATTATGTGCAGTTCTGGTGTCCTCAATATAAAAAGGACATGGAACTGTTGGAACAAGTCCAGAGGAGGCCATGAAGATGATCAGGGGACTGGAGCACCTCCTGTATGAAGACAGGTTGAGAAAGTTGGGGCTGTTCAGCCTGGAGAGGAGAAGGCTGTGTGGAGACTTCATAGCAGCCTTCCAGTGTCTGAAGGGGGCCTATAAGGATGCTGGGGAGGGACTCTTCATTAGGGACTGTAGTGATAGCACAAGGGGTAACAGGTTCAAGCTTAAACAAGAGAAGTTTAGATTGGATATAAGGAAGAAGTTCTTTACTGTGAGGGTGGTGAGGCACTGGAATGGGAGTTGTGAATGCTCCTTCCCTGGCAGTGTTCAAGGCCAGGTTGGACAGAGCCTTGGGTGACATGGTTTAGTGTGAGGTGTCCCTGGCCATGGAAGGAGGATTGGAACTAGATGATCTTAAGGTCCTTTCCAACCCTAACTATTCTATGATTCTAGGATTCTGTGGTGTTGTATCACTAAATCTTACTTTGTGTAATATGATTTGTGGGAATGAGTCCTGATGTCTTTTGTGCTACCACAAAGGAAGGCCTGTTTTCTTTCATTGTCTTTGCTAGCAAAATTTGTGATTTTTATCTATAAAAAGGATTTCCATACCCCACAATTATACTTTTCATTGACATCAAATATTCTTTACATATATGACTTAGCTTGAGACCCAAAAGTCACTGTGGGTCATATGAATTCTTCTTTTCACCCTGTCCTACGCCTGGAATATTGCTTTTGTATTTCAAGGTCCTGACCAGGAGTGGGTCCCTGTCATGCTGAATGCTGAGTAAACAGAGATAAAGAGAAGCACCTGCTTTGGAGAGATAAAATCACCCACGCATGTGAGCCTTTTTCTTCAGCTCTCCTGGTTGGCCATGGAGAGGTAAAGGTAGCATCACTGGAGCTGTGTAGATTTACCATATGGTAGATCTGACACCTGGGATATTCAGTGGGGACAAACAGCTAAAGTTCTGTGTTGTTTATCACCATCTCATTCCAGACTAAGATCATGCTCTGTTTGCAGACAGAAGGACACCCTGACTTCTGTTTGGCACAGTCTGGAGGCTCAGCACAAGAGCCTGTGGGAGGGCATGGCAGCGGTCCCATGCCCATCACCCAGGTCACACATTTGGTGCTGGAAGCTGCTGGCTCACTTGGCTGGACTTGACACAGGAAATAGGTCAAGGTTTGTTTTCTTTTTAATTATAACAGGAGTTGTGTCCACCAGCCTGACCTTCATGGTCTCACCAGAAGGTTGTTGCTGGACCCTGCCATGTGCTCTAAGCTGGAGTTTGTGTCACATAGCAAAGGCAGTGTAGGAACAGTTCATTCACTGTAGTTTTGCACGTTCTATTATTACTAAATGAACTAAAAAAAAACCCACCCTGAAACCCCTAATTAAAAGTATATTTTAAATCATGAATGCATTAATAAAAAGTAAATAGTAAATAATAAATAAAGGGGGGATTTTAAGTAAATAAAGTGAATTTCAGAAGGGGTCAGAACTGGTACAATTTCTGTGGAGTGCAGCAGTACTAAGAAGCATAGACTGATAACTGGAAATATTTCTTTTTCTCAGTTGTTCAAAGAAAACATGCCTACCACACCATACAAGTCAGTGTTTTACAATAGGCAAGAAGCTATGCAGAGGTTATGAATAAAATTGTATGCTGCTACCAGCTCATGAGGATTACCTTTATATTATAAACCCAGCCACAGCTCTTGCAGGGATTAGAGCCTCAGCTGATTATATCAGAGATTTCTCTCTGAATAACAGACTCTTCAGAGGTGTTTGTTTAATAAATAGCTACTGTAAACAGTCGTTAATAAGTTTGATGAGGCATCAACCATCCACTTCATGGCTTTATTCAGGGTTGGGAGAGGTGGAGTGGCTCCAGAATTCCATCAGTCTGAAGGCACTTTTGTTGGCAACCACGAACAGCTCAGTCTTTCTTATTTAACTGCTTGCATCGTGGTGGGGGAAAAAAATGTTATCAATTTAAGACTCTGTTATAGGAGCACTGGCTATCCTTATGCAGGCCCTACCAAGTGATAACAACCTATTTGTTCTCTAATCCCACGCCACCTTTAATAATACAGTCCTGGTAAACAAAACTTCTGCCTTCATTTGTGCTTTTGTTTCAGATATTAATGAAAATGTTGCAAACATTAACACTGTTAGCTTAATAGAACCATAGAATGGTTTGGGTTGACAGGGCCTTAAATCTCATCCAGTTCCAACCGCCTGCCATGGGCAGGGACACCTTTCATTAGACCAGATTGCTCCAAGTCTTATCCAACCTGGCCTTGAACACTTCCGCCCCAACAATTAAGGGAGAGGATTGGCCCAGGGCTTCTTCTGTCACCCTGCAGTCTTTCTTGCACAATTTGTCTTTTCTGGAAAAAAAAGCTCATAAAAATTTAAACAGTATCTTAGCATTTATTTCGTGTACTTTTGTTCTATATATTTATTATATGTTAGAAACAAACAAACCCCCTAACAAACAGGCAAACAAACTGTAAAAACCACGGCACAGTTCCGCCTCTATTTTCCTCGCTATCCCGTTTTGTCTCCTGCAAAACTCGAGCTCTTCTGAGCAGCGAAGCACTCCCCGCTCCTCCTTGCAGGGAAATCACTCAGGTGGAGCCGGGGCACTTTAAGAAACATTGTTTTTCAGGGTGCCCCTTCCCCCGGGCAATGTCTTTGTTTCAGTGCTCCAGGTTTTCAGTCTTTTCCCCTCCCACTCTGAGTTCGGCGGTGGATGCTGGGGAACGTTGTTTAAGGACAAACTGAGGAGGAAAGAGCATCGTGGTATTCAGGAGGGAAAAAGGTAATGCGGAAAAGAAAAAGCATCTTCTTCCTTTGGACTGTTAATTTAGCTCTCTTTCATTTAGTTGGTTAGGCTGGAGTTACACCCCAAGCGAAACACCTGTAGGGAACTTGTGGGTTTCTCAGGCTATAACTTCTTAGCCAAGTTCAATGGATATGACCTTTGTTTGGCTGAAGCCTGTGCTAAATGTGGGTTTGTACCGAGACGGGCAACTCCAGCTAACTATTCCACATTAAATTCTATCGGGGTGAGAGGTACGCGCGACTTTTGTTTTCATGTATGTGATTCAATTAATGCATCTGCTCATTCTCGCCTGTTTAGCTACACAGGATTTTAAAATTGTGTTTTATTTCACAAAGTTTTTCTGTTAAAATTTACTTAAACCATGAGGCTTGCAAATTATCTTGAGAAACCCGGGTTACACTCCTGTAGATCCCATTTATTTTATTTGTGTATAAATCTGTTGTAGAACTGGACTGTAAATTGTTGTGTTGCTTTATGCTCGTTGAGCACAGGCTTCATTCCATTGGAGATGTGGTGATATTTAAATAGCTGATCAAGTGTGAGTCTTTCAGGACGGAAGGTGCTTTACGGCCACAGCCACCTATACTCTGCCTTACAACAAAGTTAAATGCTGTGTGAAAGGCATCATAAATCTTGGTCTCTGCATTCTGCAGAGGCAAGTTCAATAGTTCTGTCAATTAAAGTGTTTAATTAGAAAAGGCAAGAACAGATAGCACCATGTGTTATGTATGGTTTGGGATTCTTCATTACTTCCAATGTATTCTTTTGGTTTAAGTTTTGCAACATTGATGATTTGCATATGTGTTGGGTGCAGAGCTTATCTACAGAGAGATGTTCTAAAAGCTTTTAGTAGAGAAAAATCATCGGTGTTGGCATTAACAGTGCTTCTGGAAAGATGCTGAATCAGGAACGAGTTTGCCTTTATGTTCCATATCCTTACATAAGCAATCGCTGCTCCTGCCCAAGTACTCTCCTGTTTTTAGCACATGGTGGTAAAACAACAAATTTAGCACAATTACTGGTGAGACAACAAATAAAGTCCTCTAATTCCTCAGCATGAAAAGAGTTAAGGCAATGAAGTATCTCAGAGGTTATCATTAGGTTTCAGGGTGAACGATTTGCAAGGTTCAGCTGTGGTATGTTTCTCACCTGTGCAGAAGGTCTGGCCTATAAGGAGAATGGCAGAGCTTTCCTGTCCTCAGTGAAAGCCACAAACCTACCACATGGCTCCTTTGATGGCCTATTGTCCACCAGCCTTCAATGAGGCTGTGTGAAATCCCTCCTGCAGAGGCCAACTGCTAGCAGTGCTTACTCACTTTATTTTTAGATGTATCTTTATGTGTTTGGTGAATAAATCCTGCTTAAAAATACTTTAGCAAATTAAAATGTCGTCATTTTGTGAGCCTGTTATCCTGCTCTGTTATTTTTCAAATGAATTATTACATAAACTGGGGCCTGAGAAGGACAAAGACTCACACTATTAATCTAAAGTAAATAACTTCCCTTTTTAATCTAGGTAAAAGGAAATCTGCACCTTCTTCCTACCTCTGATGCCACTTTCATAATTCTAAAGGTTTTGCCAAAACTGAGTAAGAAATTGAAATTTTTGTGACAATCCATCACACCCATTTTTAACTTACAGCTTTTGCATTTGCAACTAATGAAGTGTTTTGACAGAAATTAATAGAGATGGTACAAATTTTAATATACCAAAAATACAAACATCTGTTGGATTCTCTCATAATATGATGTTGCAGTAATTTATTCAGTATTTCATCTCTTTATTTGAAAGGTAACAAGGGAAGAACTAATTCCAGCAGGCCAAACCTATGCTGGAGGGGATGGCTAAGTGATCTAAATTCCAGGGATATATCCCTTGCAGTTCCTGCAGTCCAGTTCCATTGATTGTGTGTAAGTTGAGCACAAATGGGTTGTATATTTGAAATATGTAGTTTTGCTGTAAACATGCAACCTAAACCTACTAAAAAGCCAAACCCAAAGACCCTTCCCCCTTCACTCCCCAAAAAAACATCAGGTAATATACTCTTTTAAGGGTTTCTCATCTGTTCTCATCTGAAGCACAAATGCAACAGCATAGACCAGAAGTACAGTCTTTGTCTTCAAAGACATTAAATAAAGGATGTTATGTAGTTTCATTTGTGCTCTCTATAATGACCAGAGATAATTAAAATTACATCATCTTGCATGTTCTTCTAACTCAGCTGCTATGAAATACAGCTGCAAATGTGAGAAGGGGTATGACATTTAACCTTTTAATGCCCAGCTAAATTAAGATCAGTTCTCCAGTACCCTCAGCTTTGCTAGCAATTCGGTTTGCAAACCATAAGAGGAGACATGAAGGGTACACACCAAAGCCCATCCACACAGAATTGGAAATGAGTTGGTGCCACTGGGCATTTTTATTTGATACACTCCTGAGCCTAGCTAGAGATGCCCTGGAAATGACTACAGCCTTTCTTTGTGCCTCACTATGCCTTTGCTGGGTGGCATAGTGGTAGGAGGCTTAACATCAGCATCTTCACTTCCATTAGCAGAAAGTGCTACACTTAAGTTGTGAAATCTGCTTCTTCAGAAAGGCATAGAGAATCTGTTGTGGAAACTGGATTCTTTCATAATTAGACTCTCCAAGGCCTTGTTTCTTGGGATGTGTTTGTTAAAATATAATAATGCAGAAAGGCTGCAGACATGATCATGTCATAGAAAAAATTATTCCCCAGTATCTCCACTAATAAAATCACTGAGCTCACTGCTTTAAGCACAGCTGATAAATCAATCACTGCCTTTTGCTGAAATGTATTTTGTTTTGATATGTTTCATGAAAAATATTAATTTATTAAAGGAGTTAAAAACACCTCAAACCCTCACAGAGCAATAGTGGGAGCTTTTTTCAGAAACATTTCGGGATCTTGAAATTATATTGAAAAATAGGTGTTTTCTGGAGCAAAGTGAATAACCAAGTGGTTACAATATCCAGTTTAGATCTTGTGTTCAAGCAGTTATCTGACCTTTCATTGTCACTCACCATTAGATACTGGAAAAGCTTTGATGGGCTTCTTTATTTATTAAGCATTTATTAAAATGAAGTAACTCGGTATTTCAGGAAGTCTGTCTAAAAGTAAGATGAGCAGCTTGTGTTTGCATTAGGGGATCAAATAAAGTTGAGCAACAGAGGAGAGGTAATAAACTAATGCAAATATATTGGAAGCAATTGCTTCTCTAACTACTGTGTTGAGTGTTTACCCTTTTCTTTTCCACATCAAATTGTCATGTCAAACTGTTTCATTGTAATACAGCTGAGAAGTGCAATCTTGGAAAGAGAAATATATACAGAAAATAGGAATCAGCCCTTAGTGGTTGTTTGTTTTTTTTGGGTGGGGTGTTTTGTTTTGTTGATAAAACTGCTTCCACTGATGCTCAGCAAAAAGAAAAAGAGCTTTCAAACAATGTTTCTGCTAAGTAGAAAGCATCTCTCTGCTGCTACTTTGGTGGTAAAGGCAAAATTTGCCTGTATAAAAGTTTACATTTTCGAAACAAAAATCAAGGTTCCATTTCTGTAACTAATGCCATTATTTTTATTCTGGAGAAAATCCATAGTTGGAATGAAGCAATAAAGACAGCAGGAGGTCCAGGCAGGAGGAGATAATGGAAATTTTAAGTGAAAGAAAACTTCCCGCCTGTGATTCAAGAAATAAAAATAAATGGGGTGACTTATTTGATCTCATGCAATTTTGGAGACCTGAACGTCTGGATAGATTAAAAAAAATAAAATCTATCCTTACTCTAATACCTGAACAAGAGTGAACAGAATAATTCCCTTACCCTAGCAAAGCTGCTTGGAAATGTTCTTCACGGTAGCAAGGCTTTAACAAAGCAGAGAAAGAAAATATTTCTCTACAGTCCTAGCCTTAACTGAAATAGCTGTGACAAGGAGACTTGCTTTTCTTTCTCATGCCAGAATAGTAGGAGCACGGATAGGCTTGATAACTGATTGAATTACAGTAGAACGGGTGCTGGGAAACTTCCGTTTAATTCTGGTGTGAACCACTAGATCAGCACTTCACTGCTGTCAGCTGGTTCTGACTTTTCAGAAAACACCACGTATTAACTTGATGATAATTGCACAATATGTCTGATTAGTAATGCTTCAATAGTTCTGCATGAGAAGGAATGCAGAATAGTAACTTTTCCTATTAGTAACTTTTCCTATTTTTCCTAATAGTAAAATAATTTCCTAACTTTTCCAAATAGTAACTTTTCCTATTTTCCTAAAAATACCTCAAAATCAATCCTCAGAAATATCTCTGGTGAATGTAACTGAGCCTCTGAAATGCTGACCTCTGACACAACCCAGAAAAATGACATCAGTGTGGGTCACTGAGCAGATATTTTACATGTCCTTTGTTCCTCTGAACTTGGCTGTGACACATTAGAACATTTCTGTTGGTGAAGGTGCCACTTTCCCTATGTATAAAAGATTTATTGTTGAAGAATTGGTAGAGAAATTTCCAGGAAAAATATTTCATTGGCATGGATGATTATTTTGTGACTCTCATAATTTCTTTTTGTAATATCTGATAATACCCTTATTTATGATAACTTCAACAGCTGCAGAAGAGTTAGGGTGGAATCTTCGTGAAAGTATAACCCATTGCAATATTCCTAGTGACTTCAGTGGTGATAATATTTCATCCCTGAAGTATTAGACTTGTTATTTATCTCTAGGCTTTGCAAGCCTTCCCAAGAGCTATATCCAGTCGCATGTCTCAGTGTTATATACAACTGCAGGCTCCAGCCCCACATCGCAGTGAAACAACTTTCACATTTAAAAGTTAAGCACTTAAGTGATTTCAAGTGCTTTGCTGCAAGTTCTTTCATTTATAATCCTGTACATCATGGGATCACACTATAGCATCAAAACCCTGAAATGCAATTACTATTCGAACTGAATGTGGCAGCAAATATAATACAGCTAATGCCATACAGTATTTTTCGACATGGAGACTACAGTGGACAGCTAGAAGGGGAAAACATTCACCTAGACTTTAATACAACAATTTGTTTTATTTTCTTTTTCCTTAGCTCCTGCTGGCTTTTGCTTAGTTGTTACTCAGACAAGTGTCTGTTAAATTGTTGAAGCTGATGGGAGCAGACTTGCGAAAAGTAAAATTCAAGTTAGGACTTCAGTTTTGTTCACAAGATATTTGTATTAAAGTAAGATTTGCCTACATTTTCCAGATGTCCCTTTCCCATGTACAGCAATATGCTCTGGTAGCTGACCAGATGTACTTGTAATAGAATTCAGCATTAATTCTATTTTTTATAAAAATTGATATGTTGGAATTTTGCTTGTCATTTAACAGACATGACCTTCCATGTAGTTCCTCTGCAGACTGATGTTTGCTGACTTTTTACCAAAACTAAGGAATATTTCACTGCTACCAGCATCGCCTCATCTAAACGCCCTTTTCCTGTATTTCTCTCTCACACATACGTGAGTGCCCTTACAGCATCTCACCATCCCAGGTTTAGCATGTGTCCTTTGCACCTAGAGGGCACAACACTGATTCCTCATGAATGTAGATCCCTTTTCCAGCTGCTGTATGAGGATCAGATAATATTTTTTGTTTTCTTGGTGCATAGAACTTCCTCTCCTTAGAAAATTCTGTTAGTGTTTTGGGTTCTAGATGATCCTTGAGGAACATATGAAGTCTTTGGTGTTTGTTCTGTAGCTGCCATTCAAGCAAGTAATGGGAAATTTTCTTCAAAGCTGTGCCTACATCCTCTGCTGAGATGAGAGAATCTGGGTGTGTTGGAGAGATTTCTCAATGTAGGAACTGCTTTGGTGGCATAGGATTGAGGTAGAGCAACTCCCATGGCAGCCTTCTGGCAATGAGGGAGGAAATGCACAGGGAGAAAGAGGATGGGGAAGTTTGCTCATTGTTAGGAGTTTCTGTTCACTGCTACCAGTTTCTGAATCCATTGGAGAGCTTTAGGCAGTGCAGGGGTAAAGCAGCTTTACATAGGCTCTCATTGGATCAGTCAGAAAGTCTGGATCCTTGATCCTGAGCTGTATGGATTTCTTCTTGACTGTATCTATCCTTAGATATACTGTCAGATAATTCTTTTTTTGTAACATATTGGTAGTATCTTCTGTAATTTAAAGACCCATTTGAGAATGCTAGTTAGCCTTTTAGTCTATGAGAGACAACCCTGGCATTAAGTTTTAACCGAAGGTCTGCAAACTGTAGCACTCACCATGATAAATGTTTCTTGTCTAACTGGAATCTGAATAAGACAGAATTTGGTTTAAAAGATGGTGGGGTTTATAGGTTCAGTAAATGAGAAATAATACAGTAATTAGAAATTTCTTGTAACACTTCACGAGAAGAAATGACATTGAATCTGAAAGCTTCAAAATATTTAAATATATTTCATGACAGAACACTGGCAGCATTTAAAAGGTCCTAGGGGCTTTGAATTTCTGATTGGTTTGACAGCTTGACAGTGATTTGTAAACCAAAGGTGTTGGCACAGCTTGCTCTTCTGTCGGAGCAGGTATCAAGGTTCACACTCCAGACTAGTCACGACCTGAACACAGAGATGAAAAATTGCTCTCTTCTAAATGTTTTCACTGTGGAAGAAACAAACTTCTTGTCCTGAAAATAGTAATGTCTGGTCCAAAATTGATTCAAACCAATGGAAAGACTTCTATTGATTTTGGTGGCCTCTGAATCGATCACTCTTCTTCACATATATCCCCTTTTATGGCATACTGGGTGTGTTTGGGGTTTATCAGAGGATAGGCAAGAGCTAAACCCCCTAGCAAGTCTACATCCAAATGAGATTCCACCAGCTTAGAGGGAAACATGGCCTAACAAGATGAAGCATATAGATACAGAAATTTATAATGTGGGATCATATAAATTGAGACAAACATCAAATTTAAGTATCTTTTTCTCTCTTAACTTTTTCTCTGAACATGAATTCATGCTTTCTGTTCATGCCAAAATCAGAAAGCAGTCTATTTTGTTTCGACAGGAATTTCTCTGTAATATACCCAAACCACAATTCTAGCTGTAACAGGACAACTTAAGTTGTAATTTTAGATAAAACAATTTTCAAAGGTGGTCTGTTTCATGATCTTCTATTGGGATCTCAGCAACCAAAGAAATAATTAAATGGGGCATCTGAGCATGAAGCACCACACCTGCAAAATTTGTTAGCCATGGATACTTACTACTGTTTCCATTGCAGTGCTGTATTTTACACATTAAACTGAACCCATTATTAAACCATAAATTTTCATGGCATACAGACTTTACAGGTGTGGTGTAAAATGCTCGATTGCACTGGTTAATTATTTGCATGGTTTTTAGCATCCTTGTAGGAGACTTGGGAACTGCACATGTGTGGGCAGTAAAAGCCCTACCTAGCCCTTGCCCAGGAAGAAGGCTCCAAGGTGCAAACATTTAAAATGATGAGTGTTTTTTATAGTGTTCTATTCTTAGCTAAACTCTGGAAATATCGGAAAAGCAACCAGTGCTCTGCAGGATGTCAAGAAATCCTTTCTAAGAGGAAGAATGCTTAAGCACTGGAATTAATAGATGTTAAGAGCTACTCCACAGCCCAAGACATCTGCTTGTCTCCTGCCTTGTGAGAAGTGGTAGAACTGTTCTCAGAAGCTTTAGACATCCTCTTCCTCTCTGCACTTTCCTTCTGAAATGCCTTCACAGATTCTCCCTTATCAGGGATTATCCTTACCCTGAGAGCTCCTCAGCAACAAATGCTGACCTGGGAAACACTCATGGAAGGTGCTCCCCAGATATAAGTACCTCTGTGCTAGCAGTTTTCAAAAAGATGAGTACAGTCCTAAGATCGTCTCATGACTGCTAGAATATCCTGAGAAAAACATGGAAAAATTGATCAAAATTGCTCTTTGATGTCCCTTCCAGCCTCATTCATCTCTGATTCTGTATCATGTCTGTATCACTGGCATAGATACACCATTTCAGTGTGAAGACCATCTGATTCAAATGCTGACTCTTGTATTTCTGCAGATGTTCAAGTCTCAGTAACTTCATATAGAGCTTAATATTTTTTCCTCTTTATTTCTTAAGATAATAAAGTTTAAATATCATTTGCTCTATTTTGGCAGCCTGAGAAACTGATACAGAGAAGAGAGCTATACCTGTTCGCTCAGCACTTCTGTCAGTCACATCCAATTTGATGTAATTTACCCATGAACTAAGTCACTGGCACAAGTAAAAATAGAACCAGTGTCCTAAATCTCAGCCCCAGTCCCTGTCCCTAATGTATTCAGACTTCAGTAACATTCATTTTTTCTAAATGCTGCTCACTGTTTAAGGACATAGCAAAATCTCAGTTGCAGCCCTGAAAATCACTGATTTTATGGTAAGTAAAATGGAGAAGGTCATTTGAAATCTACCATATGTAAAATGCTTTATGTTTGCATGCTCCTTTCTGCTGCCTGACACATTACTTAGTTTTACATTAGGCTAATGTAGAACAATATTAATGAGGGAACCAAGGTGTAATGTTCTTGCAATAGTGCTGACAGAAATGAGTCCAAGTTTTAACCAGGGATTGCTTGCTTTAGCATTATCTCTATTGCTGTTAAACATTTTCTGGGCAAATATCATTTGGAATTAATTGAATGGAAAGGAAGATGTTCAGAAAATGTATCTTTAGAGTTGTTGAAGTATGACTTTTTAATCAGACTGAGTGATTGTAAATATAAATTAGTTCTTGTTCTTCCTGCTGACTTGAAAATGGATAAATGTGTACACTTTTAGGTTAAAATCTTTTTTTCACGAGTTTGCAGTTTCCAACTTTGTAGATGCTTTGCTGGTATAGTAGAACCATTATGTAATAATGATTACTTGAATGTTGCTTGAAGCACAGACTCTGCACATACACTGATTTTCTTTACTTTCTTTTTTTTTCTTCAGTTTTCACTATATTCCGTTATCATCCAGGTTCCACAGATGTTTTCTTATGGCAAAATTCTGCTTGTGCTTCTTTTCAGTTCATCTTGGACAACAACATTTCAGGGTATCCTTAAGAGCAATTTCTAATAAGTTTTCTTCATAAGGAGTGACCTTAGGCTTTAGGACAACAATGAGAAAAATACAAAGTGTATATCTCCATATGGGTTTTTATTGCATCTGGGTAAAGCTTTGGAGTTTTGTAGATCTTCAGCTTCTCTGGGGTTCTCTTTGAGAGAGAAAGAGAAATATGATGTGGAAATTCTCTGAGTATCCAGTAATCTAAACAGGTATTAGCTGTAAAGATGAATGATCCCATTTCATACTACTGATTAGAGTTTGGTCTGAAGCTTAATGGGAGCAGAGAGAAATCAGTAGAAATGCCTGCACCTATAAGGAAGTCAAAAACAGCATCCCAGTCATATTCAAAGATTTTATACTAAAGTGCAATTTCTTTTATTTGCGTAGTACTAGCTATTTAAAAGGGAATTGGCAGATCTGAAATTCGTCACTGTTGCATTAATCTAACATTACAAAACCTCTTTAAGGGTGTTTAAACCCCTTCAGCTTGCAATGTACAGAAGCAATGTGTAAAATGCTACTGGATAAAAATAATAGGAAAACTGGATTTTTTTTTCGGGCAGTTTCAGATATTTCCTCTGATGTTCCCTGCTGCTGTGATCCAAGTATGACTCTGCATATGGTAACAAACTAAAAAGTTAGTTCAAAGGGAGCAACAGCAGAATATGATTTCATAGAAAATAATTTTGCAGAAGGTTCAGAAATCATTGCACATATTGATGGTGATGTCTATCTGGGGCTTAAGGGCTTCTTTAAACATGTTAGTTAAGCAATAATTGTTATTTCCAAAGATAAAATGTTATAAAAATGTAGAAGAACAAAGGAAAATGACTTTAAAGAATTGAGAGGGCAGGGTTTTTTTCTTTCTTTCTTTATTTTTTTTGCTTAAAAAATAAGAAGCAGTTCATCCTTTCACCATTCCTAATGGAGAAGTCAAATCAGAATGAGCTGGTCACTAGCTGTGATATGCAAAATGCTTGCAAATGCTTAGACAGCCAGTGTTCAGTGGCTCTGCTTACCGCTGTAATCTTAATCAGTGCACTGCTGTCATGAGCTCTCCCCACCTGGCCATTGTTTCTGCTTTTGTGCTTAGAGAGAAAGCTCTGGGGATCAAATCGAGGATCATATTTTTATTCCATGTCTGTATGATGCCTATCTCAGTACTCATGAGATATTCCAGATGTATTTCACTATGTTGCAGCTTTTTATTGAGTCTCTTACAAGATGTGTCCTTCTTTTCGTTCTGGCTTTAAAACCAATATTACTATTAGATCTTTTCTGGGGACAGTGTATGAGGGATCTAAATGAGCTTCTGACTCATCATTCTGTTGCTTATGGCCTGCAAGAGATATACAATGCTTAAGCTGTGGCAAGGGTTGTGTCAAAATGTGTTCAACAAATGTCAATAGGAGAAAGTATTTCATTCTCCTTTAGAATTTAGTAAGAGCTGCTTTAAGTATTACAGTACATAATGCCCTGGCTTTAATAATTCACTTTAGGACCTTAACTCTGCCCAGACAGTACCTGTGTGATTCATAAGCACAGATCTAACCCAGAAACGAAACTTCTGGAGCTGCAGCAGTGACTACAGAGTTTCAAAAATCTGGTAGGGACTTTGTTAATTAATTCAGAAGTAAATACTTCCAATTAAACTTGAAATTAGGTCTGGTCCCTGAGATAGTGAGCTATGGGTTTCATACTGGAAGGGGGGGGGAGGGGTCTAAGAGAAGGAATGAGTATCTGGGAAAGGAGAGGCCAGATGGTGCCTCTTCCAGCAGCATCATTATCTTTAGCTGGTTTAAATTTCACCACAGCATAAGTGTCTCTGTTGGGCTGGAGCATGTGTCAGCACAGCAACTGAGGTTTTTCTTCTGTTAAAAGTGTTCGAAAGCTGACTCAGAAAAGACTTATTTTCCTTTGGCTTGAGCAATTCATTGAAAACATCAATCTCTGCAATTCATTCAGTCCATTTGAGGGTTGGTTGGTTTGTTGGTTTGTTTTGTTTTTTTACTGTTATCCCACATTGACTAAAGATGCAGAAATTGTGGAAATGCAGAGCTTCATGAATAGGAAAGCTCAGTCCTGCCTTGGCAAGTACTTTGTTTCAAAATCCAGGAACTGGAAACCCTGACATGAGAGAACTTACTGAGAGTAAAACCCACTGCTGCCCCTGGTCTTTCCTTTCAGTCTCTCACCATGGTGTGATTTTCCCCTGTGAAGTCATTTTGACACCAACTGGCAAGTCACAAAAGATAAATCTCAGTCCTTTATGTCTTAAAGACCTTGCTTCACCTTACTAAAGTCTTTTGTGAGCAAAAGAATGCTGTGAGGTATTTTAAACACAAATTTTGCTTTCTCTTTGGCCAGTTCTCATCAAACAATGAAGGTATTGGTACAATCTTTTGGACAACCATGAAGTGGTCAAAGACAAAGGTATTATTTCTATCTTTTTTTTTGTGGTCTGCCTGATGGGGTACACAACAGAGTAAAACACAACAGCAGAATATGCTGTTCACTAAAAACTGAAAATACCTTATTTGGTCTTCAACGAATCAATGTCATCTCCTGGGTCCTGTTTCTCATAAGAAAATACAAATGCAAGAGAAACTCATGCAGTGTTTTCCACAGACATTATTGATGGATGCAGTTTATAAACTTTCAGCATAAATGCTGGTGTTACTCTTTGAAAAGTATGGATGTAGGTTGCCTGTTTTAGGAGAGCAAACAACATGGGTCCACAGGGCAACCTGATTTATCCTCAACTCTGCTCCTACCAACTTATCTCTGCACCCTGCAGGACTTGCTGATAGTGAGATGTGGCAGTCAGTAACAGAAAAGCTGTAGTTTTACTTTCCAAAAGCAACAACTCTTTCTTTGTTAATTAATGTTCTTAAATGCCTGAGTAAATGCCGCTATTTGACCCTGCAGTACAAGAAGGCTAAAATCCTATTAACTCTAATAAGAGCTGCAAGGCTAAAGCCCACATCTAAAGTGAAGGTAATTATTTTTAACATTTTTCCCCCTTCATTTTAATGGAGATGAACATAGAAGAAAATGAACCTGTCCTAGCAACATAGAGGGGATCTGTCCACAACAGAAAATTGGTTAGACAGTCAGAGGAGAGAGCTGATACTATGGAGTAATTGAGGTGAGAGGGACAATGCATCTCTCACCTGTGTGAATTTTATCTTAACATAACTGGGGCTACTGAAGAACTTGCATATCTTGGGGGGAATAGCAGGATAGCAGTACAGAAACATTCTTAAAAAAAAAAAGGATTTGCAATTCTTCTGCATTAAAATGAACAGGCATGGAACTGGAGGAATTTAGGAGTAATAAATCGAGTCCAGAGAGACGTCCAGCCAGATTTAGTTTAAGAACATGGAGACAAACTAAAAGGAAATTCAACTGCTAGTATAGAAACAGTCAAAACCTTAATTCCTGCTTTCATTAGTCCCATTAAATTATTTAGCTTGTTTCAAAATCAGATCATGAGTTTACTTTCAACAGTTCACAGCATGTACTTGTTTGATTTTGCTTTTGACAGGGAAAATCATAAATTATCCACTGGACTGTTAATGTCACACAGAACTAATCAGACATATAATCGTGCATAATCTATCATAAGTTCTTCTGTACTGAAATAATGTTAATTATAAGGATTTCATTTATTATTAATATGGAAATATGTAGTTCTACTGTATAACTGAAATTAATGGACTGTAACTTTGAAGGGTTGCTAACATCATCTTTAGTGTTTCTTAATTAGTCACGTGGTATTTTGGTTTTGACTGGGAAAGCTTATGCTGTGTACTTATTAGACATTCTTAATTGCCAGAAATCAGAGCTAGAAGGTCAAAATGAAAGCTTTAAGGACAGAGTTAATTTTTTTTTGGAGATCATCTTTTGAAGTCAAGAATTTCTCTTACTTCTACAGAGACTGAAGCATGAGTAAGGAACAAATGCATTACAATTTATTTTACAAAAAACTGTAATTATTGTTATTGTGTAAAAACTCCCACACAGATTCACTACCAAAAAATACCACGACTCAGCTGATATGTAAAGCTAGGTTAAGAGCAATGGGAGCGTTGTTTCTCAGTTATCAATATTAAATGAAGTAGGAGTACACATGGTACTCCTACTCTTTTTTTTTGCCTCTTGGCAGTGTACACTTTTTCCTTCAAGAAATCCCATTAGGCACCTATTAGCATCTGAACATGCCTAATAACTCATGAAATTTGTTCTAAGTGGTTTGTCCAACAAAACACAGATCATCACTGACATTATCAGAAACTAAAGCTAAAGATTCTCCTTTAGCAGCATCCATAAGATCTAGGATAGTTCTCCAACTCTCAGAACCTTTAGTATATGATCATTGCTAGCAAAGGACTATTTTATTTCCTTTTTTATTATGAAGTTGAAAAATACAACCTTCATTGACATTAGTAAAACATTTATCAGAACCTATCAAAATGCATCTGACAGCAAGCATAGTGCAATTTCTGAAAAGGGTTGGAATAGTCCTTTTTTGAGAGTATACTATTAAGAAACAGAAAATTAAAAGCATCCTTCTTACATTCCTCATGTCCTAAGAGTTTCCCTGTAGTTGTCTCTTGTAGACCTTCATTTTCCAGGTCTGCCAGGCCTTGATGAAGTATAGCTCGTGTTGAGCCTGTTTGTTGCACCACCAGTAGTCCTGGGTGCAGATTGTACCAAGCCATCTAAGGCAATATGGCCAAAGTGAAGGGTAAGCCGACACTTAAGCCAAACATCTGATCATAATTCACCTTGAAATAAAAGCTGAGCACATTTATTAATAGTAAAATTGGAAAGAGAAAAAAAAATGCTGAATTAATGGTGAAACAGAAGTTGCAGCCATGCAGTTCGCTGGTTATGACCTACTGTTCCCGTTGTTCTCAACAAAATCCACAAGTTGTGCATGTTAAATGCTGCAAGCAACAGAAAATGAATTAGGTGAGAAAACAAGCCTAGGTGAGAGAAAAGTACAAAGTCATTATGATTTTCAAACTTCTAGTAAATCAATCTCTTCCTTGCTGTTTGACCTGATACCAGATACCAAGTTCCCCCACATATGTGTTTATAGTTGTGTTATAGTTGTATTGGAGCAAATGTTCAAGAAATGCTTGCCAAAAAAAAAAAAAAAAGAAAACAAAACCTCCACTATTTTAATGTCCTAAAAAGGAGAAACAACATGGAGAAAATGTTGTTCTTGCCTTACCTAAGCTATATATTCAGGGATGCTGAATACTGAAGCTTCCCAGAGATAACCCAGATCCTTTTAGTTAGACACACTGAGAAAGCTACAGCTCAAGAAAACAAATAAAGCACTACATAACTGGATTACTTTAAAACATCTTATCTGTTAATGTGACTAATGCTGTTGAATAATGTGAAGCAGAATACATCAAGGACTTATTTGTTTATGGTATAGTTTTTAGTTTTGCAGTCAAGAGGAAAGAAAAAAGACTTTTTGTACGAGGCAGTAGAGCAGGCTGTCAAGAATTACAGATACAGTGCATTGTTTATTTGAAGACCTGTGAACAAGAGCTGTCAGATAGAAATGGCAAGCACAGCACACAGCCCAGTCTTTTCGGAGGTTCCTGACACTGAAACACCTTTTTACAGAGCAGCTGCAGAAAATCAGAGCAAACTATGACAATGTGGAGACAGTGGGATTCAGTCGATTGCTCTTAGCAGTGATTGATTTGGAGAGGTACAATCAAGCTCTCTATTACCTGGGTTGGCAAAATTGGTACCTATGGAAACTAGAGGTGGGCTTGCATGGAAACATCAGATCCACGGTGTCCATATTCATGGCTTCTATTTCACTGAGTTTCAGACCTTGGCTTCACATGTTTGTGCTGTGCAATGGACCTGAAGATAGACATTAAGTTCTGACTTTGGAAAAGTTGGATTTGAATCATTATATGCTTTAATTTCCTCTTCTGAAGGACAAAAGCTTTAATTTTAGAGGTTAGGATCTGTGGTGGTTGGTTGAGACTTTGTAGCGTGAAAATTCTTCTGGTTTGACTGATACTTAGAACCGTTCACAAAACCAGTTTCAGTATATTTTTTGTAGTGTTTGTAGCAGAGTTTTACCTTTACTAGTGTCATGGTTTGAGCATGTTTTGAGGGTGTTTTTGTTCAAGGTTTTTTCCAGCTAGGGGGAGTCCGGGAGGAAGGAGAGACAGGACACCTGACCCAGGCTAGTCAATGAGGTATTCCATACCATAGCACGTGATGCCCAGGATGCTTACTGGGAAAGAGAAGGCTGGAGGGGTAGAGCTGTGGAGGAAAATGGAGGAGGGAGCACATGGTGCTCGGCCGGGCAGGGTGGAGTGAGTTATGGGTCGGTGGCTGGTGGGGTGTTGTATTCTTTTCACTTGCTGTTTGCTGTATCATTATTATTTGTAGTAGTAAATGGCAGTAGGGGTTTTGTGTTATGCCTTAGCAATTAAACCGTTCTTATCTCAATCCGTGGGGGCTACATTCTTTGGATTCTCCTTCCTAACTCTCCGGGAGTTGGGGGACTTGGTTTAAACTACGACATTTTTGGCGCCCAACGTGGGGCCCGAGGGTTTGAGATAAGAACAGATCTGAGCGGATTTATGGTCTCTTGTCACAATGCTGATTTATTGGCTCTTAGAGGTTTTTCTCTGGATCTCGCTGTTTCGGGATTTTGCCGGGTACTTTGTGTATGGATTGGATGTGTTTGTGTCGGAGGCTTGTAATACGGTGGGGCTCCGGCAGCAGGGGGGGATGGACGTGGCCGTGGACTTGGACTTGTACCAGGCCGTCCCGCTGCTCTTCGCCGTCCTTGTCCTTATCCTCGTCGTCGTCTGTGTGGAGCTGCGTGAAGCCAGGAAGGAGTGGCCCCGGGAGCTGCCGGCAGCTGAGGCTGCCAGGGAGAGCGGCACGGGGAGCCAAACGGCTGTGGCAGAGCAGCGGGAGCAGGCGGGGGAGGAGCGGAGCAGGGCGGTAGCTGAGCGGCAGGACCAGGCAGAAGAGGAACCGAGTCCCGCCGCCGTTCCCGACCCTCCGACGGCCGAGAGTGTCCCCCGGAAGTCACCCGCCGACCCCCAGCAGGATGCAGGAGACCACGCAGCACTTCCCAGCAAGGCAGAGGAGGAAGATCCAGACTTGGGAGAAGAGAAGCTGGTGGTGGGAGAGCTGGCAAGCAGGGCAGCTACATCAGCCCCAGTGACAAGTGCAGCAGCATCATCTGAGAGTTCTGATGGTTTTGAATGGCTTTTGGGTGCCCTTGGGACCTGCCTGCTGATTGTAATGGTGATCGGCATGTTGGCACACACACAGAGTGTGTTCTACCCACGGCCATTTTGTCTGATCCCAAAAGTTAAGCAGAGTCAGGTTTGGGTCTTGTCTAGGGTTAGACAAGGATATAGGAGCACCAGGAGACTGTCCCCAAGTCTGGACAGTCATGAGTGGCAGGGCATGTGGGACAGTATAGCCGGGTATCTGATCCACTGGGCCCCTCCAGTGCTTTGGAAGCATTGGAGGTGGAAGGCAGCTGTATGGAGTCCCCAGCAGCAAGCTGTAGAACTGCTGAAGGGGACGGTGAATGATTTTGGTGGGCCCAGATGCTTCAGGCTATCAGTCCAGAGATGCAACTTAGAGATGTCTCATGATCGAGGGGTGGACTTAAGAGTGATGGTGTATTGAAAATGTGAGATCTGGGCATGACGTGAATGGTATGGAATAAGGGGTGGATAATGTCATGGTTTGAGCATGTTTTGAGGGTGTTTTTGTTCAAGGTTTTTTCCAGCCAGGGGGAGTCCGGGAGGAAGGAGAGACAGGACACCTGACCCAGGCTAGTCAATGAGGTATTCCATACCATAGCACGTGATGCCCAGGATGCTTACTGGGAAAGAGAAGGCTGGAGGGGTAGAGCTGTGGAGGAAAATGGAGGAGGGAGCACATGGTGCTCGGCCGGGCAGGGTGGAGTGAGTTATGGGTCGGTGGCTGGTGGGGTGTTGTATTCTTTTCACTTGCTGTTTGCTGTATCATTATTATTTGTAGTAGTAAATGGCAGTAGGGGTTTTGTGTTATGCCTTAGCTATTAAACCGTTCTTATCTCAATCCGTGGGGGCTACATTCTTTGGATTCTCCTTCCTAACTCTCCGGGAGTTGGGGGACTTGGTTTAAACTACGACAACTAGTAATCTATAGAAGGGAATGGATCCTTTTGGGAGTGTGTTTCATATGATAAAGCCCTCATTGAAGGGCTTTTAAAATATCTTCCTTCCAAATTAGATTTCTATCTTAAACCAGATTTTGATTAAATGAAAACTGCAGACAACTAATGGTGTGGTAAAAACATTATTTGGAAAGGAAAAAAAAAAAGAGATACTCCTCTTTCCTTCCATGAGTGACTATTTCAAAGCAGAGCTGAAAAATGTAGTTTGGCTCTGAAGCTGCAGTTGTCCTTAGAGATCCTGGTTATGCTTTCTCATGCCTCCAATTCCAGTATAGCACATGGCTGGCTACACTGCACCTGCTGTGATTCACTTCACCTGTAGGACTTGAATCACATACATTCTATTCTCTGTATGATGGAACATGGCAGAAACAGCCTAAAACAGAATCCTGAAGACAGAAGCACTTGGACTTCAAGTCCTTATTTTGTGCTTTACTTTGTGGAACACTTTTTTGATAAGTTTTTGTCCAATAATCACATTTTTCCCTAAAATATGTCACCTTGGATTTGATTTTTGTCATTGTCATGTTCTGCACAATAGGGGTGGTGGGTGGTGGGCTGTGAGTGGAGGAAATGCAAGCTGTGTAACTACTTTTGACTTTAGAATGCAGATTGGGTCTTCTGTTGCAGATTACTTTGGCAAAGGACAGGATGTCTTAAGTGGCTGGGAGAGTGAGTAGCAGCAAGCAAATCATTGACTTTAACACACTCATTTGCAGCAGTGGAAGCATTTTATGCTTTTACTAACACATGGAATATGAAATAACTATTTGTAAACATCCACAGTAGAGACTAGAAACCACATTAAACCGGTATAATTTACTTTCCATTTGCAACATACTCTGATCTTCTATTTCTACTTCTAACCAGCCAGCAACGAAAAAATCATTTATAAATCCATGCTCAGAACAAACACCAGAGTTAGTGCTTGGTACTTGAGGCTTATGACAACATGCATCCCACAGCTCTGTCATTAAGGGTCTCCAAAACTTAACAGTATTTGTGAGGTAGTTCATTTGCATTTAGTCCTTTCAAAGCCATGCAGAAGATGGTTTTATTTATAACTGGAGTTGCTTAATTCTGTGGGACTTGGCTTTGGCAAGGAACAACTAATGTTGAAAGAGCAAACTGTACTGTTTTCCAGGGGTACTTTGCTTTCTTAAGAAAATAAGCAAACCCCAACCCCTGCTCTGGGCTGGAAACTTAAAAGTTCTTTATTCATCCAGTCTTTTGTCACAGAGGAGACCTGTACACATAGATTACCTTGGGGTGGTGAGGTATGAAAATTCCTTCTGTCACATGCCCCTTTGTGAAATTATAGAAGGAAATCAATCATTAGAGAAATGCATCAAAAACTTCTGTATGAAAGAATCAAGAGTGACAGATGGTCTGAGGCTGGAACATATGGATTTTGTCAGGCAACAGAAGAAAATATATAAGATCATGTTCTGGAAAAGTATATGTAACCTCTGTGTGCGTAATCTAAGAAAGAAAGAAGGTGGCAGAGAGTTTCAAAACTTAACATTTTTTCTTTGATGATGATTTAGGTAAAAGTGGAGGAGAAAATATTTGGTCCTCAACCTTTGTAACCTCCCACAAAATGCTGGTGCCAGGAAAAACAGATGGTACTCAGGTCTCTTCTGAAATGATAGTTATTCCACTCTTGCCAGGTCTCTGGTGTGTGCAAAATATATGGTATAAGTCACTATTGGAGAACAAGTCATTAATTAATAACATTTCACTGCTCAAGGATCAGGTAGGTGAGAGTGCCAGTCAGGCAGGTGCCTCTAAGAAATCTGCTTCCAGAGGAGGAGAACTGGCACAGTAAGAGATCACTCTCCCCCACCTCCTCTACCTGCAACATAGGCATCTATTATTACAAGTAATCAAGCCTAAAAGTATTTGTCATCCCTAGGGCATGAAGCTGTTTGAAGTCCAGAGTATAAAGAGAACATCAGTGAAACAGCAAAATGATCAGTTAAGTGAAAAGAAAAAAAAAAAGTGGGGAAAAAAGGTGGGAAAACCAGATAGTAGAATAACAGAAGAAATCTAATTAAATCCTTAACTGTAATTAAATTCAGTGTGAAGTGACAAACAGTACTTGTAGAATTATTTTTGCTGTTAATGCTTTTACTGTTTTTCTGTATTTACTGTTTTTTCTTTGTGAGTACCATGCTAGTACTTTTTTGGCTAGTTTCAAGCAGAAGTTATGCCCAGGAGCATAAATAACATGTCCATTTTACTCCAAGCTTTTTAGTGGGTGTAGCTCTATAGATGGTTTGAAATCAGGGCTTTCCAGGGAAAGCAGGGCATGCCCTTTGCCAAAGCACAGGCCCAAACACCATTCTTTCCCACTCACACATTGATGTGTGAAACTTTTAGATTCATATTTATGATATTGCATGATACATGTGGCCATGCTAAACTTACTGCAATGTTTTTTGTGATATGTGGTTACCAAGGATTTGTCTTTGGACATGTTGTTAGAGAGGCTGACTCTTCTAAAGGTGTGTTATCCTTCTAACTGGTGGTGTAAAGGTGCCCTTTACCATGTCTGGGCCAAACTGGGTGATGTGTTCAATGTGAAACCTATTTCTCTGGCAGCATGTGTTATTAAAGGCAGTCCATGTTGTTCCTGGAAGAGTCAGTCACATTTTGCCATCTGTGGTTTCATCTCTTATCAGCTGTTCTATATATCCCATGGTCATTTTATTTGTGAAGGAGGCCATCTTGTTTAAAAACTTCCAACAAGATTGCTGTTGTGCACAAAAAGATAAGATTTAAAGTGAATTTCGTGCTGATGAAGAAACGATTTGTACCACATCTGCCTTGTGGGCATGGCTAGAGCCTTGCTAGAGAGCTGTACTGGTGGGAGAGTGATTCAGGAGCCACGTCCTAGTCAGACAGTTATCCTTCCCTCCAAAATCTGCAGTAAAACCAGTGTGTAAGCTATTATTTAATACATGGGCCTTGTGAACTGAACTGAGAGCTTATTTTGCAGAAACAAAACAGCCATGAGGTTATCAGGTTCACTGCTGAGCATATTCCCCTGCAGCCTCTCCAACCAGATGTCAACAACCCAAGTTTCCAGGTTGGAAAACTGATGAACTTCTCATTCTCAGAAGAGAAGTGCTGTCTGCACCAGGTTTCTTTTCACTCCCCAAAACTTCCAAAGGAGTTTTCGTTCACAGAAAGCAAGTTGTTATTCCTCAGTGTCTTTTTTGGTTTTTGGTTATTCTGACTTGCAGAGGAGAATGTCTATCCTTCCACTCAGTTCCTCAGGGAGGAACTGGAAGTAGACTGAGAAGCTAAAGGTTTCCATGAGAAGCTCTACTCAAAAGCTCTTTGAAAACAGTGTGAAAATATGGGGCCTCCAGGGCTGGGTCACAAGAGGTTGGTCCCCTCTTAAACAATTCTTATCAGACTTGCAAAAACAGCATGGAAAGATACTGCATATCTGCACAAGGGACACAAAAATATAAAAGAAGCCTCCAAAGGGACAGCAGCTGCATAATTTGTTTCTTCAAGCAAGATTAATTCAGTTGAAGATATCCAAAAGGTTTTTCCATGCCTATGGAAGAAAGGCAGCAGATTTTCTCAATCCTTGGCTTCTAAACACCAAATAAATCCTTTCTTCTGGGTTGCTGAGAGCAAAGACAGACCTGCAGTGGTGACATACTGCCCAGAAAAATCTTTCCATGTAATTGTTCTTGCTTCTACAGGAGTGGAAAAAACGGCCCACACCTAAACCAGGAGCTGTCTTCTTCCCTGGTAGTGTACTCAGCCTGACACTGGTTCCTGTATGAAGTGGTTTTACTATTCTTATTTTACTTGATATTGGAAAATGCAATAGACTTGTTCAGTTTAATTAGAAACAGTTACTGCCAAAGCTAGTTTTAACCTGATCTTCAAGAATTTTTCATTTTCATTATGCTTTTATTAGTAGATTTTTGGTTTGCAGCCAAGCCTATTTTGTGCTACTCGTATTGATAAACGTTCAATTATATATATTTTTTAAATTGTACTTCAACCTTGTCTTAAAAGGTAAAATAGTCCTTTAAATAACATTATCCTAATTCAGCTTGCATCCTGTTTTTTCTACAGGATAAAGGAGATCTCACGGCTGTTGAGATCCAGTACTAGTCTTTCATGTTACCTAGAGAAAATGGAGACCTACTGGTGCAGTACTGCCAACATAATACTGTGCCTATGTCTATTAATAGTGCCATCTGATTTAAAAAGCATACAATTGTATCAATAACATACCTGTGAAAAAAAGATTCTGTTTTCTTTTTAAGTCTGAGTATCAGACTGTGACCTCCCACGTACTCAAGTCATAGATATCAGCCAAATTGTATCACATTTCATATGCTTGAAAGTAGCTGAGGTCAGAGAAATATAGAGGTTACAGAGTATTGTCCCAGAGTAACGCTGGAATTAAAGCATTAAATTAAAGCTTAATATTAAAGTACTTGGCTATGACCCAAAAGCTTTGGTAATGCACAAATAAACTGGATGATAAAAAAGTCTGTGGTTTCAAGGATAGTTTTTTTCAGCTGGAGTTAGAAGGTGGAATTGGTGATGCAGACAAGAAGTAAGATCAGGCCTGAACAGTGTTAAGAGTGGAGATGTCTGAAACTGGACTAAGACTCTGTAAGCAGACAGTGGTGTCCTGCATCCAGAAGCATGGTCAAGATGGCCTTGGACAACAGTCCTATAGTTGGATACAGCCATGGTTAGTGATAGTGACTGCAAGATAGGGTTAGGATGGCACCTAGAATTTTGCCCGGTTTTGGTGCTGGGTGGTACTGTGGTGAGTTTAAGGGATGAGGACAGCTCTGGCTTGGACATGGTTGTTGCACTGCACATCTCTGACTACAACCTCATGGGGCTAAGATAGGCAGAATGGAGTTAGAAAAATATTTGTTTCATGAGGAAACAGTTTCATGAACGTGCAGAAATTAATTTCCCTTCATTTTATTCAGTGTTGCACAGAAATTAAAATGATGGCAAATACTCAAGAAATATAAGCTTGTTATAATGAACAGATGGCAGCTCAGTGAAAATTTGTATGAAGAAGATCACCAGTCCTTTTGTTTACAACACATACATGTCCCGTTTTGTTTTAATTATGTCCTTGTTTTTCCACCCAGGCTATTCACTTAAAAAAACAACAAAAACAAACCCCACCACTACAGTGTTTATGTCAGCAAAGCTAATAAGCAATCCGCAAACTGGAACCATGTAAGCAAATGCTCATGAATATTGAGAACTTTCTGATAGATGTGTCTGCCTGTGTTGTATGGATCTATCTTGATGTCCCTTATGAAGTCAAAGGAAGCAAGAAACAAAATCATCATCAGTAGCTGTCTGGCCAGGAGCTCAGTGCTTTTCTGCATATTTTTATGTTATGCTTTGTTAAATCCATTTAAGAGTCTTATGTTTATGAGCCTGAAATACATGAGAGGAAAAAAAAACAAATCCTTTCCCTGTTGTCAAAGGCTGTATGTTTAAGACAGGATTTAACCAGTTTCTAACTCTTTTATTGTCTGGTATACTTTACACTGTAAATGGCAACATTTAATTACAGGTAATAAACACAGAAGCAGCTAATAGGATTATCAGCACCAGCTTTCAGTGCCTTTTGCTCTCTGGTAGAAAAGGGAAAGGTGTAATATATTACTGTGGCCTCAGCAGAGAGCCACAGTAAATGTACAATAACGACAGGAGGACTTGAAGGATGCGTATATGAAAAGAAAAACTATTTATTCATCTTAAGCTTTATTTGTAAGAACCTTCTGCTGCTTCCCATGGCTGCAACACCCTCTAGTGACATGCCCGGAAGCAGCGGCTGGGGGACACGGTTGAGCTTTGGTGTCTGGTGCTTACACATGGGACATTGGAGCACGGGGCCCTTTGGGGCTGCTGTTGGGCAAAACAGCTGGCAGAGCTGGCAGCAGGGAGTGGGTGCTGGAGGGGGCTGAGGTGCTGCCCTGTGCCTCCTGCGGCAGGGGCTGAGCTGAGTTTGAAACCTGAAAAATTAAGCTGAGAAAATAATGCCATCAGCCTGCCAAAGCTTGCAGTGAGTTTGGGAATAAATCAGGTACAAAACATAGTTTCCAGAACCTTAACTTTCTTTCTGGTTTTATTTTTTTTTTTCTTAATATAGTGTTCAGTTCAGAAAAATAGTTTCAATCATCTAGTTCATTTCTAACCTTGCTCAGTGATTTATACTAAACCCTTGAGCTATTCCAGTCTAGAAATGCCCAAATTATAATAGACTTTTCAGCTATTAATACTGTTCAGTCAGTTTTAAGCAAGGTTTAACAACCTACTTGTACATAAAAAAACCAAGGCAAATATGACTAGTTACGTTTTACTTAAACCAACATCCTTACTGAAACAAAAATTCGAAGTCACCAGTGTGCTTATGATGATGAATTTCTTGTGGTGTGTTATATATTACTTATATTAAAATAATTTAATGTTTCAGAGAAGCACGTGGAACCTGCAAAGTTTTAAAACTCATTACTATCAGCATTACTGTCAGCAGTATATACATGGTACCTTGTGCGTACATAATATTTCATGCTGCGCTTCTGCTTCATTCAGTGAATGCAAGGGACAGAACCTGTAAAATTAACAGCTACTTACTCTGATCTGTGTCTCCAGGACTTGTGTCTGTTGTAATCTAACTCCAAGTGCAAAATTATTTGGTTTCCATCATCTTTCTAACTGCTTTTCAGCAATTTGGGGTAGTACATTGTTGAGGAAAGGGGTGGTGGGTAGGGGAGATGTCCTATTGCTCCCCTTTGCCGTTCAGAAACTGAGGCACAGTATTTTGACATCAGTGTCAAAAATAGACTTTAATTCAGATTGCCAGTATAGAAAGTGTATGACATGATGGTTTTTTTTCAGACTACTCAGAATTTCCCAGGGCTGTGGGAATAATTTTAGTCTGCTTCAGTTGCTCTGTTCTTCTGAAATATGACCTCGGAGATCAAGCTGTGAACACATAATATAGAATATGTGATTGGAGACAGTCTTTCGAAACTTAGTTTCAGTCATTTACTTGTCATCACACAGTTAATCTGTGTTCCTTCAGCTGCCTTCCTCACAGAAGCAAACTTCCTCCTCCTAAAATGCCCTGCCTCATCCTCTTCGTTTGTGCCAACTTCATAAATATATCAGTGAAGTGATCTAGATGCTCTAGGCTTTCAGTACACAGCCTGGGATGAGTTTTATAGCTCCTTTACATGTGTGTTTGAAGAATTGGAGGAAAAGAAAAACAACAGAATGCCATTACAGATATGTGTCCAGCATGGCTGGGCTGACAGCCCTGAATCTGACTTTCTTGTGTTCTAAGGCTATAAGATTGAAGCCTTCTTTGTGTTATCCTTTTAATAACACTATGTCTAGCCTCTGTGTATGTAATGTAAGTTCTCAGGACTTTAGGAAAAAAAAACAAGATGAAAAAAAGACATTGTGCAAAACCAGCTGTTTGCTTTGTTCTCCCATCCTCAGCTCTTCATTTCTCTTTACTTCTCTGTGCCTGGAGTCCACCAGTGGAGCATGCCAGTTACTTTGCATAACCAAAGGTAAGTTTAAGCAGAAACATTGCCTTTTAGAAGGAATCTTTAGTGCACAAATGGGAGAGAGGGCTAGATGGACACAACTTTTTTTAAACCATTAGATTTAAGATATCCTTAGATTTGAGAAGTTATCAGCCTGATAACACTATACTTCTATTTTAGTTCATTTCTACTGCATAGGAAGCTTAAATTATATGTCTTGTTTTGTTATTTTGGTTTTTGATTTTTTTTTAATAGTGTTATCCTCAATTTGGAAAACAGATCCATTAGTAAATACTCAAGGCTTATTCTGTGCTGCCTTGTGCTGTGCTCTGGTGGAAGATACTTGGTTCCTCATAAGGACTGTGCAATATCTTTAGATTCATGGGATAAAGACCAGATTCTTTTTGCCATTGCTTTCTCAGGGTACTCTGGTTTGTCTTGGTATAGACTTAGGGCTTGTTCTTAGCCATCATGGCCAAGCTCATGCATTTCTAGAATCTTTCAGTTTGTTCAGTCACAAGCTACTTGTCTTTGACAGTGATAAAACAGCTTTACATTAGACTAGCTGCATGTCCAGAGTTGTAGGGGCAAGTTACTGCTTTACCTCTATATATCCTCTTACCTATCAGTCTATTTGAGATGTAGAACAAATTGGTCAAGCTGAAGACAAGGATTTTCTTTTATCCATTTTGCAGATTCCTGCCATGAGATGACTTCAAGATGCCTTTATAGATTAGTCATAAAGCTTACTTGAGGTCCATGTGTTTAATACCCTTTGGGGAAAAAGAAAAACCCAAAACAAAACCAAGTTGGTCTGTATGCTGCAATATCCCTTAAAATTTTCAAAAAGGTTTGGTTATGAACATTAATGACATAAAACTGAATCTTTATGTCAGTGAGTTTCAGTGGAGAATGGGGGCTGCACAATTTACTTCTGCAGGGCAAGCCACCCATAGGGGAACCAGCAGAAAGCATTCTTCATCAAAGAACCATCCTTCATTGCAGCTCAGGCAGTTATGAGATCCAGTGTCTCCCTGCAGAGAAAACTTGAAATGACCCACAGACTTTTCAGACTGCCAGGCCGCTGTTGTTTTCAGTGTCGGATTGAGAAAACTGGAGCTTTGGTAAAGTTCCCTCTTATTAAAATACTGTTTTTTCAGTCAGGGTCATGAACACTTGACCTCCTTTATTCTCTCAGTTTCAAAGTTTACTCTCTTGCTTTGGTGAACTTGTGTGAAGCCATCACATGTAGTTTTGTAACAGCAATACAACTAGGAGATATCTATCAAAAATACCAGTAAATTCTATTAAAAGGTTACTTAGCTGTATTTCTCCATAACAACTAACATCATACTCCAAGCCTGCTGCAGTTCTAAATAAACTGTTTTCTCAATATGTGTAAACTGTGGTGCCTTTTTGCCCATCAGCCTTTGTAGATCCTTACATTCCTGCCTCTGATCCTGTAGCATGACAGCATTAGGTTTAAGCTGAGACTGTGAAACAGCTTCTGCTTGGTCAGTCAAACACAATAAGTAATTTTTTTGTGCCCAAGCACTCAGCATGCCTCAAAAAATCCAATTCAGACCAATTTTTTAAATTTCACAGTGGTCTTGCACACTTCTTCCCAAATGGCAGGCTTGCAGCTCGGGTTGTACAGGTTGGGGTGAATTGGGGAACTGTTGTAAACCTTTCATCCCTGACAGCAGCTCAGTTCCTCTGCTGTGGGAGCCTGACTCTTACAGCTGCAGCCAGTCACTATAGTCTGGACTCAGTCTCCTGCCCTGAAAGAGAAGGTGACAGCAGGCTGCAGATGATACAAACTGTCTTGCAATGCTCCTGAAATTACTATTGCAGTTGGAGGCTTGAGAAATACTGTTCTAAGTTAACTGAATGAGGAAAGTGTCCTTAAATTTGATAATATATCCCTGGTTCCATCTCAGCTGCTTAAAATGTTTGGATTAAACATGAATTAGAAATAAGATAAAATGACCTGTATTTTTTAAGCTTTAATTAAAACAAAGGAAAAAAAAAAGATTGCTGCTTTCCAATGTGGCATGATGATTGTGGGTTTAAGTGTGATTTTTTGATTTTTCTGGCATTTGCATAGAACCATAATAAGAGCTGGCTGGGTTAAACTGTTTATCTGTAGTGGTATTGCTGAAGGTGTGTAGTTGAACCTATCTTGTTAGAAAAGTGCTTAATCTGCTACAGTCTTTTCTGATTTAGTGAACTGAAACAAACTATATGAAGAGGCGCTGGATAATGACAAAATAGGTACAGGAAGGCATATGTTGGAGCTGGTGTAAAGATACCAATCTCTACTGGTGAAAAAATGCCAGTAAAGCATTAAGTATAGATCAGGCCTAAAAATAGTATTAACTTGAAAGATAATGCATTGAAACAGTGTTAAAGGTTTATTACAGTATGAAGTGAAAGCTTAGGATCTGACAATATCTTATGAAATAATACTAAGCAGCGTAGCACTCTTATGGCTATGGGGATTTCAGCTCTGGTTTTCTGGGGAAATTTAAAGCTCAACAAATAGTGAAGCAAGGGGGATTTCTGAATTGATAAATATTGCATCAGATTCTGAGGAGACAGTTAGGATTAGCTGAAGGGAAAGCACAACGTTTTGTTATAAAGTACACTAACACAAGTTTTCTGACACTTCCAGCAAACAGCAGTGTGCAGTAGTGATGGGTAGTGTTTTACTGATGTTGCTGTCTGGTTGTTGGTGCGTATCCTTACTTGTGTAGTCACTTCCACATAAATAACTTCTAGATGACATTAAAAGCACATTAATGCATCTTTTTTACCCTGTGAAAACTACAGAATGTCAAAGAAGACACCAACAATTTATTTGCATAAATGCACTTTTTGCTGTAGAAATGTAAAGTTATGAAAAGCCTCAATTTCCTCACCAGTCACAAGTAATAAATAACTTAACTGTATCACATTATAGCCATTTAACAAATATTCCCAAACCAGCAGCAACATTTAGCTCTGTGAAATAGATTTGTTCTGGACATAAATCAAGGAGAGCGGAATACATATACCTCGGCCCTTGTGAATATATGTGATAGAGTCGTAGTAGGTGACTTGAATTAAGATGGAGCATGTGTATAATGAGTATCCCCCGGACAGGGATGTTTATATACATTTCCTCCCAACCTTCTCTTTTCCCTCCCTCCCAAATGCTGTTTATTATGGCTTTTTCTCACTGATAAGTGAATTTTAAGGTTATGTTGCAGTTTTCTCAATACTGGATGAATGTGTGTAATATATCTCTCATAAAACGTTAGTGTGCAGATGGGACTGAGGAAACTTTTTCAGTTTATGAAGCCATCGTTAGTAATATCTACCACTTATGAATAATAAAAGAAAATGGCCTTTGGCAAATTTTAAGAGTTTTGTTTTGCTTTCTGTGGAAATCCTTGAAGAAAACGAAAGCTCTGAAATCAGATGATCAAAGCTTGTGGTACACAGTTTCCCCAGGTGCAGTCACATACAGCGTCTGTGATTGACATGGGTGATACCTTTTGCACATGCAGCAAATCCTTTTGTCGACTCTTTTTTTGTTGCCACTGCTCTTATATCAAGGGGTAAACCTCTGTTGCAGTCCGTTTTCATTCTGTATTTTTAAGGAGCAGACAAAGATGGGCTTGGGTGCTACTTTCTTTTTATTTGTTCTGATTAATGCACCATATATACTTGTCTGTCTTTGTGACTGCAAATGAAAGAAGATAGCAGATAGTAAGAATAAATGGAAATAAACGGTTAGTAAACACAATCTGGAATAAAGATTGACCAGAGGAAGAAAAGTAAAAGATAAAAATCCACGTTTTCACTTTATTAGGAAATAAATGGAGGTGAAAGGTAACTTTTTGCCTTATAACTGGAGCTGTAAACAGATGGGAAAACCTGCCTGATTCTGGGCTATCAGTGCCTCAGGGAGCTGCCAGGAGACTGTTTTGAGTGTATATTGCACTGCCCTGTACAAAAGAGATATGAAGGTTTGGAGGCAGAGGGGAAGGAGAGCAAATTCTTGGTGTGCTGTCACTGATAAGCTCCCACTGCTTGGTTTTGAAGAGCTCGCTCTGACCTGTGCAGGAGATCATGCTTGTGGAAGCATGATTCGCAGCTATCTGCCAGGAGTTCAAAGCAGATGAGCCTGGCAAAATGGAATTAAAGTAACTGGAAGAATAGCAGAAGTTTTGTGTTTCTCATTTATGAATCCACATGTGACAAAGAGCTTCTCAGCTCCAAGGTAGTTCTGAGCATTTGGAATTGAAGGAGCTACGAGATGTCAGTGGGGGCACTTTTTTGGCATGTGAATTGTGCTTTGCTTTGCCATGCCTGTGGTGCTGCAATCTGTGTGGGGTTGCCTGGGACCATTTTGTATTTGTGAGAAATTCAAGGATATTGGCAAGGAGGAAAAAAAAAATCTACTCTGTCTCATCCAGAAGTACCAATGAAAATACCAGAGGAACCTGTCACAGTCAATGAAAAACTACAACAGGGATATATTGACTGGTGCTATGTGATGAAAGATTCAGTAAATGAATAACTTGGAACATGTGAAGGTTGTGGAGAAAAAATCCTTGGGTATCAAACACTAGCATTAATGTTTCAGTAGGAAGGAAAATGAGAAAGTGACTGAAGCTTGCATCATTATTCGCTGCTAATTTTCAAGAACTGGAAAATGATGAAAGGAAATTTTACAAAGAATGCAAAGATGCATTCTTGCCTTACACATAAGATAACCAGGAATTTCCTGCAGACTTTGGAGACTTAAGCAAGTGGTATTTGATCCAAAGTCTTCAGTTTTTGAAAGAAAAATGAAATATATGCCTCAGTCAATCTTTGACAGCGCACAAAGTTGCTTTTGTTCATGTTTTGATTTACAGAGTTAGTCTCTATCAGACATCTGTTGCTGGATGGATTAATAACACACAGTATTTATTTCCTGGCATGGCTTTGCAAACTTCTCAGTGAAAGAAATAAAAATATCAGTGAGTATAAATTGCTGCAGCATTTCAAGTAAGAAAACCAAAGTTCACTAATCAAACAGTAAATTATTAAAAATTCCTTATTTATAACAACAAAGAGCAAGAGGGAAAATTATAGATATTTCTAAAAAGAAATAGTATACTTGCATCTATATTTATATTGACATGTTCTGCTTCCAATTTGTTGAGTATTGTGATGGAACTTCTGAGAAAAGCAATGTCATAACTCTGCAGAGTCAAGGATCTGTACCTAGTTTTAAGCATATAAATAATATGACTGACTCAAGTAGGCTTTAATGGAGGTTTAAAATTGTGTTGAAAAATTTTGTTATAGCTGGGGCCTTATTTTCTTGCTAATTCACAAGCTTATCAAATATCAAGCTTTCATGTAATTTGATTTCATTAGTAAGAAGTGAAATGAGTGCTGTCAGTGGGCAAGGTAAGAGGGGGAGAGGTTAAAAATAAAGCACTTGAGACAGATGTTTGAAGTCAGTGCTCTAACTGGAAATTCAGAGTGATTTTGAAACGTGCAGCATGTCACTATTACCTTCTGGTTTATGACTTTCAGGACCAGGTTTTAGTTTTATCCAAATAGTAAGTAACTCTTGAGATCCTATTAATTGAATACAAACAGATAAGATACATGCCACAGGTTATATGACTTTTGCAAATTTGGGATGCTTACTGCTGAAATCTGTCTTATCATGTAAATACAATGTAGTCCACTTGTTATGTCAGTTTTCTTCCTATAAAAAGAAAAGAAGGAAACATTTGTGGATACTTGTATGTAAATTTCTAGAAAAATATTCAACATAAAACTAAGCATACTAACATCTATAGCGACTGATAATGCAAAAAATTCAGACATATATATGTGTACATGGACAGGTACAGACAAACCTCAGCAATTCATTCCAAGCTGGTTAGACATTGCACAGTTCCAGTCTGAAATCCATATACTAATGTAAATGTGGTGAATTAAATTCTTACTGGCCCAGGAACAATAATGTGCTCATATGAACAGAAGGCTTACACATGAGATTTGACGAGAGTAGGCATGTTGGGCCACCTATGTGAATCATCCTTAACCTTTCTAATCAGGAATGATAAAAGAATGGGATTGAAACTTTAGTATTGAGCTTTTGTAGACTGTAAAACTGGAGATCTTGAGTGACAGTATAGAGTCAGCAATGAGTAAAGATTTGGTTCCTGAAAGAGTAATGAGCATACTTTTTTCTCACTTGAACTTGCAGTGTTACACTCAAAGTTGTTGTACTCATGTCTAAGCGTGTTCTTAACTATTGATCCATTAAGAACTTGAAGAGGATTCTGCCATCAGCTAAATCAAAGGAGCTAACTGTGTTCACAAGAGAGCTAGAGCTAATTGTATTGCCTGATCATTATTCTTTCAGTATAGAGAAAGGTGCAGAGTACCATGACTCTTTATGTCAGGATTTCTTGTAAACCACCTTCTCTATTCTGATACAAATGATTTACAGTAAACCAAAATTATTTTCAAGAAGGGCTACTCACAGTGTTTCTAGTCAGTCTTTAATCAGCTTCAGTTTTTCCTGTAGGTCTTGGTATAAATTTTCAGTACTGAGAAGATTTATATACTAAAGGTACCAAGATTCTTGTATAATGAATTCCCATGTTCTTTAAAACTACTAATCAGTGAAGACACCTTTTCAAAATTACTTTCTATAACATATGTTGTATGCTGCTTACTTCAGAGATTCTTGAGATTTATTTGAAACATAATTTTCAGACTTCACTAACTTCAAAAGTTAGACTGCCTTTAGAGACATTTTTTTGTTACCCCATTTTGCACTGCAGTTGTTCACTGCACGGAAATATGTTGAAGATCTTATGTCTTATTTGTGTATAAACATAATCAGAAGCCAGGGGATATTATACCTGGCTTTGATAAATTCCATTCAAATTGAAAAGTGGTGAAAAGAACATAAAATTATTACTTACTTTATTAATTTCTAGTCCAGCTAATAGGAAGCAAATCTTCATGGAACCCATATTATTTTGTTACCGTGATAGCATTTTAATGACATTCCTCTAAAGCATTAAACCAAAATTGAATGCCCTATTGACACATTAGTGTTTAATTTCAGTTCAGTTTTAAATTGCAAACCACAGTTTGATATAAATTCATCCCTCTATGTGATTATTTATTAAATAAATTGGTTACTTTATACAGGCATGTGCAAATATATGCACATATGTATAAATATAGAAATATAGACTGAAATAATAATATAAGGTAAAGAAATGTACTGGGAAGAATACTGAATAGCCAGAGATTCAGGACTGTAATGATGGGATGTATTTCACACATCCTATGGCTTTCCAGTCCCATGTTTAGAGCTGAAATACAATCGCCCCATTGAAAATTCTTCTTCATAAAGAAGACAAGGTTTCTTTTCAGGATCTTCTAATATTTTGAGTAATGATGGCAATGTATTTTGACCAGTAATGCTGGTAAAATGTATTTGGAAGCTAAGCTGATTCAATTCCCAGAAGAAAAAAAAACCATAATCTATTATCTCATTAAAAATAGGATGTCAAAAAGGGTATAATAAGCATAGTTACCATGTAACATCTGTGTTACATCAGCATAGAGTGCAGTTCTGGAGGTAGAGAAATACGCCTTATGGGAATAAAAGTAACCTGTACATATTTCTTAATCTCTTACTGAAAAACTATCACACATTTCCTAGCACTTCTAAAATTCTACTAGGAGATATAGTGTGTAAGTCACACTGTCTGACCATGTCAGAAAAGTACCTGCTCATATGCCATAAAGGCATCTGAGTTTTAATATGGAAACTTTTTTTCGACCTTGTATGTCAACAGTCTTCCTGTTAATGAAATTTATCATTATGGTGCCTCATTTTGATGATTCTTACTCATTTGAAGAGGAATTTTCTTTGATGATGCATATTATTTACTCAAAATAGAAAAGAAAGAAAACAACTATTTTGGGAAGCAAGTAGTTTTCCAAGAAACTGAGCATAAGGGATTCGTTTAAATTAGCAAAATGAATCCTCTTTTGAAAGAGAAATAAAAGTAACTTTACATAATTTTCTCAAAGCAATGCTGCTAAATTTAGATCTGGTTGGGGTATATTCTGAAGAGTTTCAAATTTCAGAAGCTTTCAAACCCAGGACTTTTATTTTATCATTAAGGGTACAGGTACACTTTGATAAAAGTTCCTCTGAGCTATACTGAAGCTTTGGAGGGCTCTCAGCTCTTCTGCAGCTGGGTTTCCAGTTTCCTGTGCTATGATAGCCACCACAGCCAGACCTTCCAAGGATGCAGTCAGGGAGTGACTGGTACAGTTCAAATCCCTTCTGCAGAGAGCCAGTGGTTTTGCTATCAATTGAAAGAAAATCAGCACTGCAGTATTACTTTGTAGATTACTCAGCTCTAATGAAAGTAGAGTAGGCAACAGAATCATTCTACTGGCATAATAAAAGATATTAACTGAAGAAAATGACCCTGCAGGATATACTAATTCTCGCTCACTGTTTCATGCTGCCAGTTTCTTTTCCTCACTCTTTCTGTATGATTAGATAGCTTCTGCAGCATATGCTGGAGATAACTGATAGAATTATTTTGGACCATTTAAAAACAGTAGGTTTTTAATCTTAGTCTATGAACAAAGACATCGATGTGTAAAGCAAGTGAACCTGAACTACACAGTACTAAAATCAGCATATGCTACTTTGAAATACATCTCATGAATTCAGGGACTTGAATTCTGCATTCAAGGTTGGCAACACTGGAGATCCCACAACCTTTCTTCATTGCTTCTCCCTCCAGTCTCCATACACATATGCTATTGGTAGTAGCAGTCAAACAAAGCTTTTGTTTCTATCCTGGAAGGCACCTGCCTATGGAAGAGAAAAGATTTTATCCTCAAAGAAATTATTACATTCAAACTTGTAATATCAATATTGAAAGATGTAATTTAATCTCACAGGAGCTTCTTACAGAGGAATAGTCTTCTCCATGAATGCAGGTAGTGGAATTGGGCTCAAAGAAAATGCTGTGATCAGACTCTTCTTCTGTTTTCATTAGGAGCTTAAGTTTTACCAATGGTGAATGTAGGTGAAGACTTTGCTCCAAAATGCTCCCTCCCACAGCACACACGGCTGACAGTTCTGAAGTGCACTTATCCATCACAACAAACCTGGTTTGCAGCTGTTAGGTGTATAAACTGGGACACGCAAGTGGAAGTAAATAGATCATGTTTCATTGAGAAAGGTATAGACTATGTATAGTGTAAAAATATATTAGCAGTCAGGTCAGGCCATAAGTTGGAAGCACAGGAAGTGAGATGAAAGTGTGATGCTGCTAACAACAACAACAGCTCTTTTTCCGTTTGTTAAAACCACACTACACACATTACTGGAAAGAATGTATGAGTGGAGAATTTGGTGCAACAAGAATTTATTGGGCAAAGTACTTCTAGAAATGCATCAAATGATGTAATGCTACAATTAAATTTTGCAGATTAAACCTGTATGCAATCATTGGCATTGTATGTCATAAGTTTCATAGAGTTAGCCATAGACTTACTGAATCTCAGTGCGGTAAATACCACTGTAATTGTCTAAATGCCTTTAACAATCTATTTGCTATTGCTTTGTGCTGAAGTTGTAATTTAAATGCTTTATTCTTTTTTTTCCAATTTTCTTGGAATTTTGTAGATCCTGCTGCTATGGAAAAGGGTATATAGGAACATGTAGAAAAGCAATCCCTCTAGCGTACTGGAAAAGAGTGTCCTAATTCTAGCGGTCATCTCGACATTCCTCAGTGCAGACTTGAAGAAGGCTTTATTGAGTTTTAAAATTATTTAGTGGTACACTTTTTCATCATTCCAGCTTTTTCACATTTTGCTAGCTAAACAGTGCAATTCTTAATTAAAACTGTTAATTAAATTCTTAATGAAAAATGTGACATATGTGGAAAAATGCTGGTGCTTCAGAAGTTTGTACAGTAATGTAGAAAAAAGTAAGCATTTTGTAATCCCCTGCAGAATAGAAATTCTGTTTTTCAGCTCTAATCAATATTTGCATATTTTAAACATGTTTCTTACATTTATCTTAAGCAATTATTATTTTTTTCCCAAAAAAAATATAGGTAAATATTCAAAATCTAAATTTTTCAGCTTTCTTGATCTGGATTTTGTGCCATTTCTGGTATTTTCCCTTTGAAAAAAAAAATCTCTATTACCTATAAAAATATATTCAATTTTAGCAATTGCTTATACAAGCAATACATGGGTTTAATGGAGATTTATGACAATGAAGGTGAAAGAAGAACCAAGTCCCAGTGTGAATCTTTGTAAAGGATGAAACAGATTGAATTCTCCAGGTGTGGAGTTAAACTGCAAACCCTATCTTAGTGAATTACAGACTATGGAGGAAGCACATATCAGTAATTTCAACTCCAAAACTGTAAACAGATTAAGTTAGGTTAAATTAATCAAAACCCTTGCTCTTCAGCCCAGTATCTGGTATTGCTTTGTTTCAGAGAAAAACCTTACAGTTTCAGTTTCTACTGAGTTAGTTGTTTAAGTCATCCTATTGCAAATACCTTTTTGGTAGAATGTCCATACAATCAAGTGGATGTGAATTGAAGATCTCATTGGCTTGATCTGAGTGCTTTTTCTTTGCTTGATTTGAGAAGAAACATATGCAGCAGTGGATGCAATCTAAGGACTATGTAATATTACGTTCTGGAAATGTTTCCATTTCACTAGTCTACATGGAAGGTGTTGAATGCATTGCTTCAGGTATGTCACGTGTTTCATAATTTACACTATGAGATAAGAATCATGAAAGCCTTATAAAGTGGCTCTTAAAGATTGATGCTTGTAGGCAGAAATTACTCTTTGTGTTTTGCTGAATAATAAATTAGTCTTGTTTCAAACTTTCCATTGCTCACATTGGTCCACTCTTCATGCACGAAGACAGTGGAACTAAATCCTACCAGACGAGTAGGAGGCTGCTCTTACTGCCTTGATTTCAAGGGGTTTACTCCTAAACTACATCATGACACATGAGAAGGAATCCAATTCCACAATGCACCTTTCTAGCAGACCTTTCATCTGCTAAATCTGACCTTTAGCTTCAGTTTTTCCACCCTCTAATATCTCTGTGTTGAATGACAGGTTTATGATTAGGGGACAACCGAAATGTTCAGGGAAATATGAGTTGGCTCTAACCTTTGGTATTCTGGTACCAAGAGGTTTTTAGACCTTCAGACTTCCTGTGACCCACTTTAGAGGAAAAGTCCTATCTAACATTTTTAATAAATTTTGAATAAGCATTGAGTTTGGAAAAAAGAAAAAAAAGATCTTCAAATGCTTGGACCCTGGGAAATCTTTCTCTCCCTAATTGTGATTCAGCAGTTCCTTCACTGTCAAACGTGTGATAAATGCCAAAGCGGCAAAAGCACGTTCTGCTCACTGTGAAGTTAAAGGCACGTTTGCCTTTAGACCTGTGAATTTAATATACAAGTTTCTAAGCGAGCCCTACTCTTTCTGCCTTAACATCATTGATCTGAGTGAAAAATTTAAAGCTTTTATTTTCCTTTTTTTCCCTCCATACATTTGTCTGCTGGGAACGGGCACAGCTTGTATGTGACGGGAAAAAAATCTTTTGCTACCCTAAAGTATGTGGGGTTCTTTTAGTAAAACAGTATTGAAAGTTCAATGTCAGTAGCACTTAATCTCAAGAAGATCAAGAATTCATGGCACTTATTTTCATACATAACTGACAAAATGTTATCTGTTCTAACAAAGGAAATGAAAGATTTGAACATTAATTTGTATTTTATTGAAAATGAAGTTGTCTGCCGTGCTTTCATTAATGCATAGAATAAGAAGAACTGAGATTTTCTAGTATTTTATTCACCTTTTTACTTTCTTTTTACTCAAACAATATTGTGAAAATAAAGTGAGAACATCAGAGGCTGGTCTCCAGACACTTAAGCTTTTGTTATCTCTTATTCACCTTGTTAAAGGCAGTGACAAGTAAAGGGAAAGACACAGATTCTCTTTCTGAAGGAATACCCCTTTCCTGAAACTATTTTTCTGGCCATTTATCGTCCTCTGGTGAAAGAGGGAGAGACCTCCCGAAATATTCAGGAACAAAAGATTACAGGAAAATCAGGTTCAAATACAGGCTCTGTTGCTGATGAAAGAGATTTGACCTTGCATATTGCACATCTTAGGTAAGAAAAACATCAGGCTTTCAGAATCCTCTGGCCTCCAAGGCTGAGAGAGAGAAAAAAAAACCCCAACCAAACCCAAACCCAAAACAACCAAAAACCAAACCACCACCAGCAAAACACAACCAACCAATCAAAATAAACCGCAAATCCCCCCTAAACAGGCCTTGCTGATGTAGGCTTCTCTAGTCCTTTTCAATGTCTTTCCTCCCAGTATTTTAAGAACATTCATGCATTAACTCATTCTAGTTAAAATCAGGGGACACTTCAAAGCTGCAAACAGCTTATAACCCCAACCAATTCCACACACTTGCTTACCTCTATATAAAGAGACGTATCCTTTAAGAAACTCTGAAAAAACCCTGTTTCTCTGCTATTTTGAGTTCAAAAAATCTCACAGTAGCAGCCTCCTAAGGAGATGTTATGTGGTATTTACATTTAGTATTGATCAGTCATTGTCAGCATTGCCTGTATTACCCTGGAGTGTGGCCCCAGCCAAATAACTTGAGAGAAACAGAGCTGGGAACCTTCAAGCAGGGGTTCCCGCAGTGCAGCCAAGAAACCTTTTAATGCAAGTTAGGAATGAAGAATGACTTCTAAGTACTTGTAGCAATTAAATAATTAGTTTTGTTCTTGACTGGCCCAAGCCACAGTAGTTGTGAGTTATTAACTCTGCTCATCTATCCCTTTCCCTTTTTTGTCCTTGTTTGCTCCCTAATTCCAGGGGAAACTGTTTTCACCTTGAATTGTGGCATGATGTGGGAGTTGGCAGCTTTTATCTCTACCTGGATTTCACCGTGGAAACATTAAGTGATTAGAGCAGTTATGTGTTACATAGTGGTTTGTAGGGTGTGTTGGAGATAAGAATAAGTTGCTAACTGCCCACAGGATTAATAGCCTGAGCTCTTAGAAAAACAGATATTCTAGAAACTGCCAACTGTTTTGCGGGCAATCTTGATTCTGTGCTCTATTTTAAAGTATTTAGGAAATTTCCTAGTTAAAATTAAATGAGAGAAAGCAAAGCTCTTCTAGTTTACATGAAGAGAATGTTCTTACTGTTTCTTGATGTATTTTACAAAGATTGGGGGGGAAGTTATTTTAATGTTGTTTTTTTTTCTCCTTTTGGGGGCATGCATGAATGTTGGGTTGCAGTAGTTGTGTCACACACATCCTGACATGTGGTGATGTTTTCACCAAGGGTGATTACTGGATGTACCCTTGGGAAGCCCCTGCAGCTGAGGTTTGCCCCAGGGAGAGCTGTGAGCCCTGACCCTGCCTCAACAGTTCATCCCTGAGCCTTCCTGCTGGGATTTCTTTTATTTTTCCCTTCCAGAAAAGTTTTCTTGCCTGCCTGAGCTCTATCTCTAGAAGCTTAACCTTGCTGCAGACAAAAATCCATTCAGATATTCAGTAATACAGCATGGACCACTTAGCAAACAGCCACACACTTAAATATATGCTTACATGAGCCTGAAACCCCAATTTTGCTGTGTTTTTTAACTCTGTCCCCATAGTTAAGAGTACAAAAGCCTAAGAAAATAGATCAGATAAAGAAGAGAATGCTGAAAGTGAACACTTCAATAGAAAAAGAAATCCAAGTTGTGTAAGGGAAGGGAAAAGGCTGATGCCAGTTTCCCCCAAAGGTTTCACCTTTGGCAGCGTGATGTCTCCGTGGGCTATTTGTTGGGGTGGGCTGACTGATAAGAGCAGACACATGCTCTGCTCTCGCTGTAGGAAAAGCAGGGAATGGGAAAGGTTTGTCTCCTCTGATTACCTGAGAAACTGTATCTGGTAATGTTCATTTTCAGAGCAGACTGCTACATGCAAGTTTAGAAATAATCCACAGAGATAAAGGATCCTGACTGCAGGCAGCGGGCATTTGCCCTGCTCAGTGTTCTGATATTTCTGTATTTTTTCATAAAGCAGAACAGTTTCAATAACAAAGGAGTGAAATTACTAACAGCACCTTCATATACCTCTTAAATTGTTTATTAGGATACGCTCTGGCATTTGATTCTTCTTAGGCAAAACCTGTTGTAAATACAGAGAAGTTTTGTAAATGGGAGACATAAACTTTGCTATTGTTTAAACAGAAACAGCCACTTTCTTTTCTATTTCTGTGCTCAGAAATGCCTGGTTCCTGCTAGAAAACCCTCAGGCTGCAGTAGGGGTAGGGCAGGGTCAGGCCTCGCTCTCTCAGCTCCTCATGTTAATTGCAGAATGGTTTGGGTTGAAGGGACCTTCAAGATCATCCAGTTCCAACTCCCCTGCCAGGGGCAGGTAAACCTTCCACTGAGCAGTTTGTACGTGAAGCTGCTCTAAGGTCTCTGTGGAGCCTTCTCTTCTCCAGGCTGAACAACTCCAACCTACTAAAACTAGAATGATGATGGATACAGCATTCCTTCAGCAAATAGGCATAGCAGAATGCTTTTTCCTTAGTAATTTTAATTTCTAAAAATGAGAAAATGAAATTTCCAAGGACCAGTTAACGTAAGAACAATGTGTAGACATACAAGTCTCAGAGGCGATGCTGTCTCTTCTCAGCATGCTTTGAGACATATCAAAACCCATCTATATAAAGGGTAGTCTTGTCTATCTCAAGCCTTTCACTTTGTTGTGTGGGCAGTTTATTTGACTTCTCTGTTAGTGTTATTTGGTTAGGACATTACTAAGGTTTCCTTTGCTCTAATTATTTCTAAATCTTAGTGATGACTGAGGTCTAAGACACAGCAGAAATAAACTTACACTTCCCAACTTCTGCAGTTCTTCTCTAGGCAAGGCTGGGCTTTGCAGAGGAGATGCTGTAATAAAGGAGGTTCTCACGGAATGTCTGCTCCCCTGGCCTGGACTGCTGTGATGGGGTGGGTATCATCCCTTGCAGTCCCCCTTCAGCTGCCTAAACCAGTTTGTGAGCTGCAGTTGAGGGTGAGCTATGTTTCAGGAATTTTCTCTAGGTTTCAAGAAACCTGGGGCCATTTGGGGATGTTGCAACAGAAGGCTGAGGGGATGGCAGCAGCCACTGCACCTACTGGGCAGCTGCTGAGCCCTGCAGGACCCCATTGCTTTGCTATTTCCCTTCTTTCGAGGATGTGTGATTCACTATTTGTTTGCTGTGGCTGTGTGCAGTGGAAAGGTGACCTGTGCTGTTTGTGCAAGCCACCATGGTGACGTGCTACTGACTCATGTTTGCATGCGTGTGTGTTACTCCATGGTATATCGGAGAGAAATCACTCCTTGTGCAGGCAGCCCTCATGTGCTTCTCAAAGACTTCAGCAGCAAGGTCTGAGGTGTGAAGTCAGGAACATGAGGGGTTGTAGGGACTTCAGAAGAAATAAAAACCTGTTTCTGCTGTAACAAGCCATGGCAGTAACGCAGCCCAAGGAGCACTGCATGTGGAGCCATAGTGGTATAATATCTACCAATACTCTGCAGCTCAACCCTCTCTATTCTGCCTTCCCAGCTCTTACCTGCAGCTCAAGGTATATGCCTAGGCAGTGGCTCCAGACTACATTAACAGCTAAAAGAGAAGTTTTATTTCAGTTTCAAGAAAGGGAAAAGAAAAATCCCAACAACAAAACCTTCCACAGCTTGCTCTCTTTTAGAGAAAACTTCCTTAAGTGATGTTGAAACACTTAGGGTTCTTGAACCTTCATTTTTTTGCTTTGCTTTCAGAAGATAATGGTGGTAGTAAGAAGGCACCTAACAGTGTAATTGCACATAGGTGTGTTTTATAACCATTTGAAGCAGCAGGTTAAGATCGCTGTGGCAGAAGAGAGGATAAACCAACTCCGTGGGAAAAGACCCCTGCTTTATCTCACAAAGTTAGTGCAGCTGTCAATGAAGGGCAAAAAGGAAGTTCAATCCTATTTAAAGTTAGGAAAGTGAGTGGAAGGTGGTGATCTTGTTTCTCAAGTATTTGATTGTTTTCATTTGTAGCTCAAGGTGCCTCTGAAAGGAGGGGTGGTTTTGGCTTGCCTGTTGGGAAGGAGAGTGGTGGGTGAGTAGTTTGTCTAGGGTTTTATTTGACTTTTGGGGGCTGTTTTAGGCACACTTTCAACTTTGGGTTAGTAGACTTGTTTGTTAAATTGGAGGCTGGATGATGTTTTGTATTCCTGCCTGTTTTTCATGTGCTGCTCTCAAAGTGATTAGGTAACAATTCTGATTCCCCTGAGGTTAAAAGCTCTGACATTCTCCTTTGTAAGGTAATAAGAGAAAGTGTAGCCACAGGAAGCAGCATCCTGGTTATTGTCTTTTGGGATTAATGACCCTGATGGCAATAACTGGAAATGCAAGGCAGGGAGGAATTAGAATCGCACAAGCAATGAAGCCTTGGGTTACCTTTTTCTTTGAATATGTATCTTCCCTGGAACTGCCTTCTTGCATATCATTCCCTAATATTCTCACTATATATTCAGTATGTAGCCAGTAGCATATTCACCAACACAGAATGACACAATTATGTAAATTCTGCAGTGTCTTGTACCCTTTGCGTGTTTAAGCAAACTGGAGTAAGTTGCTCTTTGACTTTTCTGACTAGTTGATACTACCTGACCCAGATGATACAAGCATAAGCAACTACGGGAAGCATCTGAAAAAATGGGATGCTCACTGAAGAGTGTTAGCTTTGAATTACAGAAGCCTGAAAATAACTTTGTATGTATTTGTGTCTTGGATGTACATTTACATGGACTTAAAGGGGTGCTGCAAATCTTGAGGATTTGTTTGTATTCAGCAGCCACTTGTTTTCTGCCTTGTGCTGTTCAGTGTAAGGGAGGAAGCTGTGGTACTTTTTAGGTTTGTTGATTTTGCCAGGAGAACTTGTACCCTTGTTTTCTCATAGAATTTCTTTCCCTCTGGTATCTGGGCATGAGTGGCATCGTGAAACAAGCTATTTGAAAGGGTTTTACCCTTCTATCTAGGAAAGCTCAGAGGTTCTTCTGGTCTTTTAATGTACTGATGATCCAAGAAGACATGTCCCTGTTGCTCTGAAATGGTGAGCTTGTTTTGAAGCCTCTGGTAAGTAAAATTGTTGCTAACAGAGCTGGGCCTGTAGCTGTTCACCTAGAGCATTCAGCTAGATGGTGTCGGTCATGACAGCAAATGGAGAATAGGTCATTTCTGAGGTTGCCAGAAGCTGTCCCAGCATGGGGCTTGTACACAAGGATTGAAAAGCTTTGCTGCCTCCTTCAAGTAAGCTTCTGTCTGTTCACTCCAGACATGGTCTAATTTGTTCAGAAGTCTGTGAAATACTCTGCCCTTTTTATGCCACTAAATAGAGTTACAATTTGCAAAGAAACCTGATGGCAGCTGAATTTTATCTTGGTTTATATTTGATTTCATCTTAACATTCTAGTTGCTACACCATTCATTTTTTGAAAGAACCATCAAATACTTCTTGCAAATAATTCAATGGAGCATAGCCACATGTGAAAAAATCTCAGGAGACATATTTAACCTTGTGAATCAGTTTCAATTTCCTACATGTTTAGTGCTTTATGAAAATTCATGTTTTTATCTATCTGCATCTTGCAAATTCTTCATTGTATTGAAGTTTTTCATTGAAAAAGTTCAAAAACTTGACTGATATTCTAACAACTTCTGCTCCTGAATGCTGATCAGCTCAGCATTAATGGGCAGACATTCCTTGTAGCTGCTATTTAACTTGAATGCTGTCAAAATAATAGTGTTTGCTACTCATGCACCTCCAATTTACTCTTGTTAATGGTGCTTTAGTTGTTTCTGAAATCATCCTTCAAAGATGATTTTAAGTGACATCTGTGTAGGCCTAAAGACTGGAATTGCCTTCTAAGTCATATCCATTTGTGCCCAGGGATTTAATTAAAATATTTTGAAATACAAAACGAGGAATAAAAAGCTTTGGAATATTTAGAATCGAGACTTTTCCCCACCCCCATTCAGCAGCTGTGCTCAGAGAGACAAGGGACTGTTCATAAATATGCTCTAATTGCCTTAATGAAGTTCATAATCACATGATATTGGAAAAATAGGATGGAGGTGATATTTAATGGGAAGAAAGAACCTCTGCTAGTTCTAATTACAAGCTGCAGTTTTAAGGCTCTCATCTGTCTTGAAACTTCTGAATTTTGGATGCAAGACATTTTATACCTCTGGGTTTTACTTTTTATTAAAACATACAAGCATTTTAGCAGGGTTTGCCCCATTTAAACAATATAAAACTCCATTGACAAAGCAGATTATTTAGATATAGAACTAAAGAAAAACAAGAGAAGTGTAGACATGGTTAGGAATTTAAAGTATCCCAGGCCTTTGCTGTCCTCTAAATTCAGGTAAAGCATTGAACAGAGGGGGTTCTTTGCTATTGAGAAAGAAAAGAGAACTGAAGATGCAGGACTAGGGTCTCTGTTAATACCTGTATCTTTAAGTCTGTAAGGGTAGTAAACTGCTGAATTTGTGTGACTGTGTAAACTACTTTCTTCTAATGATAAAGCTCAGACTGAATACTTTCTTCTGGTTTATCTTGAATTGCTGAGAATTTGCATGATTAATGGGGGGGAAAAGTTCTTAGCAATTGTTGCTAAGGGAGTGACCACCTGTATTCCCCTGGTGAGAACAACTGTCTGTATCTAAGCAAAGGAAATCTGGGAGCAACTATTAGTAGTGGCAAGGTTGCATGTGCTAGGAGACCAGTGTGGGATTAACTACAACGTTTGCTTGAAGGGAGTTTGCCTGTTGCAATATGTTGAGGTGGAGAGGTGAATTTTCCTAGCAGTGGTCTGAGCAGGCTTTGTATCTTGCTTTCTAATTATTCTTTTTGAAGTCACAGACACTGTAGATCAGTGTTCAGCTGTAAAGCGTAAAGCATGTCTTTTTTTCTTCTTTTATTCCCTTTGAATAACAGTATGCAGTACAAGGCAGCCCAAAGTCAATTACAGTGCTCTCCTGCTTATTTTATAGCTCCTGTCGTGTTGGTTTGGAAATACATTAGGGTTTCAGTTGTAATGTCCACCTTGTGTTCACCTCTGATCTTTTCTGTTGCAAACCTGTCATTTTCCCTGACCCAGTGTATCAATCACTCAGCCTAGAGGAAGTTGCATGTTTTGATTTAGTGACTCTGGCCAGAATAAATTTAATGCCATCTGCCATGATAGAATTTGTGTAATTGTTTAATCTCTAGTTTATTCTTTGTTTCATTGCTCTGTAAGTATGACTCTTAATAAGTTAATACTCAGCAGCTTTGCATTTCTAATGATGTAGGTCTCTTAATGTAATAATAATGATATGATATTTCAGTCTATTTCAGTGCCTTCTGTGTTTTGTACAGTAGGAGTATCAGCTGTACAGCTCATTACTGTGTTTTGTCCGCAGTCTAACATGTTGCCTTTTTGTTTGCAGTCAGCAGTGATTCCCAGGAATCTACCATATATATGTTCAGCTGCTCTGATGCAAGTTTTATTCTAGGAATTATTCTGGAGTAGCTAAATCAAAGAAACTACCTAGTTGTGTGCAAACTGCCAATCTGGCATAAAGGCTGAGGGTACAATTGCTTCCTGTAGTCTGAATGAATGAATGAATGTAGCCTGTTTGGTTTTAGAAACGTGGACTGTACTAGGTTGCTAAATGAGGCTGTGGAGTTAACACTGAGGAAAAGCTAATATCTGATGACAGCATGCAAGTAGAGGTACAGCTCAAATGGACTGTGGATCTATACAGGAGACTTTGCCTGGTGATGTTTTTATTGATCAAGGAGGCCCATAAAATGTAATTCTTCTTAGTTTTTAAGAAGGGTATTCAACAAGTTTGTCAAGTCTTTTATCTTAATAGCTGTATGATACATTCATAGCGTGATGATAGGTAAGCAAACAAGGTATGCTGACCTGGAGATCTGGATTTTAATCAGTGACTGGGTTTTTTTGTGTTGGTGGCCATTCTATTATGGAAAAAATAACAACAACAATAAAAATAAATAAACAAATAAAAAAACACAAAACCAAAAACAAACTAGCAAACCTTAAACAACTCCCATAACCCCATAACCTTTCCTCCAGCCCCCCTTTCCTTAAGGAAACATCACATTGCATATCCCTCTCTGTGTCATAGCATCCACTAGTGGTTGTAGCATGTAAATTTTTTTTCTGCTATTTGAAAAAAAAGTATGAAGCAGAGAGGCAAAACAGTTTTCTTTGTAGTCTCATCACATTTCCAAGGTGATATCTGCACTCCTTTTTTCCTCTGATGGTCCTGTGTAGTAAAACTTTCATGATTGTGTTTGGTTTAACAGGAGTCCTCACAGGGTACTCTGTTCCTGAAATATAGATTGTTACCCTTATCTATATAACAACATTAATTTTTAAAAACTTTGGATGTTCATCTTATCTGAGAGCTGCTTGAAATAGAAGAATAAAAGATTGAAGCTTAAGATACAGAACACTTTTTGTAGAATATAGCACAAAGAAGGATATTAACGTTTGAAGTGATTTTAGCTTTCCTGCACTCTTTGTGGGTCTTTAGCATTCTCTGCTCTCTCTAATCTCCACTGTATCGTTCAGTTCTTTTAACCTTAATTCTTTGTGCTGCACTTTGAGCATCAAAAAGCACATTCGATATCCAGAAAAACCTTCCCTCAGACGTTTGCTCTTCAACAGAATAGTTTTGAAACATGGATAGAGACAAGAATAAAGGAGTGCAAACAGTGTAAGGAAAGTCGTGAGTGTGGAGGGAAGAAAGGGGCTCTAATGAGAAAGATGGTGAAGGTATAGTGTCTGCATTGTAAGGAAAAGATAAAAGTCCATGTAACACTGAAATAACATTGTGTTTGTTATTCTAAGAACTTCATGCAGCATCTAATGGCAAACTGTGGTCTTGAAGCTCTTCTACACTCACCTAAAAGATTTCAATTCTATCTCAGCTTTCACCCTAACAAGCAGAAATTTTGCTCAGGCTTGAGGAAAACTATGGAAACTGTGAACATTGCTTTCTGTCAGCTGATCTGAGGCCAAGTTAAACTGCATCTAAACTTGACTACAGCTGTGGTCCTTGCCAGAGCTTTGCTCTGGAATGACAGCCAATGACTCAAGTCACCTTTCAGTTCCCTTCATCTGATTACTCTCTACATTATATCAATGTAGTTTTGCATCCTTTGTCTTATGTACAGCTCCTTGTAACTGAGTCTCCCAGCATTAGGGGAGCAGCTAGTCTTACTCTGAATACTTGCAGTTTCTGTAGTTCCTGATGTAGACACGTGCTGCTATGCTCTATAGACATTTTGACTTAAAATACCATCTTAAACCAGCTTTGTCCTCTTTGAGATGCTAGCATTTTGACAATGGTATGCAACACAGATGTGAAAATCTGTCTACAAGCTCTGTGTGAAATGTGTGGCTGAGTGAGTCATACAACTCCAAACCAGGGTAATGCCTGTGTGAATTTTGCCTCACAACTGAGTGTTCAAACATAAGCACTTTTGGAAGTTTAATAACTGAGCCATACATAGTAGGTAGTCTCAGTATTTATATCTTTAAGAGACACTACATGTCTCTTGAAAATAGATTTTTTTTATAAAAGATGGGCATGAAATTAAGAGCTTGGGAAAATTCTGGGGACCTAATTATGGTCCACAGAAAAGCTGCAGTATCTGAATTGTAAAGATGATCACACTAGTGCCACAAGAAGAAAATACGAATTAACTGAGGGAACTGTAGTTTTTAATTGTACTTTTTATCACCCAGAAGAGTCATTAAGGAAGCCTGACAAAAGTCATAAAAACTGTAAAAACCATTCCAGGAGATTGCACTCTTTAAAATTGAAAAAGGGAGCAAGACATGGGGAGAAAAAAAGCTAGTGAAGCTTTCTTTTTGTGTGAGCTTGCTCTCTGCAGGTGAATGTTTGACTGGGTTCATTTCACTTTTAATTCTTAATCTATATTCAAGCCGAAGTGTAATATCAAGTGGAAGAGAGAGGAGAAATGGAAGATACATCTTCTGAAAAAATGCACTACATATGGTGGGTTTTTTTTTCCCTCCCATGGAGTGAGAATTTGTCTATAAACAAAAGACACTTCTAAACCTTTGTATTAAATTTGATGCTGAATTTTTCCTTGCCAAGAAAAATAATGATGCATTGTAATAACACACACATATAAAGAAATAGCCCAGAAAGCAAAAAGAGCAGAAGAGCTTTTCCTCCTCCAGGAACAAAGAATGAACCTAAATTAAGAAACTACTAAAAAAAAAAGGGCCAGTCGGTTCTCAGTCAGGGTGTTCCCTTGAGAAGGATTTCTTGGAGCAGGAAGGTTAGAACACCAGATGCAGAATGCAGGTGAGTCTCAGCAGGGGAGACAAACATTGCTTCAGAAGGTGTTTGATCATGGTGGCCGCTTGCCTAGCAGAAAATGCTGAGTGCCCGCAACCCCTGATGTTTTCAATGGCAGCTAAAGGTACTTAGTGAGGCTTTCCAAAAATGCTAAGCACCATTCAAGATGAACAGCATGCTTTTTTAATAGGCTTGGGATTAGACTGAAAGCATTAGGTGAGATGGTAAGAGTCTTTACTTTGAAAAGGTCATATATGGAATCAAGTGCTTTTTAATGTGTGACACTTGGTGGTGTGTGCATGCTTGAACACGTTAATGTCAAGCCCTAAGAGAACATTACATGCTCTTCCCAAGTGTAGCAAATAGGTTGTTCTTGATTGTGTATCATTCTTCTGTTATATATAGAGAGACTGTTGGAAGTGAGTGATGTAGGTATTGTAATGGAATTATGCCCAATGATATCCTCAGGAAGTTTGAGTACAGTACAGTAGGAATATCATTTGGAGTGAAAATATTCTATGATATCATCCAGGAGCTGCTTCTTTCCTAAACACTGCTGTAACGGGCAAGATTTTTGTAGAAAATAATTAAATTATCCAGGGCTTTTCAAAAATTATCAGGGCTAGAAGTCAATGAAATGCAGGTTCTCTGACTTCATGAATTTTTAGTTAGCTTACTAACAGTGGCTAGCAATAGTGAGAATTGAGGGTGGCGGAGTTTTGTATTTTTAAATATAATGTTAAGGATTTTGTGCAAATAAATTTTGCAGAATTATCTAGCAAAAGACAAGCATGTAAATATTTTCATTCAGCAAAACAAGAAAGACTTTGGTTTTGCCACTTATGTTGATGCTTCAAGGGATTATCAACTTGAATATTAATGCACTGAAAAGCTCTAAGTGTTTTTGGATATTAACAAAACTTTCTAGGAAACAGGGTACTGTGTATATATTAATAAGAGTAAGGAATAAGTAAATTCCTGTAATGTTCGTACCTGATGATCGTCAAAACATGACACTCGAGGAAAGATTATCCTGCTGAAACCTTCAACCTGTTCTATGAACAAGGATGATCATGCTGCTTTCTAGCTTCTAACACTCTCAATTCATCCACATTTCTGGTTTTGTTCACAGAACAAAAAGGAATTTGGAAGTTGATCCATAAAGGGCTGGGGTTTCTGTCCATGAGCAGCCCTGTTTTAATTGACTGCAGTGGGATTTCTCTTACTACCAGGAAAGGCTTTGTGTGTGCAAAGGACATGATTCAAGAAGGAAGAAAGTTATTCTTTGCATATTTGACTATATGCTGTGTTGCAGTACTTTGTCAACAGCTGGTGAAAGTACTTCAGAAAGGACTATTTTAAAACAGTATCCATTGGTACCACTTCAGCATGTTAACTCTAGTGGAGGCAAATATAAAGGTACTAGGGGGAGTATGGGTTGGGCCTTTCCCTTGCTTTATGAGCTTCCAAAAGGTAATGTCCAGCACTGAAATTTGAGAAATTAAAAGATAAGTACTTCAATTCTAATTTATACCAGTATTTGAATAACACCCATGGTATGCTGTGTAGTCTTCTTATATTTTTATTTATAGTGAGAGAGATTCCACAGGATTTCCTAGAAGTTTTCTTGAACATTGATTCTCTATAATTAATATTAGCAGTTCATAGACAGTCTCAAATGTACATTATAGCTATTTTTGGGATACTGCATTTACTGCCCAGCAAGTCCTCCTTCCTCTCTATGTTTAGTATTCCAGTGTGCCTGAAACAAAGCTAGCTGGCAGCAGATAGTAGCAAAAATTTGTTCTTTCTGTTAAGAAAAGGCAAAGGACCATGTACTTCAAAGCAAAGTCCCCTAATTCACAGTCTGGTAATACATAGAAAGGTATTTGAAACTATAACTCAAGACAGAGTAGCATGATTTTGCTCTACATGCAATACCTCTTGAGTGTCAGAAAGTGGAGTTAAGACATGCTTTCATTGTGGGGTGTCAAATACGCGGAATAACTATATTATGGAGCAAAATAATGAAACAAATTCATTTATTGCCACATAAAATCTTAGCTGTCTAAACTGTCTGTAGTAGAATGGTTGCTGTTGGTTTATAATCTTATATACATACACCTATATGATATTCAGATCTGAGTTTTAGAAAATAATATTCAAAGTAGGCAAGTAGCCAGCAAACTCCAGTCCAGAGTATTAATTAAGCATATGTTAAAAGTAGAACATACTAAGAGCAGGTCAAGAAGTAAATCTCACTTATGGTCTATAAGATGCTAATTATTTTCCCTCTTCCCTGCCACAGTGTCCGTAAGACCCTCAAAACAGACACCTAAGATACTCTGTGGCTCCGAGTATATCTTCTTGAAGTATCTAGGAGGAGTTTCTAAAATGCATTCTGTGGGGCTGCTTGTGACTAATAGCACTTTTGTAGGTTGGTAACAAAGGAATCTTTTGTGTTCTGTAGCTGAATACAAAGGTATTATACTGTAGATGAGTTGTATCTACCCAGTCAGTGTAGTCCTCAGTGAAGAAAATCAAATACATTTATTGTGAATCTGAAGCTGTCAGGGAAGTGGGTGCTCTTTAAAGTGATGAGAAACTTCCTGTTCTGCACTGTGTACTTACACTATGTACTTGCTCTGAGCCTTAAGAAGACATTTCCCTAGTGCTGAAAAATGCCCTACATATAAGGATCTTCATTATTATCACAGGCCTTGAAGTCCCTTCATACTTCTGAAGTCTTTTCTACTTTTGATTAAACAGAAAGAAAAAAGCATTGCATGATGGTGTCATAAGTACAGATAATTTTAGAATGGTTTAGAATAATGTAAGTATTCGCAGCATGACAGCGTGTTTTATCAGACTTTTCCAAGTTGGTTTTGAGGGTGGATCTCCCTGTTCTAGAGAAGTATTACATTTTTACACAATCAGCTTAAGTATTTTTGATGTTTTAGTTGGGAATGTAGAATACTGTCTTTGCACATTTAATAAGACTGCAGATCTGTATCAAGACATTGTATTCAAATATTTGCATTTCCTAGGGAATATTTAAAAAAAAGATTGTGGCTTTTTCAATAACTTGACCAGATGTATTGTACTTGTGTAAAGTCTGTTTTCTGCAGCTATGCACTTGCTGAGGTGGGTGTATTTAGCTGATGGTAGACCGTACTTGAGAGTTTTTTCTTCCCACCCCCATTGTTGTGTAGGCTCTTGGTACAAGATTGAACATGACTGTTTTATAGGGGTTTAACAAGCTACTACTTGCCAGCTGAGTTTCTACAAGCTTCACTGATTTTGCGAGTGCTGCTAACTCTACCTCACTGAGCAATAAAATGCATTCACCTAAGCCATCTATGGCAGTGCCACTGTGGATGTAGTTCACCTCACAGTTGCAATGGGCAAGTACTGGTCCTGTGGTTAGTAAAGGCAGCTCAGCAAACAGGGAATTGTGTTGTATCCTGGGCCTTTGCCTTGACTGTGATGGACTGTAGTCACTTGAATTTGGGAGGGAAAAATAGCTTTCCCATTGTAAATTAGCATTTTTCTCTTTAAATTCTGAAACTGGAGTAATGAGAAATCCAGATGCTGTTGCTATAAGAATGTAGGCAGCTGGCATCTGGGTTCTGACACCAACAACTCTGTTCCATATGGCCCAGTTTTAACACCAGAGAATTTTAACAAGTGAAAAGGACAAACAATCCATCAAGCCTAAGTACTGTTCATTTCTTATTTTTTAAGGAAAGCAATTTGTACAGCATTAAGACACATTGTTGTTCATGGTAATTTCTCTTCAGGAGCATTTTCCCCTAGCCTGACTTAGAGAAGTCTTTTCAAAATACATTCAAACTTGCTATCCCAGTAAAACTCTGACTGTTTTGCAAAGTCAAATTAAACCTGAGTTTCCTCTCTATTTTGTGATAGATTACACAAATTAACATCACAGTTGAATAAGCCTTGGAGCCTTGACTACTTGCGCTACTGCAACTTCAACACAGCAGCAGGGATGCTCACAGAGGCTAAATGCTATGGTAAGAAACTTCCTGATAGCACTGCCTAAGCAGTTAGACACCTTACCCTAGGTGTGAAAGTCAAATGGGGTTGTGATAATGTTGTAACTTCATCAACTCTGTTTCAGTAGGGGATTTCCAGTCAGGTGGAAAAATTCCTCCTCATCTGAGTTCAACAGATTCTTCTTCCTTTGCATCCAAAACATAGTTAGTTACAGAAGACTTAACGTATCCCTCTTGTTATGAGTTGATACATGAATATAAGTGATACAAAAAGTGAATTTTCCCAATTTCAATATCTTCCTCTTCCTGTGTTGGTCTCTTCTGATTTTACAGTTGTGACATTGGCCTTTCAAAGTTCTTTTTGGTCAAACCCCACTATTCTCAGACTGGTTTTATTTCTGAGCACTTTATGGGTGATAAGTCAATGAAATGACAGATAGTCTGAGCAAAATAATGTTTGTAGGCAGTAGTTGTTTTACTCCTCTCTGTATGAAAATATTTGAAGAGTAAATTTTGGAGGCAATGTAGTGAGGCCTCTGATTTTTTAGTTCTTGGTGAGCAGGGGAGGAGTTGTTCTTAAGCATCAAAGACTCTAATGAAAATTGCATTTTCTTTTTCTTGCTTGATCTGCAAAAAATCTGGGATAGTAATGCATTTGAAATAGCAAATCTGTCCAGAGGCTATATGGTCTATATCCTATCTTGCAAGGGTAAAATGATTTTAAACAAGAGTGTGACAGTTTTAGTTAGTTGATGCCTAGCACAATTCCAGTGCTGTACTTGGAAAAAATAGTTGGTACCGTAGGTAGGAGACTTCCTTCCATACTGTATTTGAGTGAACTACATGGAGCCAGAAAGAGGTGGAAATATATATGACCATGTACATTGTACCTACGAGCTGCCACGAGAGTTTCACTGTAGTGAAATAGAAATGTTTTGTAATAATTTAAGTGATACAAGCTTTAGACTGGAGATTCTTATGACTGCAACTAGATCCCTACAGCAGCATGCATGGAGAGCTGTTTTCTGAGATACTTGTTCATATTGAGCAAGGTTGATGACCTTCCTATACTGTAGAGGCAATTTGGGATTCTTTCCACATACCTTTGCACACAAGCTTCTGAGACACTTGGAAATTGAAAGGTGACAAAGGGGTAGTTCATAAACTGCCAAAATACACACCAGCACCATTTCAAATGAGGAAGTAACGTATAATGTGAGGAGAAGGACAATTGCAGGATGAGTGCATGGTCAGTGTACGCAGGACAGATGAGGGAAGTATGTACCGGGTTATGTACCATGTTTGGAACTACTGGGCTCTGGTCTCTGTTGCAGCATCAAAGACCTCCTTTGAAATTACAAAGAAAGAGTGTTTAAAGGAGAGAGAAATGGGGTATCTAGCTGCAGTACCTACTGCTGAAAGCAGTTCTACATTTTTTGGAATCTGCAAAAAGGAGTTAAAAAAAGAAATTGTAATCTGTAAATCTGTACATAGAGATAAAAGCTGGTGGGGAAAAAAAAACACCTATTTTTGTTTTACTTGAAGTATATGCAGTATAAAGCATTATAAATACCAGGCTTGGAATGAAGTAACAGCTGAATAGAAAACACTGAAAACCAGTGTATGGCTTGAGTAAGACTACATTTTGAATTCTACAGCATTCTAGTAGGAGTTACTCTGGGGATTTAACTAAACCTTACTGGTGGAGGGAAATCGCCTTGCTCTGTCCCCAAAGATTTTAAGTTTCTAATATGACCTGTTGGATTTGTATCCTCAGCCTTCCTTCAAGAGCTAATATGTAACAAGTAGATCACACAAAGGAGAAATAGATAAATAAAATCTGGAGATTATAATTTTTCTATCCCATTATAATAAACATGACAAATGTAAAGTGAAACATCCAGTAAAGCTATTGAGAGAGCAGAATTTGCTACAAGTAAAACATGACAAGCCATTTTCTCTCACCTGCTCCAACAGAAATGTCCATTTCTAAAACGAAAACAAACCCAAACAGAACCACTCAACTGAAGCAAAACCTGAAAACCCCAAACCTAAAACTATGAAAATACTTGTCTTTTAGAACCTTTCTTAAGCCAGAACAGCAAATTAATTCTGGAAATTTTGAAGTAATGTAAATTATGAAATGTAAGAAGCCCTGTAGTTTCTTTATCCATGTGAACTGTCATTGCTTTGGTGATTGCTCTTCTAACTGATTTTGGGGTGTTATTAAAGAAACGTACTCTTCTGTGCATTTCCTGTATCCGTGTAGATCTCTACTGGTGTGTTAACTAAACTAATAATGACACATACTCTGTGACACAAATATCTACTAAGTTGGCAGATGGAAGGAAATAATTTGAACTTCTCAAATTAGCTAGCCTCTTTTCAACATCAACACCACAAAGAAAACATTATTCTACAAGAGAATATATATTCTGTAATTTACAATAACAGAGTAATGATGTGGTAAGGATGCAATTAGGTCTAATTTGCTTGTGTAAGTGAGCTGGATGAAAAAAGATCAATATTCAGTCTACACCTAGTGTGAAAACCAATTCGTTTAATTGATAAAAAACCTTCTGCTTCAGCTAATTACATGAAAATGACCTAATATTCATGCAAATTAGGAATATCTATAGTACATGAGTATTTTAATTACATAAATCATCTTTACCTGTTAACTGGTATTCCCTTTGCAAACTTAGGGATTTCATTTTCAGGAAAATTTAATTTATACTTGTTTTCCAAAAGTTCTATATTGCTTTTAAATTACAAACTAAGCCATTTCTCTCAGGGTCTCTATCTAGACTGAGATACTGTGGAAACAATGGAACATCAAAACTTACTGTTCTGACTGTTGAACTAATCATTATCCAACAAAGACAACAAGCAGACACAAAGGCTAGATGCTACACAGGTAATTTCTCCCTATTGCCAGAGCAGACAGTGATGGGAAGGGGGGACAGGACTCCCCTATAGGCAATTTGGAGCTCAGAAGTCAGATTTCTGTTCTGAATAATCTTTGAAGAAAACTCTTACTCCATCTTCAGTCAATGGACAAGTGACATACTAATTTATGATTTTTTATCCATAATTAGGCTGTGCTGTGCTTGCCATAGCATGGTTGAACAGAGGGACTGTAGCTTTAAATTATTTTCCAATTTAAAAATAACTGCTGCACATTACCTGGCTGCATTGTGTCCTGATGATATGTAGGTACAATCTTGCACCTCCTCAGTAACAGGAGGACAAGTATTGAGGTACTGCCATCAAACAAACTTTCCAGTCCAGCTCTTCTTTCATACTAGCTACTTAAAGAGGAGTATCCAGACTGCACACTGGGCTGCTGAAACTCACCCACACTCTTAAGAGTGGTGCTGTTGTGGGACTGTCCAAGTTGTTGTGGCAGAGGTTACCTAAGCAAGTCTTCCTTCTAGATCTGCCCTTTCCAGTTTTCTAGTGCAGCAGAGTTCTCATGCCTTCTGGCAATATAGAGTTCTCTGGAGTCTCCAGTGGTTATCCTGTGGAGGCAGCTGGGGCTCCTGTTATCATGTAAGAAACTAATGCATTGGTCATAGCAAACTTCCAGTGTTGTGAGTGAAGGTTAGGGAAACCTTCAACACAGTTTGTGACTGACTTGTTCCATCCATTTCCTTCCTCAGTCTCCACTTCATGTGAATGAGAAGTAACCAGAGACAGTTGTGCTAAAGGCAGAATAAAGTAAAGGCAGATGGGCTTTGGGGAGCACTGCCTTTGCTATTAGGTAAAAGCTGTTGTTACTCATGCCATCCTCCCTTATGTTTTAGTGCTTACGGCAGTTTAGATTAGGAAGCACTGCAATTCTGTGGGGCAGGATAAGTGATGATTTAACCTTTTATAGGAACCATTCATCAGTCCAGAGAGAATTGGAAAAATTAGTGCTGCTCTAAGCCCTTCACAATCCCTACTAAATGTCACTGTTGTGAGCAATGGATGCTGTAAAAAGTGTGAAGTTGGGGAGGGGGAAGGAGAAGGAGGAACAGGACTGATTAAATTTCTGTATAGAAATAGTGCTCTCTGTGACCCTTGAAGTTGAGATTTTCCTTAGGATATAAAGGGGTTTGGATTAAATCCCAGCCTGATTCTCACCTTACCTTCCAGTTTCATGGGCACGTTCTATACGTTTAAGTAATGATGCAAACGGGACAGTGCAATCTTTTGGTCATTATACAGACATACATATGTTTAGTTTCCAGGAAGTGAATAGATATTGATACTTACAGATACAGGAGCTCATCTTAAATTTTGGATATTTTATAGCCCTTTCTGCCCCCCCCCAGTTCCTAAGCATATGCACTCTATCCTTTGAATAGAAGACTTTGTAAAATGTGTTTAACCCTTCCCAAACTACCATTATTCACTGATCCATGCTACTCTATGTAGAGTTCAGGACTCAAAACTCTTCCAGTCTTGAAATCCAAGAGTGTACTTTTTTTTACAGGTCTGAATGCAATTTAGTAGCAGAGAACAAAATCCTCTGCAGAACAGTTGGTATTTTCTGGCTTTCACACTGTATGGTAATGTAAATGTCAGGACAACATAAGGTAATAATTATGAAATCATATTTTGCTGCTTAAAAGAACCAAAAGGTTTCTAAAAAGTAAATAAAACTTGTAAGCTCTCTCAGTCAGTGGCTCTATTTTCATATGTTATGGACAGTATTTAGTGTTGAGTGAAAAGTGTTATAATAATAATAAAAGCTATTTTCTAATTCTCTTCTTCTAAAATCTTACAGTGTTCACGATGTAGAGCATTTTAGCTACTGGCAGGATGAGAGAAGAAACTTTGGGTGCTATGTCTGGCTCTTTTTTGTAAGAATATGCCAGATTAGTTAAGTCACTCTTGATTACAGAAGATAGACCAAGCCAGAGAGTTATGTATGCTTCCGTCTTGTAGTGGAGTGAGTGTTGGTTACAACCCTTTAGCCTTTTATTAAGGGCTGGCAGCAGTACTTATGGCTTAGTAGTTCAGAAAAAAAGAGTAGAAAAAATGGTAATTCTCTTCCAATATAGTGAGGTTTGTTTGTATTAGACCATGAAATACAGGTAGAAATGTTAGGTGAAATGTAAGAGGTCATGGATATTAGGAAAATTTGGTCTTTGAGTCCTGGTTCTTATATTTTATTTGTTAGAGTATGTTGCCTGCCCATCATTTTCTTTGCCATAACAACGAGCTAACCTTTGAAATTAGAGCGATCCCTGCAGAGTTATGTAGAGCCTACACTAGAGCAAAAACTAGCATCACCATTCACTTACATTTTTGTGATCATAGATAGGTGAAAGGATCTTTAATTATATTTCTGCTCTGCATTCTTCCTCTTTATCGTATAAAAATGTTTTACTTAATGCAATCCTGCTCTTCTGCATAATACATCATTAGTATGCAGTGGAGATTTGAAGCATATTCTCACAAATTATACGAAGGCTTAAAGCATGAATCTTCACAATGCCCAAATGCATTTTACAACAGCTCCAGTGCCACTGTGAGCTATGTTACGTTTTTGTTCTGAAGGGGTGTTCCTCAGAGAGGAGGTAGAAAGTTATGGGCTGTCAAAAAGCCTCGATGTGTTTCTAGCCATAAGTTTCACACTTTGAAAAACAGAGCAAGGTGTTTCTAGAGAATGCTGTGACCTTGGGCTGGGATAGGGCTGTGCATGCATACCAAGAAGGACAGGCATGATGGTAAGACCCTTGAGTTCTTTGGATTACTTGCCATAAGGAGATGGACAAAATAATGCTAAAGAGGTCTCTTATAGTTTTTTACCTACTGCACTAAATGCTTAGTATTTTAACTCCTGCTCAGCAAGCTGTGGTACCATTTCAGACACACTGTTTAATTTCTTCTCCTATTTATGGTAAATAATTTTCCTACACCTGCCAGTCTCACAAATATTTACATACTTTGGAATAAATTTGGGTGATTCCCTTGTCAGTCTCATGTGGAGTTGTGACCTAATGTACTACTGTGCAGGGCTGTCTCTGGGGAGACTACATTTGTCTAATGAGTCTAAACAGAGTTGCTCAGCTGCTTTTCAGGCTTCAAACTCCTGAAAACACACAGCTCTCTTTCCACTGGGACTGTAAAGGTCTTTGTTTCCACTGGATTTGGAGCCATGCAGCATTTTGTGGGTTAAAGCTAATGCCCTGTGGATTACACAAAGGTAAACACATGCCAGATTGATGGGGTAGAGGCACATGTCACGCTTTTCCAAAGATATCTAATAGGAATTGGAGCATTCGTGCCAATATCTGCTCTAAAACCATTACTAACTGCAGGGTTGTTTTTTTTTTTTTTTACTGTTCAATGTATGCTTCTCTGAAACATTTTTAGTGCCTTACCAAGGAACTCTTGTGTCACTGGATGCTAAGCACATAATACCGGTGGGAAATCAAGAGAAACTCTAAAGTATGTTTTCAAGTTTTGCCTCACTCGTGCTGCGTCTGTGTACAATTGTGTTGAATCAGGGGAGGAGTGGGCAGCAGTGGATTGCTAGCTGTTACCTGGATGTGACTAGGGGAGTTGTGAAAATATTTATGGTATTTTTAATCACCAGTGATCAATGGTTATTCTTAATCAAGGCACAAGTACTACCTCCGATGGGTTATCCAAATTCTGAGCCAGGAATATCCTGATTATCTCCCAAGCACTGAATATATTCTCTCAGCAGTTTAAAAACGCAAAGTATTCATGTGTCTCATACCCAGAGATGGTTTCTGAAGCGTGGCATTTAGATTCAAGGCTAGGTATGAACCTCTGCAAATGCACTGGATAATGAAGTCTGGTCATTTGAAGCTAATGTAGCTGGAAGTACGTAGTATCCTTTGTAACAGCAGCTGTATTTCACATACTTCACAGCTAGCAAAGCCCTAAACTGGGCATTATGGAAAGTAAAGCCTGATGTTGAAGGTAACTGTGGAGAATCAAACGGTATTGTGTACTTCACCGTACTGTGTTTAAAAAACAGTATTATTGAGTTGCCTACAATTTGTACCATTTTTCTGGTGACTGCTTGAAAAACAATCTTTGACTCCCTCAACTTCTGCTTGTTTTTTAATTCTGAGTATAGCTCTTGAGCCTTATTCCTCTATGTGCACTTTCAAGTTGTGTAAAGCTGTAATGTAGTTGGAGGAACCATTACCTGTGTGGTTTGAACCCCATGAATTAATGTTGTACATAAAGCCATTTTAAAATATAAAGCACCTGAGTTCAAAGGCATGAACAATATCTGCAGTCATTCACTTGAAAATGTTAACAAGAAGATTTTGGCCAAGAGCAGAAAAAGTATCTCTCCAAACAGATATCAAGGTATTCTTCAAGAAAGTGTGTGTGTGGAGAGAGTTTGCGTGTGTAGGGAGGGGTAGCATTTAAATTATTTTTATAGTCTGCAAAGGGTAAATCAAATGTAATGCAAGTTCTTCTTGACTGGGAGCTGTTGCTTGCATCTTCTTATGTCTGTAAATAAGAACAGATGTGTTGTTACTCATAACAGTTTTGATCAGAGATCTCCCAAACATAATCTATGTGGGTATGTTGGTCTTGAGAAAACACAGTATTTTCTGTCAAATCAAGAACTGTCAGATCTGTGTACTTCCTTCCACACCAGTGAAATGGAAAATACCGATTTCAGGTTCATTAACAAAAAAAACCAAAACCAAAACTAAATTGTTCATAAAATAGTCACTCAAAAAAAAAAAGTGTGAGAAAATCAGAGTAACTCTTAATTGCTCTTCATCATTAACAATGTTTAATCAGTGGAGAGTGCTAATATCTGAATGGGATGAGTTTGAATTAGTTGTAGTTAGTGACAAATACAGCATAAGCACTTTCAAAAAATACTGGGTGATTGCTGTAGGAATTTTATGAGGAATTTTTCTATTAATAATAAACCCAGAACATTCAGTGATAGTGTTCTTATCTACATTCTTGTGCAGCACTCATTCTTGAGTCTAAGCAGACTTTCATCTGAAATGCACATGCTTTGAGAACCAGGACAAATCCCTAGCTTTCTGGTATGTTTTGATCATTTACTGCTTGATCATTTTTGGGTCAATATGCAAGCTTTACAGCTCTTTATTAATTTGATAGCAGCATGCAATCTTGCTTGACTGCTTAAATTGTTTTCTAAATTTAGGCCAGTATGATAAAAGAGGGGCTATATAAATGAGGGTTCATCATAGCATGAGTGTCTTGACTTGAACAAGTTTCAATGGCCTCTAAATCAGAGGCCAGCTCTGATTTATTATTGAGACTAGCTGAAATTTCACAGTCCTGCTGATGAGGTTCTTAAGAACCATGTCTACAAAGTACTAGTCCAGCAATTTTTATTTTAGGATTTGGGAACTAGTAACTTATTTTTATGTCCAGAATTATCTATAAACAAGAGCAGTTATGTACAAGCTATTGTGCCATGGATGTAGGTCTCTATAATGGTCAAAAAGTCAGAATTTGGCCAGAGTGCGACTGAGGTTCTCACACTGAACAGACAGTCTGAAGTGTTAATAAATATGGTTTAGATGATTATTGAAATAGATCATTTTAACTGATATTAAGAAAAAATGTTAACCCAGTTTCCTGACTTAGCCTTTGAGTCGGATTTAGCCTTTTGGGAATTTGTGTGATCTTTTGAGAATAGCTGATAGAGTGTATCCTGGGTTCAGCAGTAGCAGTCATTTTTTTCTTCTTAGTATCTGGTGCAGCTCTGTGTTTTTAGCTTTTGGGCTGGGAACAGCGCTGCGAACACTGATGTTTTTATTTACTGTTCAAATATTTAATCTGAGCAAGGACTTTCTGATTCTCATGCTCTCCAGGGAGGAGGGGAACCTGGGAGGAAGCAGAGACAGGACACCTGACCCAAACTGACCAAAGAGGTATTCCATGCTACAGCACATCATGCCCAGGATATAACAGAGTTACCTGGAAGGGCTGGTTCACTGCTGGGTGGGCAGGTGGTATTGTATTCTTTTCCCTTATTTCCTTTATCATCATTATTATTGGTGGTAGCAGTAGCGATCTGTGTTATACCTTAATGATTAAACTGTTCTTATCTCAACCCATGTGAGTTACAATCTTTCGATAATCCTTCCCATCCCTCCGGGAGCTGGGGGAAGAAAAGTGGAAGGGGGGGGAGTAGACTGTGTGGTTCTGACTTGCCGACAGGGTTTAAACCATGACACAGTGTTCTTTAGGTATTAATATGTTAAGTATTAGTAAAAATTAGATTTTAAGAAAAAATATTTCAAAACTCCTTTTTTAATTTTTAAACTTTTTCTTGGAAAAAGGCAAAGTTTAAGATGGAAAATAGTGGAAACTGAAGGTAATTACTTCCACGGGCAGACCATCTAAAAAGTGCATCTTTCTTTATAAGGATTGGTTCAAGTATTTTATTCGGTTGCCTCTTTAATGCTTTTTAAAAGGCTCTTTCCTCCTCCTTTTATTCCCTCCTTTTTCCATTAACATTTGCACTGAAATTAAATTTTGCAGCCTGCACTGAGCTTTCCTTGTGTATGTATGCATGGAGGTCACATAGGCCTTTCCACACATTACATGTAGGGGGAAGGCAGTCATTAATGAGGATTGCCAAACTGAGAAAAGAGAATGCAGTTGTAAGCAGATTCCAGAAGCACAGTGGTTATAAAAGACTTGGCTCCATTCTATGTATTTGCAGCCTGGTAAATGGTGAATGCAAGCTTGTAAACTTGCTACACAGATTATGGTTTTACAGTCAGCCTTTTTACTGTATGTAACTTGGACAGCTTTCCACATGATGGGCATATTTATATGGTTCTACCACTGCAGCTGCCTTTGTGCATGTTCAGACTGATAGCAGTCCTTTGATCTGAGATGATGTTAGCCTTTTACGCTTGGGTTAATTCAGGAGCACCTTGAGAGCGCTTGAACTAACCTCTGAGGACAGTTTACATACACTGCTCATGTGACTGTAGCTCAGGTGCATGCACATCACAGAAAATGTTGAAAGCTTTTCAATAAAAGCTATGATGAAAATAAATGGAAAAATCATGGAAAATTGATGCCAGGTAGTTCAGTTGGAAACAATAGCAACAACAACAAAAAGCTCAGATTTTTCACTGCCTATAGGTTGTGTTTGTCTCTGATCTAGTGGAAGTTTTGAAAGAGGGTGCAAAGACTGTAAACCTAGTGCACTTATGAAGAGACATGGACATTCCTTAACTTCTACTTATAGCTATATGCTAACATAATCCATTAGGCTGATTAAAGTTATGAATATTGGTACTGTATGTTGATGATATTTCGATATACTTTCTGCTGGCAAGTATGTCTGAAACATCTCATATTAAATGCCTAATCTTGGGAAGCAGGTCCTACATCCACCATTTTACTATAATGTTACAATGGTGGTCGTGTTTTCATAATAGTTTTCAATCAGTGCTATATACCCATGTGCAGAGGTAAATACTTAAGATTTTTTTCAGAAAAAAACTTTACTCACATTGTTAGCTTAAAGAAAACTTCTGTTGGAACTCTTTCTATTCCCTTTCCTAATAGTCACCCCTAAAAATATCACGGAAACCTTTCTTGAGATCTTTAAATAATAACAAATATGGTTAATTTTAGGGATGTGTGTTTAGTAAAAATTTCAGAAGAATACATAGATTTACGCTTCAGATTTTAATCATAATGTTGTTTCTTCATGGTAATGTGTTGGGTTTTTTGTAGGTTTGTGGGGTTTTGGTTTTTAAACAAACCCAAATATCCCAACTGTTTGCTTTTCAATTAGTTTTATGTGTAAATTGCTCAAATTCAGCGAGAATTTGAGAAAAAAAGCTTTTAGAAGCAGTCACCAAATAAAAGGCTTACAATTGTTTTAAACTGATACTTTTAAATGTGTACTTACCCAGATTTCACACTTTCATGAAAATAGATGAGTTCTTTTGAAATCTACTGGTTGATGTGTCATGGGAACATGACTACAGTTCCTTCTATCTACAGAGAATTCTGCTTATCCAGTTCAGTGTATTTTCAGAGCATTTATGTTTTTCCGTAATTTTTATTACTGAACCAATTTGCATGAAAAGAGGATCTTTGTTCCATAGATCCAGATGTTTATTTTCTATGTAAAGTTATAATCCCATTTGTGACTCTGCATTTGGTTTTGGCAAAATGGTGATGATGAATAAGAAAGGATTATGACTTTTGCATGGGATAAGCACCTGTAATTGATAGATTCCAATAAAGCAAATACTTTGTTTCCATACAAATTTATTCTGTAGTATGAAATTTTGTAAAGGGCTCAGGATTCTTATCTTGTTATCTATCTCAAGGAGCTTACAAGCAAAGACCTTGTTACTCTTCCAGATACCTGCACTGGGGCAAAGACTTGGAAAACAGGTGTCAGAGTGAGCTTCTTTAAGAAGGTTTAGTAATCCAGCTTTCACTGGTCATCTTTGTATTTGTAGCTGAAAATCACTTTGGAAACTAAAACTGTACCAAACACACTGAAGCTGTTAATTCTGTAACCTCCATCATCTTGTCCTGGCCACCATCTCTCTTCAGAGAAGGTGATAAAGTTCAGTGTTTTATCCAAGTCTTTTACAGCCTTATTTTAAAGTAATTTTTCATCTTTATTAGTTTTTACTTTTTCTCCCTCAGTATTGTGTTTTGTTTTGTGTTTTCAAACTAGTATCCACTGTCTGGCATGAAACAATACTTAATTTCCTGCTACCCTTTGCAGGAAATTCCTAGTTTAGTTAAGTCCTTTGACCTCTTCATTTTCTCTATGATCCTGTATAAGAGAAATATCTTTGTTCATGGTTTTCTTTTAGGTTTTTTTGTGAGACCCAATATCCTAGTAAAAAATAAGACTATGGATTCTCGAATGATTGCAAACTATATTTTTTTTAAATGCTGCAATTTTCCAGAATTAGACCAAAACATGTGTTTATGCACCTTGAATTAATTTTTAGCCCTAAAATGTGTTTGAAATAGCTGCTAGTCTAGACAAGCCTGCATTCTGAGACTATGTTAAAAGTTTATAAAGGTTGTCTGCTTTAGTGTCATTATGCAGAAGACTTTTTCTGGATGGTATAACTTGTAATACTGGCTATTTCATCTTTATTAGGTTTAATGATATCAAATATTCCGATTGTTCTAACAAGTTTGTCAAATGTCAAATCTAGTTAGCATCATTTATCAATAAAACTTAATCTTTTTGCCTCTGGCTTTGGACCGGAAATTTTGTGTGTGCATGTTTGTGTGTAATAAATACATAGAGATTTATTGTTAGCTGTAAAAGAACAGAGATTAAGGTTTGAAAATATAAAATAAGAAATTGCACTCTACAGAAGGCTTGAGGGAATGTTAGAAACAAGGAGTATTTGTCACTTCCAAGTTAAAACAAAGTGGTTATAAATACATTGTTCACATTAACATCACACTTCCTTTTGGGTAAACTGTGCATAAAGGCTTTAAAATAATTGAAGTGAAGAAAGCAAGTTACCAAGAGCATTAGAATTACTGATTATAGGTAGAAGGGTAGAGCTTAAGGTCTAACTGAAATCTGCTGATTGTCTCTGTAGAAATATGAAGAAGGTCCTACCCAAAGAGTGATCTGGTGGATAATTCAACTGTAGATAGATTCTATAAGGATGGTGAATAATTAAGTTAATGAAAAAGTCATTTTAATTGCATATTTTTCTAAGCATAACAGCCCAGGAGGAGATTTTTTAAATTTTTTACTTTTTAAGCCACTTTCTGCTCCATAACATTTTGGAATAATTAAGGAAAAAAAAAAGCAGCTGTATGAATGGAATTTAATGTTTGAACAGGGAGACTGGTATAATAGCAATGCTGGAAAAGTGGGTAACTCCAGAGAGGCTGTTGACTAATGGTGACATACATGTTTGTGTACTTTGTATTGTTTTTCACCCAAAAAAAACTTGCAGGTATAGTGAGAATAGACTACCTTTTTGCACTTGGGAAAAGACTTCAAAGCATACAGCACATGTCCTAAAATACACTGTTAGAGCAAAATGCAAATCAGAGAATAAAGCCTGGCTTCCACAGGCGGTACTAGTACATATGTTCTGTACTGTCAAGTGCTAGGCTTGGACATGAACAGTGCAGACAATGCCTAAAAGATCATTTTGCATAATGTTTTGTCCTGTGCTGGGAAATGTGAGTTATGAAGTGATTGCATGGACATTCGGTACTGTCTCTTGCTCCCTGAGGGTTTCAGTATGTCTGTTCTTCAGAGATTAAGAGAGCTGTTTTCTGAGAGAAGGGACTGAAGTGGAAACCACAAATGGGAATGGGGATGTGGATGGAGAAAGATCTTGCCCCTCTGTGTTCAAATCACAACCACATCCATATTGTCCCTGAAACAATGTGCATTATGGGTAGCTTTACAGTGCTGAATTAGCTTAAAAATAAAACTGTAAAGGGAACTAAAGTATCACCCATGATGGAGAAATGTGGAAAAACTGAGGAGTGTGATTAAGGAAGGATCTAGGTATCACCGGAAACTCAGTTTCTGCAGTGGTGTAACAGCATCCATTTAGCTCTTGCACAGAACCAATCAATTTCGGGGCATCTGCCTTTCACAACTTGCAGCACAAAAATAAGTCTGACTCTCTTAATCCTGAATCAGGTTCAGAATGATTAACATTTATAATGTAGCCACTTAATGGCTAGTGGCTATCCAGTCAAAGGAGATTTATATCTCCTTAAAATAGCTTAATGCTCCCCCAGGGTCCCTTGTCCAGCTGAATGGCCAAAATGGACAGGTTCAGTACTCTCTTACAGCAAACTGTAGACCCAGTGGCTACTTGCACATTTTTATCTGATACATCTTGTCAAGGATAATGCCAAAACTAAGCTGTAACAGCAAATCTTGTAAAGGGTCTTGTCTGCAATAAACTGTTTTCAGAGACTGTCCTGAACTGTCAGAACTGGTGGGTTTGCTGTGCAGAGAATTGTGTGACACTGTGTTAGCACTTGGATGCAAAATGAAGCACATCACTGTCAAAAAAGATTGGCTTAGAGGGATTACTGAACAGCACACTCGCTGTTCTCATTTAGAGTTAGGAAACATTTAGCATGGTGCATATGACTTTCAGGTGTCCTTGTGTGAAGCCCAGATTCGGAGGCACTGAGCATTTGACCTGAAGAATAATACTGGCATTGAGTGCAACAGTTTGTGTAACTGTTTTTATTTTATGCTAAGTATAATTTTATGATATTCTTGAGTATAAGTGCAGACAACCCTACTGAGGTAATAGCTAAGCATCACAGCTATATAACATGGCAAATAATGTAGTTAAAATGAGTGTACTTAAAGAAACCAGCTGGAGCCAACATTTTCTTAAAAGTTTACTCTGACAGGCCACAGTATTTGCTTATTTTTACATTCTTTATGATGAGAGAATAATCCTTATTTATAATGGAATGGTTCTCCAGTCAAAACATCTAACTTCTTCATGGGTATGTTGCCATTCTGTCATAGAGAAAGATCCAGTAAAAATCCAGAAAAAAACCTAATACTAAATTAAAAGTGTAACAAAATGTTGATCCCAATTTTGTCTATTGTTCAGAAGACAGGAAAGTAATTTGCTGTTTACATGTAAAGCAACTACATGAACACTTCATTTTACCTGTTCTCTTTGGCTTGTGCTTTGAGAGTAGGAAAGCATAAATCTAATCCTTCTACAATCTATGCAAATGAGCATGGGGGGTGATTTTTAACTTGTTCTCTTGCCCTGATTCACCTGTCTCAGCAGATAAGGTGATTGCTCTTGCATTTAGATTGTTTTCCAGAAATGCTTATCTGGTCTTTCCATGGACTCCTTCATGAAGTTGCCTAGTAATATGTCTTGCAGGGCTTGCAGAAGTAATCTGGTAAATCGGATCTTGTCTGTAGTCATGTTTCTTCTTGTAGGATCATTTGAATTCCAGAGCTCTTTAATTAGTGCAGTCTAATCAGCAGTGCTCCAAGGGCTTTCTGGCTCCCTTTGTGGGACAACAGAGAATTGAATCAAAGACAAGTGCCTTGAATTTTGCAGCAGTCAGGGAGAAATGTGGCAGTTTTACCTGAGACTTTGTTCTGGGAAGTAAACAGGCTCCCCAAAGCATCTACTCCTGTGCTGCCTGTAGCAGAGCTATTTTGATGTGAAACATAAATGACATAAAATTGTATTAAGAAAAGACAGTAGCTGTCCTGATTCCAAATGTAAGTAAACGTGTTGAGCCTCAGTGCTCAGGAAGAAAATAGAGTGTACTTTGTGTCCATAATTAGCACGTTTCCAGGAGACTAGCAAATGTTTTATGATGATATTCGCAACCGTTGCACCATCAGGAGCAGTCCTGCATTTCAACTTAATTGAGCCACTGTTATGACATAGCCAAGTTTTTCAAGTGGCAAAATTGTAATTATAGAGAGTGCTCTTCTGGCACTTTCTATTGGATAGCTGCTTTCAAAATACTAAGCCTTCCTAATACATCTCTGAGAAGGATTTTCCTGGGGTAACTTCAGATGCATGGTTCCTATGCCAAGCCCCTGGCTCCTTAAGAGAGAGAACAGCATGTATCATGTCTTGAAATGGTGCAATCTAATCCCATTTCCTTACATATCTACTTGTAGAGACACCTCTTCCCTTTGCGGTAGGGATGGCTGTGCAGCAGGAGCTCAGAGATAAGGTGGTACCCACACTATTTCAAGCACAGGCCTTGTGGTTGCTTGTAGCTTACTAGGGCAAAGAGGAAAACTTGTCTTGTGTTCCTTTTTCCATCCAGTAATAGGGCCTTGAGCAGGCAGTTACGGAATGTGATATTTTTGCTGAACCTTAATGGTAATAATGCACATAACAACTGAGAAGGAACAGCACGGAGCTGGCAGCAATGTTAGAGCTGCAGTTAATGATAGATTTGTGGCAACTCCTAGGAAAGGTGTGTTCAGCCAAAGGTCACACTTTAAAGCTGACAAGAGTTGATTCTGCAGAATCTGTACCTCGGATGGAGCTTTCAGAGTGGCTCAAGTGCCTGATTGCAGAAATTAAGATGAAAGGTCTACCATCGCCTTTTGCTTCACTGAGCCAAAAGAGCAGTGTTTAGGTAGCATGCAGGTTGGAAGAGTGTAGAGGTAAAATAATGAAAATAGGGAAAAGGAGCAGCACGTGTAACAAGGGATCTCCTTTTGCTTAGTTTTGATTTCAGGGGTGCTGAGGAAACCATGTGAAACAAAACTCGTTTTTCCCAAGGTCCTCAGAGCACAGACACCATGAAGGCATATATTTGAGCCTGCTTCATTCCTCCCACATGACAGAAACTACTTTCTTAGTTTAAAAAAATACTCCTACTTCTGTTGTTTTGGACTGGATTTTCATGGTACTTTTTTTCCTGTTTACCTTCAGCAGTTGTGTGCTATGATGTTCCATTGCTGTGAAAAGCTCTGGGACATCACCTTATATGCACTACTCATGGTGCTGTATCAATGTAAATCATTGTTGGCTTTCCTTGCTTTTCATGCTAGACAGTCTGGCATTATAATTGTTTGGTTCTAATATTTCCTGTCCCAAGACTATCAATTTGTTTTCAATTTCTCCACCTGTTGGTTTGGCTCAGGTATCCCACAGGGTTTTGTCCTAGGCATCCACTGCTTAAGTTAATTTATTATGCTTCCAGCTCTGGAACATAGGCACCCTGAAGCATTTTAACAAACAGGATTGTATTACAGGGTTGGGTTTGTTTTCCAGAGATTTTGGCAGGGGTGTAGCTGAGTTTTTTCTTCTTTATTTTCTGCATTCAAGCCTTGTTGTGAATCTAGTTATTATTGCACTGCATACAGCTAAATTCTCTGACCAATTTTCTGGTCAATAGTATGTTGTGTCTGTCTGCTGCCACAGTGCATGCTGAGAGAATGGACAGGATGGGGAAGAGCACCTGAATAAAGGTCTTTACAAATGATTGTTTCCACATGATTCATTAGCCTTTCCTGCGGTTAACTTTGAAAATTACTTGTAATATGGAAAGAGGCCAAATTTTGCTTTCTGCAGCATGGATTTCAAAAGGCAGAATTTGGCCCAGGGGGAGGCACTGGAAAATAAGCAGGAATAGGATGGCTAAAAGGAAGAGAAGAAGAAACAGTCTGACTTCTTAACCAAAGCTCATGACCTGTTGCTGCACTGACTCAGAGACTGGAATAAGAATAGTAGCAAGAGTAGCATTGAATCAGTTCTATGCTGGGCATTTGAAGCTCTTTAGGAATGTATCTGTAAGTTAGTGTCCTGAAGTCTGGTACAACAGGTTGTTGGCTGGAAAAGACCTAGCAACTAGAAATGTATAAAATACTAAGGAATGAAAGCCACACATCTTTCTTATTACTGTGTCCTGTATGCTGGCTGAGCCATGTTTACCTTTCTATGGGATGTAAGATGTGGTTTGCACAATGTTTACTGGGAGAGGGGCAGAAGCAGTTGCTGTTATTTTTTAACCAGCAGCCAGAACAATTTAAAACAGCCCAAAACTTTCTTCTAAACCTTCTTTAAGTACTTATTGTTCATATTAGCCATCTAAGGAGAAAGGTTGTTCCTTATGTGTTTAATAACTAGACATAGGTGTGAACCCAAGAGAGGTTGTAGTGCAGAATGGATTAAGCCTTTGGCCACCTTGTGGCAAGAGTAAATAAGCACAGTAGAGAGCTATCCTTCATGGGCAGGATGGATGAACATACAGTGTCCTTCTTGGTCTCTTCAAGTAAGATTTATGTATAACAAGGAAAATCTGCGTTTATATGAAGAGCAGTGATGAAAAAAAAAATTAACCCACACTTTTTCAGGATCTGCTCTGAGCTCTCTGGATAAGAATGTTAAGAATATAGTTTTTATATAAGACAAATCTCAGCCACCTTGGTGACAGAGTGGCCACTACAAAATTGTGCTCTGCATAACCTACAATTTTTTACTCTTCCTACTTAGATAAGATGAAGTATTCAATATTTTAGTATTAATATATCAGTCTTCCCTTTCTTCCTAACAGATACAGAAAGTAAAAACAGCCTGAGCAGTGGGCTTTGTATTTTTGCTATGGTTTAGTCAATTTATTTTTTGATTTGTGGTCCGAGAATGTTTGGGGCACGAGGTCTAAGTAAGAAGGGGAGTGAAAGCAAACCTTAAATCTCTTAGTAAAATGCTTGTTCTGCTCTTTCTGCTGGAGGATGGGGTATTGGGGGGGGGGTGAAGATAAACAGCAGAGCCATTACAACTTGGCCTGAGTCCAATCCCTTAGTTACATCTATGCCTTTAACTCTGCCTGAGAAAGTCATTTTAGAGAAATACGGTTATTACATGCATTAGTCCTCGCATCCTGGGAGGTACATCTATACACTTCAATCTTTCTGGATTACCTCAAATGTTTCCTGAAGGCTTTTAAATCCAGTAAAGACCAATCTGAGAGAATTCTCCCTGCAATCCTTTTCTTTTTCTGGCCTCACAATCAGAAAAGAAAAGAATTTGCAAGTGGCTCACAAGCTATGTTTTAAAAAACGGGAAACCTAGCGAGAAAATGTAAAATGGTCTATAAAACCACTGCAGACAGGGAATGTGTCAGAAGCAGAGCTTCCACCTAGAAGGAAGTGTGATTAACTTCTCAGATTCTGCTCTCAAATCAATGTTTTCTGAGAATACAGCCCATCAGCTCGGTTGGTCAAAATTATTGTAGCTTCCCTGATTTCAGTGGATATGTACCAGTTTACTGCTGCTGAGAATGTGACCCAGTAGCATAAGTGTGCACAGCCTTCAAAAGGCACTCTAAATCATACACTTGATTCCAATGATACTTTTGATAGTCTTTCACTGATGAAATTCAATGGTTCTGTTCCCAGTTTACATCAATGTGAGCTGAAATGGAATCGAAGCCAGCATCACTAATCATTTGAATTCTGTCGTTGGGCATAGTTCTGAAATATGATCAGAGATAATTGCCCTCTGTTTAGTGTTCTGAGGTTAAAAATAAGCCAAAACTGAAATCTTTGTTGCAATGCATTTCTCAGTAAATGCCTCTCTGTTTGCTTGGAGTCATAACAAGATCACAATTACATTGCGTAAAATGATTAATCCAAAAGCCAGTTGTGAGCTAATGCTGCTGGTTCTACTGCTGCCATTTGTAATGTCCATGAAACTGTTCCATGTTTCATCTCCTGCAATGTACCATTGCACATTTGACTTCTGGATGTGGGCCACAATGAATTTGCCATCTGCATAGCCTCTGTGTCTTGGCTTCTCTCTTTGATGTTCTTCTCCAGGAGGAAGTAAATAATGAGCAGGCGTGGTGATGGTCAATTTAGCCTATGGAGAAAGTGGTTAGGACACTGGTTTCCTCACCATGGTATACAGATCTCTGTCTTAATGGTGCCAAGAACCATCTCCAAATGGCTCATCTATTGCTGAAAGCAGATGGTTTGCCTCAACTACCAGAGAAACATGAATTAAAACACAGTTCTTGGTGCATTATAAATGGAAAGAATTAGAAGACCCATAAAAATTACTTATTGTGTTAATTATGTTTGCTTTTTCTGTGAATTTTTCCTCATGCCTAAACTAGGTGTAAGGGTCTTGAACTTATCTTCAGCATAACCACTTTCCAAGAGTTCCTTCTTGACTTCCCTTTCTTTCACTTAACAGTAAATATTCACTGCAGTAAACTAAATTCATATGTTACAGATAATATTTCCTTTGGATGATTACCTTCAAGCCAGTATTGACCATACCATGAGAAAGATCCTGTGACAGGATTTTCAGACATTGACATGTGTGTAACTCACAAATCCTGGAGCCTCAGTAGAGAGTTTGCAAGTGTTTACATATGAAAACTCTCATAGCACCAGAATCACAGTAGCTGCAGGTTGACTCATCTGTATGGAAATACATAGAGAGGAAAAATTGAAAGCAACAAAAGAGTGATTTGCTTTTAAACTTGTATCAGGGAATTCATGCACAATATTAACTTTTAGTAAGCTTAAGGCAACTCTTTTTACAGTGTCAGCATGAGGCATTTCCCCTTTTGGTTTAGCTTACATACAAGCCAAAAAAAACCCTGATTTTTGCTTTCTTATAAATTGTACAATTCAAAGGTCAGTAATGATATAATGTATCAGAAGTCACTTGCCATGCTACCTAGGGCTTAAAGGTACATGTTTTAATGTGATCTGTCAGCACCTTCTTAGCAGATTTAGTACGTATTTGTAATATATTAGTAGTTTCATTTTTAGATTTAGCTTTCAACCCAAATAACAGTGGGAAATTGATTGCCAGCTCAGTGGTTTCCAAATGGAACCAGATTGCTGGGCATGAGTTACAGGCACAAAAATTGCAGCAAGATCCTCAATGGGACATGATGAATGGGAGATATTTTGTACATGGGCGTACCTGCTTTCATTAGGATAGTCTAAAGGATAGTCTGAATTTTTAGACTAAAGAAAAGCTCAGCCAGGTGGCTAGATTTCCACTCATTTGCAGTGAAGCACCATAAGATGAGAGACAGTCACTGTTTGCTTTCTTTTTGTGCTGAGAGAAAAAAAGCTCAGGGTACCTTAGTTATAGCATAGTTATTCATTGTGCTAGGAAGTCAGTATTGAAACTCCATTAATTTTATGGAGGCCAGAATGCTGATTCCCATGCTCGCTTTAATATTTTCTCAGATTACAGAGAAAAGGAGAGATCTTTGCCAGTGACCTTAGTGTTTCTGTCCACTTTCTGTTGTGAAAGGATGGGTTATTTACTAGTTTCTATCATAGAATCTTAGTTAAAAGGAAAAGCTTACTCATATGAGCTAAACAGTGTTGGAACTTATTGGAAAATGATCCCTTAGTGGTAAATAATAAGTACTATATTCACCTACAACTCATGCTGGTATACGAGTTCTCAATTATAAATACTGAAGGAATAATGATTACACGTCCATGTAACTAACATTAGTCAGTCATATCCCCCCCAGTGATACTGACTTACTGAAACAGAATTATCAAACTGTTAAGTATTTCATTTATTAATTTCCTTTTCTATATCCAGTTTCTCTTAGGGATAACTATTATTTCAGTTCTGACAAATCCCATTTGCTCTCTAAATCAAAACTCAGGTACTCAGTAATAGCACAGAAAATGAAATGTTCCAAGCTATAGCAGACATGCTTTTATATCTGCAGTAATTATTTGACACAACCAAAACAAAGTCATTGTAAAATAACATTGTCAGATCTTTTTCCTAAAATTGTCTCAAAATTGCAATAATTTTACAGACTATAAATAACTTCAGAATATCTCGTGTTTTCCAGTGGGAGCTGATGTCACCCGCCTAGAGTTGGTTTTTGTACAGAAGACGTCTGTTTTAACTTACTATTTTTAAATGTTCCCTAGCTATTAAAGCTGTCTTTATGTCCTTTTCCACTCTTTGATATTTGCTATTCATATAATTTTCTACCACTTCATTTTCTGAATTTTGCTACACAAAGGAACTGTTAAAAGTAAGCATGATAAATTAATTCTTTGTGTGGAACTTGTACCATTATCTAAAATGTGTCTGCAACAATCTTTTTAGATTCTTGGCTTGATAGAACTCATTTTTTTAAGTTTTGTGGGTTTGATTTCAAAAGTAAAGCTTTGGAGTGGGTTATCTGAGTAATTTTCTAACGTTCTCAGTGGTGAAATATACAAGTGCTATTAACTGGCTTCCTCACTCAAATGTAGAGTCCTTGAGCTGTTGCCTGGTTTAGCTGTTAACATACTGTTATGAGAAAACAAGGTCTTTTGGGAGAACCTTTCTTGTTTACCTGTTATATAAGACACAGTTGTAATTCTAACTCGCCTACAGCCCTTCCACAGGGAATGCAGATCTAAGAAAACCTATGAGAATTATGTATTTAAAATTTCTTATTTATCTCAGGTTATCAAATGGGCTAATAGCAGCCCAGCCCTTTGTGTTTACCTTCGACTAGCTTTTTCTTGGCATATTTGCTGTGTTCAGGCAGAGCAGTGTAGAAAGTCTGTGAAAGTGTATAGAAACATCAGTAAGTTCTCCTTGTAAGTAGAAGGAAAAGTTGCACTCCTACGACACTTAAACATTAACAATGCTTATATTCATCTCTTGTTTACTAAAAATACTTGTTCACTTCTAGGAAGGCAGATACATTTCTTGGTAAAAAGATCTGCTTTCAAATAATTGTTACTATTCCCACTGGCTGAAAACACCAAACCAACAAACAAACCAACATTATTTTTGCTTCATGACATTAAAAAAGCTTGCATTTTTATAAATCAACATATAAAATATAAACCCATCAAAAGTAAAACTGGCTGAGATTAATGTTATTTATACTTATTTATGCATTTATTCATTTAGCTTTTCTAACAATTTTAGTGCTTCACAGAACTGAGTGTGAAGTACTTCTGGAGTTATGAAATGATTACATAGAAGTTGCAGGAACTGAAATGTCTGCTTACAAATTGGCTTTGCATACATTTGCTTTGTGCGCTGTATGTTAGTTCAAGCTAATTTCTGAGTCTTGTGCCATGAAGGAGGAGGGAGGGGAGTAACCCTGGAAAGCCTTTGGTACAGGATTCTGTAACATGGCAATGATAAAGCCATCTTTGCTACAGTGGCAGTACTTTTACACCCATGGACAGCAAATCCATTCCAAAAGCTCAGCTGTTTTATTCTTTGACCAGGCACAATTAGAGAAAAATGTGAGGTCACAGCAGTCTGAAACCCCTGTTATATATGTATGTGGTTGAAGTCAATGAGATTTCCTCCACTGAAAATATTGGGTTTTGGTTCACATCTTTGGGGCTCACTTGCTCCTATGGAGCAGTATGCAAAACTCCAATATGTGTGTCTCTTAACTCAGGATTGCTTACTATTTTGTAAGCTGGCAAATCCACCAGTTTTTAAAATAAAATTGGTTTTGTGGAAGCAAGTTAAACTGCGAGAAGAGATTTCTTCTTTTTTGAGAGAGGCAAAATGATCGTATTACAGAGAAGGAAATAAAGATGTTTGAGATGGTTCCCTTTTGCTGAAATTAAAAAGCTTCTGGCTAAGTTTACAAAGAGGAACATATCCTCATGAAAGAGATGCTTGTGCCAAAACCATCCCCTGCTGTTTGGCTTCAAGCTCTATTTTATCATTTGTGCTCTCTTTGCTGCTGCTGCAATTCCCCTGTACTGTCAGCTCATCCTCTTTCATGAGCTGACTAGAAGGCTCAGAGATCTTGTTAGTAACATAAAATCCTGTATAAATTGTCAGTAGTAAAATGTTATTTGTTTATTTAACCATCAAAGTCCTACGATATAACTAGACCAACAGTAACACACTCGAGCAGTTTTTAAAGACCATTACCATCTATTGGTTTCAATGGCTGTATCTTTCTTGCTTTTCTTTGACTGTATCTTTGACAAGTTAGGAATGAAAGATAAGCAAACACATGTTCTTGACTGCAGATGTTCAGAATTAGTTTCTTATTATTGTGGGTTTTGCTGCTCTGACTTTGTAAGGAAACCTATCCACTTAGGATTTTGCTTTTGAAACAAACTGCAGATCTGAATCCTGTGGCAAAAATTATTTTAAAACCCAAAAGGTTTTGGTGTGCAGTGGACTTTATTGAAGCATGCCTTGTATTAAGTTCAGGGTGTACAAACTAAGCCACGTTCTCAGAGCCTTTAACTTCAGTAGGGGTGAATTGCTCTTTCCCTTCCTGTGGCTGAGATGCCCTTATGAAGAACAGCAGCAGTGACAGAACAGCTATCTGGCCCTCAGAACCCTGAACTGTGTGACTGGTGGCCCCTCCTTGGCTGTCCTGTAGCTGGAACAAGGTGCCAGAACAATTTGAGCCAGACCTGGTCTCCTGGGGAAGTCATGGGGACTCAAGGGCATAGGAGTGGTGCTAGGCAGTTCAGCTGGAGCTAGCCTGGGTATTTATGAAGGCTGTACTGCACAAAGTTAGTGTCCACAGCTTAGAAGTGAGAAATGTTCTTTGCTGAGTGGACTTACTGTCCAAGTCCCTTCAGTGAGTGACTCAGACTATGTGTGTTTTTAAAATCTATCACTAATATCTGATTTGTTTGTTTTGCTTCTGAGACCTTTCAAATCCCAGCTCTCTGCAAGGAAATTGGAGAAAACTGGCTTATCTGGAGTGCCATAGATCATTTATTCTCTCCTGATTAGGTCTATTCAGCAACTTGTAATCCTCAACTATCAATTATTTAAGAGCAGATGTACCAAAACTATTCTCTTGTGTCCTTAGCATAAGAACCATAAGGCACAATACAATAAAAGAAAGTCATAAGAAGATATAGAGAATCACAAAATATAGGAGTACAGGTAGTTCATAAAAGTACAATGGAATTCATAAATCATATTTAGACAAGTTCCCCCAATTCGTCACACAGTAAAACTCTGCTAAATGAGATTTTTGTTGGCTGTGGAGACTGAAGTTCGTAGCTTCAAAGAAGGTTGCATGTTCTGTCACTGCTGACCTGAAAGCTTATTAATAATGAATACTGCATGAAGTCATTGATGGTTGTGAAGTTACTTTTGCTTTCCTTAGCAGTAAACATTGATTACAACCATATTTTGTGTTTTCCCATGATCGGCAGGTGGGGTACAATCTGAATTTGGAAAGGCTATGTTTGTTTGTATTGGAGTTGACTCAGGGTTATCCCTGAGAGAAGTAGAAATAGAATATGTGTGTTCAAGCAATGGACTTGCCCAGAAATATTGAAATCTCTCTCTAGAGTAGTAGCCAAGCATTTTGGTGTTTGCGAGAGGTTAGTCCAAAGTACCAGCAATTTCTTCCTAGTGTAGGCATCCAATGGAGAAAGTACTTGCAAAACATAAGTGTGAAGGCATGCCTGAACACCTGAAGTACACGCAGCAATGGGTCAGCTGAGACCTCCCTGATCTGCAGCTGAAAGGTTGAAGGGGTAGAAATACCCAGTGAAAGGGCTTTGCCCAGAGGAGGCTTCAGGTCCCAGTGAAGTGGCTGCTCCAGAGCAATGGCATATGCCAGAAACAGCAAAGCCAGGCCACCCAGCTCTGTGGCTGAGAGATTGTGCCCTGGCCCCTACCCAGGGCACTTGTACAAAGAGCGGAGAGCCAGCAGCCAGGCATGGGGATTACCTGCAGCACTGAAGGTGATATGACCTTTCTGTGCAACTGTGGAAGGAAACTGGACCACTGAAAGGGAATCAAACAAAAAAAAACCTACAACAAACCACCACCCCCATAAAAACCAAAACTACCAAATTAATTGTGTCTCAAAGCAGGACTGAGCCTGAATCACAACTTAGATTTTGTTATCCCTGGACAGCAATAGCCCAATAAAAAGTGGAATGAACTGAAAATATGTAGCAGTGTCCTTACCATCCTTTTGGCCAAAGAACTGGAGCTGCTACTTGTTGGGGCAGAAAAGTCTGTGCACAGGATGTGGAGAAAATGCAGCTTTGCAGAGCTCTGTAATAGAAGGAAGTAAAAGCAAGGCAGGTATCATCTTTAGCCAGACTTGCCTTCTTGCAGACCCGTTCCTTCAGTTAACTTGGAAATCAATCTCATTGGATGCATTTTGAGATGCTTTTAGAACAGGGAAGGAAATTGTTGAAGAGCTTCTTGCTTAGGTGTTTCATTGGAAAGTGAGAGTTTCTCTCTGACGGATACCCCAGGAGAGACTGGACATGTGGCTATGAGGTGTGTGCTTTCTTGCAAAGTTTCTTCTCTTTTAGCAGCATTTATCTCTTATTCATTACTGTTTCCAGATGTAGTGAGCTTTGATTCAGTGAGTTTTATTGGCACTTGGCTGTGGAATTGCTTTGTTTTCTTCCTTTTATTGTAGTTAGACCATTATTGTCTTTAATTATGTCTCCCACAGGCAACAAAGGTCTCATTAATTATGTCTCCCATAGGCAACAAAGGGATGCAAAGGCTCTTGGTAATCTCTGACTTTGGAGGCTTTGCAGAACTCACCCGGATTTCCATCAGACACCCTAGGAGAGTCTGCAGTGTAACAGGAGAATGCCACAAACACTAGATTTGGGGGAATGTTAGAGAAGTAAGGAGTGGATGATCTGGCCTCAAGGGATCCTCCCATTACACTAACTAAACCTGTGACTGGTAATGTACAATGTATGTAGGGTCATGATATGTTATCTGTAAGTACTGCTGCAAAAAAAAAAAAGCCTGAAAGGATTTTGGAAACAAATGTAACAGCATGGCCAAGAGCCTTCTTGCAATGTAGGTTTACAGTATTTCTCTCACTGTTTCATTCATCCTGAGCCAAACCTCTAAGCTAAAAGCCAAGTCCTAAACTGGTGTAAATGGACAAGGAGACAAAGATTAGTTTTTCTAGAGGTTGGTCCTGAATTTGTGAACTAGGTAGACCTCTCTTCCCGTCATACCATGATTCTGCATGTATCACAAACCTTGTTGCAGCAAACCTGATGCTTACTCTTGCCTGTCCTTGCTTTTCTGGTTAAATCTGTGTTTGCCTTGCACAGGTAGAAATGTGTATACAGGTTCTTTGAAGTTGAAACTGTGTAACAGGGTCTTGTTGTCTTATTTCTGTATGGTTTTGTTTTCTGTGTTCTTGCTGTATCTGGGTTGTCTGGCTCATCCCCATTATGTGGGTAAAGGGCAATGATTCTGCTGACTTTAGTAGGGTAATCCACCCTGTGGTCTCATCTCTATTATATAATAATGTGGCTTGTAATCATGAGGTGGTTTGTGCAAGGAAATTAAAAAAAGAGGGAGTCAAATGAAAATCCTGGCTTTAAGTTATGATTCCTTAAAAGCAATGGGTACCAAAAGTGCAGTTGAGCTGAAGGCACAATACAGGTATAATATTGCTTCCCCCCCTCATTCCCTCCATAAACCAGAAATTAACTACCAAGTGCCATCATTTTAAGACTATAAGCCAGTGTAAACTATAAAATGCTTATTGGAAAGCTAACTCTTCTTTTGGATATCTTAGTGAAAGGAATAAATATAAATCTGAAATCAGATGCTTTAGGATTTATGAAGTTGATACAATTTTTTTTCCTACTGACTGTTTTAACAGCCTATTAACATCTTCCCCACAGCAAATATATAACAAAATTGATATTACAGAATTGAGTTGGGATGGGTCCCATGAGTGTACTTAAATATACTGTAAACATCTAATGCTATTCATCTGTATTATGGACTGTGCATATAAAGTACATCACTATAAATTCTGCTAAAGGAAAATCTTTCAAGTTCCTCTTGCAGAATAAAAATTAAAGGTCTGATTCTGTGAAGGGTTGAGTGCTTCTGCTAAATTCCCAGCTCTCTTGTAAAAGGATGGTTCTTGCTCAGTGCTTTCAGGGCTGCTCACAAAAGACTAATTTTCCTCCTTGCAAGTGAAGACAGCTGAAATCAGTTGTCAATGTAGAAAAAGTCTTTACAGATGATTTCTGTCTTGTTAATTTCTTAAGTGTCAAACATGACTGCGTCTAACTAATTGCAAAAGTGTAAATGCCATTCAATGTTAGTAATAAAAAGAAACTTGAGGGCTGTTTTGCCCAATATTGCTTCAGCATTTATCTGTATCCCACAAGCTCTGTTATATATTAGTGTAGGCTTACCGTGGTAGATAAGGTTTTAACTTTGCATGTTTGCTTCATGTCTCATCTCTCAAAACGGAAGAAGTAAACATTTTAGTTAGATAACCCTAAACAGTCTCTTTTTAATTCTTGCTTGAATTTTTAGAGTATTGAACTTGGTGGTAGGGATGGTGTGTTTAAAAATAATGCAAAGATCTTGTTTGCATCAATGGGTCCATTGAATCCATCTCAGCTGATCTCCTTTAACTTCTCTGTTTATTCTGTTACATTTTACTGATCTAAAGAGAAAACAATCTGAGAGCAGTAAGCTGTTTGGAATAGAAATAGCTGTGTTGCGTCCAAAGTGGCATATTTGAGTGTTTGTAGAAGAGGATTTGTAGAAAGGATTTAGCTTTGGCTTAGCTAATTTTGTAATTTAAAAAGAGTATATTGATTTCTGTATAATTAAGACAGGAATTATTTTGGACATATATATTATGATGTTTCAGTTCCATTTTATAATTAAACATAAACTGCATGACTGAAGATTTATAAATATGGGACATTGTGAAGTAAAGCAGAAAAACTCCAGGCTCTTCTCTGAAAGTAAATTTTAAATGGGAATCTTTCTCTGTAGGCAAAACAATTTTATTAATTTCTTCAACTGTTTTTCTGTAATATACTGTTTAATCTGAACCTGACCTTCCAATGAACTACTTTCAGTTCATCTCTGATCCACTGAGCATAACAGTGAATCTTGAGACAAGACTAATTTGATTTGACAGAGTAAATTAAAGATCCAGTTGGCACCAAAGTCTATAAAGTACCCAATGAGGTGATTTTTTTCTATGTAGATTAAGGGTAACTATTCTTGCAGATTCAAACAGCAAGATAAAGACACAATTACTTAAATAGCAATTGATTTATTCACTTAGGACAAAGATTGGAGGCTAAAAGCTCTGTATTAAAGAATTTAATTAAATTTATTCTGAGTTTTGAAGTGAAAATGCATATTTAAAATTTGGTGACTTTAGGGCAGTGCTTATAATGAATAAACACAAAAGCAGAGTAAGGGCTATTGAGAATGAAAAATGCATCTAGTGGGAAAAGGAAGGAGTACACTCTGTCAGGTGGTGTCTTTTCTCAGTTGTATACTTTTTTGCCTGATACAGTGTGGGGTTTTCTCTTAATGTTCAGCCTATAAAACTATGACAAGGTCAGGCAAACCAGAGAAACAAACACTTCATTTGCTTTTCATCTCATTCTTTTTGATTTTTAAGTAATGCCAGCAGTGCTAGGGAAACTCGGCTGTCTTGATGACAGTCAGACTTGAATGGTAGCTCTTCATATCCTTATGAATCTCCTTAAATGAAGACACCCAGAGTGATCAATAAATAACCAGTGTTGGTAAGTCAATGGGACCTTTGAAGTAAGGGCGTTCAAGAACACTTTCTCAAAATTATCAGAAATCTGCATGGGAGATTTTATGACTTTAGACTATACAAATGGATTATTTGAGTAGGGTTTGGATTAAGTATGGCACTTTGGAAAATTATTACTGTGAAGGATGTTTATGAAAGTACTCAGTATGAGATGTCTAGCAAAATAATCAAAGTATTTGTCAAGGTATTAATGCCACAAGTTTTTGTACCTGCAGTTAATGCTTCAGCTGCATCTGTTCTTTTTTTCTTTTTTGCATATGCAAGTGTTCATGCTATTGATGAAGTTATGTTGTGTTTCAGTCTAAAAACGTTGTGATGTCTAAGTCTTTGCAGCAGCACAGAATGCCCCAAATTAAGATGGCAGGAAAATTGAGATATTCAGATATGACTATTCTTAGTACTTGAGAATGCCAGTGTAAATGAAACTTCTAAGTGACAGACATTACAAGTGATCAGACTGAATCTCCTCTATTCACAATATTCAGATGTTTTATTTTGGCAGTGATCACATTCATACACCATTGCACTCTGGTTATGATGAGATGCTTAAATTTCAGGCTACCCTGGGCTCATCCTGGGAAGCAATGGGAGTTGAACTTTGGCAGGAAGGGTGTGTAATCCCAGGTGAGGCCATTCTGAGTTTTTGATCAATTTGATAGATGCAGAAGCTCTAGAGAGATCTGGTGAAATTTCTATCCACCACTCAAGCGCTACAGCAAACATGGAGTCAGCTTCCAAAGCACCTGAGTTTGCCCTTCACTACTTCTTATGGATCATTTCACAAAAGCCTGAGAGATGATTAATTTTGTAATATCAACTTGGACCAAAGTGGCATTAATATCACACTTCAACAGGCTACATTGGTCATTTCATATTTCCTTTAAATAATAATATTTTTGTAATTTCAGATTACAAGTTGGTAACCAAAAATAGATTGCTCTCAGACAAGCTAATCTATTTGCAACATGTATTGCAATCAAGCTACCAGAGAAAGACAAGATGAATTGTAGCAGATGGCTTTGAGTGTGGTCCTCATTTCACCCTGTTTCTGGCTCAGTGCGATTGTGAAACAAGGTTGTGTAACTGTTTCAAGGTCACCAAATGAGTTATTCATAAAAGGTAATGAAGGATTTGCTCCCTCCATCCTACAACATTTATTTACAGAAACTGATGCTGAACCAGTCCTCAGTGATTTGAGGTTGGAGGGGGAGGCAGAGGGGGATTTAAGCTTCAGGAAGGCAAACGTCCAGAGGGATTATTCCTTCATAACCATCATTTCTGTTATCCCTAATCTCTCAGAGCAAGGCCTACTGCAGATCTTTGGGGATTTAAGGTAATGCACTGGCTTGTCCTTTTTCCAAAGACCTTGACATCTTCAGTTTCTGCTCTTGGGGCTAATGGGACTTCTGAGACAAAGTGTTTACTGGCTCACTTTGAAAATACACAGGGGCAAAACTGCTACATAGCTATAGTTGTATCAGACATGTAGTGGAAGAAGGACCCAACTGGGGAAAAGAACAATTATTTTACTTAAATTTGGAGCAGAAGTAGCCTGACTGATTTCCGTCTTACTGGGAGGAAAAAGAATAGCCACACAATTCTTTTTAAATAGATGTCAATATTCTACCTCAAAATATGCCAATTTTGGTTGAAAACCAGAACTACTCTCTTCCTATTCCAGTTATTCACAATTTTCTGAATTCTGAGATTGCAATTCTTGATTTCATAAAAATACAATAAACCACAATACAGTTATGTTTTCATTCACAGTGTCTTGTTTCTGATCTTTTCAGGTGCCAACACACCTTTTACAGAAGTGTCTGACCACAGCACAGTCCTTTAATATATTAAATCTTTACAATAGACAGGTATTATCTTTTGTGCAGATAGGCTTCTGTGTTTTCATGGACTGAAGAGATAAATTTCAAAAATAGTCATACACAATCATACTGCTAAAGTATAAAGATCTGTTAAATTGGAGTTTCAAAGGAGCTTAGGTGCGTAACACCTATCTAAAGCACTGTTAAAACATGTTTATTTGCATATGTTTTTGCCTGTATATCTTTAATTATTTAGGTTTTATTACCCAAATAAAAGCACTGATGCTAAAGTGAGTTAATCAGGAAGCTGCTTTTGAAAGTAATGTTCTGCATTTTTAGTGCCACGATATCTTGGGAGATTAGGCTGTAGGTGATTTCTTGCTTTGAATAAAGGTGACAGAATTAAGCTTGTTGTAGTGTGTGGAAGAAATTTTACTTCAGCTTACATGCAAATATGCATTGGAATGCTTGATGTGCTTTATGTTAAAATTGCAATTCATATTTTTTTTTTCCGGAGTTCTAAATGGTTTCAGATTAAAAGAATAGCTATACTGAATGGTAAACGGAAAGTCAAGTTAATGTGAAAAGTTTCTGGACTGTAGCTTAAGGGGTTATTTATTGTTTATCTTGTACAAACATAATTGCTTTAGAAGTACATTCATTGATAAAGCATATTCCAAAGAAATGTTATTAAATCCCAGTTAAATTCATAGTTGTTAAATTTTATGCTTCTGCAAGAAAATGCTTTCCATTATTTCTCTAAGATTTACCACTGATTTCTTGCAAAAATAAATATAAATCTATCTTCTGCTCTTAATAAGCTTCAATATATTCTTTGAAATGATATCAAGATGAAATGGGCTTAATTTCTTCAAAGTGAATTATAATGCTTTCCATAAGGAATTATAAATCCTTCAAGCATATTACTGATTTTCAGAACGGCTGTATTGTGAGTCCAAGACAACATGTTAAATCTTTAATCACTGTTTTATACTACTAATAGCTACCTCATTTTATTGTGAGTGCTTTGTGAGACTATTGTTTTGAAGTGTCATAATATGCTTCATCCTTATCTTGCTTAATAAATTCTGGGAGTTATATTCTATGTAGATATTTATTACAATGCAACCTGAACTGAGCCTCAGAACAGCACAAAACTTTAGCCTATTTCACTTTGAAGCACATACACAAGCTTTATAATCATGATATTTCTGAAGTAAAAGGCACATATCTTATGCATAACTTACAAGTTTTTATCAATGTTAAACTGAGCAGCCTGAACAGGAGGAGCAGATATCTTGTTTGTTGATTCTTTTTGATGAAGATAAACTTATCTGTAAATATGTCTTTATTTTTATACATCACGATGTAAATGGAGATGGGCCATAACTCTGTGCCCCAAGCTTTCCTAACAAAGATTCCCTGTAGTTTCTACCATCTGTTTGTGTTGCTTCCCCTGCCTATTTGACGGATGTTACCCTTTCCATTGTGGTTTGCTATAGGAGTGTATGTTAGTGGGTCCTGTGTGGCAGGGAGCAGCTGGGACTGGGCAGGCAGTGCTGGGACTGAGCCAGGGTGAATTGTTCCTGCCTTTGCATGACTTGGAATTCTCTGCTCAAGTGCACAAAGCACTTGCTTTTGTTGTAGTGTTGGTGAGATGGATGTAGGCAAAGCATTTGTTGGTCCTACGGCATCATTTTGAGGACAGAGACTTAAGGGTAATGGTTGTATGATCAGAAATGGAAATTGTATTTGGCCTTAGACATTCAATTAAAGACTGAAGGGGAAGCTTATGGATGATTTGTAAGTATATTTGAGTAGCCAGATAAAACCTGCAATCATTTCAAAGGGTGTTTTCACTTGCAAAAGAAAGCTGTAAATGTAGCATGTGAGGAGAATTGTGATTTGTCTGCTAAAGTCACAATGATATTCTGCTTGTGTACTGAGATGGGCTTACTTCATTAACCTCCCATAATCCTTTGTGTCATTAACCATATTGTCCATCATTTTGTCAGGCATCAGATTTTTCCAAGGAGATAACTGTCCATCATCTTCATGATCTGTCAGACAGCTTACCCTTCTGAATGACAAAAATTGCTTTATGCCAGTGTTTTTCATAAAGCTCCTATTCCATAAAGAGACTTGAGGCAAAATCGATGCCCAGTGTAGTCCTTGGATCAACTCTTTCATATTTTGCCATCTCTCAATTGCCTCCTGGTGCTGATATAAAAGTATGTTCTTACTATGTTCTTCCTACACATCATACCTAGGACTAGGAAGGGTATACCACTCATCATAGCAGCCATCAATCAATGCAGTTACCTACCCCTTCAGCTACCCCTTGGCCCAGTTGTAACACCACTGGCTACACTGATGTACCTTGTCTGCTGGTAGAGATGGCTTTTACTGGAAAGAATCAATACAAAAGCAAATGCATTGTTATAGACATGCATGGACAGCAAAAAGGAGTTTGGTGTTGCTCTCCAGTATAGACCAATCAGCTAAAGCTCCAGGTAGCAAAAATTAATATAGTTCAGCTTGCAAAACTAGAGCTATTCTAGTTTATGCAAGCTGAGGATGTGGTACATAAAGAGTGGAAATTGTTGGATTGAAGTGAATTCTAAAATATCTTTCTACCTTCAATCCTCCAAGAAAAAGTCCTCTGGAAAATGACATGAAAATGCATGAGGTCATTATGTGTTAAAGGTTGCCCACCTTCCTTTGGAGCTCAGAAGATAGGCCTGCAACATTTACATGTAAAACCTGTAATAGATACTATATTCCCAGTTAATTTATAAAGAACTGCAAGACTGAACACACCTTCTAACATATAAACAGTTTATTTTTTTTTTTTTATGAATTAGGCTTTTGATCTAAAAACCAAATCCTGTTGAAACCACATTTTATGTGACTGAAATAAAGAATAGTCATTGCTGTTTGGAACATGCTCCCCCTCATCTGAATAAAGAACAGAACTGATGACAACACCTCTTGTTGCTGTGGTAGTAATCAGCAAAAATACATACAGTTTTATTACCAATCAGTTGGGTAAATAAAGGCCTGAATTCTTCTAACATTTTGCTTTTTTATCGACATTCAATTAGGCAGAAAGCAACATGTAAACCCACAGTTAAACATGAAAGGTGATAAGTTATCTTTCCATTTCTACTCTTTCATGTACCTGCAGAATGTGTAACAGTTTGGGATTTTGCCTTGATAACTGTAATCAGAAGCAGATCTGAGGAGAACTTTAGTAAACGGGGTTTTTTTCTTTCTTCTGTAGATATTAATTCCTAAGAAGCCATGACTTTCTGAACCTGCTGTTTCCAGACCTACTCAGATCATTCTGAAAGTCATTGTAATGTTGAAGCAATGCATAGCTGCTGAAAGTCCATTTTCTCTGAATTAATAAAACTGATAGTAAATGCTATCAGGGCATGCAGGGTGCCCATCCATATGCAGCTGCTGTATGTGGGCCCTCTTTGTACCCAGAGACACCCCCACCTCCCCATTGGGAATGCTGAAACCAGACAAAGTCATCTGCACTTGGAAGGGAGCAACATTGACAGCAATAACAAAAAGTACATTGCAGATCAGTTGTGTCATCCCAGCAGCAGCTGCTTGTTGTCATCTTTACTGCAGGACTTCAGTATGATACATCCTTGGAAATAGCTTCTACTATTCTCTCTGATATGTGGGAGTAGTTACCAGGTCATGGATCTTATTCTGATTCAAAGAAGGATTTAGTCAGATTTTCTCCCTGATTAGACCCATCTTCTAAATATAGAAATTGGTACCTAAAGTTTGGTGGAAACCTTATCTCTTACCCCAACATTTCAAACAAAACAGCTTAGCAAATGGCATAGCAGCAACACAAATTTACCTTTTCACTCACGGTTTTTATATCTGACTTCTAAAGCCCATGGAATCTCAGGGATTCATGGCAGAGTTCCTAGCCAATTGTTACTTCTCTTTATTTGTTTATTAACCAAAACCCAAACCCCACACTTTTGGGGTTTTCCTAGCTAAACCAGAAGAAGTTTAACAAGTAAAATTGAAAAGTCATCTTATGTGTGGTTTGAATAGAGGCAACTGAATCTCTCCTTGCTAAACAGAGCTTTCTAATTTAATTTATCTTTTATGTGGTTAAAAAAGTACTCTAGTTGTTTAGGCTGAAATACTCCTGTAGGAAGTGAGTCCCTTTCTACAAACACAAGGATAACAGATCAGTAATCTGCAAAATGCATATGCTGTGGTTCTTATCTCTGCTGTGAGGAATTGGCCAAATAATCAGGTGGAAAAAGTAATTTCCTCAAATATTCCTGGGGAAGTGGGAGCAGCTCTCTCTGAGTATCCATAAAGGAGACAAGCATTGCTCCTGGAGTGGGTCCAAAGTTCTTGAATTGTTTTATTTAAACCCGATATTAGGGTACTTTCCAGTGAAGAGCTCTCAGCTCAGCTGAAAACTCTGTAATTAATTGCTTGCACCTTAGCACATGAATGTGAAGTTGAAGCACTGGTAAGAAAAGACATTTAGTGGTGTCCTGATTTTGTGGAAAAAGCATGTTTCTCAAACAGGCCGCTGCTAACTCCATGTGCTCCTATTTGTGGGACAGAAGGTAGTCAAAGACTCAGATTATCAAATTATTAAATGACAGGACATAACAGCACATGACTGAACTGGAAACTCCTTGTGTTTAGGCAGCTAAACCCCTTGTCCAGTGAAACTTCACAAATTTCAAAACACCCTGGTTTCAGGCTCTTATTCTGTTAGAACACATCATTATATATTATTTTTTTCTCTCTAAGGTATAGCTCTGGAAATTTTATCTAAATATAATAGATCTAAATATACTCTGCATTTCATGAGCCTCAAATTTAAATGCACTTAAACATCTGTGGGATTTATTTTTCTTTGTTTCCAGTGCTAAACAGCCAAAAAGTTAAGTAACAGACAATGTGTTCACTAGAACAGGAGCTGAAATTGAGATTCCAGTAGAAGATGTAGGGACCTAAGAACCTGTCTGTGATGGCAGAGCAGGGTTCTGTAAAGACACTGAGTTGTTTCAGGCAGAGGTTGTCTGGGCACCAGAAGGAACACAATGTACACAGTTCTCTGTCCACTCTTTTCTGCTGGGGAACTGTAATCCAATGTAAAATATTAATAACAACAATATTTCTGACATGGAACTCAATTATTCACACAAAAGCATAATTCTGTGTTACATCCACTCCATTTAACGAAGTTACTGAATGCGTGTCTGTTAGGAGCTTTATGCTCCCTGAGAAATTGGAAAAGGAGTCTCCTGAGACAATGATGGTGGTGTACTTTGGGTGGCTGTGACCCACACAGGTGGATCCTGTGAACTTGTGGCAGCTCTTTGTGACTTTCTTGATTTCCAGTTACTATGCTGGTAAACTAGAAACCTATGGTATGTTCCTCATTGACTGTGAGTCCCCACATATCCAGTATGGCTGTAGGTCCTATTGGGAGGTCTGTGTATTTAGATATTCATGGTGTCTTGTCAGTGAAAAAGAAAAAAAAGAAGCTGAATAAGGTCAATCCTGATCTTTCTTTTGGCCCTAGGCCACAATAAGTACTCGCTATGTTAAAATTACGCTTTCAGGCTCAGAAGTATAGTTTGTAAAACCTTTTGTGAAACTTACAAACTGCTGTACGGTAACTACATGATCAGCATCATATAAATGTTAGTCATTAAGAAAAATAATCATAATAATGTTTGGCAGTATAAAAACAATTAGCTTGTTACCTGGCTTTCTGAATACTGTGCTACCTACAGACACCTCATCTTCAATAAGCTAGGGATGGTACAATGACTGAAGCTTTGTATAAGCAACAGAACTGATCAATAATTTGAGCAGAAGCAATCACTTTCATTGACTTGAGCAGGTAATTTGTGTTCATCTTGCAGTGCAACTGCATATGAACATGGCAAGCAGCGAGCAGATAAAAGTGGCAGCACATCAATTGTTGATGGTGTCTGGGGGCAATTACGGGAATTAAAATAACCTTTTTCAGACTGCAGCAAGATAAGCTGTTGACCCTGTTGTCCTACTACAGTTACTATTATACTTAATATCATCAGTCCCTTTTCCTACCTTCACTGGTTATTCCCTGTAATTGAAGGCACGCACTCTTGTGTGTATTTTTTCTGCTGCAGCCAGATTCTGTGGATTTGAATTATGCCAAGAGCTTTTTGTTAACAGAGCTGGAGGATGCTAGCGCACAAAGCAAAGGGGATTCAGTTCAAGATTTAAAGGATGAAGGAGGAAGGCCACCATAAGACCATACTCATTGGATAGCTACAGTGAATCTAGGAAGTATAAAAACTTTAATAATCTCTCTATCATATGAGGCTTGATTCACCTCTCTTATTGTATATTATTTTTCTCTGCTAGACATACTTTTTTTTGTCTGGTCTATGTCTCATTATGTGCACAAACTATTTTGTGTTATTGAAATATAAAATGCTCGAAAACCTATAGAACCAGTCATTCCATGTTCTATCTGAAGATTCTGTACGGGGAAAATTGATACTAATGAGATCATTCTATGACTTCCTGGGGAAGCAGGATTTTGTTACCCTGTGTTCAGAATTCTGCTTTGCACCTATTAACTTCAAGTGATGTTCTAGAATGAATTAAGCCTCCTAATGATGCTTATATGTTGGAAGTTTTCCTATATTATCTAATTGCTATTCTTAATTTGCAGTAACCTATATATAGTCTAATTGTAGGAAATATATAGGGTATAGAGTATATATGACTATATACACAGGGCTTGTATAACTAATATAGGGCATAAGGTACTATGATCCTGTCATAGGGTCATAGTATGATTGTCATCAGAGTTACAGGCATAGCCAGAACAATGCTAATCCTTACCAATATCTGAATTGCCATAGTTGACTGTTATGTTAGTCTATCTTCAATGAAACTCTATGACAATCTCAAATGTTTTACATAGAAAATGCATATGTATTTTTATGCCTGACCAGAAAAAAATATAGTTGAACTAGAGGTGAGTGACTTTCCACATCAGATTTCTGTTAGCTATTACACAGGAATTATAGGATTACTTACCTTGTGGATCTTGTTGCATGGAAACTGGGCTTATCCCAAGAGACTGCACTTTAAAGGGTGAAGAGCAGATGTGACCACTATGAACATTCTGAAATCCTCTGTGTGCCTTTCTTTTCCTTCACTGAAATGCAGGTTGCCTTCTTTAAATGGCCTTGCATAGTCTGTAACTAGAAGACAATTGTCAGGACTCAGGTAGATTTCATAATAATTTATTCTCCTCTGTGCAAAGATGTGGGGAAAAAAACCCATGAAGCAAACAGGATCAAAAGGGTGCTCAGCTTTTCTAGCAATATTTTTATAAATTCATCTCACAATATTTCAGAAAGGTTTTGCTTTTATATATGTGGAAGATACCAACTGGCTCTACAAATGTGTCTTTCTTTCCTTAAAAGAAGCTATCTGATATACAAGGCATTGAAATTATTGTATGGGAGCACAGTTATAGTTAGACCAAACATCATCTGAATGATCAGTTTCCCCTCAAGAGGGAATGATGCCAAATGGGAGTAGAGCATATGTAGTGGAAATAAGAAACCATGAGCCATGCCTTTGCAGTGACTGTGAAATGACCCACCACTGGGAAATCTGTGACAAGTACCAAATATGCTGGGAGCATGAGCAGAGGCTGAAAACACTTCCCCACAGGGAGATCCTATTGAAACAGCATGACATAATACTGCAAGGGGAATGAATTCACTATGCAAACCACCCAGCTTTAGGGAACCAGCTACTGTGTCATTAGGCTTGAATGAAATGTCTGGCTTGCTCTTAGGGAATTCGAAGTGCAATGTCACTGACAGGAAATATGAAACATGGTATTTTTTTTCCCTGCAAGAATACATTTCAGCAAAGAGATATTTTCACAGCAGAAGTGTAAAAGCCTTTTAGGAGAAAAAAAATATTGTTGCAATCAATAACTGTTTTTTTTTCCTAACTTGCATAGAACTCTTATTGTTTCCAACCTGTTTAAAAAAATAGTATCTAGTTGAAAACTGAAGTTGTGATTAATTTTAACACAGATTTGCCATTGTGGTCTCTGAAAGAGGGTCATGCACTTGTAAAAATTTATCTTAGAGTATTATTTCTTTAGTTGGTTTCTCTGAGAAGAAGAAATTGAGCTGTTGGGGCTATATTAATGTATATCCACTCTCCTAGTCAGGGGATGCCATGGCAGACTAAGATGTTATGTTATTGTGGACTGTTTGGCAGAACAGTTATGAAGGAAAATAAAGAAGATGGACTATTCAGACCAAGTAGATGAGATTAAGAATACAAGGTCAAATTTAATGAAATAACTCAAGTCAGGCATAATAAAAATAAAAGGAAAGACATAGAGCATAAAATGATTTGAAGGGACAGGATGTTTGAGAGGACTGGATGTGTGCTAAGCAGAAGCCAGATAAACCCAATTACTCTGGTTATTGCTTCCTTCCCTACCGCTACAAAGGTAGTTCAGTTATTCATTAGTCATTCCTTGTGGAATTATAATCTATCATAGCCTCATTTTCTCCTTACTCCTTTGAGAATATAGAAAGGAAAACAAATCTATAAGCTATCCCCTCCCCATGTCCCCCACAGACCATTAGAAAAGCTTCTTCATCCAGAAGAACAATCAATATTAAACATCTTTTACTTTGCCAATGATTGATTCTTCCTCATTTCCCATTACTCATAGAAAAAAAAAAAAGGGAGGGACATTTGGGCTTGATTTTTTTTTTATTTTTAAAAGATGATGGAGGTATGGCTACCTGAAAAATTTATGAAAATGTCACAGTTGTTCCTTATACAGCTTTGACAGTACCCTTGAGGAACAGGAATGAAAGCTTTACTTTTAGCTCATCCTCTAAAGCCATGAACACCCAGTGGTAGATAAAGATGTCAGGAGCTTAAACCTTTTCAGTAAATGTTTCTTTTCTCATATATTGCATAATTTTGAAGTTATTTTACTTGTGGAATTTGCAAATTAGAAACTTAGTTTTAAAGCTCTTGGTAAAAAACCCCAAACCTTTCACTTGAAAATAATTAAAGAAACTGGTCTTTTTAGTCAGAACTTTTTTTAACCAATACTGAAGTATCACTTGATGCAGATTTAAACTGGCAGTCTGGCTGCTGAAATTAGTGGGATTTTCAGATGTTTATGTTGTTGTGAATATCAGTCGCACAAACATACACAATAAGTCCCTCAATTTTGTTAATCTGCTTTTGAATGTCCTATCTACAGGATGGGAAAGGAACATAGACCTGAAAAGACCACCTGTGTTACTGAATGCAGCGTCTGTATAATTTTAGGAGTTTTGCAACAGATGTTTATTTCAGAATAAGTTCAGAGTCAGCAGAATACTCCTCAACATTATAGAGCCATTTCAAAACCTTTAGTAAATGCTGAAAAATGCAACCTTAATGTGTCACAGGAAGGGGTGAGCACTATAATATCAAAATTTCCTCTACTGGCAAGAGTACAAGTCCCATGGAATTCTACGAAGCAAACTATACCTTGCTGTTCAGAAGAAAACAAAGATTTTTTGAAATAAAATCTGCTTTTCTGAGGAAATTCTCTTTCCAGCTTAGAATAACAATACTAAAGGCAATGAAGTAGGATAAGCAGTCTTAGCAACGTATTTTCTTCTATACTGTTATTTCTTCTGACTAAAATAAAGTTAAATCACAAAGCTTAGAGTATTGCGCTAGGGATGTTCAATTAGTTTCACAGAATGTCCATGTGAGTTAATACAATTTAAGGAAAGCAGTACTAGAGTGATCGTGTAAGATCTGTGTTCAGTTTTGTTAATTCAGATAGATCCTAGCAGATGTCTGATTAGTCTGGTTTAAAATGAAATGACAAGGAAAAATGTTTGCATTCATTTAAAATGACTGAAGGAAAAATGAAAACTCCGCATCTCTTTGCTCAGTGTAAAATGTTTCTGTAATAGCCTAACTTGGCTTCCTTGTGTCCCCTCTTCCCAATTCACAATAAAATGTGCAGACACCAGGCAGTACATTTCCATTGCAAAGACTGCTTTTAAATAAGCAACCATTCAAAGTTAAACAAACATTTGGTAAGCACAGTGCTATAAAATAACCAGAGGAACTGAAAATAAGAAGTCAAAAGCTATTGTGCTTGTTCTCTACAGGCTTGAATTTTAGCTGCCATCCTGGGCTCTGGTTATTCAGCAAAATCAGAAGTCCCAGTTCAAAAGTCCTTTCATGTTCATTGAAGGAAATAAGGAACTATGTTTCCTGTGATGGATCAAGTGATTCTTCCATCTAATTATTTTCTGGAAGACACTTCTATGAATGTGGGTTGTTTGTGTGTTATTTCCAGTTAGATTCAGCTGTATTGTTGACTAGGCACAGGTTTACACAAGTTACAGGGGGTATCAAAGTGGGATGTGGAATATACTTTGAGTGCATCTTCCTGGATTTGCCTGCTTAAGCAAGAAAGAAAAATATAGATATTAATATTTAAATCAGGGTGGAAATTCTATGTAATTTAAAAAATAACTGAGAGTCAGGGCTTTTTGTTGTTGTTTTAATAGGAATTCATATCAGAAGAAAAATAGTAGGATCCATTTGGTATTTGCAAAAGTTCCTAAGCAATTTATAAAATTATTTGTCTAATTAAGTGGTAATTTCAGAAAACTGGGTTGTAGGAGGCAAGGTATCAATGAAAGTCAAATATTCCTGGTAATGGGTAATGTGGTGAGATTGGAAAGGTAAAGTCATCTGTGGCAAGGTGTGGATCACTCATGTGGTACTTCAACAGCAACTGGCATGAGAAGCATTTGGGCTGGAGAAATGTCACCAACCTCTCTATGTGCAGAACTCCTATATGTGCGTGTTAGTGGGCGGGTGAGGTGGTTTAGGACCTAACAGTGTTCTTGACTTTTCACCTTTAGCTTTTCAGCTGTCTGACCTGTGTTGTCTCCTGTGAGCAGTATTAGGTGGTGTACAAAGGTGTCCACCTGCTTGAGTGAGACCTCAGCCTACTGGCCTTAAAAAAGGCATTTACAAAGGAGTCCTGAGAGGACTGCAGTCCCCAAGTTAGAACTGAGAAACATGACATGATTTCTGAATCATGGGAAAGATTATTCTGTCTTTACATAGCCCCTTAGACACTAGTGGATCTAGGTATCTTGAACCTGTTTAACTTTGGAAACTTTGATATTTGTAGAATGGCAGGCAGCAAGGAAACTAAGAGGAATTATTACCCCTCACTCCCAAATTTCCAGTTTTTCTGACAAGGGACTGGAAATCTGTGGAAATTCCTAGCCTGTGCTAGGAGCCTTTTGACTGCAGATCTCTTAACTTTGGCTGCTTAACATACCAAAGGGCAGAGGTTCTCTACAGCTGCAACTCATACTACAGACCTCCTCCACCATATGAGGTAAAGGGGAGGTGCTGTCCCATTTAAATGCTTAGGTCCATTGTATATTTTACACCTTTCAAGGAAAATAACTGATATTGTTCTAAACACCCATATTGCAGCTTGGAAGGACTTCTATTTTTAATGTGGTATTTGATTGTCAAAATTGGACTCAATAACGCATTAATGACAGCCCATATGCTTTCAGTGTACTACAACTAAAACTTTGAAAGATCCCTGCAAATGGGCCCAAATTCATTACTGTTAGAGGAAAGTTTGTGAGGGTTTTGCATAACCTGAATCGTGTTAAAATAAAATTGTTAAAATAACGTGTGTACATCTTTCAGAAGTCAAAACTTCTGAACTTTCTACATTTCTTTCTCATAGTTATCTCTGGAACATTCTTTAAGCAGAAGTAAATGATTGCTTCATGATCGCAATATATTGCAGGAAATATTAAAGGACTACCTGCAGTACCTAAGGCTACAACCATAATGTATGCAATTAAACCTTAGATAATAAGTTTTTAAACTTGCCTTTAATATCAAATTAGTTTAAAATTAAAATGGCATTTTATCCAATATAGCATCATTTAATATATTAAAAAAGTTCTGCAGTATTTCTTTACTGTAACAGATGCACATCTCTGCTCTCATTCTATACCAAATGTGCCAGCATGCAAATCTGTGAGAAAGTGGGGGAAAAGTAGACATTTTCTGTGATTGCTTCATGGGGTGCTGAAGGGATTAGGGATGAATCAGACTCAGTTTCCCTTGTTAGTGGCTTCTTGTGCTCCTGCGGAGAAGAGGTACTCACATGAAGTGCTCACTCCTTTGAACTGTTATTTGCATTGTCTCTGTTTTGCTACTTGTCTTATCCAGAAAAGGGGAAATAACTGATTACAGTGTCCTAGTTCTCCAGCTGTGAAGCTCTGGTGGTGACCAGGCTCATTCTTCACAAAGGATGTGAAGAAAATTACCAGTGTTGTAGGAAGCACAAATCAATACAGAAGTTGTACTATTCGATATCCATGGCTACCTCTGAGGCTCAGAGAAATGAAGATCTATTTGCAAATAACTTCAAGAGATGTGAAAGGTCAGAATTTGTATTTTAAATAGGTTTGTTTCCTTTTGGTTAATTCTGAGCCATGAATCTTCAGGCTGGCCTGGGTAACCTGATTCAGCATGTAAAAGCAAGCTCCTCGTTTCCTGTTGTGCAGTCAACAGTGCGGCTCTAATGCCATGGGTTTAATAGGGTGAACATACTTTCTGTAATAGAAAATAATGGAGCACTTTAAATCTCCTAATACATTTGTTACATTATCAAGTAGAGCATATCATCCTCTGTATGTGGCAAACCATTAGCCTTGGTTAATTTTAGCATATAATGCAGATGGCATTTTCTTGGAAAGATAGAGTTGTGTATCAACTCTGCAGACTTCTCATGTTGTCCATCAGGTTTATGGAGCCTGGAGGAAAGGAGTTCATGGACAAGGAACAGCTGGCACAGGCTGAATTTAGGAAAGATAAACATAATGTCATTCAGAAAGGCAAAGTATTTTAAATAATCAGACAAAACACTAGTGCCCAGTCTCTATTCCTCAAGGGCTGTGGAGGCTTCTGGAAAATGAGATTGCATCAGGTTAGCTAAATGCACTTCTCATCTACTGCTCTGGGGTGAGCTTTATCTCTTCTTTCAGGGGGGGTCTTTTCCACAACAATCCACATATTTGTCATCTTCGTCCTGCATCATTGGCACTTGTGGATTGCCAGCTTTAATTGTTTTACTGCAGTACCTGGCTCCGTACACAGGGTGCAGGCACATGTCTGAGAAGAAATTTAGCTATTTAATTAGTCTTTTCATAATGCCTTGAAGTAATTCTGCACTGCTAGTGTTGAAAGATGTAACACTGATTGGAAATCTGTCCTTGAGCACGTTGTATGTGAAGCAGAATAATAAAACTGATAAGGGAACATAAACAATGAAATACAGTTGTTTGCATGGTGTTTTAGAAGGAAACAAGAACACTGCTGTGCTCAGTCCTGGGAGACTCTGCAGCTACATGGTTTAGGGCTCCATGAGCGGACTCCTGCAAGGCCAGCAATAGGATTTTAAGCTTGAATAGCTAAATGGAAATGGGGGGTAAATATTTCTCTATCCTGCTTTCTCCCATCTCTGAAGAAATAAGACATAGAAGCTGAAATCATCCCCCAGGTCCCCAGTAGGTATCAGTTGTTAGGCTGTAGGACAAGTCATGCCTATAGAATATAGATATATGACAGCAATAGTAATTATTTTTAATTTGCATTTCAGTAGTCAGGTTATTACATGTATAAAACTTCAATTATAATTTTAAAAAGCTATTTGGATGTGTTCCTGTGTGCATTGTGAGAAGTGAAATATCCATTGCCCCAAACCTGTTAATGGTGCATAGTGGCTGGTTCTTGCAGGCTCTGTTTTCTCTCAAGAATGGCTGTTGACAGGTTTTGGTAACATTAATATTGTGGTGTCAGCTGTTGGTATCATGTGTGTTTACAGAAGAATGAAATGTCACTACCAAAAGGAGGAGGAGGAAGAGATTTCTCTGAAGCAGAGTGTTTACTATCAAGTTCAGCGCAGGAGATGAATTTGTGATGTGGCCTCAGGAGTGATAAAGTAGTTTCTCTTTTATTTATTCACCAATGTCAATTGTAGCCATGTGGTCTATTTTTGATATTATAAATACCTCTATCTACTCTTTACCTTAGCTGGGATTGGATTGTAATTTGAGATAAGTGGGAGACCGTTTTAAGGCTTAGTGAATCTATACGCAGGTATCACAGCCTTCCAGCACATCCTCCAATATATCTGATGGATAACAGAGGGTAGACAGCTATTTGCCAGGGCAGGCAGAAAGACACAGAGTGCAGGGAGGTAGGAATGTGTTCCAGTGATTGTTGTAGCACTAAAGACTGATAATCAGTAAAATAATGGGGTTTGTAATTTAAAATGTGTCTATCACAGGGAGTAATGTCATCAGGTTTATATCTGTTTATACCCTAAAATCTGAAACAAACAAACAAACAGGTTGCTTTTGTTGTTCCTCTGTATATTCTGCAGTACCTCATTATACGTAGTGCCATTGATTTAATAAAATGTATGCGGCAGTTTAACCAAAACAAAACTACCTTGTGAGTATTTTCATGTTGGTGCAAACTCAGCCCTGAATAAGTATTTCATGGAATAAACATTAGGTAATTTAATACAATTAAGATTTTATTAATCATAATTAAGATTTTTTTTCATAAGATATTTGTGTGTAAGGCAAGAATTGAGCTTGATGTTAAAGAAGGTCAAGAGATTTCAGGTGAGATTGTGAGGAAAAATAACTGAATTTTAACATTTTGCTTTAAACCAAAGAGTGGGGGAAAGCTATGAGCAATAGACTTTCAATTTTTCACCTCCAGCACGAAAATGTACAAGTTTTGTGCATGAAGTATCAAAAGAAGGAGGAGATGGAAAATAGACTATCAAAACTGTTGTTCTGTTTTGATTTTAATAAGGTACATAGAAATTGTTGTAGACAAAGGGCATAATATACTGGAATCTGCATGGCTGTATGCTCAGTGAACCCAGTTCTCCATATTACCAATACAAAAGCACAATCTTGTCCTTTAAAGCCATCACTGCATCAGGATCAGCCTCTCTCATCTCTGGCTCCAGCCTGACTGAATTGCTGTGGGAGAATAAAGTTCGGCTCACTGACTGCAGAGCAAGCCTGTTCATACTGTGAGTTTTTCAGTCGTTTTTTGCAAAGAAAAACTCCACTAATGATATCATTCTTTAATAATTTCTTTGTTGTCTTGAAGCACACATTCCACTCACTTACCTCCCATCTCTGCTTTGCAATTAGCATCTCTGCAGGGGAAATGCTGCCAGCAGGTATATGTTCACCTTCTATCTCCGACGGCTTTTGCCATAGCATCCTTCTGGCCATAAAAGCTCCTCAGAGGACTGCATCTCCCTTCCTGCCTTAATTCTGATGATTTGGGAGCTTCAAGGGTTGTCTCAGCTATTCAGAAACATTAAGGGAAGAAACTAAATGTGTTTCTGTAACCTTCCCCACACTTGATTTCCATTCCAGTAACTTGCAGTCTAGGTAGAAACAGAAAAACTAGTTTAGGTATATTTTTCGTTGGTCTTGTACTATGTGGCATGGAATATCCAGCTGCTTCTCATAATATGTAATAACATTTCTGAATTAGTTTTATATAAAATAGAACTGGAGAACTGTCAGACTATCAAAACTTGGTAAAAGAACCAAAATTTAAGAATATTGAAAAGAAGAAATATCAAAATACAGTTTTATCTTTGTGTTTAATTACAGTGAAGTTGCAAAAAGATTATATTCCTCATGTGAAACTCAGTTGACCATTGGAAGTTCCTGTAGTTGTTTAGGTCCTTATTTATCATCACTGAACTATTGCTGTTCTTCATAACTTAAGACAGGATTATTATGATTTTTGAGCTGACCAAGTGATAATGTTCATCTGCAAAAAACACAAGCTAACTTAACCAGACATGCAATGGCAGGTTTTCCATTTAAAAGCATAAAACGCTATTAGTACTAGCAGTGCAAGTTTTTAAATGAGTACCCTCCTTGTAGGTTCAGTTTCTAGGCACAAGTGCTCCTCGATGTTCAAACAGTACAGGTTTAGGAGATTCTCTTAGCATACATGATGCCTTCTGAGGATATGACTTGCTCTCCACTGACAGTGGAGATGTAAATTAGCTTATCTTTTTGTTGAAAGTAATTATTGGCGGTATCATGAGATAATTATCCTCTATGCAGGTCATATTGTGCTGTTTGCACTACAAAGCTGGGTGAAGATGGGATCAGTAAGGATAAGCTTAAACTACTGTGTATCTGTCAATGAGATGACCAGCTAACTATTCCAGAGTATTCCAGTACATAAGTGGAAGGAAAAGAGATTATATTTCTTAAAGATTTTTTTCAGTTTTATACTAAGCTAGTTCTTGGAGAAATATATTAATTTAAAATCACTATAAAGACAGGCATAGGCTGAAAAAAATGTGCTTTATACCAGTGAGATACATAGTGGCTATTCTTATAATGTTATTTTAGAAAATTACTTTCTGTAACTTGTAGGTGTGTACAAATTTAGGCTTTCTCAGGCATCTATAAACAATCCCCATATGCCTAGATGGATGTAAACTGTAAATGTGAACAGAACTACTTAAACCTTTAGCACCCAAATCACAAGCTTGAAAACTCTACATTTTAGTATTTATTGGAATTGTAGCAGATGGGAAACTTTTTCTAGTTGTACTGTTTAAGACATCCCTCTGAAATGTACTTGTTCTTCTATATCGTGGGTTTTTTTTTTCCTACAGATAAACAGCAAAATTGGCTTCTGAGAAACCCAAATCACCAACTGCTTTGTTTATAATTATAATAGCAAGTTTTAAGTGAATGCAGTCAGGGCTTTCACAGCTGTTTTTTCTTGAAGGACAATAATAACAGTAGTCTTTAAGCAACTTTCATACCTGATAGCTTAAAATATCCTTGCAGAAAACCTCCTCAGCTGTGCCACATATTCTGTAGCACCTCTTCCTAAAGACAAGCATAAAACAAAAAGAACACAAAGAGTCTTTCTCAATGCATGGTGAAATGTGGAATAATATTCCATGTTATTTCAGGGCCAAATTCAATCCTTGCTGCTTATTCCATCCACCACCAAACTGGTGTATGGGGTGCACTGATGCAAAGCAGGGGTATATATCCCCTGTTGTACCTTTTCCACAAAATCTTCTTCTCCAGTACTCTAAATGTTACCCAGATCACCCCCCTCTGCTTAGTTTAATTAAAACCAGTTGAGATTTTTTTAAGGCAAGGGAGATAAAAAGGACTTATTTTATATCTCCTCTGCAGACTTTCTCTCTAAAGGATGCTCCTTCTTAAATGACCGCAAGGAAAAATAAATGACATAGAGTGCTTTGAATATGCACGTTAGGGCCAATGCATTTGGCATGTATAATAATTACCTCCTTTCCATTTGCTATAAAGGAGCAAGCCAACAACATCCAGGTTTTTTTCTTGGGGGGTAGATTATCCACTGTTGTAGTAATTTCAGAGGCAATCCAATTACTTATAAATATCCCCAACACAAAGCATAGCAATTTTGTGCTGGAGTGACTGCTCTCACCTACCCCCAGGCTGAGCTACGGTGCTCTTCACTCTTCCAAAAGTCAGGTCACTGGCAAGAAAGTTGTTTTTGCTGGAATTAGACAAATGCAGGTGCTAATGGGAGTTAATTATGTAACAGTGTGAATGCTAGATATCCTAAAGGATGTCGAGCATTTCCCACTGATCCTAATCTCTTTGGGAGCAAGTAGCACCTCTGAAGAAACGTTTCACATGACAATGGAAGTTTGGAGGAACTCAGCACATGGTCTCCTCCCAGGATTCCTTTTATGCTGAGTTTGAGCATAAAGCAGGGGAGATAACAGCTGGACAAGGACTACAAAAAAATGATACTATAGAGAAAAACATACAAGCTGATATGCCTGCAGGAAAAGAATCTAAAGCACATGAGATCTTGCTTACAGAGAAGACTGCTGTAAATTTCTGCCCATAGATGAATCTTGCTGTAAAAGGAAACTGAACTGTCCCTGTATGCTTGAGGTCCCAGTGGAACTGTGTGTGGAGTTCTGGGCACTGCATGGTCATACTGGGGAAGTGATCACACCCTAATAATAAAATAATAAAAGTCACTGGGGGATTAATGACTTTTAGTTGTCATTAAAATTGAATGAATTCAATAAAATTTAATTGAATTAATTAAATTTGAAACTGGAGGATTTCCCTCATCACCCACTTCCCCCTCCCCATTTGAATTCATCTTCTGCCTTTTGTTTTCTGCTTAGCTTTCTGTGTTTCTTGTAGCTGGTGAGGTGTAAACCCTGAACCCTACCAGTGCTCCGAGGTAAGTATGTATTTGTAAGTGTGCAACTTTGGTAGGCGAGAGCTAAGGTGAACAGCAACCAGGAGCTGGTTTTGGTGCAGATAACTGAAGGGTGTATGTACCTCTGAAAAACGGAAAACCCTCTGAAGTCTTTAACACTTTGTTAGGAAAATAAAGTATTTTCCCTGTCTTGACTATAAAATCCTGTGGCGCTCCTTCATAAAAGTCAAATTTACTGTTCTCACCTTTGGCATTCACCTTCTCTATTATCTGCTGTGCAGCACACAGTGTTTTACGTTTACCAGGTCTGCCTTGGAAACGACTGTATTTTAAGTAACTATAGTGTTCTGGAAAGTCTATTTATTTTAGCAACTGAATCTGCTTGGGTGTCAGCAGGACCCTTTGTAGGCTCAGGGGTAACACTGGTTGGAGATAGTAGCTGAATCAACCTCTATTTCAACAGCTTTGGGACATTTTGTTTCAATCCTAGTTCTTCCATCTGTTTACAGATTTCAAAACTTGTTGCTTATGACAAAAGTGCGTGGAGTTCAATGAGAATTTAAAAATCGAATGAAAGGGATGTGGTGGGATCCTCTATGCTCGGTTCATGTGTAGGGCAGACAGAGCCTGTAGTTTATTGGCTGTAGTGAACACTGAGTACAGTTGGTAGCTCGTTGTTTGTCACTTGGCAATGTAAGGCTGCCTTGTTTTGTGGGGAGGGCTCTGATGTATCTTTCATCAGATGATTGGCTGGTGTCTGCCCTGCCAATACTTAATAATGAGGGAAAAGTTAAATTTGGTTGTTTTGGGGGTTTTTTCCATGTAAAGGATTGCTTCAATTTCATTGGTCTGGAAATGAGCAGTCAGGCATATAAATTAGCTTTTGATTTTAAGAAAAGAAGCATTGTGAGGTGTAGGCATGGAAATCACAATAAGACCTTTTTAACTGTTTTATCATAGAAATGTGTTTTTTCTTTTAATGCACCATTGTGCTTAATGGCAGTGTAAATAGAGGCTGAAATAATAGCACTGACATCTGGTTTATGGTTCACATAGTCACAAACAGTAAGATCAGTACTATTATAACAACTACTGCCCTAAGCTTTGCTATGCCAACAGCACAATAGTTTGCACCTGTTGGTTAAATTGGGATTCATCCTGTCATTTAAATTTCAAAGGGTGGGTGCTAGTATAACCAAAAGATGAAAGTCAATATCATGCAAGGGATTCGAGAAAGGTCGTCATCTTTTCCTGGTTTAGAGCTCATGATTTTGGAAGATGCTCAAGTTCAGGGGCTATTCAGAGGGTGCCCCCATGCCGGCACTGGGCTGGTACAGAGCAGCTCTTTGGGTGAAAAGATATTCAAGGGCTATATGGCATAAATCTTCACACTGCAGTGAGTAAAGTGCACATGTGTCAGTGAAAGTGTACTACATGTTTCTGCCCAGCATCAGCAGGTATTAGGAGGCAAAGGTGCTTTATAGTACTGGCTGTCCCCTAGAATCTTATTGTAATTGTCAGTGCATTTTGTTTAGTTTTATAAATAAGAATGCAGGCAAAGAGGCTATTGAACCACAAACCAAAGTGGTTATTGAACCACAGGTATTTGCTAGAGACACAGTCAAGCTTTGGAGTGACTGCTTTTTAAAACATATCCTCCTATTAGCACCTGTTTCGTGTGCTAAAAGAAAGATGGGTTACCACCTGAAGGGGAGTGAGAAGGTATTTAAGACAGTTCTGTCTCCTGTTGGATCTCAAGTGTTTGGTGCACAAAAGCTCCCATTGTTTTCTAAAACATTCTCTTGAATAGCTGTTGTAATCAACAGCTTTTTTTCCTTTTTACATGCTTGGGGTTTGTGTCATATCCATCCAGGAGATGGAGCAGGTCCTTAATGCTATTAAGTTTATTGCCATAACTCTGAATGCATTAGAGATTCAGAGCACACAGTAACTCCAGCATGACTACTGCCAGGAAATTAGCTTTTACCTCTTCTACACTGTCATTTTATTTGAAGTGTAGGAAGTAAGGAGAGAGGTGACTGGCACTTAAAAATCGCTACCTATTATCAGTCTTATCATATAGGTACATCGCACCATATTGAGTTACGTTAATGTGAAATGACTCATATATGTATGTGTGTATTTATACAGATGCACACAGCAGAGCTGAACTCATTAAGCCAGGACAAGTAAAACATTCATGAAGAATACAGGACATCACCACCTACTCAAATCACTCAGCATGCAGAAGAGCCACAGAAAATGTCAGTACTTATCAAGAATGAGCACATTTACATTTTCCTGAAAAGTAGAGTTTACTTTTTTCTCACAATATGAAATTTGCTTTCTCCTGGAAGCTATCGGAATACTCTTCGTAGCCTGATTAATGCAGTCCCCTGGGAAACAAACCACTGTGCAGTTTGTTGCAGAGCTCATTTCAGCATGACTCTGGCCTTGCAGGATCATGGGATTTCTCCCAAGTTGATAAGACTCTCATTTCCACCATCAAAGAAATTCCCTAAACTGGTTTTCCCAAAGCTGTTTTCTTATATTACAATGAGGAAAGATTAATTATGTGCTGGTGCTTCTAAAAGCCTGAGACTGGGAAACATCCAAACATATGAATTTAAAATTAATTTTGCTTCCTAGAGTAAAATAAATATTGCTCCCCCACTATTTGGGGGTGGTACATTCTGACGCTAAAAGATCACAGATCAAGAAGTGGGGGATACCCTCCTTACATCTGCAGAGATGAATGGAATAATAAATATTAAATGATGTTTTTAGCCATAGAAGATGATCTGTATTCCACAACTGTATTTCATGTATTAAAGAAAGGGAAGTGAATTAGCATCCCATGGAGATATTTTATTTATGCTTTCTTATTTCCAAACTTGAGAAACACAGAAATGAAACTCAGACAGCTAGAACTCCTCTTAGTTAATACAGCTTTTTAGTCTAATTTTGCTGGAATTTAATAATTTAAAATTAAAACAGAAAAAAAACTCTCCTTGAAATTATCATCATTTGGGACTGAAAATATATTTGGGTTGGTTTTCTAAATACCAGGAAAAAAGACATGCCAGGAGAATTTTTAGAATTTCATATTGGAGAGAAATAAAGAAAACCTCCATTAGATGTGCATCTTCTCATGTACCTTGGTTTCATGGCAGCCCATCTAATGACCTCAGTGAGCTTAACCCTGCTTTACAGTGTTGCAATTGAGAACAAAATAAAACCCTTTGTGTGTTGTACAGTTGCATATATGAAGATAACTGGCTTTAGCATTCATTGCTGCATATGGTCATATTTTAAAGGACATCTGTGTACATTATGTTCACATGGATATTACAATATTCATCCCTAGATTTCAGGGAAATCCTGGGGAATGCTATTCACAATACAGCTGAATCATTACATCTGGACTGATCTTCATAGTGATTTGGTGCTTGTGTTGCTGCTAGTATCAGAATTTTTCTCATATCTGTGTTTGGGGAGGTGATTTTTGTTTGCTTGTTTGTGATTTGTGAGATGTGGGTGTTGAAGCCATCTGTGAGCGAAGGACCACAACAGGACAGAGCTATCACTGGCAGTGGCCACAGTTTAACCTATTCCACTAATTCTATACATTGAGAGATATGAGGAGCATTTAAGAGTTTTTTTTTTTTTTTTTTTGCTGTCACTGAAACCTATTCCTTGTGTTTAGGAGTGGATTATATCACATGGAAGTTGCTGGAAGAGGGACTAGGAACCCATGACAGGAATGTTAACATGAGCTGGAGCAGAAAAGGATGGATGGAAGGAGTTTCCTGAAGGAATGAAAAGAGCTTTATGCTTCAACATCTTTTCCTCAGCAGCTGCACACAAATGCTTTTCCTACATCTTAGAATGCCTGATTCAGAGATCTGGTACCCATCACCTGCAGAGAATTGACAGAACTGTCAGTTTAACATTGAAATTCTCTTGCAACAGCAGATGGCCTCTGCACCTTTACGTTGCATAGGCTAGTTTGGAGGATTTCTTTGGCTTCAGGGCAAAGGCATGCCTGTAGCTCAGCTGGCCTCTTAGTATTTGCAGATGGTATGTTTTCCAGTATATCATATGAATTGGAGACTACACACACCTGCCTGTTTTTTCAGGATAGTTAGCGAGTCTCCCTTTCCAATGATGCTCTTTAGATTTGTAGCCCAAGGTGAAGATGTGTGCAAGTTGCTGGGAGACTGGCCCAGGACTGATGGCATTGAATTGAGACTACTCAGAAAATGCTGAACCACTGATCATCTGGAATCCATTTCATTCCTGCCAAGGAAAGGCGGAACAGAGTGCTCCAATTAGCTTGTGCTTGTTTTCAACCATGTCAGTTAATTAGCTGAAGATGGGGAAGGATTTATGACACTTCTTCAGAGGTCCAGGCACTACCTGTTGCCCAGTTTCAGGCACTTGGTAATGGGATTTTTTTTCCCCTCCCTTTTTTCAGGACACTTAATAAAGGGGAGGAAGGGGGATTCCCAGTTCTTTGTTCCTTTTTGAGAAGGGTTAGGTGCTCATTAGGCTTTAGTTTGCAGCATACTGCTTGTAAACCCAGTGACTTTGCCTCCTAAGGCTGTCTCTCATAAAAGATGCAGCTATGCTTTGTATCATAAAGGATGTGAACTAGGAATGAATTCGGTCCTTCAGGTATAGAGGTATATTTGCTAGAGAATTTGTCTTTCAGGCAGGCATCTGCCCGCTGCCTTCTAGATCTCAGAGCCAGAAGGGCAGAAGCAGGCACACAATCCCTGCCTTGCTGGCTTGCAACTAGGGACAGCTGGGCACTGGGGACTGATATGTGTATTGCAGCTTGAGACTTGGGTAAGGAGCTGGAATTCTAAGTCTCACATTTCCTATTCCAGCACAGTTCCAACCATCTTGGGGAAGAATTTATCTTGGATTGTGGATACACACATGTGAGTTCATGTGCTGGACAATGATATTATGCAAATCTTATGGTCTCATTTGGCAATGCCATCCATTCGGATGTGAGCATCTGTCACTGAGAGCACTGATTTCCCTCTCTTCTCTCTGTTCTGTATTCCTCTCTAAAGCCCCCAACATAAGAAGGACGTGACTTATTGGAGCAAGTCCAGAGGAGGCTATGAAGATGCTCAGAGGGCTGCTGAGTAGAGAGGTGAGCTATGGAGACAGGCTGAAAGAGCTGGGGTTGGTCAGCCTGGAGAAGAAAAGGCTTCAGGGAGACCTTGGAGCAGATTTCAGTGACTAAAGGGGCCAACAAGAAGGCTGAAGGGAGGCCTTTTGGGCATGCAGGAATAAGATAAGGGGGAATGGCTTTAGGCTGAAAGACGGGAGATTTAGATTAGGAAACAAATCTTCACAATGAGGGTGCTGAGGTGCTGGCACAGGGCACCCAGAGAAGCTGTGGCTGCCCCATCCCTAGCAGTGTTCAAGGCCAGATTGGATGGAGCTTGGAGCAACTTCACCTAGTGGAAGGTGCCCCTGCCCATGACAGGGGGTTGAAACTCAACAGTCTTTAAGGTCCCTTCCAACCCAATCCATTTTATGATCTTGCCTTCTCCCCATAGCAGAGAAACTCATCTGCACATTCTTTCCGCCACCCTTTAAGGTTTTAGAGAATTCTATTTGCTATAAATGGAACTTCTGCCCTGTTTCCCCAGATGCTTGTCTTTGCATCCCTTAGCTCAGGCAGTTCCACAGTTGCTCACTTCCTTTGACATTTCTTTTATTGCTCTCTCGTGCACTAGCTCATCCTAACACGTGTTAGAACAGCAATGTCTTTTTGTAGCACTAGTTTTAATTAGTCTTCACCTTCCCCTGGGATGACTGTTTGCTCTAAAGCTTTCTGCAGGTACATATTTTGCACTCTGTAACTCACTGCACTATCTGTATGGTAACGCAATTGCCTTGCCAGGAGCTTGTGGTGGTTGTTTGTTGTTTAGGTGACTGACTGTGTTTCCTCCCCAGTGTGCAGAATTCTCTGATCTTGGCTGATGAAAATTGCTGGTGGTGTGGAAAGAATATTTTTAATGACAAGAGAAGGGAAAGATGAAGGTGGACACTTTCAAAGCTACTTCGTTATTTTGTTATTCAGAGCCCACTTTTTTGAAGGGAAATCAGCATCTGAGTGCCATGGATGGCTTTCAAGAAGTCTTTCAAAACGTGTTAAGAGCAGAAATGAAGAATGTAGATTATAAGACAAATAAGCAAGTAAGTTATTTTATCCATGTTTTGTTGTATTTACAATCACAAGGCTAACTAGCAATGAAGTTATATTAGTTGTGCTGTGAAAGCCTGCAGATGTGCACTCTGAATCTGCCATGTGACACTTTCATATTATTATATTCCTGTGCAGTGTCTTTGATAATTTCACAGTTCCCTGTGTTTAACTGGTAGGCTCCATAAACCTTGACTAATTATTTTTACATTCTACATCTTCTCATTACAGCATGTTTGCCTGAACCTCTGTGCCATGCTGTTCACAGCAAGTTTTGTGAAACATATCAGATCATCAGCAGTTTTGCTTCTCTAGGCTGAGGAAAATATAAACCCTGGCAAATTCTTTCTTAGTTTGCTTTCTAACACCTGGAATCTTGACTTTACTTATGAGAGCTGCATCTTGGCCCATTTAATTAGTCTTCTGTCTGTATGCTGTAGCTGACAAATTAGCTGTAATCAAAATATTTATTATAACTGGCCATTTACCCTAGCTGTGTATGTGCTCTGCCACAGGGTTTCTGTGTACACAGAAGCTCCCAGTAACCCCTGATTAATGAAGCAGGTTTTGTTTCAGTGGGAAAAAAAAAACCCAAGGTAGTTTTTCAGAGAGACTTCTGCCTGGAACAGAGAGAAAGGAGACACCATCCTTTTCCCTGGTCTTGACAAATCCCATTGTGTCCCACACTAATACATACAGAATATTTCAGCAATTAATATTTGGTTCTCTCATCTAAGTACTTTATCCCCCTGGCAGTGCTCCTCTTTGTGTCGGAGCAAACAGAAGCTCCTTGTTCTCATTTTCATTACCTCTTCCAACCCAGATATCTCCCTTTCATTACTAGGATCTTGGCTTCATGACTCAATACCACCAACAGGCATTGCTCATTTCTGAGGGTTCTAGTGAAGCCGCTGGGTGCAGGATTCAGCCCTCATCTCTGCTGTGGGAAAAGCTTCCCTCACTGTGCAGCCCTTCATTGCTCCCCTCCAAGCTCAAGCTTTTCCATTGCCTGGCAGTGGGTGGGCAGCATGGACTCCTCTGCTCACCTGGGTGTTAGTTTCTCTGTCCTTCATCTGAATTAAGGCATAAAGCATCAGCTCTATGAAGATCTAATGCCTGAAAGGGTGAGACACACACAGTGCTGGGGACAGCTACTGGAAAAAAATATCTATTCTTCTGTTCATGTGCATGTCTTATATACCACATGCAAAAAACCCTCAATTTTGGCCTCCCATTGTCTGGGCTTTGGCTGTCCCCTTATACTGTCAGGGAAATCCCCACCACTGTCTTTACTGACTGGCTTCTGCCACATGTGGCTTGATTACTTTTATTCTTTCATTTGCTAACTCAGCGAGCTGGGAAATCGTTCTTGTGCTCTTCATGCAACTAGACAAGAAACTGATTCTTTCGTAATTAGCTAATGCATTTATTCATGTGTTTTTAACATGTTGCCGTTAATCAATTACCATTGTGGGTATATATTGATATCAGTTTAAACTGCTGTTTCTTTTCACTCAGCCATTTATTGTCATGTTAGTCTGACATGCTATACCATGATGATTATGATGTGATAAATTGTAATACTTTCTCATGCCAAATTCCCATTATTACTTCAGGAAATTAGGTGAGGCTATAACTTCTGTTTGAGAATGTCAGCACTGGACCAGTGGGCTGATAAGTATATGGGGAGATTATAGCTTGAATTGCTCCTAACTGAGCTTGAGTTATTCCTAAAAGAGAGCAACAACGGGCAATATTGTATGCTTCACTGAATTATTTTCTTCATGAAGATAAATAGTGGTTTAAGGTTCTAGGCAGTAGTGCAGTTTTGGTTTATTTTAGTTTTAATCCATATTTTACTGTTCCATTCTTTCCTGGTGGTGTTGAACATCCTGTTCTGTTCTCTTGTTATTTCCACGAAGAGCAGATGTGAAACCAAAACCTGAGACTGTAATTTGACAATTGTCACTATTTCTCTCAGCATTATTCATCGTTTATTCTCCTTTCAAGAATGAAGCCTGAAAAGGCACAGCAGCAATGGTAACAACAGCCAAAAGGCAAAAATGCTTGCCTCTAATGCCAGGCAAGGAACAGTGTACAAGATCCTCCTTGCAGGAGGAGGAAGCTCAACCACTCACCCAAGTTCACAATAAACATATGATGGTCCCACATGGAGCAAACCAGAAAAGCATTTTGGTCTTGAATGCCTTCTTATTTCCTTAGTATTTGTTCTCCAGCATTTCTGTTTATGTCATACATGACCTGTGAACGTGGATTGAGCTGCTGCCTACGCAAGAGCTGCTTTTCTCTGAGAGACTCAGAATCAGGAAAATCTGTGCACATACACTTGCTTTTTAACACACTGTGATTTTTTTAACTTCAATTTTTCTGTCAGATAAATAGCTTTGGATATCTTAATTACCTTTTCAATTATTGATAAGTTATCAGAGGAAAGATTATTTGGGCTATATTGGGGTCCAGGGTGGTCATGAAATCTGTTATAAATTTTTACATCCTAATGTCTGAAAATGCATTATGCCAGAAACCCTCTCACTGACTTCAGTGGTTGACTTGTCTGGCTTGCATAAAGGTGACTCTGTTTTAAGCTGCATTGTTTGTACTCCTCAGTAGAGTTTAAAAGAGAAAAGTCTTAGAGAAGACAGACTTAAATGGCTGTGTCATTAAGCCTTCAGCATTTGCAAATAGGGTTATGGCACAGCTTGACTTCCCAGTGGTAAGTACTTTATTTGGTTTTGGTCATTTAGTTGCTTATTAGACCTCTCATAAAGCTTTTTCAATATTCTTCCTTTTGTTAACTGCTGTCACAGAAACTGTGTTTAATGTTTTCTTTCTTTTTCCATACTAGAGCCCTGCAACATTCAAGTTAAAGTGAAAATTGCAGTGATTTAATTATGAATATGGAAAAAAAAGTTTGCAGAACTACCTGATAACATGCACACAGTAATTTTCATGGCACAAGATGAGCATGTACTGAATCTGCCATTATATTTAGAGGTAACTGAATCCTTTCGTCTTGGGGAACTTTTTCAGCTTAGATCGACAACCATTTTCTTTAGAGATACTCTATCATTTGAAAACCTTACAAGTGGAAATTAGTACACAGTAACCCGCCCACAATCCAAAACAGCTCTGTGGCTTTTTTAAATATACCAAAGAGGCTCCTGTGTGGAAATAAGCAGGGGTTTTAACTGTTTCTGTGATGAGAATTGATGGGATTATTTTTGTTACAGTGTCCGCCCACCTTTCTTTTCATTCAAACAATTAAACACCAATTTTCTGGGAAAAAAAAAAGTGTAGATAAAAGAATTAGCTTGTGCTTCACTGGTTCTTCATTAATAAATGCAGCCGGAATTGTTCTGCAAGAAGACCTGACAGGCACTTCACATAGCAGTAACTATTACTTTTGCCTTTCCAAGTTAGTTTGAACCATCACAGGGGGTCTCCAGTGTAACTCTTAGAGTGAGATTTCCAACAGAAAAGCTTTACATCAGCTTTGCTGTACCAAAGGCTTACAGGTAAGGTAAGATGATCCAGTGGAGCATGTTGTGCCACTGAACTTATGTCAAGCTGGTGTATTCCTGCTCAGGACTTGGTACTGCACTCAATCCAGCAGCTTTTGCCTGGCCTGTGGCCATAGGAGCAGACACATGTGGGCCATCCATGCTGCAGGCTAAAGCCCTAACATGATGAACCTCACTGGACTCTTGGGTAGGTTTCTCAGACAGTCTCTCCAGGGAAGTGGGCATGGGGAAGTCATAAGTTTCAGCCATACAGTGAAGTCAGGTACACAGAACAAAACAAGTCTGCATGTTTTTTTCATTGTTGTACTTTGGCCCTCCTTCACAGCAGGCCAACTGCTTTGAAGCATCCAATGCTAATGTTGTACCCCTTTATGCATTGCTCCCAGGTACCCTCATTCACACACTGCACAGTAAATCAGCTGCAGCAGAGCTTTCAGAATGGTATCAGCTGATGCCCATTAAAAGCCAGCCAGCCAGTCAGGTACCATAATGCCCCAGCAGGAGCCACAGGAGCATTATCTCTGGATGTACAACTGACTTGATAGCTGCTTTGAAAAAGTCATGACCTAACTGTCTGTGTTAGATCTGAAAGTAATAAGCCCCAAAAATGCTATTGCCTAGTGTTTCTTTTCATAAATGAGATGAGCCTCTAACACAGCCATTAAACTAGTTGTGTGTGAGACAAGCTAATTTTATTTAGGGATGACATATAATTCCATGGTGAGTTTTACTTTGCTGTGTTGTTGCAGCCTATGTCTGTGTTACCTACTTCCAGAGAAGGGATCATGCTCATCAGCAGCAGTACCTTCTGAAGCCCACAGCAGCTGAGCTGACGAACTTCCTTTCCTACAGGAGAGGCAAGGTAATAGCTTTGGAGCATAACCCTGTTACTTTAACAAAGACATTTTACAGTTTTTATTCTATGATCTGCAGCAAATAGAAAAAAAAAACATGCACATAAGTATAGAAATATTATATACTAGCTATTTTAATTAAAAGTTTTATTTATGATATTTTAGTCCATTTAAAATGTTGAGAATAGCTCTAGGTTTAATACAGGAAGGTTTTTTTTTATCTACGTATTAAAAGGAAAAGGAATATGGCTGTTTTAACATTTTAAGTGCCTTTATGTCAAGTATAAACTGGCATCCTAGTTTTACTTTTTAATGAAACTTAATTCAACCTAGTTAGGAAACCAATAACTGTATTTCATAATTCAGTTTATTAAAGTAATAAACACAGCTATTCCAGGAAATGAAAACATTTCTGGATATGAAATACACAGTTCTCTGAAGAAGATACTCAAGTATGGGTACCTGACATTTAGCAAGTAAGCCTGTATATTTTTGTAGAAAGCAGAGTTCTTTATTTCTAAAGATGCTCAGTATCATCTGGTTTCCTGATGTTTGTGAACATTGCAGATTCTTTGAAACATTCTTCTGAATTTTTTGTTATGTTTAAGGGGTATTTAGATGTCTAATTTTAAGCAATGAGATATTTGAGTGGTTGTCTTAGGACCTGATTTTCAAATATGAAGAGAGCATTATAAACGGCACTAAGCCTGAAAATGCAGAACTGGAACTCATACTTCATAATGCACTAAACTCTTCAGAGGCTACAGTGTACAAATACTGTAGTACAGCATGGTTATTAAGAGGGGCCATTAGACAATGCAGCAGAGTGTTTGTTATGCATTATGATTACTGAATTCCTAGAGTTTTAAGAAAGAGCGAAGTGGAAAAATCAAAAATTGTTCTATTGCCATAAACTGGAGTGGGAATGTTCTTTTTTGGCGGGCGAGGGCTCATGCAGTTTGTATTGAAGATTTTTCTTCTTTTTTCTCTTGAGTGACAATCTTGTTTTACCCATGCTGGGATCCTGGAACTTCAAAGGAAAGGGTTAAGAGTCTGGTGCTGGGCCAGGGGAGATTTACAGCCCCAGCTGATGCAGGCTTGTGGAAAAGCCTGAAGAAACTGACCTTTCCCAAATCTCAGGAGTGGTGTCTGAAGGGAGATTCACCTTGTATTGGTTTCTGAAACAGATTCACTCTACAATTCGTTTGTTAAAATAAATAGTATTTTAAAGAGGATGTTTGGCTGCAGGTTATCCCAGAGGAAAGAGAAGTACAGCCCTAGACTGTTGGCTTCAGGTAGCAGAGCAGGGACTAAAAGGAAGGATGGTCTCAGAGCCACTGCAGACACCTTGCACTAAGTGAGCACTTGAGACCTGAGACCAGGAGACAGATATGCTCCTGACACAAATTGAAATTCTCCTTTTTCTCTAAAAACTTAGATCCTTGAATTGTAAGAGAGAAGGTTATAACTCAGTAAGATGTTTTTCAGCTATGAAAATGTTTGTTTAGAAACATAAGTAGCTTTAACAACCTTTCTTGTAAATCAATGCACTGATAACAGAGATACATTGTACAGCTATAGAGATATGAAGACACAGTTTATGGGTAAATATAGATTTTTGAGCATTGATCCCAAATCAGGCAATTCTTGATATTTCAACCTTTCTTTTAGGTGTTTCTGTCTTTCCAAAATTCAGTCATCCTAGCCGATGAAACTGTCCTTTCTTCTCTTAATATTATTTAAAAAGTATTAAATATCAATTAGAAGTGAGCTATGTAGGAGTGGATTCCTTGGTAATTGGAAAAGTTTGCATAAGTGTGGGCATTCAGCAGAGGTCACTTTCATTTACCATTTAATATTTTGAGAGAATTACAGGTGAGAGAAATGTGAGGTTCCCCATGAAAGCCACATCTGCTGCTCTGGAGCCTTCCCTGGTGGTGCCGTTCCAGGTGGCTGATCTTTCACTTCTTGTCTCAAGAACTGGACTGGGCTTGACAACCTCCCGTTCCCCAGGACCGGAGGAGCTGCAGTTAATTAATCTTTTCTTTTTTCAAACGTAATTCCTCTGATTTGCAATTAAGGGGTTTTCAATTTATATTTTTTTCCAAAAAAAGGGATGTTTCACTTCATGGCTGTGTCACCCGTGATTTCACAGAGGTGATTGGCAGAGTCCCGGAGTGTTCGTTCACTCCTTGTGATGGAGGTCAGAACTCCCAGGCCCTGCGCATCCTCAGGGCCCATCACACTCTTCAGTTACTAAGGAAGTTCTGAGCTCCCTGTTTCTTGTCTCAGATAATTCTATTGCTTTCTCTTATGACTCTAAGAACATTGGCTGGTTTCCTTTAAAAAGGGATGAGGAAAAGGGAGTGAACAGCTCTTAACAGCCAAATACACACTGACAGTCTGGGTAACATGAGAAGCCTTTTCCATTTGCACCAAGTAAAAGGTATTCAGCAGAGCTACAGAGAATATGATAAAAGGAGCCTATCAGTTACTTCCAAAGTCCTGTTACAAACCAGGATGTGTTCAGTGGCAGTATTTAGAAAATCAGCAACTTTCTGTTGCCCTCCAGGCAGATCAGTTGAGTGTGCTTTAGAGGAGCACTCGGAGTGAAACGAGAGCAGAGGCGGTCACGAGAACCAGGCTCTTGGAAAAATGCTTCTGAGATAGCTCCCATGAAAAATTATCACTGATCAGCAGCTGCTGAATGACGCAGCACTGTTGCCAAAGCACCAGCCTGCAGCACCTGCTCTCTGCATATTGCTTGTTTTGGCAGTGGGTTGGGAAGCCTGTCCCTGCAGCTCGTCAAAGCAGCAGCTCCCTGTATCGAGTCCTCGACACAGGGCAGGGATACGCTGCTCACAGGAGCGATGTTTTCTCTTTGCTTGCATTAGCCACAGAATATCATCTGGATCCACTTTTACATTGTGTGTGCCAAGCTTTGGCTTTTAATCCAGAAACTTTTTAGAACCGTGCAGTAAGGTCACTCATTGTTTGCATTCCAGCACAGTGATTACTGCAGTTTATGTTCTAGGAAGCGGCATTAACATGCTGTAATACATTTGAATAAAAATATTTTATTTCCTGCTGGAATTTCATGCTGCTTGTGAATTTATGAATTGGATTTCTAAGGAGTAGTACTAAGCTCAAAGCAATTTTCAAAGGGGCAGGCAGAAAGTCATTAGCAACACTTTGAAAATAAATTCTTCCTGCTCTGCATCAGTGAGATTTGTGATCCCCTTTACATATATTTTATTATGGTCATTCATTGGTTATCTTTTTGGCACTATTAAAGTAATCTGGAAAATATATATTGCATATTATAAGAACCACTTTGATTATACCAGCCTCCTAAGTAGGAACACAGGAACACTGAAAGAGAAATAGAAGTTGGAAACAATCTCCTGGGTTGGCATATCCTGTTTCCCACTGGCACATCACATCATATAATTCCTTTCATAAATATAAGTAATAGAAAACCCTATGTTCTCTTGAATCTGAAAGGAAAATATCATTCTTGTGTGTCTAAAGATGATTAAAATAAGCCAATAATAAATGTAATTACTGTGAATTGGTACTGACGAAGATTTTATCCCTAGAGTTGCCTTATTTTGAGATTTTAGAAAGAAGGGCTGGTTTTGTACTTTGTAGCTAACATTTGTTTCTCTGAGTAGGTGTTGTTGAAGAAACTGAAAAAACTTGGGTGTTTTTCTCTTCCACAGCCTTACACAAAAGCAAGGCTGTAACAACAGCGTGTCCATGCATATACAGAAGGAGCAGTTAGGTGCTCAAATGCTACTGTAAGTCATCCAATGTTGTTATTCTGCACCTCTTAATCAGAATAAGTGCATTTGCATTAGAGGTTTTGTTCAGCACAGGCAAGAGTGCCCTTGTGAAGCATACCTTCTGGTTGTGTCTTCTCCCCCTTACTGCACTTTGGTTGCCATCTCAAAGTACCTGCAATGGGTCACTTCTGGAAGATTTGCTTCAGGACAAGCCTATATGGTTCAGCTGTAGGGAGGTGAAGCATTCAGTGCATGGCCATGGAATGTGTCTAGTATGATCAGCAGGTCCACAGGACCATTTTTTTCTGATGTTCCTTCTTGCTGAGCCATACTTGCCAGCACACACACCAGTGTGTCAGACAGTAACAAGTCACCCTTGTTCCAGTAACATCATCTTCGATTCACAACTTGCCATACAAATGGAATCCCATTTCTCATGGTGCTTGAGAAATAGACTTCTCGCTACAGCACAGAGTAAATAAGATTTACTGTTGCATATCTCAAGTATGAGGTATTTTTTAGGCTACATCAAGGATTTAATCTAAAAATATTTTCCAAAAAGGAGAGAGATGCAACTGAAAAAAAGAAACCCAAGTTAATTCCTCAGTGCCTCACCTGCAGTGCTCTCTTTCTTCCAGCAGAACCCCGTGGAATTTAACAGCACAGTGGCTGAAGAGCTCTTTCACGTCATGGAGAGAACAAAATAGCTCCTATAGTGTTTTTCCTAGCTTGTTTTAGCTGTTTCTCTTTCCGGTTGAAACTGCCTGAAGTGAGACTAATCAGCTATTCCTCCAGAGGGGAAAAACAGGCAACAGGAAATAAAAACAATAAATCATGGTATTTTACTATACAGAAACAATATCTATCAAAGGAGTGACTTTTACAACCTTATATTGCTATCTTTAGCAATTGCAAACTAATAGAATAGGCTAATTTGAGTAGGTTGTTTCTAGCAAATTATCACACAAATACTGCATGTCTACATACACATTATCTACTTCAAATTGAAGTTAGAAGCTAGGTTTTGAGCAATGAGCTTTATCTTTACTATTTCTTTCTCATTTTCTGAACCTTCCTGAAACAGGGTTATTTTTCTTATTCAGAAGCACACTACAAGTGATGTAATTTATTAACAAATGGGCATTTTTTGCTATGCACTTTAAAGATACCAGTTACATAAATTGCAATTTTATTTTGGTGTGTACCAGAGCCTAGCTTTCTTTCAAAGGCATATTTTTTTATCCTCTCTGAACACAACTCAGGTGATATGATACACAGTTCTTGGAATAATTTTCCTTTTTGTTCAGCTACATATGATTTAAATAAGTGGTTTTCATATTATTTACTCCCATGACCTAAATGAGAAGGCCAGTCTCAAACACCATTGTTTTTCTGGTCACTTTCCTGGAGGTCCTCTCATTTCTTGCATGTTCATGTATTTTTGTATCACAGGATGTCATACTAATGTCTAAGAGCAGCATGGAGCTGACTAAAGGTTTGAGAAATTTGCAGTGCTGTACAGTGATGTTTGGTACACAGCTCCCAGTCATAAAACTGAAAGACTGATGTAGTACACAAGTCTGAAAGCCAACAGGAAGGCTAAATTCATTGTATCATAATACAATGTACAACACTATCTTTTAGCTTTTCACAAAGCAGAGAAGTCCTTCACAAACTGTTCTGAAATAGAAACGGCAATTGAATTCAGTGAAGTTTGAATGTCAGCAAGATTTCTTGAATGAATTTCAACATGTTTCCCCTCCAGGAAAATGTTTCTGTAGGAAATGTTTCTACAGCAAATTTCAACTTTCTGCTGCCTATTAAAAATAACTTGCAATTGTACATATATATTTGTTTCCATATAATTGTAGAAGAATCTATGGGGTTTTGTCAGGTTTTCCCAGAAGAGCTCTACACGTAGAGAAGCCATGTCTGGATGATTCAGATCCAGCTGCAGAAATTCAGAAAGTTAAGAGTTACTGAAAATGTGAGTTAGATTAAAATTTTTTGTATATCATTAACTCCAGCTGTTGCTTACCTTTTTAGAAAAAATAGGTTTCTAAACAGGAAAATGCTCAAACACATACAGAAATACATGAATAATTATGTTAGTTTCATTAAGGAAACTAATGAATCCAGAATTCAACAAAATGAAACAGCAATGATCATTACTGAATCACCTGAGTGAGTTATGAGTATCTGACCAGTCACCCTCCACAAAACATGGAGGGAGACAGGGGTCTTTCCAGGTGGAGATTAGCCCAGAATGAGAGATACTTTCCTAGATTGCTTCCAGAAACAAGATTTGTTAAGTCATAGTTCTTAGTTGTACTTGAGGCCCTGAGTACCTGAAAAACACAAACCCAAAGCCTGAATTTGCAGTCAATGTGAAGTCAAATTTCTCTTTTCTCATCTTCCCATGATGTTGGGGTGCTCCATCCTGGAAACTTCTGCTCTGGCACATGAAATGGACCACCACACTGAGGATTTCATGCAGGAGTTAACATCGCCTCAAAGCACAGTCCTTCACAAGGGTTATTCTGCTAGTACTCTTCCTGCATGCTGGCAAGCTTGCAAGTAAAAAATTAATCCTGTGTACTGTATGTTTTGTTCAGAGACTTTGTACTACCTGGCTTCAGAATTTGTGAGCACCAAAGCAGCTGTTAATCATACAGTGCGAATACATCATTGTTCTTGATTGGGCATTTCTGCTGTTAAAAGCACATTCAGACTCCTAATCTAAAGAAATACAGGTAAATCAAAGTGGTGGAAGATTGTTAATATATTTAAATAAAATGCAAGATAAATCTTGCTGGAAAAAAGAATCAAACAACTGCCTTTTGATAGCAGTATGAATAATATTTTTAGTTCATTTTCCAGTAGCTACCTTTTAATTGCACACAGTTCAACAGGTTTTTCACATCAAAAAACACCTAGAGTCTTTGTATGAGAATCTTGAATCTCATACAGTGAATAAGTGTTGCATTTTTAATGCTGCAGTTCTAACTTTAACTGTAATCATTTGATTAGTAACCTTAACATGAAAAGTGGCAGAGGCCTTGAATGGTTTAATAACTCAGAGAAGTCTTGGCTTTTGAATGAAGTTCATAAATGTGGCTTAGAATTGATGTATGCTATCTTCAGGTGAATATGTGCCATATCCTTGAAGGAGAAGTAAAAACAGCTTAAACAGAAAGATTCCCTGCAGAAATAAGATTTTGCTTAGGATTGTTTATGTTATGATATCCCCAGATGTATTACTTATTCCAGTGTGATACTGAATTATTTTGACATTCCACACTATCAGAGGACACAGGACAAACTTCTGTCATTAGAAAAAAAAATCATATATCTATGTGTGTGCCTGTGTGTGCACTCAAAACTATAAATAAGGATAAAGGGGCATTTTTCCAAGTATGCATTTATATGAAGCTAAATTATGCAGATTCTGTATTTCTTTGTTGAGGATTTTACTAAAGTTTTTCCCATGGTGCAGGGAGTATGTTCATTGTAGAGTCACTTCATTTTATGTGTCTCTCCTTGCTTTTATGGCACAACTGATTTTGTGCTGCTAACCAAATGCACATACTCTATGCATCTTCTCTTTGTTGTTTTCTCAGTACAATGCTGCTGTTGCATGCCTTTCACTCCAGCTGCTGCCTACACTGAAGTCATGACATTCAGCCCAGTTTGTGTCTTCTCTATAGACCACAAAAATTTTTCAGGATGTAGCTTTCTGGGTTGTGTTGTACTGCTGTTACACTGGTTATGTTGTTGTCTCCAGCCTTGTGTTTGAGTTCTTTTTATATCTCATCTTTCAAGGCTCCTGGTGTTAAGCCAGTTGACAGTTGCAGTGTTTGAATAATAAATGGAATTTGTCAGTTCAAATAAAAACCTCCATCTCTATTTTTTCACATTACTGTTCCTTTTCTTGTAAATCTTGCCCACTTACTCGGTCTAATGATCTTGATCTCTATAGCTTTTTCAACAAATGGAATGGTCAAACAGCCTCTCACTGTAATGCATTTCTGCTCTGAAGAAAGCTGTGCTTTGTGCATATTTGCTTCCCCCTGGTTCAATTTGTTGCAGTGCACTCTGTCTTTTAGAGTTTCAGTGTGATCTCCAGCACCACAACAAGTTGTTCTGCTTCCTTCCCTCTTTTTTAATACATGATGTATCAGGAAACAAATGGTAATGTACATACTGTTGTTTTATTTGCTTTTTAACCTACTAGTAGGGACCTATTTGTTTTTTCACTGACAACCTAATGTTTTTATCCTTCATTTGCTAAAAGCTTCTGTTCCCTTTTAAAATGTACTGTGTTTCATTCAATTATATTTTCAATCTTAACCTGTATATATATATATACACACACTTACGTATACATATGTTCATATATAAACGTATGTTTATGCACAAGGAATTTCACAGCATTATGTTGGTGAGGCCAAAGAACAGAGCAGCAAAGCTGAATAAGGTTAAAGAAGTGAATCCTTCAAGCTGACTGCGAAGATACAGATGAAATTGGACTGATGGGCAAAGGAGCTGGTTTGCAGGCTGTCTTTTCAGAAGACCCAGGAAGAGGTAAGCTGCTGCAGTGGTGACTAACTGGGGCTCACTCTCTGACTTCATGGCTTCCTCTCCTGGCTGAAACTGGGCTCCTCTCCAGATCCCAAACTGTTCTGTTTTCAGCTCTTTCTGTGTCTTATACATATCCTCTCTTGCATTGTACACCTTTTACACATCCTGTTCCACAGGGGGTTTATTGCCATAATCAGCATCAGCAGTCCACACAAGATAATTTTTCATCCCTTCAAGCAGGACTGTGCAGTGCTTTGCAACATGACATGTACACAGACTGTGACACCATAATATCTCACCTGATGATTGGCTGTGTTGCTTTGTTTATATATTTGCATCAGGTTGGTAAAAAATAATAAGCTGGTAGTTAAATTATTCTATTTTGCTGTCATTTCACTGTGTTTTATCCCAGCTAAGGGAGCAAAATTGTCATCTGTGATGCTGCTTAATAGAGTGGCGACAGAAAAAGCTGAGGTAGTCAATAGAGGTTTTAGACAAATAGGAACCTGAGGACAGTAGTGTTATTTTCTAGCCCTAAGAAAAGACAAATATATTATTGTATGGTTTGTAAAGGTTGATTAATGCTTGTACTCCACTTTTCCTCTCTGAAGCATGTAGGAAAAGAGCCTGTGGAAGTCAATGGATGTTTTGCCACTGCCTTCCATGATTGGGCTCTAGATAAAAGGTGATTCATGGAGCTACTTATATGGTAAATGTGAAAAATGAAAATGACCTATCCATTAACTTAATCATCATTCCATCCCTTCTCTAAGGCAAATAAAAAGTGCTAGATGGAGGCAGATGTTGTTGTAATTGAGGTCTTTTTTATTATTTGAAGGGACCAGTTTCTAAAGGTCATTGGTGGAACTTGATGGAAATAAGCATTTAAAGTGTGAATATTGATGGCTGAGTAAAATGAGTCTTCAGAAGGAAGACTGTGCAAAAAACACAGCTATTTAAAAAAAATTATGGGTCAAATTCTTCTCTCACTCAGGGCACTTTAAATCCAAAGTCATATGAAGAAATCATTGACTTCAGTGTAAATGAGGGCACAGCTTTCCTCAACTGGAATGAGCTTAAGTATTTTATTCTCCCAGAGGAGAACAGAGCAAACGAAAATTTACTGTGATTTTGCCACGGCCCTGATAGAAGCAGAGATCATGATTGTCAGACATCCATAGGAAAGTTCCCTTATTTTCTGCTCTTTGGATCTGCCTTCCTCTCGCAATCCACCTGTGCTGTACCAGGCAGGATCTTGCCCCAGTGTGCCAGCATGGCAGAGCCACTCCTGACTCCTAACAATTTGCCCTGTGCTCAGGTAAGCAGAGGCTGCTGTCCTGCAGTGCCTCCTATCAACAGCCCTACTACATGGGGAGGAAAGGGAGCTCTACAAGTCTTTATTCTATTGTGTATTAGAAATACCAATATGTAGCCCTTATACTCCTAGAAAATAAGGTAAACAAAGGTGTGAAGCATTTGTATTCTTACAAATGTACTGACTGGAAGGGAGAAAGAGTATCTATCACTTGTTTCAACCACTTTCTAATTCCTGTCTCATCCTCTGACTGGGTTTGCTTAAATTCTTTTATTCTCAGTCTTATGATGTGGTATCGGCAATCTTGCATTTGTTTTCAGGAATGCCTGTATAGGAGTTCTTCTGTGTGCTTACTACTTCCCAGAAAGTAGGTACTGCTGTATGGATTGTTTTAAGGTGTTTTTAGAAGTTCAGAAACATATACAGACACAATGCAGAGGTGAGTTTTTGTTTTAGTTTTGAGGATCAATTATATCTACATGTCATTTTTATGCTTTATTAAAAAATGTATGTCCCAAAATAAGCATGCTGTTTGTTATTCAAATAAAATTTTTACATTAGAGTAATCCCCCCATCAAAATAGTAGTAATCTGTAGTTTTAGACTATTTATGATGTGCTTTTATTGTTTCTATTGGGCAATTAAAATACATCAATGTATTTTCTTTGCACATTATTCATAATTATTTGTTTAAATCACATCTACATTTATAAACATAAAAAGAATATCCTTAGCAAAAAACTACAGTTTTTTAGAGCAAATGTTGTCTGACACAACCTTAGCTGTCATAGCACAAACAGCCCTACTAAAATTCATCTCTCATTTGGACAGCTGTTAGGGTGTGATACATAGCAGATAAAAGAAATCATAGACAAGAACCAGGATAGCCTAGAATATAGGAGTAAGATAAAAAAACCATCACAAGTAGCAGTCTCTCTCTTAGCCAATAAAAGAAAAAATAGGAGGTCAAATAAGTTCATCTTCCTGAGAATAACATAGAGCTCAAATATGCAGCTCCTCTCCAGGCAAAAAAGAAGATGAATTTACCAACATCCTAAGAAAAGGTATGGATCAGTGATGAGAATTGTGCTGCTTTATAACAAACTGTAGAATCATCAGAATGGAGAGCAGAGCCATAGAGCTGTTTTGAGTAGGAAAATCAGAGAGAGGCTGGCAGGAGAAGGGATTGTCACCGTAAGGAGTAGTGACAGCTGGGAGGATGCTAGCTGCTGTTTGGCATGCCTGAGAAATGCAGAGACAAAATTAACTAGGCAGGGTGACATATTTAAAAGAATAAGATTGTTCAGGAAAAGAAGTTTGGCAGGGATTGAAGAGATTATCCAGGAAGCAAAATAAATACAGATGAAGTTAAAAATAAGCAAAATCAAAAAGGTACCTGTACCCCACCAAACTGATGGCTTTGCAGGTCAGAATTGGAATAGCTCCTGCAGCTTTGTAAGGCAGAAAAGATAGAATTAGCTTTAACCAGTTTATGGGGAACTCCTCAAGGACAAGCATAGGTAGCTGCTGTTTTCAGTAATATTTAGTACAGGACTCTGGTTTGTTTCTTGGAGAAACTGCATTCTGCTAGTTTTTGAAATAGTTGTTATAAACAATGCCAAGCCTTTATATTGCAGCAGTAGGTAGTAAAGATGAGTTTTTTATTAGCACTCCACTGTTCCCCCCACTTCCATAGCATCTATACTACCCACAGCTACTAATTCCATTTATATTACTATTATACAAGAAACTGCTCAATGCAAAATTGTTAATTATGTTGAGGCTTTTGCAAGGCAAAATTTGCAAAGTAAACTTTAGTAAACCTAGAAAAAGGTTCCCATGTAGTGATTTCTTTGCAGGAATGCACTTTTCATAAACATAAATGCCATTTCAATGTAAATAGCCCTCTGTTGTAATAGAAAAGAATAAATATTAATTACACAGTTTACAAAACTAAGTTGTTTTGGAAGACTTTTACATATTTGTGTGTGCTTGCAGAAGGATGTTGGCATTTTAGTGATCTGTACTGAATAGACTTTTATCTTTTTCCTCTTGGTCCTGGAAAAGAAAGATTTTGAAAAACATGTAGTGCCTTGCAGTAGGTTTAATCACTTCTGAATACTTGGCCATCAGTAAATATCAAGGCACATCAACACAATCTTCTAGGCTGACTTGCTGTGGTGATATTTTCAGTTCAGGTAAGGTGGGCAGTGCACAGCTTCCACAGGGATTTGAGATCTCTATCTTGCATTTATTTTTTTTCTCTGGAGTAATCCCTGATAATCTTTCCCCATAGCTTTGAAAAATCTGTTCAGTCAAGTTTTCCCAATGCTACATAAGGATCATTTTGTGATGCCCATAAGTTTGTATTTTCTCAGTTGGGCACTAACCATTTCTATAAAATGGGGACGTTTATTTAGCTATGCCTAAGGTTTTCTTGGTTTCAGTTACCACTTTCAGAATGAATACCTGCTGACAAAACTAACTGGCTTCTGCAAAAGGGTTCATAAAAATCACCCTTTACTACATTGATCGAATTTTCACACAGAGTCTGATCAAAGAGCACTCTTAAAATCCCTGCACTTTCACAGATTTTAGGAAAGTTGGTTTTGATTGCTAAAAGAGGGGTTTTTTTTTGCCCATTTGTGTGCAGAAATTCTTCTATTTTGTAGCTGGTGATGTGTTTTCCAAGTTTGCATGGCAAATGAGAGAGTCAAAATGCAACAGAAAATTAGACACACAGATAGATTTAGCAGCATCATAATTTTAATCTGGTAGTTAAGACTTGCCATTGCTTAGGGGGAGGAAAAAAGTAATATTTGATCTGATCTCCCAAATGAGACTTTTTTTTGTCATGATTTTGGTATAAAATCAACAAAATTTGTACTGAATTCACTTAACATACTGCTAACACAACAACAAGGAACAACAGCTGGCAAGCACTAGTTCATTTAATACATTACTAAAACTATTCCAGGCACCTGTAAATATTTACAATATGGTTTTGCTACATTTCTGAATATTTCTGTTTAAATTAAGGCAACTCATCCCACACACATGACTTGGGATAAAAGCACCTGTGTTCCCACTCAAATGATATCTGCAGTTTGAATGGACTTTTTATCCTTAAAGCTTATGTAGCATGACTTGTCTTGATTGTTATTATCAAGTTTTATTGCGGGGCATTTTCCACTGACACATTTATATAAATGCAAATAGAAAAATGCAAAATGTTTAACCTTCTATTCAAGCCTCGTGATACAACACTTGGTGTGTGCAAAAATCCAGAGAGCTGTCCATTACATCCTCAACTCTTCCAAATTTCCCTGCCTGTCCTTCACACCTAAACCATCTGTTTGTCATTTCTTGGCACTCCCCATACCTCTTTCACAAACGAACCATCTGCTCAGAGCCTTTAAACTTCTATTTACAATACATACTCTTTTATCTATTTTACAACTCTTTGCATATGTCAAAATTTTAATTACATAGTCACATATTAGGATGTCATCAGCTCAGGGGGCTTTTTCTAACAGTGTCTGCGATGGGCTACAAGGCTTTCAAAATGTGTTTTATGGCTTGGTGATATATGCTATTTATGAAGAGCACAACAAATTTTGCAGGGAAGAAGCAGATGATGCATGAAGTCAATAATTGTTCCAAGACACCTCCAAGTAATTGATGTATACATAATTCCATAAATGCTACTGCTTTATTAAATATTTATTAAAATACAATAACAATATTAATTTATATGAAAATTCACTTTGGCTAACAGCTAATGCATTTAAATGTCATATATTCTAATGCAGTCTTATCTCCTGTTAGGCTGGGGGGAAAAGGGGTTTCTTTCCAGAAATTTACTAGACACGTCAGATCTCATAAAACATAAGAAGTTATGAATGGTTTTATAGGTGTTATAAATATGATTAAGATATCCACCTCACAAAGAAGGAGGGCAAAACTGAACTTGCTAAACAACACAGCAAAGACAATGAAAAAGTATCAGTTATATTACAGGTACTGTACTGCATGCATAATGCACACAGCATTTCTTCACTCCCTTCAGAGGGAGTTTCATCCACACAGATGAGACACTTTTCATACAAACTGTGGATGAATGTTCCCTGTTCTTTCAGGATGTGTTTGCTTAGTTGATGCTATTTTAGTACACCACCTGTTTTGCATGGTAGTCAAGAGTGGAGGGGAGTTTTAATAAGACAAAGCATTAAAGAAGAAAGAAACAGCAAGGGCTTTCACCACACAGCTCACTGAGCAATAGCACAGTGAGATTCCGCTTTGCTGGAGTTCATGGTCTATGCCTGAATCTCTCAGGTGTGAGGGTTGTTCATCTTGTCTATTAAAAAGGAGAATAAACTAGCAATGGAATCTCGTACTATATAGAATGCACATCAGAAGGGAAGTGGTTTTATCTTTAGCTCTGAGAGAAAAAACAACAGTCGAGAAAGATACGGACAAGTTCAATGCTATCAGAGGGAGGACTCCCACTGAAGCACAGATGAGATGAGTCTGATTACACCAGAGATGATCCTGAATTGAAGGCATGACTTGAAAATCGCCCTGGCTCAGATGCCATGCCTGCAGTCAGCTTTCTACAGAAGTAAGACATGCTCTATAGAAACCTCTGCTTCCCATCTGCTTATAGGGAGGACTAAGAGCTACACAGAAGTCCTATAGAGTAGATCCCAATCAAAACAACATTAAATACAGAAACACTTGCCAGTGTTTAAATGAAAAACTTTTGAAATGGCTTAATTTACTGTAAGTACAATTCTAGGAAACAATCATTGAAATTCAGCTGCTTAGGGCAACTCCATCTCAAACTGAGCACAGCATCACTCCAAACCACTTGACAGTAAATTTGTCTGTGAATGTATTGCAGGTGGCTGCTCCGTGGAAGACATACAGACAATAATGTCTGAAGACCAACAGAAGACCAGCTGGTGGGAGGCAGGATTGTAAAAATTACTTTTCCACAAATTCCACAGCCACAATGCCAGAAGTCAGACATTTCCCAAATAAACCTGATTCAGAGATTAAATAACCCCATCCCTAGGACTCCATGGCTGATTGCTAGACTGGCAGGTATAGCTGAAATGTAGCACCATAGACCGTTTTGTATGTTATTTGCTTCAGGACTGCTAGGAGATGGGATCCTGGAGAGAGAGAGAGTCACAGCACAATTAAATCCCATCAGGGACAGTGCAATTCTTCTTTTTCATTTCCATTTTTTTCCCTTGGCACTTTGTTATATTCAAGGAAAGACTTTTCATGGTACCATATACTCCAGTATTTCTGAGAGGAGGGGTAGCATTGCTGCAAGGGAGTGAGATAAACCAAGCATTTTGATACTCCTTCATCTAGTTCTGCTCAAAGACTGAAGGGTATTTTGTGAAGTTTTGTTAGCCTGACTAGAGTGATCAGCTGTCCTAAATGTAAAATTATAGAGTATTGGAGCAATTCCAAAAGAGTTATTGTAAGCATGCAAATGGATGTGCCGATCCTACCTTTTTTTTGTAATTGATTGAGATAAATAGCTAAAGTCTAGAACAATTTGAAAGGAGCTTCTTCCTTTTTAATTACACCTCTTTTATTAATAATGTAGCTTTTGAAATCATCTTTAAAACACTGATGGCAATTTTAATATCATTCAATTTTAATATCAGCTATTGTGTACCTACCTGCAATGACAGCTTCTTTACTGAAATTAAGGAATCCAAGTTCCTCATAATAGTTAAAATATTGACTAGCACGATCTCTCAATTTACCAACTGATCTTGTTACCTAACTAGGGCTGCACAAATGAATAACAGATTTAAGTAATCTCCAGGCATAGTGATTCCTCTTCTCTACCTATTCAAACAGTGGGGATTATACTCATAATGCAGATCAATACTAGCTGATTTAATACCTTATTGTCAGTTGCTTTCAAATCCTCAGATTTAATCATGCAGCCTGAATGAGCAGCTACTTTGTTTTGCTAAAGTTTATTTTTTTTTTAAAAAAGGCATATATTTTAGAAACAGGTTTAAGAAACAAGGCATCACATTCTTTACATAAAAACTTGTAAATTTTCAGCTGAAATGCTTTAATGTTTCTATAGTTTAAATGATTGACTTGGAACACCTTTTCTATTCTTCATAAGTTGATAAAGAATAGTACACAACAGAATTAATTTATTTCAGTATGGAATTGTGTAAGTTACAGATCCAAATAGAGGAAACTCATTAGATAATAACTCTTCCTGTGGTGTCAACATCACTTACCTCAGTGCTTTTTGTACTGTTTCTGTACTGGCAAAACAATAGTTTAGAATCGATTGATCTATATTTTCTCACCTAAGATGACACAAAAATATGATCTTCTGTGATATATCTGTTCTTTTTTTACTGTGTATATACAATGAATTTATACATATTTTATGAAAACCTTTCACCACAAGCTCTTGCAATCCTATAAAAATGCCTGCTTGTTGCGTTTTTTGAGATGCAGGAAGATTGATATTTGGAAGAATGATGGACTTCAAAAATGACTTTGGATTCTCTGGACTGCTTCACTAATGCATGCTGCTTTAAAATCAGAGTGGGTGGAAAGTGCAATTCACAGAGGACAAAACCTGGGGGCATGTCCTGAAGCTTCATGGCACTGATCATGACCTCATAGCCAGACACTCCAGTTGCTAGAGCTGTCTTCTTCTCCACCAACCTGCTAAGCCTGGTAAGGGAATTTATTAGCCCTCTCTGCCTAAGAACAAAGAATAACTCTGTACTTTAAAAGTGTCTGTCTCTTGCTTTCTATTTCCATCATAATTTAATCATTTTCCCACTTTCCAGCACTGTAATCAGAGGGAGGCATTTGCACCTTTTGTTATTAATGTTCTTTCTATCCATGATAGTTGCCACAATAGCTTCATCATCAACAGGCTTGAAGTATGAACAATTAGATCATGATTTTCTTTAAACATGTACCAGACATCACAAAAATCCAGCTGTGTGAACAAAGTAGAATCATCTTTGAGAGCAAATGCTGTTTGCAATCTTACAATTTGCAGACTAAAAATTAAATGACTATTTTTATCCTCCCTTTTCTGCCAGACACTAACTGAATTTGTCAAAGTAAGCATGCTTAGAATTAAAGTTTTATTGATTTTTTTTTAAGGCAAACTTAAACTATTGCACATAAAGTTTTCATAGCTGCATTAGATTGCAGAAGACTGCAGATTCCAACTCCTACCACCTCCAGTTTGCCTGCCAAGAGCTCCTGAAGCCAGTCACAGTGACAGTATTCACTCTACTGTGGCTACCTGGCTCACATCTTGGTCATGGCAACCAAATGTAGGTGCAGAGGGGTTCTTAAGGAAAGGAAAAGTGCACTAGATGGAACCTAATAAACATCTGTGGGAAAGAATACCACCCAGTAATGGGCATCATCTACAGGTTAATAGGAATCACCATCAATGCAGGATGTCACAGTCATGAATAGAATTTGGTTTATTCAGTGTTCACTGTAAGAGGCTTCTGTTGAGCTTCTCTGCTGCAGTATCATTTGTATACCTAGGTTTGAGAGGCAACTTAAGGCCTTTTTTAGTCTTGAATTTCCGTTAGCTTTGTCTTTCTTTTCTGTAAGCTGTCTTCCCATCCCTTCTCTAGCATTTACCAAATGCAAATCCACGGTTTTGAGATGAGAGGAAAAGCAGAAATAGAATTGCAGAATATTTTGTTAATATTTTAGGAACTATTGGTTTCAGTAGTTCCCTTGACAAGCTGCTTTCCAAAGTCATTATCCCCCAGCTTTCCATGACCTTCTAATCCCCTTCTCTTGAATTCAGTAGAGTCCCATGGTCTTCAATTAACTAAACTGAATTTGGCACAAATTTTTATCTGGTTTTCCAAAGAGCTCATTGGTGTTCACTACTTGAAATATTCCATGAGTCACCATTAGAGGCTTAGATACCTAGGTTTTCAATGTAAAATTCAAATTTAATGTAAAATTCAATATTGTTTTGCAATATTTTCATTTGTTCATTTACATAGTGAAGGAATAGAATATAAACAGTTAACTTTTTACTTGTGTTGCAGGAGAGGTCCTGGAGTCTTGTATTATGTACTTCATTGAGCACAGCTGAGTTCCTGAAAACTTCTCCAAGGTCAGTGAAATTCATTGTGTGGGATCTGTGGCCATAACTGCTAAGAGGTCCAAGAGCAGTTACAGTGAAGGGAAAAATAATCAGTTTATGATGTTATTTGATAAAGACAGGAGTAATTTTAATGCAATCCAGAGAAATGCACCAATTTGCAGCATCTGCTGAGACATCAGCTCCACCTACAGAAAAGGCTGTTGTATAGCTCCAACATAAGCATATTGAGCAGACATCCAAAACATCAGCACTTGCAGTAGTTGCTCTAGTTCAGAAAGATTACATACCTCTAAAGAGGTACAAACAAACAGATTAAAGAGGACTGGAGGGGATTACTGAGTCCTAGACAACTTCCTGTGGATGGATTTTTGACAACAGGAGAAAATAACTACTAGAAGGTACATTATTATGCAAAGTATGATTTACATAAAACAGAATTTACATGTCTTTTTCCTGAAGCTGTCAGGATTTTTCATATTTCTATTACTAATTGAAAACAGGATAAAACAATTCACATCGTCTGCCCAGCAGCATTTCGAGCCTCAAGTAACTTAGTCTCACAACTGCTGAGTATAATCTGTGGTGCTAGCTGTGCTGGGCAGGGTAAGGGGTTTCCCATAAAATGATCCCATATCTCAATTTAAAATTCTGCATTTACCCCTTAGTTTATCTAAAACGGAAGAAGGCTGCTCTCTCTTGCAGTCAAAACATGTCATATGCATATTCTCACACAGATAGCAGTAGAGGTTCTATAGCCTATCTGAGAGGGTGTTTGATTTCCTGGCTGCCTTATTTGTTTACAACAATGCTCTTAAAATTGTCTCTACCATCTGTGTGGTTTCAAGTTGTTTGAATGAGAATGAGATATTAAAATGCCATCCAGATGTCTAGATGCATATCAGCATTAACATATTATGCAAATTGTCACAAGGATAGGGTTTTTTTTCTTCTTAAACAAAACAATATTTTTAGCTGGAATGGAAAGAAGTAAATCTGTGAAGGATGACAAGCAAAAAAAAGAATGCTCTGAGCATATTCAGCTGAACTTTTCAATCACTTTTTATGACAGGGTTAGGTACAAAGTGTCCTTACTTGTTTTTACTGTAAATCTATAGAAGGACAATTGGATGAAAACATAATCTTAAAAAAAATATCCACAAAAAGTAACAAAGCACCACTAATCCTGGAGATCTCATAAAAGGAATTCAGCAAAGTGAAATATAAAAGTTGTCTCTGTGTATTTATCTCATGAGAACAGGACTTTATGAAAAATAATAACAAATACCTATTGGCTACTGAGCATCTAATTTAAAGAAACCTTTGGCTCTGACTCTATAGATGTTTATACTTGAAGATAAGTATACTTGGAATCAACAATGTAAGATAGTACTTGAGCCTTCTTTGCTCTCAAAAAATATGAACTGGGATCAGAAAATGAAGATAAATGTCTTTAACTGAGGTTGATTTTTTTCTGGGACCTTGATTCTTACAAATATAAACAAATGTGGTGTCTCTTGAACATCTCCCTAGTTTAATGTATTTTAAAAAGTCATTAATAATGGAACATTACACCAAAACCCCTGAAAATTATTTTTGCATCACTTAGTATCAAGAACTAAGGGTAGAAGATAGCCCCAGCTGGTAGGTTCTGCAGGGAAGCTGGACACCAATGCAGGGAATGAGCTACAAATAGAAGAGATTCCTATTACTTCTTTGATGTCAAGGAGTGACAAAGGACAGAACTAGAGCTAATGCCATGTAGGTTAGAACCACATTTCACTTATGTGAAGGCATTTCACCTCCCGTACCATCTTTCTCTAGACTACCCAAGATCAGTTATGTTAGGCTTTTCTCATACTTCATGTTTTCTACAGTTCTATTTTGCATGCTCTCCTCAGAATTTCTTTTAGTTAATTCATATCTTTTCAGAAATATTGGGACCAAGACAGGCCAGAGTACTCCAGCTGTAATCTTACTGATGAGTAGCCTTGAAAAAGTACTTCACATACTACATTTTCTATACTTTCCTATCCACCTTATCACCAAAAGGCATTAGGTTGGCTTCATATGATTTGTTCTTAAAACATCAGTGCTGGCTGTTTCCTTGCCATCTTTTATCTTCTGAGTGCTTAAATAGATTGTCTGACTATTTGGTATCTTTCTGGGCACAGAACAGAGAATGATTTGTCTGTAATTCTTCAACATTTTTAACTGTAATACCTTATTATTGTTCTTTTTTTTTCTGCTTGATACCAGTGGCATATAGTCTTCACAAAGAGAGTGTTTATTATGTGTATGCCAAGGGCTTAATCCACAGAGAAATGCAGAAGAAAGGATTGTATTTCAGCTGCTACTGCAGCTACTGCTGGGCAAGGATGGCAGTTCCAGTGTTCTGTGTATCAATGATATCACAAAAATTGATCTTTAATAAATAGGTTGAAAGTGTGAGTAACCCTTAGGAGACATTAAAAGCATATGCACTATGTTATATACATTATAGCAGAATATATGCAAAATTCCATCCTGAGGAGGGGCAAATATATAATTTCATAGCTTTCAGTTGGTTGCATTTTCTGTGTTTTTGCTGTAAAAATACCAGATGCTTCTAATGATAATTCTCAATGCCAGTCTAATGTCACAAGAGAGAAAGAAGAAGGAAATCTAATTCTATAATTTAGCTCCTTCAGTCATTAAAACAAGAAATTCTAGTTTGGTTGAAAAAAATATTGCTGTTTTGATGTTTGCTAGCTATTCAGAGGATAAATCTGTTTGTGGATTTTTAACTGCAAAGTAAAAGTTTCTTTGCAATGAATGAACAATAGCTGTGTTTTGTATTGGTGCGTTTAGAGTGTTCTGCAGCCAGAGATGTAAACATTTGTAAACAATCCACCCATAGGGCTTCATTCAGAGTTCTTGAGAGTTATAAACTTAACACCAAGAAGATAATAAATAGACTTGACAGAATTTTTTTTAAGATCTGATTTTTGCTTGGCATGAGGGAAGTTTTAGTAATATTTCTTAAAGCAACAAGGTTTTGTTTTCAGGTCATTAACTACAAAATGTAGAATTCCTATTGGTGAGCCCCTCCAGATGCTAAAAGCAGAACCTCATTTACAATGTACAAGTTCAGTGGTCCAGACTTGTTATGTCCCAGACTTCTGCACCCCAAAGAATTCAGAAGTAAAAGCTCTTGTGTTGTTGGTTTAGAAAGGAAACCATAGTGAAAATGTGTTTGGCTTGAACCCTTACGGACTGTGCAATCGTCCTTGGTGGCAGCTAATATTTACAGTGCAATTTTAGCCATTTTTTACAGTGTAATTTTATCCTAAAACCAAAAAATTAAAAGTAAGAGGGCTCAGGTTCTGTTGTTCAGATGCTGTAGAGGATTAATGTGCATTTCCTATGCATGGTTAGAAGCAGAATGAATCTCTGCTGCTGCTGCTCACCCTGAAAAATGTTCATGATCCCAAAGGCCTGACCAACTGGTTTTCAATCATTCACAAAATGTTTTAGTTTATGCTCTCACAAGTCTAAAGCATGAATGACTGATAGAATATATTATAGATTTTAGTTGTCATTCTTCTGGCTTTTATACTTACTCTCACACATGGTGGTCAGCCTGGATTTCATGTGAGTGTAAGCAGTGGCTGTTTCCTTACAAGTTTTCACAAGAGTGTTTTAGTGTGAACTGTTTTGACATATTACAAGAATGGCTAATTATGCACATTCAGAAGTCCCTTTCAAGGCCTTATCTAAAATATATTGATCCTCCATTGACTCTTGTTGCCCTTAATAGACTGGTGGGCAGTCAGGCTTGCTCTGACTTATTTGATCTCTGCTACTTACCAGAAATGCAATTTCTTTTCCAGGAGAGATCTGGACACACTTTTCATTTTGTATCTTCCTGCATTACCTCAGTAGGTGTTTTTCCTGCTGTTTGAACCTTCTGCACAGAGACCTTCAAGGGAAATAACAGAACAGCATCAAGGGAAATAAAAGATTTGATGTAATCCTGAGACACATTTTAGTTAAACATAGGCAATTTGTCTTAGAGCAGCTCAATATCTGGATATAAGTATATGGCCTTTATGTACCTGAGAAGATATTGTCGATCCCAAAAAGCTATGGTTCTGTTAATTAAAACAGATTAGATGATAGCAAACATCTTACTGGCATATTAAGAAATAATTATTTTTTATTTGAGCCTGAGTCCTTCACAATGTCTTTTGTCAAGCATTTGATCAGTGAGCTTCAGTTGCACAAAGCCTTCCTAACACGTTCATTCTAGCTATAAATATTTTCTTTGAAGTTATTCCTTAAATACTTCTCAAACAGTATATGGAGAGGCAATATTAGACTTTCTCAATTTACAGTATTATCCGTTTGTATGTAACTGTCATGTGCAGAGAAAATATCTGGTAATTTCCTTTCAAGCACCAGTACTTTTTCAGAAGATACACTTCTAAACCTACTCAGGAACATTTCACAGAGTAAAACTGATGAAATTAAGTTAATACATTATTTATGATGAGTGATTTGCTCAGCCCCATGCAAAACAGAGGAAGATTTTTAACCAGTTAAATCAAAGCTCTGTGAAAAGAGGTGAAAGCATATTATGTTCCTCATTTTTCTCAGTTTTGTGTCAGATTGCCTTAATTACCTATTAGGCCTTAACTTTGCAACTTGTCATGTGGCAGCTGACAGTAAGGAGCTGTGCCTGAAAATATGAGAAACATCTGGACAGGACAACTGGGAATAGTGATAATGCTATTTGATGGTTTTGTTTCCTTTTGTAGCCATAATGTCTGTGCCCTTCGCTTGAGGTTTTATACAGAAATGTCTTCTTCCTCCTTTAATTCCATTTATACACAGTTCTAACAAAGATATTGCAACTAGAGAAACAATAGGGTGCAGAATGCAAAATGAATTCATATTCATCATGCATGTACACCTCACTGGAAAGTTAACAGCACACCTTCCTGCTTCAATTTAGGACTTCAGAACTGATTAAGTGGCAGCTTTCACTGCTGTCCCACCATATAAGAAAGTATGGCAATAAAAGAGGATTCAGCTTCACAGCATCATGTAAGCTTAAATTTCATTGATAGTAACAACGTGAACAAGAAAATGTTCATGTTGGGGAAAATATCTCAGGAAAAAAAAAAGGATAAGAAAGTAATTCTTCAAACATAAAAATAAAAAAGGAGAGGAAAAGCGTACCAACAAATGTAACAAATTTCTAAACCTAGGTTGCGAGAGAAAACGCTTCAGTCCCACAAGAAGCAATTAGAAGATCCTGTGGAAATAGTGCATGAAAAGGATGAGTCTCCAAAGGAATGAACTGCTTTTTCCTCATATCTTTTTTTTATTATTGTTCACATGGAATTCATCTAACTGCATATTCTCTCCACAGTGTTTGAATGTTGCCTTCCCCTTTCAGACTGATTATCTGTCCTCTATTGTATGGAGGTATGAATAAGCAAAAGCTTTCAAGGCTGCTGCAGAGAATGAAATACTTTTTTATTTCTCTTTGTAGAACAGAAAGCCTGTAGGAGGGAAATTGCAAAATACTGTTCTAGAGAAGTACTTGGTTTATTTACTCATATCCCACCTGAAACAGCCCACAGATTCATTTAAATAAACTTGCACTACACAGTAGGTTTTTATGTGTGGAGTGGGAGGTAGGGTAAAGAGAGTAAGGGAAATTCTCTCTTGTGTGGAGTGGATTAGTCCGTGCTTAGGCTTTTTCTTTTTCTTCTTCTTTTAAGTTTTACTGCTTCCTTTTTGAAGAAGTTTGAGCTGAATTTGGGAGTCTCATGCTCTAGGGCACTTAGCTGTTGGCTTTAGGCATTAATCACTTTATAGACCAGCTCACAGGTGGCTTACAATGAATCTTTCATTGTAATTCTTCAGTCACGGGCACCTGGAATCTGAAAAGACTTTTATACCACTGAATATGTTAGCTGACACCATGCCCATAGTGATGCCTGCTCTTCCTTGGAGGTAACTAGATATGTATTGAAGATCTAGTTTAATAGGTTTTATGATCAAGTAACACAAAGGCATATACCTGTCCTATTAATAATGCAAATGTGATAGGATTATTGAGTTATGAGTAGCTTATACACAAATATTAACTACTAATATGTTCATTAAAGCTGAGTAAAGTATTAATTAGCTTTGATCCTGCTGGATTGCAGAGTAACAGTTAGTTTTACCAAGGCCTGCTCAAATTGATTAGTGTGATCCCATGCTGTGCACTGTGTTTCCACAACAGAATTGATCTTTTTCCTAGATGAAGACAAACAGCATTCTAAACCACATTTGGAGATGTTTCTAACTACACTTTGTTTAGGTAAGTAAGTGATAGAAATATCCTGTTGGAAGTTTTATCCTATATGGGATCTTATTCTAAAAGTAACCACGTTAAATTTGGTGTGACTATTTTTGGGTGCAAAAGCAAAGTAGAGCAAAAGATTCTTCACTTTCATTGTTCACTATAAGGCTATAGGCAGTCTATAGTGGGATTATTCTCCAGTATTCCTGACATACTACTTTCTAATGTAATAATCCTGTTCTGTCAATCTTATTTATCAAGAAACTGTCAGCTTTGACTTTTCTGAACTACAGGTAAACAAACCCACCAAAAACATAATAATGTCTACATAGGCAAATACCTGTAGCTCATGCTTATTACTGAGTTTTAAAAATGTGGCCCTCAGCCTCTATCATCATCCAAATTAACAGTGGCAAAAAAAGCTTCTCCATAATCAGGAGAAAGACCCAAAGTGCTGAACAGTGCAGTTTGAACACAAATTAAATATAAGTAAATTCAGAAAGCAAAAAGATCACAGCTGGCATGCATATTAGTCAGGCAACCATGCACTCCTCAAATATGCTCGGATATGAATCATGTATTTTAAAGCCAGTTAAATTACTGTTGCTGAAATAAGGTCATAAAATATTACTGCCAATCACTTGAAAGAGATAGATGTTCATTAATTATGCAACAATTGAAAAATGTTTTTTATTACATTGACTTTTTTTTGCTCATTTCATCTTGGAGGAACAAGGGCAATAATCATCCATGGAAAATGATTGTTAGACACTGTGGATTTCTGTGCTGGTGAAAGTAAAAATACTGTCCTTCTCATCATGCTGACCACAACATCAATGAAGGCACTCATTAATGAAGGTGTAAATATTTCTACTTTAATATCACACAGATGTAATAATAGCAGCTGTTTTTTTATGTATCTTTTAAAGGGTCTGAGGCAAGCCTATGGAAGACCATGAGATGATTTCTAACAATATTACTGTCCTAAATTGACATGGGGTCATTCCACTGCATGCATTGAGGGACTGAAAATTTCTTCAAAAGGTTTGGTCTGAGTGAGCATTGCACAGTGAAGAATGTTCTCAAGGTTTTGAAAGGGTCTTTATCAAGGAAAATTTCAGTTTCTTCCCAATTTTTTCCCTGACTCTAGACGGCTCATTGTCCCTTTAATATTTTCTAATTTCTCTGACTTCTGAAAGTGCTTTTTAATTTGTAGCACTTCACTGACAGTGAGTGGCAGTTGTTCATTAGCCATTATCTCTTCTGATTTTCTGTGAACTAATTGTAAGAAACATAAGATAAGCTATTAGAATAGTAGAGCATTGAGGGGTAAGAAAAAAAAAAGAAAAGAGCAGGTCAAGATTACATTGGGTCATCACAATTTATAGCAATATTTCTTTCAAGAAATGTGGAGGTCTAAAAGTCAATTGTTAAAAAGAAGGCAGAAGCAGGCCCGCTAATATAAATTTAAAAATCAATAGAAATGTCCAGTTTGAGATGAACTTCTACAGCAATTTCTAGGGAAAATACTTACCTTATGACATGACAATCATCTTTATTGCATAGGTTAAATGAGCCAGCAAAAGAAAAAGTATTGCTGGCATCTTGGAACATAGCAATGGAACTGAAGAACAGAAATAGCCTGGGACAAAGCTAAGAGAGGCAAGAATTAAAAAAAAGCATCATAAAAAACCTTATTTGAGCTGCTGCTTACAGCCCAAAGTTGATATTTCATGAAGGTAACATGCTCAGTAATCAAAAGGCACTGTTTATCTGGCTAATGTTTCCCAGAATTTTGAAAGAAATAGAAATATCAATATTAGCACTATTGCAAGTTATAAGTAAAGTAATTTTGCTCATGTCCATATTACCTTGACTAACCAGAGCAAGAGATTCCCTATAACTTTAGCTGATTAAGTATACAAACCATCAAGTTTGTATACATATCACTCATGGTTAAAATTCATTTTTGATAGCAACAAGTGAGGGCGATGAAAAATTTTAAATTAAAACATACTTGAACAATGTCCTGTTGTGTCAATGTGATTTCAATAACTCACAGTAAAAAGGTAGAAAAATGTGAATGGCAGTTGTGGGAATAAAATTTTTCATATTTTCCTGTCTTTCAGAATAATAGGTGGCTGTAGCATGAAAAGACAAACAATGATGGAAAAAATAGCTACATTGGTCACATATAACAATCAAGTAAGATATAAGCATCTTTATAAATCAAATCTACAGCTAGAGCACAGACGGATTAACAGGTGGTGAAACAACAGATGACATATACAACACTGATGGTGAAGAAATATGACCAGGTTGAATAGTTTGGACAAGATTGAATTCAACACAACACACTTTTGAAAACTGATGGCTTTTAAAATAACTTAGGAGTGTTTCTGCCCTGCTCACAGTGCCTGCTGGCCCCTGGTTGCCCAGGGAGGTTGTGGAGTCTCCTACGTTGGAGATATTCAAGGCCTGCCTGGACAAGTTCCTGTGTGATGTATTCTAGGTTTCCCTGCTCTTGCAGGGAGGTTGGACTGGATGATCTTTTGAGGTCCCTTCCAACCTTTGGGATTCTGTGATTCTGTGAACTAATCCAGCACCATTGTGAAGATAGAAAATAGTAATGCTAAGCAGTTGCTGCTGATCACTTGTACCAATTGGAAATGATTCTTGTGACCAATTATTCAGGCTGTGTCTGGCACCAGTTAGAGCTGTTCTCATGACACGATGCAGTATTTCCACAGCTCTTCATGCACCATCAGATCAGAACCTAAAATGTTAGACTAATGTAAGGCAAAGGATTCGTTGTCCCTCCATACTTAGGTGGGGACAGGAAGGGTATTGCTGAATTCCTCATGGATGAGGCCAAAAATAAATGTTAGCCTTGGAGCAGATTAAAGGCAAGTAAACAGAGCAGCAGATACATCAGTCATAATAATGAAGGTGGAAGTAGATGGCTTTTCCAGATTGGTAACCTTCATCAAACAAATGCAGGATGAGATCATCTGAACACAGACTGGAAGAGTTATGGAATGAAAAGTAAGTTGAGTAAATCAACAATCATGTCAGGTGATACTCTGCAGCAAAGATAGATGTTTCTTTTCTAATTTACTGAAGGGGCACATTCTGTTTGGTTGGACTGGATGAGCTTAAAGGTCTTTTCTAACCTAAACAATGCTATGATTCTGTGACTCTCACAAGGATGAAGCTATAAGGACTCATTTCCAAGAAATGCTACTGGATACACACCTGCACCCTCTCAACCAGAAGACTGTTTCTGTGTTTGCAGGACCAAGATTTCTGAAATAAATTTCTGTGCAATGTATGAAGTGTATGTACATGTGCACAGTTCAACTTAGGGCATAAAAAAGTACCTTATGTATAGCATCGATAAAATCAGAAATGCAAGCAGTGGAATAAATGAGACCAAGTGCTCAGTCTGTATCCTTTTTATCATTTAGCTGGTCAGAGTTTTCCTCTGCAACTTTCTTTAGGAAGCTCCTTGCCTGCTCCTTAGGCTGTTAAAAGGAAGGATTGATTCTAGGCTTTAACCTGAGCAGTTTCAGCTGGGACAGCCTGGCCAGGCAGGCAGTACATGAATGCTTTTTGAAGATAATAATATTCCATCATGGACGCTAACAAGCAATAGTAAGAAAAAGAAAGGTTGTGAATTATAGCATATCATAATGCCATTGGAAAAGGGGGACATCCAGTCAAGCTTTTTCATGTTTCTCCTGGGAACAGCACTGTGTTCCACTCACCTCAAGACTGTGCCCCAAGGGATATTTTGACCAAGAGAAAATAAAACAGTCATGTAGACAGGTGGGTACCAATAATCCTAATAATGACAGTAGCATGGGCGTGCCAGACATGCTTTCAGTCTTTCTAGACTTGTGTATCTATCTATCTACCACACATGCACTAATTTTGCACTTTGGGCAAGTTTTGAAGCCCATTCTGACTTCCGCACAATTTGAATTTTCTATTTAGATATTACTAATGTATTTAAAACTATTGTTAACCTGCTGCCTAAACCCTTAGAGATCTAAGTAAGTCTTCCAAAATATCTGTACTGTCTGTCACAATCCAAGAATTATCATTCTAGTTATCACCCATAAAGGGATGGAGTCACCTACTTGATACGAAATTTATGCATAGCACCAGTCACTTGTTCACCCAGGATACCACTGAATTCACCACTGGGGAATTTTGCATAACTGGTGAATTAAAGGCTGGGTTAATCATATGCATAGAGGGCTAAGAAGGGTATAATGGAATCGTGGCTAGTTTAAAAGGGTGGATATAAATGAGCTTATGTGGGACAGAGCAAGTATGGGCTTTTAATTGCTGGTGGTAAAATTAAGTTATTTTGGAGCAGAGTGTGGGGATGAGGGAGATGAACATCTATTCCAAAGAATGGATTATACTAAAACTAGATTTACTTAGTCTTTACTTTTGTACATAAGCAGAGACACAAAGTAAGATTTGGGATTGAATGTGCCCTCAGCAAGTTTGCAGATGACACCAAGCTGTGTGGTTCGGTTGATATGCTGGAGGGAAGGAATGCCATCCAGAGGGACCTTGACACGCTTGTGAGGTGGACTGATGCCAACCTCATGAAGTTAAACCATCCCAAGTGTAAGGTTCTACACCTGGGTCAGAGCAATCCCAGGCACAGCTACAGGTTGGGCAAAAAGGAAATTCAGAGCAGCCCTGCGAAGGACTTGGGGGTGTTGGTCAATGAGAAAATGAACATGAGCCAGTTTCAGTGTGCACTCACAGTGCAGAAAACCAACCGTATCCTGGGCTGCATCAAAAGAAGTGTGACCAGCAGGTCAAAGAAGTTGATCCTGCCCCTCTACTCTGCTCTTGTGAGACCTCACTTGGAGTATTGTGTGCAGTTCCGGTGTCCTCAACATAAAAAGGACATGGAGCTGTTGGAACAAGTCCAGAGGAGGCCACGAGGATGATCAGGGGACTGGAGCACCTCCCATATGAAGACAGGCTGAGAAAGTTGGGGCTGTTCAGCCTGGAGAAGAGATGGCTGCATGAAGACCTCATAGCAGCCTTCCAGTGTCTGAAGCGGAGCTACAGGGGTCCTGGAGAGGGTCTATTTGTTAGTGACTGTAGTGAATAGGACAAGGGGTAATGGGTTGAAACTTAAACAGCAGAGGTTTAGATTGGATATAAGGAAGAAATTCGTTACTGTTAGGGTGGTGAGGCACTGGAATGGGTTGCCCAGGGAGGCTGTGGATGCTCCATCCCTGGCAGTGTTCAAGACCAGGTTGGATGAAGCCTTGGGTGATATGGTTTAGTGTGAGGTGTCCCTGCCCATGGCAGGGGGTTGGAAGTGGATGATCTTAAGGTCAGTTCCAACCCTAACTATTCTATGATTCTATGATTTATGGCTCTGTGGTGAGTGTGTCCCAGGAGCCTGTTTTGACAGTTACAGAGATTGAAATACCCTATTGGGTCTAGCCCATGGCATTTGAATAATATAAAAAGTTACCTTTTTGGTGATGCAAGTAATATATAATAAGAACCAATCCAGCAGAAACTGCTGATAGGGAAATCTGGATAGGTTAATACAGTTATTATCTAAGTCATGCTGCAAGCTATAAACAAATATTTTCCACAATACATTCATTGTTAATGAACATCCAAGCTAACAAATTAAAATAAACCCATTTTGTCACTCAGAATTAATGACTTCCTACTGGGCCCTTTTAATGTTCAGAATTTGCCTTCTTTGAAGTACTTAGCTCATCAGGAAATTTTCTGTCAGTCTTTCATTTCTTCCTCACTGAAGGTTACTCTGAAATCTTCACCTTTTCCTTTCAGATGTTTATATTTAAAGAAAGATGACCACTGCCAGCATGAACAATTTCTACTCCTTGAGTTTATAATGCTGTTTGAATAGGGTAAGCCCTTAAGTACTGAAACAAGGTGAACATTCAGCTCAACAAATTTCAAATCCAGGTGATGTGAACTTGCTGATTAACTGAATGAAATGGGTATTTTAGTAGAGTGCTAGGATGACAGCAAATGTAAATCTGTCCTAAAATACAGTAAAAACTCAGGAAATACAAGATACCTGCTGACAAGCCAGCTTTTTTTTAACAATAATGTTTAATCTTTTTGACTCTTGCCTAATTCTTCTGGGGAGAGAGAACATGGGTACAGATTTCACAGCCTTGTCATCACCATGCTCGTATTAATCTAGATTTGCATGGTATGTGACTGTTGGCAATAAGGACAGTTAACATTCCAATATCACTTTACCTTCAAGGATAGTGAAGAGCATTGGAAACATTAAAGTTTGAGGTTGGTAATTTACTAATGAGAAAACTGATTCAAAAAGAAATTAGGACCTTAATCTCTCATCCATTGTATCCAACAGAAATAATTTTGTGATTTCATTGGGCAGACTGCGCATGGCTTGTAAAAGGTCGTAAAAGAAAGCACAGAAAAATTAGACCCAAAGTCCAGTGACTTTTTGCTTGTTCAGTACAAGAATAACTGTCCCTTATTCTATGCCTGAATCTTCTGTATCTGAATCCCTTTTCCTGAATCATTGAATAAATTAGTTAATCTTAGAATCAATCATAGAATAGTTAGGGTTGGAAAGGACCTTAAGATCATCAAGTTCCAACCCCCCTGCCATGGGCAGTGACACCTCACACTAGACTATGTCACCCAAAGCTCTGTCCAACAATGAATGCAATTTAGAAATATTCCCGTAAATTTATATTTGCTAGGATTACATTTTCTTATCACAGCTTTGTGCTGCAGCAGAGGAGACTTGAAACAACTAATGCCTTAGAAGCATTACTATTTTTTTATTCAGGCCCAATGTCACAGGAGACCTCTGTGGGACCTGAGGTGGAGCCTTTGCTGGTAGTGGAAGCTGAAGCTCCAAGGAGATTCTGGAAGCAAAGATCTCTTGGGTGAGTTTCCCTCAGAAGAAACACAATCCAGTTCCCCTGAGCTAAGAATCAAAGCCTTTGTATCCTGTTTGCATTCTCACAATTATTTCAAGCACTACAATATACAATACGACTGAAAGCCATACCATACGTTACAGAAATTAAATTTTCAGATTCTCTGAAGTGGTTAAATTTTAACAAAAAGCTGCTCTGTGTTGCTGAGACTTTTCATTGAACTAAAGTATCCAGTTTTCAGAGTGACACGATGACACTGAAGAAATCATAATTAAATTCTTCAAACTTGTTATTTTAGAGGTGGTATTCTCCAAGGACCTGATCCAAACCACTCTGTACTCAGCAGGAACCTTTCTGCCTTGGGGCTCCCTTTATGTTTTGCAAGATCCTCTATCTCTGCTAATATTTCAAGCAGTTTATTACAAAATTCCATAATGCAGTATGCATTGCTTGTGTGGATAGGAACCTTTATATCAGCAGTCTAGATAAATGCTGGTGCTGCTATCATAATACACTTCAACAGAGGCAAGAAATATAGTGCTGTATTTACAAATTTGATCCGTTCAGGGCCTAGGGCTGTAGTAACTTAGATATAGGAGTGTTTATGCGCAAAATCACTGGAGCATACATGCAGTTATTTATCAAGATGGTCTGTGTATAGTGTTAGTATTATGCATTAGCACCTTCTTGTTATAACAGGAATAAACATTTCATGAAAGAACATGAAGGACATTGGAAAGGTATATCATAAGCACAGTGTTATAATGAACCCATAGAATATTTATGTCATACATTCCACATAACATATGTGAAAGCTAGCCAAGTAAAGCCCTCCCAAAACTAGGTGAGCAGGACACTTTTATAACAGTGATATAACCGAAAGAGTATTCCTAGACTTTAATGCACCTTATGTGTCACTTAAAGGTCATTCCACAGTACAATTGGATGAATAGATGTATTTTCACGATATACAGACCAGACAAGTTTTTTGCATTAGTCTGGTCTTAGTAAAGCCTAGTGTGCAGTGAGTAGCAAATGTTTTATTCTACTGTGTCATATAAAGGATTCTTTCAGATGGTTGAAATAATGTATATAGTTAAAGGTTATGGTAGAATAATGTTAAAGAAATTCATTGTTTCTGGGCCTTATGGTAATATGAATGATAAAAAGGTGATGACAATTATAGCCTTGAAGCATTACAGTCATTTTGCTATGATAATAGTCCTCAGATTTGGTTATAGCCCTAATATGTTACGTGAAAGTTAAAAACAGATTCTCAGAGCTGTTGGCACATAATGATTACTTTTTGTGTAGAATGTAAATTCTTAAAGAAAATGAGAGTTAATAGTGAGAAGAAATCCTGGTTTCTTTTATCTTTTCCTTTTTTTTTACAAAAAAATAAAAAAAGTTAAACTTTGATTCCCTCTTTCAAATACAAACTCCATTTACAATCATCATTATTAGCTTGAAGTACACTGTGATAAATATTTGTCCTACTCCATGCTTTTATCACTCTTTGTACTAAACTATTATGGACCAGGGGTGGACAATGTTTCTGGTGTTAGAAACAATATACCAAAGCTGTCAAATGACTAAGAGCCTCAAATCAGACTGAACAGATATTGCTTTGGTTTTACTTTTGAAATACTTTAAACAGGAATATGCAAAGGAACAGCTTACAGAAAGCTGTCCTGCCTGTTGGGCTTGGCTGGGAGTTACAGAATCTGAAGGACACAAGCTCCAAAATGACTTTCATCAAACTGAGTCCCAGCCTTCCCTACAGATGTATATGGCAAGAGAAAGGAATCAGGTCATGGTTTTTTACTTCTTCCCCATTGCTCCAGGCAGTTGTGGCAGTTCTGTTACAAACGGTGCCCGTTATCATCATATTAGCTCTTCACAATCCGTAACGCTTATTTAATCCATCATTTTTAGGACTCTCAAATGAAGGACTCACTGTCCATGATCACTACCAGTCCAAAGTGTAAGATTGTAATCTTAGCTATAACAAGGTCACATAGTAAAGCACATATCAGAAGAAAGATTAATATCAATTTTCATTGTTTAATAAATATATAATAAAGTTTAATAGTAAACATTAGAAGAGTTGTGAAAGTCAAAACATTTCTATTTCTCATTCTTCCCCTGCATAGAAACATACACACAAAGAGAAGGAAAATGATGGAAAAGGAAGAGAATAATATTCCAGCTAAAGCTGAGCTGGTTCCAGACAACTTGGAAAAGAAATGAAATGGTGTCACAATTATATAGAATTGTAATTCAATATTTGTTCTGTAGTTTGTGCTCTATTTTACTTTAGAAAACTAAGAAATGTTTGATTAAAAAGGCTGCATTTTTCATTCTTCATTCCAGACTTCAGGTTAGTCACATACATTTCTTACCCCAGAAGCTGTCTGATGTCTCTGTGTTGCTGGAGCTTCACACAGGTGATTGGAAATCAAACATTCAGGGAAGATACTGCAGTTAAGTATTAAACATGTCTGCTTTTATATGTCTACTACAATAATTGATTTAATGTTATGGTAACCTTCTCTGCGGGTTAAAGTGGCAAGGATAGTTCTTTTTCATAAAGTAGTCACCGAATTATTATTTTTAAGGTTTTAAAAGCATTGAGGCAATTTACATTTCTGTTTTTCCCTTTTAAACATACATATAGATGAAGAATACAGCAAACACTTGCACAGGCAAGAGGACAACTTCAACCCTGACATTTCCTCCAAGAAAAAGAAGAAAAAAAATAAAAGGTAAGATAGTAAAAATAAGTTAAATTCTTGAAGGGAGTAGTTTTATGTTTATTTTCTTTCTCTTTGTTCTTGTACATTTTATTACCTGTTTGTGACCTCTTTGTTAGAGTAGAGAGCTGGGGAGTGCTCAATAGTGGCAACAATGCGCAATTTCTGGCATTTCAGAGTTCAAAGGCAAACAAGCTAACACTCTTTTAAACAATATGCTTTAATACATTGTCATAATGTCACTGCTGACAAATTTTGGATTCACCAGCACTCCTCTTGATGAGAGAGGTTTCAGAGGAGAACCGATACTTCTCTAGTGTCCTTGGTAGAAGGGGTTTTTCTAGGTAATCCTGACTGGAGTAAACAACTTGCTATCATGATCCAAAATGCAAATTAATCTGTATTCCAAAACACTGCTCCTTTTTAAGTGCATAAGGAAATAAAGGTGGGATTCACAGATTACTGCTGGACATAAGAAAAGTTGTCTAACTTTCCTTTCCAGGGTACATAGCTCTTGCACTCTGTTTCCGTTTCATCTCAACAAGTCAGCTAAGCAATTTAAATGTGAGTTCCTTACTTTGCAGGAAACTCCCTAAACTGAAAATAAGGTGGTCTATGTTGAACTGCCTGCAGTCTTCCCAGATATTACTGTTTTGTTTAAATACCTATTACACCTGGAAAAAAGATGCTGCTTCTGAGGGCAGCTGCTCCAGGCACTTGAGTCACATCCCAATCTCACTCAACAGTCATCTATGTTATGCCAAGTGGAAAACCATTAACTTCAGGATTAATTCACAAGATGATAATGTCTTTTTACCTACTGCTACAAGTAATTGCCATGACCCAGTGTCTGTTGAAGTAACAGGATTTCTACTGCGGTAAGGACCAAATCAGGCTGTATATGGTTGGAGACCAGTTCTTTTTCCAAGTAGTTTTCACTGTGTATTTAGGGTGAGAAATGAATGTTGCTTTCCCTTTGCACATTAGGACTGCTGAGCTGAAGAAAATGGGTATAACTTTTCTTTTAATTCTATAATCTTATTATCCTAGCTCCAGTAAAAACTGATAATGAAATCTGAGGATATTGAGAAGTTGGATTTTTTCCATTAAGTTTAACTTGATATTTTTTTCAAGCAATGTGGTACTTACTATAGTCCAACTCTTTTTTAAGACTATCCAGGGAAACATAAACCCTTGCAGCGAGCCATTTTCTGTCAAAATTACATCTGACCTGCATATTTTTGCAATTCTCTGATGCATTATACAGTCAGATCAGGTTGTTCCTTGACCAGTTGTTCACCCCCATCAATTGCATTAGCATTTAACCTGTCAGTTTAAATTACAGAGGTAACAAAGGTTTTAGAAGGTTACAATAGATCCAATCTCACATAGAAGTGTGGAAGAATAATCTTAAATCATCCTTCAATACGAGTGTTATTTTTTCTCCTGACATACATATACTCACCTTCTTAGAAGCATCACTGTTACTGTGGGCGAACTTTTATGGTGAAGACAACATGAGATCAGCAAAGCATGTGACATGAGAGAAGTACTAGCACTAGGAAAAGAATGTATATTTCAACTTGGATTGCATCTCTTATATCTTCATTTTCTCTTCTATTCTCTATCTTTTTTCAGTGCTAAATTTCTCCTTTTTCATTAGAGATTCTGTTCTTCATTGTGTCTGCATAATAAATTAGGCCTTATTCTATAGTCATATTAGCACATCATCAGGGTTTGGAGTTGTTTAAATCCTCAATCCTTTAGACTGAAAGATACTGTGTCTGCAAGATGGGCAGCCCAGCCTCTCCTCAAACCATCCATCATCCTGTTCTGTACACTTACAACTGTACCACAACAGGTTTAAGGTTTTGGATGATATATTAATAAAATACTAACCTATGATGCCAGCATGCTAAGAGAAAAATCTATTCTCTTTTAAACAAGTGCATATGCTTGGAAAAATCTAGAAATCCAGTGCATCAGGAGAGAGCACAGGAAACCACATTTCAGCTGATATGTTGGGATGGGGTCATCATAGTGTGTCTCTGAACAATCTTAGAATCATAGAATGGTTTGGGTCTGAAGAAACCTTAAAGACTGAGTACCAACCCCTTGCCATAAGCAGGGACACCTTCCACTAGATCATGTTGCTCCATTCAATCTGGCGTTGGACACTGCCAGGGATGGGGGAGCGTCTTTGGGCAACCTGTTCCAATGTCTCACCACCACCATAATAAAGAGTTTCTTCCTTATGTCTAATCAAAATCTGCCCTCTTTCAGTTTAAAGCCATTCTCCCTTGTCCTTTCACTACATGGCCTTGTAAAAAAGCCCCTCTTCAGATATCCTGCAAGCCCCTTCAGGGACTAAGCTGCTCTAAGTTGTCCCTGGAGCCTTTTCCAGGCTGAACAACCCCAGCTCTCTCAGCCTGCCTTCATAGGAGAGATGAATAATGGTGAGAGAACATATAAGAGATTGAACAACAATGCCAGAATTCCAGCTACCCACACCAACCTCTCTGTGCCCTACCCACCGCCAACACAGGCTTGCTGAGTAACATGAAAACACTCCATAGCTTTTTGCTAAGCTAAATCAGCACATGATGAGCCAAAATTGCCACTGACCAAATGATCAGGAAGAAAAAAATAATTAAAACCAAATAAAAGCACTAAACAAAAACATACACAAAAGCAAAATCCTGATTCTATTAACCTGTAAATGTCAATGTATTTCCCACATATTTTCCTCCCTTTCTACTGAAGGTGAAACAAAGGGCTTCTGCCAATAATATTTATATGCACAAAGCTCACATCAAGATTTGCCTGCATGGAAACTGCATCATTAAGAGAGTAAAGAAGTAATATTGAAGGTAAAAACAGATTGAGGCTCTGAGTTCAGGAAACGCAGTTGCATATGTCTTTTAATATAAGCAGATATATTTTAAATGGTGTTTTCATTGTGTCCAGAATGCATGCTAAAAAGGCTGTAAAAATAACAATGCCTGCTTGTATATTAAATTTGAGCAATGGATAAATGCTAAAAATAACAATATTGGAAAAATAAGTTGGGCATATATCTTTGCATGCTTACACAAATGCCAGCTTTACCACATGCAGCTGTGCCACATTAACTGTGCTGTGATGAATGTTGTTTAATAAGCAGAAGAATGGAGGCTGGCCTACATTTGGCTCAAGCACTTGTGCTGCTGAAATTAGGATGTGCTGGCTTCATCTTCCCAGATGTGGAGCAGCTGCTCCACCCCTCATGCAGAAGAGGGCTGCAACAGGGTTTGCTTGCTAGACTCTGGGGAAGACACTTGATTGCTATAATTATCTAGATACGTGGAGATACTTAAATGCACAACCGATAAAGGATTGTCATGAGAATCTGAGTATCCAGATAGGAAATACAAGTCCATATCAGTCGATATGAATTTCCAGTGAGTCTTTGGAGCCATATGTATGTCAAAAAAAGACAGTCTTTACAGTGACAAGACTAAGTCAGACCTTATTGATGTAACCTACAATATTACTGCTCTTGAGCAAACACAGGTAGATTGCTACAGTTGCATGCCAGGTTTTATCAAAGAGTGCATTGGGAATTGTCAGACTTGTGAGATTGCTATACCAGCTGTACGCTTAGAACGCTCTTATGGCCTTTCCCCAGCAACCCATCTTCTGTTTTCAATACGTATAGAGTAATGTTAAGGAAAGAAACAAAAGGTGAAGTAATTTTCAGCTTCACTACAGCATTCAGTATTCTGCTCCGCAGCTGTGGATTTTGTTATTCCTTGCACAGAGCTTGGATTTAGATTTTTGGCCCAGTTTGTAATAAGACCTATCATAAACCTATCATTGTAACTGCCCAGCTGAAGCTATTTCTCCAGAAGAGATTCCTCCACCAGACTTACCTTTCACTGATGGGGCAGGGGGAGAGAAGTCCTACAGCTGAGGTGGAGCAAGGTGATAGAGCTGGTGAGCTGGTTCCCTCAAGGAACATGGGGGTGTCGGGACAGATTTTCCAGTGAAAAATGCTCCAAGAAGAAAGCAGGTTTCATCTGAGGATTCTGCTTTATGATTCCACCTCCCTTGCAATGATACAGTGGATATATCCACAGTTCAGTGGATACATTTAAGAAGTATCCTTCTAAGTTTTAAAGGCTCTCTTTTTTTTTTACTGAAGAGTAAAACGTTAAAACCATATGAAGTGAACTGGCTCCAGACTTATTTAACTTTAGTCCTAAACTTTATATTCCAGAGAAAAAAAAAAAAACAATAAATAACTGATGGAAAAGCAAATACAAAAGTATTTCAAAGCTGTGTAAACATATTTTGGCTGTGCAGATATTACTTCTTTGAATCAACAGGAACTGCTGTCCTCTGATCAGGGATCTTTTAAAGGACAAAGTACTTCTCTTATCTCAGATAATATCCTGGGATGTTCCAAAGGAAAATAAGCATTTAAATATAGCATAGGCCCTAAAAAAGCATCTCATCAAAACCTGCTCAGTGCTGCCACTGGTGCATTGTAATATACTTTAGAACTTGTTAAGTGAGACAAGCACTAGTGAGCAACAGTCCTTTTCCAGCCTCTGTAAATATCTCTAGCACACACATGTAGAAACACTCTCATACCTACGTTTGTAACTCCAATTTAAACTGTTTCTAATATTATATATTCTTAAATAAAGTCCTAAGTTGTTTAGTTTCTTGTGGCATACAGCCAAATGCAGCCCCCAGTACTACAAAAAATAAACCTAAACACCATTTGCTATGTTTTTCCCAATGAATATTTATAGCAGTGTAGATGTCAGAGACACTTTTCAGTGAAAAAAAACCTTATTCAGGTTTTATTGATGTAACTCATGATATTACTGCTCTTGTACAATATAAGGTCACGCTGAAGTTATATGTCAGACTTGATTAAAGTGTGTGTTGAGAATCAACTCGTGATGCTTGCTGACCTGAGCACCTTGTGGTTCACGAACAGTAGCAAGGCATTCTCATGCCACACATTTGCAATATGTTTGCACAGTCAGCTAATCAATATGGGTAAGAATTTGAAATTTGAAAACAGAACTTTCTTGCCTTATCCAGGAAAATAATCCCATTTGGAGGATGCTAACTTTTAAGCAGAAACCATCCTGGATCAGAGAGCTGGTCTTTAAAACTTCCAGCAAAACGGAGAAATTTCACAAAAAGTTTCTCTTTCAACTATATCCCCTCCCTTCCATAGAAGGCTTCAGAAAGAAACAAAAAAAAAGCAAAAGAAATGCCCAGTTTCCTCTATTTCCTACTCTAGAACGATTCGCCATGTAAGTGAAATTAGGTCATGTATTCAGTATGGCACACATGCACTATTTATGGCCTGCAATCAAACTGCAAGCTGTGAAGTTCAGTGCTACTGTTTATCATGAAGTCAAACTCTGAGGCTAAATAACTTAATATCCTTAAATTTTGTATCCACCATATATTCATGCTTTGGAGAGCTGAAGGCTCCGATGCAATTTCTTTAGAGTCCTGACCTTCTTTTGAAGTATTACTAGTATTTGTCACTGTTATAGTCATGATAGTACTTTCGAAGTAGAGATTTACCCGTTCTTGTTGCCTGTGTTATCAAATTCGTTAAGTTAAATATTTAAATGGAAAATGGCTTTTGCATTTTACTGACATACAGAGTATTCCAAAGACAGGGACTTTGCAATACAACAGAGGGAAATACTTATGAAGTTGATGACTCACTGAGATTGCTTGTACAGTCTCAGTGTGTTAATGTACACCAGAATTCCACCCAGATAGGTACTGCACTGAATCTCTGATTAACAACAAGGAGAAAAAGAGATCATTTTCACTTACCACCTGCAGAGCTGTAGGGTTGAGAAGCTCCACAGGACCAAAAGCCCATCTTGCTTTTCTCTGTGTATTTCACATCACATTTTGTTACATGCAGGGCATTAACATTTTGCTGTAGTGTTTGGTTTGCTTTTTCTTTCCTGATGTATACATTTTGCCAGAACTCTAAAGATAAGGAATATAATGAAAAATATGTTTAATCACAGTAAGAATATCAGAATCCAGTAAATAAATGTTCCTCATACTTTCTGCTTAATCCTAAAATTAATGTAATCTGATAACTTTCCTAGTACTAGTGGAAAGCTGATGTTCCTGTAAGTCTTCAGAAAGCCTCTGCATTCTAAAGTTCAGTGGGAGCTAGTAGGCTGATTTCTGTACATGCCTCTGAAAAGTCCAACTATAAATTAAACAAAAAATATTAGATATTTTAAAAGTGATTTGGGAGGTCTCCTTTGACAGGTCACCCAAAAGCTGTTCTTCCCCCCACCAAAACCTGTGTGCAAAGATTTTGTGTAAAAACATGGACATGGACACAATCAAACATACACACTATTAAAAAATAATCATGTTTCATAGCATTCAGAAAACCACAACTCACATAAGAGATACATTGCTTGTGTATACATAACAAATGAGTTTCAAACTGACATAATTTGTATGGCATTAACTAAGGAGGTGAATTTTATACTTATTAAATTAGCCAATAAAAAAAACCTTAATTCAATTCCAAACTGTTTTTATTTACTATGGGAAATGTACAAGTGGAAACTCAATCAAAGAAAAATACCCCTGCTACTCCAATATATGTCTCCAGCTGATAGCTTTTCACATACATAAGTAAGTGGGGAGGAGGATTCAAATAAATAAAACAAAGGCACTGTCTTTTATGTTAACATCTGTCAGAGAAATAAGTATAACATTGGGGATAGGGAACTGATCAATATCCCCTTCAAAGTAGACTAGTTACATACACTAATTAAATTTAGAAGTCTGAAGAACAGAATCTCAATAGTAAAGCAGATGATTGGTACTCACCAGCCTGCTAAGGTGAGATATTTCCATGCACTCCACTGGACCTCCATTACAGACTGAATTCCTGAGGTCATGACCAGCACAAATTAGAGGCCTCATCAACTTATCATCTGTCCAGGTATTTGCAAAGCACAAAATTCACTTTCAAGCATCCTTTCCCTTCACCCTCAGGAGCTGTAGCTACAATTGACAGCCTCTGGCATGTGTTCCTAATGGTCAAGGACACAGTAATCCTTATTTCAGTAATGATCTTGCAGTCCTGAAGATCTTCTCTGCTTTGTGTTAAATATAAGGAAGATATAAATATAAACAGAGATCACAGAAATGTATGTGTGTATGTGCAAGTTTTTTCTTTCCCTCTGTTTACTGTTCAATAGATTCCCATTCATTGCAAGCAATTGCCTGAAGTGACAACAGCTGCATTCATGTTTATTAGAGGTAACCACAACATTGGTTTGTCACATTCAGTCAAATATTTCTTTTCTCATGTCAAGTTCTGTTTACATATTGCCATTCTAAGAACTGCTCCAGAAATATGGAGAATGGCCTTTGCAGAAACCTCTCTCCAAGAATGGCATTTGGATGAGTATGCAAGATGTGCTTGGCATGAAGCCCACTAGCTGGATTTTGGAAATGGATGGGGCAGCTAAGCAGCTACCACACTGAATTCAATTAAATACCAGGCAGCACAGCTTCCAAGTATGAGGCAGGATTTTAAAATGGGCTGTAGCCACAACACAGAGAGTCTCTGTGGACTGCAGAAGCATTAACATCCCAGAAAGCATTGTGTGTCCAGTCCCAGAGAGCCAAGAGGATATGATGTTGAATAGGACCTGATGCTTCCCAAAAGCCTGCTGACAGTATACTTTCTTTTTCACAAAATGTATTTACAATTATTTAAGCATCAGAAATACCATGCCATATGATCTGCACTAAAAATACCTCTGTTATTTGCATCAGAAGAAAGATGCTTACATTGCCAACGACAAAGAGGTTACAGGAAACTCTTGGATTTCTTGTCAATGCACAAAGCTTAGAAATACTATTTTGCTGAGCTAAATGTCTTTTATATTTGCTTTTTAAAATAGTTGTTATTTTTTACCTTAACTATAACCTTTCCATCTGCTGGGTCAAGGGTATTGGCTGACCATGGAGTTCAAAGTAAAATAATTCCAAACAGATCCTGCATCTTATTTTTTCTAAAAGACAGCTTTATCTCTTTGCTTCTAGTCAATATTTTGAAGAATTATTAAGAGTTTTATTCTTTGCTAAGGAAAAATTAATAATCATATCTTTTCCCTAAACTATCTCTTTCTATCCATCCCTTTCTTACAGCAAATAGTCTACCTTATACAAGCATACCACACAGTCTAACCTACATGCAATCACTGTGTAACAATACAGACTTTAGAATAATTTTAGTCACAAATTCTTAAGATTACTTTCATGTGGAGTATAACACTAATGTAAAAGGGAAACACAGTAGCTCAGATTACTCAGTCTATTATTAACACTACTGAGAAATTTAATGGCACTATCAAAATGAGATGCTGATATTTATGTCACAATAATACTGTCATATCTGATTGCGCGTACCAAATGCACCTTCTGGAAATGTTTGAGTTAATCTCTACTCCACGAAGTGAGAAAAATCCTGTTGCAACAACTTCAGTGTTTCCTAAAGTTTGATGTACGTTTCATTTGTCAGAGCAGACATGAAAACAGGTTTCAAGTACTTGGACACTGAGAATTAGGCAACAAATACTGCCAGGGCAGTTTAAGCTATCTTAACTACAAGGCCTGTTTAGACCATGGCATCTCCACTACCATCACTAGCATTACAGGAAAGCTAGACAAAAAGCTATCAAAAACATTCCAGGGCTGATCCTACCCTGGGGCAGAGCACAGCTGAGGTGTCTGAAGTTTCTAGCTACAGATTGAAAAATTACTTACATCTCTGAAACCCATTTTTGTCCCCAGATGCAAATGTCCAACAGCCCCTGGCAGACAAGTGAGAGTGAGTATGGCCAGGACCTGGTGTCAACCACAGCTCACCCCTGCAGAAGTGGATGAGGATAGAGAATCCCTGGGTCAAACCCCTCTATGACAAGACCTATTCATGTCATTTAATAAGCATATGCAGACTTTTAAAGGCTCTATCTAGAAGTACATGAACACCTGATTGCATTTACAGACTATCACTCTTAAAAATATTTCCCTTAGTCTAGCAGACTTATGGCTCTTCAGTACTTGATGTTTTGTATAACCTTGAGCACAGATGCTTTGCTCTATTCTGAAAGGTACAATACAAAGAAATTAAGGAACCAATAGGTAAACTTGTGAGAAGAGGTATAGAAGGTATGGCAGTAACTTCTGTGAAGGTGAAACTGTTCTACTGAATATAGTTCTCTCAGGCAGAACTGAAGTAGAGGAAACTCATGTTTGCATCTTGATGCGTAGTTTTTCTTTTCTCCCCTTTATCACAAAATGAAGTATTTCCTCTCCCATCTTCAATCTATGCACCAGAAAACAGATCAGTAAAGCTGTGTCAGAAAAAGAATAATGTTTCCAAAGCAATAGAAATTCTTGAAGAAGTATCTATGTTAGGTTGATAAATTATTTCTTCATTTCTATATTCATACAAAGCACATGTATTTTCATGCACCATTGAACATAGAAATACTGTGCATTTCCATAGAAAGCTGCTATTAGGTTATTTTTCTTTTACTGAAGAAGTTATTTGCTACAGCTTTTCAAACCATAGTATAAAGCCTTGCTACTCTTCCTGCACCCTATTGAGTGCAAGTGCAAATTAATTTTTCTAAAATGTTATTAATGGAAGTTTTTTCAATTCTACTTAATATTCATTTTCTCCAAACCAGACTCTTTTCAAACTAACTTCACAAGATCCTGATATTACAATAATGCATATATTGAGCAAAGTCATTATTGGAAATGGATCACTATCAGTTTATCACAATAATGTGAGGTTCAGTAGGATTGAGCTAAAAAGGAGATGCTCAGGAAGACCCCAGCAAAGCTAAGCAGAACCAGGGATAGGCTGGCACATGCTAAGGAGGAGCTGAAAGACAATCAGGACACTGAGCTTAGCTCTGGCACAGGGTGATGGATGGAAACCAGCTGCTCTCAAGAAAGCAGAAGACACCAAGCAGAAGACACCTAGAAGGAGGAAAACAGACTGTTGATGCTTTAGTCACCAACATGCTGATTTTTTTATCCCAGTTTCCCAAGCTTCCTATAAGTAGGGTTTAGAGGGTATCAGCACTGTGGCAGCATGGCAAGGAAGTTCCTTGCCGAGTGTGGATTGTTTCATTGTCCCACAAGTTTTCAACAGTTTGCAGAGAAATCGTGTATGAGACGGGGTGTAAATCTGTGATCTCACATTTCCACCCACCAACACCTCCCCCTCTTTTTTTGTCAGGTCAATCAAATTAATTGGTTTCAACTTTTTTAAAGTAGAAGTTCATTAAAATTTTGAAGAATTGCCATCACAAGAAAAAGCACAATCTTCAGTTAACAGTGTCAACCCGCTACTGCGCTGGCTTCTTTTTCTCCTTAATTGGATATGTTGAATCAAATTCCGCTCAGCAAACGGTTTTGGTTTTGATAAATCAGCATTTTTTCCAGTGGGAAAAAAAAATTGTCAAGGAATTCCCAACCATCTCAAGTAATTTCTCAAATGTGGTGGGAGTTTAATAAAGTTGTAGCCTACTTAAAACTGCATTCTGGAATCGTTTAGGTCTTCTTGAAGTATCAAGGGGTAATCAGTCACCAGTTGTATTCAATAAACTAGCAGATGATACTACAGCAATTGATGCAGCTCTATAGAGGTTTGAAAGATGTGCATATACTGGAGAAAGCAGTAAATAAAAATGAAGCTTCACTGGAATTTAGGTATCCAATGGGTGAGTTTATACTTGTGTTCATATATAGATAACTCAGCCAAAGGGAAGAGAAAATTGTAAACTTAGTAAGTATTGACTAATATACAAAAATAAGGCCAATGCCATCAAGTTATACTCTTTTAATTCTGCATTAACTTATGTAAAGGTCCTTGCTTACTGATGCAGATAATTTCTGGCTCTCCATAAAGAAAAATCAATTTGGTGATATTATAGACTAAACCAACATTTTCTCACTATATTAACAGTATTTGTTGTACCTGCACTCCACCATTGCTCAAAGAGGTGATTTTGCATTTCCAAAGGTAACAGGGACTGGCATTGTAAAGGTGCAGAAAGCATAAGGAATAATATTGTCTCAATATTGAGTTAATACTGTTAATGAAAACAACTTTAAAGGCTTCTTAGACAACTCACAAGACAACTTTAGTCTTCTTGAACTATTAAGCATTCTGAAAATAAACCAGATCATTGTTTTATCTGCAATAAAGTCAAAGGAATTGCTGGGTACCGCAAGATTATTCCACATATAGTTAACACTGGCAATTCATTCAGTAAAGCTCTCATTTAACTACAGGAACTATTACACTGAGTGATGTGTTAAGTGTGATTTGTGTATCAGCTGTAAATATTCAGAAAGAGGCCTCCCATAATGAAAGCAGCTCTCCTCCAGTTCCCACCGCAGGTCACTTCAGTGTGTCAATACAAGAGGAGGGCATGTCAACAGGACTCACAGCATCCAGACAGGTTGTGTGTGCCTGGTGAGTTATAGGCAGGAAAGAAAGTGGCTTAAACATTGTGGTCTGACATAGCTCAGCAACTGCCCTGAGTAGCCCCAGGGCTCACAAGTGGGAGCAGTATTTCATATCAGTACCTTACAAGCCAGCAGTTGTCACTGCGGAAACACTCAGTGTTACCTATCAATCAGAAGGAAGAATGATGCTTCCTTGCTCTTCAGAAGCATGGCCCTCAGCCACTGGTTGCAGACACAAGCCAATTGTGTGCCATGACATGATCTAGGTTATGTCATCCTGCCAAAAAACACTGAGAAATTTGAAATGGTAGAAATCTGTCACTAAGCCTGCCCTCTTTCTGCATCCAGCAAGACTGCATCTGAAATTATTAATTATGAATCCATACTGATCTGCACAAGGTTAGGAAAATAAAGGTTCCCCCCCCAACCCCCCAGTGTGAAAAAAAGTAAATACTCCTCAGACTTGCAAATAAGTTATTTCTGACTGGCACAGTATTACACACTTGTGCATGCAGTGTGCTCACAGATGTCCACCTGAACTCACTGCCCTCATTGCTCTTGTTCCTCCTCCCTTGGGTTATCCGAAGGCCGATGGAGACTCTGCACCCCAGAGCTTTTAGAGGGAGAGATATTTAGAACTGTAATAAGTCATTGCCTCTGTATGAACTGTACCTGTGCTGTTTTAATGCCAAAAGAATGGAAAAATCACTCTGATTACTTAAACCTTTTCCTCCACGGATCTCAGAGCTTTCAGAAAAAACAGCAGAATGAAGCAGTTTATATTTGAACATCACACATTTTTCAACATCCATTTCTCAGAAAATACTTATTTTATCACGAATTTTAAAAACAACAAAAACCTCAAACAGTCAAACGCAGACGTGTCAAGCCTAACAGGAGTTGATGACACTCATAAAAGGCATAGCTTTCTAAAGAGACATCTTTCTTGCAGAAAGCATTAGCCAATTGATAATACAGGTAGTGTTCAGCACTCTACATCTATGCTGAGATATAAAACTGCTGTCAAAGCTGCTGTCTTTATTGACATCATCATGAATACTTTGCTCCCGAGGTAAAGACATTATTGTCAGAAGTAGATGAAAACATTATAGAAGATATTTCTCAGTTTAACTAGGTAAAAGTCTGTTGTTAGAAACATTTCCAGATTCCTTAACATCAGAAAAAGACTGAAATAACACAATTCACAGTAGCACTTCTCACTTAAAGTCTTCAAAGTGCATTTTAACTGGAAAAAAAACCCACAGGTTTGGTGTGGCTGGTCAGTCCAAGCATGGGCAAGTCAGCTATGACGGCCCACATCACATCCCACATCCTGGCACAAAGGTAAGTATGTCCCTGGCATAGGGACATAGAGCCTTAAAGAAATCCAACTGATAAAGAAACTGTTCAGTAACTGATGCTTGAAAGGCTGAAATAAGAAAGTCAGTTCAGCTACGTACAGTCCCTTGCAAAGCTCTAGTTGTGTATTACTGTTGCAGCACACCCAGTTTCTGTGACAATGCTAATGAGAGACAGACATCCATGAAGGAACAAAGCATAAATCCCACCGTGCCCATTGATGAATTCTTCACCACACACTGAAAATAATACTGTAAATAAAGGAATAAACCATTGTCTCCCTCAGTGCTGGCCTTATTTAAACTTGCTATAATTAGACAGACAAAACAAGTCACTGAAGACCAAAACTGCAAAAAAGATTTCAAGAATTTGCTACATGCTGGAATTAAAACCCAGAGACACTTGCTCATGGGCAAGCTCATGCTTTGGTCCTGCTGCAGTCTCAGCCCTTACTAACAACCTCCCTGCCCTATTCAGAGAATCAGAGGTGAGCACATGCCTGCACCATTTCACCCCATTGCCATCCCTGTGACATTTTATCCCACTCAGCTCTTGCCTCTAATCTAATTTGACTGAGATGGAGAAACCTCGCACTCTCCAGAGATCGATTCTCCTCAAGTGCAGCACATAAATGAATATTTTACAAGTCATATAAATGCAGCCCTTTCCATTTTTCTTTCCCAGTTCTGCTGTATGAAGGCAGGCACTGGTACCAATTTACAGCATTAAAATCGCATCTCAGGAGTGGGCAGAAATTCCTGGCCTTCTGTCCAAGACCCTCACCAACCTCCTCCTTTGAAAGGCTCCAGAAATAACATGCACTGCTTTTTAGCATGTAACTTGAACACTATTTTAACTCCTGCCCAGTTGTAACAGTTGATAATTAAAATGTGTGATTGCTCATTTGAGTGAAACCTTCTTCAATAAGTAAACATTCTGCACATGGTTATATGCTTCAGCACCTAACGGTCAACAGCTAATGTACCTTGAATGTGGCTATAGGGAGTTAACACTTGACATTTTAGGGTCCCACTGGAGTAGCCTTATGCTTTTGACTTAAAAGGCGACAGAAGTGTAATGATGAGATCAAAGACTTCCAGTACAATTACAGGTTCTGAAGTTTTCAAGCCATAGAAATTGGAGACATTTTAGTTCATTTGTGTTTGTACTTTCATGAACTCCTTAATACTTTGAGTCACTGTTTAGACTTTTATGCAAACTAGTGTTTTGATGCACAAGGATCTGAAGATGCCAGGGAATTCCAGATTAATCTATGCTGACAGCAAGGGCTTTCTTTAGCTTTCCATTGATCGTGCATCCAGCACAATCAACAACCAGCAAGTTTGGGGTTTTATTTTTGGTTTGGGGTTGTTTGTTTTTTAAAAGAGAAGCTCTGCTACATGGAGCAAACACTGTCTTTTCAAATATGTATAGGCAGCAGTCCCTATTTTTCGGATGAGGCATTAAACATGTAGAACTTTGTTTCTGCATTTCACTGCCAGCAGAATACTTCACATTTTCCTGCTCCTTCCTACTACACCCTCCAACAGATCAGTTAAAACTCTGAGCTCTTTTCACGCTGCTGCTCTCCTATTTTAGGTCTCTCTTCTTGCACTTTCATTCTGTAACTGATTTGTGATTGTATGTAACCATCCCCTTTATTTTCATCATTGGCTGAGCAACGCCTTTCGGTCCACAGTTGCACAGGATACAAGCATAGGTCTAATCTCACTCTTAAAATATTAATCACTGAATACTTCCAGTCCAACTTTCTTTTATAATCAATAGCACAGACACAAAACACTAAGTCAGATGTTCAGAAACAAAGAATTTGCTCATGCACTGTGACAGATGTACAGTTGCCCATTTCCTGGAATGTACATTTCTTAAGCTTCCTTATCCTTTTCTATATTTAAACAATCTTTTCTTCTTGCTCATCTGTTTCCTTTTATCAATATGAGTTATCTTGCTTCCTCTCATGAAAGTTTTCCAGATTGCTACCTAACGGATTATTTCACACAGACAAATTGTGCTTATTATAAAATTCAGTATTTTTGTGGAAAAGTATTTTTAACTTCTTGCTGCACAGTCATTCGTAACCAAAGTTTCCAAAGCACAATGAATGCTCTTTCTATTTCCCCAGTTCCTGAATAGAACAACAGACTGCTTTAAAGCTTACAGACACAAGCTAGATTGTACATCCAACATTTGCATAATTACCATGACAACATGTCTATACTTAATATTCCAAACTAACTATAAAACTTCAGTACTAAACATTTTAATCAGGCCTTGCAATCCACACTATTCAGTGACCCAAAGTCACATCTGACAGTGCTTTGAGTAAAACTTGACCAAGTCAAATTGTACTTGAAAAGCAAAACATGGGCAACCACCACCGGTAGCCAGAGAGCCAGCCCCTCAGAACCAGTGCACAGAGTAGAGAATCAGTTTTGGAGTTTCTGGAGACTGTGAAACAGAAAAACTGTCAGCGTTCCTTGTGCATGAGTATTCCCAAAAGTTGCATTGCATCACATGCTTAAGTGTTCAGCTTGGAAACTAAATTGTTTATCCTTTATGAGAGATAATCTTTGAATGCAGCAGTGCACTGTGTTAACCCCATTTATCCACAATACTGTCCTGGGCAGGTAAAGTGGTTATAAATCTTGGCAATACTCTGTATATCTGGGGGGGCTAAAGCAGTATCCTTTTTCTGCACTACAGGGTCCTTGTAAACCAGGCTATATGCAGCAATAAATCTGTTTATTTTTGTTATGGCTCTTCCGTCACTCTCTGACTGCTTCTGTTTTCTCTTTGAAAGCACTTGATTGTACCATTCTCTGTCTGTTTTCAGCATCATAAAATGAAATTCACTTCATTGATCAGAAGATGACCTCTATCCAATGCCTCTTAGAGATAACAGCAGGCTGCTGTCTCACTGAGAAATAATTTCTTAAGCTCCTTCAGCTCCCTCCTTATTATGATTGCTTCCTAACATATCACTTAAAATCTGGAACACAAAACAAACGAGAATATCTTATCCCAGTGTTTATATTTTGACTTACCAACAAGAGAAAGCACATACACACACTCGGCAGCACTCATTGCTTTAGAATAAATCATTTTTCTGTGAAAGAAGAAAATATTTAGCTATAGATAGATGAGCTGAAGAAAGGGGAAAAATGGATTGATGTAAAGTCTACATTTTGTCTAAAAGACTTCATGCTTTGAAACAAGAAAAATTGTAGATGTACATTCACATGAAATTTAGATGGTGCATATTCAGGAACTGGTTTTTAAATATCATCATTAAAGATCACATTAGAATATATTATCACATTCTGCACTGTGGCATGTGTTACATATTTATAACAAGGAAAGCATGAAAGACTAATCACATACTATGAATAATGCCATGTTTTTACAGTAAGGTTTGCAAAACGTTATCTCAGACATTCACTTCTATTGTGGGCAGAAGGAGGCAGAGTCTTCTCCACCACTTACTACTCAGCCTCTCAGCATCTGCTGCAGAAAGGTCCCACTACAAAGGTACTACGCACAAAGTAGCATTTATCTGAAAACAAACATAAATACATGTATTATATCAGCTATTTCAGGCTTGATTGATTTTGCACATATAATCCTTTAGACATAAACTGTTGACCAAGTCTGGGGTGAAGTCTGCATCCAGCCACACCTAATCTCCCCTCTGAGAAGGGGGAACGATCTGCAAGAGGATCATTTCTGAGCTTCATGACTCAATGGGAGGATCTCCCTGAGAGTTATATCTAACCCTGTCATCTATGCAATAAACAATCAAGTGCACCTAGGAACTGAATCTTGTTAAAAGACTGCCACATTAACTATAAAACTTTGTTAAATCATTATTTTATATCAATAAACATACTATTCTCTCTTTATGAATGAAATGCATCACTTCATCCACAACAGACTGTATTTTGTTCCCAGGGCCCTGCATCTTACCACCTTTGGCTAAGCAATGGGATTGCTGGAGGGCTTGTCAGCCCCTATAAAGCCTCTCAGCTTCAGTTTTATCATCCTTCACTATACTGAAGAATGCACTCTTTAGGAATAAAATGAACTTTCCCCAAACAAGACTCTGAGTGCCTCAGACACTGGATTGGGGTTTTGACAGCTGACCTTCTTTTATCAAGTCATGTATCATCAAAGCAACACAAATCTGATCGTGTATTATACTAGTAAAGATGAAATACTGCAGGGATATATCATTCAATTAATGCCAGGTTTATGATATCTTTGCCCTAACATGAGCTACCCATTGGAAGCCCTTTCTATTGTACTGGGCTTTTCTTGCTTTATTTGAGGAGAGGTATCTTTTGAAAGATGGAGAATAGAGAGGAAACATGTTTCTTTCTGTCTCACAAAATGCAACAAAATCTGCAAAGTAGTCTATAAGGCCAATAAAAATTAAATCTGCCCCACTTGCTTTGCCCGAGTGGATGGTGCTGGAGTCCAGTCTGCAAGGTCTCCAGGGAAAGCACAGGGAACAGGGACTGAGTGCATTTGGGATTCTCTGCAAGGGTAGAAAGACAGCAGTTAAGTCTCAGGCATCTCTATGCAGACTGCACTGCAGGAAATTTAGATTGAGATTACAAGAGTGAGTTTGAAAGGAAATATCAGTGGTAATTCTGCAAAAAGGGGATGGTTCAATAGGAAAAGGAATAAGCTGCAACAGAGTTTGCCCATAAAACACACCAGTTACTTTTCAGTGTTCTGCGCCAGCAGATGAAGGCCAGCCTTTAAAAGCATTAATAACATAGCTAGCATGAGATTCTTATACTTTATTCGCCAGTTGTAACTTCTAAACAAAATTTAACTTGCCCTGGCTTCAAAAGTCAGAGCACATTCCCAGGTAAAAAGAGTAGCTATTGTTCAAGGTCAGTCTCAATCACAGAATCATGGATTAAAGAAAGTCTGAGCATTCCCTAGGTAGGAATATATCTAGGAAACATCTCTGTTTGTCAAGTAGAAAGTTCTTGGGATAGGGACTTTGCTCTGGCATCACACTGGATCCAAGGCTCTGCTGTAGACTTGTTCACTGACATTCTACTAGAAGAATACATTAATTCAGAAAACTGATTCTGCACAAAGCTTTCTGCATACTCAAACGTGTCACTAAATTACCCTTTTAAAAAAGAGATGGGGTATTTGTGTTAGTAACACTGCCATTCCCCTTTACGTGCAAGGAACCCAAAATCTCGGGTGGTCAGAGTTGGCTGGAGATGGTTGATCATAAGACATGTAACACGTTGCAGTGCAGAGCCTGACACTGTTTCAGACAATTTTATCTTTTCTGTGATTTTCAAAACTACTGAAAGCACACAGGTAGGTTGACAGATACATTTGTATGTAATATTGGCTCTGAAATGCTGATATTGGCTGTTGCATGACATTTCATATAACAGCATTTATATAGTCAAAGTTTACGCAATTTCTAAGTTATCCAATGCATCACAAAATTCAAACCCAGCAATTCCATTTTCTTATCAATTTAAAGCTCATGACGAATCAAGTAATATCAGAGAAGATAAATTAGCCACTGTTTATTTACAGTTTACATCCCTGCAGTCGATGTACTCCATGTGGGAATTGACCTGTGGAAGAACTATAGCAGCACATTATTTTTGCAGCAGTAAAATTGATGGAAATTGATGATGCCTGAAAAACACACAATTATAGTGTCTTGATTAAAAATGGAGCACATTTCAATGAACTTTTTCCCTTCTTCGTATGATTATGATACACAAGTACTAACATTAATGGTATTTTTTTATATAATGAACCATAAAATTACAGTTGGCAGTCAAGAGCACTCTAGCAGATAAGTAAGGCAATTTTCCTCATCATTTTTCCCTTTGTTGTCAATCTTGTTGCATAGCCCATTGCCTTTTCAATGAGCTGTAATGTGAATATTCAAGATCTTGCTTTTCCCCGGTGTATATATTCCAGTTGAAATAATTCAGTTTCATGCCACCCATTTTAATAAGTTTTATTAAAAAAACTTAATATTTTTAGGTTTTTCACTAGTACTAGAATTTGCCTGCACATTGACAAAAATAATAATGGCATTTAAATGGTTTCATGCAGATCGGGAAAAGTGCTTATTGAGTTTGCTGTGCAAACATGCTTGAAAGTTTGGTTTAGATTTTGCTCTAATAATGCCTTTCTCTCTGTACAGGAGGTTTTATGAAGTTTAGACATGTTTGAATACTTACCCTTGTAAATATGACAATCCAATTAACTATCAGTTTAGACTGAACTGAATTACAAGGAACACACTAGAGCTCTCATATTAAAACATTTTAGAAAGAATTTACTTTGTGCTATTTCTAATTGTCTGGTAATTTACAACTCTTGGCATTAATTACAGTTACTGTAGTATGAAGGATGAGTAAAATGTCACATGGTTTCATCTGTGTCTTACATGGAATACAATTGCAGTAAGTATTAAAACGTTATGCAGTTTGGAGTTTGAAAAAAAGATGTGAAATGCTCTTGAGGGGAATTATCATTCTCGCTTCCCACTACATGTAAACAAATGTCTATCAAATAATCACAGCTTTCTCCTGCTCTAGCAGTAGGATGAGATCTGGGCTGCACCAAAGATGAAAAGTTGGTCAGTGTGACTTCCTCCATGGCTTGCCCTGTAGGGTGAGAAGGATTCTTCCAAGTTTGAAAACATTACTTTTCTGTCCCCTTAGCTGTGGGATTTGTTCAGAGTTTAGCAGTCAGGGAAGGAGATTATGGAGATAGCTCAGATTTGTTAAAGATCAACACTTTATCATTACAGTAAGTGCAGAGGCATGAGAAACCCCTCTTCTGGACATGCCCAAACCTCATGCTGTCTGAAAGTCAGTCTGATTTTAGACTATTGTAAACAGCCAGTTATTTCCTGATTCTCACTTAAATCTCATTTATCATCTTATCTGCTTGTATTATTTGCAATTCGCCAAGGACACATGTTCTTTTATCTGAACAAGATGTCAAGAAGTTGGCGGGTTTCTACATGGCATCTAGCAATCCCTGAGAACAGCAACAGCACAGAAAAAAAGCATGTTAACTCTCTCTTCATAAATAAGAGTCACAATTACAAAGGGCTACCCTAAAAGTAGCAAGCAGCAATTCTTTGTGTTCCAGTTCATTGCTCAACCCCTCTGACAAGCACAAAATTGTGGCTCTGTTCTGAGAGCTATTCCTGGCTTCAAAACTGTTCACACTAATCCCAACAAAATTTTATGATCTTATAATTTTACTTTTTTTCCCCACAGACTATGAAGAAATAATAGTAGTCACTGCCACTCAAGAAAAGCAAAAGCAGCAACTGTAACTTGGATACTAGGTAATGCTACCAAAATCCCCACATCTGTGGAATAGTTATAGCTCGTTTCATAGCATTTGCTTGCAGAAGCCTAGGAATTTGCAAGACTTTGCAGGGCAGGAGTGTTGATAAAAGAATTAAAATAATTTCAAGTGTTTTGTCAAAGGCAGCTTGGTTTATTTTTGTAACTTTTAATCAGCAAAGATAAATTATCATTTAAGTCTTGTTACGTTTTGTCAGATCAGCCTACACTAAGAAATGAAGTACTCTAAAGGTAAATAGTTTATGAAACAGTAATGCAAGTTAAAGGAGGTGACCCTTGCTTTCATTTTGAATGTCTGCCACTATGAAACACAATGCTTATTCTACGTGGGGGGGAAAGGCCTCCTAAGGCCTCCTATGTGGCTGATTTAAATTTTGCAATACTCAATTTTAGGGCTACATTCTGTGGTATTTAAACATATTAAATTCTCATTTACTTCAATGGGATTGTTATTCTGTTAAAGACTACATTACTTCAAATGCTTTATTGATCTTTACTTAAACAACCATGCATAAGCCCACTAGGTCACAAAGATCTCTACAAACACAGGACAAAAATAAAGAAAGCACTAAGCCAAAAAAATCTATAGAACTGAAAAATAATCTGTAAACTGAAAATGAGACATCAGGATTTAACAGCATAGATTTAAGTCTTATGTACTGCATTTTCAGTGATGCAGCTGTGATTTAGCCATTAAAACTAGAGCACCTGGCAGCTGAGCAGCTGCATGTGGGTTCAGTGAAGAGTAAAGGGTGACACAGAACTCCCTCTCCTCCCTCCAAGAGCTCCTCCTCATCCAGGAGCTGAGCCGACAGCACTGACAAAGTTCCCTGATGGGGTGAGGTTTGCCTCATTTCTCCCACCACTTACAATCAGCACTTTTGTTTTCATGTTCCCTAGTCATCTGATTCCCAGATGCTTTGGGTTTGCATAATCTACCTTTAGACTTCTTTTCAAACAGTAACATTTTTAAAGATTTGTTTCTGCAATAATGCTTTTTTCCCCCATGGGTTTCCCACCTGTAAGGAAACTCAAAAGGCAAACTTCAGTGGGTTACTCCTTTAAAAGGGACAAGTGCTGTGAGAATTTCCCAGTGGTATTAATTCCATTAGGACCAAAGATGAGGCCCAAGAACTGAATACGCAAAGTTTGCTAGAAATTGCTGTGAAGAACCGAGGCCAGCTTCCCGGTGACAAGAAGCTGATGACACCATGCTGGCTACCTCCCTAGGTGGCTTTGAAACAGTGGTTAGTTTTATTCAGTTTAAGGTGAACATGGGATCAACTTCCAGCACTCATGGAAGTACTTATACACTCGTATTAGCTGTAAATTTGTAAGACTGGCTCCTCAGATGTCAGCTCCAACAACTACAATTCTTTCCTAAAATGAAGCTTAAATATAGAGTTGATAAAAGCCAATTTTTACAAGAAGACACCAATATATCTAGCACAGACTATTTCTGATCACTAAAGAAGAATTCACTGCTAATTTCAATGGTCTACATTTCAAGCATAGGCCTGTCTGTTGTGTAAAAGCTGCTACTAAGCCATACCAAGTCTATAAAATAAATCAGAGATGAATAACAAATTTTGTCATGAGCTGTGAATAATGAGATGTGTGTTTCTGATATAAAATACAAGTTGGTGAATAGAGATCCAGTGTGAAAAAAAAAATCCACTCTTTGATGGCTTTTGATACACATCCATGTAGCTTTCACATAAACAGTGGTAGCTAAACTTGGCTCAGAGGGCTCAGAAAAAAAAACCTATGGCTGAGAAATTAAGAATGTCAGGTTTGCAATGAGCTAATGTGGCAGAAGGTCAAGGCTGACAAATCAGTGCTAGCCTAATGTCTTGAATATGTCCACTGCAGCCTTAGTCTACAAAAGATAAATGAAGTATCTGAAGGGGGCCTATAAGGATCCTGGGGAGGGACTCTTCATTAAGGACTGTAGTGATAGGACAAGGGGTAACGGGTTGAAACTTAAACAGCAGAGGTTTAGACTGGATATAAGGAAGAAATTCTTTACTGTGAGGGGGGTGTGGCACTGGAATGGGTTACCCAGGGAGATTGTGAATGCTCCATCCCTGGCAGTGTTCAAGGCCGGGCTGGATGAAGCCTTGGGTGATATGGTTTTGTGTGAGGTGTCCCTGCCCATGGCAGGGGGGTTGAAAGTAGATGATCTTAAGGTCCTTTCCAACCCTAACTATTCTATGATTCTATGATTCTAAGAAACTGTCAGCCAATTCTAAACAATGGAACAATTTAAAGTGGAGGGAATCATAATCTGAAGCAATTTGTTTCAGACTGTACAATCATGATAAGGAAAATCTCAATTTCTCTCTATCAAATTGGGGTGTAAATAGGAGTTTCAACCAAAACTCTTTTCATCAGAATAAAAGTCACATTTCAAGGTATCCTTAAGGATAAGAGCCAAGTTTTAACCTCAGTGGTACAGCAGATAGATAAGAAAAAACAATTTTGGCTTGGTTGTGTAGCAGTAAATAAAATGCTGCCAGTTGTACTGCCTATTTGGATGTAGACAAAAACAGATAGTTGAAATATGCATTTATGAGATGCGGTGCTTAGCAGCAAGTCAGAAAAGCATTCTGAAAAACAAACTAATGTGTATCCCCTGACAAGGTAAAGTGTATTTGTAATTTATTTCTTGAAGGATGATATGGCCATTCAGTTCTTAAGGTATTCTTCTAAATCAGAGTACTCTTCTCATTTGCCCTCCAAGTAACATATCAAAAGGAGTGCACAAGAACCATTGTTTCTCAAAGATTTACTAATGCTGGCTCTTCTATCAAAGACATCATGGGGTATTCATCATGAGTTGTGCTAATAGAATGGCAGAGAGAAGATCATGCAAAAAGAAACCTGAATAAATAAGTTGTAATGTGTATGTTCACTACATAAAAATGGTGAACAGTATGCAATAAACCCACAAAATGAAAGAAATTGAAACTTAAAATTCTCACTGATTCTCTCTGTAACTTCAGTTACAGATTTTTATTTCCACTCTTTCATGAGTCTCTGATCTTATGATTTTTTCTCCCATTTTCCAGATTTTAATGAGCCTATCAAGACATTGGTACAGCACTGAAAAGAAGGTTATGCAAAGTCTGAAGCAAATTCAAATTGATTTTGAGTACAAGGCACTTGAACTTAATATGTATCTCCCTCTACTCAAAATAGCTTGTTACTACCGCCTCACACTTCCAACCTCACATTGATTGTATTTAAATAAAACAGGTCCTTATTATCCTATGTGGTTAATAATTCAAGGTCCAATCCTGCCAATGCCAATGGGAGCTATTTGCTATTGACTCCAAAGGGAAGGCGTGTGAATGTGGTATGTGTATCATGAAATTCACTCTGATGCCTGTAAGTTTCCAAAAATCCAAATATTTCAGAGAGCTGCCAATTTGCAGAGAACTTGCTATTTGGAGAGTCCAAGAATATACTATACAATTACAATCTGTGTATATAGTTTTCTGAAACAGAATTATTCCTTGTATGATACTGGTGATGCTGAAATGTTGGATACATTGGAGACATGAATAGCTCATTTGTGGTGATGCTCACATTCAATATTCCTGTTGCTTCTTTTGGACATCCATTTTGGGTCTTTTCCTTCTGCTACTCTAATATTGGTCTGGAATTTACTGTTTACTATTGGATGGATTCCCTAGTATAGCAGCTTGCCCCCACAAGTACAGATGGTACAGCTGTGGAATTCATCCCAGTCTTTCATGTCCAGCATAGTTTCACCAGAAAGGCTTTCCTTGGAGAAAGGGTTGTTCTGGAGTTCTCTCTGCTGATTCCTTCCCATCACTGTGCTGGCCAAAATGGCATACTCAAATGGCAACAGTGGCAGAGACTGAAGCACCTTCATTCTCCACTGATTTTTCATACTTCCATAGGCTATTATGATCCATTGTCTTAACAGGAACCTTGCAGCTAGATTTTAATCCCTCAGCTCACACTGAGTAGCTCTGTTAACTCTTTACATAGAGCAGTCTTAGCTGAAAAAGTTTACTACTTATATTTAAAAATAATAACCCAAACCTTACATAATGGCCTCCTAGGTGTTATTATTTAAAATATAGCTCAAATACTTTAAATAACAGTCTTGATAAAATATATTTTAATACATGATTGGTTTTTTACTCTTCGGGTACTCAAAGTTCTGCAGAGTATCAACAATGTAGTAGAAGTATAAAATTTGTACAGCAACAAAGTTTGAAGCAAAAAAAATTCTAGTTTTTAGTATTAATTTCATTTCAACTTCAACTGCAGGTTGCAGAATAGCAAAAATAGACCTTGAACAACCTGTAGGTGATAATCAATGTTTATGGTAAAGTAATATTTGGCACTACTAATGAAATCTAAGAGATTATTTACATGTTTAATGAGATGCATATAATTACACAGTTTCTTGGATCAGTGGAGCTCATGTGAGATGGATAGAAGCACTACAGGCAATTTTAAAACACTTGTGATCTAAGACTAAAGGAACTTCCTTTCCCCAGCTCACTCATCGTTAGGGTCTGACCCTTATAGCCTGACATGATTTCAGGTGCAAAATCATGCAGATTTTATAATGAATTATGTTTTCCTATAATTCTTCAAGGAAGTTGCACAAAGGGAGGAAAACCTCGAACAAAACTGTATGACCTGAAGCAACAGAAAAGAAGAAAGTAAGATAAAAAGAGGAAGCCAAAGGAGACTGCTCTAAAATTAGTCTGTGTTTTTAAGATGTGTCTCACAAATGATTTTTAGGTTTTTGTGGTGTAAACCAACCAACACTATTGACAGAACGATGACAGACAATTGACTCAGATGGGGAAGGATCCAGGCCACGTACATCACATCTCTCTCGCTGGAATTTGAGCCCTCAAAGGTTACCGAGAATGGATTCTATAAAGCAAAACCTAAAAAGTGTATTATTTCTCAGAGGACACAATTGTAACAAGCTTTTCCTGATGGCAAAAATCCAATTATTGTAGTAAAGGTTGTGCTCAGTTATTTCTCACTTCATGTCAAAGCAAATTGTAAAACAAGGTGCATGGGAACTCAGCTACTCTACCTTTACTGATACAAAAGTCTTGTTGTTAGTAAGACAGAGGGAGAAACTGAAGGCTAATATCATCAAGTACTGGGCAAGAGTGTGATATATAGATTTTCTTGTATTTCTCAAGAACTGCAAAGAAAAGTTTAGCATAGATTGGATCAAATATATATTTTTCTTTGGTGACAAAGATAACTTTATCTTCATCTCTATTGAATTTTCTTCTTCTCCGATAGTAGTGTATGTTAAACTAGTACAAGTGCTTTTCCTATTTGTTTGGCAGATGAAAAGAAAAACTCTCAAAACTGAAAGCTAAAGAAATTATTCCCAGCTGTATCTTTGTTTTCTGTGAAATGGCAGTACAGCCATGAGGAAAGCTAACTTGTTTTTTTTAAGGAAACCAAGTGCAGTAAGAAAGAAGACCTTAGTGAGTTTTGTGAGCTGGCCACTGCAGATGATTGATGTTATATTGCTCCTTTTCAGCTCACAACAGTATAACATCAGAGCACACCTCTTTGAACATCTCCTCCATACTTTCCTGACTTAGCATCATTAGGATAATACCTATAAAATGCCTTTTTTAAATTATCTTTTATTATTTTCTTTTTAGCTTTCCTTTCAGATGTTATGGGTGTATGGAAGAAAGGCACTTCAAACAATGCTCACTTGTTTGAAGGGGGGGCTTGCCCCCCTCTTATCTGGTCCTTCCATTGGGATAAACTCCCGCACCTGAAACAGCCAGTTGTTCTCTAATCTTTGACTCATGGGTTCATGGCACATGTTTCATTTGCTGCAGCTACTGGAATAAGACTTACAGAACTGTTTCCCTTTCCATAGCAGTTGATTTATCTGCTAAATATCTGCCACACATCTACAGGATAATACATGCAGCTGTAGCTACATTAGTTTTTCTGCTCAATTGTTATAAAGGTGGACTTATGGCTTCTCTCACATTAATATAATAGGCAAATACAAGTTAGGAAATTATTTGCATACCACTTTGGAAAGCTTTGCGCAGATTAGGTCCTGAAGTAGGACCTAAACTGGGAACAGATTCATGGACAGAATCAGTGCCAAACAGCAGCTGCATGCAAAAGAAAATCTGGACTGCATCCTTTTGCCATGAGTAAGCTAAAACACATCTTAAAAATCAGGGATTTTCCCAGGCAGCCCACTTTGACTAACATCACTTGAGATGACTTAATTCAGTTTATGAAATTCTTTTTAGGTGTTTGCTAAACAAGACTAAATCAAACAAACAAACAAACAAAAGAAAGCAGCTACAGATGAAATCTGACCTGTTGCATCCCAGATTCTGCTTAACATTAACAGTTACGAGTAAGCTTTCTTTGTAGAGTGGGCACTGCCAAGCTACATGCAAGATAAAATTAAGCACAAAACACAGCCTTCTTCATGTTGATGGGATAAAACAGCACCCAGTGAGGAAAAGGACAGGAGAATTAGGCCCAATTCATTTAAAATCAATTTACATTAGAAAGATTTTTGAAAGAATGACCATGCAATATGAACGCTGTATTTGAAAAAGTGGTTAGATCTCACAGACATACTACCCATCAGCTGAGGAAGTACTGTATCCATATTTAACAATAATATCTATTGGACTGAGCAGTTTAAACATATTAACTGGGCATCTGCCTTCAGCTGAGATAGATAGCACTTACTTGGTATTGTTTTGACGAAGATGGCTGCTGACTACAAAGTTAGATAGGTGAGTCTTTAATTGCTTATCATTTGCCGACTCCTAACTGTACAGTCTGTATTTAGACTTGAGTTTCCCCAAACAGATACTAAGTATGTTGCTTTTAGCAGGAGGTAGGAGAGGGGCAATCTCTTTCCAGCCACTCAAGAGATTATTTGACTATTTTAATAGTTATATGTCAGTGATTAAAAACAGTGAGAAGTTCTGTCTTTAGTGGTCCCACTCACCTGTCATAATTGGTGTTTTGTTTGGGGTTTTCATCTCAAATAGCAAAGACTGAGATCCCTTTTCTGTATTGAGCCATGTTGTTCAGTAAACATCTACATTGTACCTGCAGTAGTAGTAGGGCTTTTTTCACTCAAAACTTACAAATGTAAAGAACAAGACAAATCTCCAAATTCTGCTGGATATAGTTATTTGCTATATGCTTTTAGTAAATGTCCTGGGTTCAGTCTTACTGCCATGGTTTGAGACTAACACATAAAAGGCAATTGAAATATGATTTGTAGGAGACCAACACTTCTGAGAGTAACTTTACAAAACTGCCCTTTGCTCAACCTGAAAAGCTTTTATTAATGCTGTGACACTCACGACACATTTCCAACAAATTGATATTTATTTAGTGACCCCAACCTTGTGATACAGGTCAGGGCTACAAAGGGTTATTTGCCAGACACAAGACAGGGGCCTGCCCACTGGCTACTGTCAGAGTCCTTAAGTCTAGTTTCATTTATCTTGGCAAAAATCTTGCCCAAGTAAAAGCTGCAGGGCCTGGCTCTCGAAGTTTAGAACAGGTTCATTTCTCAAATTAAAATTTTATAGGGCCCTGGCTGTCAGAGCAATTTCCAGGCACACCAGCCGTCGTCATTTCTGCTGACACCAGACTGCCTACAACCCTCTGCAGCCAGTATGATCCCTTGCCAGTGCTTAGAGGGTTTGTTCTGGCCTTGGATCTGGGGGAAACACCACCAGTAGCTTACACCCCTGTTTGCTTTCTCCTTCACCCCAATGCAACCATGCTGGCCTTTAATTTTCTATTTCACTCAGCTTACAGGGGTGTTTTATGTGGCCAGGTTTATGATTGTCATTCTGCCAAGTCTCAGTCATGATTGTATTTACCAACCCAGCTGACAACAGGTATAAACCATTTCTTAAACACAGTTATGAATGCATACTTTAAAAAATAATCCTGAGAAGAGTGCATTTTTTCGGTGGAAAAGAAAGCCAAAAATGAAATGGACAAGTTTATTTGGAAGTAAACTATGATAAATAAATTTATTCATGTGGAATACTCCAATAATCTGGTTTTAATATTTAGACTGCTTTAAATATCATGCAGATTAATTTTGATATAGATGAAATTTCAGCCTCTATTTATCTGTATCCATACATATAGCAACAGCATAAAACCCTCCAGTTTGTGGAGGAGTCTGTAGCAAATTGGCAAATAACCATATCTACAGCAGCAGTGTATAATGTACCAGAATAATATACTGAAGAAAGTTGTCACTTGTTTGGCAATTAACACTGATATAGGAGGGAAAAGGAATGAGAGGATATTAACAGATTAATCTTGGGTCCTTTTAGATTGCACTGAAGTAAAATGACAATTCAGTTTACTCAACTCCTGTTAGATCACTGCCCTCTGCTGATCACTGCTTGGATTAAACAACCCCACTCCTGCAGCAAAAAAGCTCAAAACAGCCCGAAATACATTCAAAGTAAGCGGCTTTATGTTTGCAGGACAAGACCATACTTGAATTTAACCCTCAACACCAGCTTTTAAGTGAAGCTGCAGGCAACAGGAAAATTTAGCAACAACCACCTACACTAACAATATTGCCTAGAAATAAAAACATCTTCATATCTCTTAAAACCTGTAGTTTAGCCTCAAAACAAAAACTCCTCTGCTTGTTGCATTGCTGCTAAGTTTTGTCTTTTTGTCCTTTCTCATCAAGCAAAATGTTTTTAATGTATTCTGAAAGAAAAACAAAAAGAGTGATTGACAGTTTCTTACTGCAGCTGTATATTGAGATAATCTGTCTTACTTTGCAAACAGTCCATGCCATGACACTTGGCTACTCAAAAAGTAAAGAAACCCTTAATGTGATTAAAACTGGCACAGCCAAACCCATGGATGCATAAATAAATGATCACTAACTTGCTTGCAGCCTTTCTTATGCTGAATGAAGTAAAATAGAAAATGTCAAGCATCATCTTTCATATCTGTAACTTGCTATACACATATCAGCTTGATATCCTTGTTCAGCTAATAAGCAAAGTGCTAACATGGGGCAAAACCAGCGATAGTTGCATTCAGCAGATACAGGTGGAAGGGAAATTTCTTCTCAGCTACACATAGTATTATGTAAGTATGTTTAAGTAAGTGTCTTACTTGCAATTGAGTGAGTGTCACAAATGAATAAAGCCACAGAAAAGTATAAAGACTCTACTAGTTTAAAACCCCTAAAATCTAGATATAAGAAAGCAGAACAGTTATGAAAAGAAAAGGAAAAAAAATAATCAGATAGCAGGCTGGGAAATTTGACAGAAGACTAAGTTTAAAGCTGCCTGGAGGAAGGAACACATTGCTCCATGAAGAATAGACAGAAAGGCGCATAGCAATTTTTGCAGTCTGTTGATACTCTTTATATTAATTCCTCCTCCTTTTTACATTGAACTTTCCACTTATGTGCAACAATAAGATTCAGCCAAACTTGAAAAAAGGATCAATAAGGTTTTGTTCTGGGAGTCCCTCACCCAGCAAAGTGTTGCAAGCTGCTTTACTGATGTACAACCTCACTTCTAGTGTTTGCTGTTGATACTTTTCACAGAAATTAGAATAGAAAAATATTTCTGTAATGGCTCTGCAACCACATATTCCCTGCATGAGTACATGCCTCTGTGTTATTTCAAGGAGTGGGTGAATTTGGGTGCTGATTTTGTTTCAGATGAGCATATCTTCCCCTGTGATACCTCTCTTCATTCAGCAGTTTCAAAAGTCATGGAGCTATGCAGCACCTTGCTTCTCAGTATCAGTAATATATTACAATAGCAAAAGCAAAGTTCATAACATATTGGCTGCTGAATGTCCCTAGCTATCCCACCGATCTCAAATGAAGATAGGGAAGGTCAGTGCTCACATTATTCGTGAGCATTGCCACTCCCCAGCTCAGCATTACCACACAGTGTTTTTAGCAGTTTGCCACTGTCCTTTCTGTGCCATGAAAGTGCTGCACATGCTACAGTGGTGCTTTTATATTGCTCGAGAAGCAATCAGGAAAAAAAATAAATCACTACCCATTAGAGTGAGGAGTGAAAATGAATAGACAGCTTCTTTATCTATTTAATCATTTTAGAGTGAAAACACATGGAAAGAATGCTGGAGTGCTGCAGACAAGGACCTTGTCTCAGTGTGATTGTATATCACTCGGCACAGTCCCCAACCCTCCTAGAGCATCTCAGCACAACATCAGCACTATAATGGTAGCTGGCAAAAACACTGCTGACTGGACAAAGGGAACAGTAGGAGATTTTGTACATCTAGTAGTAACTGGGACACCCGTGCTGGGGCTCTGCATGCCCTGGTTTGTTACCAGCAGGTAGGGACCTTGGTGCAGGACCACAGCCTGGAACCAAGCCACCGGTTCCCAAACAACATATCCAGAACAGATGCTGGGCAATCTCAGGAAAACACAGGAAATAACCTCTTACTGTGCTCTTTTGTAGGACACACTTTTTTCTGCACTTCTATGCTAATTAAGCTCCTGGAGGTACCACTTCCTCACAAATCCTTCCCTAAGTGAAATGTCAGTATTAGTGCTGATTCAGTGGCACTAAAATCTACAAGCACCGCTTTTGCAGGCTAACATTTAAGCACAACGGTATTGCTGGCAAGGTACTACTTGGCAGAAAGAGAGGGAAAAGTTTGGCAACTATGGGCCAACATGGGTAGCAGATGTTTTTAATGCCAGCTTCTCTCAAATTGTAAAACAGCAGCAACAGCACAGCATGAAAGGAAAATACCATAAATCTCCAATGTGGGGACTAGTCCACAAGAACATAAATTCTGCCACTTGTTAACAGAATTTGCTGACAATCTCCTTGCTCTATTTAAGATTATGTGGCATGCAATCCCATTTGGCTTCCTAATAATAGTCACAGAGAACTCAGGCTGGGCTTTCAGACACAGGTTGCTGTGATACAGTTCTCTGTGCCATGAAAATCACAGGGGCCAATTTGGAGTACATAGATGAATCTTACATAGAGTAAAGCCTTGGTGCCAGGCATCTTTGCTCAACAGGAGAGGATTAGCACATGTAATCAAAGTTCCTTTGATTCTGAGGATGCAGCAGCAGTAACAGGATTTTCCCCTCACCTGCAGAGAAGCACCCATTGCTTCAACAAGCTGTGAGGGTCAAGTGGAAGGAAAAGTATTCACTCTACAAATGTAATTTTGGCTTTGGGCCCTCACTTCAACAGTCATCTGTCTCTTTCCTCTACTGAACTGCAAAACCGTGAGTTTTCCTTAGGGAGGTGGGCTGGACCAGCTCCCACAGGAACAGCAGCTTCTGAGTCAGCAGTTCCTACTGGCTGCTAAAACTGCTATGATGTACTCTCATGGGGTTTGGGGATGATTTCCTCAAATTTTTCTACAAAAGAAACAAACAAAAAAAAAAACCATGTGATATTATTCCTCATCCTCAAGAATGGGGTATCAGCCATGCACATTTTTTTCCTGGCTGGAGGCATTGGTGATATGGCTTGGGTGGGATCCCAAGAACAGGGATGTCCAGGAACACATTCCTGCTCCTCACCCTATCTCACTGTACTGCTTTCACTAAATGGTAAGGGTTAAAGCACAAACATAAAATTGCTGTTGGGAACTGGCCTGGAAAGCAAAGTTTATAAAACATTTATTCACTCATCTGACATCTGGAGGGAGATACTTCATTTAGGTCATGAATTTTTCTGTTTAGATCCAAGCTGACTGCTCATGCTGCCATATTCCACCACCCTCTGTTCCCCTGCACCTTGTAGCCCACAACTAATTTTCCAAACAGGGGGAGCTGACCCTTAAGAAGGCTTGGAAAAGAGAGGGTTTTTTTCTAAGCCGCAAGAAACAAGACCAATCACAAGAGAAAATGCAAGAAATGCATGTTTGAAGAGGAGCTAATATGAAGGAAAGAAAATATTCTATATTTATGGTAAAATAAGAATGTGTCCTCTTGAACCTTGCAGTCTGAGGAATCTAAACTGAATAAGTCAATTGCCAGACTATTGATGGAGGAAAAAAATTACTTGTCAGCAAGCAGCTTGCAAAGGATGTAGATAGAGAGCTAGACATATCAATCCACTATTTTCTAAACAATTAAGGCCAGACTCAGCTAATTTAAATCCACATAACAACATCCTAATCAATATAGCTGAGTTTCTCAGGCTAAACATATTGTTTGTTCAACTTTTATTAGCTTTGCTTACAAAACTGGAGACTATGGACTCAACATTCAGTGTTCAATGTCATTCCAAGAACCTTACTCTACCTTCTTTGGTAAGCAATGCACTTCTCAGCCCCCATAAATGTTATCATAAAGCTGGAAGGGTATTTGCAAAGGAAAGGGTGAAAACTGCCAAAGAAGTCAAAACCCATATACTTCTCCCTATTATAATACTTCCCAAGACAGAATCCCCTGAAGGAAGAAACTGTGTGAAAGTGGGAGCTGTTTCCCTCACTGACAGAGAATGGATTGACAGATTCAGTATTTGTTTTAAGAAAATAAATTTGCTTAACTCAGCATCATTAGTCACCCATCATCCATATTTCTCTCCAGAAATTAGAGTGTATGAAGCTATAGTCTCTGGAGAAAGCAATTACAGTATTAATTACAACTAAATGACAACTAGTAAGAGGAGGGAAAAAAATCAGCTAGTTTAAGGAGTTCAGTTCACTTAGATCCTGAGTAAGAAAACTACTTCACAAACATAGAAACCCACCAATTATCAATACAATCTTTAAACGAGTTCCCTGAAAGGCACTAGGAAGAGCAACATCCATGCAGGAATGCATTTCAGCAGTAATGACTGTACAAGTCTTCAGGTCTGTCAAGCCTCAAGTTTGATCATAAAATAGGCCAGATGTTTGAGGTGGGGGAATCCAGGCACAGAGATCCAGCTAGTTTTATTGGCATCTTTGCACTGGAATTTAAGGAGCTATTCAAGGGCCCCCACCCTACTGTCAGCCATGATATGTCTGACGCAACTAGGTGCTGTCCAAAGCCACACTGAAGCCTTAAGTGACTCTTGCCTTTAAGAATTCATGGGCTGGGAAATCTTGGTTGGAGGTGACCACAACAAATCATAATTTACCCACTCAAAATGGAGCTTTTCATGCTAGATCAAGACAATTGTAGCTTTTTTCTACCTAAATCTTGAAAATCTTCCAGGATGGAGACTGTGCAGCCCCTTGATCAGCCAGTTCTGGTGCTGCTGGAGGACAATTTGGAGAAAAGACTCCCCATCCTTTCTTAAACTGGAGAGCTGAAAGAAATCTTGTAACTCACTCCAGCTTTGAAACAGCATAGAAGGCAAAGTCACAGTATGAAAGTCATTATGCCCCAAAGTGCTCTGGCTGTCTCCTCATCTTTACTCACTGCTGACAAGGTCAGACCCATAACCTTCAATGCCCAGCTCAAGCGTGTCGTGTCATCACTTTAACATCAATGGGACCCTTTGCCCTAATTTAGAGCTAAGGCCAAATTCTTCCGATGAAATGGCTTGAAATGACAACAATATAATGATTGTCTAATTAAGTCACTTAATAATGAAAACCAATTATATACCAAGAGCATTTTCTTTGTAAGTTATTTTCCTTCTTAACAGTCCTATTGGAAACATGATGGCCTCCTATCCTCAGAGCATCACAAAATATTTTAACCCAATTGTATAGCTGTCAAATACACACTGAAATGTGTTCCTGCCAACACCAATGAAATTGATGTGATCTTGCATTCTAACTACACTGGCTGGTTCTTGACTTGAGCTTTGCTTTTATTTTCTTTCTGGCAAAACACTCCACATTAAAAACTGTAATAATGCTAAAATAGCTTAAAAAAGAGTGGAAAGGGTTCTTCTGAAAGATTTCAAGGGACTTCCCATTTCAAACCAGCCTCTTAGATCACCAGAAGTCATCTGGCACCCTCAACAAGTTTGGTGATGACACCAAGCTGTGTGGTTCAGTTGGAGGGAAGGAATGCCATCCAGAGGGACCTTGACAAGCTTGTAAGGTGGGCTGACGCCAACCTCATGAAGTTTAACTATGACAAGTGCAAGGTCCTATGCCTGGGTCAGTGCAATCCCAGGCACAGCTACAGGTTGGACAGAGAAGAGATTCAGAGCAGCCCTGCAGAGAAGGACTTGGGGGTGTTAGTCAATGAGAAAATGAACATGAGCCAGCTTCAGTGTGCGCTCGCAGCCCAGAAAGCCAACCGTATCCTGGGCTGCATCAAAAGGAGAATGACCAGCAGGTTGAAGGAGGTGATTCTGCCCCTCTACTCTGCTCTCGTCAGACCTCACCTGGAGTATTGTGTGCAGTTCTGGTGTCCTCAACATAAAAAGGACATGGAATTGTTGGAACAAGTCCAGAGGAGGCCACGAGGATGATCAGGGGACTGTAGCACCTCCCATATGAAGACAGGCTGAGAAAGTTGGGGCTGTTGAGCCTGGAGAAGAGAAGGCTGCGTGGAGACCTCATAGCAGCCTTCCAGTATCTGAAGAGAGCCTATAGGGATGTTGGGGAGGGACTTTTCGTTAGGGACTGTAGTGATAGGACAAGGGGTAATGGGTTCAGACTTAAACAGCAGAGGTTCAGATTGGATATAAGGAAGAAATTCGTTACTGTTAGGGTGGTGAGGTACTGGAATGGGTTGCCCAGGGAAGTCGTGAATGTTCCATCCCTGGCAGTGTTCAAGAGTAGGTTGGGCAAAGCCTTGGGTGATATGGTTTAGTGTGAGGTGTCCCTACCCATAGCAGGGGGGTAGGAACTAGATGATCTTAAGGTCCTTTCCAACCCTAACTATTCTATGATTCTATCTTCAGAAGGAAAACACAACAAAAATACCTTCCATTCTAGTAAGCTTAGTTAACTTCCAAATATCCACAATTTGTCACAGAACTCATTCTTTCTTCAGAGGACTGCAAACACCTGTGTGCCTTTGTCTGATGAGTTAAACAACACCTTGTTGAACAAAATGTGGAATAATGTAGCTGATAGTCTTCCAGAGTGACATTATTTTGTGGGAGTTGTGTGATATTTTCTGTTGGCTTGGAAAATAAGTGGAAGTGCTGCTTCGTTCTCTTTGTCATATAATATCACCCAAATAAAGATATAAGTATAAGGAGCCAAATAGGAGCTGCATCCCATTTCTTGAACTTCTGCTTATGCCTTCAGATCTGACAGATTCGAGTATCTGACCCCAATTAAGCAGCTTCATCACCATACTTCAACGTAGGAAACAAATAGGTAGAAGGGACTACCATATGTTTTGGGTTTCAGTTCATTAAATCCTTGATTATGCAAAACTTTTTAAGAAACATTACTCCATAAAATTCATACAAAGCTGTATTTTGTGTTGTTTGGAAGACTCTTATTAAACACTTTCTCCAAAGAAATATTCCAACCTTTTGAGAATCAGCATGACACTTAAATGAATTATTCATGCAAGGCTCTGCAAGATGGGCAAGTTTCCTGCCAAGACTTGCACAGTGAGGAGTGTTATAAAACTGAAATTGGAATGTGGAGATAACTGATGGAAAAGATTTCAAAGATCATCTTTATTGAAAAAAAAACCCCAACTTCAGACCTTTAAACTTGCTTCTTCACAGTAGAGAACCTTCTAAATGTTCCAGCTTCACATACACTTCCAAATTCTTCAGTTTTCAAATGTGCTCTCAGATACATGCTTTGAAATGAAGCCACTGAATGATGTAGGTGCAATTTGTGACAATCATTGAGAAATAATTTATTTCAGTGATCCTTAAATGAGGATTCCTCACTGGAAATTCTGGTAAGATTTTCCTCGTCACCTTTATGGGGTGCTACCCACTGACACCATAGAGCTCTTCCTAAAGTACTCAGTGCAGGACAAACCAAGAGTTGCCCCATGCATACAGAAGATACTGAAAACCGATCCAGGCTAAGAACAAAATTTATGAAGCCTAATTCAAAAGTTGACATATGGTTGTTACCAAATAAAGAGTAAAAAAATTAAAGTCTTAATTTTTACCCATATTTGAAGGTTTAGATGTTGATGAAAATGAATAAGGCTTACTTTATCCAGCACAAATATGCCACACCGAATAACTAATGAAAACCACATCTTCTATAATACAACAGACACAAGAAGGGACTGCCCATCATTAATGCAAAGCAAATCAGTACCACCTAACATTGTTTTAGTGGTAGTTGCGCAAGGGGAAAAAAGCCCAGTAAGCATACAGGGTTGACATGAGTGATTGCTGAGCACATTTTAATAATTAATTCCACAAATAAGTGAAGTCCATTTTAATTTCACCTTAGACAGCATTGCTATCCCAGTGAAGAAAATTGCAAGCACTCTTCTGTTACTATACCCAACACTGGCACTTTGGAAACATTACAAAAGCAGTGGGAATGTAATGAAAAATGTATATAGTGCTGAGACTTCTGAGCTATCCAAAGTGCTCTTTTAAGATCCTGCAGATAATCATTAGGGAATAATACAAACAGTTCTGTTGTATACAGTTACATTAAATGACTGTACATCATGATGTGATTGAAAAGTCATGCCCAAAAAATGCTGATCAGTTTGATTGGACACGGATTCAGTTCCAGCATCTTAAAAGGCCTGCAAAGAACAGCTTAGTAAAAAAAAAAATAAAATAACTAAAGCCACCAAAGAGATCACTCTTGTGTGTTTCAAACAGAAACATAATAGAATTATTTATCTGTGAAGGAACTGCTAAAAAGGACTGGGGGAAAAGAATGGTTGAAAACCACTGTTTTCTTTACCCAAAATGAAAAGTTTTGTCCTGTATTTTGGTTTCTCAAAAGTTTATATAAAGCCTTTTTATATCAGTGTCCTCCTAGATAATACCACAACACTGCTTTGCAAAGCCCTAACACGTGTACCTATTTTGGCCAGGAAAAACTTCATGCACACAGAGCAGATAAACTGGATACTTTTTCTGACAAGTGAATGTTTCTGTTTCCCCAGCTGCCCCCCCCCAAAAAAAAGGTTTGAAATTCACTCATAATTTCAAAGAACAGGCCCTCTTGTCATTTTTAGGTGGCATGATTTTTTTTTAACTCCTTTTTTTTCCCAAAAGGAGTGGATTTCGTCTCGGGAAATTGCATACATCTGGGAGAGCAGCTTCATATTTTACCAGAGGAACTCCTGCTTCCAGAGTAAAAGAAATGCAGTTTTGGAAGAAAGTTAAGACTTTTCATCAGTATCAGGTTTCTAATGTATTTCTCTGGTACCTGAAAATTCATGGTCCTATTCCAGTTTTAAAAGAAAAATCTCTGTGGACGCAGCACCAGCGATGTATGTTTTCTCTTACAAGAGAAGCTACATTTCCTTATAACTTAATTGCAAATGAAATAGAGCAAAAGGACTTAGAAACAATATAGCTTGAGCACTAGGTACACATTTTATTCCTGTTAACTCTGGAACATTGCAATTTAGAATTATACTCAGATTGTACTGCGGACATGTACTTTTTCTGAGATAAGACCTCTGGGATTTTTTCAAGATCAAGTCATGTGAGAGGTTATAAACACATGTTACAGAGTTTTCCCAGCCTAAAATATATTCTGCAGATACATCTTAAGGTTTTGTAAATAAGGTTACTACACAGAATCCCACAGGTGCCAGTATTATATGTACATAATAAAGCTTAAGATCTTATTCAATTTTCAGTTATTTTACAAGGAAAGATACTGCCACATTCTCAAGGGCCAAATATTTCATTCAAAGGCAAGGAGATATTATCATATTCTGAGTAGATATAGTAGTTAGTTTGTACAGCATCTCATAAAAGTGTAATTTGCAGACTTGAGGAGAAAAGGAAATGCTTTAAGGAACACAGGGAATATTTATGTAGCTACACAAATTACTTGGTTGAGTGGGGTTGCTTTTTCAGAATTATTCTTGAAACTGAAATTACTCCTTGCAATATAACTTTTGCCATTATTATCTCTTGCACTTAAAGATATTAAATCCTTACTTTGAAATTTGGCTCATGAACAAGCAATTATGATTAAAGCACTTCATCATCTTGGCCTGTTAACTCATCACAGTAACTAGCCAAATTCCACTGCACATGAAGTCTAGAATAAATGAAGCTGGTCCAGGCAATCCCAGTGTAATACAGCAAACACAACCACAGGCTGGGCACATCCTCATTTTCTTCCAGCAACAACATCACCTCCGCTTAAATATGCATTTTTGGATCTCAAGCAATACATAGCAAATAACCCATTCATCTCCTATTTGGAAAATGAAGTGACTTCCACATTTTCAAATAATTGTCAAAATATAAACTTAATAGATTACTTATGTGAAAGGAAGATGTTTTTCCTCATAACCAGACAAAAATGCTCAGGCAAGTAGTATCATTCTTTCTTTGCTCTGTGTTTCCCTGAATGAGCTGTCAGAAGAACATGAAACGTATTATACTGAATATTGGTGGAAAACTTAGATTATATATCATTAAACTAGATGATTCAAATGCTGAGCAGGCAGGTATGCAGAAGGGCTCTTAGACTTCAGTGTCAATATGCTTCCATTAACAATACAGTTAATGAAAACCATTGCTTCGGACAAGAATATATGCCTATCACAGTTTATCTTATCTATCTTTAATACATTTAGTCAATATACAATGATGCTGAACATATCTGTGCAAACATACCTAATTTTTTACCCTGAAAGTTAATCAATAATATTTCTGTTAGCATACTTCAGCTTAACTATTGGAAACAAGTGGCTAGAAACAAGTAACTGGTATTTTCAACTTGTTCTATATTTGTGGGCACTAAATCCATATTAAGATGACTGCTGAGCCTTGTAGTGACACCTCTTTGCAACGCAAAAAATACCCAAGAGTTAGTCCGCACTAGATATTTTATAAGACTGAGGATAACCCAAAAGGATTTCAATCAGCTTCAAACATTTCATGACCCAGAAGACAAGACTGAAGGCTCAGCCCAACCACATACATACACAGGCAGCAATAAGAACCCACACACACCTCAGCCTGACTGGTCAGACAACAGCAAGGTCTCTAAAAACTGCCCTTCCTCTTCATGGAAGCGTGGAGTGAGAGTCTGCTCCCCTGTGTCCTGGGTTGTAAAGTCTCTGTTAACATCCAGGTGTAGCAAATCTATGCACAACAAAATACAAGGATGTATTGTTATTTTATCTGTACAACTGTAGTCATTAAATGCTTAAGAGCACACTATAGATAAGTCACTGGGCAATGAACAAAAACTAAATACCTGCCTACATACAATACCTCTCACTGCAGTTATGTTATTGTACAATAGACGCATCCCAACTGGATAAGCATGAAATGGTCACATCAATTAATGATTACCAAAGCACAAATATAAAATAATTACCACCTTCAAGAGAAATTGAGAATAATAAAAAAAACCCAGCTGGTAAAGAACAACATAAGGAATACATTAATGCATAAATGGGCAACAAGGCTAGGCCCAATGGTCTCGGTCAGAATCCAGGGCTAGGACTCTTCTCCGTCTACTAATGCCAGGTTTCTTTCTCAGCTTGAAGAACACCACAAGTTTCATCATTTTAGCACAACAGATGAGACCCCCAGCTAATCCTAGCAAGCAGCAGAGATCTTAAGTTCCAAATGAAATTACAGATCCATAAAATTCATACTCATTTGGCAATTAATGTATTTTAGCACTAACACCAATGAAAGACAGCCTGACAACACTTAAAATATGTACATATTACAATAATGAAGACTTCATTAGAAACCCTATAAAAAGTGACTTCCATGTTGCACAAAAATTGGATGTTAGCTGCTCATTGATTAAATTTTTGCTCAATTAAGGAAATCACATTTGCAGCAATAATAGTTAAAGATTAGATTTCATCTTTTTTAGGACTTGGAAACAGCTGATCAGAGAACTAACTTTTGTTCACCATCACTTGAATCAACTAATACTTGACAAAATTCTGTCAATCAATAATAGTTTGAACATTGCAGGTCTCATTGGACAACGCTTCAGGTGCAAAGACAATGTCTTTTGTTAGTAGTTTCTTTAGGGGTAAAAACAAACAAACCAACAAACCAACACTGTTAGAGAATTCAAAGTTTCTTATTTTTAACACCAAAGATATATAGAGAACATTAAGAATTCTAAGATCTGTAGAACATTGAGTACTCAGAGAAAAAAAGCATATGTTAATAGGTTTGGATTGAAAGTGATGCTATCCTACTAGTTATATTCCATTGAGTTGGATTCTGTTGATTGAGGTTAACTTATAAACTGACATGGTTCCACCCAAATCAATAGAATTTCATTTACTTGCTGGAAGAACATTGATCATCAGGCTCATCAACATCAAAAGGAGCAGAAATTGATTTAGCAGTCACAAGGAAGAGCCAAATCAGGCTCCCAAATCCATCCTAACTCTGCTAGTCCTCATAGACTTTTTGCACATGAAGGTATCCAGTAAATATTTTAATAATTTCACAAATATTATAAATAAAGAGAGAAAGCATCAAAGGTTTACTTCCCTAAAGGAAGAGAAGATAAAGTGGAATTTTGAGGAAAAGGAAAGAGAAAGCCAAAGGAGAGTCTGTGCAAGTGAATTTCTGGAAACAAATATATTCTAGAGGCTGCAGAAAAATGTAACCTCAGCACAGCAGGTGTGAGACAAATGAGTTGTCAAACTGTTATGAGCCATTCATACTTTCAGAACAGTCATGTACCAATATGATTGTCTGTTGCACTAAGGGACTTCAACCTCCTGAAGTGTTTTTTACTAGTAGCTAGGTCTAGGAAACAAATATTGCTCTATTTTGTGAGAAATATCAATATGAAATTTTACCAGACTAGGAATTAAATGAAAAGTAAAAAACTTAACCTGAGGGAGAAAGGTAAAATAGAGAGGGGAAGTGTATTGCAAAAATAGAAACTGGGAATTTTCCCCTAGTGAATGATATGATGGACTTCATGTAGGTTTAATCTTCCAAAATATAGGATATTCTTACAATGTCATTTAAACCCTGAAAAGCAATTCTTCATTTAAAACCAAAGCTAAACAATACTTTTCTTTTTTTTTTTTACTGGGGAAATTTGTCAAAAGCATCTTTATTCCCGAACCACCATTTTTATTTCCATGCCTCCTTTACACATTTCCTCTGTGCCTTAGACTGGATTGCAAAAATCTTTAATCATTCTAGTGAATTTTCCCTTAGCTCCTTCTAAATTTCCAAGCAGCTTTATGAATCGTGGACACCAAAAACAGGACAGCAGCATTGCCATGTGGATCTACCCCATGAAAGAGAGAAAGATTCTCCTCAGACCTGAATCGTGTTCAGCTATTGTATACCACTTCTCAGGATAAAATCTCCTATCTGGAAAGTATCAGCTACATTCATTATTCTTAGATAGATGACCTTACATTTGGTGGTATGAAACATGTATTGATTGAATGCTCATCTGACAGGCTTGTAATTACTAAGGTCATCCCATTTAGCCTTTTAAAATAATGGCAGAACATGAGCTTTCTTTCAGCCTATTGAAACTTCCCTAGTGATCCAGGACTTATTAAAAATAAACATTAATGATCCAAAGAGTAGCTCAGCTGGCTCTTAAAAATTTTAGGTGCCAGTTACCCAGACTTACTGATTTAACAGAGCCAGAAGATAGTAGCTGCCATTTAACTGCCTCTTAATCACTGCTGGGATATAAATTCCCTGTGAGGGAGCAGCAGCATCACACTCTTCTCTCCTGGCTGGGGAGAGGACATACGCACTGACAGCACGGCTTCCATCTGCAAACTGACTGGTGCAACTGTTAAACTTCTTTTCACTCCTGTCATATTTAAAGGCCGTTATGAAATAGGCTTAAACTTGCTGGCCACACATTTTCTCATGCTCTTTTGCTTGTCAATCTTACCATGCTCATCTCATGTGTATTCTTCTGCTATGTACTCCTAACCACCCCACTCACCATTGGTTACAGAGTATTTTGTCAGGTGTAGGGATGAGGAGGAAGGAACAATTAGTGGACTTTTATTGTTTTAATCTTTGTGAAATTGAGTCTTTTGAAGAACAATAAATAAATTAAGATTTTTTCCTCCCAATTAGCACATACTAGACACAATAAAACTATGCTTCCCTGAACCAAGCAACCACTAACTTTTCATGTGGTGATCTTGCCATGGAGATAAGATCTAACATAAAGCTTCCTTCTGTTGGATGCAACACATCCTGAATTAGGGAAATATTAACAGTTTATAAGAAACACCAAGGACAATCTCATACTGTCTACCTGAGACTTTCTACATCCATTTCTCAGATGAAAAGATACAGCAATGCTGAAGTTCATCTCCTGCTCCTCCCATGAGCCCACCACCTCTCTATACTGCAAACACACCTTGCAAAACAGAGTGAAACAGACCCCGTTTGATTTGTTTTCCTAGCAGGCATGACCAAGTGCCCCATCTTGTATTTTAGCTATTAGAAAACTGAACTCAAATACTGATGGCTCATTTGTATTAATCGCCTGTGACTGACAGGGGTAATGCACTCTGGTCTAAGTGCTATTTCCCTATACATTCTGCCTACTCGCTTCTTCCAAAAGAACAGAAAGAGCCACTAATTGTTGTGTTCAATACTCTCTATTTCCTGCAAGCAATACCAATTGAATTAAATTTACATGGTTATAAGTGACCAGCTACAACTCCTCTCATCTATTTATAAAGCAACTAGAATTGATAAATCTCCATTTCATTGCTGACATTTTCATTTGAAGTGCTCCCTCAGTCCCCTACTGACTTCTGTTTTTTTTAAAGCTGTTTTCTACCCTTCCTGTTCAGCTATTCACAGTATCATAGCTGAGGATGGTTGAAATAGAGGTCTTCTTCCAGAGGAGGCAGGACAGCAACCCATAAACCACAAAACCCATTGTGAGATATCACCGCCAGGGTATTTCCCTTCATGCCTAGAGAATGAAGGTTCTTTAAGAAGAAAATCTGAATATTTTTCTTTCACCCATTTAAATCCTCTAAAGCCATTCACAGATGAAACCAGAAGCTGCAATGCCATTATCTTTAAGAGGTCATCATCACCCACCACTGTTGTGGTTATCTGAAGCCTCCTGAGACAGGCATTACAAGTGACGCTACATCACGGCAAAGGCACTGCAGTGTTCTCCAAAGTGCAAGCTATCCTGCTACTTTAAACCCAAAACCAAACTGACCTATGGGCACCTTCTCTCTATTTTACTGAGAGTCCTCTGGCTCTGCTCCTCCACCACCTGTATGCCATCACTGAGATTAAAGCTCACCCCATTCCTGGGTAGTTTTCCCAGGCAGCCAGGGCCAAGCTTCCATTGCAATTCAGAAACCTGAAAATCTGAATAAAGCAGCTTAAGAACCACTCCTGTTCTGTGGCTTCTCAGTAGCTCTCTCTTAAGTTAACTCATCTCTATGCCCAAGCCCAGAGGAAATGCTCAGATGATTCGCCCTTGTCCTGATCTCCAATTCCCTTCTAAACCTGTCTTTTCTGGGGGTCAGGCAGGAAAGCTCCTAGAGCCTTCACATCCTCCACTCAGTGCTCAAAGTAGGGTTAATCTAATGCAGGTGAGGTTACTGCTTCCAGTTGAAATCACTTCAAAGCAGTGGAGGTTGCCTTTGAAGGTCTGGAAGGAATAAAAATGAAACACAGTTTTCAACTGCATGAGAACGAAGGAGGGAGGAAGGAACAAGCTTCTGGGGCTGAGCATCACAGGTTCATCCTCAAGGCCTGTGCTCAGAAATCAGTCAGTGCTCTCTATGTTGCAAGACAGCCCCAGTGCAGACACCAGGCAGTAAGAGAGCAGCTTGGCCACTCTGAAAAAGTGGAGAACTGCCTTGAAGTTCACACATACTAAGGAGGCTCATCGCACTGCTCCTTCCCATTACACTGGGCACTGCCTTTGCTGCACAACACTCCCTAGGGAGAAAGGCAGCCACCAATGGGGACCTTAACAACTGGTTCTCTTGCAATTAATAGGGAAAAAAATGTCTTGGGTTGTTTTTATGTGTTTTTCATGAGATTGTGTTTTGATTTTTTTTTTCTGGAATGATGGAGAAAAATAATAGCAGTGGCAGTTCTTATAAATCACTTACCTGTAGGTTTCAAAGGAATCTGCAAAGATTGCAAAAAATAAAAGTGGCTTTATGTACAAGTGAAGCAGGCAGTAACTGCAAAACACCACCAGCTGTGGGTCTCAACTCCAGTGACCCTATCAACACCAGCTCTATCAGCAGATAGCAGAGTGGCATGCTGGGGACAAGAAGCCATGCAGAAAGAAAACCATCTTTCCCATCTCATCTGGCATTTTCCTCAAGTAAGAACTCATAGCAGAAAATTCACTTGGTCATGGAAATGTATGCAACATCATCCATGCAAAACTTCTGCTTGATGCATCATGCCACATTTCTGAGTACGGTAGTTAAGAAAAAAATGGAAACTTCAGAATGTGGAAATGTGTTGACCATAAATGCAGTGTGACTGGACTTCTATCTTTGTGGGGAAGTGGGGGTAAAGAGAGGAGAAAAATCTTTTCAGAAGGAACTTACCAAAAAGAAACCCACAACAAATCCATGAGCTGAGATATAGACAAGCTGACAATGAAAGTGCAGCTCAAATTGAGTATATTGTAAGCATCCCTTTACAGTTTGCGCCATGTCTAATTCACCTCGGAGCTGAAGTCATCATATTTCATGAGAAGCATAAGAAAAATACAGGAAGCTTGGTTCCCCATGAAAATAAGGCAAATCTTTAGCACAATGATGAATTATTTCTAAGTCATTGCAAGGGACTCAAAATATTAATGACATGGAGCTGTCAAGTAAAATTTATCTAAACAGCTCTTAAAATCTCACAGGGAAACTTCTTTCTTCTGCAAAATATGGTTACAATGAAGTGGGTCAACTGTATAAATCTAAAAGTAAATTCCTTAGCATACCATGACTAAATGAAACCACAATAAGATCTCTGTTTAAAAGCCTGACTTGATTTGTCTTTAATCCAGACAGTATAATTGCAAGATTTGCACTAGAAGCAAAAAGCTTCAGTATATGAACTTCTTAACGCAAGTGAGGGCCTGATTTCAGACTCCACGACAAGAATGTAACATTCTTACATCTACACTGTGACTTTAGACTAGTTAAAGACTGAGGCTGTTTGACTCTAAACATGATTTAAATCCTCAGTGCTCAGTCCTCCTGCATCCTTAAGTGTGGGTGAGGGCCTGAAGTATGGCTGCAACTCAAATCCAGCTGAAGGAAGCTATATATTTTATCTCATCCTTTCAATTGCTTTTGTCTTGTGGCAGCTCTGTGCATGCCTGACCCCTGCTAAAGCAACCCTCAGGCTATCCTGACTGCTACCTGCTATGGCTGCTGCAGGAGAAATGCAAAGGTAAATCACTGCAGGGTCTCTGGCCACTTTCTTCTCATCAGACAGTACCTGTAGCAGAGAGAGAGTCTTCAGAGTCCTCCATTAACTAGGAAGATGCATTTGATATGCAGTTGAAGCTGAGCAGACTGATTATACCACTGTTGCCATGTGTGTTAAGGCAGACTGAGCTCAAAGCAGCCAAAAGGCAAATCTGGCCCAGTTTCTCCTCTTTCCCTCTGGGGAGAATTCAATCAAGAATTGATTAATGCTTGAATTCTCATCAAGAATTAATAAGTTCCTGATGTGGTGAAAATGAATAGTCTCAGAGAAGCAGCTAAGCTTGTTGTTTTGTACAGGGCAAAAGAAGAAAATTACATATTTGGCAACTCTGATTGCGATGGCTAAGTTACAGAGAGGGGGAATTCTGTATTCCCTGACTGTTCATGCTTTTTTAATAACCTAATGAATTAATTGACTGAAGACCAGCTCTCAGAGATGACTTGAATTGCTTCCACCACTGTTTCCTCAAGCTTTGATATGATGCTTAGACTCCTTATAAACAGATTGTGAGATCCGGGCACATCTCTTCCCAGCCTTGGTAGGAGCCAGGTCCCATTAAATAGGGAACAGAGAAGCTCAAAATGCCTTTCAAATTTCTTAAATATTGTGTCTTTCTGAAGCTTTTGCATTTTGCCACTAGCAACAGCAGCAACTAATGCTGAAATAAGACTAAGGGATGTTTTTCTGCTATGAGATTGATTAGTTTAAAGCACCCCACTTTTACAGCACATCTTCCCTGGTTGGAGCATGCCTTTGGAAAGGGATCCTCCAGCCCAGCTGGGTCTATGTCACACCTCACAGGGTCCTCACTTACAGGGTGCCCCACCAGAGGCCCAGTCCCACCAGTGTAGGTGTGCTGAAGGAGAATACAAGCCAACATCCATCTGCCTTAGTATCCAATTAGGTCTGCCCTGGTCATACCTGCAGAAATGAAAGCATTTTCCACTGGAAATCCTTCCCTCAGCTCATATACTAGGTGGTTTGTATCATTACAAACAACTTTGGGGTACACAAACCCAGGAAACCTACAAGCAGGTGGTAAAGTTTAGTATTAAAATACAGCTGTATCTACATACACCACCTTATGGTCAAGCGCTTGCAGGTTAGACAACTAAGCACTGGACTCAGGTGTGTTAGCTGTTCTGAATCTTGAATCTTCCAGCAACAAAAGTTCCAAAAATAAAAAATAGATGCTGAAATACAGTTAAAGTTCAAGAACAGGAGGCAAGAGAGTTTGAGCACATTACAGAGGTGCAAGGAAGGCTGCCATTCAGTCCAGGAGGGAGAAGACACAGGAAAATAATCTCAGGTGATTTGTTACAATCACTATGTCCTCAAACTCTTTCAGAGGACACAGCCAAGGAGGTTATAAAAGTCATTATCTGAAGAGACACAGGAACAAGCAATATCCCTGGCACAATCAGTACTTGTAATTATCTTGAAGCATTTCCTGGAAGAGTCATCATGCATGTTGCAGCATCTGCCTATTTCCCCAGTGTAATCACAGCAACACTTGTTTCTCTGCTTGGCGTGGCAAAGAGCAGAACAGATTTGGGATAATAGCAGGGAGATGAAACACCAGGTGAATACTGCAGAAGACGAAATTCCTGGCTGCTTTTGTTTATATTTAGCAGACATTTGCTCTTATGAAAAGAGTTATCAAGTTGTGATCATCTGGATTTAAGAAAACCAAGCGTGACTTTCGTTTGCATCCCCAGTAGATGTTTTGGTCCACAGAAGGCAGCTGCATTAAAGATAGCTGTGCTGCACTGCTATCATTACCAGCCAGGAGGGATGTGGATTGTAAAAATGTAACTTAGTGATGCCCCACAACCATGATTAAAATTAAGGTGGAACTGAATAAAATATCATTGTAAAGAAATAATTTAAAAATCTGGATCATGTATCTCTTACACACAGGAGAAGGGTTTTTTTAATTTTATTTTACTGCTCATCTTAGAGTGGAAACAAGAAAACAGGTTTCTGTTGTTTCATTAGATTTAGTCCATTGCTGCATGAACATTTATGTACAAAAACTTATGGAACATGCTTAATTTCCATGGGAAAAATGTGTAAGGGTGGGAAAAAAATCCCCTGTGCACATGTGGGGAAAGGGATCTTGGGGGAGGCAGGAAAGAGCAGGTTTAAGACCAGTGGAGTATTTTTTCTCCTCACTTTGTGACAAGACCACGTCCAAAACTGATTTAATTCCACCTCAAATCTCTTTGCCCTTTCAGCTACTTAGCAGGCATGGCTTTGTCCAAAATCCACCTTCACATGTACAACTTAAAACGAAGTCAGTAATTAATTCAAGTGGAAAGTCTCAGCTGGACTTGCATGGTGTTTGCATAGACATTTGGATAGAAGTTTTATTCTCCTTATTCTTCTCCCTCCTCATCTGCCAGCTCAAGCTAAGCATTACCACAGAAAATAGCATGATGCTCCCTGGTCAGGGATCCAATAAGGGATTTTAATTCATTTTTATAAAGGGGAAAAAAGCAGCACCTAAAAATTACAAGAGTAAAAATACACTTATTTTTTTAGCCCTTGTTGACTTGCACTCTTTGATTTACACGAGCAAAATCAGGTCAGAAACTATTGTTTAAATACATGGCACTACTCTTGTTTTATACAAGGCCAGGAACAAAAAGCTCCATACATTTCCCCATCTCCACATGGCTGTGGATGTCAAGAAAACAATGTTTCTTTTCTTTCATTCTCCTAAACCAAGCCCATTTTTTGTGAAAAGCCTTGCTTATAAAAACAATCTTGGAAAACACATTCTTTTCTCTGCCTTCCTCATATTTGAAAGTGTGGGTACAATGGAGTCTGTGGGACCTATACCTGATTCTTTTGTTTTCTTTTCCTTGGAAGGAAATCAAAGACTACCTGAAGCAATACCCCAGCTCCAATGGAACCATCTCAGCTGGGGAGTGCTAAGGCTGTATCAGCCCAACCACACCACTTGGAAATAGCCAACATGACTTCTTCTGTCAGAAAATAACTATGGGCTACACCATAGCAGTAAAGCCCATTCCCTTGTCCAAGAAAAGTGTCACTAAAGGTCGAAACTCAGAAAAAGCACAATGCCAGTCAATACTTTCTTATCAAAACCTCACCAATATATCTATAAATACTGGTTAAAATGAGTCACAGCAAGTACTGATAGAAAGCGATAAAGCTAAAGAAAGTACCAGAAGTGTCACTAAATGCTTCTTGACTGGCTGGACAACTAAAATAACTTAAAAAATACCTTTAAAGAAAGAGACACGATGCTGTAAGACTAATTGCACCAATAATCAAAGGCTGTCTCTAATTCCTGGACTAGGAGGTCAATTACTGAAATAAATTTGACAGCAGATAGATGGTAACAGTATGCAATTACCATTTAAAGACTTTATAATTATGGCAAGAATTAGTCTGCATTTTCAACTGCAGCAAAATCCATCAATTTTTACTAGTTATTATCTTGATTATAAGGAGAAACTGATTCAGCTACATCTTGTCAAACTGACAGAAACCTGAAAATACAATGGGTGCTGATAACAGGCTGATGAAATAGCCCAGTTGAGTTTGAAGTTTCCTTTCCTTAATTGGAAGCTTAAATTGCAGATGTGAGAAAAATTTAATGTTCGGAGTATTCATCAAGGGGAGATGTAGGCAAATTTGAACTTGCAGATAATAGGACTTAGAAATGCATATTTTTATGAGGTTTGCCAAAATTAGTCAAAATATGGGCTTCTCTCAGAGACACTTAAGCTCACAATTTAGAGTCAGCTAGAGTCACAATCCTGCATGTTTAAAGAATTAGTGTGCTCTTCTTCCATTAGTCACCATGCCTTTGTGAACATTTCAGTTAATGGGTTCACACTTTCAAGGTTCCACAAGGTTGGTGAGGAGGGGGGTTTTGGTAACCATTTCTTCAAAAAATATATGAAAAGTAAAATTCTCAGTCGCAGACTGAGCTTGATGAGCTTTCTTTCTTGAGGTAGACTGTTTTGATAAGGAAAAATATATAAATGCAATCTGAAAACGTAACTGTAGGAGATTGTTCTTAGTAGCAATTACAATTACTAGTAATTTTGCAGTCCTGAAAAGCCAGAAGAGATTCAGAAAAGTCATACCTGGGTGAAAGCAGAGACCGTTCTGCCCTGGGAGGAAGAAGACCTGAACAGGAGAGCAGCGGCACTGCTGAGCTTAACGAAGCACACCACTAACTACATGAAGAGCCAGAAAAACATACAAAGCATGACAGCTTAAAGGCAATGTGAAAGCAACCTGGACGCCACTAAGAATTAGATAATCTGCATACTTGGAGTTGCTAAAAACAATGCAACCATAGAAAAGGTGAAGAGATGTTGGTTGTGGGTGGTTTGGGTTTTTTTTTCCTAAGTAAAAATTTTTCAAGAAACATATCAAGAAAACTTAAAATCCTCAACAACTGATTGATTCTAGGAAACAAAACAAAGCAAATATTTTTCAGCCTATGACTTCCTCACCAGAAAAATCCCTTATGACAAAAATCAGTTATTCCTGATGAAGAAATAATGAAAACAAGTGGCTTCAATAGCTACTGTGATGCTCACCCTCCCTCAATGAGCTCACAACGCCACTCAAAACCTGTGTTCCAAAGCTATTCCACCTCCACTTGTCATTGCTACTTTCAGATCTCTTTTCTGACACCACTCTTTGCAACAAAGATTTTTTCCTACAGAACTTTTTAGTAAGTCTTTTTTACATTAAGAGAATTAGTGTGTCAAATGATCTGATTTTGCTGCACTTTACACAAATTTATTTACTTAGCGGCCTCTCAGTTCCATGCTGAGTTTGGAAAAAAATATATGCTTCTTTTAATTATAAATAATTGACCAGACCTCCTGCTCTACTGGAAGTTGCTGCTCCACTGTCAATCTAAATAACCCAGTAATTTTTTTTTATACATGTTTTGCATAAATTGCCACTTGAAGGAAAAGAAATGATCAGAAAAACAACTGCCTGAAGTCTTAAAGGACAACAACCCTCTTACATGGTAAGCTGATTTTCATTAGAAACTGCATTATGCATGAAATTATTATTAAATAATTATTAAAAAACTCCCTTAAAAATATAAACCATCTCCATTACCACGAGCCCAGCCACATGCAGACATTCAACATGACAGAAGGACAAAAGAAAGAGCAATGCAAGTCGTTCTCAGGTTGAATCCTGCACCTGCTCAGGAAGGTCTCCACACCAGCAACACAGTGCTGAGGACCTCAGTACCTGCAAAGTCCTCTTCACATCACCCTGCAGAGCACATAGAAGCCATGTGGGGCAAACTTGTGTCTTCAGCTAAATACTCAACACCACCTCCCTGCCCACTGCTTTCCAGTAAGAAAACAGATCATCCTCCCTTTTCACTCTCCCACAAGTGAGTGTTTATTACAGAGAGTCTTAAAACCTGCAGATTAATTTCATACTTTTATTCCTTTTTTTAACAGAAAAAAAGAGTTTTAAAGATTTTTTTCTAAACTTAAAAAAAATAAAAAAGGAGGGAAACACCAAAAAACACACCATGAACAATTCAGACAACTTGACCCACAGCAATCTCAAAATCCCAGGTGAATCTGAGGGAGAAACACGTCTCCCACCCTGAATGGATAAGGGAGATTACAGGCAGTAAAAAGAAAAACATGATAAGGAAGAAGCACAAATAAATACAGCATTGATGCAAAGAGGCTGGAAGTTTTCCAAGCCCAGGGATGGGGGAAGTCAAGAGATCAATACAGACAAATCTTGAGAGTCAAGAGAAAAACAAAGCCAAAGTTTTTACAAGAGAGGCAACCCTGCTGCCTCAAAGAGAGCAAACTTGTTCCAGCAGAAACACAGAGGACCAAACACATCATCCATCCAGGAGAAAGGGAAAAAATTCAGAGCACGCACTGTGAGTCAGCCATGGTGGGGCCCTTTGGTAACTATCACAGCTCTGTAAATCTCCCCAGCAGGGCCTGCTGACCATCACACGTTGCTCTTTCATGTAAAAGCAATGACAAATCCATTTTCACATCACTGGTATGCTCTTACCTGGGTGTGTGGGTCATCTTCCCAAAGTTATCAGGCTTATTGTGCTCCAGCTGGCAAAATATGTTCTCACCTCCAAGTCCTACTCTCATGTGATAAACTATAATATCCTTACTGTGCTTTCTCACCCATGAAGAGGCAACCACTTTGTAGTTATAAAGATAACTGCATCCCAGATTGGAAGGAAAGGCCACTGATTTGTTACCATGATAATTAGTGAAGTACCACCTCTATGTCCTTTTCTTCAGGAGGAGCAACAGAAAATGAACCACAGCTGTCCATTGCTTCACACCCTCCCTCTCCTCCTCATACCCACTGCTTCTCCCCTCTGCCCCAGGTGAAGAGCAGCTATCTAAGCTAACTGGTTTTAGAGGTTTCAGTCAATAGGAGTACTGAAAGCATGATGAAAAAAAGCACAACACAAAGCCACGGAACTCCAAAACAAGACCAGGTTGTCAAAGCAAAAAAAGAACAACCAACCAAATAAAATGTACTGCTGCCTGTATTCTGTGTTGAAAAGGATGATGCTGCAACACTCAGGCTGGGCTGCACTTGCAGCGTATAAATAAAAACTCTATTCTCTTTTTTACAGTCAAAGGTTCCTACAGCAGTCAGGAATGTCTCCTGCACCTGCAGAGATGCTCTGCAAAAGGGGAAGCCTAGCAGGCAGTGGGGCAGGGTGCCTTTTACAGAAATACCCATTTCTCCAGGCAGCAGTAGGGTGGGACAGCTCTTCTGTGCAGGTTTAGCCACATCAGATGTGGGGATGTGACCTCAGTGAGGCCAGCAATGCTGCAAGCATAGCAAAAACACCACACACATCTCGTTAAATAAGGCTTATAAACCTGCAGAACTTACACACATCCGATGACTGAGGCTACTGTTATTTCCCACTGGGTGACTGAGTGATTTCTCTGCATTTCAAGCTTATTAACAGATGGTAAAAGTCCAGAAGCGATGACATTTTATTGTAACACTGAAGAACAGAGTGAAATGTCTGAACATTAAAAGTAACACTTTGCCCCCAAAAATAGTGCCAATAATGCCAATGTGGTACTAAAAGCAAAATATGAAATAAAGGCATATTGCTTCCATGCTCCTTAAACCTTTTCTTGAGGGTTTGTCAGCTGGGTGTCAGCAGATGTGGGATGTGGCAAACTGGGATCTGCAGCCTGTGCACCTGACAGTGGCAGCAGCACCTTTATTCTCACTCCAGTGAAGCACATGATTGTTAGACCATTATGTTACTGAGAAAAGTGTAAATCTCATTATTCCACAATACGAGTAATAATAAAAAACTTGGCATGCCCTTGATGCCTTCCTGTAAGGTGAGTGCTAGTTAGCACAGTCTTACTTGTTTCTACATTTGCAGTGAATGTATTTAAGGGTGTCTTTTCAGGTGAAGGATGTATTTAAAAAGTCCTGCTGAAGCGAAGTAGCTAAAAGCATGAGGGGGAAAAAAATGTACAATAGCATTTCTTTCACTGAGTGAAATACACACAGAAATGATGCCAAGGTTGGAAGCCAGGGATTATTTTCTCTGTGAGCACTGCCTAGATCTTCCAAATTTCTGTTAAATACCTTTTTTTTAGGCCAAACCCCAAACAACTGATTTTGCAATATCAGCTGCCGTGGGTTTGTCTGCTGACTTCTAGTGAGTCCTCAGTAGTGGCAGTTTTGCTGTTTCAGGTATCAGATGGGTGTACCTGTGTTCACCGTACAGGTCCTGCCTGTATAACCTTTCTCTATCCACAGGCAGAGTATAATTAAAGAGATCAGGTAGCACTGAATATTGAGGGTGGGAGGGAGGACAACAGGATGACTATTTTAATAGTAATAAAAGAACTAAGGTGTTTTGTTCTTTTCCTACCTTCATTGGCAAACAAAGAACACTTGTTATATTTCTATATAATGAGTGCTTATAGATTTCAAACTTTTAGCATAACTTTTCCAAACTAAGGGATAAGAACCATGACAGAGTATTACTGGGTTTCTAGGTGGCTGGATACTTATAAGATCACCATTATTCTGGTGGTCTTTAACAAAGAAGAGCAGAAATTCCCCCTGCTGGTCTTCATAGTTGTCTCCCAGATCAGTTCCTTTCACCTCTGTTCATGCCTGGAATGTTGAGCTTTTGTCTTCCATTTCATGGCTAAATGTATTTTAATACTGGATGTTATTTTTGCAGGTATTTCATGTGGCATTTAGCTTCAAGCTCTGTGTGCTTGGGAGGTTATGTGATGTTAACCGACACAGAGTATATAAAGCATGTTATAGATATTAACATTATATAGGATCATCATTTGATCCAGGAGATGATCATACCATGAAATAAATGATGCATTTGAATTCAAGGTGTTCAGGTTCATCACTACTTTGGTGTAGATCATATCTAGATGGTTTGTGGTGGCCAGCAGTCCCAGTGAAAGCCAAGGGCAGCTCAACCTTGGTGTGAGGGCAAGAAATCCCACTAGAGACCACAAGCTAGAGAGGACTATGAATGACAATTAAACCAGATTCCCAGCAAAGAAATGGTATTCAGGAGAAAAAAACTCACAACAAACAGAAACAAAAGAGAAACTTGCTGATTACAGCTAAGGCTTTTGAAGATTACATCAAGTCAAACTTTTATTAGCAAAGTTGTATTTCATGTAAAATGAAAATATCCTTTAAAACCATACGTGCACATATGCATGATACAAACAGCAACTACAGTACAACACATTTCTCTAAACTTTAATAAATGCACAGTAACATTTAGCTCAAAAAGTAACATTGTAACAGTGACATCACATTTGCTTTGATCTTTTCTCATGAAATTACAAAGTATCTTATTTAAAGTAGTAGTAATAATAACAACAAAAAATGAAACAGATAGTGTGCTTTGGCTCAAACCCACCTACTGGCTCCTGCCTGAAAACAGAATAAATCAGTGCAGATCACTTGAGACTTTTACATGAAAGATACAGAGCTGCAATGTACATGTGCTGGTATTGCAACACAGTTTATAGGCCTTATCTTGAAATATTAAACATTAACAGAGATGCAGCTGAGGGCTTGATCCATTGTTATATAAAGGAAATTCTCTTGCCACCAAGAATTCCCTTTCATCACATCTGTTCTTACAGGTATGTAAAATAATCTAGATTTACCACTCATCTGCAAAATGACAACTATAAAAAATTACAAGATTTCCTTTCAGAAGCACGCAAGCATCAGTGAATTATTCTAACTTCAGTTTACAAACTGAATGTGAAATTACTGTTAAAAAACCCTATCTTTTTTATATAGAAAGATTGTGCTAGTATTTGTTTTTATCACAAAAATTGTAACTTTCATTAAAGCCTCTCATGCATTGGATCTGACCCATTCAGTCAATGGAAGTAGTTACCAGAAAAAGACCTACTCATTTAAATTTGTGTAATACGAAGGCAGCAGAACAAATAACACGGAATCAACATAAACCATTAAATGATATGCTAATTAGATACAGTTAAAACTTGAGTTACAAAGGTTTTTTATTTAGAGTGCATACACACATTTTATCCAGAGGGGAAAGCCATTTTCTGATTTGATTCCTGGTTCTGCTCTTCCTAAACATCCAGCCCCGGAAGGGCTTCAATACCCAGTCCTGTACTGTTATCCTTGCTACAGAGCAGAGTCAAGCAGAAGTGAGGATTTCTTGAGTCCCCAGATTTTAGTCCCCAAATTTTGCCAGAGAATGAATCTGGGGCCATTCCTACAAGTTCTTGGATGTGCTATTTAACTATATATATATATTATAAGAAAATGTTGTCTGAGATTACAATCCATACCAAACCAATGGTACTCTGCTCTGTGAACACAAATGGCTCACTGGCACAGGAGCTAGCACACAGGGCTTTTTTTCCCCATTAGTGAGGAAAACCTGATTTTCTCTGCTTAATCTTATGCACACTGAAAACTGCACAACTTTTTGGGAAACATCTATCCCTATCTTGTTCCAGGGGAGGCAGCTTAAATCCACAAGCCAGCATTCCTATGGCCTGGGAAATGCTGGGTGAAATTCCATCCTGGGTGGACTGAGGTATCAAATCTGAAAGTGGCATTTCCCCTCTCACAGTTGTGCTGCCAGCAAAATGTAATGGCACTTTGTAACCAAACATAACCGAACTAATAGCCATGGCACTGAGTAATAGTTCCCTATTCAGCACGATCTGCATGTTCGCACACTGTCTGTTTCTGACTCCCTCCTCTCAGTAGGGAGTCTGAAATCCCCTGCTAAGCAGTAACCAATGAAATCACCACATATTTCCATCAACTGATTTTAATAAACACTCATGGCCGGAGTAAATAAAAATAAAACACATCAATGGTTTTAATGCACTATTTTAGAACCGCAGCACAGTTGGTGATACTTTTTGCTCAGCCTGCATGGCCACACTTCCTCCCACCTGTAACAGACCATCCTAGAAAAAAATGAAGCCCATCTCCTGGCAAGGACAAAAGATTGCTCAGGAAAATTTAAGCTTGCTGTTAGGTTAATTTTGAAAGAAAACTGCTGATAAAACCATGAAGGTCCTGCACTGTCTGGGGTACACAGTATGAGTGGTACCCTTACAATAGGAAATAAAAACCCATTGTGGAAAAAAGAAAGGCAAAGAAATGATTGAGAAAGAGGAAAAAGCTCAGGTGAGTGAGATTCCCCAGGAGTTTTAGCCATTTGTTTAATATTCATTGGGCATATTCCTCAAAAGTCAGTGCACACTATACAAATTCCACTGAACATCTTTTTGTCACTGTATCATTTTTAGGCCCTGAGGCGTCACAAAACACCAACATTGAGATTTAGGGATCTGAATTAAAATTTTAATAGAAAAAGCACTCATACTGGCACAGATGAGTAGCACATCACAGGAATGTCATAAACATCTCTTAGCAGCAACAGATCAAGTGATAACACAGGGGATTTATATTCATTATTCGATAATTTGACACTTACTAATAAGATCTGAAATTTGTGTCTGTTTAATGTAGGCATTTTCTGGGACAAGGAGTCTAGTGGATCTGCAGCAACACAAGAAATGGATGACTGGGGCTGTGGGTGGGTGGCATCCAGCCTCACCATGGGCATCTGCCCTGGTTAGGGACCCTGTAGCTGGGAGAGCTCTGCCCTTCCCTCTGCACAGGATAGCAAGGCTTCACGGGAGTCAATCCCAATTTTGTTTCCTCAATTTTTGTTCCTATTTTAAAGACCCTTGGTCATGCATTAGTGCATATGATTCCTAAAGGAAATCATGAAAACAGCCTGAAGCTTGCAACAAATGCTGGGCTGTCACAAGCCTAATCAGCTCTTAGACTTTATCTGTTTTGGGCTGCAGCCCACAAGAGTCAGCAGATAAAGATCATGGTGGGAAATGTCTCTGTTGATGAGATGCCAGTTTTCACATTTGCCCAATTACCCAATCTTTCTCTTTTAAAATGAACATTTTTTTCTTTTGTTTTGGTTTGGGTTTTTTTTGTAAGTAAAAATAACTTTGGACATTTTCAGCATTTCGATTAAGTGAAATACAGATTCACTCAATACAGATTGCGGTGATTTTTAAATCAGGGCAGATTTCCACTCCTCCTTTCATACTCATATACATGGCATCACTGGTTGTTTCAAGCTGTCTGTTTGGGGTTTGCTTTTTCCAGACAGAGGCTATTTGAAAGGCCCTTACAAGCTAAATTAAAAAAAAAAACAAAACCAAAAACAATTAAAATGGAGAAGAACAGATATGCAGAAGCATCAAGGACCAGAGGCCACTTACTGCTTTCAGAAATGGATGAATACTGGGGAGGAACCCCTGCTAAGGTGATCTGTGCATACACACCATGGCCTTTCTGATGGTAACAACCTGCACCTCTGTGTGCAGCCAGCATGCCTTAATTGTAGCCTTTACTGGAAACTCATAACCATGCAAGTAATTCTTGCTTCCTTTCTTCCTTCCATTGAAGTAATGGAGACTGTGAAGGAGCCATTGGGGATATTTGCCTAATTAGTATCATGATGCAAAATGGCTTTTAGGATCTATTCCTCCTGTAGTAACTATTTAAAAGACATCATAATTGAAGTGATGAATTGTAAGTGCAAGAAGAAATGAAGCCATATTGATACTCTATTCAAATAAACATATTAAAAAATACATACTTTTAAAGAAATTCAAGAGATTCCAATACAAAAAGACCAAAAAAATGTGCTGTACAGCTTGCTGAGTTAGTGTTGGAGAGGCAAGGAGCCAGGTTTAAACCAGCATCCAATAAACAAAATATAAAAGAAATTATACCATAATATTTTCTCTTTGCATTTGCTTTTGCTTATTTAACAATGAATATCTTGAAAATAAATGATAAGAGTCAGGTAGGTCTATTTTATGTGATACTAGAAAGATGTGAGATTTATACGACTGGTATACACACAGCTCCTTCTGAAAACTAGTTTTGCTGGTCCAAACTCATACTGAGAAGCAATTCTATTTATTCCTACATAGACTCATGCTAGCAACATATCTCATTTCAAAATAAAACAAGGCTGATTTTTACTTGTGTCAATATTAATATCATATGTACAACATCCCTATGAAATGTATGCTAGTGCACAAATATACAGATATGAGACAGACAACAAGCATTTTGCTTAGAAATGCAGCTCGCAGAGACTTGGGAAAAGAAATTAAAATGCTTTCTGATGATGGTGGATGGGAACCCTGTTTTACCTTGCCACAGGAAAGATACTGCAGCTTAACTTACTTAAGGAAATAGTGCCAGCTACTGGGCAGAAGATTCATCTACAAGGCCAGAGCTTTGTCTTTTAGGAACAATTTTTCTGTGGATAGTTGCATGTCTAAGAGTTGGATATTGCAGTCAGCGGTAGCCACTAAAATAATTTTAGAATACCACAAGCAAAGGAGTTTATTTCTTTATGAAAAATTATACAATATATAGAATATATTTCTCCAGTATTTTAAATTATCATTTTTCTCAGTAGGATGCATGGTGTCACTTTGCAGAGTAACCCGTTGTCTGTTCAGTTTTCTTGGTGTGTCATAACCTCTACAATGCTGAGGCCATGGTATTTGAGGAAATACTGTGTATACATGTATGTACAAAGTGACAGCAGCCAGACAGGAAAAAAAAAATACTATACAGAGAAACATATTCGAAACCTAAGACACACATGGATTTGAAGTTAAGCATACAGATGTTACACTGAGAAATTCTGTTTTTGTAATACTAAGACATTTGCTATAGTAAAGAATGATTTATTTTGTTTTAATTAGAAGAAAACACCTAGAAATTAGAATGGAAAATCATCTTTTAGTGGCAGTGACTTATTTTTGTATTACCTGCATGTCAGGTTCCTGACTGGCTCAATTGGCAACCTGCTTCCAATCACATGTGTCAACTGTGGAGCACTAATCAAGATAAATATCACAATTAAACATAAATCATTCTTGCCATTATTTTAGGCGTGTAGAGGAAAAGTTGCCGTAGAACTCCCAGTGCTTTCCACTGACCCTTTTTCCTTAGATCCAGAATAAGCTCCAATAAACGAACCATCTTCATTGAACATCCCATGTTCCCCTTCTCCATAATCTACCAGACTATCAGCACTTTCAGTGGCTTTAATGTCCCCGTTAATTGACTGGAGGCTGCCTTTCAGCGGCTTTTCATCGCTGTCACTACAAAACAAAGAAATGCCTTTCCAAAAATCTAGCTTTGAATTGCAAGCATAGAAACTACTCTTTTAATGTGGAAAACAGCAGCAGGAGGGAAGAGAAAGGGACACAATTCTTCGTGGGCTGTATATTGGAAATGATCAGATCCTGTGAGTCCTACTTGGTCTGGTGCACCTTACACAAGGTCATGCACACCGACCTGAATACCCCCACGTACATGATTTTGTGATTATTTTAACAATGGGATTGGTCAAAAAGGCAAACATCAATGAAAAGTACATGTGTGCTTTGATTTTTTCCCTTTTTTGCCTTGGACAGACAGAAGAATGGACAGAAAGTGAAGGGGGAAAGGAAACGGAATGCTGGAAAGGATATGAGGGATCCATACCAGCAATCACTGCTGATGTCAAGTCTTCAGCATCTTACAGAAAGAGATGATTTCAATTTACAAAAGAGTGGGCAATATTCAGGGCCTGTTTATTTCATTTTTCTTTTGAGGTGGATGTGGGAACTGATGTATATGTGTGGGGTGAGGCATCAGCTGTAGGTTATAACTCTCTACTTTGTGAGCATTTGATTTGAGATGAGTAACAAAGAGGCTTTTTTCCCTTTTTGCATCTATTCTGCTGTTATCTTACTATAAATGACAGTTTCTCTCTGCTAAAGGGGAGGAATAGGGAAAAACAAAAGCAGAATCAAGTGTTTCTATCTGCTCATATGTGGTTTATGTTCAATAGCAATTTCATAAAAAAGAACAGACCCTCCACAAAAAAATCAAGAAAAAAGGGAAAAAGTCTGTTCTCCTTATGGCACTGGAGAAAAAGCAAAGCAGCCTGACTCCTCTTGACTGAACACTATACTGGAGGGGTATTTGAACATAGATTAAAAGATTATCAAAAAAACCCCAAACAAACTAACTATGCCTCTGAACTAGGCATATAATGACTCAATTATGGTCCTTGCTGATGCCAGCTCAGTGTCAAAGCTTTGGTAATGTTATCTAAGGAAGGACAGAAAAATACACCTGAAATTTACCTCTTCAGCAGATCATCAACACTGTGTATAATCAATACAGTAAAAAAATTTGCTATTTTTCTGCATGTGGCATTTCTACTTATAAAAAAGATAAGTTTGGAGTTTGGGGGGGAAAAGAGGGAGTCAAGGTTATTAACCTCAGGACTTTCTTACCTTTCTAAATATTTGTCCCATTAGAAAGCATTAAAAATTAAATAAAGATGAAATTATGCAGAAATAAAACCCTATTCCAGTACAAATAATGTAGTATATATAAGAAGGATTTCATCAGAAATTTTATGCTTTTAAGGTCAGCGACATCAGTTTTCCTGCACGGTTCTTATAATGATGCATTTTCCTTCATACCATGGTTATGCAATATTATAAGCTTTAGTTATTTTAAAGCAGCCAAAGTGATTGTTTCAGTTCTTCTACAGAAACTTCTGTAGTGAGGTTTGTTTGGGTTTTTGCCATCTATTACTGTATTTCAAACTTTTGCTTTCTTCCATAAAATTAACATTCCCCATATTGCACGATTTGGGCCTGACCAGGTTTCAGAAACCCACTGATGACATAAAAGTCTTTCTCTTGGTTTCAATGGACATTACAGCAGAAACCCAAATTATCATATATATTTACATTATTCATACAATGATAATTAAAAGAAAAAAAGGAGAGAACAAAACCAAGCGAAAAATAACCACTGGCACATCAACATTTACTTATATCCATCTCGGATGGATTTAAGTGTACTGGATATACCTTTATATTCCTACTTTTATCCACTCCTATGAGGTTTGCTTTGAAAATGAAAAACAGCGTTAACTGCATGCTATAAAAATGTCCTAAATAATGATGACATCTGAAAACAAACAAAACCCCAAGAAACACAAATGCTTTTTTAAAGCAGGTCCTATTTACCTATATTCCCCAAAGATTTCATCTTTTATTGATTGAGCTTCGGGATCTGGATGCAAATCTTCTTTTTCTTTCACTGTACAAATAAAATAAAGTACAGATCTGTATGCCATGTTCTGCTGTGGATGTTTCTTTTAGCTGGTGCAATGGGGAAAGCACCTGTCATCACGTACAGCTTAACTTGGAGGGCAGCAGCTCTAACTGCATGTGAACACAACTGGCATTCTTCTGCAAAGAGTATGAGGACATCCCCTAATTTTTAAGAAGCCTATAAAGTGTTTATAGTGTTTTAGAATGGTTTGGGTTGGAAGGGACCTTAAATTTCATCCAGTTCCAACCCCCCTGCCATGGGCAGGGACACCTTTGACTAGACCAGGTTGCTCCAAGCCCCATCCAGCCTGGCCTTGAACACTGCCAGGGATGGGGCTGCCACAGCTTCTCTGGGCAACCAGATTTATACTTAAATACTTATACTGAAAACCTTACTCATTGCTTTAAATATTACGGAATTACTTTTAGCAAATCATTCTATTGTTGGGCGGTTTGACTAACTATGGAAGTTAGGCCAGTATGTCAAGTAATTGCTATTAGGTGGAAAGTGAGCAGGTAGCACTACCAGCAGAGGCTCAGAGGTACAGCCAATGAAGAACCTTGACTTTACAGCTGGTTTAAATGTTGAAGGATTCAACAAGCCCTATCAAGGGCCTTAGCAAAATCTCTGACCAGCACATAGCACTTTCCACCCAGAAAGTACAGCTTCACTTATATTCATTAGAATCCATTCTGCGGATATGTATCAAAAGCTACAAATCCTAATTGGATGTTTCTGCTTGCGGCTTTGCAGCCTCCAGAGAAAAAAGTCTGAAGGATGCTTGTTATTATGTGCAAACACAGTGAAAGGACAATAAATCCATTTACCTGAATATTTTCCTCCTTTATTTCTTCTGACAAAGCAAATAGTTAGCAGCAGTAGGGTGAGCAAAGCGATGGCACACATCAGTCCAATAAACCACCCCTGGGTGGAAATTCCATCGTAAATACCAGCATAGGCTTTGTGGAACAAAAAAGGAGTAAAAAAAAAAAAAAAAGAAGAAAATTAATCAGAAGAAAAGGGCATCACCCTATTATAACATGAACACATAACATATTCTTCACTGGATCCTAATTATGTCAGTCTATCGCTATTATTTTGTTCAACTTAAAGAAACGCAAGACAGAAATATATCCAGAGAGTGACATTTTTAGATTTAACAGGAATGTGCAGTCTAGAAGGCACAACACAGGCATTTTGTAAAGGTAATTCTGAGAGAGTCATTGACTCAAAAGATTAATGCCAAATAGGAAAGCTGAACAGAGAATTGTTAAGCCTCTCATGCAAAAGCAGTTTGTGCAAAAGAAATAGAGTTAAAAGTGCACCTGATACATGCAAACCACTGGACTTTATATGGGTTATATCACAGCACTACCCTTTCAAAATCGCATAGGAGGGAAAACTGCTCTGTAAAGGTTTGTAATTTTTCCAGGCTATTGTGCATCAAGTAAAGCACAGGACTCGTCCGAAAACCAGAGATGCTTTTATACTCCCATGGGATTCAACTGCAAGGGTCAAAAACCACAGAACAAAATGATGATTTTGGTACACTTTCACTGCACAATGCAAGATGTAACCTCAACATTTATTTACATTCAAAATAAATCTTTATCACTTTGAAAGGTTGCATGTCTCACCTCTCCCCCTTGTCTCAATTACATCTTCAAAAATGCTATTGTTATCAACCCAATTCTTAGTCACTAGACGAACTGTATATTCAGTTCCAGGCTCAAGTGCCTCAATGGGGTGAAACTTTTGTGTGGGCTTTACTGCTTCTGAAATCTTGCCGATCCCTTTACCTATGGAATGTACATATTCAAGTCATATTGATTAATGGTATTCATTAAACAAAAGGCCTGCAAAATGCATAGTTACAGATAATGTAAATAACAGACATATGACACACAAGGATTTTTAACATTTGTCATCAGATAATCTGATTTTCAAAAGCAGGCAGTGAAGTAAAAATCATTTTCCCCATTTGATTTTTAATATGTAATCACATAAAACAAACAGCAGACTGAAGTAATCCTGATGTTTATGAAGGGGTTTGTACATTTCCCAGGAGAAAAGTTAATATTGATGGGGGATTATGGACCTGCTTTAACTAATGCTTGCTTAAAAATTTACAACTTGAAAATGGGCTTGCTTTGTATAGATAATCTGGGGTTTGATGCTTCTCCCATTGAACTGAACTCAGCAGGGAAGCACAGACAGCTTGTTATCTAGAAATGGATTCTTATATGTCTCATGGAAAAAAAAAACTTTGGGATTTCTACTCATTTCTCTCCTGACGGTGATTTTCCATGTCCTTTTAATTCCACAATGCCTTCACAAAGCACGGTTTTTGATATAGCTGAAGTTTGCTTTTAAGTTGATGTTTAGGCATTTAGGTATTCCTGATAAGTTTAATATATGATTAAGAGGTAGAAGGGATATTCCACTACCCCTAGTTTCAGAGTCTTCTTACTTGCAAAACATCTACTGTGATTTCTGTCTGCATTAAGATTGCAGGGAATTGAATAAGCTTTTTTAAAATACCATTTGTGGACAACAGAAAAAAGGACACGTACAGAGGTTAGCAGTCATTGCCTGAATGTGAAAAGCCTGTTCATACAAGAAAATTCAGAACTCTGTGTGGACCTCTGGAGGATCTCTTTAGTCAACCAACAGGTACAACACAGGAGGGTGCCTGCCCTCGATGGCAGCAAAGAGATTTGTTGGGTTTGCACTTAATAACATAACATTTTAATTGTGTTCAGTTGCCTAATTTGCCTGCTTTATTCAGTCTTCTAAATTAAGGACTGAGCACAAAGTATAATTTGAAAACTACTTGACCAATTAGCACTGACAGTAAAATAATGCTCATTAATATTTTAACTAGTAAACAAGCAAAGCAAGAATATTTCAGAGATTAAGGCTTAGCTGACAGCTGAAGAAAAAAAAAAGGATTAAAATGAGTCTAAGCACAGTCAAAGCAATAGTTGAAAATAAGTTTTCCAAGCAACTATACATGTATTATCATAAGCAGTTAAATTAGTAGACCATTGGGACTCAGAGAGAGCACCTAGAGCTGAAATACTGCTGATACTGAAGCACAGATTATTAGCATAAATTAATCCATATATCAGTAATTTTTGCTAAATGAAGTATGTGAAACTGAGCTATAATTTTTAATCAAACTACAAATTAAGCAACAGGATACCACAGGTGTATTTTTATTAAATGTCCTAAAATCAAGACATCAGAAAAACATAGCAAAGGAAACACTACCCATACAGTAACAAGGATGAATATGAACCTTCAACCTATTGTGTATTAAATACCGTATAACACTTATGCACGACAGGATAACCACATGTTCCAATTCATACACAACACAACTCCCTTAGGAAGGATTTCTCCTAGTAAGCATAATGTTCAAACCCTGAGCTCAGTGGTGGCCAGCAGCTGTGGTTTTGTTCTGCATTTTCTTAAACCAATTTAACCAATCACCATCTATCATACATTTATTTCCAGCTTGTACCAGACTCTTCTTTTTGAATGGTCAGCTCTTTACAGAAGCAGAAAGGGGTAATTGATATGGCTAAAGAAAGAACTATTTTGTGCCAGGTTACTGCTCAGTTGTACCAGCCCCTCTGGCTGTGCCGCAACCCTGGCACACAAAGTAGGGCTAGGATGCATGTACTGGAATGAAGGTTTGAGCACAACCTGACCTGGGACTGGGGATCTACCATTGGCTCTCCAGGCTGTTAAACATCATCTATCCCAGATTACTAAACACAGTTTTTTCTTTAAAACTCAGTACAGGTATCCAGTGATGGGTGATTATAAGATTTCTATCCATGTGATTTCTTTCTGGTCTGTGTTACACACTCAATATAGTATCTACAGAGGAGAAAGCATTGTTAATTGGGGCAGGTTTGGTGGCTGGAATAGAAAAAGCAGTGTAGAAGCCTGAAAAATAAAAGCAAAGACAGACAGATAAGGAAAATCTCAACATACTGAAAGGTCAGTGAGCTACAGAAATTAGCTTCAGAAAATTGAAAGCAGTTGGGTTAGGTTTTTAATCTACAATAAGGGAGAAGAAGCATTAGTAATAAAGGCATATCACCAGCACTTCTCATCTTCCCCCACTATTTATCAGCCATACCATGGGACTCACATGAACATTAAACACTGAACAGCAATTTTACAATATTCCTACTGGGCTTCAAGATTTATGAGAACAACAGAACACACATTTTTTATAGAAGCTTATGGTATAAAGGGAAAAACAACAGAAACTGCCCCCAAAGACTTACAAGAGTGCTAGTTCTCCAAAAGTTAGCACATCTGTTATAAAACATACTTACATAGAAAAGCTGGCATTCTAATAGTGAAATACTAATTGTGGGCAACATCTTAATTTATAATCATACCTGTCTAAAAACATCTGCTGTGATAAATGGAAAAATGAACTTTTATTAATTTTCCCCTACTGACCATCTATTGTATCCTTCTTCTTTTTTAGTGCAGAAATTCATGTTAAATTTGGAATATTTTAAGATATAGAGATTAGTAAACCTGTTGTATGTAAAGTCTATTGAGAAGAATTTATAGGTGAGTTAGTGACCATCTCTTCATACTGATTGCATTTGTAGAAGAAAACTGAGCTCACAAGATGACAGGTTATAGATAGTTAATCTCTTGCTGCTTCTCTTTAGCTCTCAGTGTTGGCTATAATGGGGCAGGCTGATAGAATAAGAAAAAGGAAAAAAGAAATATACAGAAGACAAATAATCACAGATTTGCTTCAACTTAGCGAATAATAGCATGAAATACTCCAAGATTGATATATTTAATATATTACGCTTAACATGCCTATTTTTCTTGCTCAGGATGATAGGGGTGTGAAACAGTGATATACCTTTTTCCTGGTACAGTCTGCATGTAGCACCTGGGCTGGTGGGACAGTTTGTTGCTGCGATGAGCAACAGGGTTTGATGTGCTACAGGTCCCCCGGCCAAAGAAGAGGCAATAGAGTGGAGTAGCATAAACGACAGAAAAAAGAAACTTCTCATCAAGATTTCATCAGGTTCTCTTGATTGTGAGCAGGTAGGGTATATTTGGGGGGTTTGCTGGTAACCATATCAGTGGTTACATATGGCTAAGGAAGTTGTATTTTTCCTTTCCCACTGTGCCTGTGGCAAAAGAGAACTAAAACTGTATGTTTTGTTATAAATGGTTACTGTCCTCACCTTATGGTGTGTGGTGAAGATTAGTACCCTCTGGGTAAGATTTTCAAAAAGCCTTAGGAGTTACATGACAAGTGCCACTGAAATATAATGAAAATGGTGAACTTCTATTCTCTGTCTTCTCTGAAAAGTAAAACTACAGTGGTATGGCTTCCTCTGGATTTTTCATTAAGGTTTGAATTTCTAGACACACAGTAATAATTCTCAACATGTAATACATGTTTGATAATCCTCAAGAAACAGTGGTAACTAGATCAAAAGAAGCTTTGTGTTCATAAGGACTGCTAAATTAAATTAATTTTTTTCACTTATGTAAGAACATTATTTTGTGCTGTTTCTCAGGGTTAATGATCATTAGGAAATCGACATTTTCAAGGGGAAAACTAATTAGTTTGTAGGTCATTTAAGAAATACTGCCTGAAAAAGAAAAGTTGGAGATAAAACTAATTTTCTAAAGACTGCATACCTTCTTCAGTGGGATGAAACTAAGATGTAGTCAAAAAATTGAACTATTATTTATTTTGTGGTACAACACAAATATCCTTTTGCCCGGGTTCTTCATGTCCATGGTATTTTATCAATAAATTATAAAAATCTGTGGTTGTCTATCAGCATTTTGTATCTGAGATTTTTGGGGTATGTTTAACATCTTTCATAAGAAAGAGGCCTTTTATTTCATTGACAGTATAAGCTGCCAATGTCAGCAGCCTTGGGTCCCTCCTGATGGAGGCAATGGCAGAGCAGAGGGTATGATCACCACTGCCAGAGAAGCACAGACTGCAGCACTGCTCCACCGAAGAGTTAAGAGATAGAGATGTGAGCATATGACAGTATTCACTCATTGACCTTTTGCTAAAGGGTTGCTAACTCAAAGCAATATGTTACTCCTGACAAAAATCTGAATGGTTCATTCACAGAGGAAGATGCTGCAGTTGCAGAGAAAAAGGATGATCCACCCATTTGTCTATACAGGGAGTTGTATTTATTTAATACAAAAACACTTTTTACTAAATTCAGTCATTCATGCCACTGCAATCTCACCCTCAGGAAATGGGTTGCACATAAATTACAGGCTGGCAAAATTATCATTTAGAGCACAACAATTTTCCCTATACAGACTTGGTTTTAGTGGTGATACATGCATACTCGCATATGTACATATTAAGAAAAAAGATTGGCTTTTCTTTCTGATTCCAGACTATAGTAGCAGGGATAACTGCAAATAAATTGAAAGCAATAGCAGTGATGCAGATCAAGTATCAGTGATAAAATTTGAATGAATCCATAGTTTCCACCTCAACATCTCCACTTTTGTGGCAGAATGCATTGTGAAATTCTGAAATACCAATGGCACAGCCTGCAAAAGCTTTATTACAGCAGTGGAAGCTATTCAAACTCTTAAAATGAACAATGAGAGCTTTATGTTTTTATTACTAAAACCAGAACAGAGTGGATATAGAATCACTGAATCAAAAGCCAAAGAAACTCAGAGTGCTCTATCATGGAGTTTCATTTCAGAGGGCACCACATTTTACATCTGTCCTTTATGTGGGTCATTTTAAATTATAAACTTCGACTTTTGCAATCATTCCCTTTCTTCAAAAAGAGTGATTGTTTTAATTCTGAGCAATCGCCCTGCTTCCCATACCACAACTTAAAGCCCCAAGAAGGTCACTGAATAGAGTGATTATTTTTTTTTCAGCTTACCGTGTTTAGTTGAAACATATCTGAACAATTTAGCCAGCAAATAAAGACACAAAACTAATGGCGTCTGTGACAGATGCAGTGTCCTAATTTAAGGTGGCTTGAGAACTGGCAAGGAGCACATATTAATCACAGAACTGGACCCTTGCACCATATATCAATTATACTACTCTATTCCACAAGCATTTCACAAGAATCAGCTGTTGCCACTGCAAAAGAGTCTTAGCAAAGAAGAGAACGAGAACAAAATGAATGGCAACATTATCATTCTTTTAAGCACATAAGGCAAGGATGCATTTCATAAAACCTGACAAGGTTATTCAGAGGAGGTATAAATTTTACAGTGGCCAAAACACATTATTCTGGCTGCCCAATGAAGGCCAGACAAGACAACTAATAAGGTGAAATTTTGTATTTTTAGCTTGGGAAACAAATAGGGTTTTTTACTTTCCTTAATGAAAAATACATTTTAAATTATGCTGATTAATAATTACTACTGTGTGAGAACCTGTATTCTGTAGTAAGACTGAAGGCTACAAGACAGTTGAGAAGTTTCACTACTTAAGAAAATGGGTGATAGTTCATGACTTGATCCTGAACTGGGACATGCTGAGTTTAAAGTACATTTTATATGTTTTACCAGTAGCTGAAGAGATTCTGCAACTTAGAAGTCCAGTAAGATGTTGTGCAACTATGACCATTTTTCTATTTTATATTAACATTGTTCCAGACTATTGTCATTGCTTAAAGATGACAAAGCCAGGACTCTTGCTTATCACAGTCTCTTTCTCCTTCCCTGGGCTAAGTGCACAGCAATGGTTTCTGATTAAGAGCAAGGACTTGTTCCTCAGTGCTGTAGACTTTTCAGACTTCCAAAGCACAGTACATTTTATTCCATTTCAGCTGAATGAAAAAGATGAACTATCATATAGTGCTTGAGATTTTCCTTTAAATCACCGATCACTGGTGTTTTAGGACAGGGTATAGAGGCACACAAATGTTCACTTACAGTGTCTGATAAAATAATATTAAAATAATATATCAAATGCACTGCAGTCAACTTTATATTCATCTGGATTTCTCACGTCAAATGCCTGCCCCTAATGCTGCTGCTGGCAGTCCCCCATCCCATCTTCACAAAAGGGCAGAATTCGTTTTCATAATATTACTGAGAACAGATTATCTAGATCTTCAATTTTCTGTTTGTAACTAAACTCAATTCACTTATTCTAAGAGTTGATCAGTGAGAACAGAGACAGCATTTTACAGTAAAACGAAACAGATAAGCTCTGCTTTCCTGAAGAATTGCACTGCTACATTAAAAAGTTCATTGATTGTTCTCATAGAAAGAGAAACAAATTTATTTCCTCTAATTACCAAGGAAATGTCAAGCTTGGAATATTCTCAATAGATTTTTCCATTATTGTTAGAGCTTCTCCACATAAAAACATATTGCCTATTAACTTACTCCCTTGAGCCATCGTTAGTCCTTCTTCTGTGACTGGCTTCCCACAGCCTTTGACTGTACAAGCCTTTACATAGAATTTGTACTTGGTACTGGAGCTGAGACCTGAAAGCTTCCAGCTGAGCGTGGAGCGGTTTGTTACACTGACATCGTTCAGGGGTCCGATTTCGTGTGTTTCGTTTACTGAAAGGGAAAAGGCAGTTAAGTCACATCCAGCGGCTAAAGGCTATGAACATGAAACTTGTCCTGGAAGGGAGGCACTCTGCAGTAAGTAGGAAGGATGCAGACTGAATAAGCATATCTCACCTTCCTGCCAAGTACTTAAATGGGATTTATCTCTTCCATGTCAATCTCCCGACTACTCAGTGAGCTATTGCTGTTCTTAAAAAGCTCTCTGATTCTAGATATGCACATACTGAGTGGGAAGAAAAAATTACTGTCTGCTAGATCATTAAATATATATAAACTGCTTCTTGCTTTGCTTCCAAACATCTGCAAACTTTTGCAAGCAAGATAATGGCTGTTCTGCTTTGCTCTTCTGCCTTGGCACAGTTGGCAATTGAAGGAGGGGTTTTCCCTCCCAAACTGCCTAAATAGACAGATCCACTCTCAGCCCATAGTCATGAAAAACAAAAGGAATATCCAGCCTCCAGTTCCTGCTTGCAAAGGCAAAGGGGCAGTTCTGTTATCAGCAGAGATCAGTGCTGATGCTTGGTTACATGTTTGGGTTTTTTTGTAACTAGGGCACAGTCTAATCCTCTTCAATCCCCAAAACCCATGCAAAATACCCTGAATTGCTACCACACCTTACAGCTGTGGCATGCAGTTTCTCCCCAGCCACACAGTTCTTCAAGAAAGAAAGAAAGAAATACTCTTGGTATTTAGTTGTTTCTCAGTGTGGTTGGTCAATAACATGGCTCACGTAGTAGTGATCTGCATTTCTGCTGAGGCATTCTACAGGGAGGAGGTACTCACTGACACAACATTGAGATCTGAATAGATACGGCTAAAGTGCTCTCATTATTTTGCACTGAATGAGTTTCACTTCATAACTACTATGTTAGGCATAATTTGTAAATGTGGAATAATTAAAGTTGTCTATAAATGCGGAATAGGGCATGGTAGCAATGTGAGCTAACACCAGAGAAGTGCATAGAAAAACTCTTTGCTCTGGAAGATGACTTTAGCTTGCCCTCTAGCAGGCTGTGCGCGCATCGCAGTTCAAAACACACTGCTCTGATGCTGTGGCTGTGGTAGTGATCTCAGAAACAGCCCTTCACACCAGCCTCTGTTTTAAGTAACTGTGCACGTATAATGTGCAACCACTGTCCCTCCTCCAACCTTTTTTTTGTCTCGTTTTTCTTTAACTAATAATGTGTAAACTCTAAAATCAAAGTAAAACAAGCACATACTCATCTGGTATTGCAAAATGTAGCCAGTAAGGTGGCCGTTGGCTTTCTTGGGAAGTCCCCATAACAGAGTGACAGAGTCCTTGTCAAAGTTCAGGATCCTGAGAAAACGTGGCTGTTCCGGAACTGAAAGATACAAGGATTAACTTTCAGAGAAGACTGAACTGGTCTGTTGCTCCACATACTTGTTAAATGAGGATACAGTTTAGCTCAACATCTACAATTCTCTTTCTTGTGAAGGGTTTTATGAATATTAGAGATTTTACAACCCTTAAATAAGGAAATCAACTTGCCTTGTTACATGGACAATTTCTATTTATGTCTCTCTGCCTCATATTCTCATTTTGTCTTACCTCCTTCTGGAGTTTCAAACACAACAGGGGAGCTTTCTGGGCCATCTCCTTTGGAGTTGTAAGCCAAAACAGTTAAGCGGAATTCACTGAAGGGCTCTAGACCAGGAATCATCCCGTAGTTTCTGTCTCCTACAAATGTTAGGAAGTGTTTCTCTGGGTGATGCCTTTTTCCGTCCAGCATGCTCTTTGTTTTCCACCAGCTGACCTGCATTGAGATTGGCATATCTATAACAATTTATGTTGTATGGGGTTGAAAACTATGTTGATTTATCTTGTCTTCCCAGAAATGAAAGATTGCAATCTTTGATCTGAGATTCATTTAGTAATTTATTCAGCTATATACAAACATTTAAAGAGAAATTTGTAACCTTATAGCCTCTTAAATGTCCACGAACTCTGTCCCTTGGTATCCCAAACCAGAAGACTTTGACCAGTGTGCTGTTCACAATATCCACTGACACGCCGGAAGGAGCAGCATCTGGAACTGTAAAAACAAAAGCACTACATATTAAAGACACATGCAAGAGTTCAATTTCACACTGATCACAGCTACAGGGCTTGGCTTTCCAGTTCAAGCTGTAGCAGTTCATGTAGTCCTACTGCAGGCAAGAAAAAAGCATCCAGTGGGTGAAAGGGGCCAGGAAATATTATTTTGCATTATCAGGGCTTTCTGCTGATGACTGGAATATGGGTGCACTGGGACATATGAATTTCTAAACCACTATTTATGATTTCCTGTTCAAGTAATGCTTACAGCAGTGAGAAGAAAAAAAAATGATTAACATAGCACTCAAGAAGGCAATCATGAAGTTTTTTTTATAATCAATTTCATTTTACAGCTAAGCTCATTAAACAGTAGGATTTTAATCACTACGCAACACAGAGAGCTATTACAGTGCCTGAAAAAAAGAAGCCTTGATCCATGGATGACTGGATTGCAAGAAAGATTTTCCACTGATAGATACAAAAATTAAATGTATCACACAAAGGAAATAAACATGCTGTGGGTTTTCTTCCTCTTAGTTCTCACTATTCACCACCTCTTCTTCTATACACCATACAGGGGAGAGAAGCGACACTGCCAAACCTTCCTGCTGCAGGAGTATATCCAAAGCAAAGTCTTATTACAGTGGGGAAGAATCCTCCAGAGACACAGGGAGGTCTGAGAAAGGGCTGTGTCACCCAGGAGCCATGGAAAGTCACTGGACAGAAATCCAGACCGAAGAGGACCTGTCCTTCAAGGAATCAATGGACAAGGTGACACCCAACATACATGGGAATGTGGTATTAACTATAAATTCACTTACAGTGTGCACTGCTGGAATGTTTGCACTTAATTGCCAGAGTATGCAACTTCTGACAGTGTTAAACTGTTGAACAGGGCCCCAGACAAGCTAAAGGCTTTTATTCCCCACCACAACACAATGATTGCTACACTTCATAGGCTTCTTATGGACCGTGGCTTTCAAACAAGTTTCTGGATTAAGCCAGAAACTGAGATTAATAAAATTACAACTGACCTTTCCAAAAACACCCTCAAATTCTAGCATCAGCTGTGGCTGTGTCTCATCTAGCCCATCACCCTGAGCACTGGCATTTAAGCAGTTTTTGCCATGGGCTACCTAATCCATCACTCCATATCTGATTGTTTTTTATTGCAAGAATCATAGAATAGTTAGGGTTGGAAAGGACCTTAAGATCATCTAGTTCCAACCCCCTGCTATGGGCAGGGACAACTCACACTAAACCATATCACCCAAGGCTTCATCCAGCCTGGCCTTGAACACTGCCAGGGATAGAGCATTCACAACCACCCTGGGCAACCCATTCCAGTGCCTCACCACCCTAACAGGAAAGAATTTCTTCCTTATATCCAATCTAAACTTCCCCTGTTTAAGTTTCAACCCATTACCCCTTGTCCTGTCACTACAGTCCCTAATGAATAGTACCTCAGCAGCAACCCTGTAGGCCCCCTTCAGATACTGGAAGGCTGCTATGAGGTCTTCACGCAGCCTTCTCTTCTCCAGGTTGAACAGCCCCAACTTTCTCAGCCTGTCTTCATACAGGAGGTGCTCCAGTCCCCTGATCATCCTCGTGGCCTCCTCTGGGCTTGTTCCAACAGTTCCATGTCCTTTTTATGTTGAGGACACCAGAACTGCGCATGATACTCCAAGTGAGGTCTGATGAGAGCAGAGTAGAAGGGCAGGATCACCTCCTTCAACCTGCTGGTCACTCTTCTTTTGAGGCAGCCCAAAATACGGCTGGCTTTCTGGGCTGCCAGTGCACACTGAAGACAGCTCATGCTCATTTTCTCATCAACCAACACCCCCAAGTCCTTCTCCGCAGGACTACCATGAATTTCCTTTTTGCCCAACCTGTAGCTGTGCCTGGGATTGCTCCCACCCAGGTGTAGGACCTTGCACTTGGCATGGTTAAACTTCATGAGGTTGCCATCAGAAGAATCTCCCATGCAGCATGTTTTCACATGAGCATTTCCACTACTTACCATCCTCTCCTGAATATCCGATGGTAATATTTGGTTCAGGACCAGATCCTAAATTATTTACTGCTTGGACTTTGATCTCATAAGGCACAAAGGTGGGAGTGTTTCGCAGGGTCAGGGAATGCTTCTTCACCATCTCCTCATTCCAGTCCGCCTCGACTCCCTGCTGTCGCCAGCTGACTTTGTACTCCAACCCCGGCCCATTTCTCTCCATGGGTTTCAATGGCTGCAGAAGAAGTTAAAAGAGATCTTGTCTGCCTCTGTTGTAGCAATCATGAAACAGCAGCTGAGGGGAGGGGGGCAATAATTTTGGAGACTGTGTTACAACATTGGCAGAGAAAAGGGAAAATAGAAAGCTTTAACTTTTCACTGTCGTGTTAATTTTAGGATGACTGGAAGAAAAATGTCATGACTTCAAGAGAAAGGTGGGTGAAAGAGAAACAGTTGGATTAAAAAGAGATTAATTCCTAGTAGATATATTTTTGCATACTACATACATCAGTTTTTGTTTTCTTATGTGATATAACTGCATACCTTTCAGCACATCTAAAATGCAGATTTTAGCATAAGGCTGTGTGTGCCTTTTAGTACAGCTAAAATCTGCAGTTTATCTGAGAATTTTATGTAGCGCAGCAAGCTGGGTCATTAAAATTTAGATTTGTTCTAAATATGCACCAAATGCTTGAAACTACGCCTGGACATTTAATGTGCAACTGCTGTGCCACTCTTTTTTACCAGTCAGCTGAAGAATTCATCACAGCATGTTTCCCATCTATTTAAGATTAATTTATAAAATATCAGAAGACACATAGCAATGGCTTGTCATGAGACATTCTCCAGTTAATTTATTTCTTTGAACATGTACTCCTTTAATTAATAAAGTTAACTGGTCAGCTGCACTACCAAAAAAGATGAGGGTTATTTCAGTCCACTGAAGCAGCTGTGGGTGTTTCCCACCACTTGTCCTACTTTTAATAATATTTTAATTATGTATTGTACATATTAAATATATAAGAACTGATATGAATTAAAGTTGCACACAGAGGTCTGGAATGAAACAGCATCAACACGTAAGTACCAGCAGAAAACAATGCCCCACTAAGGCTCCTTATGTGTGTGGGGACTTAGGTCTGAAGGATCCCCTTCTTGGCTCTTAGAGTATGAGGACCTTTGGTATGTGATGAAGAAGCTGGTAGACTAGGCAGCTTTCCAACAGGCACTTCTGGGAGAATCACCTCCATGGCAAGATCCCACGGAATAGGATTTGCAATAGAAGCTGAAGAAGTAAAAAATTCCTACTAAAAAATAACTTCTCTTTTAGAGTTACATTTCAGCACTGCTTGACTCTCATTTTGATCTTCCTTAGTGCTGCAAATCCTTGGCTGAAAAGCTACTCTCTAATACGCATCTGGTCTCTTAATCCAAAGTAGGCAGATTAACATCATTTTGCAGCCTTTATCTGCCAGAAATAGCATGTTCAGTGCCTATCATTTCCTCTGAAAAGCATACAGAAAACACCATAAATAAATGAATATCCTGTTTACGACATTTAAATGATCCAACAAGATTTAACAAAGCCTGACCATCTCATTTTCTCCCTTCAATCTCAATTTTCACTTCTACTTTTAAACAGTCTGAGTAGTGGATTACAGGCTTCCCAGTGAGCAACACTTTTTCTCTGCTCAATGAAACACTGGTAATAGCAACGTTTCCCAGCCATGCTGGTTACAACTACTCTGCATTTCTGAGAGGCAGAATTTTCTTCCCTGACCATGGGCTATGTTGTACAGCAAAAATCCCCATTTGAATTCAAGTCAATATATCTGGAGGACCATCTCCTTTTGTTATTATAGTCCAAGCCATGAATTCATACTGAGGGAACATTTATTGTTCTTTGCTGTGAACAGCAGATTGAGAAGTAAATCTCATGTATATTGTGTTTAATTCCAGCCACAAAAAATATGCTTCCTTCCACAGCTGTGGATATTTGTGCTAAATGAAGGAATATGTATCTCTTAAAACTGCTGGTGCAGAAGCAACAAGATTAAAAATAAGGGAATTTGAAGACTAGAAACCATCCTCAAGATTTTTACACAATTCCTTTGACACACGTGTAAAAGAGCTTTATCTACACTACTTCTTGATGTAAAAATTCAAGCTCATGTTCTCTTGTGTCATTCTCAAACCTCAAGACTGGAAGGGCAGAAACTATGTGCAAATCATACCCTCCATGGGCCTGGCTGTTTCATCTGCAGAGCAGATTAAGACCACAGTTATTTTAAGCACTGTCTTGTATGCAAGATCCACGGAAGGAGAGCATACTGTGCTTTGTAAGACTTTCATACTTCTTAATAACCTGCAAAGTTAGATGTAAGAAATTGTCTTTTGAAACAAAAATGAAACCAGGGAAGGAAATCTAGAACACATTCAAGTCAATAAGAACTTTACCTTTGACTTCAGGAGCATCAAGGATGCTACCTATGAAATTTGCTAGTATTACCTAAAAAACAGAGATAATGGAAGGGGAGATAAAGCTAAGCAATCCATTATTTCTTTTATTACTTTTTTAGTGTAATCATATTACGACAACATCCTGATAAATTTAGAATCCTTAGAAACTGTTGCTAGAAGGGAGAACCCGTTTCCAGTATTGTAGCACTGACAGACACATTTCCTTACCTCCCATTTCATCACCATCTCATTTGGCTCTGAAGCTTCAACTCGGATGTTTTCTGGGTTCTTGTCTGGAGCTGGAACCACACAGACGGTTAGTTTGCATATTCTGGGTTTTAATAGCATTTATAATTTAAATGCAAAAAAAAAAAGAGATAGAAAAAGCTTCTCTTATTTCCACATTAGTGATAGTGAAAGACACCTTAACAAAAAATGTTCAGGAGATTAATTACTTGGATCAGCAAAGCTGCTATGACCAAAATGCATTGTTTATGCAGTTTTGATTCCTAAGTGCCCTTGTTGGTTGGAGCCACCAGCTAACATGAAACTGTGACTTTTGGATTTCAAAGCACCAGATGTAGGGGAATTATGAGGAAAAGATTTTTCTCCCTATGGGAACAGCAAACAGAAGGTGTATCATTAGTGGGATACACACAGCTGAGGAAGGACCTGAAATTGAAGAGGAAAAAAAAAGCCTAGAGAAAAATGCCAAGGAATGCAAATGCTGCTCTGAACAGTTGGTGTCCAAGATGACTTTCAGGGACACAACATTTCACTGTGATTTTCTGTCACAGTAAGAAACGCACTGTGAATGGAGATGTTTGACAAGCTTAGCACTGCTGAAGGCTTTCATAAACCGTCGTCTATGACAACTTCTTGTCCATAAAGGGCTTCAATGGCCTTTAAAGGTGCAAAATCAGAAAGTGTGATGCTAGGTGTGCCCTAGCCGGAAACACCCTGCTAACCACAGCAGCGTAGAGTCCTCCTTTGGCATCCCTGTACTGTTACTAAGCAGTGACTCTGTACTGTTACTAAGCATGAGTGACTCTGACTCCCTTATACCCCTCTGAAGCACAGGAGGGCACTGTTACTCCCAGCAAAACACTAAAACCAATAATATTCCGAAAACTAGATGGCAGTGTTTACCAGCCGGAGGTGTTGCATAGCGCAGGGATGGTTTACTGGGCTGGCTCCTTCCCACAGCATTCACAGATAGGACACGAAACTGGTAATTCATATACGGGGCCAGTGACAAAAGGGCTGTAGTATGATTTCCCACGACCCGGGTTAGCTCCTGCCACCTCCCCGGCTCCCATCGGTTCTCTTCAAACTCTATAATTGACTCTGGGGAGGAAAAGAAACAAAAGAAAAGGAAAAAAGACAAAGCTTGTATAAGCAGCTTGTAAACAGCAAGGATAGAAATGAACTTACAGCAAATTAACTGTCATAGTAAAACAAAGGAAGTGTGGCTGTGAGCACAGTTTGCCACTAAAATCCTTCATACCATTAACAGGGCTGTTATGACTGGCCCCAGCTTTCCAGGATAGTCGAACGCTTCGGTTTTGATTTTCTGAGAGCTGAAGATCTTCTGGTGGATCAGGAACATCTGAAAAATAATGAAGAAACGTCAGGAGAGTCACAAGCTACTTCTGTCTGGATTGGCATTTCCCAAAGGGCAGGAACCGCAAGGTCAGGAAGGATGGTGGTAAAATACCTTTTGATTGCAAAATGGATAAAATTAGGAAACTGAGAATTGCTTTTAAAAATCCTTTTTATTACAAAAAAAAATGCTGAATTTTCTGGTCCTGCTTTCTCTCTTATAAAGGAAATATCCCTTCTTGAGTTCATTTCCATCTGCTCTCATTACTGTGCTTGCAGAAACAGATTTTTCTTTTTAAATCAACATTAAGATCTATTTAATTGTTAATAGATATTGACACTGCTCTTAGCGGAGAGTTATATTAGCATCACTTGAATTTACTCTGGTGCAAACCAAAGTGGTAGAAGGTGACTCAGCTCTAACAGTTATTGAATTTAGCCTTTTAGAGAAAGAGTGAAAGGATAACATTCATTATCCCAGCTATGGGGATCTATATTAAAAGGAAACAAGAAAATTCATTACCTGCCACCTCAACTAATGCTGTCCAGAGAATATGTCAAGAGTCAGTGGTGGCTGGTATAACTGCACTGCACTATACAAGACCAAGCACAGGACCACCCTGTTGCTGTCAGAGATCACTTTTCAGGGATGTGGTATTAATCAGGGCTGAGGTCAGCAGCATCACTGAAACAGGTTGCTCCCCCTCCCAGTCCTGGGAGATTGCATGGGGGAAACATGTCTGCAACATGACTTGGCTTCTCAACAACATCAGATGCAGAAGAGATGATCTGAAATCAGGTGATCATTTGCCCAATTCCCTGCAACTGAGTGAATACTGTTAAATGTGGTGTTTTCAGACTGAAAGATGTTTATCTTCCTTATGGCTTGCTTTTGACAGTTTGCAGTCTGTCTGTATTAGATTAGTTTGGTAACTGCAATGTAAAAAGCCTGATATAAAAGAGTAATTTCTCACTGCAGGAGGAGTAACCCTTGTCCTGATTTCATCCTTCCAAAGTCACATACACACACTCCCCCTCCTCAAACATCAGAGTGGTGTTTCAAAATCTAGAAAAATTACAGACCAAGGAAATGAGATTACACAATTTCAGGCCTTTGACCTCCTCCTGCCCCAACATTCCAACTGTATTTTTTGGCTGACAATGCCAATTCTTACAGGAAAACCAGCTACCACAGTCACCAAGCCTGCCTCTGTCATTGTGAAACAAATTAAATGTGTTTGTACTGAGATTTTAAAATAATAATATTGAGTCTTCTTTTCTTAACTCATGGTATACCTAAAGGTTAAAAAGATTATATTTGTGTTGTTTTTTTTTTTTGTTTTAGATTCCTTTGCATTTCTTTTCCCTATTTCTGTACTACTTGGTGAAATCATGAGAAATCAGTTTAATCTATGGGCTTTTGATGCTCTGCTCTTGGAGCGTACCCAGTGTTAAAATTCATTATATTAATATATTTTAATTTAAAGGCAGTGATGGCACTTCCTAAAGATACTCACCACTCTATCCGTTCATTAATCATAGAACAGATACTTAGAAGTATTCTAAATGAACATTTGTTTTGTTTTTAGCTGCCCATATTCTGATATCTCCATCTGTGCCATACTTAGTTCTTTAGCTATTTCACAGGTCTTCCATTGCAAAAGCAGCCTGAAGTTTTAATTCAGAAAGTAACAGATATTGTTAATCCACCAAGACCTTTCTTATATACAATAAACAAAGGGAAAAAAGCAGAAGACTGTGTCACCTCTTCTGCAAATCATCTTTTTAAAATGGAATAAAGTGATTCATGAAATTTACATAAGTAATGTAAATAGTCTGCAAACATTTGGAATTATACAGCACTAAAGAACTCAATACCATAAATAATGTGCACAGCATCATCTTAATTTACTATTGACTGAAAAATGCCATTAATTTAAAGTGAGAACACATCTTGAGGTTCAGATTATCTTAGTTCTTGTTTCAATCACTGTCAAAAATATATAAAAATGTAAAATGAAGAAAACGTAATGAAATCAAATGATGCAAAACTATGCATGTAATTCCAAAAATATCCACAGAATTTTAGCTATTTGCTGATGCCCTTAAATGCATGTACAAAGGACTGCACATCACAAGTTCACTCCCTTGATTTCAAGTAGCCCTTCAGGAAGAAAGGCAAGCTGTATGGACAATCAAATAAAGTCAAGCTTCACACTCCCTAGGTCAAGGCTTTTCTCTGCTGTGTACTTGCTGTTTGCCACTGTTTGCCTAGATTCACAGAGATAATGAATCCTTTTAGGTGCTCAGCTTCCACTGATCTTCAGAGGAGTTGGAGATCTAAATACTGGCCTTATGTCCTTCTTCAAAAAATAGTCCAAGTGGTAATTTGTGTGCAAATCTCTAGTAAAGTGGGGTGAAGGACTGATCAAGGACTTCAAGGCAGAAGCAGAGACATTCTTAATATGCTGTTACACCTCCCAGCCTGGGCAACCTCTTACAGCCACGGTGGATGACTCCTGAACTGAGAAAAAAGGCTGCCTCATCTTAGGTATAACAAAGATTAAATATAAATGAATAGTTTGCATCAGCATCCTCATTGCAGGAGACACAAGGACAGCACAAATGAGGTTAATGAGGGAAAGGTACATTGCACCTCTGTGAAACTGGGTTATCAAGGCTCTGTAACTGAACTGGATAAAAAAGGCAAATAAGCAAAAGTGCTGCAATAGCATTATATGCTGCATGGAGCTTTTGGCACACTGGGAAATATCATCTTACCAAGAACAATTAACCATGATTCAGCTGTGACACTGTCCAGAGAAGTCCTGGCCACACACATGTAAACTCCTTGATCCTCCTGTGTCACGCTTGGTATGAACAGTGTATCCCTGTCCAGAATTATCCTATGTGGCAAAGAAAAAAGGAACATACAAATAAGAAAGACAAAAATCTGCAAGATAAGCATATGACAGATAGACACCACTGATCTCCAAGATACTGTTCATAAAAAGCTTTGTAACATGACATTTTGAATAACATAACTGTACATTGGGCCAACTACTATAAAACATAATTGTAGTTGTATTATACACTGTGCTGTAGACTATTATTTGTATTTTGTAGCGATTTAGCCTCCGTGGCTGGAAGCTGGTGTGTCTCTCTTGGTCTGAAAAGAGCCACATTGATATGCATCAGCTGAGTGTCTGGAACATAGGATTTTGGCACATCATTAATGAGGCAAATACATGGGCTTTATATTGAATTTTTGAAAGGGCTCAGTAAAACTAAGCATTCCCAACCCACTTGTGCAATGTCCAATGCACCAGGGGAAGTTGGCACTAAAACAGGCACATGGGCTCTCTTGCAGACATTGCATTTACTTGGCGCTATCTCCCCATGCTATGTGATCTCAGCAGGATCTTCAATATCTCCAGCACTGCAGTATTTTGGAAAACATCTCTCTTTGAGGGTAATTAATAAAGACATCTGATTACCCATTGTGGGACTCTTCATATGAAATTAAGGCTTAGCTCAATCCCCTTGGGGTCAATGGAAACACAAAAGTAGGGCAAAATATGGCCTGGACTTGCAAGTATGCACTTATATGTAAGAAACCTCATTGCTTTTCATGTGTGCAATTTCAGGCAGAATCCCAGATAACTATTAACCATCCACTTCAACATTACAAGGCCTCTGCTTTGGCCAAACAGGTGTAAAACAAAGGAAAAGACCAGTTCCACTGCAGAGGAGAAAAAAAACCCCACCCAGATGACTGCAGTAGAGCTAGGGTTGTATTTTTGGGTTGAACCAACATTTACACAACATTCTGCTGGGATAGTGAGAGAGTTAATAAAAAACAAAATTATTTGCCAGCCACGGCTCAAAACTCATATATATGCATTTATATTTATATGTATATTAAAAATGCAGACCTATTCATATTTTGCATGAAGAATTCTTGCAGACATAAATTTGCATTTCAAGCTATTAAATCTCATGTTTATTGAAACTCATGCTCCAACACCATACAGCTTTATTCAGCTGAGATCAAGAAAACTCTTGTTTCTTCCTTGCTTACCTGCCACCTTCTGTGCTGTTGACTGGCAGTTCATCTCCATCTTTCCTCCAGGATAATTTAAAACTATGTTTCAAGTGTGAATCATACTCAGCCTGACATTTCAATAAAATTGAATGTGATTTCAACACTCGGGGGTTCTTCGGAGTAACAACAAGTTTTGTAGCATCTGATTGATCACAGAAAAACACTTTGATTAGGAGAGAGAGGCTATTACATCAAATTTCACCGCACAATCCATACACCAAAATTTACCTTAGGAGAAAGGATCAGGTCTTTTCTGTTGTATGTGCAAACATTTCAAGAGAAGGATGGTTGGTTTTGAAATTGTCAGGATTTAATTTTTTATCTTGAAAAATATCTTTTTTAGTTCATGCCAAAACAAAGAGCTTCACAAAAAGAAACAAACAACAAAACCACCAAAAAAAGTCACAGGTGAAAATCCTTGTTAACAGACTCATGAAATGGATGAGGAAAAAAAAAAGGCTTGAATATGATTTTTATGTCCAATTGCAATTTTAAATAAGCTTTGGCAACGCTCCAAGAAAAATTACAAGCTTATTAAAGTCAAGTGAGAAAAAATATTACAGTCAAGTTTGTTCTTTTAATTGAGTCTAATCTGAATACAGAAACAGATGAATAAGTGAGAAGAAAGCACTTGGCTGAATTTATTTCTACAGTGAAATGTGGCTCTGTGAGAATTTCATTGTACATTTCATGTTTATTATCACTGTAAAATTTACAAAGCAAAGGGAGTGGGTACAAACAGAACACAAAAAGAGTTGGGGTTTTTTCCTTAAGTTTGTCACAGCAAAACTGTAACTGAGAGTCCTTTTGAGGACTTTGCTAATTGAGCATTTAAGGTTTGTTTTTATTGGCAAGCCCTAAATCCTAAGTAAATTTGTATGCAATACACTAAATTTAATCTGTGTGCTCAACAGAAGCTGTGCTCTGCCATCACACACTCCAGGGGAAAACCCCACCTGCCCAGCCAACCACATAAATCCCTTTAAAACAGAATTGAAGCACAAGGTAAGTATCTGATATTTATAAGTAAACACACTTCAGTAATTATTTTCCCCTATTTACAAATATTTGCCAAGTTAAGAACCAGGCAAAAGCCCAACACAGAGCCCTTAATCCAGCAGCATCCCCTATTCCTTCTGCAATGTGCTTAGTGTTTGCTGTAGACGTTAATTCAGTTTGGGATGTACCTTCTGATCAACAGGTGGGATGTAACTTTAGGAAGGAGGAAGACCACTTTTGTGGAACCCTGTCTGGCTCAGCAAGGACCCCATCAAGCCTTCTAAGCACAGGGAGGCTTCTAGGTTCTCTAGGGTCAGCCAAGAACCTACTCCAAGTGTAATAGGGCTGATGGCAAGAGGGAAGGAAAATCCTTTCATGGAAATAAAGTTAATGGATCTGGGAAGTGAACTAAAAGTTTTTGGTGGCTTATGCAGCTTTTGCAAATGACCAGGAGAAAGTAAACGAGCTGTATGAGCATAGAGAAATCACACATGATGAAAAATGAAGAAAGTACTAACTGTTACATATATATGAGATGTGCAGCAATTTCAGGTCTTAGTATGCAGAGAATTTATAGCCTCAGAATAAATCTGTATCTTGGAGTGAATGTTTTCTGATTACTTATTTACTGTAATCTTCTAAATAATGAAACTTGGGCAGATGTGAAAGGTCTTTCTGTTGATAGGTGAGACATTACCTCTTATATCCAGATTGGCAGTGATTGCTCTTTTTCCAACAGAGTTTGCAGCCCAGCAAGCATATGATCCTGAGTCTTCTTTCGTTGTTTCTTTGATCTCTAGTGTGCCATTCTTATTTAATTCATAGCGTAATGTTGAAAGTGGTTCTATGCTGTCATCCTTAGTCCTAAGGGTGGTAACAACAGTTATGGCTGAACAAACCATTATGTCGTGGTTAGCAGATATTGCAGGGGGGGACAGGGGTTCTGGGAGCTGGTCTCAGCTCTGCCACTGAGGAATCAATTCAAGATTAGCAGGTCCTTTTACCTACGTGCAGCAAATCATAAAGGGGCATAAGCTTCCTGCAAGCCAAAAATGCACTGACAGCCTCTAGCAAAGTCTTTAAACTAGTCTGGCTGAGTCCTTAATCTATAGCTGTCATCTGCAATTTTATCGCACTTGTCAAGGGTTATGACAATCCTGTGATTTCCAACCGTGTGGAACCATTTCCAGGTAAATATGCTTTGTAAATCTTTGCGTTTCAACCTCAATAATGTGTCTGAACTTAGAAAGCTGTCAATATCAAACTAAGACTAATGAAGCTGTAGCAGGATTTGGCTACATATAGCATGGCTTGGTGTAATGAATATCATAGCACTTGTCTCACACAGGTATTGACTTTAATTAACATATAATATTAATACGTAAGTATTCTTAACACAGAATACTTATATACAGTTTTGTTACAAAGTTTTAATTTTCACTCCATAGAAACAATAACTAGCTTTGTATGTGTGTGTGTGTTTAAGCAGACTATATGAGCTTGTTTCACATTAAAACGTCAGTTCTCAGTGGCTTACCATCTAATATCTGCTGCAGGTGAGGCAAAAATTTCGCAGTGCAGGAAAGCACTGTAACCCACAACTGCAGCATAGTTTTCACCATCTGAGGTCAGTATTAAGGGAGCAATATCTGCAGAAGAGAATGCAAAATGAACAGCACTTCACTTCAGAACTGGCAATATAAATACTGTCCCTGCATCATCTCCTTTTCCAGCAAAGGTCAAAGACTTAGCCACTTAATGGGAATTTCACCACCTTTTGGAATCAGTTACACAGAGCAATTGAGCTCTTATAACGGCTGGACATGTCAGAATATGAAGCATCAACATGGTCCAGGAGAGAAAACAGACCAGGTTCTGCTTCCTCTAGAGATTTCCTGTATCTCTGTATATCTGTATATGATATATATATATATATATCTATATCTGTATATCTGTAAATGCCCATCACTCTCTTTCTTCACAGCTGAGCATTGTAGCTGAAATTCAAGATTAACAGTAAACTTAAAATTAACAAAACACTTCAAAACCAGAGTTGTGGTCACAATTCACACCCCAGTGGTTTCAGTATATTTGAATTCAAAAGATTTTGAACCCAACCACAACTGTATTTTAAGAAAAGATAGTATATATCAAAGCTCATAAGCAATTATATCAAGGATATAGCATTGTCCACGATAAGGCTTGTTGCATTAGTTTAGACAATATGGGGGCAATGCAAAGGAACAATGACATGGTTACAAACCCCAAGCTGTTCTGAAGATTCAGTCAGCACTTCAGTTAGATCTTTTCTCATGCACGTGAAAGGCTGGGAGGGTACTCACTGAGGACATTCACATTGGCACTGGCAAGGATGGTGCCATGCTTATTGCTGGCCTCACACTGGTACACAGCACTGTCCTGAAGCTGAAGGTTGGTAAGGCTGATCTCTCTGGCAGAGATTCTCCCTCTGAATGTCCTACCTGGAAAGACCCAGACTGTGTCAGGAGCTGGAGAAAACATCATGACTGTGGAGCTCTCTGTCTCTCCTCATTACTTGAAGGCCAAAGGCAAGCACATCTTCAGAACCAAACCTGAAACTTGCTCAACAGCCAAGGGGCAAGTTGCAGAGCACTACCTTTTCCAGCAGCCCCATGGCCTAAAAGAAGTGCTCTAGAGCACCAATTTCCAGTAATATCCCCACACAGACTTTTTAAATTGTAGCAATAATACAGCTATATCAGGGAGCAGGCCCATGCTCTGCAGCCATGAAGTCACTTGTGCTTGTTCAAAAGCACAAACAAAGATCAGGTGCCCTCAGTGAACACAAGCTATCTGTGATCCCCAAAAGATAGGAGCATTACAGGGTGAGGCAGTAACTTATGAGTACCACTCCACACCCTTCAGCACTCATCCTTACTCTCTTCAGGGTCATATTTAAATATCAGCTTTATTAAGTAAGCAGAAACTCATGTCTAAATAGATGCCAAACTAGACTTCATGTAGTGTTAGGATTTGGGTGTTCCCTCTAACTGGGTGCAACCCAAGCACATCCCACCCAGCCACCACCTAAAGCAGAACATTGGACCTTGCACTCACTATCAATGGGCATCCCGTTAAGTTTCCACTGAATGGTTGGCTCTGGGTTGCCAATAGCTTCACACAACAGCACAAGATTTGTTCCCACGCTGTAAACACCACCTTCGGGTTTCTTTATCCACTGAGGAGGCTCTGTAAAGAGGGGACATAGCAGGTCTCAGGTGCCACAGAAATGTCTAACCCTGCTATTGCTCTGGTCGTCCAGGAGATGGCAAACGCTGCCAACAGTTCCCAGCCAGCTTCTAGCAGCCTACTGCGCGGCTGCGTAGTATTTTTTGCAAACTGATGTTACAAAAGGTAAAATTATCATCAGCATGCATCAGTTTCTGTACTCTGTGAAATGTGAGTGTCAGGGAGAGAGTATCGGAAATGGACAGTGTTTATCCAGGTGGAAAACATATGCAAATAGAGGTGAGATGCTGGGGAAGGAGGTAAATGTGAACGGGCTGGTGTTTTCACAAAGACCCTCAGTCGTGAGGTTGTGGTCTGTGAAATGAGGTGAGACTATTTCAGCAGCTCGAACAAGATGCAAATATCCATCCAGCTCAGCTCAAAACCACCTCACTAGCCACTAACAAGGGCCCAGGAACGCCAGAGTACAGCAATACCGCAGAGCTCCACAAAGGATGTAGCATCTCTATCTGCTCATCTAGATGTGCTGAGGAAATGCACTGTGATTTTTTATATTCTGGTTTTTCATCAGGTATTCAGATAAGAGGCTGATCCTTAACCTATTTAGGAATGATGGAACATTTTCTCACCCCTGGTGAGGGAGGAGAGAGCCATCATCCTGAGCAGCAGCCCAGAAAGTTTGACCACAGGGTGGTGGTAGAGGAGCAGCAGTGTGCTGTTGCATTCCCTGCACTTTCCTCTTTACCAGCACTGACAGCTCTGGGAAAACCTCTTCTTTAGAGCGGCCCAAGAGCAGCAGGTACCAAAATCTCATTGGAAAAAAAACAGCCATAAAGGAGGGAAAGGAACTGAGGGTAGAAAAATTCTCCAACCAACAGCAAAACCAAAACATTAATTTGATGAATCCTTTGTTCTTTATAGACTGAATGAAGGTCCTTGAGCCTTCCTACACTTCATTGGGTAGCCTTAATTCAAAACACAGCCTTAAATTCATCATTATCTCTCCCTGAGAACCAGCAAACTTCCAAATTTTAATTCCAGACCTGATACTACCTCTTCTGCATGTGCTGGGCAGATCCCTGAGCCTCTTTCCCTATTTGAAAAAGATGAGCTCATGTATGGGAAACATGAGGATTCATTAGTTAATGCTCATAAAACGCTTTGAAGATTAACAGAGCTGTTGCCTGGTAATACATCTCCAGATGTTATCAGTGTGATATGATAAAACAAATCAACATTGCTCATATTCACACAGATACATTAAAAAAACACCCCTGAATTGTGATACTACACACAGTCCATTTCCACAGTAGATCACCCATGAAGAGACATGGTTATGCAACATCTAAGGGCTGAAGTAAAATTCAAGACATTGAAGCTTATCTAAAATTATAACATCTTTGCAACTCTTTTACATGATACGGATTTCTTCTACCACCTTCCTCACATAGTGCTTGTTGCCCTCCCATAGTGCAGCCTGTGACATGACCATACTTACTATGCTTCCTTCTATTTGGCTCCAAAAACAAAGTCTGCAAGCAGCAGAACATACAGTTTTTCATATCTTTTCCCTTCTTGCTCCCTCTCATATACATTATGCTTTCATTAGGAAAAGACAGGTCAAAGGCATGATGGTGAGAAGGTTTGTAACAGTCCTGATTACTTTGTTTTTCCTTTCCTCTAGGTTTGCTGCAAACACAGTACTTGAGACAGGATATTTCCTTGTTTTGGAGGAGGTGAGACACCAAGCACAGCCTGAATACAAAACACTTGCTAAATCCCTTCTTATTTTCACCTGTATACACTCTGGAAGTGAGATGCAGATATATTACGTCGCAGCTTTCCTTTCTCTGTATGGAAATTGCTGTGGTTTTCCCAAGAAAGTGTTGTAGATGAAAAGCCATAGGAAATGAGATTTTGCCAAGTATGAAACATAATTTCACAGAAAGGCTAAAGAACATCTTTTCTGTGTGGCAGATATGCTATACTACTTGTAAGTATATAAAATATAAGAATAACAAAGTAGACACATATTTCCTAATACATGTCTACAACAAAAAAAAAAAAATCCCAGTGGTTGGATAATGGAAGTGTTAATCTGTGTAAGCAATATGGTATGGCAAATATTTCACCACATAATATATTTTTCTTGGTGAGAATTATGAATGTGGGCGTTTTGATTAAGACATTTATGTCTTTGTGGGAATAAAAGGACAGATCCAAGAGTAGAAAGGTTCTAAAATGGGCATCTAGTCCATCCTTCTGCAACAGAGCAGGACCATCTACACCTAAAACACACCAAAAGGGTCCAAACCTTCACCACAGCCTCCCATGGTGTGTATGGCAGCACTCTGCTTTTCCCTACGATTAGAACAAATTTTTAATGTCTAACCAACTTTCGCTTTGCTGCAATTGAAGTCTCTTCTATCTTACATAACCCCTAGGGAACTTTGTAAAGACACTTCAGTTCATCTAAAGCTGTTATGCATTCCCCAGATTCATTCTTTCCTAAATTAAATATATCTATCAATTTTTTTTTCTCAAATGCCACATTTTTGAGCTCTATGACTGTCATTGATGCTTTCTCCTGAGTTGTCTGAGTTAACCCCGTCTTTGATGAAGTCTGCAATGTACAACTGATTATGGTACATGAGGCCTTATCAGTACTCAGCAGTCTTACAACACCTTTCTTTATACTTTCCAGGATGATTTTTATTCTTTCTGCAAGACTTATATTTCTAAGTGGTGTTCAGCTTGTGATCCAGGATATCCTCCAGACCAATCCAACCAGACACTTTCCATCCTGTGCTTATGAAGCCAGCTAATGTTACCTGATGAGAACTGCTCTGCACTTGTGCTTACTGAAGCCCATCCTTTTTATTCCAGACTATTTTTCCAATTTGTCAAGATAATTTCTGATTCTCTGACATCTTCTCAAAAGTTGGCAACCCACACCACTTCAGAGGCACCATTGGTATCTTCAGCTATGGTTACCAGCTTGGGGTCCCTATTGAACAGTTTTCCACTGAAATACAAAACTACAATTTGAGTTAAAACCAGCCATGGTTCTGCCTCACATTAGTTGTATCTATTTTATTTTTCTCCAGCTGAGTAATGAAAGTATTATTAGACATAACTCCAAAGGTCCTTAACTATATATCATCACTTCAATTAATCATTATATTGTAATAACTATTTCTATTAAACACAGTCTAGGAGCCTCAATCATCAAGCTACCATTAGATCAGATGCTGTGATCATGACAAGATCTTGAGGCTATATGTACATTTTGTATTGGGCTTGGAGGATAATATGCAATAACCAAATAAATAAACATTTAAAGTCAAGACAATTTGTGGGCTTGCTCTGCTTTTTATTTATTAATTTATTTATTTTCTTAGTAGTTCTCTCTCATTCTAATAACAATGGTGATTTTGTGCCTGCTCCAGTGTTCCAGGCTACATCTTTCCTTGCAAAGAGAGATTAAAATGTTCAAACAGCCAAGCAATTTCCTAGCTGAATACTTTCATATGCTTGGTAATAATTGCCTGAATCTTCGCCCTCAGACTCCTGTAGGATTAGTAAGGGCAAAATGCAAATATCATTAAGACTGTTATTTAGAAGGCTGGGGTATCAGTCTGAGATCCTCAAATACCAGAAAGAAGAACAGAAAATGTGACACAGTGCAGAAATGAAATCAGAATCCTGATTTGTACGCCAGCACTCGACTGGGAATGGTTGGCAGTTATTAACTGAGATGTTTTTTCTTCCCTGTTTAATTTTCTCCTCCCTGCATACATCCTTTGAGAAGAGCCTGTCAGGTGCAAGGAAGCCCTATGTCAGCATAACCTCCCTGAAGCCTACTGAAATTAATGCTTGTTTCCTCCAACTCAAGATCTGCCCTTGAGTGCTCACACAGGAGCTGCTGCAAGAATGATGAACGTTTCCATCTCTGATTAATGATAGCGACATTTTCTGGTTAGAAATTCTAGAAAGAAACTGCTTTGGCTCAATTTTACCTTGGTACCCTGCATGTGAGGTGATTCTGAATAGAAGGAGTTCCTGCTACTGACAGTAGGCATTATTATTTACACACAAGGAAAATGAATTTAATAGCAAGAACATTTTTTAGGCTATACTGGCATTATCTTCCCTTTTTCTGAAGTACTTGTTTGTTAATGAGCAAGAACAATTTGCCAGGAAGCTTTTCTCCCTCTAGAGACTGGGGGAAGAAGGGAGTCAATATCCTCAACTGCTTAATTAATGTTATTTCTCTGGTATTTTAGGTTTTGCAGCTCCTGCAATTTCTTTGAAGAATTCAATTTTTACAGCCGAGAAAATGATAGCCAGATTGTTAAAATATTCAGCTACAGCAGAGATGCTCCAAACCATCTGGAATGATTTCTAGGAGTCAGCACTTCCCCTCCATTGTAGCTGAAAACTTGCCATGCCCTGGTATCCCCCTCTGCCAAACTTCCAGGAAGGGAAAGAAGACTGTAAGACACAAGGTTGTGGCAAAGTGAATGGGGATGATTCATCACATACTGAGAGAAAAGGCTTTTCCTCAGCTGAGGAGTAAATACAGAGCAGGTATTTAAAAGTCCTTTTCCTCCTGTCAGGACTCCTTGTGCCCATGGAGTGAGAAGCAGCACAGATTAAAAAGAAGCAGTTGGCAGACTCTGGCAGTTTAATACTGCCTGTGATTCTGTTTTTCTGTCACTCTGCAGAGCTGTCTGGAGCATATTTCATTGGTAAAGAGAAAATGTTTTCAGCAGTACTTCAGGATTCTCATTTTGTAGCTATTTATGGGCAGCATCCCTGAAAGAGTTGCAGTGGAAATGATACTTCCGCAAGTCTTGCTTGTCTCTGCTAAGTATCACTGGAGCTCTGCTTTGTTCCTGGAAAAGAGCATCTGCGCCTGCCTCGTGTGAAGGGCTCGCACCTTCAGGGTTTGGGGAGTAGGAGAAGGAAGACAGGAGAACAAAGGCAGAGCAGGCACTACATGCCTCTGTCTGCACTCTGCATGATGCCCATTATGGAAGTATGTTGGTTGGCTTAATCTGCCTTCCAGCAGTAGCACAAATAAATAACAACCAAATGGATACACAACCATACCAGGTTCTCTGTTTTGCTAGCCCAGCACAAGCACCCAGTGCTCACCCTGCTCAGCCACCAGACCTGTGTGCATGCTCACACACAAGGACGCACCACTCTACACACAGGTGTATGATACACACAAATGTAAACCTAAGATTGTTTATGAATGCTGTTAATATAGCATTGGTCATCCTTCCAAGCATGAAGGCTAGCATGAGGTGAGAACAGGCCTTGGATACTCAGTGGGATGACAAAAAGATTCATATTTAATTTCTTTTAAAAAACAATTTCTTTAAAATTACTAGAAAGTAATATTTTATTTTATTTTTTTTACTTTTTTCACAAGTTTTCATGATACTTCTCAGGGGCTACAGAAACTACTCTTAGCTCAGGTTGTCCGTGTATAAAATTAAGGGTGCAAATAAGAGAGAGGTGGCACCGTGTTTGCTCACTGCATTTTTACAATCCTCCCCATCCATTCACTTTTGGTGGGAGGCAAAGAAAGGAAATTGAGCTAAATGTACCTCTGATCTGGCCCAAATTAGCTATTTACACACTCTTGAAGATCAAGCTCTTTTTGTCTGACATTCAGATTAATGCAAGACATTTTATCAATATCTCTGCTTTTCTAACATCTCTAGAATATTGGATCTGCTCATGTATTTGTACTCCTGTCCACCACTTTGTAGGGCCTTCATGGTTCAGAAAAATAAATGGATTATTTCCTTTCATGTGTTTTTAAAGGTGATACTTTCTGCAAGCTTCCCAAAACTATAAGGTGGGTCCTTGGCTAACATAAGTGTAGGTTGAATTTATGCATTATACTGAGTGATATTAGGAAAGACCCTTATTCATTTCCCTTTGACTACCTCTTTTGTCAGAATCAATAAGTTTAGTAAAGTGTACATAGCACCTTCCACATGAACGTGGAACTCATGCTTCACTCTCCCCATGGGGTTGCTTGCCGTGCACTGGTATGTTCCTTCATCAGCTGTAGTCACTTGGTCTATCTTCAGTATCTTCCCAAAATTCTCTGTTTCTGGTTCATCCTTGGGCAAGTTTCCAGTGATCTTGACCCAGCTTAGATGAGGAGTTGGGCTAATAGCAAAGAAATAAAAGAAAAATACATATATTGAGTTCAACAGTACGCTGCTGCAATGCTTCATATTGGCAGAGCTGCTGGACTTCATGCATATATGGTTTGCAGGGTGAAGTTTTCAGAGTCTTTTGAGCCTTTTTAAAACACTGGGGCTATCCGAAGGATTATACTATGGACTACAACTGGTCTATACTGCTTCTTGAGTTGAAGGGTCTCTAGAAGTAGGCCATGGTGTGAGGCTGCATCCCTTGTATGCGTATTGGCATGGGCTGCAGGAGGGGGAATGGATCTCACTTCATCCTGCTCCAGAAGGGCACTTGAGGACAGACAAGGAAGTAAAGACTTCATTACAGTGACTTCACTCAGTGCCCTGCCTGGTTGGAAAGGTGGCCAACCATCGGAGATAGCTGAAAACTCTCTTTATGTTTTTAGAAAGCAAATGGCAGTGACACAGAAATTCAGGACAGACTGTTGTCTGCACATTCCCAGCTGGACTTCACGACCCCGACACCACACACAACACACATACACAGTGTCATATCTGCTTACTCTTGTGTCCATCTGTTATTGTGGCAAAATGCCCGGCACAAGCTACTCAAAGCCCCAGGTACCAAGAAATTATGGGTTTCCACGAGCAGTGAGCACAACTGTGCAAATACCCAATTATTTCCTGCAAGAGTCCTTGCCCTGCTCTTGTACCGAAGTCAGGCTCTGTGTTGCCTTGGTGCTGTAGTGGGGCAATGCCTCCCTGACACTGTCATTACTCAGAATATAAGTCTTCAAAAATGACAGATTGGAAATGTACTTAATTCCTTATTTTGCAGTTGGCTGCCCCTGATCTTAGTTACTTGAAATCTGGCTCAGTCTATCCGCTTCCGTGGTTTGTGGACATTTGGTGGGATGGATTGGCAGAGATATAGGCAAAGCTGATCATTTTTCTGCTGAAAATGGGAACTTTAGCAAATAAAAATATCATTTTATTTTGGTCTAAATTTTGCATTTTTGAAGGGTTTCAATGGAAACAATTCTTGCTTGGTGATCAGACAAAAAAGAAATTTGTCTTCTTTTAAAAGCTAGTACATTTAAAAACACCTTTTCGTTTGAAAAAATAATTTAGAAAAATGTTTCCTGGAAAATTCTGAGTGAAACAAACACATTTCTTTGTTTCTTTTTTTTTTTTGGGTGTGTGTTTGTCTTTTTTTTATTTTTACCTTTTTTTTCCCCAAAGAAACAGAAAGCTGTTGCTCTTCTTGTACATGACATTAATTCTCACACATGAAAATTCATATTTGTATATTTCAAAGGTGATTTACCTATAAAGGTCTTTGAAAACACTATAAACTCATAGCTGTGGACTTGTGGAGGTTTGTGGAGCTCCAAATTAGCTTGAGGGTTAGTGAATTAGACAAGGAAGTGTTTCAACAGGGAACTAAAACTCACTGCAGATACCTGGAGTGAATCCAATAGAGACAAGCAATTCACCTTCTCTCAGAAATGGCAACCAACTGCAGAGGTATAATCTTGCCAGCTTGAATGAGCAATACCCTTTCCTGCCCACATAGAAAAACAAAATACCCTAAACATGCTTGTTCAGGCAGACGAATATCCTGATTTTTGAATTTTATAGAGAGGATATAATTGCTAACCACTGTCTGCACTCACAAACCTGCAGCTCTACCATACAGCATGACAAGATGGTGATTTAAGCCTCCATTCAACAAAAAGCTCTATCACAAATAAACCAGAAGCAACTGTGCTTTCATTGTGGGTTTAGCGGTTGGAGAGATTTGCGTTTTACCTCTTTCTCTGGTGCCAACTCCTCCAAGGTAGACTATTACATCTACAAGCACACGGTAAAAATTGGAAAGCTGGATTGAGGACAGAGCGGAGCTTTTGTCTGTCTGAGTTATAGCAGCAAGAGCAAAGGCTCAGAGAGTTATTCACAGCTCCATTGTGAAGGCTGCACTTAACATCTATTTAGCCATTCCCTTTCCCTATTTGCCCTTATTTTGCTGTGTGTTATTACAATAAGGAACAAAATTGTCCTGATTTCTATCACATACCATCTACTTTAACCCTTTCCTATATTTTTACACCAAGCACTGAGATATTCTGCCATACTTAGTGCAGCCAGATCCACAATTAGAGCTTAATAGTGCCCTAATATAAATACTGATAACAATAATAAGCTTGACATATCCATGCAGCACAAAGCACAAGAGGCATGCATAGGCGTGGGCCCAAGCAGAAAACACAGGAGTGGAACTACATTTGTAGGTAGCCTATTATTGTTAGTTCCAGCAGGATCAAACCAGTATGGCTAACTCCAGTTCACTATATTTTTACATAGCTGTGGACTTTGTTTCTCAACATGCTGTTGTCTGTGAGAACATCATGGAAGAATATCCTTTTCATGGATATTCTGGATGCTGGTGAACAGCCCACAGAAAGTGTCTGGGTTCAGAGCCACTCTTAAGAGAGCAACTCCCACTGCAACTAGGGAACTCAAAGAACTCAAGAAGTTTGCTTTCAAAATCCTGAGTCTGACACCTGGAAAAATGGTGAACAACCTTTCAACCAAAACAGAATTGGCAAAACTAGACAAGAAACAGGTTGTGAGCCAAAGCACAGAAGCTGAATTCTGATATTTAGTTTCTCAGCTTATCAAATGTTGGACTACTTGAAAGTGTTCAATAATAGTGGGTTTTTTTAAAATAAAATAGAAAAATAAAATAAAATAAATGATAGTACCTTCCAGGGTATTATTTTAATTACTTATTTATAAGCTATAGCAAAGAAGAATACACAAATGTTGCATGCTAGCTTTGTGCTCCTTTACAAGGAGTATGCATACTTCAGGAAAACTCTGCATAAAGATCCAATTTAAAACTGTACAGGCAAGCAGGTATATTCATTTATAGTTGTATAATTCTTAATATAGCTTTTGCTTTGCTTAATACTGTTTCAAAAGGTTTGTGCAGTATTGCACATTACTCACAGCCCTTCAGCAATACATTCCAGTAGCAGGACACCTCCCTTGATGACAGTGACTGATGAGCTACTGCCAGCAGATTCAGGAGGGATCAGCAGTCTGGGTTTTCTTTCCTTGATAAAATTTGCTAAAAAATGAAATAAAATAAAAGTTAGGTATGAAATCTTAGAGCCTTTGTTTATCCTTCAATATGCCACAGGCATTACTTCTGTCAGAAGGTTTTGGACATCAATTTGTCAATTTTCTAGTTATACATATTGAGAATAATCAAGGACTTGCCTGTTTCTCCTGTTAACAGTCAGTAGATAGCTACAGTAATAATAACAGGCAGCAGTACTGGCGAAGCCCCTTTTCCTAGAGTTTCATGTCCTGCTTCCCAAGAACTGCCCCCTTCTGTCCTACACATCAAGCCAGACTTGGTAATCTGGTCTTAATTGCTGATCTTCTAGTGCACACCATCTTTCTTAGCAGCTTTCTTCTGCATTGAGTCTATTACATTTTGATCTAAGATGAAACCCCATGTTTTCTGACTTGAATATCCCATAGAATTGTCCTCCTTGCTACGATTATTAAATTTGCAGTAATGAAAATGAAATTTGTAAAGAAGACTGTTAAAATAATAAAACAAGATTGACCTGCATTTGATTTCAATGGACCATTTGTTCCAGCCTGCCAAACAATGGTTTCATGATGGAATATGCATAGAGTTAAATGGCTATCTAGTTATCACTATAATAACAATTAGCACAGTAATGAATAAGTCCCCAAATGGTACTACTTCTTGAAAAAATAGTCAGTTACAGATGGATTGGTAAAAGATCATATGTATCTCTCTGAAACATTTTCTAATGCGGGCTTTTTATTTCTTCCCTTGCTTTGTATCTCTACAAATCTGTGTCACAAGTGCTCTGAGCTGCAACAAAACTCTTCAGTGCCTCTGGATATGCTCACACGTTTTCCATCTGCCCTCCACCTTCCACTGCCAAAGGCAGGCAGTGCCCCTTCCCCACCAGCGACAGGAGCTCAGATATCTCTCCAAGGAAAAAAGAAAAACAAAAAAGGATTTTTGAGTATCTGTCACTCTGCACCAGCCCTGCTTGTTCTGCTCACAAGGCTTAGCCTCCATTCTGTGCTTTGTTATCCATCAAGAAACACTGGAGGAGAACCCCCATTTCAAAAACTTCAGTGCTTGTCCAGCAAAATGAGGTCTTACAGGAGTTTCAAATTGGGAATTTCAAAACACAGAGTTGCTCAAAAGCAATGTAACCAAATAAATCAGAGGCAATAGCTACATACAAAAGCCAGAACTCTCATTTTTACCTATTTGAAACAATATTAGCTCAGTGGAGAATTGCAGGAATTGCTGCTAGCTGCCTACTGACTTGTCCACATTGCCTGTATGAGCAGGCAGAATATATTCAGGATATTGTTCCACAAAGAAGAGAACACAAAGCAAGGGAAGATGTGACTCCCCAGGATAAGAAGTGCTGTGGTGATTATCAGACAAGGCAATACATGGCCAAGAGAGCCACCTCTCATATAACACCAGGTAGAGCTATAGATGGGGACAATTGACACAGAGCACCTGAAACTCTGTAAATCCACACCTTAAGTTCACCCTGAAGTAATGCAGCCCTGGAGTGACCTTTTAGACATGAATTCATGGTTTCAAACTGTGGGTACTCAACACCAGAGTCTTCTTAACTGCTCCTGCTCTGAACTGATAACACAAGAAAGGCAGGACATCAGCCTTCTTACTTACAGCACGCTATGAAATGTGAATGTTATTTTCTCAAGTAAGAAAGGTACCTCTTTGTTAAAAGCACTTCAGATTTCTGTCACAAAGTACAAGATGAGCAAATTGTACTCCATGGACCATTTAAATCCATCCCCATCGCAATAAAGAGGCTTTTGTGATTTTCTTTTTCCTGTTTCCTGAGCAGCAGCTCACATTTAATCTCAGATGGTAGATTCTCTGTTTAAAGGCTAAATAACAGATGTATTTAACTCACCCTTAGTAACCGCAGCATTAGGTGAGCCTGAGTCATTAGCATGCTTAACTGAAATAAATAAAAGTGACAACCAAACACAAACATGCATAATTGATATAGAAACAAAAGAAACAATAAATCAACCAAAACAAAACCATGCCCCCCTATTTCTGCCGTAAAAGAAAGAAACAAAGGAAAACATAAAGTAAAGCAACAGATGAGCAAAAATTTATGAAAATACAAAGAAAATTCTTCAAATATATGTATTATTCTGCACAGTACTTCATGGATGATATAATTTCATTCTAGCTACCTACTACAATAACAAATAAAAACATTAACCCCTAAGTAACCACTATTAAGAAATTTTATATCTTTATATATCTCTTTATTCTTACTGTTCAGCTTTTTTCTGTGTATTTTCTTAAGTACAGTCCCTCACCTGGGAATTGTCAGAGTGCCGTGGGCAGTCCCAAGCTGAATTTACAAAACCATTTAGGTGTGTGCATGTGTGTGGGACTGGACCCATTAGAAAATCCACAGAGAGCAACATTTCATTCTGATATTTTTCACACAATTATTACCCCAAGATATGGCTTAAGCAAGTATTAAGAGATACAAAGCTGCATTTATTCTTTATCTCTTTATCCCAACAAGAAAACTCTCAAAATCATAATAAATATTAGGCTTTCATTCATGAAGCAAAATCTCCTTGGCTTTCTGGGCTGCATAAGCCCAAAAGGTCAGAAGTATTAGTCAAACAGAAGACTGATATTAAGGGCACAGGCAGACTCAGCAAGTAGTAGAAGTGATACCAGAAACTATTACAGCCAAAAGAGATTCAAGCAAAGGAGGATGGATCTCCAGCTGGTATAAGCTGCCTCAGTTCCACCAGCTTCTGTTGGGCTTTGCTGATTTTGCAGCTGAGAGTGTGCCCAAAAAGACTGCTTTTGTTTGTTTTTTTTTAATATTTTCATTCTTTTCTTCTGTTTCCAACACTGATGGCTGTACAGCCTATACATTCAGAGGCTTTAAGAAGCTTGAATTAGCAGTTTGATACCGCAGCAGGTGGGTATACACCGAATAAATGCATGTGTATGACAGTGGAACAGAAAACCCCATATGCCCCAAGAAGACTCAGGGGCAGCACCTGAAACCATCTTTTGCATAAGACCCTTGGAGACTGCAGGAATAAAGAGATGTTAAGATAAATAAACAAATACAATTAGAATCATAGAATAATTAGGGTTGAAAAGGACCTTAAGATCATCTAGTTCCAACCCCCCTGCCATGGTCAGGGACACCTCACACTAAACCATGCCACCCAAATGCAATTCAAATACAAGTACAATTCAGTGTTCCCTGCACTACATTTCCTTAAGGAAATGGAAAATGCCTTATGTGTCACTATTGATGCTCAAGGAAGCTTACAAAGACCTGGCAAGCACTGTCCCTTCAATCACATTGCTGCACCCAGACCAACACAGTTGGCACCCCAGGAGGATATGGCCACAGAAAGTCCTCAAGACTCAGGGAAGCCCATCCATTGGTGACTGCAAGAGAAGCAGTTTTACCTAATGCATCACTGGCTTTCACTGGAAGGAGAATAGGAATAAAAATGTGGCCCTTTGGGCCCAAACAGATTGCAAACAGCATTTATCGGTTGAATTTAGCCCTTAGAGTAAGGTTTATAATGCAAGAATAAGCACAGTAACACGCATTTTCTTCAGAGAATCACATCATAGACACAGGGCACACATCTGTATTTGCTGATGCCTGGGGAGTTAGAAAAAAACAACTGAAAACAAGAAACTACTCATCCACAGACTTACAACGGGAAACCTTCAGCGTCATTGGCATTTTTTGCACAATCGTCCTCAGTCTTGGAAATGCTGCAAAGCAACAATAATCACTCCGACTGTCATTTTCTTCCACATTTGCAAAGTAGAGATCTCCCTTAAGGCTCATGGAGACCCTTTCATCTTGTGGAATGTGCTGCAAATCTAGCAAGAAAAAATAATTGTGATATGGTAATGGCGCTGCTATGTTTCAACAATATGACTACTAATGCTCCCCTGTCTTACGCTTGCTTCCACATACAGAATGTAACTGATGCAAAAGAGGCAGAAGACCCAACATAACAGACAGGTTATTTACCAAGAATCAGCATACAAGTGATAATAGACAATAAATATTATATATAAAATATGTATTTTATATAATATATGAAAAATAATTTATAATGAAAATGGGTAATTAAAAAATACTCAGTACAAAATTCCTGCTTAGGTGAATGGAAATATCCTGCACCTTTCCCCAGTACAAAGGCCAATAATGATGATATGAACATCACCATTTACAGATGTCCCCATGGCCAGTTTCCCAAACACTTTGCCCTTCTGTAATTACAGATTACAGCAGGGAAGTGTTAGTGTGAACTAAGGTTGTTCCTTTGTCTCATTGTTGATCCAGCCAAATACAGATCTGTGCTAAATATGCATGAGTAGAGAGGCTGCCTTATAAGATCAGAGGTTTAATCTGGCACCCTGTCTCTGCAAATACTTGACCAACATCAGAAACAAACTCTTCACGTCATGGTGGCAATCTGAGTTACTTTGCTTCCCAAGAGCCAGAATTTGCCACAAAACACAAATGCCGAAGAATAATGGGACAGAAACCCACAAGGAACTAATTATACATACCTGGCAGATTTTTTTTTCTTAGTATCATAAATCAACCACTAGTTTATGAAAAGAATAAACTACTAATGATAGAAATAATATATTGACACATTTTATCATCTCTACTGTAAATTCAGTAGTCCTCATTACTGGTAAACTCATTTACTGACGTGTAAGATTTCTGATGTCTCATATTTAATAATATGTTGTGTCAATGTACCCTACAATTTAGCTTTGTGTTTTGTAAAAACATATCCCCATTCACCATTTTTCAATTTTGTTTTTCAGTGTCCAGATCTTTTTCCTAAGCACTTGCACAATTACCATTCCCATCAATTATGAATCTGTAATGAAACTGCTCTGGAAGACAAATGTTTTAAACCTCCTCATATGAATCATGTTAAAATTGTTTACTTACCAATATTCATCCAATAGATATGCAAAGGTGGGATGCCTTTTGGGGGGTTGCAGTGCAAAATCACAGAATCACCATGCTCCACATCAAGAGGTTCAATTTTTTCTTTTGGGAATTTTGGTACACCTGCATAGAAACAAAGAAGTTCCTCTTATTGTTAGCTTTTGACATTTTGCCCTTTGCTTCCCCCTTAATATAGTTCTTAATAATATATTTACCTTAGCATCATTCTTTGCATTATCTGTCCTTAGTTACTACTATTGTTTACAAGGTGGTACAGAGTAACAATGCATTTACTAAAAGAAAGAAATCTCTGCTGCATCTTCATTCATAAAGCACACAGATTGCAGTGTTGAAAGCCAGGCAACCAAACTGTGAGGCTGTAACACTTGTCTGTGATGCCCACGGGCTTTGCTTAAGCTTTATTTCAATTCATTTATTTTCAAATGCTTTTTATAGCTCCTTTGTGTGCACTGTCTGGAAGGGACAACTAAAGGGCTGCTCCCAGGGGATCAGAAATCACTCTGAGAATGCTGTATGTTCTGTGAAGTCTTGGTTAAAAAGTGCTTCCAAACAAAGAACCACAAGTCAATGCAGATGAGGACTGACATTAGGCAGCTACTCAGCCTTGTGCCTGGAGTGGTCCCAGTTATCCACCTCCAGTATCAGATGAAGCAGAAGACTGGTCTAAAGACTGTATGGCCTCATCCTCTCAGGTGTAAAACCTCTGCTGTGCAGAGGCAGACTTTCTCAGCAAGCTTGTCTTTCGGGATGCAGAGACAGGCTTTGCATGAAAGAACACACAGGGTGCACAAGGGCTCTGCTATTTGGGCTTAAATATATGTCAAGTAATTGTTCCAGGAATTGTTCAAACAGCCAGAACATCAGCACTGATGCCAGCAGGTTGTCCAAAGCCTGAACCATTCTTGTCAAACCAGGGCAACCTGGCTAGTTTTGCCAGCCCAAAATGCCACTGGAGCACATCAAAGAAGAGGGGAAGCAGTGCTGGGCTGGAGCCCACACCAAGCCAAGGACCGGGAGGCTGCAGCTCAGAGATTATTGCAACAAAATCAGTTTGTGAGAAGTAACCACTCATTAAACAAATTTATCTAGGACAGTTTCAGGCAGACGTTGTCTTCTGCTTTCATTTTAGGCAAGTTCAAACCAGCAAAAGTTTCAGTTCAGGCAACCCCATTAAACAGCAAAATTAACAGCGATTAAACAGCAAAGGAATGAAAGCATCCCAGCTGTGCGGAGTCAATCTGGCACAGAAAATATTACCATCCTGGTGTTCAAGTCATGGCAGGGAACTCTGATAGCAAATAAGCAATTTGAAACATCAGTGGTCCAGCGCCTCTGCAGGATATCTGCAGTGTCACATTGCAGGAGTCACACTGAAGGAGGAAGGTGAGAAATGCAGGCCAGGACTCTCTCTGAGGAGACTATACATTGTAGATTAGTAAACACAAAAGAAGCAGTCACTCTAATACTGATTGCCTGAATGCAGATTGTGCATAGATTTTATCTCCAGGAGGATTATTAATGCGTTATGAATTCTTAGGAGAGGCAAAATGAAGCTAATGAGCATTACTCACTCTGTAGGTGAAGTTTCAGATAACAAAGTGACTATACGTTCAAATCCCAAATGTCCTCCACCTCGAACAAGTACTCAAACCACAGGTGGTCAGGCCTTCTGGGTTATTCCATGCTATTTCGCTTCATTTAGTTCATTGTGAAAAACATTGAAAAACTTTGATTTTTCCTCTCAATACATAACTTTGAATGTTTTGAACCCTTTAAGTTTTGCAAGAGAGGAAAACTCAACTTTCATGATAAGTTGCTGTGTCAGACCTTCTGACAAGCATATTTTCATGCTGGGTTGCAACAGTGTCGAAGACTAAAAAAATAACTGCTTCTGAATTCTTCATGAGGAGATTTATTAAAATGAAGAAGCTACTCTCACATTAGACTTTGGCTCTTGCACATTAATCTTCAGCATGCATATGTATTTTTTTTCAGTGTTCCTCTGTTTTAGTTAGTGGACATTCCAGAATCAATCAATACTGATTTGTGGCTGATTGCAGAAACTATCACATCTGAAATAAGCTCGAAAGTATCATACAAGATTAATTGTGTCATGAAAGTGTTTAATACTGTATGGAGTTATCAATGCAGCATACGGACACTGTAAAATTTACAGCTAATTGATCTCTTTGCAACAATACCATTAAAACTGTCATGTCAATCTTTTATGCAATTCCTCACACATAGATGTAATGAGGAGGGACAGAGAATCCAGTGTAGCTCCAAGTGCTACCTCTCACATATCCATAACACAGGGAAGAACAACACTATTCAATGACTCTGAGAAAGGCTTGCTGAAGTGCCAGGAGGACACTTGTCTCATGACACAAGCAATCAAGTGGCATGTATGAAACAGCCTTAGGGAAGATGAGAAGCTGCACACCTGGTTTCTGTTATGGAAACATATTCTAAAGGCCCACTGTGACATATAAAGCTCTCCAAACAGTCTTGCTGCCCAAGTGTTATTTCTTGATAAGGCTGTACCGTGCTCAAAAACCAGAATTACAGTGCTTTGAAAGTATGTAAACCATGGAAATGGAAGATTATCAGAGTCCAGAGCCATTTGTGCAAGGAACCAGGCTCTGTTTAATCCCTGGGGTGACTCAAAGTTTAATGACTGAACTGTGCTTGAGATCAGGCTGAAATACCACTGGCAAATTAGGCTGGCTAAGAGAAATATCAGAGAGGAGGCTGGGTCACTCTCTCCTACTTCTGCTCTGTTCAGAATATGCAGTATCTCAACAAAAAGCAAACAGGAGGGATACCAATACCATATAAAAATCTAAATTGAAATTAGCAGTATGAATTCAGAAATAGAGCAACCACAGTTGCGGTACTCCAGTCCCCAGCAGGATGGATTCAGGTTTACTCAGGTACCTATTAGCACAGTTTTGTTCTACTGCTTAGCTTTTGTCTTACTGTTGATCACAATGACAAGAATGGAGCCCATTCAATCTGGTATTTTATGTGTTTCTGTGTAAAGTGTTGAGAAATAGAACTGAAGGAAAAGGGTTTCTCCATGTAACTGCAGAAGTTCTTGAGACCGCTCTGTCTGTTTTCTGCCAGTATCTACTGTAAAATGGGAGCCAAGTCATTATGACAAATCAGCAATTAGCATTTTAGCTAACATATACTGGGTCTGGTTTTATAACCTTGTCTGTGGGCGCTGCTGGAGAAGTGTCCTGAGCTAGACGGAGGCGTAGATTCTCCCACCACGGATGTTCTTAAATTATTCCATACAGATAAATACTTGAAGGATGCAAGAATGAGGGAAAGTGGAAACAGTCAAGACATTTCCATATCCTGGAAATTCCCAGTTCCTCAGACACTTTAATTAGTAGCTGACTGTTTGTTACACAGATCTATATCTTGTCCAGTGAATAGCCCAATGCATCAAAGAATCTTAAACATGACTTACAGTCACTGATTTCATACATTATACTGAATATAACTTGGGCAGCTTCCAGTACTCATCTCAGTGTATCAATTGGTATTCTGATGCATGTAATATAAGCAGTAGCTAAAACTGTAACTTTCTTTGCAGCCTTTGAACTGTTTATGAGATATGATCCTGCTCATTTATGGACTTTTTAATTGCTGCATTAAATTGAAAAAGTTAGGAAAATCTGGCTGTCAGGAAGACCAAATGGCCATCAGTTCATTTGCTCTCAAAGAAGCTTTTATGATGGCCTTTTTCTGTGTAAATCTCTAGCGCCCTTTCCAAAATTATGGTCAGTGGCAAAAATCAGAGTGATACCAATGATTTAGATGGCCAGAAAAGTTGTCAAAAGTATAGGACACTGATTTAGGAGGTAAAAGGTTTCAATTTTATTTCCATCATCTACACATTCTCAGAGAGTTACTCTCTTTTGTTTTCTCTTCCATAAATGCTATACTTGAAAACCTTCACAAAACTTTCCATTTTACAATCAGCTCAATATCTTTTAATAATTTCACAATATTCACATCTAGATTTGTTTGTGGGTTTGTTTTGTTTTGTTTTTTTTTTTATATTAACACAGGTTTTGCTTTCTCTGGGAATTCTAGAACTAACATCATTGGCATAGCAAGGCCTGCCACTGCACAATTTTATGTTTAGGCTATGTTTCCGTTCTCAGATCTTTGGTCTTTTGGAGCAGTAGCTTTAGAAATACTGAGCATAAATCTTGATGCAGTCTACCATGAAAAGTCTTTTACACTGCAGTTAATTAAAGAAGTTTAAACTGTACTTCTCCTTCCTCTGGCATTGAGCCTACTCAGTAATTCAAGCAGCAGATTCCCTAAATACAAGAGGAGGGTAGCTGAAGTCTGTGTTCTCACCATTTAAATTCATTTTTCATGCTGCATGTATCTTGTAACAATCTGGACTTTTTAAATGATGCAAACATCTAGAGATCCTCAGACCCCATTCTTCCCCACGCTCCTTAATGTCAACATCATATATAGGGGAGGTGTGGTGTTTTCATTATGTAGGTAAGATTTAATGATCATTTCTACTGACATTTCTATTGCTTTTCTGGAATGACTACTGTGAGTAAACAGTCTTTTGTTCTCCTTTTCAGCAGCAACCTTACAGACTCAGTGTTCTACTTCTCCAGCGTAAATGTAATTTATGAGAAAAACCTGGCCTAATCTGACTTGCTGTTTTCTTCACTTCATTGGCATAGTGACTTGCCAAGTAGCTTACATTTTACTTGAATACAGCTGGCAAAGCACAGCCACCTTTGCATCATTACCATGAATGCATGTAGTGATCTCACATGTACCAGTCTCTGCTTCAAAACTTGTGGGTGAATAGAGGTAATTTATCCCAAACCTTTCTGTGTCAGTGATTGCCTAATTTACAGTGGATCTATGCATCAGCAGCTCTCTTTCACTTGAGCACAGTTATAGACTATCCAGCACTTTAAGAAATCAAAGGTGTCTTCTATTACCCTCTGAATTCCGATTTAATTTGCAGCATCTACATTGCACCATTAAATGAAAGATTTCATGGCAGGAGAGTATGAATAAAAGTAAATGCGTCTTAAAAGCTGTGGGAGTTCGGTAAATTCCTCTAATATTTTGTCTGTACCATGTATTTACCTTCTGGATTTAGGACTTTGCATATACTGGCACTAAAATTCCTCTCGCATTTGATAACAACCATGCTTATACCCTCTCAGTTAATTTGTTACTAACTACCCCCAGTATATTTAATATCTACTCAAGCTAGTATAGACAATATTTCATCAAAAGCAAAAATTATCTACTCTGAGTATCGACACAGTAGTCTCAGATACAGACATCAACTTGCTCTTCTTTTCCAATTTTAAGGATCTTTTTCAGTTCAGTAGCAAAGAGGCCCACAATATTCTGATGCTGGAGGTGACATACCTTCACTAAAACATTACATTGATGTCTTGAACTGCTCTGAATATTAATGAGTTTGAGAACCTTTGTTTAAAAGAAGTTTTATTAACTCCACTGACCTGGTCAAAATACAAAGGGAATAATTCTGTCCTGTCTAAAGCCCTGAGTAAGTGCATCACTCTCCCTGTTCCTGCACAAGATTTAGCTGACATCAGCTGTACTGTCCTACCTGTGGAGCCAACTTATATCATTAGTTCAATAAACTTCATCTTACTGTCTTAAAACTTTGTGCAATCATCTACTCCAGAATGCTATTCCCTTAAAGCAACCACAAGTTGGTAGACTATAGAGCAAGACATGTAACCTCAGTAATTCCTCACCAAACACCAAGCTATTGCATTAGGGAATACTATGCAATGCAGTGCAATATGAAATAAATTTCTCAAAGAAAATAAATTATGTCATTCAAGAGGAGCACTCATAAAGATACATTTACATGGCATCCTTAGCAGCGCCCCTCTCCCAGGAACTCTTCCAGCCCCTGTGCTGAATTTTCAATATGACCACAATGCCATGACTCTCACCACCAGCTATTATGCCTAGAATGATTCTTAGGGATGTTTTCTATAAAAAATGCATGACAAAAATGTTTATTCATGTTTCTCATAGCCCATTTCATCTGCACTGACATGCTAGAAGCATTTTTTGTAGCTAGGTAGACCTTTCCTGTCACTTCAAAGGCTGAGAAGACTGTGGAGACATCACCTGCCATATGAACACAGCAATTCCACATGTGCACAGTGCTTTCAGGTGACTTGACAACAAAACACTGCAGATCCCCTAGAAATACAGGATATAGTCTGAAAACTCCACTGCACTGCTGATTTTCTTCTTTCTCCATGCCACCCAACTCCATTGTAAAGTCTGCTCCATGTTTCACCCTGCTCCATTGTGGAGCCAGGGAAGTTTCTTGTCCTTTCTACTTTCATTAGGAAGGTTCTGCTCCAAATTCTCCTCTTCTTTCATGTATTTCAACCCTGAATTTAAGAGCAATTGTGTGTTCATCTTCCTATGTCATTTCCAAACTTCAAGTGCTTAAACGTATTTGTACAAAGCATCAATGTCATCCTTATCAGAACCTTGAGTTTTGTATCAGTAAATTTCATGCTACTTCTGGTCCTCAAAATCACCCATTCCCTCCTCTGCCCTCCCTCTGTGCTAAGGATAGAAGGACAAGTTTCTAGGATCAGTAATTTTCCTTACTATATTTTTGAGCTCATTTTCCATTCAATTTAGGTCTTTAATATTCTCCCCATAAGTATTTGTATCAAACTCTTAGTGGTACTGACATCAGACTCATGAACCCACAGTTAATTGGATGACATCCCTTCGAGCTTTCAAACATTTGTATCAGTTGCTATTTTGCAGGAATAAATTGCTATTTCTCCCATCCTTTCCCCCAGCTTCTGTTTCCATGTTCCTTCCTCTGAGATAGACACCATACTGTTCTCCCAGCTTCTGGGCACTCTGTCATGGTTGCCAAGCTGAAATATTACAGTCTGATGACTGTAGCATTTGCTTCCCAATAAATGTGTGGAAAGTGAAAGCATCACATAATGTCTAAATCTTTATCAAATACATTCCTCCAGTAGTAGTGAGAACGCTCCAAATTTAACTCAGGAGTTTCCCTGAACTTACAGTGTCTTTTACAAAATTTCCCCAAAGTGATCTGAGTGAAAGCAATTTTATTTTCCATGACAATGACTTCCTATTCCTTTATTGTCCACTACATTTTTAACTTTTATATATTCCTATTTCATGATGTTTGCCATTATCCCTATCTTTCATGAACAGCTAATATCTTTCAATAGCGGTACTGCAGTTAAGAAAGCTACTCTGATGTGTTTTTCTGTTATTTATCTCTCAAATATTTTAATTATTTTCATGATGGGCTGACATCAGCTCACAAATTATCTCTGCTGAAATTAGATTCAGAATTTACCAGACTACGACTCTTGTCAATATTTATGCTTTCTTCTTTGCAGAAAGAGAAAAGCATTAGAAGAAGAAACATCACAAGAACAAATAGTGTCTTTTAAGCAAATACAAATCAGAAAACAATTCTTATGGAGGTTATGGCAAAGGCAAACCAAGTACTTTATAAAAACATTTGAATACTCAAGTCAAAGTCATTTTCTGACACTGAACATTCAGCTCTCCTGAGATGGTTATTAAAAGGTTTATACTAATTTATCTATCAACCCATCCTCTACAGTCAAAGTGGGACAGACAATATTCAGAAAGTAAATAATAAATGTTTTCCAAATTAATATATCAGGGAAAATATATACATAATCTATAAAGTGCATTTGAATTTATAAAAGTTGGTAAGCAGCATCAGTATCAGCATGTAGAAACCTGTAAGGAGTTGATAGTCCAGAAGTATTCTCTGAAATCCTACATTCAGGTTTGGATTCTGTCCTCAAAACCAGGCATGAAATTAAATCATTCCAGGGGGCACACAGAGCTTTTTTCTTCCAATATTCACTGAATAACAGTGCATGTTTTACCATATACTACCTTAGTAATTCGTGCTTTCCTATTTAATTTGAGGAAACGCAGTTTTCATCTTAAAAAAGCCCCAAACCAAAAGCCAAGTAAAAACCCTTACTTGGAACAATTAGCTCAATTTCTTCTGACATGGCAGTTCCCAGCACATTGGATGCAAAGCAACGATATTTCCCTTGAAAATTGGTGATGATTCCACGGTTTTGAATCACAAATGTTCCAGAGTTGTTAGTTGCAACTATCCTTGGGTCAGATAACAAATCAAATGGTTTTCCATCCTTAGTCCAGTTAAAGCTGAAAAACAAGACCAGTGTTACACAAGACTGGCCACAGAACAGGGAGCACTATGGTACAAAACTAGTGGTTAATAGGGATCCAAAAGTGTACTATTAAAACAAAACAAAAAACTTTGATGTAGGAGAGAGTTAAATGGCAAAATAACCACTGTGCTACCATAAGTTGTGGTAGCTATTGGGCATGTCTCTCCTATCAGGCACTTTACTTTTGGATAATTGACTGTGACGTGAAATAAACACAAAGCTTAAGGCAAGGACAATAAATGAGAGAGGCCATCTGTGAAAGCAAGAGCACAGAGTGAAAAGAACTATATGTCTACAAAAAAGCTGTGTCTGTAGAAGAGGTGGTACTTCTGACTGGCAAGGATTGACAGGAGCTTTTCTCACTATCTACAGGAGATATGGTCGAAACAAGGAGAAACCGAGATGACTCAACTGAGTTTCTCCTGGTCTTGACACAGAATCAGTTGTAGTTTTGATGATACTAGCGTGACTTTGATTAATGCTGAAGGCTTGGTCATAGTTTATGTATCTGAAAGTCTTAGATGGATTGAAATAAGGCTGAAGTGACTAAAATCAGAGACAGTTGGAAATTAGACTATTACATGTATCTATGGAAGATGTACATTTTTCAATATTTTGCCATGTTTAAGAGAAAAAAAAGTCAACAGAAATGTATGTTTTGGTACTTCACTAATACTGGTAAAACTGCCTTCCTGCAGTATGGAAGGGAATATGGGTTCCTATTGCCTAACCCATACATTTAAATATACTGGAAAACTTTCATTAATCCACTGATAAACAGTGAAACAAAGGAAATTTGTTATCATGCTACAAATCTCCATTCAGAGTTCAAGTAAACATGCTCAAATAATCTTGATATAAAATAACAATTGTCTTTTTAAATCAAGTTTAAATCATGCTGAAGGTAAAGAAGGGAAAGATCAGAGTAAAAATAACATGCAAGCCAGCTATTAATTTAGCCCATGCACCATCCAGTGAGGAAAGCCTCAGGAGAAGCTTTTACTGTGTTATTACATTTTTGCTAATCACATTTTCATTAAGAAATTTTCCTTTTCACATTGGCGTAAAATATGTAAAGCTTATCTTTGGATATTTGTTTGAATAACTCCTTATGTGTATATTTGTAACATCACCATGGCCATGATGATGCTAGGTGCAGACAAGGTATCAGATAAAATGCAAATGTGATCTTTGAATACACAGTTTAATGTGCTTGGTATTTTTAGGGTTGCTGTGGAAAAGGCAGAACAGCTGGGACCCTTTGATTACCATTACACATCTCCTATCTTTTGCAACACAGCCCAGACGAGCCTTTTTAAATCAGACAGTGAACTCAGCACATGCAAGGAACATCTCCCAACAAGAAAAAGACATGTTGATGTCTATTCACAGAGTGAGTGGAAGTGATGGAGCAATAAAAGCTGAATGGCCTAAATGGAAACCCAAACCTTAACCTTGTCTTACAGTGATGAGCAGGTTACTGTACATCAGCTATTTCTCCCCTTCTCAAAACCACACTGATGTTTGGCAAAGGTTACAAGCAAATTCAATTTCTGCTTGCTTCTCTGGGTGAAAGCAGTACTCACATGGGCTGTGGGTTTCCTCTAGCTTCACATTTAATTGTAAAGTCCTCATCAAAGGGGTAGGCAACCTGGGTGTGGGATTGCTCCGTGATTGTTGGAAGCTGTGCAACTGAACACAAAGAAGTAGCAGGTTAAAACAACATCCAAGCAAAGCTATGCTCTGCTCAGGTCATTTCTTAGAAAGATTTAATGTCAGGATTGCCTTACACCTGCAGAGTGAGGAATTGCCAACACTCTCTGTTCCCCAGACTGAACACTGTTATTGCTCCGACAGCCAGAGGAAAGCTTGATGACACTGACTGCACCCAGCCAGCCACTCACAGGCATCAACTGCACACACTTCCATGTACAACCAACTCATTCAGGGCAGAGGAGAGCTGTGGCAACACTAAGCTAACATTAAAGCATGGGTGTGTGGAATGGTAAATTTATTCAGTGGTGAAGTCAGTAACTGGCTTTTCAATCCAAACAGATACACACACATGAAGTAGCAAATTGCTATGTCCACCCTGGATAAAATTGCCAGGAAATCTATGGACTCAAAAGATGACTTAATGTCCCCTCTAGGGTACAGCAGTTATCAGTGACATGGTAACACAATGATGTTTCAATAGCTTTTTTTTTTAGAGGAATGTGTTGAGAACGTCTGTGTAACAGAGGAATATGAGGGAAGATGCTCCCCACAGTGGAGCTGGGGATAATAGGATCATCACATTGCTATAAACAGCCAGGAAGAAAATTAACATGCTCATTGGTTTCTCTTTTAAGTCCAGGAAGCTCAAAGCTGGAGCAAAACGTGGTGCCTTGCCATGCCATGTAGTCTCAAAGCTGAACAATTCCAAGCCCACCAGCTTCACTGATCAGACATAATTCCTTTTTATTAAAATATAAAACGCTTCATTAAAGCAAATTAAGAGCTAGGTGGTTCCCCTGTGTAGGTACATAAAAGCAGTGGATGCCCAGACAGTTTGTCCTGCACTTTACAGTCACAGCTCCACTTTTACCTTATTTAAACACAAAGAGCCACTGCTGTACTTTCCTCCAAAAAACACCTTCTACTTCCAAATGCTGATAACCAAATTTGGATAGCTTTAAAAAATATCCTATAACACTGCTTGATTGATTCTCCTTTGCAGCCAGGGACATTGGCAGACTCTGGAGTGCTAACAGCTCACAGCAGGTCCACATGATGCCCTGCAACTGGCCTGTATCCTATTCTGAGGCTACAGTACCCAAAGCACTGCAAAGAGCCTACATGTCTTTTTACTTAGGTTTATTTATTTATTTCCCCCCACTGTAATTCATAAAATCAATAGAGTTTTACTTTGCTGGGTTTCTCCCCCACCCCCTAAAAAAATCAAACTATAGCTTGCAATCCTCCTGGTCCACTTACGTTTGAAAAATGCAAAGCCTGGGAGGTCTGGGCTCTACTCCAGGCAGTGGGGTCCACTGGTGTTCATTTTATTGCCCCTTATGAGCCTCATCCCATATTTTACATGTGTCCTAAAACCACACCAACCGTGTAAAACAGGCAGTTTGAATGCATTCACAGCCAGAGAGGGATAAAGGAGATGCTCCCCAGGGTGGTATGTAGGCGTAGGAAATACTTCTCTGGGGACTAACATATGCCTTGAGACATACACCTGCTCCTTTTTCAGACTTAACAGCAGGCTACAAGACAAGTAAGGGCATAGGTACCTCACAGAAGCTTCAGGGAGATTCAGAGCCAAAATGAGGAATTTATGTGAAGGATAAAATCAGTCCCTCAGAGCTAAAGGCTGCATTGGATTGCAAACACCAGATATATGATAGTAGGCAAGTTTGCTGCTACATTTACAGAACTATAGAATCATGGAATTTATGATTCTATGATTCTATTCATTCATAGAATCGTGTTTGGGTTGGAAGGGACCTTAAAGCTTCCAATCCCCTGCCATAGGCAGGGACACCTTCCACTAGAGCAGCTTGCTTCGAGACCCTGTGTCCAACCTGGCCTTGAACACTGACAGGGATGGTGCAGCCACAGCTTCTCTGGGCACCCTGTGCCAGTGCCTCAGCACCCTCACAGGGAAGAATTTCTTCCTAACGTCTAATCTAAATCTACCCTCTGCCAGCTTGAAGCCAATCCCCCTTGTGGGTGGACACCTTAAACCTAGGTCATCACTTGTCCTGCAGGCTTGTAGGCATAACCTAGCATAACCTAATCGAAACTATTTCTATTCTATTCTAGTCTAATGTAGTCCATTCAGTTCCATTCCTTTCTGTTCCATTTTATTCCACAGAGTTCCATTCTATTTCATTCTATTCCATTCCTCTCCATTCCATTTCCTATGCTCACCCTAAGTTGAATAACAATGAGACTGTTCTTTCCCTGTCCGAAAACACTTTCAAGGACACAAATCACAAAGCATAAAAGTTGAAACAGGATTTTATTATATGATTCTGTTTTATGTTGGTTTTGTAACTTTTAGTTTATGTTACATTATGTTATTTTATGGGATTTTGTTGTTTGTTTTGGGCTGCGTTTTTTACACTGTTTCAGAGCTGATGTTCATAAGCACATATGTAGCCAGGAGAAGACTGGTGCATTCATCATCTTAGCTTGAAGAAAAAACTCCTCCAGTCTGTGAAAGGAAAGCCAAGAATCATGGAAAGCAACAGTAGGAAGACAGGCCAAGCAGTCACTGTCTCCTGAAGAATGAGAACCAGAAACATGAGCATCAAGATCAACCACACACAAATGTTCAAGAATACCATGAGGTATTTCCCAAAGCATGACACCTACTGATGACAAGTTCACAACTTCTAACACTTGTTCAGAGGCTGTACTTCCTGGCCAGGAGTAAATGAAAATTGCTCTCCTGCCTGCCCGGTGATGGTGTTGCACATGGAGAGTTGGAAAGTGGCAGCTGTTGATGTGGCAGCAAATCTGAAGCCCTTCCAAGCACAGGCTGCTTTGTGCAAGCAAGAACCCACTGGGAAATGGAGCCAAGGGAAGAGCAGAGCTTGCTTTTGCTCTGAGCTTGCACTGAGTGATGGAGCCAGAGAGCACCAGTGACTGCTGTATTGCTGGGTGGTGACATGGAATTGAGAGGCATAGAATGGAATGGAGAGGCATAGAATAGAATGGAAATAGAATGGAACGGAATAGAATGCAATGCAATACAATGAAATATGAATCACTGGGGATGCCGGGCTCTTATTGAACAGGATGTTTAAACAAAGAGTGAGCATGTCCACCTAAACAGGTCCAAAAAAAGTAGCTTACATTTTTATCACATCTGAATTTCCCAAAAGCCATGTTCTGGCAGAATTAAATCCAAAATGGAACAACTGAAAAGGAGGATTTAATATTTTTTTCTTCAGTGAAAGATTAAAAAAAAAAGAAAGAAAGGATACCAAAACAAAACATCAGTGTGTTCAGTAAAATAGCTACAACTCACCTGATAATGGTATTTCAATAGCTGCTGCCAAACTCAATAGAAAGAAAAACAGGCATATGGTGATCCCTTTTGTGCTTAATAGCATCTTCATCACTCTTCTGTAAACAGGGAGTCCAAACAGAATGAGAGATAACTTATGCTTTCTCTCACCGTCACTTCAAATCAGATGTAAGGATGTGAAATTGAAAGTCTAGTGAGGGGAAGAAAGAACCACATTAGCTTGCAATATTAACTTGCTTCTAACAGGGTTACCAACTTATATCAATGCTTCAGGATTTGCAGCTAAATTGCAAAACTGCACTGAGTGGTACAATTTCCTCTTCTCTCTCCCCACCCCCTGGCTTCAGGAAAGTCCTCTATTACATTTCTGACAAAAAAAAATAAAATACATGCACAAAAGTAAAATCCATTATAGCACCAAAGTATAATTATTTTGTGCTTTGCAATTAGAAGTAGAGATGGTTTAAAAGATGGCCTATTTGTAATCATTCCACTTCATAAATTTTTCTAATGACAGCTGTGTAAGTTGGAAAATAATGTAATACATCTAATGAGAGAAATTCGGTATACTAATGACCTTGTTCATAAATTTTATGTCTTTCATCTTTCATTTATGTTTAAAAAAGGACACAATTTAGTTCATTAATAAGGACCAGAACATGAAACCTTTGCTTTTCTTTATAATCTCAGAACTGCTATACATAGATTTTACACATTATACATCCTTAGATTCTACATTACCAAGAAAAATGTCAGGTGCCTGCCAAAACCAGATATATTCAGCTCTAATGAGCATTTAAGTGTAATTCACAGAGCAGCAAAGGAGAGAGACCTGTACAGATGTGGGTGTATGGAGGATTTCAGTCATCAGCATCATTCACAGTATCTCAGCAATATATTAACCAGTATAAGACATGTTTTGTACCTGTACATTTTCTAACAAATAAGGCTTAAGGGACATCAGTCTCAAGAGAATTTAGACCTTGGTTGCCAAGACAGTTTTGCAAGAAAAATTTTCAGAGCATGGCTACTCTGCTGGAGATAAGGACCAGCCCACATGGCACAGCAAGCTCTGACTCAAGTCACCAGGCAAAGGTGTATGACCATGGCAATGTATTTCTAGACTAAGCCTGGCTCACACACAGTGCTTGTATCTTTGCACATACCACTCGGTTAATCCCTGGATCAGAAAAGCAATCCCCAGATCACTGAGAGCAGTTGGCATGCGAGGACAGGCAGGAGGTGTGACCTGGGTAGCGCACTGGGGACGCTCGCCCTTGCCCTGCACAGCTGGCTGCAGCTGGAGCAGAGACAGCACCGAGCCATGAAGCCCACACACTCTGGTCTGTAAAGTTTTGCTCCTTATGGTTGGCTTGCTGGACCTCTACACACAGGCACAAAGCAGAGATTTCCCTTTTGCCCTTCATGCTCCTTCTTGCATTGGCTCTCAGAGAGGAGCAACAGGTTGTGCTGTGGCCCGCTCTGCAGAGGATTAGCAGGATAATTTCTCTTCACATGGTCACCAGTTCATGAAAGCTTCCTGGAAGTTAACGTCTTTGAAACCAAAATCCTTGGGTGGAGATTGAAATTGGCCAACGAGGGGACAAGAGACAGACACCATAATCACATAAGCCTCATTTGTTTAGAAATGAGGCTAAAAACCAGATGTCTTATAAGTATCTCAGGCAGTGAGTATTCGCTGATGGAAGAAGCTGACTAATCTGCTTAGTGCCTCACTCTGCAGAGGGGGGTGGCACAGAGGGACACTGGAGGGGACAGGGACCCACTGGCTGAGCTGGCACCTCAGGCAGCTGGGGATCTGGGTGCAAATCAGGCAGAATCAGGCAACATCATTAAGTTCTGTTTTGTGGTAGAAGAGATTTCCCTCATTTTAATTTCTCCTAGCTCTAACTTGCAAGCAGTAAACATTTCCAAATCTCAGCCCAATAAAATCCAGGCTGTGTCACAGCGTGGGGAGTACACACAACCCACAGCAGCACCGGGCAGCAGGTACCTGATGGCTGCTCTACTTCTGTCACTGCAGACTGGGCTCTCCTCCCCTGCCTTACCTGGTGCTGGCAGACGCTGAGTTCCAAATCTGTCTGTGTCACCGATGGTAAAACAGATGCTCTGACAGCAAACCCTTTAGCCACACAACTGCAATTTAGGCTCATAAAAATCTGACCAGTGCTGCTGCTTGCAAACAGTGCACTAGTGGCAGTGAAGCCCTCTTCTCTGTCTGCTGACAGCTCCAGGTACAGAGCAACCCATGTCAGGATTCCAACCAGAGGAAGGGGAGGTAAGATTACAGGTGTGCAGCTTGTTAAGATTGCAGACTGTCTAGTGGGAAGCTTCTTTATATGTGAATGTTACAAAGCACTGTATAGATTCAGATTAAATTCAAGGAAAAAAATAGGACAACAGCTTGATTCCTTAACCAAACCCATTAGCTCACACTTTTTTCCTTTTTTTTTAATAAAGTGGCAGGGAGCAAAGAAATGTACCAAATAAAAGGATATCTTTTATCATGTTGTACGGCACGACTTGCCTTTGCAGGCTGCTGTAATTAGTTGGTCTGTCTAGCGCCTTGCTCTTTTTCCCTGTGTTGAATACTAATGCAGGGGTCTGACAGCACCAGCATTTGGAAGCAGCGAGCACTTGGGGCCCAGTGGTGCTAGACTTGTACACAGCAATCAGATACTTCCAAAGGCCACTTCGAAATGTCCCTGCAGCAGCATTTAACCTCTGCTGTTTTATTCTATGGCAGTTTCCATGAGGTACAGTCTCAGGGTGACCTGAATTGAGCAACAGTATCTTTGCAGAGGTATTTACCTAGTGATAACTATCCAGCAAGATAAGCCTCCTGTTCATATGTTATATATATTACTCCTAAGGGAGTAGCAGAGGTGTTATCCTGCTGTGCTGGTTGCAACAGCAGTTATTATGGAAGTCTAACACCTAACACACATCACCCTGTACGTGCCCCACTCAGCCAGTTGGTCTTCTATGCCCTGTTCTGGACAGTGATGGTCCTCACCAGACAGACAGGTGAGACATACATCATCCCTGCATGGAGACCTGTGTCAAACAATTAACCTTATTTAAGGTGATGTATAGACAGGCTTGCCAAGCGCTAATGTTCAGTATGGCTGTCACGTGTTTGGCTGTCCTACCAAGCCTCAGGCCCACAGCTCAGCTGAAACTGCAGAGTCCTTGATTAAATCACCAGCCTTCCCTCTCATCTCCAGCATCCAAACAACCCTGAGCCCCTTCCTAAATGAGTAATATCAGATATCCTCCAGACACCCCATCCATCCCAGCCTTAAACGCAGCCACGTACCCAAACTTCAGGCAGCATGGTCTTTCTCTCCTATGATGATTCAACTCCAAACCAAAAGTTCTCATCTTGTGCCAGTTCCTAGCAAATGAACAATTTAGCTGCTTAAGTAATTTGGAGAAGAGAATGAGGTAGCTGTGCAAACACTTGGCAGCTACAGGCAGGTTTCGGTCTCGCTGGTGCCCAAACACAATGCTCTTGTAGTGTCTAGTAAGTGCCAATAAGCAACGTGCAAAATCTTGACCTTGGTAAGAACATCAGTCCTGCCTTCGGAGCCAGTGTGCTGGATGAGACACAGAGCTTGCTGTGGACCCCCACTTTTTCCCAGGAATTCTATATTCTCCTTTGTTCTCAATGAGGCATTGGCTCGTTGGCTGCAGCATCCCTTGCGCCAGGGAGGGGGGGGGGGGGGGGGGGGGGGGGAAGATTACCAAAGAAAACCTTTCCTCAGCACAATGAATGAACATGTATTGCTAAAGCATATTACATTTACAGTCCCTCCTCTTCCTTTTTCTTTTCCCCCTCCTTTCTCTATTTCTATCTTTATGTTCCCTTTTCTCTGCCTCAGGCTTAAGCCAAGTAATTTGAATTCACTGCAAATACTTATCTGTAGTTCCTTACCTGCAATTCATTATTTACTGTGCTGTTCACTTAATAGTAAATACTGATTGCTCTAAAGGACAGCTCATTTGTTTGTTTAATGGTCTGCCTTTAACTTACAGTTAACAAATCTTTCAAAATATCACTATTCTAAAAAGCAATGCAGTTCCAGATTCTTTTATTGTATACCCTTGCTTCCAGAAGTATGTAATAAAAATATTGGACAACTAAACAAGAAAAAAAAATTAGATTTCCATTTATTTCATCAACCTAGTGAACAATTTTCCCTACATGTAATTACTACATTAAAATTGCTCATAAATAGTAGCAGGATGACAGCCAAAATTCCCAGATTACTGGTCTACTGCTTCCAAGAGAAATTATATTGCAGTACTAAACATGGCATCAACCACGGCTATTTGTTTCCCTTGCAAAATATGTAAGATTTGGTCTTTGTATAAGTCCCGTACAGCACAAATATTCATGAAAGTACTGGATTCCCACAGTTTAATACTGGTACATTGCTGGGCTGACCTTTTCATTAGCTAGAATCAGATTTAATTTTTCAGTGACATATATGTGACAGGATTGTTAAATAAAAGCCATTGGTAATTAGAAATCACAGCCTTCGGTGTGGCCCCAGTTAGAGAATAATAGAACAAAACTCTGGAAAAAAATTACTTCCTGGCATGAGAAATAAAAATTGGGTTATTTAATTACACCTTACACTGAAAATTAAGTGACTATATCAGACAGGTGCTTAATTAAGTGCTCTAATTTTTTCTCTATTATAATCACAGAAGCAAACAATCCTAAACACAGTGGAAACCACCATCCCTACACTGTTTGTAGCTGAAGTTCAGCCTGGAACCAGCTGAGGAGGTGCCTCTTACCCACATATTCCTCTGAAGATGAGCTTCTTGAAGCTCTATCACTTTTGAAGGTCTCTTTGGTGAGGTGTTGAGAAGATGACACTCAACCAAAAATCATAGTGAGCAAACCCGGCTGCTGAGGAATTTGAGTGTGAAAAGCAGCAGGGATGCTCCACCTGCCTCTTCCTGCCCTTGCTACTCCCTGGTTCAGGGGACGTTGCAGATGACACCATTTTGATGACTTTACTCAGACTTTACTTTTGATGAACTTTACTCAGAAAGTGTCCATCTCCACCCCAATGAACCTCTATGCCCATTTCTCTCTTCCCCTGCACAGGCTTTCACAAAATGGGTGACAAAAAGCTTGTGAGGCAAGGAAATGGTCAAATTTCATGGAAAAAGGGTAAACTGGCCCCACAGCAGCTCCCAGCAGAGGGGGCATGGTCCATAGGGGTACAGGCAGAGCAGCAGAGAGCACACAGAATCAATCACCTTTGTGTTTTTCCATGCCACAGGTAAGAACAGCTGCCTACTTGGCTAATTAGCTAAGAAAGGTTAAAATTTATGCAAGTAAAACCTTAAATATAATGTTACAGCAATAGTATTAATGCAGTCATAGTTCTTTTATTTTTCCCTAAACCCTCCCCTCCCTCTCCCCACATGCAGAGTCACTCATGTGTTTGGAAAAGATCAGAAGGAATATTTATAAGGTCCAGATTTTACTTCAGGTGTCAAAGTTATACATAGCTTTTCCCTAAAAGCTTTCTGACATCTCAGTGTTAGTACCAGGGAGAAGATAACCTTCACTTGACTCTATCCCTATCACCTATTTTTGGATGTTGTCAGTTCCCAGAAAAGCAGCCCAGATGCATATGCTGGAGGTGATTATAATAATCATCCAAATTAAAGAGATGTTCTTCCTTCCATGGTAAAGTATTTCCAAATAGACTGTAGCACATCAGCATGAAGATTTTATTTTTAGATGCAATTCCACTCTCAGGAGATTTAGTTAGAGAAGTCTATGCATTAAGCATCTTGCCAAGGACTTCAGAAACATTATTGGACAACACATGTAAAGTAAAATTTTCAGTGCAGTAAAACAACTTCAACATTATTTCACAAAATTTGTGTTTCAAACCTGATTGCAACTATTTTGCCTTCCCAATTCTGTAATCCATCAGTCTTTCAGTTCCTCAAGCCACAAGGAAACCTCAAAAAATGTGATAGAATGAATATAAATAATAAAGAAATATGTACACAAGGCTGTGGAATGTTCTACTGCAGCACAAGCAGTAGTAAAACATTCAAGTCAACGAACAGTTTAAGTATTAGAATTAATTTCCCTGGAGAAGACTTTAAGAAGTAAGTAGAGATTTTGGGAGCCCAGCCTGTCAGGTCCTGGGTTTCTGGAAGAAAAGTCACCTTTGAATGGTCAGGGCATCTCCCTTTCTGGGCAGACACAGCAGAGTCATGGCTGCTACCGGTCCCTGAGCCAGTGGTCTGCTCTCCCCCAGCTGTCACTGACATCTCAGTCTCATGTTTGTGGGGTAACTCAGTGGATGCTGCTTCTGCCTAAGATCTACTCTGAGCTGAGCTAAAGCTGAAAAGGTGTACGAGCATCTTCCGTTCCATGTGCCTGGCCATGGGAGAATGCATCTGTCATCAACTGTCTGGTTTTGCAAATGCTGCCTATCTACTCCCAGCTGTTCCCAATAAACTCCTAAAATGAAATCTCCCTTAAGCCTCAGTAGATCACATCCTGTGCTCTCAAATCATTCAAAACCTGACTATAAACGGTTAATGATCTCTCTTGGTCATCACTCTGCCCATATAATGGCACAGCACCTAACAGATTTGATTTGTTTCATACATCAAGTAGCTGAAGCACTTTATCATTACATCACAGATCACATTTCTTAAAGCCTTGCATATCTTTTGCACACATACAATGACTGAAAACTAAAGAAATGTGGTTTGTAATCAATGCAAATTATCTGCTTGCTGGCAACTGTCTGTTGACATTTGCCAATGTGATTGTTCTCCCTAGGATCTAGAGGCGCTGCTGCCAAAAAATGTGAGGTCTTCAGGTTTTCCTAAGAAAATAAGCAAAATGGATTCGCTATTGTCATTTCACCAATACAAGTCATACAAATTAGATTATCTCAATGCTTTTTTGCCTTTTCTTTATATCTTCTAACATGCGCCATTGAGTGGCTCTTTTCAAGACAGCAAGAGCTTGGTCTTTAAATACAGCGTGGAACTGAGCAACGTTTCTGGCAACACATGATATTTGAACTTCATAATTTGTCAGTACCCATTTTGGCCTAATGTCAACTAGACTTGACTTAGAGCAAAGGATCATTTGTAAACTTTGAGTCAAGCAAACTTAAATGAAACTTCCCACTTCTTTAATTGCTTCCTGTGAAAATCTGTGTGAGCAAGAATATTTGACAAAGCCACCAACTTAATACAAATTACACTACTGCTGAAAACAAAGTTCACTTTTGCAGCTGTAGATATTCATAATGGAAACCTACTCAAAAAATATCAGCCCTGCAAAGACAGCCAGGAGACCAGGTTTGCAGGCCCCATCAGATCAGCTCTGCTTGAGGTCAAAATGCCCCTGAGCAGCTCTTGTAATAAAGACTCAAAAGAAAATCCAGTGTAGAAATCAATACCTGGTTCAGGTTTTTCATTACCAAAGAAATAAACGTTAACTGTGAGCGATACATTGTTTATGATGAATACGTCATTGAACTTTAGTTATAACATTATTGACATGACACTTAAAAGTAAATTGAGATAACCACTGATGTGGTTACTCCTACTATTAGGAGCACATAAACGATGATGCCCAGCAGCCAAATTCCACCCTAATGAATGTTTTTAAAAATGTGGAGAAATACAAACATCTGTTTTGATTTAAAGAGAGCAACAGCACTTAACAACATCAGGACACCCAGTCAACCCAGTCACTCTGGCTCAGCCCTCCTGACTGGGCATTCACAGGTAGGCAGCAGCAGGAGTGCAGGAGAATCCTCTCCTGGTACATATATCCTCCTCGCTTCCTATAACTGCTTGGGAGCATTCTGAGCCAAATGCTCCATTTAACCTTTTGTCTGTAACAGCTACCAATGGGCCTTTATTCCACAAATCTAAATACCTTTTTCTTTTTTCTTAATTGATTATATACTTTGACCTCCACCACCAGAGATAACGAGTCCCTAAATACATACAGTGTTAAACTTGCTGATTAATAATCTCACTGGTTCTCCCTAGCTCTCTACATCTTTACATCACTTGTGATTGTGCAATTCCTTGTATCCCCTCTTTGGAATCCTGTTGCCAAACTGACCTTCCAGAGCACCAGGGTATCGAATTGTTTGTGTAAATATTTTGCAGACTTCTGAAAAATCTACATTTAATTTCTAAGGTATTTAAAGTAAAAGATGAATGAGAAAAAGAAACATGAATTTTCAGATCATATTTCTTCATTACACTATAAAGGGTACTTTGCATAACACTTGTACAGGTCACCACAAAATAAGGTTCCTGGTTTATATATACTCATATTTACAGATGTCAGAGCAGTCTAATCCCCACATGTGTATCTGTTTTATCTCCTTTACTTCAAGGTATGGCCATACATTCATTTCTTTTTTTTTTTTTTGTTAACCAATAAAATCAGAGAACTTATTCCAGCACAAGGACATAACATTGTAGTAGAGGAATGTTGTGAGCATGGCTTTTTCACAGGCCTGTACATATGCAGTGACTGTCACCCCCCCTTGCTGGTAACAAAACAGCACAGATTTGGTCTTTGCAGTCACATCTGAAATCACACCAGCTGGTTAAAAATTAAACTATTGTCTGAGGCTCTTGCCATTATGCATTTCCTCGAGACCCTACATCTCTAAATGAGCTTACCACATTTCTGGATGAAACTAGTTTTATATTAATTGAAATCTTTATCGGTGATTAACATTTCAGCTCATAGGTCAAGCATGAAGCATAAAACAAAGTACAGTAGCAACTGGGTAGGATGACTGGGAATGACAGTGTGCCAGCCACACACAAAGGAAATAAAGACAGGTTGCAGTTTGTTTTCAGATGAGACTGCTAATGTCAGCCTCCTCAAATGGAGGCAATGCAAATTCTTCTGCATTTCAAAATGAGTTTGAGGCAAAGGTACGTTTTTCTTTTGTATGCTCATTCGCTCTCTCCCAGAGCACAAAATAATAACAAAATCATGAGCTTTCTTGTGCTAATAAAAACAAACATGAACTATAGTAAAGCAACACTTCCGAGGAGAAATCCTACCTCTCCCTGAAAGCCTCTCCTGAAACTCAGCTCATGCCACAGTTAGTTTTAGCCATTCCCACTCCTGCTCACAGCACATCCTTCAACAGACACAAAGCCAGGCAGAGCCCTATTGAATTGGAAATGTGGGGAGGGGATCTGCCAGGCAGAGCTCCTTGCAAGCCTGGAACCTAATGAGATTGTTCATTCAGCATAAAGCTCAGTGAAAACAGCATATCACCCTCTCAAACACACACACACACACACTTATCTAAAGTATGCCACTGGAGAAATTCTGCACTCTATCAGACATTAAAGGAGGGGGAAGAATTTACAGCATCCAGCACCCACTGGGTTCCATTCAAGTGCACAGTGTGCTTGTGGTACAGGACCAATCCTTATGCCACAAAAATCATCTGACAACAACAGAATCCACTGCGGAGTAATGAAGGTTTGACTTGGCACTAGTGATTTTCACTAATTCACAGCAAGGTTTGTGTTTACTTGAGAGTTCCCTGTGCTAGTAGCAAGGTGACAACATGAACAGAGAGGAAAGAAAAAGGTATTTAACTGCAAATGAATTACCTCTATAAACAGCAGAAAATAGCTATTATTCCCACTTGTCCCATTAGAGATAATTTTTTCCTGATGCATCCCACATACATGAAATCATTCACAAGGTAGGACACTGTGAATACTGTCAAATATCAAAAATCCTAAATCTGAACCCACTGCTTCACATGCATCATGTGAGAGCATGCTTACAGCACTCCCAGACTTGGGGGAGTCTCAGTGTGTTCCCAAGATCCCGAGAGAAAATCCGGGAAGGCTTCACACATGAAATCTTAAAACCAAAGGAAAACTAACATCAAAACTGAAGCAAATCTCCTTTCTATATCAATACTATTCTTGTATCTCAGCATAATAGCACTACATGACAGTGAAAGTCATTGGGACATTGTGTGTTTCTAATTTAAATTGCAGTCAGTGCTTCATGAAAATGGAGAGTTTCACAGCAAGTGATCCTGTGTACTTTCTGCATTCCTTTGATTTTTCCCTCTTCTGTGTAATAAGAGAGATTAGCTCATCCAGCTTTGTGGAAGATCCCACAATACTTGCTTTTCCTGCTAAGTCAAATCCATTAAGCTTCCATGTTATTAAAGATACAAGGAATTACTTAAAAACTCAAGTGAAATGTATTGATTTAACCACAGACACAGCATGAAAGCATTTAAGGATACAAGTAAAACACCATCCACATCACTTCAGGTTGGATTCTGAAATCCCAGAATGTCCTCCCTCCTATAGCTTTGGGTATCTTGATCTGCTTCTACAGGACAATCCACACCTATCAGTTGAATTTACAGTTTACCAAGGAAGAACTACCAGAGGAATTAGGGCACTAAGTGTAGGATTTGGCCCAGTTTATGTTTGCACTACAGCAAACATGATAGCATAAGAGAGAAACCAATATTATATCCTGATTCTGCATTTCCTACTTCACTTGTGTTTACCTTAGATGAAGTCTGCATTTTCCTACACCATATCCTTTTCCTATGACCAACTTCACAGCTAAAAACCCCAGTCAGACTAAAGAAAAATACACACGCAAAAGCCTAGTCCATATATGTGAGCTGTTCTTATTTCACCTGTATTCTTTAGGAACTGATATGATCCCAGCAAAGGCATATGAGAAATTGATAGGACAATTTTTTTTGCTGGGATCTCTAGGGTGGAAAGAGTTTATAATCTTAATAGAAGTGCCTGAGGATATTCTTTTAAGTAGCATAATGCTACAATTTCTCTGGTCATCATTTTGTTTCCACAGCTTCTGTTAATGGAAACATTTTGTACCAAGGTTTTCCAGGGAATGGAGTTGTTTATTATTTCTGAGCATGGGCAGCAGTTTCCTCACTTGCTTATGTAGTTTTACCATTGTAAGAGAAAAGCGTTCAAAACACTCCTGATCCCAGTGATTTTCTAGCTTAACAGTTACTTCTCTCCATTAACACCCTTTTTCAGGGCACTGAATCAGAACATCAGTCAACTGCACTGAAGACAGCTGACAACATACTGAATGTATCTCCTGTACCTGTGAAAGAAAGGGAAGAGATTTCATAATTCTCTTTCCTGGTTCCATGTTCATCATCCCTTTCACTACTGGCAAGATGCAGAAAAGCAGCTGTCAGTGACTGAATTGTTTTCTGGTGATCACATAGAAGGTATTTCATTAGGCAGATCACACGCAAATGGTACGTTTTAAGGCACAGTTGATCTCTAGAAACACAATTTGACTCCAACTAAGTAACTGAGCAGGAACAATGAGGAAGCAACACAAGCAGAAAAACACACTATCAAAACAGTCTAGAAGTCTTATGAAACATAAGATTACTCACCTACTTACTAAGTACCTAGTGAAAAATGTACTGAGTAAAACTAAGTCTATTTCATCAGATAGCTGATAGGAGCTTGGTAAAGTATCTCCCAAGACCAGACAAATAGGTTTAGAAACAATCTGGAGGTAGCATCCACTAATTACATAAGTATAATTTCATCATTATTTTTCCTTTCTCTTCACTTTTGACATTTTGCTTTCCATGGCAACCATAAAACACATGCGCCTAAAATGTACTTCCAAATATTAAGTCCTTGTTCCAAAAGCTGGAGCTGGTGCTGGTCCCTCACAATGCAACTATGAACACAGCACAAACATACCATGTTTTCCCCTATCCCAGTTTTGGAAAATAATTAACTCTGCCTTGCTGGAAATCAAAGTAAAAAAATTAAACTAGAAGTACAACAAACATTTATGATGAGAGGAAAATTCCACTTGAATGATTAAAGTCAGTTCAAGTTACATAAAACTGTAAGGAGAATCTTAATGTTGAATGTCATGCCCGCAGAACCAGAGTCTTCATTACCCATTCTGTCCATAACATGATGTTCTTCAGAACAAGTGTGACTTTTGCTCACCAGCCTGTCTGCAAATGTATTGTACTAATCAATTTACATGCACATTGGGGAAAAGCGCTCTCCATGTCACACACGTGCAAACTGCATTATATACTTCATGCAGAGCTTCTATAGCATTACACATGTTGTTCTACCTTTTTCTTAAAAAGACAAAAAAAAGAGAAATCATAAATACTGTTGGTCATATCGTTTTTTATCTCCTTTGTATTGCATCATGCCAGTAGGTCCACTTCATTGCCCTCTATAATTGATTATGCACCTTAGAAAGACTAACCAGAAAATGACAGCAAACCATAGAGAGGAGTCAGTTACAAAAAAAAGACAAAACCTGCACAAAAGCTTTCATACACTTGACTTTCAAATATTTCTGACTTCTGCCTCTTCATGCTTCCCTGTAGCCAGCTGTGAGCCTACAAAGGTCCTTAAACCACAGAGAAGACTAGCTGCATGGCCTCACTCCTTACAGATCTTAGCATTTCAAATAGCTCTCCCCAACACATACAAATGCACGGACACCTCACATTCTTCTTGCTTCTCCAGCCTAATTGGTGTGTACATCCAATTCATCCTCCTTGGGGTAAACAGCATCATTTATTATAAAGCTGAACTGCATCTGGAAACCTGATGGACACTCTTAGGTGCCACCTGAAAAATGTGACTATATTATTATAAATAATATTTCATGTTAAATAAGTAGCATAAATCCTTTAGAGGTCCAGGTCAAAGCATAACATATAAAGAAAGCACAAAACGAACTCACAAAGAGCCTGATATTAAATGCAGAAAACTGTCCACAGGTAGGGCAGTTCCCTGACACGAAGACACAAAGCTAAACCTGATGGAGTGGGATATGCTAATCTATAACTTAGCCAGTGAATACTTGAAAAGAACTAATCTTGTACTATACTTACCAAATTCTGTTTTATTCTACATGGCAGAAAAGCCAATGGGAACCTTCCTCATTCCTTGTACATCTAAACTACAGGTAACAGGAGCTGGCAGGTGATGTATTGACTTTCTTGACACTCCTCTCTCTACTTTTTGCAACTCTAGAGCCTGAATTATTGTGGTTTCCCAAACAGCGAAAGAGCTAATGGCTACTAAAGACATTGCACTGTAAAAATGAAAAACACTTCTGCAATTACAGCACATGCCCTTTGAGCTTATCCCTTCACTCTCCTTTTTCTCCCTTTATTTATCTGAAGTTGTTTAAAGGACAGATCTGTTTAAGCAGCTGCTGCCACAACTAGTTGGCCCAAACATCTCTTTTAATTAAATATTTGCTGCTGTGAGAGTTTTGTCTCCCCACCCTGCAACCCTTGTGGACAGCATTTGTTCTTGCAAAGATAAGAGGTCTGCTGAGCAGCCTCTGCCTTTGCCTGCAAGGCCTCCTGCACTCCAAGCCCCATAATGATGTGAAGTCTCCATAAAAATTAATCTTATGATAGGCACCATGATATCTGCTATCAAGGAGAACCATCAACAATAAAGAAAAGAAACAAAACTTGCTGGGGTTTAATAATCATTATTAAATTTTCATTTATATAATTAGACATTAGTAATAACTACAGCATATCTCTTATGACATGGCAAATTCACAGAGCACTTCACAAAGTGATTTTCTTTTTCCTTCTCTCCCACCAATAATTGAAAAGTAGATTGGGTAACTGATATCAAAACACATACTAAGCAGATTTGCATAGAGGATGGAAATGGAGATAAGTATCACAATGCAAATAAGTGAACTCTTGAGAAGCATGGATTTTAAGCAGGTTTATTAGAAATTTCTTTCTCTTAGAATTTCTTCCTAGTCAGTGGCCAGGTACAGCAATGCCTCTGGACTTTATAGTATTTCCATGATCAGCAAGGCATTGGGTTTACTCTGCTATATGTATTAACTGAATTGTCCACTGTGCTCCTCCCAGCAGGTAACCCAGGGAATAGCATTAAAGGCAGTTGGGTTGACCAAATACTGGTAACAGCTTGACTTCCTCAGGGAAAATCTGCTGTCCTACTGACATCTCACAAAGCAGATATGTGAATTGACTGATCTTTACCTGGTTTAAGCATGACTCCAAGATTCACGCCTGTTTCCATACTGGAAAAACAAAGCCAATTTAGTGTGAAAAAAAACCCTTATCTGTTAGACCAGTTTGACACTGGAGGTAGAAAAGGTAAAGGAAAAAAAGAAATTAAATGCTTTGCAAGCCAAGATGTTTCAGTAGTGGACATGGACACTCGTGGTACACCTCCATGAGAAAACAGCAAGGGATCAGGCTGAGCAAGCAAAGTGCTGCAAAGCTGCACAGAGGATCACAGGACCCTGAGTGTGAAACTGAGATGGAGAGATACATGCATCAGGAAAAAAGAGGCAGCAAGAGAAGTACATGAGGAAATTAGACCAGACACCAACAAGCTTGGTACAGCTACGCAGGGCCTCAAAACAGCTGCCGTTAGATGTAGATGAGTGAGTGAAGAGATCTAGGGAGAGGACTGATACTGTCAAAATAGCAGGGAATGCAGATGAGCAAGGGATCAGCGCTGCGTGGAGACAGGCAGGGTAGAGGCTCAGGAGAACTGCTGGGGCTGGAGCAATAACACACTGAAGAGGAAATGAAAGAGAGCCTGGGTCTCAAAGCACCGAGCAGGGAACTGGAGATCCCACAATGGCAACAGCAGTTTGTGAGGATCTTAAGGAAAAGCAGCTCACCAAGGCAGAGCACAGCAGCAAATTCTTCATTCCACAAAGTATTTCAAACCTGTCTGACCTCCTTAAGCTGAGAGACACAGTGGGAATTTATTTCAAAAAGAAAGACTAATAACATCAAGCAAATTTTATTTTATTTTTACCTATAAATGACCTATATCAAGACAGACAAACTAGTTCAAGCTATTCAGCTACATCTGCATGAGAGAACCCAATTCCCACTTACTCTGCTCTACACCACTGTATCCTTTGAGGTCCAGATAGATGCTCCTGACTGACATCACCTTCACTGGCAAAAAAACAGTTCTGATCTTCTGTTTCTATGGGAAACATATCAAATTCTAGTCATGCACCTGATCTCTTCTATGTCTTTCTAGCTAAAAGAAGCAACCAATAAAGCAAAGCAAGGCTGGAGTTAGGGCCATTCTCTGTCACCTACCTCAGGACAACCCTTCTTGGGTGGATTTATTGAAATGATTTATATGGTTTATAAACATAATCAAATAAGTGAAATTCAGTGTGCTTCCTGAGAGAAACACAAAAGGGCAGTATCTCAAGTCACTCTGCTTTCCTCAGATCCATTCACAAGTAAGCCCCAAGCTCATTAGCCCTCTCACAGGCACCAGTCATGTCAATGCAGACTGGCAACATACACAGGTCCTTCAAATCAGTGGAGAAATTGTGAAGAGCCTGTGAGCTATTATAAACTGCTGCTCACATTTAGGAGTAGCCAGAAAATGAAAAACATAAAGGACAAAATCTCCAGGTAGACTCCCACCTCTAACAGACTTCACCAAAATCTAAGCACTATCGGACTGGAAGCACAGACATAAATCCAAACAAGTTTCTTTGTTCAGAGGTAACACCTTTGGCAGCTGCTAATCCACCTGAACATTAAGTTTCTGTTTCTTAATTTTGTCTGCTTTGTTTTTGCAACAGCTTTTCTCATTTTGCAACTTTTTCTTTATTAGAGTGAAAGTTGGTTTCATTCTCAACTTGTCTAACGTTTAAATGGGCTTATGCGAACTTGCTGGGCATGAGGAACACCGCTTTCACACTCAAAGGAATCAGTGTTTTCAACTTTATAATCCAGGACAAGTTCAGGCATCTCAAGCGTTTGGGAGTGGCTCTCGCTAGCTACAAAATCAGTTCTGGGGCTGCTACCATCAAGCTACAAGCCAGGAAGAAACATCCCAGGAACTGGTTATTATCTCTAGCACAGCTTCTCCTTCTTGAGAGGAAAATCCAGGACTCCAGAAGACATCCGGATGGGCAGACTGTTTCTGAGCCCATTCTGTTTCTGAGACCTAACGGACTGCTGTATAGACAGACCCAGCGTTGCAGAACACTTCCCAGTGTTAAGTAGGCTGAGTCTAACCCATTGTCTGCTTAGCATGACAGGTCTACAGTCTGTAAAACAGCTGAAGGTGAAGCATACACCCTGAAATATTCAGCTTAAACACACGCCTTTACCCTGCTAGCATAACTGAAAAGCCTCTCAGCAGCAATTTAGCAATGAATAGTCAGGAGGTGGCTTTAAGTTTCATCAGAAAGCTGACACTGCCTTTGCTCTAGGCTTCATAGAGATCAAGGGCTGAAATGTAACCTGCAGGAAGCGATGACACCAACCTGGTCCCAAAGTTATCTCCATTCCCCTACAGGTAACGAAGCCTCCCGCGGGTGCCAGGATCCCCATGTGGCTGCCAGCCCACATGTTACCCACTCAAACAGTTTTGCCTGTAAATGTTTCACTAATCCTGAACCACAAAAAGGCTTAAAATATCTGTCAATCACACTGCCTCCCCGCTGTCCTCCCCACAGCCCTCACAGCCTTGCTGGGAGGATTGCTATTGAGATCTGCCAGTGCTGCCAATGTACTGCAGAAAATTAAACCCCAGCCATGGAAACAATAGCTATTACAAAGCATGTAATCAGCAGGAGATGGGATGAATGTTTGTAATTTCAAGCTGTATAAAAGGTTTTTAAAATGCCTTTGGTCTCATCCATACTACTTTAATATTTTGCTGCCTAATAGTTGCATTTTATAGCTAGGCCATAATCTTATTGAGGTACAAACTTTTACAGTATAATGTCAAGCTATGTGGTAGAGTCAAGCAAACGTTTGTAGCAATTATATGCCCAGGAGATTTCATAACATCACAGAATTAACAAGCAGCTCAGTAAATTATATATCACTTGATCTGCATTTGCTCCGTCTCCAGCAAAGAACTCTGCTTCTCCTACAGGAACTCTGACACGACATGTCAGTGCATGGTGCAAACCTGTCAGGCAGTTATTGTGCACTAATGTTAGTTATCACCATATCTTGTAATGTTTTTTTTTTTCCAAAGAATTAAAGTACAGTCTTCTCACACTTTCTTTTAAAGAGAAAACCCAATCCCAACTAGCAGAAGAGAGTTTTCTCGCACCTTGTGATTGGCGCTAGAAATCATTTCCACTTTTCCTTCGCTACAGAGCAACCATCCAAAGAGATGAACTCAATATAAAGGTGATGGTAAACCTAATTCAAAATGGGTGTCTTGAAACATTTAAATGCTACACGGATAAGCTAAGCAGAAAGATGCAGCCTGCCTGCTGAGGAGCATCGTGCCCAGCCAGTGGGAGCAAGGCTCTTGCTGGAGACATATGTTACTAAAGCAGTCAGTCTGGCACAAAGCTCATTAAACGCACTGACAATCATTCTGATGAAGCATAAACCAAAAGCTACTGCTTCTCCTGCTGAAAACTTTAGGAACAAGAATGGTTCAAAAGATTTCCAATAAAGAAAAAGCAGATTTTTTTTTAATATCTCTCTACAGACTACTCCAGTGATACCAAGGTTACCAGTCAAAGCAATTACAATTGACCCGATCAGGTATTTGAGCACTACAATGAATTGCAAAAGCAGCTGCTTCATTTCAGCTCAGAGATGAGTGCCCTTTAATGTTTGCTAAAGTGATTTCCTACAAAACCTGTATCACTTGTCAGGCCACTACCTGAGAAGTGCAACACACTTAAAGAACTCACAGATTCGTCACCAGCTAATTCTGTTTTCTGAACAGAACAGAAAAATGAGACAGTGCTCAGGCATCAACTCCTGTCCTATTTTACATCAGTTTTAATGCAGACTTTTACTGTCTTACACGTCTGAGTGAGGCAGCCTGAGCTGCCTGGACTATGGGGCTCCATTCAGGACATGTTTCTCCACTCCAACCCTTCCAGGGATGTGTAGGGCCACAGCTTTGGCTCTGCACCATCCAACTTCTAAGAAGACAGGAGCAAAAAGATGGGGCACAGCTGGGGACATGGGTGACCTGTAACAACAGTGACTTCATTTCTTACATGGGAATCTATCTATTAATTTACTTAATTTTGCTGACAAATTTGATCCTGCTTCTCATCCTTTTGGTTGCAGGAGCAAAGCACTGGAACTGCATCTCAAAATGGGACTGACCTCACCCCTTGTGTATTGTTTCTTTTACTAAATGACCAGTTTATACTGTGCAGACTCTAATACCACTGTCATCTGCCAAAAGGTGTACAAGCCATCTATATAGCAACAGAGTCTATTAATATGTATTAAAAGTCACTTTACAGTTGACATGAGCCATTTCTGAACATGAATATGAAAAAATATGATTATTATACCTAAAACTTTCAACTAATCTTGCATCACTGATTTTCTCACTCTGAGTTTATAATTTAAACCTTTAAATATTTCATAGCAGCCTCATCAAACTAAGATTTCTGATGGCTGGAGAGCTGAGACAGCCCATTACAGTAACAAGAAAAAGAAGAAATAAAGTAAATAGGAATTTGTTCTTGAGGGAGCAGGAAAGGAAAACATGAAAGATTAAAAAAAGTAATCACTTTTACATAAAAATAAGATAACCACAAAAATTTAAGAAATAATGTACACCTGTTTCCTTCATTATTTCATATTATATCTGTCATAGTGCAAGTATAATATATAACATAAATCTGTCCAAAAGGACATCAATGCCCAGCAGACAGAGCAGCTTTGACAGACAATGTACACAGAACAGACAGATCAGAGGTGACCGAGAGCCTGTGTCCATAACAGGACCAGTCCTGGTAAAAGCTGTCTAGACATCAGATCCAATCCAGCTCACTGGTACAGCTTTGCCTTCTGCAGAGTGAGGGAAACATTCCTTAATTTATATTTCACTCACAGTTTCAGGGCTTTTACTCAGCACAGTTCATTTAAAACCTTGGGACTCAACAGCCTGAAACCTCTGAGATGTGGAAGCCTAGAGCAGGAGCACAAACTCCCAACTCTCTGCAGAAACCATTCCCTCCAGGACATCAAGTCCTCCAGGCATGTGACATGATTGAGACCAACATTTCAAGGGACTTGAATACTCTGTTCACATTAACACCATAAGCAATCTGTGTGCCCGATCTCCAAGGGCAATTTGAAAATCCCAGAGTGGGTTTTTGGTTTCTTTTTGGTTTCTGCATTCTCCTCAAGCACTGAGGAAGCAAATCCACTTATGAAAGCATTTATTAGACTTGCTGAGCTGTCTTTTTCCCATCCCTGAGTTACTTTGTGTGAATGTTAATCACAGTCATTATACATTTTATCTTCTATTAAATGCTTACCTTCATTCCCACACACACCCCCAACAAAAAAAAAACAGACCAGGATTGAAAATGAAGAACACAAAACCCAAAACCGGAAGCCATTTAATAAGGAATTATTTCCAGAGATTCAGATCCCTTCACCACTGGCCACACTGCTCATTTCCAAACCATTCCAACCACCTCTTCACATAATTGTCTTCAAAAACAATGCTGAGAGAGAGTGCAGTGCTCTCCCCCATTTAGGAAGATGGAAAGCTGAGAGACAGAGCAGGTATTTTTGCAAGCAAACATGCAGCTCAGTAAGGTTATAAGGGTTTCAGGTAGGTGCAATATCTCAGTCAAGTAATTCAGTATTCTTCCCAGCTTGTGTGCAGGCTCTTGGAGCTCTTCACTACATCAAACATGAATACACATAAGTATATATACATGAATGTATCTAGGTATGTATATATGCATGAACATGGAAAAAGAGACTGAGGTGGACAGCAACAAACTCCTTTGCTTTCACTTATCCTCACCAGAAATATTTGTTTTCAGACGTAAAGCTCAGTGAGGCAAGAGCTGTCTGGCCTCCATCCACTCACTACCAGCAGCTCTGCTAAGGTAAGGTGACAACACTAAACCAAGGAAAATCAGTGTACTTAAGCTAGAAGAGCTGCCATAAGCACCTCTCAATTCATAGCATGCTCCAACACGAACACAACTCTCACATAAATTACACCTTTTCTTTCATCATCCCTCTCTAAAGGCAGATTTCCTGGAGAAGTGGTGTGTTGGTGAGTTTCTACTTAGTCTGAGTTTGTCTTCTTGCCTTTTCCAGGCCTTTCTGTGATTAACAATGGCCTTTGCAGCACAAGCACAGACCTTTTAAACTGCTTGTCCTGCTAAGAGAATATTCCACTGATCTCAGCATATTCGTGGAACATCAGGGACTTTGGTAAAGCTAGAAAGAATCAAACATATTTCTGTGAAGATCATAACACATTAAAAAGAGAGAGAAAAAAAAGGCATACACACAAATGAACAGGAAATGTTTCTTAAAGTAATTCTGTATTGGTCTGACACACAGAAACCCTCTGTATGTAATAGTGAGCTCTGAAGAAGGAAAATCATTCAAGTGCTTTTCCACCTGGTGTGTGTTGGCAGAGCCATGGGCTGACTGTGTCTCCCCCCATCACTCCCCAGCCAGATACAGCAAGGGCTGGAATACAAATCTAAGTAACCCCTGTTCAAAATGCACTGTTAAAAAGACTTCCGCATTTGAATTTTGAAGCATGCACAAAAACAGCCTGTGGAGCCTGAAACTGCTCTCCATCCAAGAATCTTATATGCAGGAGAGTGAAGCACCTCAGCCTCAAAGGAAATATTCTTTGTTTCTCTCCTTTTTGTAATGGTGGCTGTGATAAATATGTCTCCTATTTTAATTATCTCAACAAGATCTTCTAGGAGGACCTGCTTGCTGGTTTAGAGATGCTTCAAAATTTAATGTAGATAATTAAGTAAATGATACAAGTAATTTAAAGATTCTATTAATCTAACTTCCATTTAAATCATATTTTTCAGATGATATATCCAAATCTTGGTATCTTATTCTATTCAACAAGTATTTCTAGCATGTAAGCCCATAACTAATTAAAGATATAAAAACCACTTGCCTTTGTCTGATGTACATACATTTGCAAGTCTGTCATTTTGGAATAAATCAACTTGAATGACAGTCACACTACTGCATCAGGAGCAATCTTCTGCTCACAGAGTTTACTCCTCCCTGGACCTGCGCTTTCTCCTAACACTGCTCTGATGTGAAGATAACCTTTACCTCCAGATGATGGAGCTTTAGAGATCAGAAAACTTGAAGATATAGTGACCCTGCATTTTGGAAACAGCACACAGTTGTGACATCAGTTGGGGCAAACAACGTACCTGTTACAGGACTAAACTATAGCAAAACTCTATGACATGAAGCAGAAGAATTTTAATGAAAACAAAAACCTGTGAGTAAGCTCTAGATTCTCTCATGAGTCCAAATTTTGATCCTGGCCTTTCTTTCAGAGTCACTGAATAAAAAAACAGCTATTGGCATCTAAAATGCTTTCAATAAATTATTGCATTTATTGATGAAAGATGAACTCAGAAAGTGGATGAGGACAACACAAACGAGGTTTTCTAAGGAACCAGAGAACTGCCATGTTTCAAGACTGATATATATTAATTGTTATGACTCTCTGAGGTTAAGATTACCTGGAAAAATAATGCATGCATAGAAATCCAGACTATGAAATAAAGAAGCTTCCTTCTTTATTCTGTATTCCAAAATAATCTTATGTAGTTTGTGCCCTGCCTCCTTTGTTGGCCTAGTATCTACTAAATTTTCCAAAGTGGTTCACTGCCCTTAGCAAAAAATACAATCAAGTAAGAAATCCCAACATCCTATTACTGTAACCATGATTTACAAATAAAATACATGACAAAATTTCAATCATCCATCTTAGTTGAAACAATTTATAGGACTGAAATACTGCAAGAAAACTAATTTGAAATGGACATGCGCTGAGGAACCTTTGGAGAAATAGCTGGAGTAATCAAGAGACGTCACATTATAAATTCAGCATAAGCACTCTCACTTTAAAGTATTCAGTTCATACACCTGAAGGATTTCTTTTATGTAGACTTGCTTTTCTCTCATTTAAGACTTCAAATGTCACAGCCAGTCTTGGTAACCGTGACACTAATGACATATCAGCTGCAAAAATCACCCACCTTCTGCCGTGGACCAGAATTGTAAGGGAGGCACTTGACATTGTACTTGAGTCTGAGGCACAAATCACACACCTCAACATCACCCGTGCTCACCTCCATGGCTTTGTCACACGAAGCAACAGTAGCAAAGCCACACCCTCTGAATTCTCAAAAAAACCCAAACCAAAACCCAGTTCCTTTTCAATGCGTTTCCTGGCAGACATTGATGTTCTTTTCTCTGAATGCTTGGTAAAAATATAGATGATGTATGGGAAATATGTCCCATTTTTCAATAACAAAACGTAAGTTAATGTTGAAGTGGGTTACAAAAGTATGTCATATCAAGAGGTAGAATTTATCCCCAGAATGCTTCCAGATAGACAAGTGTCCTGGGTTCAGCGGTAACAATCATTTTTCTCCTTCTTAATAGCTGCTGCAGTACTGTGGTTTTGACTTTCAGCCTGAGAACAGCGCTGATAACACCAGTGATTTGAGTTGTTGCTAAGTAATGTTTAGTCTGACCAAGGACTTTCTGAGTCTTATGCTCTGCCAGGGAGGAGGGGAAGCTGAAAGGAAGGAGAGACAGGATACCTGACCCAAACTAGCCTAAGAGGTATTCCATACCACAGCACGGGCAGTTACCTAGAAGGGTTAGATCACTACCGGGATCAGGCTGGGTATTTGTTGGCAGGTGGTGAGCAGTTGTATTCTCTTCCCTTGTTATTTCCCTTATCATTATTATTATTGGTGGTAACATCAGTGATTTGTGTTATAGCTTAGTTACTGCACTGCTCTTACCTCAACCCGTGGGAGTTGCATTCTTTCAATTCTCTCCCCATCTCTCCGGAGTGGGGGAGGAAAAGGGGGGAGTGAGAGAGAGGCTGCATGGCTTGGCTTAAACTGTGACAACAGGTTATGTTGTGATTAATTTTAATCTATCAGAATAATGCTTAAATATTAACAACATTCATCCCCTAATTCATTTAAATTATTAACACTTGATTAGCTATTAATTGATTGTATTATTTTTTCATCAAGTGCTGGAGCTCCTTTCTAGGAATATTGCTATTCCAGCTCCTTCCTACCATGCTGAAATCACCCATAGCCCTGCTCATAGTAGTAAACACTACACCCAGTAGTGAGAAATCAGCATTTGTATCTCATATGTGTCAGAAATTCAGACTTCTGAAGAAGTCTGTTTCTATGAAAAGAAAATATCGTTTACTCTAAGGTTGTATCACCAGTGACAATTTTACTGCTCAGCATCCTATTGCATACAGACAAAATGTTGTCCATCAGAGAAGAGCAATCACCTCACCTGTTAAGCGTCTGCTCTACTGCTGATCTGTCATTGTACAAACTTAACAGTTAGTTTGCTTTTCTTTGTAGCAAAATATTTTATCATACAAAAAGCAAAATGTGCAGCTTCTTTCAGGGGAAATCCTGTATTCAATAAAGAATTCTCTTTAACCTGGATGTGAGGAATTTATTACTTGAAAATGCCCAGATACAATAAGCATAGAACCATAATATCACACTGTATGTGTCATTATAGCTGCAGTGCAATGAACTGCATTTAGATTATAATAATGAAACAGTTATTTTCCCAGGATCTTGTGATGATTAAATTCAGCAATCCAAGAGATGAAGTAAAAAAGGCAATGGAGAATTTCATGATGCTAAGGATAGTGATGGCTGGGAAGCATCCTGTGCACTCAGCATCAAGGACTGTACTGATCCAAGCAGAAGCCAGCACCCCTAAGCAGGACCTAATTTTAGGACAGCAAAGGTGCCACTGTGCTCTAGCAATTACATATTAAGTCCAGATCCACAGGATGTATGATAAGAGGCTTGAATTACAGACCTATTATTCATAATTACTGGTTATTCACAATAAATCAATTTTTTTACCTTTTCCTCCATTCTAAAACACCATGTTTTCAACACTGATTTTCACATTGCTGCTTATCTTCAACAACAGAACTAAAACCAGGGATTTATAATGACTTACACAACTAATGATTATGGTATTTTGGTGTTGACTAGCAGGGTTTGGTTATGACTGGATTCTAAGTAAGATACAAAGAAGACTTCTTATGTGTGTTTGCAGACTATGCGCCTGTTCTCTGGTAATATGCCACAAAAATGCATACGGCATTCAAATGCTTTTTTTATGTAAAATACTTGGTATTAAAGGACAATGGGCAGTCAATGTTTTCAACATGCTCACTTAGAAACAAATATGAACCCATGGTATCAGAACAAAAGCTAATCTGATGAGGAGAATTTAGGATAGAATGGTGCTAGAAAGCTGGCTTGGAAGCATAAAGGAATAAGATAACTATCCAGAGAAGGAGAGGGGCTCTGAAGGTGAAAGAGAGGAGACATGCAGCTTTAAGAAAGAAATTTCTAAGCCAGTCTCTCTCACTTCAGCTACTGTTTTTATATTATGGACATGGCATCCCCCTTGCAGCAACCTGGCCACCACAATACCATATAGAATATCCCTCTGGCACACTACGTACGCATGGATTGCCCAATGCTTCCTCATCTAACATGGTCATTCTTCTATACATCACATGTTTGGAACATACTGAAAAAGCAGGTTTTGGGACTGGTCCAGCTTTTGGAAAAACTTAGCCCAAAGCCAAAGTGCATAGCAAAAGTCAGATAATGTTCGCAATGCATATGAGCAGCCATCCGTCAGGACACATGGTGACATATCATACAGCCGGGAGCTGCTGAGGAATGAAATGGGCCAGAAGCAGCACCCATATGACCTTTACACTCATAAATTAAAACGGCACAAGTAGAGAGTGACAAGACGACTTCTTGAGTTACAGCATATTAAAGGCTTACTGACACTGAAGTAATAAGAAATAATGAATATTTAACTTCCAGTTCATATTAAAAAACCTACTAATGTTTTATTTTGTCATCCATAATGAAACAAGAAATTAGGCTAGTGATTCCTAATGATGTGTACGGCGCTTTTGCAATATTGCTGGACCTAAACAAAGGCTCTCCTCAGTGAGGGTAGGCAGGAGCAGAAGCTGAGGTCCATATCAGTCTCTGTTTTGACTCTGCCCAGATTCATTCACAAACCAGCACTTCTTCTTGCACTTGAAATGTTTGTAAGGGCAGAATGTGAGCTCAGAAAAGGCTGACGGGGCTTACAAATCTCAAATCTGACTTTGTCGCTGCATTCCTTTGCTTTCCCAAATCAGTGGTGGATGGGCTTGGACTGGAGGCATAAATCCAGATCCTGGTTCTGGTGGACTTTACATGTACTTTTACTGAACCATTTTGTGTCTAGCCATGATGTACCTTCTTCTTCCATCTTCCAGACCCCTCCTCTATTCACACCATAAATTTCTCAGGATGGAAGCTGTGTGCAACAAGTATGTTCCCTGGATTTCCCATGGGATACACAGTTCTATTCTAGTAACAATAACATGGCCTGAAAGTACTGTTAAAGATTTACTTCTAAAGGAAATCCAGGCTTTTAATTATGAACAAAAGAATGCTTAAGTGAGCCCTGTACCAGCTTGTAAATGTTGCACAGCAGTTTAATAGAAGAAGTGACAATGCCTGTGATCCTATAAAAATGATGAATTAGAGATCACAAAATCCAAGTATTATGAGTAAGTAACCAGGATACTCAGCAAAGGGAAATTATTGGAATTCAACATTCTGTAAGAGCTGAGTGGGAAACACTGCGTGCTCCTGTATATCACTGTGGGCATGCAGCTTCCATGCTTAGTGTGCTGTCCATTGCAGATGATATGACTCCGGGAAATCAGGATATAAGTGGAAGTGACTGCCACTGGGTTTCCTGACACTCACTGCTGCTATATAAAACAGTGAATGGAGAAGCTTGAGATATACAGAGGAGCTCCAGTCATGGTCCTGGGATGGAGGCAACTGGCAGGAGCCACAAGGCATGTGCAATAAAACACAGGAATCAGTGACAATGTCAAAAGACACAAAAGTTCTCCAGTAATTCCTTTCTCCTACTTCCCCACACAGTCTGACAGACATGATAAGGTCTCACTGATAGCACCAATACCTGACCCAGTGCAGACTCCAACCTCCATGGCACAACTCGTATCTCTCCATCTCCTCACAGGTTTCATTGAGTTCACCCTGCCAAAGGGAGCAAAAATGCTCACTATTCTTTAACACCTTTGGTGCTTTTCCCTTTTCTCCTTCCACCAGGACCCAGGCAAGAAAACTGACACTTCATTGGAGAATGATCCTAACTTGCTGCAAATCCAGGTCAAGCCTGGGGAGCATGCTCAAATTTCAGATTATAACGATTTTACTAACTTGGGTTCAGCCAATAGAAGTGTTTAGTGCAGCATACTCCCCTGTTATGCTTTAATCATTTATTACATGACAGGACCTAAAAGTGTAGGTCTACTTTGCATATACTATTACTTATCAAGAGCATTTAGTAATAAGCCCCTCTGGAGAGTGCATTATGAAAAATTATGGACTAATTTGACCAAAGATGTCCCTGGAGAATACTGGTGCTTCAGTGCAGGAGACATACATGACTGCTGCTATAGCCAAAGATAAGAGTTAAAGAAGTCTAGTGAAAAGGTTGAAGCTTTCTGCTTTGGATTCTATACAGACTAAACTGGTCACTAATTATTTAATTTACTTGCATCAACATACTAGTGAGTCAATATTTGCTTTAACCTATTGCACAAATAGTTTGAAATGTTTCTTCTAAACCTGTTTCAATTTCATTTCTTAAAGCTAGACTACCTTTATTTCATAATAGACCAGTAGCCTAATTAAAGTTTCATGCTTATTACTTAGGCTCAGTCTCACAGTAATAAATTCCAAAACCCAGCTTCCCCAGGACTCCAGCTAGAGTGCTTATTGTTCCCTTTTGATATATATAGTGCACCTCTGGTTTGCAATGGATTTACATCAAACTGATTTGTTTCTATTATCATGGACCTTTAGTGTAAATTTAAAAAGAAAAATAAGTGTATCATTGTCTCTACAAATAGGGTGTTTATTTCCCCTCTATCTTCTCAAGTTTTTCCTCTGTGCTTTATGCCTATAAGGAGCAATAAGAGCAATTTTCAAACACAAAGTTTCTGATTTCATCCTAAATGAAGCCCCATGTCCAATTTGAGAACAAATCACTGGAATGTAAGTATCCACACTCGGTAAATGCTGCATGATTGTAATTACATACCTAAAAATCATAACATGATATCGTTAACAGATGCTTCCTAACAGATTTTTCTACCATTCTATACACAGAATACATCTGATCACATCTATATGTGATTGCTCTGTTCAGCCTTAGGCTAGAAATTAAAGGCCAATCTTTCAAACTATTACTTCCCGTTATGAATGTTTCTACTGGGAAAATTGAACACTTCCTTTCTCATTTGCAGATCTTTGTATTTGAGCCATAGAGCTAATAAACATGTCTCAAATTCACTTATTTTCTGGAAATACCAACTCAGATTGCACTACAACAGACATCACCCTGAATGGCTGGTGACTTTGAGACATTTAGTTGATAAACTTCAAAGGACTCTTCTATAGCAGGAATACTCAAACAGACAGATTTTCACTAGTCCATTTCCATAGCCTTTTCAACTGCAGTTGAGGAAGAAAACTATGGTTGGAAATGTGCCATTCATATTTCCAGCACTCTTATATAGCTGGATAAAATAACATGCTTAGATTTGTTTCCAAGTCTAAGACCAAATAAAATCACGTTTCTAGAGTGCAGGAGCAATCTTCAAACCTCCCTTTTTGGGAAAGAGTTGCCATCAGCACATCCTCATTTTACAGTAATCAACTTTGAATATTACATTAAGCTTTCCATATTGCCAGAACAAAGCTGGGACACCTTTTCCACTAGGACAAAATCAGAGTCTGAGAAAGCCAACTGGGCTTATGCACACCCATGGGGAGGCCAAAACCCCCTGAGAGCATGCAGCGAGGGGCAGCAGCACAGTGAGTGTGCCACCCACCCTGGCTGCTTCAAAGGCAGAACTCCACTGAGGGGCTTGGGAACCCCGTACCACTGATGATTAGCATCCAGCTCTCCTCTAAAGCAGAATGATCCCTGCTGACTTTACTACCAAAAGATACAGTATTTTTAATATCAAATGGCCACAGGGGGGGAAAAGAGGAAGAGGGAAGAAAAAAAATCCAAACTGATAAATTCCTAAGTTTCTGTGCATAAAGAGGATCAATTTCAGTCTAAAAATTACCCCAGTTTGGACATGTTATGGACAGAGCTCAGGTGTCTGCTCAGACAGCCAAGCTGAATATACACAGATCCCTCACCTAACACATAACTGCCTTTTCTTTAGGAAGGCAGCCAGCATCTCCACTGGCATACTGTGGAAAAAATTGAGAAGATCCCAACTAACCATAGCTTTATCTGCATAACTGCATATTTAATTGACTCCGTGCACAGTTTACAGTGAGGGGGTGAGAAGCCTGTGGTTTCAGTCACTGCTTTCATCAAAAATGATTTCTTTGCAAATGCAAAAGCCTGCAGAAGGATGCTTAAAGCTTGCTTTCTGGAAGCAGTAATGCAAAAAATCCTCATCACGCCAATGCTCCTGGAAAATAAGGTGAATTCTTTTAGAAAAATTAAATTCCTAGTCACTAAAATTACTCTTCCCCCATCTTTGATGTTATTTGCTTAGCTATAGGCCAGACTTGGCCTTCCACAGATAAAAGGGGAAAAAAAAATCATTGATTTAAAGACACAAATATGCCAGTGTTGAACATTCTGAAGATAGTTTTATCCTACTGAATCTTGTTATCCAAAAGGAGAAATGTCAGCAGTGTATTAAGCAGGCAGGAAAGCTGAAAGACTCATTAAGCCACATTTAAACTATGATAACATGCAAAATCGAATATTTTCCAGGATCATTAAAATAAAAGTTAATTACAGAATTCAGGTTTATCTGTGTCATCCAATGTCACAATACTTCAAGGAAGATGAAGAAGGGAAAAAGCAAAAAATTCCCTACAACTGCATTCAGCATCACAGCAGCATCTGCATTATTCATCACCAGTTGTGCAATGACAGATCCAAAATAATTAGTATTACTCACGTTAAGTTATGCAATTCCCCCACCTAAAGAGGAGCCATAAAGAAATGCAAACTAATTATAAGCTGGTCACATGCTCTGCTGATGCACAGCCACCTCGGACCAATGCTGCCATGGTGCCATCCTGGTGCCTGTGCTGGCTGGAAAGCCACAGTAGACCAAACCTCCAGCTTTGAGTAAGGAGGAAGACCAAACCTTCTCAATACCATTAAGTGACACAAAATGCAGCTATCAAAACAGAAAAGTAAATTAATTAAAGGTTTAGGTGTGTCCCTTACAGCTTAGTCAAACCTCTGGCTAAGAAATCAACTCTCAATATCACAGCATCTACCTTAGAATAAGGCAATTCATCATTATAAATGTCTCTTTCCTCTCTGAAGACAACCAATGCATATCCATTCCCATGAGTTAATGTATACATCCAGCACAGCAGAATGAGCAGCACTGGACATGTGGGAGTCCTGCACGGCTCCAGGGAAATCCCAGAACACGCAGAAACTCTCACCAAGCACCTAGATCATCCAGTGTCATTCCACACTGCTATGTTCTAATCCCTGTGGAAGGACAGCCTTTGCCATAACCCTATCTGTTCATCAAGGCTGAAAGGAGACAGGGGAAGAAATCCAATACAGGTATGGGAGGTTTATCCAGCAGGCAAACAGAAAAAGACTCAAGATGGGTCTCTGAGAGGTGCATGGTGCAGTTTACAAGAGACAGAAATTCGTGTTAAGAGCTAAGAAAAAGTACATTTATTCTGAGGATTTGATTGCTTTCCCTCCACCTTAGAAAGTGTAATTCTTTTTCCTGATAAATTTCCTTCAACTGCCATAAACATGAAAATTTACTCATATCTTATCAGCAACACAGGTATCTGTTTCATCTCGAGATACAAGCCCTGGAGCATTATCGAATGTGTTTTCCTGGAGAAGGAATTTACCTGAGGCAAAATTGCTGTGCTTGTACTTTGTAAAGAAACATACTGGTTTACCACTGCAAAACACACACCTGTAGAACGTACACAGACATGCTCCACTTAAAGGACTGCATTTCAGGGTGGAGAGAGACTGGAATACAAAACACATGGACAACGACAACATAATCAATGCTTAAAAGTATAATTGAATCTCTGATTGGTGAATAGAATATTCCCCTTCTTTCCCAAACTCAGGGCAAACAAGACCATTATACAACCTTTGTGAAATAAATCACAACTTCCATTCTACTCAATCACACCTAACAGCAGATAGGACGAAAACTTACACTATTTTCCACAGTGAAGTGAGCACTTTATTTGCACTTGGTACCACAGAACATGCTAGAGAAGAACAGAGTTGATACAGATTTACAGCAATTTAGATGATGATATATCAACCTGACATCCTGTTTAAACATTTATGAGAAAATAACTCCTTTCTTCTTTCCAGGGCCCACTCCCCCCCCCCCCCCCCCCCCCCCGCACAGCCCCCTCGCCCCCTCCCTGCCCGCCCCCTTTCCCCCCTTTCCCCCCCCCAGTTTCAACCACTTTAAAGCAATAGATTACTTTCCCTCCTCATCCTTCCTTCCTTCTCCTCTCAACCTGTCCTACATAAACTTCTTAACATGAGATTTTTCCAGTAATAAGAATAAAACATATATTTTCTTCAAGTTTTCTTATTCTGAGCTTTCATGACAACAGAGAAGAGTCCCCTTAAGTGGGGTATCTGTACAAGCTCCTCTGTCTTAAAAGTTAATTGACATTTACTTACTGTCTATATAAAGCCAAAGGTAGGATAACCACTAAGGTAACGTGAAAGTTAGCAAGAGATTCACATTGACTTCAGCAGAGTTTGGATCCTTCCTCCATAAGGAATTGCAAGACACAATGGCACAGTTTTGTTGAATCCTCAAAATCTAGAAGCACATGTAAGTGGGTTCTTTCTGTCTTATTTTTTTCTCAAGGTTCAAGTAAGAAAAATGAGTAAGTGAACACAGGAAACAAAAATATACCTGTGCACCCAGAGAAATCTGTTAAAGGTTTCTCAAACACAGGTCAGACACCATGAGAAACAGCCACAGAAGACACTGCCTTGATGCACAGCTCTATTTATTGAAAAGACAGAAAAAAGCTGCTTCCACTCAAATGAAGGCAAAAAGAAGCTGTCAGTTAAAACCTGGCACACACAACAGCAGCTAAACATGGAGCTCATTAAGCACTAGCACCTGCACATTCCTGGTGGCTTTACCTACTCTTGCCAACTGGGACTATTCAAGGTTGCAAATGGCTGTGGTAGAATACTCTAAAAATCTGATCAATGCTTAAGAGCCTTCATCAGCTTTTCAGCAGATGAAGTTAGTGTTTTTTGAAAGACACATTTCTACAGAGAACTGGGATTTCAGTTCTTCAAAACCCCGTATCAGTAGTATATTTTGTAAAGAAAATCTAGAGTATTTGGTGAGCAAACAACTGGCAAAAATCAAAATCCTCTATGACCAAGAAGACAGAAATTGTTCATGGAATTGTTCAAACAAAGGTTGTTTTGTGCATGTTTTAAAAAGAAAAAAATTGCTAGAATATAAACAGAGGTCTCAACTATGCTTTAGCTCAACATTTGTCATTTCAGCTCTGTCCCATCAACATGTTGAACTATGAAGGGATGTCAGGCATAGCTGCACCTTAGGAGCTAGCTGGTTCTAGTGAGAGATGGAGAAAGCAGGTTTTATTGAGAGAAAGAAGGAAAAAAAATCCCCATACAAACAAACAAAAACCCAAACCAAACCGAAACCAACACAAAACATCTGGGCTAAGACAGGAATTCAGAAATACTGACTTAGTAGAAAAACATCCTGATCTTACACCAACATGTGAAATAAACAAGGCTCTGTGATACAAAACAGTGAAGAGATGAAAGGAATACGGAGAAACAGACAAGAGATGTATACGAAATACCGCCTACAGTACTTGTATAAGCAGGTTGCAAACCTTTCACCAAAGCGGTCTGATCATTGTGATGCCCAAGCCCTGCTCACACCCCATAAACAGGACACTGGGACAAGACAATAATATTTCACATATGCTCTTTTCTGGCGATTCCAATCATTAATCAGCAATTTGACACCCAAACCCTGCCTTAGATCATCTTTTAATCAACTCAGAAATTTCAAACCTTCTTAGGGGTAGCTTTGGTGCTCCTCCTCTTTTCCTCACTGCTCAGGATGGCTGTAGGTGCCTTTCTTGACCCCTGTCCTTCTTCCAGCTTGACACCACCTTCCTTCCTCCCACCTTGCTAGGACCTCAGCAATGTGCTGCAGCACTGACTCTGCAACACAGAGGAGCTCCTACAAGAAACCATGCCTGTTCCAGAGAATTTCACCTGAAATGCTCTGCAGGAGCAATGAATGGCCATTTAAATAGTGAGTCATCTTTTCTCAGATCCTTTTAAGGAACTTAGCTGGCACATCTTCAAGGCATATTTCTTAATACTTAGTTTTGCAATTTGCAGGGTGATACATCCCAGAGCTGGAAGTATGGATCATATGGCAGCAGATCTGCATTTGTCAAGGGCAAAGCATTTTGCGCTATATTTTCCTATATGTGGTATTTGCAGAGCCTAATCTTAAAATATCTGGGTTGGTCCTTCTGCCCTTTATTCAATGAACATTTCTTTAAAAAAAGTCAGCTGAACTTGGCCAAGAAAGATTTAAAATTCTATCTTCTCTTAGAGCTGAGCGAATTATATTTTATGTATTTTTAAAATGCATTCCCAAATTCAGCTCATTTTTGTCTTTGACCATCATAGCAATCCAAAGCTTTTCCGATGCTTTTATTTTTCACAGTTACCAGCATCCTATCACCTACATCTCCACTTACTTTCCAGAGGCTTTCTGCGAAGATCAGCTTCAAACTGGGACAGTTTGAACCTATCCATAAATTTTATACAGCCAAACTACTGAATGTACCATGAAGCCCCATGTAGTGTGTAAAATAGCTAAAACTACTCAACTGTGGTTGCTTCCAACAGGTATCTACTAGGCTATTAGTGCCTCTAACAGAATTTCTCTAAAATCAATATGAAAGCTCCTTTTACCTGCACATTTTTCTACACTGAATGTATCCAGGGTGCAAATCCATATTACAGAGGCAACCAGGTTTCTTTCAGGGAGATCTCAGGATTCACCAGAAGAACCTCTACCAATTCATGTGGCACCTTCTCTTTTTAACTAGATTTTCAATCAGGAAATTATTTTTGATTATTCTAAATTCTCTAGTGGATGTCAGCATGCACCTGCCTTTGCTACGTCAACAAACTGCTGTGTCTCTGCCACTGACTGCTGAGATAATTCCTAGAAGTATTTTTAGCCCTCTTTTCAAATAAGCAATGGGCTGCAGATGCGTGAAAGTGGCAGACTTAAAGACAGACACTGAGTCAGAGAAGTCTGATAATTCATCTAAAATCAGTGAATTTATCACTTGGAATTGAAAGAAAAGATATTTGGTCTCATGTCTTGCTCTAAAACAAGTAAACTACGCTATTCAGTGCATCTAGATCATTCATTTGGACAACTCAGAAGGGAACTGAACAACCACCTAACATAGAAACAGTCAAAAAATAACAATTAATAATCTTATATTAAACTATATCCTTATGTTACAATTATTTCTTAATGAAATGAGGCATGATGATTAGTCTTGGAAGTCTGAAGAGATAAATATCAATGTAATATTCCTATATACGCACACAGTAATGGTGCAGGGATTAACACCTCGTTAGTCCATAAGGAGCAGGATGCTATCCTGTGCTTTGGATGTTAGGCCTCACTCTCTGGTAGTACAGAATTCAAAAGTTATTCTTTCTGTATCCATATATACATAGATGATCTTTAAAGGATACTTAACACACATCAGGAAGATGAATCAATGGCATTAATTAGATATTTTATGACTGAAAAGCTCTATTCTTTGCATGTCTACCAGTCAACAGCAAAACCCTCTCTTACCCTTTCACACATACACAGCAAAAAAAAAAAAAAAACAAATAAATCCAAGTCCTTTAACATTTTGTTCAAAATATTAATCTCTGCTTAATATTTTCATGGAAACATGTTTCTTTCTTTTGATGTATTTCTCACTAAGTGATGGCACAACATTTATTTGCTGCCTTGTGGCATAATTATCCTCCAACCACCAGTATCTGGACCATGGCTGTTAACTCCTGTGGTATCCAGTGCAGCACTCTTCCATCAGACACAATATGAAATGACAGATCACTTGCTTTGCCAGTGTGAGGATGACTTTGAACAGCAAATGGAGTGAAGAGAAACTGAAACTTAAGTTAATCCTAATACCAAGCAACCTTTTCTCACTGATTTGTAATACTTACAAGAAGGAAAAGTAAAGTTTCAGTTCTGGGCATTGCCAGGAAACCACAGGGAGTCCAGATACTACAGCTCATGATGGGAACTTCAAAAAATATGTCAAAAGCATTAGCAGTTCAGAGCAAGACAAACGACTGTGTTTGTATTCAAGCCCATTTGCTAAAGAACGCATCTAATAATGAGTGGCATCAAGAGCTGGCCCCATTTTTTTCAGCTGCAAAGCAGACAACAAGCGAGAAGTTTTGCAAGTGCTTTGTTAATATCACTGTTTCAGTGCTTCCACTGTCAGTGCCTTGACAACACTAAAAAAATGAAATGTTTGATAAAGCCACTACTTCCCAAAATGCTGTTTAAAAAACTAAAAATGCCTCTGTTATCACCTTGAGAACATCAGAGTGAATTTATCATTTATTCAGTGGACGCTAGGTTGGGCTTTCAGAGTTTTACTGAAAAAAGCTCAACTCTCCAAACTCCCAACAGCCCCCAGCTCCCCCCAAGGAAGGGGCATTGCCCCCTATCAGTAGGAGCTGCTTTCAGCCTCACCCACTAGCCTTGGGAACAGGACAGGAGCATCCTAGAGACATAGGGGGGATCCTGGGTAGATTCCCCTACCCCCTTGCTGGGTATTCACCCATCACACTTGCATATAAAACTCAAACATAAGCCCTTGTGAAACAAAATGAAATCTTGTATAATCAGCACATCTTTGGCAAGAACTGTGCATCTTTATTTGGGGATAAAGGTTACAATCTTGAAATAAATTGGTTTGATGAGAACGTTTTTCTTGGCAAAGGAAAAACACAATGCTATTTTCTAGAACAGCTTGTTGAGGAAATGAGGCTTTTTACACTGTGCAGCCTCTTCCATCTATCCAAACCCCTCAATTGCTGGTGAACAGGGAAGGTTCAAAGGAAAGAAACTCAAACTAGTGCCTCTACTGAGAAAAAGGACATTGTAAATTCTGTTTGAGAGCAGCTGACTGGCAACTCTTGATATATTTACTGGCAAGCCAGTCAGCCTGTACATAACACAGGCTGTGAGTAACCCAGTATTATCTCCTGCCTGCTAGGGAAGACAGAAAACATGCGAGCACTGCCCCATGCTGAGCAATTGGGAATGCAAGTCAGTAGGAAACCAAGTCAGGCTTTTAGGTTCACAGGTTACAAAATACCTCGTTTTGTAAGAAAGGCTCAATTTTTAATTACCTGGAGAGAACTACTTTCCCTGTTATTTTGTGCTGTATGGGTATTATTAACTTTTTACATAAATCTGAATTGCAGTAATGGAGACCAAAGTTGGTTAATGAAAACAACCGCCCTATAGAGACACAGCAGTTCAAAAAGAACTTTTGCATCATTAATCTGCATGATTTCATGATACCGCATTTGAAAGAATTAAGAAAAATAAGTATTTCTCTAATGTTCGCATGAAGCAGCCTTCAAAAGGTCTATCCTTTCCCCAAAACTACTTTGTCCAGAACCACTGCACAGCAACAAAGACTTACTCAAATCTGAAACTAAGTCATTAACCAGAAGGCACTAGCCCAGTAGAAGTGGTTTCATAGCCATCACGTCTGTGATTCATTAATTTTCAAATGAGGGATTATGAGCATAGACAGTATCCCTTTGTCTTTTAGCATGGATATAACGCTGAGTCCCTTATTAGTGGGTGTCCTCCTTACCCCTTGCTCAGAGACAGAACTTCTCATACGACGACAAAAACCACGCGGTGACCTCCAGCCAACGAAAGCTGCTGGGTAAACAGCTAGCAAAAAACGTGTATTTTACAGCAGCCTCTTCCAAGTTCTCAGCATGTGCAAATCTGCTGTGTAGCATCCTTGCGCCCTCACACCTCAGGCCTTTCCAACAGCCCTACTTCTACATTTATCAAAGCTCCAGCCCTCCTCAGATGCAGAAATCTACTGAGCATCTGTCAGGTGTCAGCATGCTATGCAGCAGATTACAGAAAAGCAACCCTTTGGAAAAAGCATGCCTATTAAATCTGGAAGAACGATAACAGTGTCCAAGTTCTTGAATTTAATGAGGCAACATCACTTAGGGCTGACTAGTACTAAAGGTATATACGGAAATAATTCCCTTGTAATGAACTCATGTGGCAACTGACTTTGCCCTTTCTGCATACTAATGATAATAAATTCCATCCAAATTATTTCAGGCACTGAATACCTGGTATACTGTATTTGCCCTTAGCCTTGTATGCAAGGACAAAACAGCAACTACACTAAAGGGGAGAAGGTGCATCAGGCCACTTAGTAATAATTTTTTTCCTCTTTTGCCATATTCAACATCAGCGATTTTTTTTGGCAGGATATAGAATGCTAAACTTGACAGGGAAGTGTTTACACTCAAATGACTTTTTTCAAAGGTAGTAGTGAGGAAATATGCAAAGCAATATATCTTCAAGAGATATCTGCCTGTTTGGTAATCCTACTTCTACACAGCCAAGAAGATGGTATAGCCAAATAAACAGATTACTAAACATGGGCTGTCAGTACAATTGAATGACAATCTATCGTCGGAATAGAGAATAGAAGGAATAACTTCTACTGCAATAATTTTTAATCTAGCGTGACTGGATGGGTTTTGAGGAAATATGTCAATAACATACCAGCATTTCAAGAAAATCCTCAAATAATTTGTCACATCTCTGTCAAGCCAGATTCAGCCATGCAAGTCATTCTGTAACAGCACATCGGCTTTCAGAAATTGGAGCTGCCATGGCTTTCAAGGCCTACGTTTTTAGCACATGGTTGATTTAGTTTGCCAGGGTATAATTTTTAAGTCTCCTCAGTATACATGGGTAGTATAGAAAACAAGAATCCATATGGGCACATACCATGCTTCCATAATGCACAATAAAATAACTGAGGAGAAAGCAGCAGTCCTTTCAGACAAACATCAACTTCTGCAAACATTTCCCTGTTACTACCCCAAGCACTTGTCATACATGGGAGACACAAGCACTTTGCAAAACATATGTGGTTTGGGAAGAGAAATGGAGGGTTGATATTAATGAGAGCTGGCACATTGCCATGGCTTGGAATGACAGGGAGGGAATCTGTGAACACTGCCTCTGTCGATGCATTGCTGGATGGATGCCGTGTGTTTTGTTTGTTCTTTTCTGGAAAAATGTCAGTTCAGTTAATCCAATCAAGGATGGATTGCAGCATCAGAATCTGTTTTCAGACTGTCAAAAAATAAAGCAATTCCTCAGCACTTAAAGACTTGGTTACTGTCACCTCAAGATAAAGTATTGGTAATATTCATAACTTGGTTCACAAATCATATCTGTTTGTGCAATCACTTGGGTTTTCAAAATCTTCCTAGTTACCACAAACTACATTCAGAAAAAAAAATGTAATTCCAATTTTCAGTCTGATCACCTTCATAATTTTTATTAATTTTGTATTTTACCTCATGAGAAAAAAAAAATCAGCATAATTCCTTTGCATTTTTCCCCCTTTTCTTCTTCAGCTGACTCTTTTGTTTTTTTCCCATTGACTTCATTAGAGTCTTTATACATTAGAAGTGAGAATTCTGTGAACTGGCCTCAAGACTTTTCCAAAATAAATGCCAGTGGTAAATTAATTCTTTAATCCTCTTTATGCCACAGGATGAAAAACTGTACACATTAAAGTTGCTTATCTACTTTTTGCTATTAATTCTCACATTTTTAATCACTTTCCATTCTCTATCATTTACTTGCACTATTCTGTCAAAGAATGAATTTAGAAAAAAAATTCAATAGCTCAGTCACCTTCACAAAATTAATTTATCTCAATTTCATGCAGGGAACAGTGTTGCTTTTTGTTTTATAATTTCCTTTATTCAAAAGTACAGAACTGCAGGCACCCTGTTATCAAATCACCCTCAGAAATAACTAACTGGAAAGTGGCATTGCAGAAAAAGGGAAGTATTCTTCATAGCAGAATTATAATAGCAGAATAATAGGCTGTACTTTTTCAATATAATCTTATATATCTTATAATGCATATTTTATCACACCTTTTTAATATGTATTTACAATATATTTATTATTCCAATGCTCTCTATTATTCTGTGTTACAGTGGGCATCAAAGGACAACACTATGGAATCATAGAATACTTACATCCTAATCCATAACTAATAGGCTACTAATGCATTAATGTATTGCACCCATATTTATAGACAGTGTTGTGGTAAAACCTCAAGATTGGAAATGTTTTTTCCTATCTGTAAAAAAAAAAAACAAAACCCAAACCTCACAAAAAAAAAAGCCATGCATTTTAAGAGCTCGTTTTGGTAGCACTTTTTGGTAACCTGTCAAAGGTTGGCTCAAACCTAGTTTTCATTATCTCATCAAACCAGAGTGTTGGAAAGGATTTCAAGAAGTCATCTAGTCTGTTGGCAGACTCAACCATAACTCTGTCATTCCTGGATGTATCTATCAAGGGACTGCTCCTTCCCAGCAGCTGGAGCCTCAGCAGCAGCCTCAGGCAGGGCTTGCTGGCTCAGTCACTGCCTACTGCCTCTCCAATGCCCATCCTCATTCATTCATGCCACAGTTTTGGCCTTACTCCCTGTTCACAATGGGAATTGCCCTTTACATTTGCCTTGTCTACATCTGAGGACTTGCTCCTACAAACACACACTTCTCTTTTTTTTATTTTCTTTTTAAACAGTGAACTGTCTCTCAAAGGTTTGTTTCTGAATGCATATTGTTCTCATTCATATAACCTAAAATGGTTCTGCATTTTCCCAGGGTGAAGACTGGCAAAAATATACTGGTTTCTTGTATATGTGTTACAAATCCTTAAGCTCTTTTCCTGGAAAAGCTTTGCCTTCTGTCCCCTCCAAATTCAGCACAGGATGCCACCTGCTTTGAGGACATGCCCTTTGCCATCAGTATAAAGAACCGTCACAGTGTTATCGAGCTAAAATCCAGTGCACACCAATTTAACAGATATTTCACAGTTTAACATTCCCCACCCCTCAAGCCTCCATGTTTGCTCAGCCTGCCAAAAGAGCAACTCCTCCATTTCAGTCCTACCACTGTTAGACCAGAGATGCTCCACCTCTAAGAGTGACTAACCATGACATAACTAAGGCTGCTAGAGTGGGACTTTGCTTCAGTGCTCCTGCCAGAACAAGGATCAGACACCAGTACTGCAAAAAGGTGCTGAAAATACAGCCAGGAAGGAAATGCAATGGGAGAACGTAACCACAACCACGGTGCACTTACAGAAGCAATATTAATGCTGTACAGTTTATATAGTTTTGGTGAGCAGTGCAAAACTACTTATCTTCAAGTCTTCCAGTTCAACTAATGAAGACTAATTGAGCAATAAGAAATACTTCATATAAATCCTAATGAGTTTTTCTAACCCTTCAGTAGTTAAATTAACTATAATTAATAATAATAATAATAAAAAAGAGTTGGTCAATTACTAAAGAACCTTTTACTTTTGATTATAAGATCCACTCTTCTTGCCTCCCCTGCAAAATGAGATTTAAAAGATGAAGGGAAGCATTAGCCCACTACCTAATAGGGAAAGAACAGAAAAATCACACTTCACATATAAAAGGTTGGCATATTCAATGCCTTTATTTTTTTCCCTTATGTTTTCACAAAAAGATGTTTCACAGTGACCAGACTCTCAATATACCTCATTTCAACTAGGAGCCTGAAACACATGCTAAATAGAGAGCTGAAGACTGTGTGAGTAAGATAGAACAGAGTAAGTCATTAAGGATTAAATTTATTTTTAAATACTTCAGGAATCAACTGAAGTTCTCTTTAAACTATTGGTAATTACTTTTTAGTACTCTCAGGGAACGGCTGAGGTCTCAGAGGGTAAGAGGTGGTCAAACAGAGCAGCTATTTTTAGAAATAGGAAAAAGGAAGACTACACAGTCTAGATTGAGTACGCAGAAAGACCCAGGAACCACTGATTAAACAATGGAATTTTATGCACCCAGAGGAATATAAAGTGAGAAGAAACTGCAAAATGCATTTGTGAAGAACTAATCATGTTAACCCAGTCTTTTTTAGCCCAGCCTTTATTTTGCCCCCTAATCAGGATAATTACCGTATCATAAGGAATTAGATGTGATACATTTTGAATAAACAAACATATTCCTCTATCAGACTCAGATGGATCTACCACTTTATTTCAGAACAGTTTTCAACTATCCACTTTCAACCTGAGGGAACCCACCAGTGTATCTCCACAGGTGTTTGCACTTGGTCCCATATTTTCAAGAGTGACCTAGGTTGTACAAGGTGTGGCAGACCTGCAAGCACTCTGGAAGACAGAACTAGCGTACCAAATTATCCTCACATTTTGGGAAAAAAAAAACCCATAAAATAATGAAGATAATTTAATAAAAAGATATGTAAAGTCCTACCTATTTTGGAAATGATCAAGTGCAAACTTTAAAATGTGCTTTATCAGGCAGGCAGCAATACAGACAGAAGAGAGAGGTTAGAAATGATAAAACCTAAACATGAGTCAGCAATGCGAATCTGCTGCCAGGGACAAGTGGTGTTTGGGGATATATTAACAGATGTTAACCGCAGGACATGGGAGGTAATTATTCATATGAGATTTGGAAAACATGACCTAGAAAGAAGGATATTTGTTCACACTATTAAGAGACAGGGCCAAAAAGTAGACATAGCAGCAATACTTCAATACAGAACTGGCTTTAAGTAAGAAAATTACAATCAGTTGTACTTTGCGAGCATGAGTAGTGACTGCCTTAATTCACAGAAAGGAAAATTAAGCACAGATACCATGAAAAACTTTCTAAGCTATATAGATAATTCATCTTGACCCTACACTGGAAGCTTCTAAAAAAGCTCTCGACACAAACATCTTCCCTGGAGCTGTGCAGTATGGCCCAGCAGGCTGAACCAGATGATCGCTTAGGATCCTGTCCTACATTTGCATTCTAACACTTCTAGTGTCAAAAACCAATAAACAACACCTTACAGAATGACTACCTTTTCTGGAAGAAAATAAGGGTAAAAGAATTATGTAATTTGGCACTAATGTGCCCAGTACAGCACCAGCTTCATACTATCTTTCTTCTAAAATTCATATTTTGTATTTGCAAGTCAGATTAAATATGTACAATTAGCTATCCATACTTGAGAGTTTGCAAAGAATCTGTCCACAAAAGGAGCCTCTTTATCCCAGTGCTGCCAGTTTTCGATTTTACTGAGAAACAAAATCAACTAAAACCAAGATAGGAAAAGCTACCTCGTTATGCTTCTAACACTCCTGTATGCATTGTTTTCTTAACATGGTATACTCTATATTATCTTTGGGGGAAAGTTTGGCATATAATATACTTCCTTCATTGTGATGGTTTGCATTATACGCTCTTATTCATTTTTCCTAATTTATTATGCATTTGGTACTCCCATGTGGTATTTTGCAGGAAAGCTTATTTGAGCATCCAAGCAGAATTTTATATTTCAATTTACTGAAGTAATATACAGGGTTTGCTGATGCTTAATTTATTTTTACATTGTATTTTTATGTGATTTTATTAACTCATTTGTATAAACCTGTGTTATAGTCTACTTCCAATCTATTTTCTGTGCCTATAAGTATATAGTAATATAGCAGATATATTTGAAATAATAGGAATAAAAAAGTAATATTATGTACAATTATAGCTAGTAGCACCCAAAATCAGACACTGTTAATAATAAATGACAATATTATAGAAAAGAAATACCATCCGAAAATTGATTTTACACGGCATATTAAAGACTTGATGGCTCAGGAGATGGGTAATAGAATAAAAACCCTTTCATCGCAAGGTCATCAATTCAAATACAAGTCAGACTGATAGCAACTGAAAGCCATTGAAGAGAGCTCTAATGAACCTAGACTCATTACTAAAGATTTAAGAACAGCCATAGCATTTTGTCCTTTCTCCTGCCTTCAACAGCAGTCAATAGAGAGATCTTACTGGAGCAGATCCAGTTCATCAGGTAAAGTTGTACTTCCTTTGTTGTACATTACCAGCCCCAGGCTATCGCTATTTTAGCAGTGTCCTAGCAGGTACCTGTTTGTTCTATTCCAAAGTTCAACATCCTCAGTGCTGTTGTGTCTTTTTATTGCTTGGAGGGTTGAAAAACGCAATTGAGCTTTCAGCTTCCTGAGTGACCGCTTCAGGTGATGCACAAGCAATATTCTGCCCATTTGTCTGAACCATAACAATTTGGTATATTAATGTGTTACTTTATCTGATATCTTACCATTTTCTGGTATATACCAAATAATGTACCAACCTAAACCAATGAATGCACTGGGAAAGAGAAGAATCCTCATGCAAACTAGAGCAACTGTTCAGCCAGCCAATAAAGTAAACGATGTATTGCATGACTTGACAAGCAAACTCAAAACCTTCTCAAAATCCTTGGTATATTTTCCTTTGTTCCAGCACAATGCCTTCATAATTTACTGTATGTATGTACTGTTAATCCTACAGTAATAATGTGATGCAAAGCACTGATAAGAAATCCCTTGATGTTGTCTTTTTGCTTGGTTTTTTATGCCAAATAAGATTATTTACAGAAAACAGATTGAATTTTCAATGATTCTCCAAAAAGCCTTCCCAGAAGCAATTTTGCTTTCATATCTTTCATAGGCAAAGCTTAACTATTTGCACACTCAAACTAACTCCTACAAATACCTGTTTGCAGATATAAATGGGAACACACAGAAAAATCAGTGTGACATACAGCAAAAGGACAAGTGTTCCCCATAATCTCTGTTTGGGACCCACAGATTCCTTTTTGAACTGAGGCATGCAGACAACCTCCCCAGACCCCTTCCAGCCTCAATTATTTTAAGATTCTAAAAATTAACCACCTCACAACCCATGTAAACGTCACCTTTAGTAGCATCTGGGTTAGGGGAGCCATTTGGGATTTCCAAAGTGACTAATAGATTCATTGTAAAGGTACCAAGGCCCCTAAAAATGCAGTTTACAACCACCATGGGTTTATGATGTCTGATAATCGATTCCCTTCATGCAATTTTTCCCCAGCGTAGCACAAGTGCCTAACAACCATTCTAAAACCAACCCTTACCTAGGGGAGACAGCAGAAATCTCCAAACTCTCACTTTCCTACTTCATCTAAAGATACGCCTCAGTACCTACACTTTCTTTTCTAAAACCTTAAGACACCTGTATTGCAGATTTGAACTTCAGAATTTTTCCCTAAATCCTGGTAATATCCTCATATTTATAACCCACATTTCAGTGGGATTTTCAGGTACAATGCTATTTCAAGTTATCTCACATTTAGTACTTAAGTAGGCACTTTGGAACATTCCCTCTTCTTCCGGTTCAGCCCTTTCAGAAGCAGATGGGAAGATGCCCAAACAAGCTGTGTTTGGACCATGTAACCTCCCCACAGAGCACTGGGATGGCCCTGTCACACCACTTAGCAGGAGTTTGATGACAGTTCACCTAGTTTTTTTCATAGAGAATTTGCTGGGGATATATATAAATGTGAGTTTCACCCAAATGCTTTGGCATTATGAAAGCTTTTCATGTGAAGGAGACTCAATACGTGTTTGAATCCCCATCAGCCCAAGAGGTGCATGCCCTTTTTGTCCCTGTACAGCCTGCAGCATCGGAGTGCTAACCTGCCTTTCCCTTGCATGGGGTCAGGATTTAAACAACTCTGATTATCTGAGGTTAAAACTAAAGATCATTTTGTTTCAGCAAAGAGCTACCCTCTGGCTTGCAACTCCAAATGGCTGTACTTACTTCTTGCCTGTTCAGAAGACTAACTGTCAAAAGTACAGAAATATGCATTTAAGTGGATTTTAGAGTGTGGAAAAAACCCAAATCCATCAGTTAAGGTCATTAGTTCATGTGACACACCTCACTGAAGTCAATTTTCAAGGATAAGCGTGTGACAATCTGACTGGAGGAATTCTGCTTTAATGCATTATTAATTCATTTATTATTACAGTTATTATAATCTTTATGCAGGGCACTGAAGCTCAATTTGTTCTATATCAGCTAATGTTTTTAATGAGCCCTTTCTTCTCCTCAGGATGGGAGCTTTCTTAACTAGTTATCCAGCTTTTAAGCAAGTAGAAAATGACATGATGGTGTACCCTTTTCATAATGCAGCTTCACATATCATGGCCTGAATTTTAAATAAAAACAAATGAGTACTAACTTTCACATTGCCAAATATCTTTTAAAAGGCAATAGACTAACAAACTCTAAATACAAGAACTTTATCACACAGTTAAATGCAATGAAATCCTAATTACAATTTCTCTCTCTGACAAAGAAGATAAATAAATTTAAATAAAAAGATCCTGGGTAAATGCAGTTATTTGTAGGAGAGCCGCTGGAGCACATATTAAGTCTGTAGCCCCATCTGTATGGCTTTGGGTTCATTCTCTGGTCACGCAGGGCAAAGAGGTCACAAGGCTGATCCCTGCTCTGAGAAACTGGTTCAGTTGGAGAGGAAGCAGCATATTAACTAGAAAAGTGGGTGTACTTGAAGTTGTGAACCAAAGGGAAGAAAATAGCACATTTCCAAACATACACATTGCTGACGCACCAAGAGCCAAGCATCCAGCTGGTTATAAAGGCTGAATCACTTTGCAACCTTTCTTGTTAAGGGAGAAGGTCAGGGTATTTAAAAGACATGTAGACATGGAACTTAGGGACATGGTTTAGTGATCAATTTGTCAGTGTTAGGTTCATGGTTGGGCTTAATGGTCTTAAGGGTCTTTTCCAATCTAAATTATTCTATGATTTACATAGAAATTTGCTAGCTCTACACTCAGAATATCATGCCTACATTCCCTGTATTTCTCTTGAAAAGGAATAGGTCAGCCCAAGGGATGCTCTTACAGAGAATATAGAATAAGGTTTTTTGGTGAAAAAAAATCCCCACAAACAACAGCATAACAATAAACAAAGAAAAAAGGAGAATAAAGTTTATACATTTTTTTGTAAGAAGAAACAAGACAGATTGCCCCACAAGAAAAGCACATTAAATCTTTATTCCCTTTGCTCATGCATACCTGAAAAACAGCCAGCCTTCACATGGTGACCTTTCCAACAGCTTGTCTTGAAAGAGGGAATGTTTATAAGCTAACTTGCAAACTGACAAGGGAACTTTTCAGTTCAGAGCTGCTCCCACAAAGAGGTAAATCAAAATATAAACAGATTTTATGGGGATCTACATTCACATGACGTCTGAATCCCACTGCCTGATTAGTCAGGGTTTATCAGAAATCAGTAAACTATTTTCTGCTTGAAACAATCACTGGTTGTAAGGAAAAAATATCAGTGGGTATAAAAAAAAGAACAAAAAAATACTGAAAAAGTTAAAGCAATATTCAGACATTTTGTTAATAACTTTGTCATTGTGACTTCTACAGTCTAGAAAAGTACCCAAAATTAAACTCAACAGCAGATGAGTGGTGAACTCAGCCCTGCTCTGTGCTGTAGTCAAGGGCAGTGAGCAGAATGTAGAAAATCCTAATAAATGGTGTCATAAAACAAAGTTGTGGTGTAAATAATTCCCATTATTCACAAAGCTTTAGCCTTAAAGCTCTGATTAATAAAAGTTAATGGGAAATGCATATTTAAGTTCCTCATACTGGTATCACAGACTCCCTTTTCACCTGTCACAGATGAGAAACAGAATGCAAAATTATAGATTTCTTTCATTATAGGATTAACAAAAAAAAAAAGGGATAGAAATCCCTTGCCAGTGTGATTATTTCTTCTAAGCACATCTCACTACAGGAAAGGTCCACAGACACTAGAATTCCCTGGATTCCCTGGTAACGAGCTACACTAGAGAAGCCCAAGACATAAATAACTCCATGTCTCAAAGACCTTTTTTCACTGATGAACAGTTGTTGGCCATGTCATCACTGAGGCCCTGCTCTTCCACTATTCCTTTTTAGCAGTCCTGTGCTTTATTTAAGGAAATGTGAGGTCTATCCACCATTTTGGAACCAGATCTAAAGTGTTTTGGGTAACTCACCGATGACCACCGTCACCAGCTGCTAGGAAACAGAGTGGAAGACATGCTTTCAAATAATAAGAACAGACCAATAACAACCCATTTGCCTACAGGTTAAAGGACCAAACAGATCCGAGTTGGTTTTTGGTTTTGTATGTTTGTTTGGGTTTTTCTTAGTGTAAAATCACAAACTCCTTACCAATCAGATGCTACAAGAGGGCTCAGCTACACATATAATAATGAATCACTTTTCTATAACTTGTAAAAAGGGAAGACAAACAAGTTCCATCAGACATTAGAGAGCTTTCAGACTTTGAAAGCATGTCGACATACTTCAATTAATTAATATCACAAAATTATTCCAGAACATACATACATGCACAAATATACACACATTTATGCTTTTATAGAAAGCATATTAAAGACAGAAGCAGGATCAAATGGGTCTAAAATGTTTATACTTTAACTGCTATGATTCAGAAATAAAGATATATAAAATTTACATCCAGATCACAAATACTTATAGATTTAAAAAGAACAAAAAGGCATTTCTAACCAGTACACGCAGTTCTTTCTTCATCAACACATGGTTAATTTGCAGTTTAACATCTGAATCATTCTCTTCACTTTACTGCATCTAGAGAGAAAGACAAATGTGTGATTTGAGTAATAGTATGCCATAAATTGAATTTATCTAAACATAGCATCTTTATCTGTACAATTCCTTTGTTTTCTTTTCTTTTTTTCTTTTCCTGTATCACTGAGTTTATGTCAGATCTCATTCTTTTTGCCCTCCATTTAGCTGGAAAAGGACAGGTTTTTCCATACTTGAATAACAGAAGCAACATACCCCATGGAATAGAAAAAAATGGGCTGAAGTGAGATCAGATTCTTATTCTAAATCTGGCTTGTGACCTTATAATGAGTCATTTCTCTGCACCTCTATTTCTCCTCTCTTTCTTTGACTTTCTTGTCTACTTGGATTACAAGCTTTCTAAAGCCTGTGAAGTGTTTATATAGTACCAAACAGATAAGATTCAGATTTCATTGCAAACACTAGATAGCACAAAACCAGAAGCAATAAATCTTATCAAACACCACTTACATTACTGCTCTTATAGTCCACTAATATGAAACATGATTTCAAAATTGCTTTGAACAGATATTTTTGTTTAAAATTAAAAAAAAAATGCCATGAAGGAAAAGTGTATCCAAGAGGAAACAGATCCCTAACTGTTTCTTTCCAGTAATATCCCCCCACTTTAAATATGCTGTCCAAGAGTTCCATTTCCATATTGATGTCTTATATACACAGACATGACACACCTCTGCCATTGAACTAATACCTCTGTATTCCCTTCTGCTTGAGCCACCTCACACCACCAGCTCCAGCCTCTGTTCAGCATCCTGCTTTGTACCTACATGGTGCTCTGCTATGTGCTGGGAGCAGCCGAGGCAACAGCCAAGGAAGACTTTGGAGCTTTATGACCACTTTTCTTGTTGTCCCAAGATAGAGTGCACATAACAGTGTAAATGTCACTCCATACCCCTGCACCAAAGAGCAAAAGAACTACACAAGCAAAAATTCTTCTTCTTTTCCTTTGTGGGTCACCTTTAAAAGTGATTTTCTTTCCAGCCTCTCTGTATGAATGACAAGATATTCAGTGAGACATCTTCAGGGAAAAGAAGTGATAAAGAGAAATTCAGCTAACCTATTTTCTTTCTTGTCACTACTTGATAATCTCTTTATCTGGTCTCATTCCACCAGTTGCAGACAGACTTATTTCCCTACAGACAGACCAAATCCTTCTTCCAAAGTGCACATGTGCACATGCACCTCCTTTCCCACAGTATTTCGAATTAATATTGTAATGTCTCTGCTATTTTGGTCTATACTTAGCCAAATTCAGCATACATAGATGCACACGTACTAGATGTACATGCTTATGGCCACACACATCTCTAGTCTTTAACAGTGCTGCTATGGTTATGGGCACATGCAGAATGTTTATACAAACCTTCCCATCAAAAGAAGTATGCAATTTCACTGAAATACAATTCACTAGCACATATATTTTAAAGTTCAGCCCCTTTGTCAATAAATTATGGGTTCTGATGTGAACAGAAAAAAACATTTTCTAGAGCTCTGCAGTGATTTAGAAACCTCAATTGTACTTTCAGCTACACCTTAATCCTTCTTGACTTCTACTGAGGCTTTAGCTTAGAAATGTTTGCTCTCCTGCTGGCAAGACACTTAGCCTTTTATAGCGTCTTTACCTTCAGAAATGTAGTTTCAGTTTGTAATGCCAAATGCAAATTACCTGATCTACAGCTTGTGCCAGCTGGGTATAACCCAAAAAAACCGTGGCAGCCTGGTCTAAGGATTGCAAGACATGCCTCAGCTAACTCAGTCCCAGTCCCACACACAGTCACCAGGGCTTGCAAAGAGAAGTAGAAAATATCTATGCCCTGAATCAGTGTAAAAAAGAGGCTATTTTTAGTATTCCAGTTTATCACAGGACTAGATTTAGACAGTTCAAGACCAGAGATGCTGCTATTACATCAGGTCCAGACTTCCTACTATTACATTTCCCCCAGTTATCTCTAAGTCAATTCACTTGTAATTGCTTAAAGCATCTACTCCAAGTAAAATAAAAAAAAATCCACTTTTTATTTAGAGACATGAAAAAAGAGAAATTCAACATTATTTTAGTCAGAGATTCTGAGGGAGAGAATTATGATTTGTATGTCTCCCTCCCCTATTTTCTAATCTAACTCAGAAATCACAGCAGAGAACAGTAACTCATATGCTTTATAGCTGAATTCTTTTTAATCAGCTTTCTCCTATCTTTACCAGCTGCTTGTCTGCTTCTCCCATTTATGCTGTGCATCTTGGACTTATCGATCAAGTAAGCTTTAAATTACAGCTATCCATAAAAAAAAAAAAAGAAAAAGCAGAGACAAGGCATAACAGGGAAGTACAGACCTGATAAAGGATTTCTGAAGGGCTACTCACTTTTGCTAGAAGAAAATCTTAATAGGATTTCCTGGAGAGAAGGTCTGTAGGTCTGAAGTTATCAGTGTACTGTGCAGACGAAGGAAGGGTAAATAAAGCTCAAGGATTGAAGAAGAGGATTTATGTCAAAAAGTTCCAGGGAAAAAAGTTCCAGGGAAAAGTAGGAGAAAACCTTTTTTTTTGGGAAAAACAAACAAACAAAAAAAAAAAAAAACAAAACCACAACAAAATAAAACCTATCAGATACAGTATTAGTAACTTAGTCTGTATCACTGGATGTTTTTAGTGGCTTAATTATAGCCAGCCAATTTCTAGCAGTTCTAATTGTTACAGGTGTAATAGAGACAGTAGAATTCACCACTCCCCAAAATCATTAAATTCTTTAACATTAAAAAGACAGAAGAGAAGAGCTGATTTTAGTGCTGAAGTGAGCCTACCGCAGCTTCAACTCAAAGACTGCTAAAGGGTATCACTTAGGCTTTCACCACTGAGCTATCAGGACTGTCTAACAGAAGGAACTAAGCTGACCATAAACCTCCACAATCCTTCTCCACCTCAAATCCAGTATTCCATTCAATGATACTGCAATTCTCCAGGTGATCTAAAGGAAGCTGATCTAAGCTCCTGGCAACACACATCACCTGGTGAAGGTTATCCACCATTTTACCCAAGTCTTTTCTGTAACTTGTGGAAAGAATTACAACTCATTGGTGTACGTCCCAGGTGTTCCCATCCAGGGTGATGCTGTCAGTAGGAAATTGTCAATACTCCCAGGTAACAGCTACCCAATAGCACAGATGGCTCTTGTTTCCCTGACTCCAAAGTAGTCCAAAACAAGCTACTTAGATTTAAGACTCAACCACAAGACTTATTTCACAGAGAGGTAAGATGATGACCTGTGGCACTCTGGGCTATGTGTTGTTATCACCACTGTGCACAGAAGCACTCACATGGCCATTTCGAGGCTGCAGAAAATATACACCTGTAAAAAAGGTCTAAAAGATTGCACCTAACATGACTATGGAAAAGAAAGAATTATGGAAACAACATAAGTCTTAATGAGAAAAACTGTCTCCCAATTTATACTGAAAACTTAACCTGCTCTTTGTTTTTTCATGCCTTGCGTACTAGAAAGGAACAATCTGCAACCTTACAAACTGGATTAATGATGACTGACCTAAAGACCTTGTGGCTGGAATCCAAGTCATTATGTACCCTGGCCTTGTAAATCTGTTGGGATTTTTAAAGATGAGAAATAAAAGTGTAATCTTTTTCCTCTGTGGGTATAGGCAAAGTGTCCGCATGTCTGGATTCCCAGTGCTGCTTCCTGTTTCACAATGGCATTTTATTGCTATAACATTCTACAAGTACAGTCACTTTAGTCTTTCAATCTTCCAAAAGGTTATAGGGACCTGACAGATTTCTAAGTGAGGGAATGCAGTTCACACTTTTATTCACCCAGCTGGTCACTCAGTGAATTTGACACTATATTTCAGCTAAGTTACGCATGGTGTGAAGGGGAGAAACAGCAGGGCACAAAGATGGCTTTAAGACATCTCTGATCCCTGTGTCAAGCTACGCGGGGGCTGCTTGGTCTCTGAGCAGAATTGTGAGCAAGTGCTGCAGCCAGAATAAGGGCTGCCTCTGGCCATGCCACAGATGGTAGGGGTGGCTTCCCAGGCTGCTCCATCTACTGACTGCAGAGGAAGAACAGACTGGAGTAGGGACAAGTGGTCCTTGCTGCAATGTGACCTTCACATTTCTCTGTAAAAGATGCATGAATCAATCAAGTACAAGCCTCAGAGTCAGGCTCAGATAATGTTCTGAAAATGAGAAACTAAATATTTAAACATTACTTGAATGGTGCTGCTGCAGATCCCCACAACACTGAGGAAAATAACTAACAGGTTTGGCCCAAAGGACTTGACAAAGCAGAATGGTGTCTGAAAACGGGAGTGCTGGCCAGGACGAAGCTCTGATGCTGCCCTGCCCACTCTCTGCAGGAAAGCCCTTCTGAAGAGCTGTGCTCTGCACAGCAAATCTGTTGAGACCCAATTCTGCCTTGCAGTGCAGACCATGAAGGCTTATACCATTGCAGAGTGCACTGTGTTGCATGTGGACGGCAAAGGAATGAATGGGCCAAAAATCCCAGCAGCTAGGCTTTGGCAGCATTCTCATCAGCTCCAGCACCAATGTGTGAATGAGGAATAAACTTCACTCATGCATATTAATAGCAGAAGGTTTTTAAAGGAGAAAGTTTTGTCAGACAATAAAAAAAAATGCATTAACAAGTTTGGAAATTAGCAAAGGGTGAAATGGATAAACTGTAGTTACAGCAAAATGCTGTCCTTACAGATCCCGCATAAGTGCAAATGTTCTAAAGGGAGTATTTGCAATGACATCTTCAGACTAATACCAAATATGTTGAGAAAAAAAGATATCTTAATTATTAAAAAAACCCACCAACAACAACATGTTTACACATAATTTTACCCTTGTGCATTATGAATACAACCTAACAAAGATGCAGGGTGGCTGAGAGAAGTTAGTACAACAGTTTTTCTACTGCTTAAATAATACGATTATTTTCTTTTTAACAACAGTAGGAAAGCACTAATTTTACAGGAATACAATTAAATTGTCCAGTTTAGTAAAAATGAATAAAAAATGTGGTTTGGGTCAGTCTCACGTATAGAATAAAATAATTCAGATTTACTGAAAGTACAATGTTGCAAGTTGCTCAAATATCTGTTTATCTATTACTGAAAGGACTATCAGAATATGAAAAGAGCCTTGAAATACTAATCATAGCTGTCTAAGACATCCCATTATGTTAGCCAACAATTTCTGTGATTTACTGTACCAATAAAAGAAGGTAACCATGAACATGTTTTTTGTAAATCAAGTACACTGAGCCAGAGTCTAGTCCACAATTAATCAGACATAAGAAATGTTATGGTGCTTTGCTGGTGCGTAATTCAAGCCTGTAGTGAGCTTGGCAGTATGGATGTATAGCATTTAAAGCTGTTATCACTGTTACCAGAGGAAAATCACTTTGCCTTGTCTGTAAGAAACATACAAAGTCTAATGCATACACATGCACACACATACTTGCTCACTCAGGGTTGTCACTAGCCAGGCACAACACAGGTATATTTTGTCTAAAAAAAATGTCACAGTCTGTGGCAAAAGCACTGCCACACAATCACAGTAGGTAAATGTACAGCAGCTAAACCCCATGCCATGACACATATGCATGCATTGAGTTAAAATTTACAGTGAACACCAGGTGTTACTGGCCCTTAAGGGGAATCGTGACTGGTAGAGAATCACCCCTGTCAATATTTCCCTCCTGGGTCAATAAATCCTGATAGTCAATAAAAGTCAGCAAGCAAAACCGACACCACTACAGGAGCCTATGAGTACCTTGGGGTAAAATTTGGCACACTTAGTATCTGCTTATTAGTTAGAATGATTTTGCATTTAATGTCCCTAAGGTGTAGAGCGCACTTTCAACTTGATTTCAATAACCTTCTAACACACAACACAACTGCGTTACAACCTCTCCCTGACTCCTCAACACAGAGCACATGTAAACTGAATGGCACATGGGCTGAGAAAAGGATGTTTCATGTACTCGTAAGGCAGCATCCTGAGTATCTACATGCCAAATAAAATATATCCACCATTTTTCAAAGGACCCATGCATTCTGACTCCAATACTGAGGTTTCAAGAAGAAATCCAGGTAGAAAACTTAGTTTTCCTTAGTTCTGTTTTGCAAACACAAATTAGATTTCAACTGCTCACACCCATGTTCCAACATGCACAACTCATTCTCAGATACCCTGGAGCAAATCTTCAACCAATATAAATCAGCACAATTTTTTTAAAGTTATTTTTATTTACACCACCTAACAAACTATTTCCCTAATGTTTCCTTGCTAAAAAAAATATGCATGGAGTATGCATATTTAACTGAAGATGCTTTTTTCATTCTACAACATCAAAGTCAATCATACGTCATATGCCATGATACATGAATTCAGAAAGATCAGAAGGACCTAACCCATGACATCAAGTGCAAGTAATGGAGAAAGGATTTGGAAACTATTTTTTAAATAATCAATTTTGCTGATGCCCTGTTCACAAGAGATTTAGAGTATAGTTTTAATGAAGGAATATATTCTTCCTGTTGTAAAGGTTTCTCACTGTTAATCTGTCATTTTCAGGGATTTTTTTCCTGGAAATGCCTTTTAAATGCACTTGTAAAATGTCCAACACAGAAATAGAAAACTTAACCTCATAATGTGCAATTCCATGTGCAGATTGCTAATGATCCTACAAACTAATAAGTAACTTATTTGGCATCTGAAATGATAAAACCATGAAACAAGCAAACTTAAAAGATTTCTAAACCCAACTGGCAAATTATTTAGAGACTAAAAATTTCTCTAGAGATTGACTTATAAAAGTTAATGACTTCCAAATAGAAAGAAAACATGAAGTCAATATACTGAAGTTGTTCATTATAACTCATTTGTTCAATTCTAATCTTGATTTGGTCATCAGCCCTCCACTTGCTCATTAGGACGGTCAAGCCAAGCAAACAAAGTGATACTTGTGCACATAACAATACTGAACCCTTATATAGCACTTTTCATCATCAAATCTCAAAGCATTTGCTTCTCAAAGCAAAGAAGGAGATCTTTGTTATCCACAATTCAGATAGGAAAATTGCAGCATTAGGATAATTGCAGAGCCAGAAATAACACTTCCTAGTCCCTGGCTAATGGCTGAAGTAACAGCACAGGGCATTTTATTAACACAGAAGATAACTGAGGTCAAGATGGGTGATTTCAGTATCACAGCTTTTGAACTGCTGAAAGCCCAAAGAGAAAAGTGCAACTGAAAAAAAAATACATCAATTCTGTGAGTGCTTTACATTGGCCCTTAAAAGTTGAAGCATAATATTAACTCCTTCTTGCATCAAATATGCAAAAAGACTTTATGCAAACAATCCCCCTTAAAGAAAAGGTATTAAGCATATTCTTATACGGTACCCCAAATGTTTAGAGTCCAATAGGGTTTCAAAATATTTTTTTGTCTATCAGAAAAAAAATCTGTTTCTGCTGGAAGAGGCACTGTACAGGATTAAAAATTTAAAATGTATGCTCAGAAAAGACTAATCAACCAGAATTGTTTCTCAAGACATTCATGTGTGGAGCCATGCTGTGAAACAGGTAATCAGTTTGTTGCAAGCTGATGTTCATGGTTCAGAAGCAGGGAAGCCAACAAGGAGGACACTGCTGTGGGTGTTTAATACCCATCACCCGACCAAGAACTGCTGTGGATGTTTGCTGCCCACCGCCCAGTCAAGAACTGGAAGTGTATAAAGCTTTATTCAGCCTTCACAATCAAAGGCCCTGGTCATCCTGGAGGACTTTAAGCACCTTGATTATCTGCTAAGCTGGCAACTGGTGGTGCACAAGCAACTGAGATTTCATAAGCACATCAAAGATAATATTGACACGGAACTTGGGGGGAGCAGTTTCACTTGCTCAGGGAACAAGCAGATGTCATGCCATGGATGACTGCCGTGGGGTGAAGAAGAGTATGGAGGAGCTCCCTGTTCTTCAAGGTAAACCTCAAAGCACAAGAACAATCTACCCTTATGAGTAGGAAGTGGAGCAGACGTGGCAGAAAGCTGACTTGGCTGTATGTGGAATCCCTGACTGAGCTCAAACACAAAAAGCAGTTGAACAGAAGGTGGAAGTGGGGATGGGCTACCCAGGAGGACTGTAGAAACCTTTCTCAAATTGTAGCAACAAAATAAGAAAAACCAAAGCCCAGGTGGAGTTGAAATGATCAAGGGATGGTACAGCCAATAAGAAAGGTTCGTCCATATGCACACCTGCAGCAAAAGACCAAGATAAAACACTGGTCACTCCCAAGTATGTCAATAAAAGTATTGACAAAGGATTAAGAGGAAGGATGAGGCATTCAACTACTTTCTTTGCCTCAGTCTTTACTGTAAAAGCCTATTCTCAGCCTCCCCAAGTCCATGTTGCTAATGTCTTTGTCTGGGGCAGAAAAGTCCTATCTAAGGTACAGGATGATTTTGTTAGAGACTATTTAATCAAACTGGACCTACACAGGTCTATGAAAGGCCGGCTGACATCATTCTGAGGCTGCTCTTTGCATCTTCAAAATATTGTGGCAATTGGGAGATTCTTTTGGTGACTGCAAAAGGCTACTGTCACAACCACCTTCAAAAAGAGGAAGAAGGAACAAAAATCACCAATATGCAACTGCCTGGTGATCCTCACCTCTGTCCTAGAGAAGATTACTGAAAAAATCTTTCTGAAGGCAATCTGTTTGACCATGTAATCTCTTCATTAACAACTTAGATAATGAGAAGGAATGCGGCAAGTTTCCAAATGACACCAGACCTGGGGAGCAGCTGACATGCTAGAGAGTGGGACTGCTGCTCACTGTCATCTCAACAGAGTGGAGAAGTGGGTTGACAGACAGCTTACAACATCAGCCAAAGCAGACACGAAGCTCTGCAACTGGACAAGACTCTGAGCAACCTGATCTAACTTCAAAGTCATGCCTGTATTCAGCAGGAGGTTGGACTCAATGACCTGCAAAGGTCCCTTCCAACTTCAATTATGCTAGAATTTTAATAGATTCTCCTTCACTTGATTTATCATAGGGCATTCACTTGTGTACTATCATTTGGAAATAATTATTCTTTATGCAACATTCTCAAATGCAATTTTTTAATTCCATACATATCTGAGAAGCACCCAACTGCAGGTGAAGAATATCATGGCTTAAAAGCCAGTCAGCCAGAGCCAATTAAACCACAATCAACCTCCCATGACAACAAAATGCCTAATTGAACTTCTACCCTCTGCAATATGAGGATTTTTGCCTTCTCTACAGAAGCCCAAACTGAGGGGTTCACTGCTCTGTCTCTGTAAATCAAGATCATAATGAAAACATAACAATCAAAACAAGAGATGCCTGCATTGATTAAAATAATGGTATTCCATCCACTAAGAAGAACGAATACTTCCCTTGCAAAGAGGTGACCTCAGATGTTTAGTCACGGACATCCATTTGTATGCTTCTGGCAGAATTAAACTTCAAAAGCAAGTGGATCATTAGTGTAATGTGAGAAAAACTAAGACATGTTCACATGGACAACTATGATCCAATAAAACCTGAGCTTGGTTTTAAAAAAAAAAACAAAGAGAAAAACTAAAGTGTATATTGACTGAAATATATAAACTTACAATGAAAATCACTAGGTATTTATAAATACTGAATAATTCACTTATTACTATTCATTCTCATTACTGTTCATTTTGCAACCATCACAAAAAGTATGGTGAGTGACTGGCAGCTTTTAAAATATTTTTAGATCTAAAGAACCAAAATAGCTGAATGAGATCTGCAATTCTGAATTTAAAAACTGCCAATAGTAATCCAATCTTCTCTCAATTCCTTTTTTCAAGTTCAAATCCCCCCAATCTTTCAGTTAATTTGAGTAATAGTTTTGGTTCATTTTTTTATTTTTTTGGTGGGGGAGGGGGAAATCATGTTTCATTCCTATTTGGCTTTACTAAGCCATGAGAATCTCTATCTCAGAAAGAGTACAAGCAACATTTTCCCCTAATTAGTCTATAAAAATGCTAATTTTTCTAATGAATCAGATTGAAATATCACAGGAGTAGGTAATAGCACAAATTCAGAGTTTGCTTACGGGTTAGGCTTTCAGATTCATTTTGCTAATCACTACCACAGTACTGGGCAACTTAAAAAGCCAATATTATAATGAGGATGGATGGGAAAAACATGCTTATCTTAATTTTTGTGCAAAATAAAGAGAGTTACATGTATATGCATTCATTTATATATGTGAAGAAAACCAGACGCACAGTTCCTCAGCTGCAGCAAGCCCTTCTATTCCCATTACAAGCAGAGATCCTTTGCCTGTTTACTCAAGCTGTGGATGTGGCCATAAATCTTTATTCTGTCCAATTTCACTGTTACTATAATCCATTTCTGAAACCGATAAAATAATACTTTCTTTTTTCATGGCCCAGTAGCTAATAATGTCACCAGTTGGAACTGTACAAGCGAGAGACTGAAATCATTGTCTGTCTGCCCCAGAGCATCTTTCTCTATTTTTTTTTTCTCCTGCACTTACACTTTTGCTCCTGCCTTCTGTGCTGGCACATACTAAGGCACTTGTATCCAAGCTGCAGATCTAGGAAGGAGTGGTCTTTTTTCAAGTCAAAACTCTAGCAGAATCAATGAGCTCTTAGATAAAATCTCTTAGGGCTTGACCTTCAGGGTGGCCTTTTTCTCTTTAAACCACATGTAAAACAGTGATTCTGCCAGTCAATCCTTAGTAAAAGATTTAAAGAAAGGGACTGTTGCCTATTGGTAGCACCAGAAATCTAAGCAGGAATTAAGCAGCTTGAAAAAGCCTTTAAATTCAACTTATCATTCTCTCAGAGATCTCCATATATTCTTTATGGCCCTGTGTTCCCTTACCCCTTTGATCATTTTATATTGAAGTAGTCTCTTGTTTAATACGTAGCTAAGATGATGGAGCGACAACATCAAAACAGAATGGAACATAAAGAACATGAAAGAATATGAAGTCAATAGCTTTGCCAACCACAATACATAAACAGGCCTAGTTAAAAGCCATGGCATTACAGTGCCGCCTTTATGCTCTCACAAAGCTGCATGCAGTGTTAAGACCAACTACAAACTGAAACTAATGATTAAAACTACATTGGGATTGCTTTCTTCTGCTTTAATTGTTGTTCACTTTGCTCAAAGGGTATAGCTCTGCAAAGCCAGCACCTAATCTTTGTGCTTCATCCCAGAAGCCCACCACACCAGCTGGTCTATCCATCTTTCTGTTAGAATCAGGGTTTCCAAACCAGGGTTTCCTTGACACATGGAAGCTGCATCCATAAAACATGGACATGTGCAGCTTGTATCATCATCCTTTCACCAAAGCTCCAAACAGGTTCTAACTGGTTCTAAAGGTATTTGTGATGAGAAGCAAAAAGCAAGCAGAGGTTTCATTGAAATCTCTCTCATGTTCTTTTAAGAGCATTAACCCAATTCAACAAAGAAAGAAGCCAAGTCTAATTACACAACTTCATCTTCTCGATCCCCAACATCTCCCTGTTTTACTGTTTACATAAAACTACACGGTATGTTTCAAAGGCCAGACAGATGGAAAAGTGGATGTCTACTGTCTAGAACTCATCTCACACTCAGTTTTTATACCATATTTCTTGGCTGCCTACGCTCATGCTAATCTGCTAAAATCACTTTACCTACTTGGAAGGCAACATATCACTTGTACCCAGTTCTATTATTCATCAGACAACCATGATGGCAGCTCCATGACTGACTGCTAATTAGCCTTTCCCACTGGATGTCAGAGACAGTTGTATTTTCAGCAGCAATTTATTCTTCCTCCCATGGAGTCATGAGGTGGAAGCTGAAGCATATTGAAGTCAGTGACAAAAGCCTCATTGACTTCAATTGTGTTGGGAATTCATCTCTTAATGGAAAGAAACCTGCTTAAGCGTTATTTAGTATATTATGTCAACACCTTAAGATAACAACTGACACAAGAATAACATGCACATTCCCAGTGGTGCCAGGATAGGGCACAGCACTCAAAGGTTCCGCATGCCGTCAAACCCCTGTCACAGGATCAGACAGGATGGTGACACATTCACATTTCAGGTTCCTACAGAGCAGCCTCATGTCTCGTCAAGCCCAATACACATGGTCTTGTAATACCTGGGAACAGCAGTACTTTGCCAGTTTGATGGAGACATCTCGTTTGGTGGGCTGGGTGCATACCACAGCCTGTAGGCTTGCGTTTTCATATTTAGCATCTAACAGGGAGATACAATCCCTGTCTACAAAAGTAGTCTGTAATAGCTACAGCATTATAAATTCAGTGTACACTGCATCTTAACTTCAACAGAAGCAAGGGCAAAAAAGACAATGAATGAGAAGGCAAAGGAATGCCACACTTCACTGGCTTCCTTCCTATTTCCCCCACCTAGACATGCTGTCAAGAAGGATGGAAGCATTGTCCAAAATGCTCACTATTTGCAGGAAAAGTCATCATCTCCACCTGGGGAATGCTTCACGTATTTAAGTGAGAAATGAAAGACAAAATCCAAACGTTGACAAACACACACTTGCTGAATTACAAGAGGCTTTGATGATAGTTTTGCTGGTTTGTTTCACTCCCTTCTCCCCTCCCAGATAAGCTACCCTGACTTGTCCTTTCTCTCAGCTACTGCCTTATTCCTCTCCATTACTTAAATTAATTAAAGTGTTCTACAATTGTGTCCTTTCACTCCTAGCTGGATGACTCCCTTTGCTTGAACTTCCAAATGGGATGATGGGGACCTAGTCCTCTTCCTATCGCTTGCAGACCATGCAGAAAACTCTTTCAGCTGTTTATTTTACAGTAGCTGAGAACATAGTCACCAATTTCTTCAGCCACTGTGCTGATCACAGCTGAATAGCCACAGTTTCAGCAGAGATGTTCATATTTTACAATGGTCTTTGCAGAGCAAAGCCATTCCCATTCCTCAGGGTAAAAATACCAGCAGGCTGATGGAACACAGCCATGTCTGAAGGCAAAGAACCAGCAGAATCCCATCATCTTTTCTCCTCCTGCAGAAGCCTGAGCAGGTAAGGGAAGGACAGTCATCTCCTGAGGGCAGCAGCAATGACAAGTCAAGCTGAAAGGTAGTTTTTAGCAGCTGGTGGAGACCAGCAGAGGCTTTAGCATCCATCTTACCCAAATCAAGCTGAAGAATACTCTGCCTATCTCCACCTTTCTCATGCACCTGAGCAATACAGATAGTAACAGAAGTCCTCTGTTAGTGTGCAAATTATATTTAAAGAACTCCACTTTGAAAAAGGAACCTCCAAATGCATTTAAAATCCTGTTCAAACCAAATTCCCAACACAGCTTGTAAGATTTTATTCAACTACATTTTTCTATGCTCCTGTATCAACTGACTGCAACTTGCTGGTCCTTTGTTTTGTGTGAGACTCATGTTCTCTTTGCTATTTCTGTATCACAAAAACCAGCAAACTCACCTCTGACGACAGGGGAAATCCATTCTCCTCATTCAGGATTGGTCTCTGGAGCACCTAAACCACAGAAGCCTTATATAATCTAAATACGCTTTTCTGATGCATGCTTTTACTCCTGTTGTTTAAAAACACTTTATTCAAAAGCATATTGTTTAAATTAACAGCAATTGTTACGCATGGAAGAACAAAGGAGAATGATAAAAATAAATATGATTCCTATGCAATATGTGCTATGAAAAAGCACAAGTAAAGATGAATTGTAAAGCTAGATGGATCTTAAAATATGAAGCCGAATCCACAAGAGCAACACATCAGACTGAAAATAAATAAACACATTTAAAAAAAAAAAAAAACAAAAGCAAAAACCTCAATGTGCACAGGTCTGGTTGCTTGCAAAATTAGACAATTAATTCTGTGTAAACTAACCTATCAGGAAACCACACTGTGGGGATTCTGATAGCTGTTATTGCAGTACACTATATTAAGAAAAGAATGCTTTAATGAGATCCCCAGAGAGTCTCCATAGACTTGGATCTTCCTCTTGAAAAGACCATTTTTACCCCATTTAACTGCCAGTATGCTGCATCTCTGCTATATGGATGAATTTAAAAAAAATATATAAATAATAATAATAAAAAAAACCTATTAACACAATTATCAGTACCAATAAGCATTGTGCTTTTCAGGATAAAAAAAAAAAAAGACATTATGCCACTTTCAATATATAAGAACCATCAGAAATAACATCTATATATTAAACCCCACTGAACTTAAAACCACTTACAGTTAGAATAGCAGCAGCACAAAGAAAGCTTTTACAAAGGGCAGCATAAAACCCCATAATAATAATAAAAACATAAAAAAAATTATGTATTGCTTACCAGAACAATCTGCAATCTGACTTTTCTTAATGCTTTATTTTTCTATAAGTGAAGACCTAGTGTAGAGCTTGCCAAATACAATAAATACCCCAGTTTAACATTCGACTTCTCAAGTAAGTATTAGGGAAAACCACCTTCAGTACCAAATTCAAAATGGCTGTATTTCAAACTGATTGCTTGCTGTAAAGTAACAGCTGTAAAACATCAAGGCAGAATATTTTGATCAGAATCTTAGTAGCAAAGTTAGAAGACGTTCTTCTATTTGCAGGTTCTCTGTAAAAACATGCGTAACCACATTTATGTTTTCAATCCGAGGAATCAATATCCTCAGGTTTCATAAAGCTTTTCCATTGAAGCCTGTGGATTTTTCTCGTCTTAGCTGTTTAACAGAAATGATTCTGCTAAGTGATGCCTTAAAGGGGAGAAATTTTGTTAATTGCGCTCAGTGTGAAATGCCACTAAATAAACATGTCAACAAAGAAACCCTTATACACATTTAAACCACCCTGCAAATTTAGATTAATTAATGCATTTCTAATTCACCTGTGCTATTATACCTTATGTAAGTACAAACTCTTTACGTCACTAGTGTAACAGACTGGGCATTACTAATATAATGGACCAGGTTGTGACACCACTGTTGATCTGCAATATTTTCATACTTCAGCAAGTTAGTAGGTTAAGGAGTTAGTGGGTTAAGGAGTTCAGAGGAATACTCAGAGCTTAAGCAGCTGATGAATGCAAAATAACACGCTAGTATATGATGAACTGTTATTGTGCCACTGTCATTTTACCTGGGCCAGCTTATGTGACACCTGCCATCATGGAAATAGGCTTCTACCTGGACCATCCAAGACACACCAAAAGCAAAGCTGGATGAAACCAACCTGCAGGAGATCACCTATGGACAGCCATCGCTGAAGTCAGTTCTCCACAGGGAAGCATATTCCACCATGTCTTAAGCACCCCTAATTGATTTTACAATGTTAGAAAACTGAAAAAAAAAGGAGTTCAAATCCAGTCTTTGCATCCTAATATTTACACAGGCAAACATTTGTTTATTTGCCAGCAGTGTAATCTCATAGCCTCTGTAGAGCTTGGGACAGCTTCCTAAGTAGCTTTCTCCACTTTTGATTAGCTGACTCCATAGCCAACCTTATAAATATTCTTAACATTTGGACCCAATGGACCAAGTATTTTGTTGAGCAGACTAATTGGTTCACAACCCCTGCTAAGTATCAGCCATATCATCCCTGACTGCCATAGGCTACTATCATCATTAGCCAAGTGACAATCTCCTAGAGAATTTTGGCTCTTTAATCTCCATTTTCCCTGAGGACATCAGACTTACTATGGGTTAAAGCTATCAGAGTTTGCTCTCATTCCTTTCCTACACTGTATGCTCAGCACAGAAGGAAAAATCTTGTGGACATGGTGATACAAAGGAAGCTCATGTCCACATCTCCCTAAAGGGATCATAAGATGTTACAGACCTTAGGGCTAGCACAGACAAGGCAGAGGGACAGAGCCTGCCTGCATAAGAATTTCCTCTATTACACTGATTTCCAAGAGAAGTGTAAATTAACAGATCCCAGTTGAAGTCACACTTTGATGGAAGCAGCTCTTGATCAGCATCATTCCTTCTGCTAACACTGTGCTAACACCAAAACACCATGGTTGGGATTGTGCCAGAGGCTGCAGAAACATCCCAAGTGACAAGTACACCTGCCCTGAGACCCAGCAATGGTGAGGTGAGGAGAAGTAGAAGAAGAAGCAGAGAGAGAGATGAAACACAGGTCAAAAGATGGAGCAAAAGATGAAAAAGAGAATAAAGGTGGGAAGAATGAAAGGCAAACTGTAAAGACTCAATATCCTTGGAAACCAAGAACCCACGCAAATCATACCAGCTTGAAACAGTGCAAATCTGACCTTCATTATGGATGTGCAATAAATCTAGAGATTTAGGCAAAAAAGGGGATGTTTCTCTTCGCTCTTTTTCATTAGGAAGACAAAGTTCTGCTCTTAAACTCAGGAAAAACTTTAATATGTTGGAGATTTGGAGTATTAAAGTCTCTTACTTCAAAACCACCCAGATACCAATAGCTCAAGGGATGATATTTAGAACAACAGATGTTTCCTCCATTAATTTTCCTGAAATAATTTTAAAAACAAACAAACAAAACACAACAAACCACCACAATTATGAAGTGATTCCTTTCCTCATCACACCTCTCACCATTCACAAGGAGAAAAACAATCATCTTAGTACAGACAGAAAGCCCTTTGCAGCCCTCTGGCAAACTTTGTCAGGAAGCATCTTCTGGATTGACTACTTTCAGATCAAACTGTTTGCACTCTTAAATACCTTCTGCTCACTGATGCTAGAGATTCACATGGTCATTTAAAACAAGTAGTGGAAATGAGACCTTAACCCACCAGTCACCATCCCAGTTTACCTGGAAGCAGCAGGGAAAAAAACAGCTCTGTGGTGTTGGCCTTTATGTAGCATATAGAGCAAAATGGTTATTAAAGGAACAGGGTCAAAGCAGCTCACTCATGGGCATTGCCTCTCTTGTGTCCAAATTTGTAACAAAGAATAAACTACAGATTTCAGCACCAGAGCTATACCAAGCATCCTCCCACCACAGCAAGTGATCATCATGCACAACACTTTATTTCTTTGAGTCACGCTGAGAAATCTCTGCAATTTGTAGCTTTGGAAAGCCTCCACATTCACATTTAATTTGAAATGATATCCTCCCTGTCAAAACATGCCTGGGGGCAAGTCACTTATGAAAAAACAAAAATCCGAATCTTCCTGTCTGCTCTGAGTCATAACATCTGCCACAGCGAGTGTCTGCAGCCAAACACAGGAAGGTGTTCTACAGAGGAGAGCACCCAAATAAAAGCAATACCCCAAAATAGAAGGAATCTGAATCATTCCTCCATAGCTAAGGTAAGACCTAACTGTTAAATATTAGGAACCAAGAACATTTATTAGCATACAAGCCTTCCAGCACTTCTCATATGTCTGCACAAGCTAAGGATCTGAATGAAATACACATTTATAAATAGAAGGTATATATGCAGTTGTATGTGCATATGCAAACACATACATTGTAGGTGTGTAATTTCAAGTGTCAAAATTCATGTCTGTGGAATAAACTTAAGATTTTTATATGGTCCATATTGAGCTGCTTCACTTCTGCTTGTTTCCCTTTCAGTCACGTCAGAAGTTGCTGGTACTCTGGTTACTTTCAGGGACAATAAAGTAATATCAGATTTAAAAGCCCAAGGCAAAAAGTTATTGCACATTACACAAAATGGTTTAAGGAAAATAAAAAAAAATACAATGTTTATCTCCCAAGTGATCTTTTTCCATGAACTGCCATGATGATTAAACAATTCTGTGCAAAAACATACCTCTATAATGAGCATTTTAATTAACTGTGTGTATATATAAATATATATATATTATACATATTATACATTGTATATATTATAGTGTATATTCTTAACACTTTATCCACTCAAACTACAATATCTTAAGAAATGTCCAGGAAACCCAGTTCAAAGGAAACAGTGAAAAACCCTGCAGGAGACAGTTACAGAATAATCTACCCAGGGAGACATTAATTTCCGATCCCTATATTTAGAAATGGCCTATGATCTAAAACATGAGACTTTCTCAGAGGGTCATAATAGATTTGTTTCATTTTATTTAACTGAAGTTAAATTCACCAAATAGCCCCTGGCCCTCAGCAGGCTGAAAGAGAATAGTGTTTCTATTGGATTGCTTTCTTTCTACAAAAAGAAAAATCACTCCAATAGAAAGCATCTGTCAGCAGCCCAAGGTGGTCAAGATGCAACTGAGATGGGAGGTACTGTACAGAATGCATTAGAATGGACTAAAAATAATTATGGTGCAAGATTAGCAATTTAGATGTGTTGCTAATATATTCTTACCTTTGACACTAAGTATAACTACATTCAAAGGGCATTCAGAAATTACAGACATGGACTAAACGGGCCAAAAATACAGAAAATATCAAAGGTCCCTTTAAGAAAGGAATGAAAAGAATTATTGCTATTTCATGTACAGATGAAGTGTTTCAAGGAATGAACATGACAGACATGAGTATTTATGAAAACAGGTGAAACAAGGTCAAATAGTCATTTTAATGATCACATTGGAGTTAAGAGACAGCAAATTCAAAACAGGAAAGAAAATCACAATAATTAACTTCGTGAACCTTCTGACACAAAACCGTTATTGATAAAAAGGGCATGATGATTAGGAGAATGATTAGATGTTTAAAGTGCTAATAATAATACTTTCCAAGTCAGGGTAAGAATTTATAAGGGCTATTGATCTCATGTTTCAGGATGAAAGCCAAGCAGCAAGCACCTCGTAAGGAGAGGAAAAAAAAAATAAAAAGAAATCTTTCAGGGATACTTTGTTCCTTAATTGTGATAATGAGAGAACAAGGGAGGAGGGAGGAAGGTTTGGTCTTGGTTTTTGTGGTGGTTTGGGTTTTTTTCCCAGGGTGTTAAGTCATCTAGTATTAGTTACTAACAGAGGCAGGATTGTAAGTTAATTGGATCTTTAATCGGATTGAATAGGATAATTCCTACCTCTCTGCGTTCCTAATGGATGTCACAATGTCATGAGTTAAATGCTGAAGTGCTGCTCTGATTTGAGAGCAGCTTCTAGGGAATCCTTAGGCAAAGACAATTATTCAGATGTCCATTGAGAAAGAAAATTATCATCAAGGTCTATGTACTTCCAACAGTATTTTGGAATAATTACTGCCCAGTTAGTCAATTATTATAGGTAGTGCAGACATTCTTGAATTCCCCCTTCCTCCTCCCCACCAAGAAAACTGTTTATTACACTTCATCAGTCTTCCTAGTTCCAAGGGGGATATTACCTTGGAATAAGGGTTAATAAGGTAATACCTGTAAGCCCTGAAAATATCCACACTCTGGCCCAGAAGCCTGAAAACTGCTGTTTGGTGTTGCTGGAATTTTAAATGTCTATGGCCATATGAGACAGAAATAGCTGGCCCACGTTGATGTACAGGTAATTGGGTGCTTTAATTGATCACAGAATTTATGTTTCTGTTAAACAGTCCAAAGGAAACATGCTGCAAATTTCCATTGTAAAGATCCTGAAATAAATTCTCACTTCAAATCCAAAAAAGCAATACAGGAATTGTTGCTAAACAAAGGTAATTGCTTTGTGATGGAGCTGTAAAAAAATAACATATGCGAGTTATTTCTCTCCACATAACAATTACAGCAGGATTCTCTACTGTGGGCATAACACAGCACTTTCAAAATATTTTCTGGAAAAGTGATTTCCAGTCCTGGCTAAAGAGCTTCCACAATATCAAAGTGACCTGCAGTCCTCTGCAGTCCTTAGGGCATTTGTTTCGCTTCCATTATAACTGGAGATCCACAAAACAAAAAACAAACCCAGCAGCAAATTCACCTGCCCCGTGATCTTGATTGAACCATTGCACTTCCTCACAGAAGAAAAACAATTTCATGTAAATTAACGATTAGCTGGTTATTAGGCACTGTGAGCACTTGAAATACAGAATGTTTCTTCTTTTATCGAAGATGACAGTCACTGATCTGGTGAAACTGCTTCAATAGGACAAAAATATACACAGGCAATACTCATCCAAACCAGACAAGACCACATCGGCTTCCCTGCTGAATTTCCCAAAAGCTTGTTTTTAATGATATAAATGTTCATTATTTCTTTTAAAACTTGTATGTATAACTGATGTTAATAAAGTGAAGGGCACACAAGGGATGACAGTGACAGCTCGTTGCTGAAAAGGTAAATCATGCCACTGCCCAGACAACACATGATTTGCCACTGCATGGCTCTCATGGTACATACAGCCCTCAGCTCCATCACGTCCAAGCAAAGTTGATTGCACACTCTTCTCTCACAGCAGCAGAACAGGAAGCCAATGGTGCCAAAAGCCCAAACCACAAATAGGAGGTTTCTTCATCATCATTAACAAAGCATAGAATCCAAAATTGCTGTTTTGACTACAGAACAGATGACTCCAGCACTGCCAGCACTCAAGGTGTTTCCAATGCCAAAACTCACTTTGCTGAGACATATGCTCCTACACTTGGAAACAGAAGCTCCTTCTCTAGATTAAATTCCTTTCTTTGCCCTTTTGGTGCTTCTATTTCTCTTTTTTATGCTTCCAATACATGTTCCTGCTTTTTCTTATCTTCTTCCTCTGATTGTCCTTTCAAAGCTCACAGATTTTAAGGCTTTTGCACCCTTCTATACATCACCAGCTGCTGCACTTTTCCCTCCTGTTTGCAATTCATATACAGTACCTTGTGTTTAACTGATCATATGCACAAGGTATCCAATCTTGATTTGAGCACATCATAGTTCATTCCAGTGGTTAATCACAGATAGAAAAATTGTGTTTAATGTCTAATTTAAAAATGTCTGGCTCAAGCTTCCAGCTATTGGATCTTATTTTTCTTTTCTCCTTTTGATTAAAAAGCTGTATATGCTTCCCCCATGAAAATACTTGTCCCTGTAATCAAGTCCCCTCTCAATCCTCTTTTTGATGAGCTAAGCAGATTGAGCTCTCTAAATCTCTCACTGCAGGAAATTTTCCTACATTCTTCAAATCAATATTGTGGTTATTTTCTTGACTCTTCAATTTTGTAAATTCTTTTCCAGCTGTTGACACTAGAACTGACCATAGCTTTCCAGTGTTGTCATGCATTCAGATGAAAACCCTGTGTCAAAGGATTCCACTGTTCACTAAATCATAGCATCCTACTGTGGAGTCATCTTCCTTTCTTTGTTGCTCGGAAGTCCTTTATCAGCTGTGACCCCGCCATATCCTTTCACCCTCTTCTTAAGGCTACACTCTTCCAGTGCATTGATTAAGGCACGGATTGTTGGGAGGACAGAAGAGGCAATGCCTTGCCAGACAGTCAGTCTGCTCCATATAGCATTATTTCCACACTACGGATATTGCCTCATCCACAGCTTTGGCAGTAGTCATTCAATTTCTGTGTCCAGATTATTAATAGAGATGTTAAGCAGTTTCAGGACTAGTTCTCACTCTTGTGAAACTGCTAAACCAACACATCTTTCAGCAAATAATCCCCATGGACAAACACCTTTCCAGCTCTGTTAGCTAATTTTTAATCCATTAAACAGCACTGCTACTAGTTCTACATGCTCACTTTGTTGGATTGGTTTGCTTCTAGTTGAGATTTCATGAAATACCAAATCTAACAGTCTGCCACAATGCTTAGTTACTCATTTATATCAAAAACATAACCCTATCGGGAATGGGTTCCCTTTTCAGAAAGCCATGGTGACTGGCCTTAATTATCTTTCTATTCTTCTATTCTTTATATATTCTTTCTATTCTATATATATATTCTTTATATATTTATTTATATATTCTTTCTATTCTGTATATTAATTATCTTTCTATTCTATATTCTATTTCTATTCTTATCAACTTATCCATTGTTTTCATGGATTGATGGCAAGCTTTCCAGACAACCAATCATCCTCTACCTCCTTCTGCTTTCCCTCTGTGTACATGGGCTCCTCCAGTATTTCTGCAGAACACTGAGATACATAGGAACCAAAAATACTGCGTTATCCTTGTATGATGTATCACCCTATCTTTTCCAAAGATACTAAATAAGACCTTTTCCAACAGACGTTTTAACCCTTTGACTCTCCCTCCCACCACCATTTCTGTCCACGCATCCCAGTTTTCCTGTCGCTCAAGTACAGAGAAGCCAAATCCAGCTACTAAGAACAATGCAGACCACAAAGGCTATCACCACAGCCTGCTATTTCAGAGACTTCACTGATAGGTTTCAGCTGTAAAATTGGATTTTTAGGAGAATTCAGCTTTGGCCTATCTATATGATTTTACCTCTGTAAGAAGGGTTTTTTTCAGGGATACCTGCTTCATCACCTCTCAACATCCTTTTGAGTCCCTGTCTGAGAAGCCCATTTAGCACCATAGATTAATTGAACTTTCAAATGTCAGCCCAGCACTCAGTGATCCTAAGTGGACTGGACACTGTCTCCTCTCAAAGGTGCACTGCAAATTGCCGGATTAGCACCACACAACCCTAATGCAGTCAAGCATTTGGAATATAAAATGTCTTACATTATTTACCTGTAGCAAAGTTACAGTTCAATTACTGAAGCAATCTCTCATTCAGGCAGAACAAAGGAAAAAAGTATGCAAATGAGTGAATTTAAATTCACTTAATTTGAAGGCCTAAAATTTTTTAAGGGCACATTCCCTCTCTGGGGATATTAGGGTTTGGGAATTATTAAATGCAAAAAGCTATAAATGGTTAAATGGATTGCCATTGCCCAAGCTTCAGAAGTTTGCATATGTTATTCTTTTCAATGAGTACATTATATAATTAACACTGCAAATATATAGTGCTCTTGCCTATATCCTATCCTATATAAGGATAAAAGAATCTGGTCTAACCACCACCACCACAAGGAGCTTTGTGCACAGACAAGCTTAGCATTCATTTTGGAGGATGACAGTGGAAAAGGTTTGTATGGAGAATGCTGCTTGTCTGCTGAATACAAAGATGATTTTTCGGTGATACACATGATAAGGTTTGTGAATAGCCCTTGATGCTTGTTGCCTGTTGGGGTTTTTTGTGAGATTCTGGGTGTTTTAATAAACACTCAAGCATGTTTCTTATGCAACAAAGATGAAATTTTCATCTTGCTATGCAGCTGGAATTATGTGAGCTTTCACTGCACAGTGATGTCTGACAAGGGGAATGGCTGACAGTGAAATTTTGCTGTGCTGGCAGGATAATTAGGTACAATGCTCTGAAAGGTAGGATCCTGCACACATGGAAGTAAATGGGAAAAACTTCCTTTTCTTCAGGGGCTGCATAACCAGACCAGCTGTATTACTTTCTGGTGCCACCACACTTACTGCACTTTACCTTTAATAAAGCTTTGTGTTATTATACAACTCAAACAGATCTCAGTTTTCAACAGTTCCCTGGAATGTAATGTGAAGCTAAAAAGATGAGTGCAAGCAGTTCCCAGCAGGTAGGCACTGTCTGGGCAGGTATTAGCTGAAAAGAGGGGTGGGCAAAATTACCAGTTGAGTGCTGCACAGAAACAGACAGCAGGGATGCTGTAATTCAACACAATAAGCAGAGATAATAAAAATCCCAGATTTAGGTGAAAGCCTAAGTCAAAAAAACTCATAGAATCAATAATAGAAAGGTGTATTTGTCATGCAGGTAGTAAACCCTGAGCAATTACTGTGGATTTCAGTAAATTTAATAAGTATGTATGCCTTTGCTTTGTACAGCTGGCAAAGTCCTTTAATCACTGTTACTCCACAGCTTACATTATGACATTTGTAATTTGTATGACTCAGAAAACGAATATTCATTACTGTTTCCTGGTTATTTGTTTCCACTCAGAATATGAGACAAGAATATGCCACTTGATAGGAGACACCATTATAAAGCTCATAACACGCCTATTTCCAGCGAGCTTGTGCACACAGCCTGTTACAACATGCTTGGCAATGGACATGGTGAGCCCATGTGGAGACTGGACACAATCCTCCAGAAGCCCAGATGGTGTAAGTCAGTGTAACTCAATCATCCTCAGCTGAACCACAGTAATTTGTTTCAGTCAAGGACCTGAGCCATTATGCCTATTTCTCAAACTGGTTAGGTTGCAAATTAGATTTTCATCACTCCTGGGACAAAAACCTGACTCTGCGGAGGTCAGTGGGAGTTTGACCATCTATTTCAGTGGCGCCATGACTTCACCAGTGGTTTTCATGTGCAATATTAATCCTGAGAGTCACCACAGTGTATTGGGTTTATTATTTACAAAAATACATTAAATAAAATCTTCCATTAGGAAGTGCAAATGCCAACAGTTCAGTTCTGTGTTATTTTCTTCTGCTCAAAGGTAACAAAAGCAATATGTATCCCAATGGATTTGGGATTTTAATAACCAAAATAGCTACAGTTTTGATTGGTGCTTCAGCAGAACTTATACAAAGTAAGTACTGAATGCAGTTTATTCAGCTGTCTCATGACCAAGAAGATCAGACAGGACCTTCTCTGAACTAACCCCAGGTTAGAATAAAAATCTTCAAAAATTTATTCCCTACAATGAAATTTTACTAGAACAAAGTCATTGGAGGGGTAGTATGAAAGGATAATCTGTGAAAAATAAAGCATGGGACCCTTATCCAGTTAAATACCCAAGCAGTAGCCCCAGTTTTAGTTAATAAGGTTCCTGAAAGCTGCAGACATACTGTGGCTTGGAGTATTTTTCCTATGAATAAGTAAAATGAGGCAACAGGCATGTGTAGAAGCATGCACGGGGACCTGTATCAACACAAAAACCCCAGTACCACAGAGGGAAAGATTCTAGTGATGTGACAGGCAGACCATATTGGGCTGAGATCACTCTTGGGGAAAAAAAATGTAGATGCTTCAGAACCTACAGACAAGCTTTTATTATTTGCAATTCTTTGGTTTCAGTATACTGCAAAAAAATGGTGCATTCTGTATGTTCAAAAAACCAAAGCAAACCATTGGGTTAATCACTACTGTAAGCTGAAAGTGTTGTTGTGGTGTTTTCTAACACAAAAAAAACAAACTCTACCCTGGAATAATAATTTTACTTTTGCTATAAACAGAACAATCTTTCATCAGGACTAATCCTATTTCAAGCACTGGGGATACAGCAATGGCACCAGCCATTTTTTACTGAAACACTGTTCCAGGTTTCCATCGGTTTTAATACTGTAATATACATGACATAACTGAAGGATGCATTTTTCAAATATACTTTAAAGCTGTGGGAATACACCCCTTAAAGGCAGTTCTCTCTTCCTTTCAAGTGCCATACAAGCACAGCAGGCAGCATTCAAAGCCACCTCTTCTGTGTCAGCCAGCAGGAAAGGCTGACAGGGAATTGGCTGTGTCACACTCGAAAAGTCACCAAAGGAGACACAGACTGAAAGGTAGATGGGCCCAATTCTGCAATTATTTTTTCTACACCTCTTAGGGGATTACTGCCTATCCAATTAATTTCAGCCAGGAGGCTGTCCCGAATAATGACCACTAACCCTTCAGAGTTGTCTCCAGGGTCTCCCCAAAAATGGATACACTTGAAATGAGATTTCTTTCAAAGCACTGAAGTGATCTGATTAAACTATATTGAAGGGTAGGAGGACTTTGACTTACTGAAATGTTCAGATATGCTTCCTTGGAACTGGAGTCCTGCACTTTCACTGCTTGGCTTGTTTATAGTTAAACTTTCTATGCACGAGGGCACTAACACTTCCCAGCCATCACAGATCTGTTCATGTAAGTCCATCCCACCTTTGAAGTTACAGCCCTGTCCATCTCTAAAAAAATCCAGCAGCCACAAGCACTTATGAATGCACAACCCACATGCTGCCTTCTACACTCCCATGAACAGGAGGAGGAGGAAGAGGCAGCAGCAGGTGCAGCAGTGGGACCAGCAGTGGTGGAGTCCAGGCTGCAGACCAAGAGTGATCACAATGAAGGTCACTGGTGAGCATTTTGCTGCTGCACTGAAGCAGCCCAGGGAGAAAAGATCCATAGCAGGTACACAAGGTTCACCTTTCCCCATTCCTTGACTGCAAAGTTGGGGAGGATGAAACAGGGACATTAGGAGAATCACTTGTTTTGCCACAGAGAAAGCAGATATTTGAAGGTTACCTGTTAGGAGCTTGGCATGAGCTGTCTCCAAGGCAGCACAGCCTGGCTGACAGACCAGCTATTACAGCCAGACCAGGAGCCATCTGTTAAAACTGTCCTCGAAAGCTGTACTCTCACAGAACAACCCTGCCCAGGCTCCATTATTGGCTCCTTCTCCCCCAGCTGCTCAGGCCTAGATCCAGACAACTCTGTTTCTTCTGTGCAGCCTTATTCCTGTTCTCCCAATCTCCCCTGCACCTTCTTTAATGCGAGTCTTGCCCCTACCACACCTCTAATTTAACTTCATCCTGTTGCTGACTCAGCAAACGGAGAAAACTACCTGAAAAGAGAAGTCAGAAATTTTTTTGATAAATGGAGAAAAGAGGGGGCTAGTGAGGGTCAAAATAAATTATAAATAATTATTTAAAATCCCTAATGAAGAAATAAATCTAGTCCTTACATGAAGTAGGATCTGCATCTGGAAGTCACACTCAAAACAACAAACACTAGTTCAGATGGAACAATAAACATTAATTTTAACAATAAACTGTTTTGCATCTGCATTGTTTTGAGTTTTATACATTCAGGTGTAATGAAGGAAGAAGGAAACATCTGGAAGGGAATGCTGCAACCTCAGAAAATAACACATCTCATCAGTTGTCATAGCTCCACATATAACCTTTATGTGGGTGCCTGGATGCTGGAAGGAAAAACCCAAAACACCAAATATTACCATGTACCTTCATCTATTTATAATACAGAGGCAATCACTACAATGGCCAGCACTAATCATTTTGGTATGCAAATGCATTTACAGATATCAATACATAGATAAAAGGAGAATAGCTGGAGATAAGAAAAAAACCACACAAAACCCCTACAGACAACAATCTTGAGTTTTGGGCATTGTCTTTGCTACATAGAAAGAAGAGGAAAAAAAAAACAACAACAAAAATCAAACATGCACACCTGTACCTAAATCTTTACCTGAATCTATCTAAGCCTAGAAAACCAATTACAAGTACACACCCAGTGAACTATATAATCTTAGCCTAGGAATATTGGCAATGATTGAGATTTGGTTCACTGTGGTCCAAATATATTAGCAGTTATTATGTGCACTGCTGCAACATCCCCTTACAGTCCAACACACCAGTAAAGCATGTAATACCCAAGCTTTTTATCTAGAAAACAGAGAAACACCTGGATTCCTTCTTCTCACTAAAGGGAAGAAATTTTACAGAATAACAACATCTGTCTAAGTAAAATAATGCCATGATAGCCTGCAGTTCTCCTAGCCCTAGTATGCTTTCTCTTAGTTACAGTTTTAGAAGGAAAATAATATGTCTATGTTAGCAAGTAGAAGAGCTCAAAAGGATGTAGATAAGTAGAGCAAAATAGTGCTGGGAATCCCAAATCCACCTACACACATTACAAAGGCTTCACTTCAGCTCTAGTCAGGAGGCCACAGATGAAAAGCCCATTAGCACAAAGTAAATCTCTGAAACAGATATTCTGGCTTAGGTTCACCAAAATTAATCCAGTTTGTTGGATGTCCTGTCACACAAACCAAAGCACAGTAAGTGGGGATGGGACAACTGCAAGATTCTCTTCCAAGGTGCACTTCAGAACTAATATTCCAGTATATGTGGACCCAAGTGTAACAATAAAGGTTTTACCGACATAAAAAAAAAAAAATTCAGCATGTAGGACTGTGCAGAAGATGCCACAACTTGGTTAAAGCCAACATTGGTATTCTGGGGATGTATAACTACAGTATCATTTATTTTCCTTCTGCCTTGTGAGTTCTAAATCTGTTAGTTCTTTACACAAAATAGATCCGTTAGACACCAGTGTCTTCTCAGAGGACAGCCTAGCAGAGGTCTCCAGCCCTATGGGTGACAGAATGAGCTAGACTGCCCTGACATAATTCAGAATGTGCAGTTTGATGTCCTTGTTGTATTTCATTTACTCCTAATGGAGCATGGGGCAACAACACAAGACCTTGCAGGATCTCACAGCTCGAGAGAGCATGAGGGGAACTGTTACCAGTTTGCACTTGGTAGATGACTGTCTTTGTTAAGATTTACTTGTCTCACTAATAGGTTTGGGTTTTGAACAGAAGTCTAACCAAGAAAAGACAATTGAAACTTGTTATAAAACACTGAGCACATCACCACCAGAATATGGATTACAAGTAAGATTCCTGTTCTTATTTTTATACCCATGCTGCTCCCCAGGTTCCACACTGAGGCATCAATTGTAATTGTATATAATGAAATGTTGCTATAAGGTGGGCTTTGTGCTAGAAGAAAAAGATATTTAACAAAACAGAATTGCGACTTTACTGGACAAATACACCAAAAGAAACTGTGGCATCTTGGGGGGTTGCTAAGCAACAGAGAGCGCCAGTGTCACTTGTTTGTGATCAATTCGAGTCATTCATCAGGCTCTGAAGCACCAGCTCAGGAATTCCAACAAATCTGTGCCTTGGGAAAGCCACGGGGACTTCCTGCCACACAGCAATACTTTCTTTCCTCCAAGATAAACTTTGTAGATCACACTTTGATCTGTGTGATATGTTAATTCATTACTCTTAACATACAGCTAATAGGAAAAGCTATAATTAACTGAGTACAGCACTGTAACACATGCAAGATAAACTGAACTAATTAGTAGTGTTTAGAGTAGACCCTGTCCCCTCCACTGGGGAAAGGAACACATTCTTTATATCACAGAAACAACTGTCCACAACATCATTGTATGTAATGCATAGATACATTTTTTCTTCATTTTTCATGCCAAACGTAAGTGATAAAGCATATCTTTATTGGCAAAAAAGGTGGCTACAATCCAAGCAGCTCAACATGCATGTTGTGAATAATGTAATCTTTCATTCAAAAGAGGGGTTATCTGCCAGGTGTCTTGGAATAAAGAAGTGGACTGTTATATTTTCATTCATTGGGCTCAGTTACTTAAGTAACATATACTAAATATATATGACACATATACATAATAATTACATTCACTCACACTGAGAGTTAAATGTAATCAAAATGTTAGCTAAAGTACAGTCTCTTTATGTCAGCCTCTGTCATCACAACAGCCTCACTTTCAGAATTCACTCTATTTCTACTTTGATAAATATCAACAAGAGCTTAGAGAATGAGCTTGTTTAAAAGCTGCATGTTGCATGGGGCAAAACTTCTACAACTCTTGGATTGCTGACAGGTTGATGGATTTACTAGATATTTAATGATATTACACATACTGTGTAATACTCCTGAAGAAACACCACTGCCTCCTGCAAACCTTGGTTCTTATCTTTTTCATCTTATTTTAGTAAAACATAGTGCCATTTTGTAGTTCTTGTGTAAGCCATACTCCACTGACACAAGTGTGTGGCCTAAGTTAGGACCACAGAAAATGGCTAACAAGAACTTTCTAGGTTTTTAATGAGCCAGTGGGAGAGGTAGGGTTTGGTTTCGTCATATTTTTTAGAAGGACAAGGAAAACTCATTACTTTTAAGCGACAGAAAAGTGTTCACACCTCAGTAATAATGCTCTTTGATACTTCACATCAGTAAAAGCCAAGTGGAGGATCATGGGAAGCAATGGGCAAAGGATCACGTGCACACATCCAGCGAGGCTACATTGCACGTGTGCTCACAAATGGGCAAAGACTGCATATTCATTTTGAAGGTCAGGGTTTTCCCCATCCCCTTTCCTCAGGCCTGCAACTAACCTTATAATATTTGTTATATATTCCTAATGGAATGGTATTTGGGAGAGCTACATAACAGGTATTTAACTCAGCCGTATCAAATAAACCCTTGACAATCAAACAAAAATACCACCTGTCAAGTCTCTGATGAAATCTTCCAAAACATATTTCAAGAATAAACTACTCCTAGGTAACACTGAGAATGAATTGACTTGATTTCCATCTGTTGAGTTATGGCTGAATACCTGTATGTTAACCAACATAACCATGGCTTATCTCCCTTCTACCCCAAAATATGAAGCAGGTTAACATTAAGCATAGAAGTGATAGATGAAAAGTCTATTACCTGTGTCGGACTACTAGAAAACATAATTTCCTTGCATTATAAAAACCTAACCTGAGACTGCCAACGCTCTGATCGCGCTACACACGTTAACAGCACATAGCACAAGACACGAAGGCTTACAGGTTCTTACAGCTCTCCTAGAGCGCAACACATCACATCGCTTCCCGAGAAAAACACCGCGGAGTTTTGTCATTATTTAGTTATTGCAGGATAAAAAATACACGCTCCAAAGCCGTTAGGAAGTCGAGAAGGAGCAAGTGCTTGCTCACAGATGAGCGGCACCCCTGCTTGCAAACTTGAGCCCACCTAAACCAGCGTGAGACTGAGCGAGCCGGGCCGCAGCCGAGCCCGCCGCCGCCGCGCTGCCTTTATCCCCGGACCCTCCCGAGCTCCGCACCCTCCTGCGAACTTTCTCTGGGCAGCGGCTGCTCCGCCCGCAGCCCCGGGACCTGCTCCCGACAGCGGGGAAGCCCGAGGGCGCCGGGGACAGCGCCGGGGAGACTGGGGTCGTACACAGGGACTGCGCCCCGCGGACCCTCCGGGTTTCTCCCTGCTCCTCGGGCACCTCCTCGCCCCTCCGCTAGGCTGAGCTCAGCCCCGCTCCCTCACTGCCCTGCAGGGCGCAGCCCAGCACTTGCGGTGCGGGACCAGGTGCGGCATGGGGAAGAGGGAAAAGAGATTTGAAAAACAGTCATTGAAGAGGCTCTCTGTAGCGCGGCACAGCGAGCGGATGCAGCGGCTGGACACCCCCCGGCTTAACACACAGCGCCCCGCAACATCCGGCAGCCCCAGCGGGGACAGGACCGACACCGGTTCCCATCCCGGCACCCCCATCGTTACCTTGAGCCCGGCGCGGACGGAGGCAGCCGGACCTGCGGGTCGCGGCGGCAGCGGCTCCGTGTCCGCAGCGCCGTCCCAGCTCACCAAATTAATCGCTCCACCCCGAAAAAAAAAAAACCAAACAAGGAAAAAAACCACTCAACCACCCCAAACCCAGCCCCGCTGCACACCCACGAGGAGGAAGAGGGGTTCCTCCGTGACTGGCATCGCTATCTCCTCCGGCAGAGCTTGCAGGGAGCCATGGCAACGAGTCCCGCACCTCCCCAAACCGCTGCCAGCCTCCCTCAGTGGCCGAGCCCCCCCACCAGTTCCGGACATACCCCAGTCCCACTCGGCGTTCCCACCTGCCCGGTCCGATAACACCTCTGCGAGAGCTGGGAGCCAGCGGCGCCTCCGCCCCGCTGCTCTCCTCCGGGCGGCACCTGGGGAGGGAGAGAGGGAGGGACCGAGGAAGGAGGGAGAAGAGCCCCGGACCGGCTTGGCTTTGCCTGTCCCGCCTCCCGCCCGGCCACGGGTACGACGGAGCCCGGTCACGGCTGGGCGGGGGACACGGGAAGCTCCGGCCAGCCCAGAGCGAGGCAGCGCAGGGGATGCAGAAATGGCTGAACCAGGGGGAGTATGGGGACGTCCCAGCGGCAAGGACCCCAGCAGCTATCACAGCCGCGGGGCAGCCAAAAAACCTGTCAGAGATGGGGCCGCGCAGCACCCCCCGGCCCCATCTCACCCACCTCTCTGAGTACAGAAGTGCTATTCCTTTTCAGAGAAGTTGAGGAGTCATAAAGCCTCAGATGTGGAAAATCCTCCCCCCGCCCCCCGTCCACCTCTGAGCTCCCCGTGCTAAAACCCTCGATTATTCATCATCCCAACTGCATACATCCAAACCACTGAAAATCACTTTTCCTTTTGTTTTGCAATTGGCCCTCTCCCGTATTTTCACTGCGTGTGCTCTGCAGCACACACAACTACTAAAACAGGTCAGATCTGTGTGTGTGCTTGAGCACTTGGACTTTCTGCCTGGATGGTTCACTTCCGTGATCCCTTTGTGGAGCGGGCTGATTTTTTTAGGGATTGGTAAAGACGGTCGTCACAAATGTGCAAGTCATTTTCTCAAGCGCTCCATCCAGAGTCGCTGTGTGGAGGTGGTGAAGGTCAGACATAATCATTTTCATGAGGGCTCTGACTTCTCAGACGATTTTCTGTCTCATTGCTGACCTTTGAGTGTTTTTCTTTTCTCTGAGCCTTGTGTAATGCAATGAACAATAATCATAAAGTAACATTCACGGACATTAAACCATAAAACCACCCTAGCGAATCACAGTTTGCACTCACGGGGATTATTATCATTTGGGTTAAAGATTTTTTCAAACAGTAGTAGCCAGAATTTGTTGATGTGCTGACCAACTTGTGTTGCTCATCTCCTGTGATTTAGGCAGGTGAGCTTATTTTTTGGATGGGAAGTAAATAATTATATTTAAGGAAAGGTATGGTAAACTAAAGATGGTAGTAAAAGAAAAAGATCTGAAAACTAGTAGGGAAAGGGGTAAAATAATTTAATATACTTGTCCTGTGTTAAGAAAACAAATGCAAAACTCTGTTAAAGCAATGTTATGCTTGCTATTTTAGTTGTGCAAAGTCAGGCAATTCATAGATATAATTTTCATATTAGACTACATTTAAGTCAACTTGTATGATATAAATGCCAGACTTCTCACCAAATGCGCAGAGAAAAGCTTCTATTATGAGAGGAGAGTGTGCTGTGGTTGCTTAAAAAGCTCTGACATTGGGCAGTCGGATCTCTGTGCAGTGGAGGCCCAGCCCAGAGCACACATAAGGGAATGGGAATTCTTCCTTTGAATCCCTCTCTCATAGCCAAATCCTGAATTGACTTACTGTTCCTACCAAAGACATTAAGATGCTATATTTACAGCACATTGCTTTCCAAAGCAACCAACAGCTAAGCAACAGGCTTGTGCCCCCATGCAGTGGAAACCTCTGAAATTAAATGGAAAAGGAGACAGCTGTAGAGGAATGTCCCAACCATGTCAGGGCTGCCGATGCACTGAAAAGCCATTTGGCCCAATATAAACATGGCCATAGGAGATCAAGTCAAAACCCAGAGATGACTGGTGATTTACTGAAGTATTGGCAAAAGCTGAAGACGCCAAGGGTGGGAAGCTGTGTCCTGTTTGTCTGGGAGCAGAGATAGCAGAGCTGGCTGTGGAGAGCTGTCATTGCCCCTCCTGCTATTGCCAAGAGGATGAAAAAGGGGGGCAGTGGCTCTTACACACTTCTGGCCAATACTTCCCTCCTCCCGGAATGCCTCAGCAGTACCAGAAGTTTCCAGGTTGATTTCTGCAGGGCTTTGACATAAAGAAAAGAAACAACAATTTAATTACCACCAGAGACTGCTTGAGGCAGGACTGCTGCCAAAGCCAACTTCCTAGGCTGCCCATACCTATGTTGTTACATCCACTACCCAGATACCCTGTGCCACAAACAGAAGGAAGCTGGGCTTCCAAAATACAGCAACAACGTATGCTTTCATTTCCCTGGCTAGCTGTCCCAACTTTCAGATCCTCTGTGGCAACATGGTTTCCCCAGGGTCTTCTCACATTTTCAGGTTTCAGCCCATATTATGGTTATAATTTTTTGACACAGGATCATGCAGAAAGCTTTCCTTCCACTAGGAAGCCAGCTGATGGAAAAGTCAGAGTACGTCAGGTTACCAAAAACTCCTCCACACTTCCAAATTAAATGCGCTCCTGTTCATTACAAGACATGGCACTAATTACATCTATTTCCGAGGCTAGGATTTGCCTTAAGTAAAGTGTAAACAGACATAATCCATTGTGCTTCAGATTTCACTGGGTAATGAAACAAGGCAAATGTCATAGCACTTTAGTCTGCACAGAACAGAAATAAAGGCAGAGAAGCACAGTTTGGTCCTCCCTGTGTCTCCACAGAACTGCCCTTTATTTTGGGATTTCCTGCTGAAAATCAAGGGGCCTTTTCATCAAACCCGCGATGATGTGAGAATGAGGGAGCAACACTGCTAGAAACATTGGAAAAAGTCATTACATTAAAGGCTAGTACGAATCACATGCTTAAAATACATGTTAAACGCATCATATTGCCTCAAATCAAGTGAGAAAAAATGTCAGAATATTTAAATCAGGAATTGTCTAAAATAAAAGAGTAGAAGGTGTGTTTGTGCCTATACCAACTGTAATGTGTTACCTGATTCACCGAATGTACTCTCTCAAGAAACATCTACCATTTTAAAATCAATTGCAGATTCTGATAGGAGGTTTAAAAGATTTCCAATCTTACTCCAACTCCCATTTGAGACACATGAAATACTCAGGACAAAAGAACAGATTGGCCATATTTTCTTTAGAGAAAATCCATTTTTCTTGTAATTGCCAGCACACTGTATCCCACCACCACAGCCTGTTAATAAAGGTGATATAATTTTTTTAATAGGTAGATATGCAAAAATTTGAATATTCTTGATTATCAAGACCTACAATTTTATATATAGATATTGTATTTTTTTTTAATTATATGTTTCTGGGGGATTTATTTTAGTCCTGGACAAATGAAATGGCTAAAATCATTGACATTATGCCAACCAGCTTTTTTGACATGTCAAAATTTGTTTTGGAAATTCTGCCCTGCTTCAACATTTCACAATATTTCTACTAACTTTGGAATTTTTAGAATATTCAAATTATGCCAGCTGAGATATATACTGAGAAGCACAAAGCTGCATTTGAAATGTTGAGCTCACAGGGAAAGATTTATCTGTAGCGGGAAAAACAGAGATGAGAGAGAGAGTCAAATCCCACTAATGGTTTATTAAACATGTATCTGAGTATACATCATCAATGCTTAGTGTTGAAATGTTGAAAGTTAGATGAGTCTTGATCAGAGCAGAGAAGGTTACAGACATGCCAGAAATGCTCTTCATAATGAAAAGACAGAAAAAATCCAAGCAATGAAAGTCCATCAAATTTAAAATTAATTAAAGAATCCACCACCTTTTGCAGTTCAAATCAATCCCAAGAATTTAGGTTTTGAGGAACCTGGAGTAAAATGTTGGGATTTTTTCTCTTAATACAATTTTTTTAAGGCTGGATAATTTTATGACTGCTAATAACATTTGTAACTATGCAAGCTAAGATAATAACAATGGTAATCAAATCTCATGCTTCAGGGCATAAATTGATTGCTTGAAGGGGCTATAGAGTTTTTTCTTGTTTTCCCACTACTGAGTACATGATTTCACAACTGACTAAGTGTATTACAAGGGGAATGTTGGCTACTGCAGCTAGACAATTGATCTAATATGTAATAACAAATGAGACCCCAAAATACAGTGAGATGCCTATTTGCTTTAAAACACTAATACACTTAGGATCAAATTCAGTTTAATATTTGGTTCTTATTTTCCTGTTAGTTTCCTACAGTTCTTCTGAGAGAAAGAAGTGAGGTTTAGATAAAAAAAAATTACAATCAAGCAAACGAATTAAACAAGCACAAAACAAAATCCCCAACAGCCTCACAAAACTTAGGAGCAAGAATCTCACAATGAATCTTAAATACTGAAGCTGGGCAAGTGGATTCCTCCATCGCTAGGTTCAGATCCAAATATCAGGATGAAAACAATTCATGGAATATCAAGGCACCATGCAGGCTGACCCATGCAGTTCCTATGGCCAGCTTGTAAAAACTTGCTTTTGAAGATGACTTTATGCTTCCATTAAAGCAAGGTTGTGGACTTTTCTCTGGAAAACAGGTGCGGCAAGAGATGAGAGTTCAGCCTGGAGATGGGGATTTAGGTTTAATTCCCAGCTGTATCAGAAAGCTCCAGACAGGTTTGCACTCTGCTCCAGGACAGATAGATTGAGCTCTGTATAACATATTTCATGAAGCAGAAAATAATTGAAGATTCACTGGACCCAAGCTGGAGCAAAACTCAGCTTAACCTTTGTTACGGCATTCATAGAAGGAAGGCTTAAGCTCCAGAGGTGCCTCAACAGTCTATTCATGCTTTTCCCTTCAAGTATTCACTAAAGATCCTAGAACCTGTGCAGAAAGCTTCTTTCTGAATGAATATATAATATAGTACATAAGAATAACTTTGTAATTTGGCATATTTGATGTCATGACTTCTTAAGAAAGACCTTTAACATTGCAGATTTTAGGTTTGGGTTGATTTGGTTTGGGTTTTGAATTTTTAGTTTGTTTGGGTTTTTTTTTTGTGTCTGGGATAGTAGTGACAATCTCAGGTACAACACTTAAAAGCAGAACTCCATAGCACAGTTTTCAGGTACATACTTGTATTGAAAATAGAGATCTGCCATATCAGTCTAATTGGCACTCCACCAAAGACACCTTCTCCTGCCCAGTTATCTAGTTGGTGTGTACCAGTTTCTGGGATGAAGCTACAAAACTGTAAGTCAAACAGAAAAGCTGTGCCTGAATGGCAGACCAACACATGCCCAGTTATCCACCACACAATGGAACAAGGTCATTTATAAAGAAAAGCAAGTCTCGTACTCATGAAAAATGCTATCTGGAAACGTATCTTCTGTCTCTGTGCAGAATTGGCATGAAGCCCAGAAAGAGCAAGCCACAATATTTAGAGAAATGGAATCATGACTCACATCAGGACAATGGCATTGATCTCATTCATTTGTAGAAGCGATTAAAGAGGCCTAGGAATAAAGATTTTGTATTTGCTGAACAATAACTGTTAGTCACTGGACAAAACATCGGCAACAAAGTCCCCACTATGAGCTTATTCTTTCCTAATGTGGAGGTGGAATATGTAGAAAAAAACCATTTGCCTGGATAACCCATGAACACAGACATAACTTTTTCAGTGACGGAGATGAGACCTATCACTCACCAACTACTGAATGCTTTCTTTTTGCTTTCTCTTAAGGTCAGCCGGCATAATTTGCACTAAAAGTCTACTGCCAAAATCCTATATTGGTATAACACAACCTGATTATCCATACTCCCCTATAAAAGATAAAATCAACTGTTTTAAAGAAATGTTTTGTGCCCATTTTTCCATGAAGAGTCAATCCCATTTGTATTATAGTAATGACTAATACGTACAGAATTACTGTAGCTACCCTTGAAAGCAAGCAGTCACAGTTATGAATATAAGCAGCTAATTCAGAATTATGAGGGTCTTCCCTCCCGAGTTCTGCAGACACATGAACAAGATGATTACTGGGGAGTCCATTTGGTTTTCATAAGAAAAGAAGAAATGACAAAAGAAGGGACAAATAGTGGTCTAGGCTAATGCTATCATTTGTATTCTTTCTTTTTTTTTTCCAGGCATATAGTGAATTGATTTTATTAAAATAACCCACATTAAAGTCCAAATCAAAAACAAAACACTAGATGGGTTGTTGCTGAACCATTTGGTGCTCCCTGCATTCCTTTACCAATTTAATCTGACTGGTGGGCTGCAGGGTGTTCAATAGGTCACCTGCATCAGCAATTTCAGTCCCAACAATTTGCTTCTAAATACTACATGGTATAATACACATTTTCCAATTACATTTCATACTGCTTTTAAACCAGACAAAGTTATATGAGGAATAGAAGGGTTAGGAAAAAACAGCATACAAATAACTGTATATTAGAATTTTTTTTCCATACAGTCAAGCTATCAGCAGTTATACAAAATTATTGATACAAGCAGTGAAGTAATAGCTTGATCAACAACAGAAGACTTCTTTTAAAAATACTGACAATTCTCATGTAACAGAGTACATCAATGATTTATTCCTCTTCATTGTCCTTCAGACAAGACATTCAAGTAGAAAAAAAAAAAAAGTAGTACTGGGAATATTGGATACAATAATTGGAAAAACACTCCATAAAAACAAGCATACATCTGTCTTACCCTTCAACCTTGTATATATTAAAAGAATAAATACATCAAAAATTTCCAAATCAAAGTTAACAGTAAATGGAGGTCCATGGTACAGGGTGACCTTAACCATTTTGTAGCTAGCTGTAAGCAAGTACCCGTTTTCAGAACAGCCGGTGAATGCAATGTGATGGAGCGAGGAACAAGGCATGCAAGTGATAGTGTTAGGACCCCTCTGGAGAACCTGTACTCTGAGTGGGACTTAAGTCTAAGAGGGATTTGAGAACCATAGATTGAACCTTATGTATCTGGAAGGCCACAAGATCCATAGCTCTATAAGCAGAGGACATTAAGTAAGTATAAAAAGTCTCTATTGCTTCTGTATTTTGTGCTGGTATGTGTTTTGGAATTCAGGTGTCTAGTTCTGCCTTCTGCAGCTCAGGATGGATAGCAATCTGCTTGTTAGGATTCAGAAAGGAGTCAGGCAAACAACTACAGCATTGGAAAGTGCATCTTACCGTCAGCAAAGAGAATTCATCAAGTAGCATAAGAGGTGATTAGATCCCAGTCTGTGGTGCCAGAAGGAAAAGGTATTTCATAATGGAGGGCTCTTCTATCCAGCAGACTAAGTGTAACAAGATCTGATGACTGGCAGATGAAAAAAATGTGGGGTTTTTTTTGTTGTTTTTTTTTTCTACACAGCAAATTTCATTAACCCCTCAGCAAGATTTTCCTATTTGTGGTAAATTAGTCACGATGGGCCATTATAACACCAAGATTACATATTTTCTAAAAAAAATTTTTTTTGGCTCAAGAAAAAAGATTGAAACTGGAACATATAATATAAGAAATCCATATTAGTTGACCAAAAGGGTTGCACTGCAGCCCTTGCTGATGCCCAGCAATGACAAAAGCACAGCTAAGCACCAGCTCTAGACCTCAACAGAAACCAGTCAATCCAAGTACCCCTGACAGCTAAAAGAAACCGGTTTTAAGACCTAACTGTGAAGTGGCTGAAGCTGTAGCAGACTACACAGGCTTAACTTCCTCTGGCAGCCTTCTTTTCCAGTTTGCATAGTCCAGCTCCAGAGTGAAGCAGAAGAAATGCTCGGTTACTATGTCTTGCTTGAGGCCTTGAAAAAGTTTTTCAGAGGTAATATGCTCCCTTAATCAACAGCAAAACCAAGATATGGCATCTTAAGCATGCATGCTAGTTTGGCTAGATGTTAAATCCAACATGGCGGGGAAACAATACCAGAGAAAAACTGCTGTCATATTTACCTGTATCTGTATCATGTGGGTGTGCTCTGTTACATACTGATTTAATGATACAAAATTATCATGAAGTTCAAGCTGAGCTGACTTCCAGCTCCTTGAATACAGTATAGCAGTGACATTTTCCAGCAGCTGAAAATTTATCCAAATCTATCCAAAATCTATCCAAATCTATCATCTCTAACAGCTCCCAAATTTCAACTTTGTTGAAACTGCTTTCTCAGTCCTTCTGCCATCTGCTTTTTGCTGGGCTCACATGTGTTTCTCTGGCAGTGACTCCACAGAACATGCTAAAGCAGTGAAAAGCACAACAGAAAGGATATCGTAAGTGTCTTGCCTCATTTAGGAGTTAAATGCACTTATATCACAAGTGCATAATGATAAAAAATTTATCAGAAACCAACACATCTACATGTGGGTATAAATTTCTCTGCAAAGTATTCACTGACTGCTGAAAAAAACAAGCTGTTAAAAGGTCTGTGAACACAGCCTAGCATATATTCCACACTTGAAGAGTCGCGTGCATCTCTTATACAATCACTGAAGAAAGAAATCCCCATGCCAACATCGAAACTCTGGACAGGAATGCAAGTCAGACGTCATTTTGTCATGATGACAGTAATCACCAATGTACAAAAAGATCTTTTCTAAAAGGAATTGTTTCTAGAAAGCTATGTTCAATCCTCTGTCCAAGTTGTGAATACCCAAACTGTTTATATTTCTCTTACTTTTGCTAGAATGAATATCCTTCCATAGTGCCATCCATGATGCACTGAAATATATTAAAAGAGGGAGCAGGAAGGGAGAAGAGGTTAACATTTTGCCTCAAATTATAAGCAAATAAAAAAATCTGTCAAATTTTACTTTTTTCTACATGACTACATCTCATTCCAATCCAGAAGATACAGTTATCTTATGGGTTCATTAGCTAATTTATTCCTTCATTTGTAGAAGGGACTGTATTTTCCTTTTTTTGCAATAGGCAGTTGATATAATCTTATGTATTTGTTGAAAACAGATGATTTTGTTCACCACCGTTTCTGCCAAGAGACTGGATTAATTGAAAATAAAGGGAGGGATATTAAATAATGCAATTGCAGTAAACCATTAAAACACTAACATAAACCATTAAAAAAGGAAATCCTTATAAGATAACCTGTCTATCCAAAGCGGAAGTTAGGAGGGTTGAAAAGACAAAAGAAGACTTCAAAATAGGCATGACTTCCTCTGATCTGAGTTTTTACACTCATAAAAGTTTTAATTCCACAGTAAGATGGATTTCTTCAGCCACAGCGGTCGAAATACAATGGGGCCCTTAGGTAGAAAATTAGAATATAAAGACTATCAACTGCCAATTAATCTTGTGAGGTCAATGGGAAACAGCCAGAATTGCTGTTTCCAGATGGGTGAAAAGAGGCTGTGGAATTTGATTTATCCTGTTGCCAATGCACTCTGGCAGATTTCCTAGCCCATGCCCTCAAAAAGGAACTGAAAGACCAATGAGTCGGCAAGATTTGGAGCTTTACCTGTCAGCTTCTTATAGTGCCTGGGCTGAAGATGTAAATTCTTCTGCTAAGAGGATAGATGGGACACATTGCTGTGCCACCCTTACGTGGCAATAAAGAATGGTCTGCAGTGGTTATCATAATGTGTCCAAAGGTGATGTGTTAATTGCACATATCACATACAGCCCAGGAGGTACATAGGAGAATGATTTGCTGTTTAATATTATTTGACTGTTAATTTAAATATCAGTGGTGGTGGTTAAAAATCTCTGAACAGTTAAAAAGCTAGTCACACTTTACATCGCATTGTATGTTTAAAGGGAAGACAGTATTGACTTACCAGAAGCAGCTGAGTACTTTCAGTGTTAGACGTTGACACGTAAAATGGGCTAGCAAGTTGTGTTTGTCAAGAGCAGCTGAGAGATGTTAAAATAAATAAAAAATAATCCCGTCTTCAAATAAAAGTCTCTGAAATCTTCACAGCAATGGCTGAAGGTGTGAATGCTGTCACTGAGTCGTACAGCTTTGTGCTTCACTAGGAAAAAAAACAACAGTGAGAAATATTTGTATTACTGTGTGTTTTGACTCACATTTTCTCATCAAAAGGTGCTATTTGAACTTAAATTACTGAGCAAGCTGCAGCATATTTATGCCTGTGCATCTTCAGAGACAGTTCTGAATACTGCAAGGAGCCCTGTGCTGACAAAGCCTCTTTTAAACCGCAGCCGATCAGGCCACTCAGCCCAAGCTGATTTTAAATAGCTCTGTAATAAAATCAGGTATAACAGATAACCCCTGTGGGCATCTGTTATGGCCACTACCCTATTAATTCACTCATAGGGTAAAAAAAAAATTAATAGTCTTAAATATGAAATGCTGTCTCTTTAAAATATGTTGTGGTGTGTATTAGCTCGTTACAAATGGTCTTAATAGAGTACTGGTAACAGCCAATGGTATAGGTGAAACCCTTACAGACTCGGGTTATGATATTTGTACTTGATGGTATACAGTTAATCTTTATCCTAAGTTACCATTTGTGACAAGGGAAATTTTGCTTTTGTGTTTTCCAGAAAATGCCACCAAATGTCCACCAAAAAAGACAAGGTTAATAAATGGACAAGTGAGAGGCCACAGATTTCCACTAGCTCTGTAGAAGACAAAAGTATTTCTTAACTGGAAAGTCAATGTGATAAGAATGCAAACCACCAAAAGGGGAGAGAAAGTAAAATATGGCTTAACTGTGATGAAGAGGATAAGGAAGGCTTATGGGTGTTTACACTGATGAGGTTAGTGGCTTGGAGTGTGACCCAAAGAGTGGATAAGATGGATTGCTCTAATGTTGTTTTTATCTGGTCTAGGAATGACAATGAATAATGGGGCTTTAATTGGCAGATGCCTTTTCACCTGTGCTGAGTAAGTACTCTCACTTGTGCCTGCTGCAGTTACAGATCCTAAAAAGGACAAAGACAAGCTGGAATAAAAAAAGACAAAGTAAAAGACAAGCACATTTTGACTCAGTGAATCCAGTGTCATATTAGGCTGTGTGCACACTCCTGAGGTAACATTTATAAAGATAGAAATCAGGCAAAGAATAGCACAAACAATGACAATGTAATGGGGAAATTTGGCAATGGGACTGTGTGCTTTATAGATTAATGCTGCTTTTGCAGGTTTTTTTAATAACATGAAGTTGTTTTGTCCTTTCATAATGTAACATAATGGCTGTTTTGGGTTATTTTCTCTGCTGGAGGGGAAGAGCTCCTTGAAAGTGAAAAAAAAAATGAAGAGCTGAGTTTCTCATTTCAGTTCAGACAGTGTCAGAATTTAGGTTTCCTTCATGGAAGCTGGGGTGGGGGCTGGTTTTCCCCTTCAGAAGACATTTCAGTCTGGGGAAGAAGGGAAGTCTGTGGGATCACTCCCAAGCCTGGGGTAAGCTGTGGGGTTCAGAAGGTGCGATGGATGTCCGGAGGCCACACCAACCAGCCTTGAATGCAGCTATGGACTGCTTCTCAGGCTTTTTTCTCTTCTGTTGTTATGGAAACAGCCTGCTGAAGGGCTGCTGAGGTTCTAATTCCTGGATGTGCAATGAGGGCAGGTAGGCAGGGGATCACTCTGTAGTTTTCAAGCTGAATAAAGATGCGGATATTATTTTACATATATATTAAATAAACACAGATAGTCAAAGCCCTAACATGGAGGCATTTTTAGGATTGCAATGTTCATAAGAAAGCCTGTTGGTGGGAATTTCTGTAACCACCTGTAGGCATGTACAGCATCACCGTGCAGAATGCCAAATGTTTTCTTATGAACACCACGTTGTTATGCATCCTTGCCTAAGGAGACACCTGATTATACCCAGAGACAATTGTATGTGATGTAGATTTCATTAAGAGAGTGCCTATGTTTCTCCAGTTAATTTCAAAGCTGTGTTTTTAAACCTGAAGTTCCTGTAGCAAAGACCTGAAGATAAAAACCTGCCTGGATAACAGTGATGATTTGGAGAAAAAAGGTGATCTGACACCTGAGATAATTCAGCAACTCTCGATGCTTGAAGGCTGGAGATAATCATTCCAAGAGTGTTATTTCATCCATGATAACATGCATCATCCAAGTCATTGCTTCTAATTCCTTCCTTGGCAAACCTGACTGGTTTTTTGGACCTTCAGTTCTTTGTATAGTCAATCTGATGCCCTCAGCCTGTGAGCCAAGACAGTTTTCTTTGAGAGACTCAATTACTTCGTTGAAGAATGAACTTGCAAGAGGCAGCTGCTAGATGTATGCACTTATGTGAACATGCCAGGGAAATGTGTCTGATAGCAAAAAGGTCAAAAGAGATGACTAGTCCCTCCGTGGGCTTTCTACCCCACCTTCTCTGCAGGCCATCAATGGAAGAAAGCTCCTTTCACTTTCTCCCCCAAGCACACTAGATTCACTCGCTGCTCCCTCTCTATTTATTCAGCTGCGCAATCTGCCTAAGACTATGCAAAGTCTGTAAATTAGGCAGCAATATTTAAGCATGGTACAAAACCATCACAAGCCAATTCACAGAGTCTCCACAGGGAGAAACAGGAAAGAAAAATTCTCCAACACTGTTTCTCTAATGAACCTCACACCTTTGTAGTAAAAGCGAGATTGTCTGCAGTTCTCTTTTCTTCCAAGTATATTTTCAGCTCTTTGCTTAAGCTGCTAATCAATGCACCAGATAATGCCAGCTCTGAATGTCATTCTGTATGTGAATATTTGTCCATTCAGTATTGCCAGTAGACGAATTAAACTCACACAGGGTGCTGCAAGCTGTCATAGGTAAAACCTCAGTCTTTCCAAGTTAGACCATGAGGTATTTCTGAACCTGGGGACAAAGGAATACGTCCAGGAAAGAAACAGTGGCATTGTAGGAAACTTCTTCCCTTGCACTTCCTATCCTAGGGTGCACTGGGATGGAGTCAGATCTTCTGGTGCCCTCTCCTGGTGCCATAGAATCACAATCTCCCCCATAGCAATGGAACAACCAGAGTGGTCTACTGGTGGTAGACTGACACCACAAACTGGTATTTGTTTACTGTTGCCTGTGATAATCTCCAAATTCAAATCAGCAAGCCTCATGCCCTGGGAAACAGGGGGCTTGATCAAACCTGGAAGATGTGTGACCATGCCAAGGCTGTCCAGTCAAATGAACGGCACTGCAGTTACACACAGGCGTAAAAATTGCTTTTGGAAGTACCACAGCCATGTGTTCAGGTCCATGAAATGATCCCAGGATTTTATCTAACACAGCTCTTTTGATCTGAAGCTGGTTTCTTCAAGGCTAGCTTTGCGCTGCAGTGAGCTGCCTGGTGTAGATAAAACCAAACCCTCTTCTTACTCTAGTGGAAGGGACTGCTTGTGTAAGGAGTCTCACAAACAGGAGACACAGGCTTGTAGTCAGGGTTACTGTCATTTGAGGGGCTTCCTAAATAAATCAACCCACACATGTTACACCTTTAGTGTAGATAACAGTGACAGAAAACTCTTGCGGGCACAAAACAAGACATAAAGATGCTCTTTCCTTCACAAAAATTAGATGCTGCCAGCTTCTTCTGTCCTTACCTACAAGACACACAAGCTGTTTCCCCCAGCAGTGATTTCATTCCTGAGAATATACAAATATTTGGTGTAATGAGCAAAGATCATTACTATGACTACCAAATGAACAAGAAAAACATTATGGTACAAGCAACAGAAAAAAAAAATGTGATGAATAGACAGGTTTTTATTAGCTGATAACATATGAGATCTCAAATTTCAGTACAGAAAGGGTGAAACCTGGTATTCTACAGTCCGACCCTACCTTATTTCCTCTGTCTGAAAAGGAAATCATATAGTATTTTTCCATCAGTATTTGCTTGTGAAAGTTACATTGCCTTCAGTTAGCCTGAACTAAACTGAAGGACCAGTTCTCTTGAAAGTGTGCTTCTCAGAGCAGGCAGCATCTTGGAGAAAAGATCATCGTGCAGGATCAAGATTGCACTAATTGGAGAAATTGGTGTTTCAGCTGCTGCAGTTGTGGAGTACTGGAATGAATTAAAACAGATGAAGCTGACAAAGAGGTATTGAGAAAAAGTACCAAAGACTGGGAAAGCAGAGCTGTGTGCAAGATGAGGCAGTATTTTATCAATGTGTGATGTTTCATAATTCCATAGCTCTTCATTTCACTGATTATGCAAAGCGACCTGAGTCTTTCTAACAGCATGTCTGTAGGATATAGAAGAAATATCTCGCCATCAACCTGCAGCAGATGCCAGGGACACTCAACCACTCAGCAGGTCAGCAAGACACTTAGAAGAGACCAGTCTTATCTGCCTCCTGAAGTCTTCCTCACACAAACTCACCCCTCAGTTGCCATGAGGAAGTATCTTCAACTTGAATATGTATCATGTATTTACTATTTTTTTTCTACTTCAGGGCAGTACACTGCTATCCAACACATAGAGCCTCATATGCGTCAGTCAATAGATAAAAAGACAGTCTCGAGTTTACAGCTGCACCAACAAAAGCTATTTGAATGCAGAAAAGAAAGAAATTGGCAAGGAGAAAGATGAGACAATGCAGAGCATTATTCCCTTCCACAGGGCTCTACGAGGCCATGAGTACTAGGTAGTGTCTTCTAACAAATATATACTTTTTCCTTGATTAATCAGACTTAAACTAAAATGTATACACAGACAAGTGTTGCATGTAAACCCCTTTTTCTATTGAGAGCAAATTCAGTGAGAGCATTTTCCAGAAAATACTGATGTCCTCAGGGAAGCATATACCATCCCTTCAGCTGCTCATTATATAGCTTGCACAAGCAGTTCATGAGACTGAATTTTGTATCGCAGGTGCTGATGAACGAAACATTTTGCCAAAAAAAGAAAATAAAAGCCCTGTTTTGAAAAATTTCTAGGCACTGATTTTATCACTGTGCAGCATTTGGGAGATTTAGTGAGGTAAAGGCGGAACTAGATCCAAGTAGGTCAAAAGGTGTTACATGAAAATGGAGGATAAATCAGTAATTGGGTAGGGGAGAGGTGCTGTTCTTGGGCATTCTTGCTTATAATCTTTCATTTACATAGTAGAATAATCTTCAAAATAGGGATTATTATAATGTATGACTGCCTAATTGAAAGAAGGTGCTGCAGTTAACTCAGGAACCGCTTAATTTCAATCCCTTTTGTCATCCCTAAATGTGAATCCAAATTTAAACATGGAAGAAAAATACATGGTGTATTCAGGAACAAACAAAGGTATTGTCTGACATAAGGAGCTTATGTAAATGGGGGATGGCAGAGCTCCTTTCACAGGAAACCTTTCAAATACCTCAATAAATCATGAAAGAGAAAAAATAAATCTTTCTTTTAAGGAGATTTGCAATGGGATTTTACCTGTCCAGGACTGAGGAGGGGCAGCACTGTTCAGGAAAAGGAAGGAGCTTTGCTAGCATCTTCCTAAGCAATAAATTGTAAATAAATATCAGGTTTTTGTGTGAGAAGGCTTCCATTATGTACCCACTGACAATATGTTGATTTTAAAACAGAGGTGATATCATGGAGGGATGGATGCACCTGCAGCAGTGTTTTATATCCTTTCAGTCTCCCTTTACATACCAGAAGATTTATTTTTGCTTTTAAAGGCACAGAGCCTATTAAAAATATATAAAGATGCCTGTGCTACAGTAGCTTGAAAAGACACTGGATGTGAACCAATGGATAAAATGAAGGATCAGAGACCCTGGACATTTGTATTCTACTGAGCATTGTCACTGTCCTGCCCCATAATCTCAAGCAAACTACTTCCTTCTCTCTTGCTATTCTTACATATTAGTTTTCCATTTAGACTGGAAGTACATTGGAGATGGAACTATTTCCTACTACATACCTATAGAGTTCTTTAGTTCACAGTGTTCTGCTCTCAGTTGTTCTTGGAAGACTAACAATTATAATTACATGGAGGCAGGATGCATGTGGATGCAACATTACTTTGTTCAGGCTAATCAGCTCAATTCTATCAGTGAAATCTCTCTCAATTATAGAAGAATCCATGTGTGCGACTGAGACAGCAGAAATCAATCCTAATTACTCCCCACTGACTGCATGATTCTCCTGTGCAAATCAAGGAGAAGGGACATGAAGTTCCCACCACGGGTGGTGGTCTCTGCAAATTCCAGTATCTGTTACTGCCCTGTTAGGAAATGCATGTGCTATGCCATGCAAGAATACCAGCAGTATTTATGTCAGCAATGATAACAAAATGACCACTTCAAGCAGAAAAACAGTTATAAAACTCATCACACACCCTTTCTAGAAAGAACAGTGTCCAACCTGCCTCACTACCAACAGGATGTTCTGAGCAATAAATTCAATAGGATGTCTAAGGAAAAATACAAGAGATCCTTATGCTCTATGCCATGTGAGAACTTCAAAAAATAATTTCCTCCTCTCAAAAAAAAAAAAAGCTACATTTAGCATTCTTAAGAAATCTCATTTATTCTGGTATAGATTCATGAATCTGTCTTAAACCCAAATTCACCTATGAGTGGGCACTGACTTTAGGTACCACCGCTCCCAAGGCATGCAGAAGGAGAGAGGTGGGTAAACTCTGCGGCTGGAGAGGACAGGGATAGAAGCAGACACTAAAACTGAACCACACCTGGCAGGACCTCCTGGCTCACTCTGCAGCCACCTTCAGACTGCCTGGAGATGAAGTGGGACCTGGTTTGGTCCCAGTAGCATCAGTGGCATGCACAGACAATTTTACAGCTGCTATAAGTACCTCTTGAGCATCCCTGATAATCAAACTTCATGTCTATGTGTACTGTTACAAAATGAAGGAGTGAATGGGTTGCAGTATTTCATTTCATCATCTTTATTGTTATATTAGACTCCTGAATAGGTTCCTTCATGCACATAAGTCAATTTGAGTTACAAAAGATACTGAGCACTGTCTACCCAAAACAGTTATAAAAAGGGATTCAGTGCAGACAGCCTGTGCTCATGGCTGCAGTGCCATTTCATTCTGATTGCTCACCTCAGCATATAAACCTTTTATTTCTATCCACCAAGATCCGAGCGCCTGTCTTTTGAAATGTCTGCTATAAAACCACACAGCACCCACACAGGAATTAGAAAGCTGCTGTGTCACAGAAAATAATTTTTGTCCACAGTGTTTACACAAATCAGAATGAAATTATTCAAGAGTTGAAAAGTCAGGACAAGACAGTGCAGTGAACAAAACAGAACAATATCCCATGCCTTTGTGCAGCACAACATCCTCTCTCTATTTGATGCAGAGACAGAATGCTTCTTCCTGGCATGAACTGCACCTCCAGAGGTTATATCCACACATCGGAGAATACAGAAAAGAATATAAAATAAAATTGGAGGAGACAATCAGTGGGATTTTATTTTAAACTTATAGCCTGAAGATCGAAAGTTCAACTTCAAGTTTCCAGCTTTTCTTATAGCAATGATTGGCTGAATTACGCAGCTCTTCTCCAGGGCTAGATCTGGAAGTTACATACATTCTTTGTTATAATTTGACCTCGCAATAATCTGCCACAATAGGGATTATAGTGTTGTCAGAAGATTATTCTGCACCTGTTTCCATGACATTTGTCCCTCGCAGAGGAAGTGTAAATAGTGGTGACACCTACCCTCAGTGATGCCTTGTCACTCCTGTTGAGACATAGCTGGGAAGCAGAGAGAAACAAGAATGAAAAAGGTAATGAAGAAATAAAAATAGAAGCAGAAAGTGGAAAGCAGTCTAACTTCTCCTGCCCTAGCACTCCTGCCAACAAAGGAAAACAGAAAAAGAACACAGGAAAAATCAGTACTAGTTAGTAAAAAGAAAAACATGTTGGAAACATACACAGAGAGATGCAGGACTACCCAGGCATTTATAGTAAAGTCATATTAAAAACTATCTCGCTCTGAAATATTGGGAAAGCCTGGATAAAACACTCCTGATATAAAGGACTGCTTGGGTTGAACTGGCAATATCAATAGGGGAAAAAAGACAGGTAAAAAGCAGGCTATTGCAGCTGGATGCTCTGACTGAAGCTAGACATTTCTTAGTGGGAGAGAAAAATAATAACTTTGGAAAAAAAACCTGAATAAAGTTAGAAAGTGTTCTCTACAGAATGAGTGAAAGGCTGGTGTCATAAGCACTGAAAGCAAAGCTTGAAACAAGCTTGAAACCCCAGTTTTCAAGCAGTCCAAAGCTCTCCCTCTGGTCCCTGTTAACTTTCCAGTAATCACAAATGGGATGAAAGGACCTAAGTTATTACCTTTTGCAATTTTTATTACCTATATCTTCATACAGGCAAGCTACTCCAGGCTTACAATCCCTTGATATTAAGTTACCTCAGCCCTTAGCTGTTGATGGGAAATGGGAAAACTAACTTTTCAGGGCTGTTATAAAACTCTCATTCGGTCTCAGTATCACTGATATATACTGCCTTTGGTGTAGATCTCTTCTGTTACTCTCAGAAAATGAGCTTTTCTATGGAAAAAAATGTAGTTTTATTTACTGAACAACACAGTATGCCACAAACAAATCTTTAGCTTAAAAATCTAAGATGGACACCTTTCTTATAACTTTCAGTGTTTTGATCATGTCATGGCTTAAGCCCAGGACAAATCCCATCTTACTGAACAGCAATATGAAAAGAAATAAATCTGAGTTTTGTAGCTATATGATACCAAAATACCACTGATTTCAGATAGACCATAAACATATCACTGTCCTAAATTCCCGTTTCTATAAAGACAGGCTGATATTTGATTTACAAGAACATATGCCACTTCTAAAATATTCACCAGTTTTTTATCTTCATTCATTCTGATGCACATATTTAAACAGTTTCCAGTATTTTTGTTTTCTTGGCCAAGCAGAAATATTTATTATACTTGTTAAAGTTTATATTACCCTGTAGCAAAGCAATTTATCATTACTATACGTGGGTGACTTTCCTGATTATTAAAATACTGTTAAAGTGAAAACTCTTCAGCTCACCACACTTCTAATTTATTCTTGTTGTTTAACTTCAATCGGAATATAACTGCAAAATAATACATCTGGTCTAGAAACTGACACATGGGATAGATAGTCAGAAAGGTAAGGTGAAGGGTCCTGTTGACAAGGCTGAGTGTATTGCACAGATATGGTCTAGGTTCCCAGACTGTCATCAGGGCCACATGACCATAAAATGTTGATTTTACCTCTAGATAGTAGGTCTCCTTCAGGCTTGCATTAGTAGTGTCATACCCCCTTGGACTGAGGATGGCATGTGCTGAGAAATTCCCAGTGGGAAATACACCTTCAGTAAGTAGTCTTGATATGAACTTTTCCTTTGCTACTTGCCCTCTCAGCCATCTGCCAGAATGACATTGCCTGGCAAGTTGGTCGCATCCTTAGGAAAATGCACTGGTCTGACAGAGAAAATATACATAGAACTATGTAAGTGCTAAAATCACTTCAGGAAGCACCTCCTATGCTTTACAGAAGCCATCATTCTGTGAAACCTTCTGAAGAAGCATACATATTGCCATCTATATTGGTGTTGAATTTATTCCTGTTCATAGCAAATCATGGTGCAAAGAGGACTAGCTTTATAAGCAGTGGCATCTGAAACACTCTGGAAGCCTATCAGCAGAAATACAAGCTCAAAAAAGCAGTTTCTATAAAGTAAGACACATGATAGGAAGGCCAGCAAAAAAGTAAAGGGATGAGTCAGGAAGACTACACTGGAGTCACTGGAGTTCAGATGGCGTTGGACTACCTGAGGTATCATTGTACCAGGCTGAAGCGACTGAAACTAATTCCCAAAATTAGAGCTTGATTATCAGTTTGCATCATATTCTCACAGGCATAACAGAGAAGGTGAATGTCACCCATCCTGAGCACAGCACAGCACAGCTAATGGGAAAGACAACAAAGCATCTTTCTTAACTATACTCACCTGACTTAATCTTACAGGTATTCACAGTCTTAAAATGTTACTTCTGAATTAATTTCATATCAGAATGAAATGAGGTTTGGGAACTGAATGAACTTCTGCTTATGGCCCTGAGGGAAAGAGTGATGGACTTTGTCCCAGTTGAACCAGCTGGTATTTTATATTGTCCACTCCTGCACAATAGAAAACTTTCCTCACTGAATCCAGAGGTTTCAGTAGAGTCATTTTTAACAATCAGTGGGAGAAATTTCAAGATCCAAGCGTACAAAGAGGAAAAGTATGTAAATGTTCTAGATCTTTTTTCAAATCCAATGAAAATGTTTTGATAGATTCAGATATTTCCATTGAATGTAATAAAAGTGACAAATTTCCATTGTTGTTTAAAACACCTCCTTTACATGACTTTTTACAGACTCTGTGACTGTAGAATTTTGCATAGCACATTTCCAACTAGCAGAGCTTATTTATGGCTGAATCATCAATTCCTGTATACAAGGAACTGTGATGGCAGTGCTGACAGAGAACAGCCCATAAACGCTGCAATGGGTTCTGCTATAAGTTTTGCATAACAGCTCCTTCGGTCTTTGAGAGAATCTTGTAAAATTAAAACATAACAGAATTTAAATGCTTGTAAGCAGATAAGAGCACTGAGCTCATTATATCTGTGCTTTTCATTCACTAGCAGTTACATTTTTCTCTATCATTTGTTGTGTTTGTAGTGATAACTCACATCATTTTAGAGCTGTCATGAAATGAGATTTTCAACAAAACATTTATTTTCAGTCTGAATTCGCCACATCCTTTTTTCTGAAACTGAAACTCAGGTCAAGTTGTCGACTGTTCTTTGCTAACAATAAAAAACTGCACCAATCAGAGTATATGCTTTACTTCTTAATGAGCTATTTTTTTTTCTGTTTCTTCCTCTGTGTTATCTTAAAATGCAGAAGATGGTAATTTAGTTCAGTATACAGAAAATCCCCTCCAGTAAAAAACACATTCTTCTGAAGCCATAGTGGCCAATAGCAACTAAAGTTCAGTTCTTCAGTGATGTCAAAAACAATGTCTGATAGTAACAAAGCCAGCTGCTTTGATTTATATTGCCTTCCTCTAGCAATACAAGCCAGCATTCTGCTTGCCCTTTTCACTGCAGTTGCACATTAAGCTGAATGCTTTAGAGATTTTCTACAGCAACTCCCAGATCTCTTTCCTAATCAGTATTCGACACATCTTTCCTTTTAGCAGATGCGCTATTTTTTCCCTTTGTTCCAAGATTCATTGTTCTCCATTAACTGCAGTTGCCATTTATTAGTCCAGATGCAGAAATGATCCAGCGACCCTTCATAAGTCGATGTGTTTACACCCACCCACACGTCTGTGCACCAGCATGCAACAGACCTTTGCATCATCATATATTTAAATATATGCATTGAAACTATAGGCTGTTTACATGAGATTTATGATGTTTCTCAAACATACATATGATAATGAAATGAGATTTTGAACTGTTAAAAGTGAACCAGCTTTAAAGATAGTTTCTGAAGATGTGCTTTTCTGGGCTTTGAGAATAACATAAAAATACATGGAAGCAGATCCTCAGCTGGTGAAAAATGTTGTTAGAATTAATGTTGCTGTGTTGATTTACACCAGGTAAGAGTGTGATCAATTAAATCTGTGCTGTGAACTATATAATTTTCTAATGAAAATTTAAATGTAATCATGCTAGGCCACAATAGTTATTTTGGAGAGAAAAAAGAGAGCAAAATTAAATATGGAAACACTAGAAGATACCGTTCTTGAAATACAGACAAATTGGAGTGAGAAATGGAGTGTGTAATATTTAAATATTCAAACTACTGATAATATAAACAGGTGGCAACCATATAATATAAAGTACATTAACTTGGAATTCTTTAGACACTTAGATGATAGGAAAATAGGATTTCACATCGTATTAGTTCACTGGTCCATGAAATCCTATATCCTTCTTTCAACATTGGCTAGTAGATAATTCTTCAGTGGAAGACAATCCTACCCCTCATAATGCATCTCAGAAATACAAAATGTGCAGGAGAAGCAGGAAAATAAAACGTAAGACAGTCACTGAAAAAAACTGGAAAAGCCAAAATTAAGAGCTCATAGCTTTAATAATGATAAATTATTTACTGTCTTAAAACCAAGCTCAGTTGGATATTGGATAGCTAGAAGTATGATGTGCTTTCTACCCTCAGGTCGCTAACTCAGCTCATCTACCCCATCAACGCTGCCTAAAATTTATGATCACAGTTCCCTTTGTGAATAAAGATGTTTCCACTCCATAAAATCAATGGCATTACTAGCACTTACTCTTCCACTTCTCCTACCGGGGGCAACAGGGATGACAACTCAGCGAACCTCCCTTGGTGACAGTCCCCCCAAAACAGTACTGAGAGTCATTATAAGGGAAAAGTTGGGAAGCTAATGTCAAACCCAGCAAATGCTGCCTTAGCTACCGCATAAATAAGTCTGGGTTTAAATTAAATTAAATATTGTGGCATATTCTGACAGTTAATATTTGCAGTTGCCAGTGGGTTGTGAAAAGAAATAAAACCCAAACCAAAACAATTCTGCTGTCTTGTTTTCTCACTAGAAACCTCTACTGTTTAAAACAGAATAGACACAACCATCCACCATGGCATCATCTTTATTCTGGAGACAGCAGTTCCCTGCTCAGAAGCCCTGGCTTCAGGTATCAGTAATGTCCAAAGGTGATTATGATGACAGGCAGGAGTTAATGCGACCTGGCCTTAAATCAGCCCATCAACTAAAACCCCACCCAGAATCAGAGAGTTGATGCACAGAAAACTCATGCAAAGTCAGAAAGGGTGAACAACCTAAATCAATGTTACCCATCAGAAAACTCTTTCTATTCCTAATTTCTAAAATCTACCTATATTTTTTCTGTCCTGAGCAGGTTTCCCTTGTGCCAGCTCTCTCAGGGCACTGATAGCTCCTTTCCAAGCATCTTTCCAGAAAAAGACAAATTTTAGCAAGAGCAGCAACTGCTGCTTCACCAACCTAATACTTTCCGAGGTGTTCACCTGCAGGGGAGATATTGCAAACCAAGACAAGGCAAGAGCTGAGATCTGAACCCTGCAAGGAATTAACACAAACCTTTGCAAAACCCATCAATTTGTTTCTATATGAACCAGCAGAGAACAGAATAAGGAGAAGAGAAAAGGAAGAAGGGGTTGATCTGGGACTATTACAAGAGACATTCTGCTTTCTAATGAACATTGACTCAGGCCCATAAAGACATTTCTATAACATATTTTTACCTTTTAAGAAATTATCTTTCAACTCCCTTGCAATTGTTAAGTTGGTAACAGGTATAGCACTGGCAATAGTGCTAAGCTTAAAATATGCATAGGTGTGAGATGTACATGTCTGTAGAGACAAACAATAGTGAAAGGTAACCAAGAACAAGAAAGTGAAATAGTGGGAGAAGGCTGTATACCTTATGTACAAAAGGAGTTACCATTACACCTGAATTCATGACTTCCAACGTTTTGCTTAGTTCAGACTTTTATGGAAATTTTTTTTTTCTTTTCTTAGAATTTTTATAAAATTCTCAAACCTCCTACTTTCTCTTCATTTCTTCTCAATTCCCTGGGCTGCAGCTGCCACAAAACACATTCCCAGGCATTCAGCTTGCCTCCTCTTCCTCTCCTATTACCTTCTTCCCACTTGGCAAATGTGCTCAGTCATCACTCAGCCAAGTGAGAAGGGTCTGATTCATCTCCATGCATATCAAAAGGTATAGGTCACAACTAGAATCACTGTCTCCCAGTGCACACATGTGCTTGTCAGAAGGCATCATGGATGCATTGATTCAGCTGCAAGTGAGCAACAGTACTCACTGACCTAGCAAAACCTTTTCTGATCTCTCAGGGACTCTGTCAGCATCCAGAAATCCCCCCCCACAAGCAGTGCAGTAATATTCCCTCTCCACTCAGGTCCTAGATTTTTCTCCACTTTTATAAAAACAAAAAGAAAAATCAAGGTGTCCTTGAAATTTAATATAGCCACTTAATTGTCTCTGATCCTGGCTTGAGCTGTGCAGAGGAAGAAAATTAAGAACTCCATTTTGTGTGCTTTCTAAAGGTCTGGAGCAACCCACTTGCTTTATTTCAGCCCAGGAAAGAAAAAATATGGATAAATACCTTCCTACACTACAAAGACTTCAAGTTGTCTTTTACTACCAAGAGGCCGTGCAGAAAGAGAACACATTGCAAGAGAGATCACATTAATCTCCAGAAAGCTGCTGTAGGGTGCATGATCAGAAACATTCAAATAATACCATTTATTGTCATGAGCCTGGGACAGCTCACACATAGTACCCTGAGCAGCTAGGTCGGAGCTGTATTGGGCCATCCCAAGTTTCTTTGTGTAAGCAGAGCATTGCACCCATGTCTTCATTGCTTTCTAAGATGTATTTACATTGACAAATAAGTACGGAGCAAGATCAAAGGATGACAGAAGAGACTGCTCATTCTCCAGCTGGGGCAGAGACCACATTGCAGTGCTGCTACCTTGTGCCACACTTGCCTCAGGCACAAGTTTGGTTTTCTCCTCTTTTTGAAGAGTGACAGAAAAAAAACCCTCATAGCACTCAGGGGAAGTGTCTTGATAACCGACATGAATTTTGTACGTAAACTGAAAAGACACCATTTTCCTGTTTCCTATTAAAGAGCATGGTCACCTCTTTCCTTTGTTCCCACAGGATTATTTCACTAACAAACACCAATAAAATGACCATTTACAGTGAAATGATTTCAGAACTGTAAAGCATTCTAAAAGCTGGATTCAGGCAGAAGCTAATGATACAATAGATCTAAGTGACTAAGCCAGATCTATGCATACGAGGATGATTGGAAAAAATATAGTCTGATACTTTTTTTTTAATATACTTTGGATAGCAACAGTATGCAGAGCAGCATCATTTAATATATTCAATGATCCATCTTGTCATGTTATGGCTTCATCTGATATGATCTATCACTTAACAGCATGCTATTATGTATATAGAAAAAAAATCTAGCCTGTAATAAATTATCACAGCCTCTATTTATTTTGCAGTATGTATTTACTTTCACATTTGACCCATGCCAATGTAAGTCCATTTACAAAAACATAGATCCACAAAAACATAGATCCATTTCCTAATCTTTGTGAGCTTTTTATAAGCATGACCCATGGGACCTTGTGATATCTTTCCCGGATAGCAAATGTTCAGTACATGACCACTAGACCTGAAGTCTTGCTGATATACACTAGCACTAATAAGAACTTTGATCCATCTTCAAATATGATGAGCAAGTCAAATCCTACAGCTACCATGAAAGGAACAAAATCTAAGCAGCTCAAATTCCCTCTTCTGTTTCGGAAAGTTTCTTCCATAATGCTTGTTCTACCCTTGAAATAACTACTTGATAAAAAGCTCAAACCTGGATCCTACTTGTTGTTTCCAGAATAAAAATTGCTCTTTCACATGGCTTGAAGTTGCTTAGTGAAGGGGTTGTTCCTGGGAATCACAGATGGACAATCAGGTTGTGAGTTTAAGATCTGAAGATGATCTAAAAATGATAGATCTCACAAAAATGCAATAATAGGGCAGGCACCAAACACTTCTTAATTCATCCAGCAACAAGCTGTTTTCCAGTTCAGGTGCAGATCCAAGCAGAGCTCCATATCAAAACTAAAATCTCTTGCATTGGTCAAACTGGAATTCCTAAACAGCTTTACCCCTCCCATTGTAAATGATATCTCTTGAGATGGTTTATCTCATTTTTCCATACAAATTACATTGGAACAGTAGAACAGCGTAAAAAAACCCAAAGTATCCCTGCTGGATTCAGCAACTAAAGTTAAATAAGGTTGTTTTTTTTTTTTCTACTTGATCGTAATTGTAATATTTCAGATTCTTTCTACAAAGAGCAGAATTTAATGGCTGTTTATAGATTTTTTTACCCCCTTAGAGAATTTCTGCAAAATTCAATTATTTTTGGAGACTGCTTGAGTTTATATCTCACAGTGATGATGAATTGCCTATTGTACTGGCAGACTTAAAAACAATACACAAAAATCAATTCTTTGACAAAAGGAAAGACACAGAGAATCCAGGATTGGCACACACACTGCCTTTGCCCTGTGTAACGATTATCACAAGTATTAAAGAGTTTTGCTTAAACCTATATATTCAGTACCAGATATAAGCAATTTTCATGTTCAGATGTGACAGCAGTATTTAAGATTACTGACTGCCTGAAGTAAGAACAATATTACGCATCAAACAAGAACATTAGAAAAAGCAATAAATAACACAGAATAGAACTTAAGTAATACCTTTTATAACCAAGAGGTTCACACCTCAAATCTGTTAATAAAAGTAAAACATTGCACCAACCAGAGCAAAAATCCTTCTGTGAAGCTCTGAGATGCAGTTGAAGTGAACTTTTCATTCTGCCCATGAATCTACAAACAGGCTATATCACATACTTTGGGTTGAGTAGTATACAAATTGTCAAGAAAAAATATGGTTAGCCTGAAGCTAGCAATAAAAATTTTTGTATGCCAAATGCTTGGGCTTTGTGAACCAGCTGATCTTCCCCCTCTAAAAGTATTTTCATATTAGTCTGATGCTAATCCAATTTAAAAGTATTGTGCTAGTAAAATCTGACTTTGTGTGGTTCTGTGGTTTTACACGGCAAACCTGTTTTACACTCAACTTGTTCTCACCCTTAGACAATCAGATGCTATGATTTGGGTTTTTTTGCCATAAACTTCTCAGCAACCTTGAACAATCCTAGTAGCTTTCATGGGGAGTGATACTGAGCAGCCACCGTGGAAATACTGCTGTAAGAAAGGCATGCAGCATGCTGTCCCTCTGAGAAAGGCTGACAATATTGTCCACAAGAGACAATTGTCTCTAAACTTCATTATGAGGAACACTGGCTCTGAACACAATTTCCTATACAATATCATCAGTGCAAAAGGAATGGCAGAAACACTTAACATTCATCTTCTTGAGAAAGTGGCCGCTGTACCTTTTCTCTGTTGTTGGGCAGACACAAGCCTATTAGCTAGATGTGTAATTTATCCTGCTTTAGAAAAGCAGTGTGCAAGACAGTACCAGCAGCATAGTCCACATTATCTCCATGTTGCTGTGAGGCACGTATAACCCTTATCACCTGCTTGGGGTTGTCTTTTCACTGCTAAAAGTAAAAAATACTGAGAAAGCACAAATGTACATCTCTGGGATGCATAGCATACATTGATACATCTCTGACATTCATGGCATACATTGAAGTTAAGGTGCCAGCTTGCCAGTTTTAATGGGTGACCTCATGTCAGGCACTTTGAAAAGACTGTTTTCAAAAGGCAATCAACATTTCCTGAGAAAAATCAGTTTCCTGACAAGGGGCTCATGCTGAGTATCTCTCAAGAAAGAGCTACCTTGCATGGCTTAGGTGAAGAGATTTGTCAAAAATACCTGGTTATTTTTTATTTGAGGATGTCAACGCTTATTACTTTTCTGGTTTTTCATTATTTTTATTAGTATTGCCAAGATACTTTCAGTCTAGGAAAAATGTTCCCGTTTTGAATGTCACCCCATGGATCTCCTGCCAAAAAACACATGCAATTATATTGTCACTGAAAAACAAGTTAAATCTTGAAGCTCTTACTCACTTGTGTAATCTCACTGAATCCAAGCAGTGGGATCAAGCTGCTAATTACGTATCCCTGAAAGACATTTTGTTATAATGCTCCTGAATATCTCCACTGAAGAGCCTCCACGACTCTCTTGCATTACAAGAGCTTTGCAATAACTCATGAAAACACTGTAGCTCTGCAGACAAGCTGTACAGAGCACGGGGATTTGGTTTTCTTCCTTCCTGCAGAGGTGAACTAAAAGCCACCGCTGAGAGTCTACTGTGCAGTGGCCACATTGCTTTCCACCTATTTACAGATGAAACTTTCCCCAGTGGTTTTCACACTGGTGAGTTACAAAAGGGAGGCATTGAGCAAGTCCTACACTCACCAAAGGTAGAAACAAAAGGTTTCTCACGGTCTGTAGCTGTGACAGAAGTGGGAACAGACCATAACTTGTAGGTTAAATCATGCGCATGAATGCATAAAATTCTGGTGATTGCATTAACTCATTGTCTATGTAAAGGTCGTCTAAACTGCAAAACCATCCTAAAACACCTTCCTAGCACAGACATAGCTGATCGCAGCAAAAACCTTCAGTTTAGGTAGCTTTAGCTGCCAAAATTAAGTTAGTTCTACTAAAGGATAACTTCATCCATATGAAAACATTTGCCAGTACAAATACACAGGCTGACGTGTGTCCACATGTATGTATGACATACGCAATCTCTGACTGCCTTGGGACTTTTAATTGCATAGCACACAAAATTAAAGTTTATGTAAACTCCTACAAGACAGAATGCTAAAATAAAACCACAAATTGTCCACACACAAAAGCATACAGCCTAATGGTGAGGGAAGTCTGCATCAACCCTTGTTTAATTAACAGTGTCAAGAAAGCCCACCTCCACAGCAAAGGCAAAGACACTACCTTGGGGAGTAAAGGCAAAAAAACAATTAAAAAGAAGGGAAAGGAGGTAGAAACAGCAAATATTCTCAACAACAAGCTGCCTGTGAATAAAAGCACCACCACATATGCACAAGTTTGTCCCAGTAGCAGAGTGAATAGCCACAGGACATTAAGACATCACCTGGCATCAGCAGGTTCATTCAAACCTAAACTTGACTGCTGCATGGTCACAGCTCAACCCAAAGTACCTGATATCTAGAGGCTTGGTCTGGTTATAGGCAACATCATTTTTGTTGCAATCTTCTTCCCCACAAAGCCAACAACCACCACAAAGCAACAAACCAAACTATCATTTGTGAGACAAAATAGAATACTCTCTATCCTGTTTTAACACACACATATGATCCCCACCCCCTCCGCCCCGGCACATTATTTGGGGAAATTAAGACAAATCCTGTCATTGCAAAGTCCACCAGCTGACAATATTTTCTGACAAGCACCTTGAGGGCAGAAATCAGTTAGAGCAGCTAGGCAAGCCTCCTTTGCTATTACTCACCTATGCTGATAAGCCATCCTGCCAGTAGCAATATATAGCTAGTCCTGGACATATTCATAACTATATATTTCAACTGCTTTCATTTCTCTTAACTTCTAACTGCAAATGCCATGTCTCCATCACTTTCTGTAAAACTTCCTAAAAATCAGGACACCTTTGATGCTCGCTGTACTTTTGGTCTAGAGCCATTATTAAGTGCATGTATTTCTTTGTCTTTTCCTAAAATACAATTACTGAGAAAGTGGTTTGTACAGATATAATTTATGTGGGTGAGAAAATGCATTGCAATTTAGCTACATTATGACACAGGCTCAGCACCTCCATGTGCTGAAATGGGGAAGATCAAGAGTTATGCTCAAGAGGAGGAGGACAATGCTGTCACCATTCAGCATCATTCCCCTACATTGCCAGGGGCAGATGCATTTCCATGCAGCTGGTAACATTAATTAAGGTTGCCTTTTAGGGAATTCCTTAAGGGATCCATACTATCCCTTAAGTTAAGCACTGCATAAGCAGAAACATGCAAACAGAGCAGTTTTTAAATCAGTGAGGCAAAACAGCATCCCACCTATATCAAAATAATAGATAAAAGAGAGGAAAAAAAGGAAACAAAGCCACAGGGAAAAGAAATATGCAAATCTTGTTCTTTCAGTACCATATTTCACATGCACCTTTATAGCGCACAGAAATGTTCCAGGGTCTACTACCCACCTGTTTCAGTCAAATCCTTGATTTGTCCATTATGTGAACCAGATCATAATTCTGAAAATAACAGTAAAAGAGACATCAGTGGGGTCAGAGATTGCCCTACAAACAAGATCCACCCATTATGGCCTGAGATATTGCCATGCTTCAATCTGCAACCCTCCACATTTCTTACTCCTGCTTATCACAGATGTTTTGACACTTTTCAGATGCTCATTGTTCTCATTAATCTCATTTTTGGCAAAAATTTTAGCCTGTAGCTAAGGAACTGGTCTCCTGATCTGCTTTCTTCTACTTTCATAGTAATAGAGGGGGGGAAAGGATACATGGAAAAGCAGAGCTGATAAAATCAAATGCCTCTGTTTAGGGTGCTCTAGTTTTCTAAAGCCTTCACCAAGTTTTACTAAAACAAGTATTACAGATGGGCCATACAGCCCACCAGGGCTGGTGGGGTAGAGACATCTGCATAACCTCAGGGCTCCCTCATGCGAACTAGGGCAGAAAAGCATGCTCTGAACTTAAAGACAGCGCTGTGGTCTGCTGGGCTTTGCTCTAGTGTGTCCCACTTTCTTCCTGCTGTTGGAAGCTTGGCTTTTCCACTGGCTTTGTACACACAAGTGAACTAGCTCCCCAACTTTAGGAAATGCCTGCAGAGACTCATAAAGGGTTAGCCGTAGCTGTCATTTTATACAAAATGCTTCTTGCTGTGATGAAATGGAAATGCAATGTGCTCCTCATCAAAATCATACTTAATTGCAGCTAATTCCAGTGCTATCAGAGGAAGTGTTTGCATGTTTGCTTATCACAGCCACACTGGCAGACACAGTTTTCCTGTTGATTCCATACTCAGTTCAAAGCTGCCTGCCTTAAAATTCTCCATGGACCACTTCCAGTCATCTTCACAGATCTCATGCCCATGCTAGGTTTCATTGAAGTCACTGGGAAAATTTCCACTGATTTTAATTGAACAGGCTGCTTAGCTCCCCCTGCCCTACTCTGGCAATAAAATATTCCAACCAAAAAATTCAAGACCATGTGACTGTGGCTCTCCTATTTTATGGCAAAACTGAAAACCAGTTAATGTTCTCTTCAGGTTTTGTTACGATTTACAAAGAACTATTTTCATGTGTTTTCCTCTTCAAATGCACACCAGTTGTGTAATTGGTATGAATGTGACAGTGTTCCAAATTATGCTTCAAGATTGCCTTAAACAAGACTTTCGAAAATCAAGTATTTTGCATTATACGTTATACTAGCAGTTTCTTTCCTTAGTCTGTGTGTTGATTCCCTTTTTTTTCTCAGGGAAAATATAATAATTTATACATAAACCATACCATATTTTGAAACAAGATTTCAGTCAGGGCAAATTTATTGCAATATATTGCATTACTGCAACATCTGAGCCCCCAGGTTTGCTTGCTCTGCAATGGAGAACTACAGAAAGGTGAAAATAGGCCATTTGTCATGATTCTCACCCTTTTTTAACTGACTGGAAAGGAAAGAACAGTACAGGGACAGCTGAAGAAGACCTATTGGATGACAATGGTGAAGGAGTCTTGCTAACTCCCTAAATAATTGTGCCCTGACACTAAGCATCCCCCAGGACTGACACTCCTCTCCTGCATTTGCTTTACTCTTGGGAAGGAAGATTCCTTTTCCTTGTCAAATTATATGAATGCTTTGATTACGGTGTTAACAAAGGTCTGATTCCACTCAAGTGCGATGACGGAGACTATTCAGGGTGCGTATTATGGCTGCAGGGTCATACACTGACAGTGAGATTCCTTCCATGGTAACGAAAAGAAATCCACAACAAAAGAAGTCCAGAAAGTTCAAGCCTACCTCAGGTTCACTGGTTTCTGCTCTATTCTTTCAGGCTATTCATTTACTCACAATGAAGTACTGCAGAATTCAAACACATATTCTCTATGCTTCTTCTGTTATAAAAAATGAGGTTGATTCAATGAAAGGGAAAAAAACAATTAAACAAAAACCCCAAACAAAAATAAAATAGTTAGAAATAAACAAAAAAAAAAACCCTACCAGTGAAAACAACCCCAAAACACAAGACCTCACATACACACCCCCTAAAAAAAACGAAGCCAAGCTGTCCCTTTTGGACTCAAGTATCCTATCACAGAGACTACCCACACCGACAGTTAAGTGAAGTTCATTAATTACCTGGATTCTTCACAAAATCAAGTCCTAACAACATCAGATTCCAAAATTTCTGTCTCTGACAGAGCAAAAAACGCCACCCCTCTGTGTTTGGCCACAATAAATACATTACTTAATAACAGATATTCCCTTCCACCTAACACAGTGTTAATTGAATGGATCCCATTACAATATAAATAGGAAGGACCAGATTAAAAAAAACACCCAAGCCATCTGTAAATGAAGCCAACGATTTTGATGGGAAGAAAATAAAGGCCAGCAATTGTGTGGTGAAGTGCATCAAAATGTTAACTGCTTATAGTCACATGCTTCTAGTAGCAAAGAAAATTATGAAGATACGGTGCAGTAAAATGTCTTTTCAGACAGCAGACATTCTAGTCCTTGGCTATTCTGCAGTGGAAATAGCACAAATGTGGAAATGGGTAAACTAAGAAAACCAGTTGTGCAAATTTATGACCTCTACCTTACAGTGAGCCCTAGCAATCTACATAGAGCTAAGGTCCTTGCCTGCATACACACTAGATGTGGGAAATTGATATTAACAATCCAAAAGGATTATTTTTTTCACATGTGCTTAGGATATTTCAAGAGGTAGTTTTGGAGGCACTAGTTTTTAGACAGGCTCTGTCTACAGTAAACTCCTTTCAAAACGTATGCTTTCTGTGAGAACAGCACAGTAGGCAACAGTCACCTAAGGCAGAAGAAACTGGAGAACCTAGCCTTAAACACAAGTCCCAGGTTATTCCGAAAATTCTTACCTTATGGTCTCCAGAAAATGCTATTCAGGCATGTTATGAAGAACTGAACATAGCTACAGTCCAATCCTGGCTTGTCTTCATCTGCACAACTCCAAACCACATCAGTCACCTAAAGAATGGCTCACATTGACTCCTCAGCTCCCCAGTGCTCTTTTAAGAAGGGAGGAATGCACTTCTTCCTTGTTTGTGTGTCACTGGTAGGACTGGGAATTAAATCTCAGTGGTAAAGTATTGACAATGGGTGGTGATATCCAAATCTGAAAGAACCATGTTTATCTTTCCAGTTTTGGGAGCTGGATGTGGAAGAAATGTCCTTTTTACTGGTGGTGCAAATCAGGACATAGAATGAGAATGATTAAAGAAAATACTCTGTCATTCCTGATGGAATAATGATTCATACAAGCCTCCCTTAATATTAAGGGAGGAAGTACTGATTTTAATCTGATGAATCCCAAAATTACACGAGGCTCACAAAGTCACACAGAGTAGCCCAGGTGAGATCCTCCTAGCTTTCATTCCTTACTTGTAACTACAGAATATCCTCACAAGTGCCATAAAAGGAACTTCGAGGCATGAGAGTCTGGGGAATTTTAAAATGTCAGAAACATGCAAATATTGTGGATTAGTATTCCACACAGAGCCATAATTTTCATGTTTGCACTCATTTTAGCATTCCTTTTAAATTAAAGACACAATACGTAAGTTGGCAGCGTGCAGTCGGTTTAAAGAGTTTAAAACATCCTTATTCAATCTTTTTAACAGAAGCTATTTAGAACCCTATTTTTGTGCTCTTTAGAAGGCAGTGGGATTTGATCTGAAAACTAAATTCAGCAGGAAACCAGCAGGTAATTTGGGTTAATGATTTTGTGTATTTAAATACAAATAATATGAATTAATAATATCCCTTCAGATATTTAAATGTACCTTCAGATACAGGCATCTAGCTGTGTAGGAAAGATTTACAATGGAACTGTAATCACCAGGGAATGGGCACAGGAGAAATGTACCACTTAGGAGTGCCCTGACGTAGACCCTGAGACCATTGCTCCACTTATACAAAGGCAGCTGGGGGTAGATGAAGGATGTAGGAACCTTCACTGCAGTGCCCATTGCCAGAGGTATACTCTAGGAGTGCATGAAGGTAATCAAGCATTTGCAAAATACAGGGACAAAAAATCCAGAGGTTGATCAAGTGGGTTTAGATGGGTGGGTTTAGAGTCAGCCATCAACAAACACTAACCACAGGCTGAACTCATACTGCTCTCTGACTTAAAAACACTGCTTTTCATTTGCAATTTTGGGTCCTATTTCATCTTCAGATGCTGACTGAAATGCAGAGAAATTGGCATCGATATGATATATTTTACAGTTTGCTCACCCCTAGAAGTGCAAGCTCCATGTTCCCTTTCCTCTCTGTCTGATGAAGACCTAACACATCAGAGGAAAGTGTATCACCAGCCAGCAACGTGATGGAAACATTAAACCTGGTCAGTGATGCTGGAGCTAGCTATCCTGAATTCCACATCCCAGTGAGTGTGCTGAGCTCTGAGTTATCCTCTCCGATTTTCTCCCTTTTTCTGGCCTCAGGACCTTAAGCCTCTGCTGTGACAGCTGAAAGCAGTGAGTGCTGCTTGCTCTGAACAAGCTGTGAACAGACTATTGCCACGGAAAAGAAGATGATGGATACTGCCCTTCATCCCTGAGCTCTCAGGATACAGTCTATGCTTCTCAGAGCAAGGCAGTAGTTAGGAGCCCTCACGCTGTCTCACCACTGCGTCATTGTACAGAATGCAACTGCTGTGGTTGCCACCTGGAAGGGAAACACCATAGCTGTGGCTTGTTGAGCTGCTGGCCCCCGAGAAGACCTGTTGCTCACCATCCGGCTCAGGTGGAGGACATATGGCTGCCTGTTCCTTTGGGGGCAGCTCCAGGCCATGTGCAGCACTAGAGCAGAGAGAGGTTTGGGAATTTTAGTGTCAAAGAGAAGATGAAAAGCATTTGTTTCTCCCTCTGTCCTGGCTGCTTAAAAATGCTTGTCCCCTTCAGCTTGCTTAAAGTACTGTCTTTATGTGCCTATGAGCACATAAAGATCATAGAATCATAGAATAGTTAGGGTTGGAAAGGACCTTAAGCACTACCAGTTTAAATAGACTTCCCCTTGCTAAGCAGGGGGAAAGCACACAAAAACAACCCAAACAAACACAAGCTTATCCTATTAGTTAGTTGTCAATTATCCTTGATAGGCAATTGTACCAGTGGCCAGAGGGAAATGCTGGCAGGTGTAATTACTAGCTTCTTTTTCCAGGGTTATAACCTCTGACTTGCAAAGCCTGTCTTCAGGTACAAGAAAAGAAATCACTGCATAAATTATGATAAGCTTCTGCCCTGCATAAATAAGGAAGATTTCAACTGAAACTAGACAATTTTAATTGCAAAAGCATTTTACTTCCAGTGATTCTCCACTCATAATGGGCAAAGTGAGCAAGTATTCCCACAAAATGTGGTCTCTTGGTATAATTTACAGGTACCAGCACAGGATATTATAAGGAAAAACATTTATGTAGAAAAACATTGCATGCTGAGTTGACAAGAATCTACTTGTGCTTATTACAAAAAGATACAGTGCAGTTTAAAACTGACAAACCATTACCAGAAATCCATCTTTTGCTTAGGATGATAAACCAAGATTGAATTATAGATTTCACAGTAGCGGTTCCTACATTCTGCATTTAAATCCACACCTGCTTCCCTAAACCTTTTTTAATCCATTCATTTCAAATAAATGGTCATGCTCAAAAAATAAATGCCTTAGTTCATGAACATTTTCATTGCAAGAAACAGCAACTCAGTTGCCCAAATTGTTCACAGACCTTGTTAAAAGGAGCTCTTGCATCAAAACCTAATTTTTAACATTTATTTATTTATTTGTGTTGAGGTTGATTTGTAAACAAGTTCATGTCCCAAGTACATATCTGCATTTCCTACTTAATTCAGATTTGCAGACAGTGCTTAGAGATAGTTACATTTTGGGCAGGATTCAGATTTCAGACCATCACCACCCATACATAAATATTTAGTGACACATGAAGTCCATCTAATCCACCAACTGCAATGCAAGCAAATAGGACAAGTTTGTTATCCACGTTCTCCTACTGAATTAAGCATTTCTGTCTTGTATGAAGTTATTTAAAACTGAGATTTCTGTTCACTGTACTCTTTTCAGTGATGTCCCCCACAGCTCAGCAGCTGTAAATATGGGCCAGCTCCTTCAAACTGATTTTACCCTAGGAAGGGACAACAGCAAGTGCCCAAACTCAGACTGCTGCTGTTTGCTGCTCCTTTCACTTTGATAATTCAGTTACAAATAAAAGCAGTTAAAACAGTCAAAAGCTTACTGGACTGAGCAGTCCAGGCCAAATCTCGTGTCATTCTTCCTAAATAGTCATCCCCAACTTGTAAACAGATGTGTATGTGGGAGAGAGAAAGACTTCCTAACTCCCTAACCCCCATAAATCTGAAAAAGTTCAACATTCAAACTCCACCAAATGTTAATCAGTCTGCCGCCTTTTGTTATTCTTATGAATGACTGTAGTCAGGCTATTTAAAGCAACTGATGCATTCAGTTGTTAATTGTAAGTGCCCATTGAGGGCACCTCAAATGAACCACAGCCTCCCCTCAGCTCTCATCCCCTCTTCCCAGCAAAGGTCTGGAAAGGCTTTAAGAGAGAACAAGAAGTTCATCTACTAAGCCAACAGAGTCCTTCAGAAATTATTGTGGAAAGGGAAGGTCAGTCTTGGAGGAAAGAGAAAACACAAATATTTTGGTAGTTTTCTATCTATCACCCAGACCTGCCATAGCTCTGCACTTACTTGTTCTCAGACCTTCTGAAGAGAAAACTACCCTGTTCCCATTCATCCCCTGCCCCAGCCAGTGAAGAAGGGTCCCGTGTGAGATGGTGACACTATACAATCATTGCCAATGTCAGTATAATCTTTACAAACCCAGGATTATTCTGTCTCTGAGACTTTTGCTTACCTTTTCCACTTGTCTGCTGAAGTGGAGGCAGAGGTTTGTGTTCCATCATTCCATAAGTGCTATTTTATATACTAGCAAGCCTCTGTTTCAGCCAACTCAATAAATATCTGTCAGCCTTGCAAGTATTCATGAATGATTTCAACTTAAACAAGCAGACCCAATAATTTGAATGGTTTTATTTGCAGAGTGTAAAAATAAGTACACTCACTTTTGTTGTGTAGGGCGATAACTGGCTTAGTGTATGTGCTCTGCATGAAAGTAAGGAAACAGCCATACCATCCTATTGAAATCCCATATAACCATCTGAAGGGTATGACAAAAAATTAAAAAGAAAACTACCTTCAGGGAAAGATCTTTCACAACATGAAATAGTCACAGGACTTCTTCCTTTAACATAAGCAACATCACATGAAAATAAAAGTGTTGGTGTTCCTAGATACAGCAATTCTTCTACACCTCTTGTCTGTGAGCCTTAGTGCTTTGAATTCAAAGCAGAAGGATGCAAACAGGTACTGCTGACAATACAAATGCCTTTTGTAGGGCCCTGGCCGTGAGCAATGCTGTTGAGCTCAAAGCCCCATGAGGGAGCAGGAGCATTGAACAGCCTGGGCTGTGAGGAAGCAAAATGAATCAGGTGACTTGGAGCTGAACAGAATCAGCATAGCAATGCTAATTCAGCCCTCCTCATTAGTTAATGAGAGAGAGTGAGTCTGTGTTTGCATAAAACAGAAAGCTGAGGCTTTGGGATACATAACAGGTATTTATCTAAAGAACAAACACACAAACCTAAATCCGAATTCATACAGTCTAGATATGCACAGTCTAGAAGCTTCAGGTACATAAATAGCAAGCACATCAAGTAGCATTTCTGCCAGAGTGACTTATCAGACATGCAAGTGGCTCAACAATACCATGGATAATGTCCAGCAATGTTCCACAACTCATAACACGCAGTCAAATTGAAAGAAAGAGTAGTCACCATTTTTTTCTCCTGATTATTCACAAAGAATTGAAAGATGTTACACTGCTGCTTAATAAATGTAGCTGGTTTAAACACTAAGCAACCACGTTTTATTTCTAAGGTATTTTTCCTCCCCTGGCATTTCTGTCCTACTCCCTTGTAGCCTGAGAGACACTTCTAGGCAGCAGCACCACCTTGAACATCAGTTTCTAAGCTTCTCGCTGAAGTGTCAAAATTACAAGACCTAAAACCTGGCTTTTCATGCAGTCTGATTTAGCAGCCGCTGTACTTTGTGAAATCTGAATTCTATTACCAAAGAAACCCTGCCAAAGACATGATATTACACAGCATGAAATCACTCCAGCATCTCATCTTGTAAGCGACTTACATGACAAAAAGAATCAGCAAATCTATGCAGTCATCGTCTCAATTTTTTCCCGTTTCCAAGCTTAAACCAGATACCAGCCTGTTTCTGAACCCTGCATGCACCTGAGCATCATTCAGAATAAGGAGCAGATTTCTTTATGAAAGGAAACCACATTAGGATAGGTAGATTAATATTAAAACCAATTCCCACACCCTCATTGTCTCCCAGAAGAAACAGAGGTCTGAGACTGAGCTTGAAAGCAGGTGATTTACAGCAAATACAGCCATTTCCTAGTATACTGTTTTTAGAAAAATGGAATAACAATAAAGCCCTGAGGTATTATCACTTTTTCTACCTGAAAGGACAGGAAAAAGGTTCAATCTACATTCTCTTCATAGCATTTTCTTACCATTCACAGAGACACAAGACCATCACATCTAGTATTCACACACTGCTGAGACTGCAATACCAAGGAGATACATATGATGCTGCCACTGATCTACCGTCCCAACTCTACAGGTACCCTAGTGAGTGTATAGTTACCATTTTTTCTATTAAAAATGTAAAGAAGAAGAATAGGTATGGAAAAATGAACCACAGAGAAAGGCAAAGGAAGATTTCATCCTTCATCAAGATACCCTACAACAGCATGCAGAGCCAGGAGGCTAAACACAGTATCATCATTTCAGACTAAGCAGAGCAGTAGTTTTAGGAGAAAAAAAAAAGAACTAAAAAGCAACCATGTGGCTTTTAGTCAAGATGAATCCTTCTCATTTGAATTATCTAGGAACCCAAGCATCCCAGTCCCAAACGCTGGAGCCATAGATGACCCACTGACTTTAGGAGAGTTCAACCATCTTCCAGAGACAAGAAAATGCAGCTCTTCATCACCACAGAAATAAATGAGAAACAGGGAGCCTGATGAACAAGTTAAATCAGAGCCTGTCAGCCTTCAGAAGCTCCTTTTTTACTGAAAGCAGTGTCCTGTGTTGTAGCAGAAATAGCCTGGAAGGGTCTCCTCAGCCACATCACCTGCTGTGGGAGCTCAGGCACTGTGGTGGCAATGCAGAAATATCTGGTGAGATGTTCTGCAATCATTAGCATGAAAGAAAAATAAAAGATATTTTGAAACACCTGCAAAAGCAAATGCTGTCAATTCCCTGAGACGTTCATTGGAGCTAAACAGTTAGTGTAAAGATTTTAAGGAAAGAAACTGCAGATCTTCAAGTGGAAACAAACCAATTGACATAAAAGTGGGGCAAATGGATGACAGACTAAACTCACACATTTTCTCGTAGGCTCACTGAGGTTTTTAACTCTGAATCAAGGACTCCAAACATAATGTGACAGGACATAATCAGCATGGATTTCCAGGGAAGAATGCTGATACCCACAAAAATTACACTAGGAAATATTTCTCAAAGCCACTCTTAATATTTTATTTGTGTTATACCAACCTATACCACATAGACAAATGAACAAACAGTATAATCAAGAAAAACCATCACTAGAAAAAAAGGCTGGGTTCATGTGCTAAGGTCATATTGTTGCTGGGTTACACTTTAATACTACACAAGCCCTGGGTTAGCTGTGGTTTTGTCTGACTCAGCTCTTGAGAGAATATCTAAATCCCAGTCATTTTGAAATCATGCCAGCCCACACCAGCCTGCAATCAAGTGCTTGCAAAACAGTAATACTCATATAATGTATGCCAAACTGGAGCCTTGAATCTCTAGGCAAATACGACATCATTTTGATCTGCTAATAAATAAGCTCTGTCCTGCTTAGTTTGGAGTGTGTTTCATTGGGGTGACAATGGTGCAGGCACGCGGATGAAGGCAGGAGTGAGGATGGGGTCTGAGGCACGGTCAAGGACCCCTGTCCATAACAGCTGCCCTTTTGCTCAGTTACATGTGATTTAAAGTATCTGTGCAGACACTACAGGGCTTCCATGGTACCTTTTCACAGAACACAAATACAAAGGAATAACCAGTATTTAATGAACAATAATATAAGTCAGGAGAAATTACACTGGCAGATTGTGACTACAGCCTTTAATCTTCATTACGGATTCAAATACAAGCATCTAAAGTAAGATTCAAGTGGGATGATGAAATTCTTTTTGTTTAATGGATAACAATCAAGTAAAACATAATCCCTTATAGCAATGATTCTGCAACTACTCTGTCCCTTTTATGTGCATAATAAATCTTAATGGGTTTTACAGCAATTTAGGCCACAAGACGAAGCATCTGGCAAAGACTAATTTACAAGAATGTCACTCATGAGTAACATATACCATCCACAGAACTGAAATATTTGTTGGTACAGGCACTTAATCCTTCTGCTATCCAGAAGTCCTGTAAATACTCTTCAAGAAGAGAATTTCTAGAGAGCAAGAAAACCTCCTCAGTGCCGTTATACTTCTTTATGGCATTATTCGTCTTTTAATTGTTATCTTTTGAACAACATACTTAGTTTTCACTCATTAATAAGATTATCTCACATTAATAGAGATATCGCCTGCGTATTTCCTAGATGCCTTTGCAGGATATCAATGCCTCAAAGCTCATAGGAAAGCAATGCAGTCACCATGTTTGTAGAATTACTAGGATTTTTAATTAAAAGCAATTTCAAAGAGAAATTTATCATAAAATGTGGACTAAAATAGCTATTGAGAAGGTAAATACAAACAATATATAGATTTCAGTCATTTCAGTGAGGAAATATTGGGAAAGATGGTGATTCCAGTGCATGTATGCAGGTAAGGCAAGCTAGGAAACAATAAATGTATGGAAAAATGGGATTAACATTTCCTTTCCAAATACACGCAAAGACATGAGACTAAGAAACATTTGTTTAAGAACACCCTTACTGATCATTACTATATTCTGTCAATTGAAAAACACATGATGTGAACACATGTATGAGCTTATCTCTTACCACAATGTTATTCAGATACTATTGAATTTAAAGGATGCCTTTCCATAAGGACCTGAAATATATTCATGAGTGCTGTTAAATTCTATAGCACTACAGGTAGTTTAGAAACTTTGATGATATCTACATTAGTCATTAATTTTATCTGATGGGTTAATACTGACCCTGGAAGCCTTTTGAATGAATTCTTGCTTGAATTAAAGACCTTGCAGGAGGTGAAATAATTTTCTTTATAAATATTGCTGTTGAGAGAAAATCCACAAAACAAATATTCTGTTGTTGAAATCATCAATTGCTATTCCTATTTTCTCCTGAAAAGCATCTTGTAGTAACTTTTGAAAGTAGCTGATTATCCAGATTTGGGTTTTTATAGGGAAAACAGAGACTATTTGGTGAATTGTTAATATTTACTTTGCACCTGCAGTCTCCTACCAACAGACACATTTTCTAACTACTTTACTATTCTGAGTATTCTCTGTACTCCCTGAAATGTCTAAATTGCAAAAATTGTGTTAATACCACTCTGTTCCATAAATCCTGGAATGTGTGTGACCTTTCAGTTGCTCACTTTAATGGGGGCTGTTTTTCCACTGATTATTAAACAGTAGATTTCAGGTAATTTTGTGACTATTTTGCAGGCATTAACCAATTGTGTATTACTCACATTAATTTACAAAGTCCTGATATGAAAAAAATTAAAGTTCAAAACATTGTTTAAAGAATATTAAATTTTCCAGATTCAGATGTTGACCTTGTCTCTCAGTTGAGAACCAACTTAATGTGAAGAAGCTAATTCAAAAGTATGTGTGCCACATGGAGGGACAAACTCAGGTTTTCCTGCTCACCGTTCAGAGATACACACTGAGAAAAGTGGTACCCACAGTTTCAACAATTTGATCTGAATATTTCCTAGCTGCTCCAATAGAACTGAGGCTGCAGCAATTCTACCAGAAGTTCTCTGAATTTATACCCTGCCTTAGAAAGGTGAATATTGAACAAAATTATAATTCTTTCCTATATTCTGGTCAGGAAAGCTGAGAAACTAAATGAGAATTATGAGGTTTGCCATGCCATCAACAGGGAGTAGGCACTAAGATCTCATTCGTTTGATCCTTCAGGGTCCAAGCTGTGGCATCACATAAACACAACTCCTCTGGGCCAGAGTCTTCGCATTGTTTGCAATGTGATCTTGCTAGCAGGGTTTTTGTGGTTAATTTAGGTTTGAGGGTTTTTTATTATTTTTTTTAATGACTGTGTGACCAAACCATCTCCCTCTTCATCTGCTCAATACATTTATTTTGTGTTAGGCTACATCTGTTTCAGCACCTTAACTGTTCCAATCAGAGGACTATTGACATTTTCATTATGTGCAAGTTGACAGTACATGGGTATATTAAGGGATTTCCAAAGACAGAGGGGGAGGGAGGGGCTGTGGTCTCTGCAGAAATTTCTAGTAGATAATGCTTTTCAGTATGGCAAAATGATAATGCAAAAAGAATTGGGACATTTTTGTCAGCGTAAGAGGACAAAATCTCAGCATCCTTGTGAAGTAAGTGCTGGTTGGAGAGTAAGGTATGTGTTATTAATATATATCAGTATCTATATTCCAGCAGGAGATAGCCAAAGACTATAATTAGCTCTGAAGCTAAAGAATGAGCAGCATAGTAATAACTATTAGACCAAAAAGGAATGTAATGAATAAAAGCTCAATTCACAAAGGAATAAAATGTTAATATGGGAATTTGGACATGTTAAAGTGGTAAGTTGTAAAAGAGGAGCATTTAATGACACTCTTTGCAATTTATTCAGGACAGATAAAAAAAGGAAACAATTATAATTTACAAGAAGAAGGAGTGTTTTATACATGTTTTGCGATAGTCTATCAAATGGATCATTGTCTTTATTGCTGTCTGCATTGTACATGTACATAAACTCTATGTTACACAAATACACACACATATGTATATAGATATATAAAATTAGGTCCTACAGCACTAAAAAATGGGCAAAGAGAACAGTGTTGGAACAGATAGATAGCAAATATCTCTTTGGTTGTTCTCCAGATCTGACCTTGACAGACTGCTTACCAATGATTGTCAGTAACTGCTTTCTCCCTTTCACTGACCAATTATTCACACATTTCTATTCAAACCCAAGGCTTAAGAAAATGGGGAAAGGGAAGAAACTTAATGCTGTGGCTTTGTCCTCTTTAAAAGGTAGCTGTTGTTCTGTATCAAGACAAAGTTGTTTAAACACAACACAAACTAAAAAAGACAAAGACCATGTTCCCTGTATTCATATTCCAGGCTTGTTATGAGAAGGCAAGATCAAAGAATAGGCATTTCACAATAAAAGCTACCATCCCAAAGATATTGAGATATTATATTTCAAGGTAAAATACAAATTTCTGTTATTTTCGAAAGATCTGTATTGTAAATTGATCTATCCTTTTTAATATAACAAAATACTTCTCTTCAGATTTAAATTTTGCTGAGGAGGTTGCAACTAGTGAAAGGGGAGAGATTTAGATAAAAAGAAGAAAATTAATTAATTAAAACCCACGAGCTAGTCACATTTTTCTCCTATAGTTCTATCACCTCTTTGATTTCACCAATGACTAACTACTCAACACATTAAAAAAACTTCTGTCACTATATGCAAAAGCTGCCATGCTCTTGACCCGGTCTATGTACCTATTCTTCTTCCTCAAGACTCTCTGTTCAACTATTTCTATTCCTTCCCTCATATCTACATTAATATTTACACTGCATTCTCTATATCATCTGTCATCCTATCACCTGTACCTAAAAAAATCTGCTGTTTTTCTCTAACAAATATTTTATCTCACCACATGCAAATCTCTCCTTATAAATAAATAAAAATAATCTTTCACAAATTAATGCTCCTCACCACTGATAACAATGAACTTTTATTATTTACATGGCAGCTTCCTAGAAACTTTATGAACAATTTTCCTCTTCCACCTTACCTGAACTATATTTAAGACATACTTTAAAAAAAAATGACATAACTCAAACATAATTCATGCAGGAAGGTTCTAATATTTCAGTTTAAATCAGGTTGAAACCAAGTGCAAGTTTCTACTTATTTATTAAAAGAACTCACTTCAAAACCAAGAGTAAGTTGATTTAAGTAGCCATCAAAGATGATTTAACTACATTGGCCCTACAAAAACTAATTTTGTGAAACCTGTGTAAATGGAGGGGGCAGAACTACAGAGAACAAGATGGATTACCTATTTTTTTAATACAACACTCTTCCAGTGCTTTAGTACCACAGGATTCGAGACAGCAGCAGACCAAGCCTGTTATTTATATCAGAAACTTCAGATTTTATCCAAAAGTCTAGGGATTGTCTCAGTTTGAGCTAAACCTTACGTGTGTAATATACAGCAACAAATGGAGTTTATATATGCAGCATATTTTGAGAGTCTATCAAAAATTCACGCTACAGTGGTGTGCGAGATTGGCAAGGAGGTTTAAAAGTTAACATAGCTGTAGACAAAGCAATTAGCATCTCAATTATGTGAATATTGATCCAGCTGATCTCTCTGTTAACAAACCTTCTAAAATGAGATAAGAAAGCACTTGCTAATAAAGCTAGATGAAACAGATAACAGCAAAATGATCAATTAAATGGAGTCATATGATGCCTACTTTGAGGATCAAGAAGGAGTGGAGAGATCAAATGAAGAAAATTATAATTTACAGCTGGGAAAATTCTGTAAGATGTTTATTTGAAGCCAAGACTTGATAATGTAATCCCATGAAAGAGGAACAACCGGCATCCTGAAGGGATGAGAATGATTCTCTTCTACTTGAGAAAAGCCTTCCCGTGCCTCACTCAGGGTGCAGGGCTGGATGTATCTCTCAGTCACTGCGGTTTCTGTAAGAGCAGGGACTCATTGCCCAACGCCTACGTGAACAAAGTGTGCCAAATACTTCACTGTACACAACATGGTTCTGTTAATTGGGAGAGCTGGAGCTAACTGCCAAAATTCAATCAGCTCTTTTTAACTCTTTCTAGACTCTTGAGACTCCCTGCCTTTCCTCTCCCTCCTCCCCCATTATACATTACTATTATCAGACCTTGTACACCAAGTCCATTTACTAGACATGGTGCAAAGATATTTCATTGTTCACAGTGTGGATGAATTCCACTGGCAGAAGTTTAAATGGGACTGAAGAGAGAAAAGTAATGTTCTGGACTTCAGTGAGGACAACTAAAGGTAAGAACAGAATCCACATTCTTTTTCATATGTAATAGCTAGGAGGTGCTGCTGCTTATGTTATGCACATGTCTTCATCTCCAGCTCATGCAGAAAAGCAAAGTTTCCCTTATTTGGGGGCATTTTTCATAGTCAAAAACCCTTTTCCCATAAAATTATGTTCACAAAGAACACTGCTGAAAAAACAAATATGAAACACTTGGAGCAACTCTGTGAATGAACGTAACAAAAATCATAGAGAGAATAGCTAACTCTGCCATAGGTAGACAGCTGACTTAAATGTATTTGTTAAAACCACAATCTGGTGACAAAAAAAATAATAAAAATCATAATGTCTGGTAAATTTATTATAATTAAAACTATGAATATTTGATTATGAAGAGCCTCTCTCTTTTTATTCTGAGAAAATTTAGTTTGAGACATTTTTTTCATGAACTCTCCTCAAAATGTGAAACACTGTTTTATATGCTCTGTCTTTTCTGTAATTAAATTTCTTGTAGTTTGAATTCTTTTAGAAGGACACATTTTTGTCCTTCAGTTTATCCATCCCTTGACATAGACACAACTTCATTTGAGTATATAAATAGAAACAATTGAGAAAGAATTCAAGTGCCCTTTTTTTTTGTATCATCTTGCAAGCTTAGGAAGACCTTATTTTGTCTAGATCATGGGAGCCAGCCTCAAAGAACAGTGCAGCTTCCTTGCACATTAAACCTAGAAATAATTGTTATAACTCCATTTCACATTACATAGAGAGTTTTTCTGTGTTGGGACACCCTGTTTTTTTTAAATTAGGTGAGAGAATTGATTTATTTTTTTTAAAGAGTAAATAGTTAGAACATTTAGGCATTAAAACATTTTAATACATAGAAGTATGGCAAACTACACCAGAGAAGTCTTGTTGGCTGTCCAAATAGCTTAGGTAATAACCATGAGCATGAGACTGGGTAAAGAACCAGAATGAAGACATCCAAATCCTTTTTATTGTCCTTCCATTTTATGCTTGATTCCCAAAACATCTTAAAATCCTGTTTTTTTCATTATGCTCAGCTTTGCAGTAGTTGTTGCCCAATAGTAAGTAATTTTACCAAACAAAAATAATAAACAGACCTAATAGCAGCCCACTGGGGCTTTTTCCACAGATACACTTAAAAAAATAGTAAGTAACTTACAAAGTAAAACTTGCTATCATACACACTATATAAAAGGGTTGGGAAAAACGTGTGTTTTGAGGGGTTAAAATGTCCCATCTGAAAATATGACGCTGCATATTTCTTCTTCAAAAACTATGCTACTATTAGCACTGATCTGAATCTCTGTGGAGTCAGCATCTGCTGACATATTGTAAATCAAGTCCAAAGAGTACAACATAAATCAGAGTTTACCCAGAATATTTCAGTGGGTTTTTGATATTTCCCACACACACACGGGTAAGCATTGTTCCATTGCAATCAGAATGCGTTGGGCAAATTTAGCCCTGCCAAAACACTTGTATCAGCAGGATTTCAGCCACCTCCCAAGCAGGCTCCTTGAAGAAACATCTGCTAAACTGCAGCAAGATGGAAGGTTTGTACAAGGCAAGGAATTGGATATGGTGAGGTGTGATGGTGACATATGATGTGGAGCGCAGAAAAAGTGATGTCGTTGATGTTCAAAAAAAGTGAACTCTTACAGGAACTGGTGCAAAAAGGGACTGGTGCAATGAACAAGGGACAGGAAGGCTTTAAGGAGACATCATTCACCAAGTTTTGCCAATTCAGCCTTTAGAGAGCAAAAACAGAGAGAAGATACCCCTGTCTGTAAATACGCTATGTGAACAACAAGGAAGAAAAGGATTAGTAAATCAAAGGGAGAGGGGAAAAAAATTAACATAAATTACCCAGGAATAAATTTAGCTTGAAATGAGATGAAGGTCTCTACCCGTTATTGAAGAAAGGTTACTGAGTGAAGTCTCAGGAGAAGAAAAATTCTAATTAGGTTTAAAGCAGTGCTTGATCACTTTATGGAAGGTATTACATGGTGTGGATATCTCCTACAGCAGAGAACTGAACTTGTGACCCAGCAGATCCCTTTCACTCCTAGGAGTTTCTTCACGTTAATGCACATGTAGAATCAAAATCTGACACTTTTTCATGTTTTTAGATTTAGGTCCATTTTAATGACTTTTTTCTGTGATTTTGAGAGTTTAATATATATTTTTAGTGTTTTATATGCTTTTTCTTGAAAGAACCAGACCAAATAAAATCTAGCAGTCTGCTGCAGCCATTGATTCTACACCTACTGTTATGGTCCTTTTATCTGAATGTTATTTAATGAGTGTCCCTAAAGGGATTAGCATGTCAATGTGTGTATATTGATTTTCTAATCCAGTCCATCAAAGCTGTTATGATCTGGCGACAGCACAAGAAACAGAAGTTCAAGGTTCTTCACACAGCTCCGACAGTATGTTCTCAAGCCTCTTGATGTGAGAATTAGCTCAGTCCTGAAGTCCAATTAATCTGATGAGACTGTCAACAAAGATGTCATTTCTAGTCACATTTTTGGGGATGTGGACACCTGCCTAAAACACAGAATGAGATCACCAGCTCATTAACATTTTTCAGCAGATGGTAAAAAACTGCCTTTTATAATCATTTTGCACTGCTCCACATTTTATAGCTAGACCTCTAAACTACCTGTGCTGTAGGACTGCACACCAAAGTTAGCTTTAGAAATCAAAATATCTAGTAAACAAGTGTCTAGATACTAGAATCAGGATGCTGCAGCTGAAATAGAAAGAGCTTTCAATCTTTTCTCAGGAAAGAAAATTAAAAAGGAAATAATAAATTATGTAATATTGATAAAATTCATATAATAATAATAAATAAAAATATTAAAAATCAATAAAATTAGATAAAAAAACTAAAAAAACCCCACCAAAATTAAAAAACAAAATTAAAATAACCCCAAAATTAAAAAAACAGGTTAAACTAAACTAAGCGCAGCTAAACTAATTAGGACAACTGGTAAACAAAGTCTTTTCTGAGTAATTTAAAATTCCATCCAATATTCATTTCCCCAAAATATTCCAGCATAGAATGTTTCAGTTTCCTGTTGTGCCACAACCACATCCTTTCCTAATGTCTACAAACAAGACCTTCACCTGGTCCTACACCAGGCACACTTCCATGACACACAGACCTCCACCTATTCTCTAGCACCATTAAGCCTGTAGGAACAGGAGCCTCAGCTCTAAACTGTGTGCCATAAAGCAGAGCAAAACCCAATTTGACAGTTCTTGCACAGACAAGGGGGCAAGGTGCTTTTCCTCAGTCACTGTGCTGAGGTCTCTATCCTTTTACTATCGCATTCAACAGTAAAACCATATTCTTACAAGTTCCCAGCTTAGATAAATACTGCAAAACCAGAACATGCAAGTGCACATTCTCATTACTATTATTGCAATAATACACAATAGTAGAGTTTTATCAGCTAAGATCTAGAAGCATTGCTGTCAAATGAACAGAACATTTTTGAATGCTTTCTAAGAAGCCCTCAGGGGTTTTTTAGCCACTAAACATTCAAATAAACTCTTATACTGTCCTCATACTGCTTTTGCTGCTCAGACATGTCACAGCACAAATTGGCATTCTTCCTATTTTTGATATTGTCTAATTCCCTGGGTCATTAGTTATGTAATCATAATCATTTTTCTGCTGGGCAGATTGGTGTTATCTATCTCATCTCCTTTTCTCATCTCACCTCTTTAGTAGTGTTAGAGCATAGATGGGAACATCCAAGTCCCCTGGGGCACCATCTGGTACTACCCTCTACAGAGAGGGCTAAATGGATGACATACTGTATGGTACTTCCTACTCATTAGTTACTGATTCCTTATGTTGCTGGGATTTTTTTTAATTCATTCCATTACATATTCTTTAGTTATTTTGTTCTTCTTTACCTCCTTTCCTTTATACCTGTATCTGAAGGCTTCAAAGAGCGGAGAAAATAGCTAGTGGGTTAGAAAGTGATGTGCTGGAGGGTGTAGTGTACCAGGAGTAGCATTATGAACAGAAGAACAAAGGAGTTTGCATGGGATCAATGTTTAACCTGTATACACGAAGCAACATAGAAAATATTCAAAGGCATCACAAAATAACAGGGAAAGAATACGCACATATACATACACACAGTCTCTGCCAGTCACCTGCCTATGAGTAAGCGACCACACTACAAACCCTGTTAACAAGAAGAGATGAATCTTTTATATGTAAATAACACCAAGTCTAAAAGCTATTGCCTCGTTTCCCAAAAGGATTAAAATCCAGTCTGTACTGATGCAGAAACAATTAGAAAATGCCTTCCGAATTTTTGATTAACGCCTGTGTACCAAACATCATCCACCTGCACTGCTCCATGAGAAAGCACTGCCTGCAGATAAAAAGGAGCCCAACATTTGCATTTGTTATGACTTTATGTTTATCTCAGTAAAAGCAATTGCTATTTTTTATTGTACTATGTAGCATCATAAATAGATGGCCTTTTAAAACTAAATATCATTCTTGCTAAGTAATTGTCAGTTAAATTTAGTATTATTCTTAATAGCCCAATCTCACTTATTGTTTTCCATGTGTCCCATTTTTGCACAGATCTAATATCAGAGCAGATGAATTTCAGTTTGGAGGTTTACTTAAACCCTGTATGTAATAAAATCACTGTGTTGTTGGGTGAGTGTGTAAATCTTTGAAATGAAACTGCAAGAATTGGTTACAAAGACCCCAGGCAGCACAGACCAGTGGCATGTTCAGCAGAATCCCACAAAAATGCAGTAACTTAGTAAATAATTAATGCTATAATTATATTGACAGTCAAAGCCTTTGCTTTTAAAGTTTAGTGTTAAAAGACATGTTAAAAGACAGAAAAAAAATCACAGGACACCATTTCTACCCAAATTTCCAGCCTCCACCACAGGACAACCTGCCTGGGAGGATGGAGAAGTGATGGGGGTCATGCAAGGTGCCCTAAAGTTGTGTGCCACGGCCCACCAGGATGTCAGGACCAAGGAGTTAGGGTTATCAGTGAATGGCTGGAGCAGCAAATCTCACAGGGGTTCGTTCCATCGTTTCATGGATGGTTAAATGCTTCCTTTCTGCCATGCCCGCAGGGCAAGAGCCTCATCTGGCAGAGCTCTGCTGACAGGAACAGGAGTTGAAAACCCCTTTGAGAGGAAAGATAAATGAAGCCTCAGGTGTTTCCTCCCCTGATGTGGAATCTGGTAAAGTTTAGGGTTATTTCTAATGGGTTAGTTTTGCCCTGGCCTCCTCCAGACAGATGTGCAGGCATTCCTCTATAGCCTTTTCCACTCCTTACCAACAATCATTACAAGAGTCAGTTCTGCAGCAGTCTTCAAGCTCTGCCTGAGCAGTTCAGTGCTCACAAATAGCTGGTGCCTCATTAGGCAAAGGCAGCAAGAGTTGGAAAGGAAAAAACAAAGGCGATAAGCCCGCCTCTGCTCTCGGTCCTGTATCAATGAGTGAGATGGGAGCAGCTGCTACGCTAGGTTTGTATTGGGACAGGGAGCTGCTCTTCTTGGTCTTTAAATGAATACCTGCCTTTGTAAAATTCACTTATACATGTTACAATTTGCCCTTGTTATAGCACAGAGACCTTGTGCACAAACAGGGGGTCAAAGATGCCCACAATAAATCTGTCATCTTCTCAGTGAAATGAAATGTTCAGCGGTGTTACAGATCCATGGAATTCAAAAGAATCATGTCAGTTCCCTGAAATGGGAGTGGAATTTTCCACATAGCAATCTCATATCAAATAGCAAAACAGAATGTAGGATATAATTCATAACAAATTCATAACAAACAAATCTTAAAAGATCCTCAGTTCGGGGACTGTAACATGCATTCTTGAGATGCCTTACAGCCATTCATTCTTCCTTATATCCATTTGAATGTTCCCCCTTGACCTTTTGTTTTCATTCTAGCTTTCTAAGCCTCTGTGCTGTTCTAGAAGCCTTTCCAGTCAAGCTGTCCCTTCCGTCCCAGCCCTACACATTCTGTTTCTGCCAGACCCTTTCCCCTGTGTTGATTGCTCTTGCTTTTTGGCATGTGCTTTTTCCAAATTCTGCTTTGTTTCTTAAACCTTTTTATGTCCCCCTCCCCCACCAATTCCTTTTTCTCATTAAGCCAGGCTTTTTTACTTTTTTTTCCCCCACCCTTATAAAGAGCATTTTATTCTGGCCAAACTAAGGGGTTTGCCATGTTCTCTTCTACAAATGTCACTGCAACATGGCTAAAATTCTGCTTCAGCTCTGAAAGCTGCACTGGCACAGAACAAAAGCATTGCAGTGCCTTGCACACCACTGCCTTGTTTCCTCTCATTCCTCTTCCAGGATTGCTTAATAGTAACAGCTTGCAATGACATTTTAGCAAAAGCCATACTCTTTACAGCTCCTCCTCCTGCTTACAGCAGAAATTAATAGCAAGAGTCCATTTAAAAGAAGCCCTGAAAGACTGGCACTAAGCAAAAGGACATAAACAGTCTCTCATTCCTATCTCTATTTCTTCAGTCCAGTCCACCCCATTATTTGAGATTCCGCCCCCCCCCCCCCCCCCCCCCCCCCAGTCAGATATTCAATTGTAATTTGTAATCCTTCAGTTCTGCACATCCACTTGAGCAGGGCTCAGCATGCACATAAAGGCATCTCTGTGTGGACATACAAACAACCAGAGATAATGCTTGTGTTAACCAGGACCAGAATGCTGAACACAGATTTCTTCCATAAGTGGTCTAATACCATATTCAGCAAAAGGTTATGCAAAACAACCCAGGGCTTAATGTGTAAGATATCATCAGCTAAACCCAGCTCAAAGCCTCACTGCCAGACCCCCTTTCCTAGCACCTCTCCTCCCCTGCTGCCGTGGTCTCATTGCTGCCTTCTAAACCTTAAACAGGTGCAGATGGAAGGAGACTCAGTAAGTCTAAAGAGTTCTCTTGGTGGCATTGCCTGTTTTGCTTATTTGTATATATATTCATATTTATTCACTTAGAAAAGAATATGAAAATAGGAAATAAAATGTTGCACAATTAGTAGATAGTTTGAAAACTTACTGAAGAAGTTTGGTGTTTGCTTTCCCTCAGTTGCCTGCAGAGAGGATTTCAATAAGCAGATACCCTGCCAATGGACAGAAGGAAGGTGGGGGAGAAGCCCATCTCCTGCCTGCATGTAAAGGCGAGGGACAGCACAGCAACACCATTGTGGTTCACCCGAGTCCATCGCACAAAAACAAAAGAGAGCTTGGGCTGCTGAAGGAGACTGGCAAGGGCTGTATAGAGATATCAGAAGCCACCAGGAAGTCCTTGACTAAGGCGCAAGAGTGTCCTAGGCCTGCTCCAACTGTGAATTAAGTCAGTGCAAAGCCTCCTGCTGGCTGTACTGGCATCTGGATTAAAAACAAACAAAAAAAAAAACCCAAAACGCCAGGGGAATTATGTAACACTCGCTCATTTAAAAGTGGATTTCAGCAACACCAGTGCAGTTTTTGGGTGAAATAGTCTCACACTGCCCCAGCAATTATTCTGATTTTCCTTCTGAAAACAAAAAAGGGGACAGAATAATTGAATGTCCAATTCACTGGGCGGTGGGATGAAGGTTGGTCAAGCAGGGTTAACAAAACACACAGAGGATGATTAAGGGTTGTTGTAACGAGGTTGTCTTCTGTGACAAGTGGAGCATCCTGAGCTGCCTCTAGCTTCTCGCCACCTGAGCTGCTAGTGCAGCCACCAGCCATATTTAATCTCATTTACTATTTAGACAATACAAAAAAAAAAAAAGACAGGCTGTTTGGTTTATGCTGTTTGGTTTACACTGTAGGTGTAAACCTCCATCCTTCCTCTGAACTTCTCTACAAGTTCTTACAAGGTGGAGATTAGCAGACAGAAAGCAGGGAAGTTAAGCAGGCAGGCAATTTTCCCAAACACAAGTTCTGGGGAGGAAGAAGGATTTTCTGTCTCCAGCACAGGCAGGTTCTCCCTGGGGAAGAGATGAACCTGCTGCCAGCTCTACACTGCTCAGAATATTAAAGTGATTTCCAGCGGAAAGAACAAAAAATAATCTATTTGTTTGGGGGCTTTAAGTAGGAATTAGTATTTCTGGGCTAAAATTGATTATTCTACTGGTTCTCAGTCTACAGAAGAATAAGAATATTAAAGGAATATTTCCAAATTCGTACCCAAGTGGCGAGACAGCAACTGCTTTAGTTGCACTAGCAGAAGACCTGCTGTGGGACAGCAGCACAGCTGCAGGCATTGTGGTCCTGTAGGGAAGTCATTCCTCACAGCCTCTCCAGTGGGTACAGGATGCATTTATTCAGTTCCTCATTTGGGCATTTTTACATAATCTTGCAACAGGAAGACTCCTCTATGTGCAGGGAAAAGGTAGAAAGTTTATGATCCTCCTGAAACAGTCAGAAGGATGGGATCTGTATAAGCTCTGAAACTTCCATCTTCCAAAAAGCCAAATTTGCCCTGATTTAACTGGCAACAATGTTCATACAAGAATGATAAGGCTGTGGACACAATAACTTTCTGCTACACATTTTAGTTAATGTTTTGATTGCTTTAGTTTACAGAATGCCACAACAATAAACAGTGGTCTAAATTATTCTAATTAAATACAGTATATATGAAAAAGCTGAAAGGATTCACCAGCCAAAGCCACTAAGTGCTTGATCACTTCATCACATCATTAATCTGTCTTCCAGAAATGTGCTTGGCACTTACATAGTCAATTATATGCATTTTAAGTGACTGGAAAGCAAGATATATTCACAAGATTAGATCAATACCAGGCATAATTCAGTTTCTATATTCCATCAGATATAGAGTGAGAGTTTAAGACAATTTTCTTTTTATTAAGGCAAATTAATAAATACTTTGGTGTTCATATAGTTTAGAGAATGACCAATATGAAATAGACTACACATTGTATTCACAGCTGCCAAGTTCTCTCAACATGTAGTACTTTAAAACGTTAAGACAAACTCAGCTTCTCGCTTAGTGTCTTCTGTGCTATAACAGAGGTGCTTCCTGAACACATTGGGTTGGATTGCTACTTCTTGCTGCTTTGTAGCATCTCCTTCACCTTCCTTTTTGACTGGAGTCTGTGCCAGGGGCCCATAGATGACTACTACAGCCAAAGAATTTTTGATAAAAATACAGTGCTAAAAATACACACATACACTTTCAGAATGTCAAAAATCATTCTGAGTGTTAAGCACAAGGAAACACATCCTCAAGAAACAGCAGCCTGCAATCTAAGTTAAGAAGCAAAATAAGTATGAGGTCTGTTAGTTTTGAATTTTTCTGTCATTCTGCCTGGTTGTACCTCTTGTGCTTCCAAGGGTTTTTTTCTTGTCTGTTCCTCTCTCTCAGCTAAGGCAAATACTGCAGAAAGTTGGGCACATCAGAGATCTAGGATTTTCAATTCTCTTTTATCCTTTTAAATCCTATACGTCTTGGTCTTATAACAACTCAGTGAGAAGCCCGCAGATGTTTGGGATACCTTATTAGAAGAAAACTGTTCAGGCAGGAATCAAACCAAGTGGCCGAGTTCTTTTCCACAAAATCACCTAATTATTTTTTTAATGTTGTGTCTTGGACAGGAAGTCCTCTCTCACCCTGGGGTCTTTAATTTTCTATTTCAGAGGACTAACACCCTTAATTTACAAACTCTGGCCATGTAACAAGGTCATTTATCTTTATTAGCACCTCTTCAAGTGTCCAGTTCACTCTTCTGCTTGAAATAGCAAACCACTTCAGCGGAGTCAGCCTGAGATTTCCCTTTATCACATAATTCAGACAAGCCTTGTCTGCTCCCAAGGGCTTCACTGACTGGCCAGCTTGCCTGGATCTCCTGAAGATGCTCTTATTTTTGACTGGCAGCACTTCACCTCTTTTCTTGACTTCCTGATCAGCCCCACAATAAACAGGACCAGTTCTCCAAACAGCTGCCTGGCCAAGGACCTTTTTCTCTCTGTTCTCCTTTGACAGATTTGCAACACAAAAATACAGCCAAGACCACATAGTGAAGATTAGATGGAAAATTTTTTTGGGGCAATCTGGAATGACTTGATTCCTCTTCCCTCCTGTTACTGCTAGTAATAAAACACACAGGTCATTCATTGTATCTCCGAAGGCACTGTCTTCTACTCATGCTGCTTGCCTCACTCTCTTCCACTTGCAAAAAAGAAACTGCTCTAGTAAAAGTAAACCAGACATACCAATCTTACGGGAGTCTTTTGTAGCCCATTAACAAATGCAACTGCATCCACAAAGAACATCTGAAGTAAGCAAATAGAAAAACATAGGCACTAATAAATTAAAATATGAATATCATAATAGTATTTGCCTATCATTTGCATACAAATTCTAGCAATATATTAGTTATATATTTTTGAAATACTCAGTTTCATGAAAATCTTTGCTGGTCTTCCATGTCCAATGAACACTGCCTTTTGACTCCTGGCAAAGTGCTTAAATTAATTACCTGTTTAGTATTCTGGGTTTGCTTTAGTAAAATGAGCAGCCAACTTTGCAGTGGGCCAAAATTCAAACAGAAACTCAATTCATGCAAAAGAGATCAGCCTTACTTTCCAGCCTTAAAACTTGGATAGGTCCCATTTTGCCACAACAGCTCCTGTCAACTGAGGGGTGATAGCTGTACAATGCAAAGCAAGCATCCTTGCTGGTGGAAAAGGAGAGGGTGTTTGCTGTGATACACTGTACAGTGAAGTACATTGAAACCTGTCTTACAACATCTACAAAGATTTCTCCTATTAAAGCATCCAGCTTCCTATGTTCTTCCTGAAATACATTATAAATGCCATGTGCTGAAGTCCAGTTTCTGGGCAGTTGTATAATGGCCAGTATGGAAATGGAACAGTTTTGTGACAGAGCAAGAAAATCCTAGGAGAAAACTTCAGGAGACACTTTTACTATTACACTGGATCCAGGGAGTACTCCTCATTCAGTTTAACATACCAGCCTATCTTTGATCTCAGTGGTTTCTTAGAATTTTAAGGATTTCTTACTTTTTTAGTGAAGGGATTTCACTGTCCTGCATAAAGACATAACAAAAGGAATCTATGCAATACTTTATAGTTCCAATTTTGCATTGTTCCTACAATACAGTGTGAGCATTTGGTAGCCACAGAGACCTTAGGGTCTGGCTGGAAGTTACTAAATTTTAGTTGTTGCCAAAGGGGAGCCAGATGAAGAAGCTTGGAGAATGTTGTTCTTCACACCTGGCTCATTGCTCAAAAAGCTGAGGAAGGAAGAGACATGAAGAAATAGATGAACCCAGAGCTGTGAACTGTTCACAAGGGCACACAATGACATGCAACCCTCAGGCTGCCATTAGGATTTTACACTATCTCACGCTAACATTGTTTCAAAATGGCAACATGATGGGAGACAGGCACAGAAACACACGGTCACCTTCACCATGGACTAACCATGGACTCACACTCTGAAAGACAACTTCTCCAGCTCATTATTGACAAATCTCTCACCATCACACCACAGCATTACAAGGTCTATCTATTTTACTGTTGTGGCATAAAAAAAAAAAAAGACACTTTGAAAGCACATCTCATCTTCCAGTTGTTTACTTGCCTGGCCTCAGTGATGATAGAATAAGGCAGAAAAAGCCCTGAAATAAGTAGGTGGAAATTTGTGAACTCACATTGGTTTCTGCAAATGCTTGTTCTGATTCTTGTTTCCAAGTGAGAAATACTGAAGTGAGGACAGGGGAGTAGGACAATACAGAAAGAGAGTTAGAAAAGCTGATTTGGAATCCCAAATAATTCATTTATGCTGTACTTAAAAATCACTTTTAATGGAAATAAAATGTATAATATATAATACATTAGTTGTACCATTTAATTACCTATTTTAATTAACTTGAATGATGAAATAATCCAGTTCTTATTTAAATACAGCACTTTGCATACTGAAATATGTAACACAATTAAATGCTTGAATCTCAGAGCTAAAAAAATTAATCCTGAAACCATCTTTGTAGATGCTAGGACTGCAGTTCACATTTATCCATTAGATTTGGTTTTTATGCAGGGAAATTTCTATGAATTTTCATTTCTTGCCAGGATACAGAAAAAAATAAGAGAATTGCCTCCTTCATTTCTCTAATCTCTATTAGGAGATGTTACTCTGAGCTAGTTCCTTGCTGTTATCACTGCAGACACACTGGAAGTTGTTGCTGTGGCAATGCAAAACTCAATATAATTAGAGGATTATAGCAATTGCAAAGATTCCTTTAAATTATCCATCAATACTCATCTGAAAGTGCCAAAGTCTTGAAGCCTGAACACCTAAAGTAAGGTTCCAAAGTCAAAACTTATCTGATTACTGAAGGCATTAACTACTTACAGGCTGTATTTAAAGCAGTAAAATGGCCAAATTCTCAGCAGCACTTACTAAATCAATCTCACACTCTACCTGTCTGGAGCAGGAATGTCTACCTTTTGGGTTTCTACCTTGTACTGGCAGAGGCAGGCTAGCAGGAACTGTCTCCATGCCTGTGTCCAAAAGTTATCAGATTTCATCATAGGTGCTCAGAAAATACCTAATGTAACAAGTGATGTGACCAAAGCTGTTTAGAGACCTCAACCTATAATTATGTCAATGGAAGTCAAATGTGAAAAAATATTGTTCCCCGGGTGAGATACCTAGGAAAGCTAAAGAAAAGCTAATTAACGTATGATGGCATTAGTTTTCTACATTGTTATTTTTAGCAGCTGCAGCCCACACAGAAGAGACACAAGATTCCTAAATAAGATTTTTCCATGAGGGATTTTCCCAAGTCAAAGTATCTGTCTTCCTTTATTGATTGTTAGCTGTAGCAGGCTGGGAAAACAGCTTTTAGCAAGGTATAACTGGAGATAGTTGAGAGCCTGATGTATTACTGCATGCCGCAGAAGAGGAAAATCTCCTTCTGGAGATTTACACAGCATGGGTGAAATTGAACTATCCAGATTTTAAGGACTTTGCATGCCCAACACATACAACCCCTCTGATATTGAGAGAAGCCAAGGGCTGCAAGCTGGGGGCGAATGCTCAAATTATTTTTTTTCTTTCTCCTTATTTTCCCACCTTTAACCTCTTATTGAACCATTTCTCAGGAAACCCACAATTGTCTGAATTAATCTCCCCCACCCATCAATTTAGGTTTCTCCAGTGCTTCTCACTGTTACAAAAAGAAATCTCTTAGAACAAACTACAACAGGCCCTCATTCAAGCCTCTTATGCTCTGCTCCACTGGCCAATTCAGATGTTTGGCTTTTATTTCTCATTATGTTCAGTTAAAAATCGTAGCAAAGCTCGGTCATAAAAATGTGGCTTTAAAAGGATGAGGTTTTCCTTGGCAGCTCCCACCTGGCTGCTTTACCTTTGTGTTTTCATCAGATCTGTCCTTTGGTGTATGTGTTTGATGTTTTGCTATACAATACCTCCAAAACCAGGAAAGAATGCCTTTGCTCTCAGAAATAATACAATGTGACGAAGCACTATGAATTTCCTTCTCTCTCTCTCTCCCCCCCCCCTTTCCCCACCCCTCCCCCCCCCCCACCCCCAGTATTTGCCTGGCTTTTTGCTGTCTTTTAGAATAATACCACGTATCATCCATTAATATAAAGTGACCTCATTTGAACAAACTCATGACAGCACTGGCAATTCCTAGCTGTGGCTACAGCGATTTTTTGATCTGAAGAGGAACCGCTGTTATGGGCATTCTTGTTGAGCAGGTTTTTTGGTTCATGAACTTACACTTCCAGCATCTTTTGTATATTCATCTATCTATGATGTTGCAGCTGTACAGAACATCAAGGTTTTGTGGGGTTAGAATGGCACAAGATGAAGCAGCAGCATTTTTAAGAGAAGTTTGATACCTTGAACAACACTGCAGCCCTTTACCAATTCAGACTTAGAATACTTCATAACATTTAAGGACATAAAGTATTCTGTGTCATCAACATGATTCAACATAAATGAGTTTGTCTCCCTTTTTTTCTTGGAAAAACTAAACCACTTCGTTTTTACTATAGTTTGAAAGCCAAAGCAAAAGAATATCAAAGAAAACAATAATGCTAATTTCTGGGGTCAAGGCACATTTTTTTAGTACCTTCTGAAGATTACACAAAATATCTGTCTTTTTTGCAATGCACTCATCTGAAGAATGCAGTTCTCTTGGAAAAAAATTCCTGTGGAAAAAAAAAAAAAGAGTCCATTTTGGCAATGGCCAAATATGAACATTTAACAAAAGAAGAGAATGTCCCCATAAGTACAGAAAATGTTGGGTTCACACCTCCAGCTTTGCTTTAAAACACTGTGGCTCAACCTGCCTTCACAGTAAGCATTCTAAGCCAAGTTCAGAGGCAGATGTAGAGATTCACTTTATCTGGTGTTTGGTCTTTGCCACAGGCTTCAATAACTGAGAAAATTTCACAGCCCTGTGCCTGTTAATCATATTGTATTTCCTGATAGCAGCAGAGAAGGAAGGACCACTCGGATCACACCAGATTGCTCAGGACTTCACTTTTGAGGGGGATGGCAGAGGATGCCAGGACAATTGTTTCACACCAGAAAAGCCTCTGATGAAAACAGGGGCTTAATTTAAACAACAAAGCTCACCACTAGGCTTAGGGAACTCAGAAACAGAGATAAGAGAAGCTCCATGTCTCAATTTTTTAACCAGAGTTTCAATTTCTTAACCAGAAAATAGATGTGGACCTATGAAGAACCTGAAAGTGGACTTGCTCTGAGGTTTCAGCAGCATGATGCCACACTGTTCTACAGATACTTCTGTCCTGCCCCTTATTAATCTCTCTTGGATTTCCCAAGAGAGGCTGCCAGAGCTTGAGGTCTCCCACAGCAGAGCTCCCCAGTCCTCAGAAAACATTACTGTAAGTCACACACAGCTCCAGCCCTACAATGAAAAACCCAACTTCTGTCCTGAAAGCTTTGGTCCCATCTTCCTTGGGCTTACAGGAGAAAAAGCAAGTTAATTTTGCAGTTGTTATCCAGCATGATTTATATATAACTGGTTTGTATCAGAAGTCAAGGGCTAACGCATGAGCTGCTGTCTTGGAGCAGTCCTCCCTGCAGGCAGCGCTGCAGCCATGCCACCCTCCTTCTGCCTGATTCTCTCACCTTATCTTTCCTCAACACATTCCTGATGCTGAAAGCAGATGAGAAACTGCTTTTGACCAGCACTTTTCTGCTTGGAGAATATTCTGCTGAGAGCTGCTTCCTGCCCTGCTCATGTAAGCATGCTTGGAAAGAATCATCATGCAAGGATGACTTGAGAGCATCCCATCTCTCATCAGACATAAATAAATACTTGTTATTTGGAATTAAAACTTCCTTCACTCCCCAAAGTGCTGTATTACAGCACTATTTATACACAACATTTATTTTACATTTCTACTGAGAACCATTTATCAGCAATAAATCCTTTTGTGATGCCTGAAAAACCTTGGTATTTAATGCGTGCATTATCTTTTCTTTTAAAGAAGAAAAACATGGAACGCCTCTGAAATGGATGGCAAAACAGCCAACTGCAATTGCCGAGTGCCCTCTAGTGACGCCAGGTGAGAATATCTCCATTTGCATTCCCGGCAAGGTACTGAAGAGCTGACAACCACGCTTTTTGATGAAAAGACCCCCGTTTTTTCATAACGTGATCTGCTGCGTGTATTTGTCAAGAATTTCAATTTATAACATTTAGAACAAGCTAGCTAGAGCAGAGCAGATGGAGAGGAAAATACAGCTTTCTAGTATCTTCATTAGACTTGGTAAATCTAATGATACATTTTACCTTTGTCCTCCATTGTTTTGCCTGCCCTGTCTTTCCAGAGATAAACAAATAGATATTAAATATTTCCTATGACTATTTCCTGTTATCTATATACACCACAGCAACATTTACAGCTCCCATTATACTACATAGTAAAAAAAAAAAAGAGGAAACCCCCAACACACCTTTGTTACTTTAAAATAGAAGAAAAGCACGTAAACGTAAAAAATACAAAATAAATAGGGAACCCTGAAATATAATATGTTTTATGAAATGAGAAGTGCTAGATATTGTCAATACAGGGTGGGGATTCCTGGTCTGGACTAACTGCACCCTAAGTTTGTGTTCTATTTTTGGCAGCTATGTATTTTTATATTAGCCCAGGTTTCAAGGTAAAGCTGGCACTGGGTTTTGTTAGAGACTGCAGATGCAGAAAATGGCAGCATTTTGCATAATCTAGGGAAGAGCTACAAATCTGAAATTAGTAGCTTCGGAGCAATTGCTCTGTCTTTCTGGTTACAAACATACTCCCAGAAGGATGGGAAGTTCAGGTCCTGTTGTCTGCAGACATAGGGGCAAGTTGCAGTTGGAAGAGAAGCATTACAGTGCTTGGCATTTTGCAGCTTCCAGGAGCTGCGCTAGGACAGTCATGGGCACATTCCCAACTACAAGCCTTTTCCTTCCACTGCAGTAGTACAATCCAAGTTAGGTTAGACTCAAGACTAAGGCCTGAGGAAAGGTTACAGATAGTCCTAAAGTCTGCATGATCCAGAGAAGAACAGGGAACCACCAGAAGACTGCTGTTGAATAGTCCTGCCCTGTTGCATGGGTTTCAGAGGACTACTAACAGGTCTGTCTATGTACTTCCAGGAGATTCCTCCTTTCTGGCTATTTGTGTATTCCTATTATGGAATGGTCAGGCTAAAGGCAAAGAGGGAAACAGGAGGGAAGGGCTCCCATATCTGAAGGGAGGGGTGCTTTCTTGTAGGAAAGCCTGCCAAGTACAAACAGCAGCAGGGGAGGACCAAGGACTTCCCACCCAGGTGTCCCAGGAGACCAGATACTGATGAGAAATGATGCATGGTTGTTGCCTGGGGGCCTCTCCATCAGCAGCCTTCCTCACCTCACTTGGAGTATTGTTTGCAGTTCTGGTGTCCTCAACATAAAAAGGACACGGAACTGTTAGAACAAGTCCAGAGGAGGCCACGAGGATGATCAGGGGACTGGAGCACCTCCCATATGAAGAAAGGCTGAGAAAGTTGGGGCTGTTCAGCATGAAGAGAAGGCTGCATGGAGACCTCATAGCAGCCTTCCAGTGACTGAAGCATGCTGGAGAGAGACTCTTCAGTGGGGACTGTAGTGATAGGACAAGGTGTAACGGGTTGAAACTTAAACAGCAGAGGTTTAGACTGGATATAAGGAAGAAGTTCTTTCCTGTTAGGGTGGTGAGGTACTGGAATGGGTTGCCCAAGGAAGTTGTGAATGTTCCATCTCTGGCGGTGTTCAAGGCCAGGCTGGATGAAGCCTTGGGTGGCATGGTTTAACGTGAGGTGTCCCTGCCCATGGCAGGGGGTTGGAACTAGATGATCTTAAGGTCCTTTCCAACCCTAACTATTCTATGATTCTATGATTTGAAGGTATTTCTCAGCTCCAATCTATTTCAATAGCAACAAAGTTGAAATATTACTAAAAAAGCCAAATCTTTTTCCATTCCAGTCCAATTCTAACCCTGTGTTTTCCTCAAGCACTCTGCTCTACAATATACCAATACATCTATCTTTATATCTCTTTCAGTCCACAGTCTTTGAAACATGGTAGGATTGACCTGAAAGCCACATCATTACCCATCAGCTAGAATAAGGATAAATTGCAAGCATAAATTATCACATACATGCTGTAAAAGCATAATGCTGGCTCACAAAAGTCTAAAAGAAAGTTATTGTTCTCTTCCATTTATTCTGCTTCCTGCAGGTTTCCTGTGCAAAATGTCCATGATCTTACCCAAGCTTTTTACCAGGCCCAGTAATGCAGGCTCTTGGCCAAGCTGGAGTCTACTTTTGACGTACCAAGAAATCTCTGGATTTTAGACAGTTTATGAATCTGTGAACTGCATTAAAAAAACAAACAATTCACGGAACACATTTTGAGGTATGAATAATTCAGATGTCTTGCACTGCTTCAGATCTCATATTTTTTCCCTATGAAGTTCCAGCCCATTTGTTTTGGCATCATAAAATACACTGTTTGTGAGAGAGATAGGCTGGCTTTGAGAATATGATGTAAGAAGATTCATAAGGGGTTGATAAGGATTCATTTATTCTGTTAACTTCCCTGTTATTTCAGGGAGGTGGAGAGGACAGTTTCTTCTGACGATGGAGCATCACGTGAGCATCATATTCTATAATTATGGCTGCTGCATGAGACTGATTCCAATACTACTGACTTCAAGACTATAATTACTAGGTTTATTTATGGATGAGTCAGTCATGTAACTGTATGGTTTAATTAGATCGATCACCATGCTGAAACATTTGCGAATCCAGCACTGCAGGACAGACATTTTCTGGTTGCACACCCACATATCAGAGTTATTTCTATGGCACCCATGTTTTTTAAGTTGCTCTAATGGCAATATTAGTATACGTACATCAGAAGAACCTACAGAGGTTGCCAGTGAAGTTTCTGGAAGGAGTTGGGGGAAGGCAGAAATGTATTGGTGTTCTTGATTTTATTCCAATCCACTTTTTAGATCGATGCTAATTTACCTCTTATCCTGAATCTGCCTAAACATCAATACTTAAGAAGGGTGTAGGAAAAAAAAATCTCTCCTGAATTGTTATTTCACTTCACTCATCAAAATACCAAACTACTTGCTACCCCTGTGACTGGTGGGACACTCACTGGGTTTTGCAGGGCTTGCTTGGCATCTAGTTCACCACAAAGGAAAGCAGAAATGCAGTGTTTCATTTCCAGTCCTACATAGTTTCTGCTTGCCCAAGACTGAGGAATATACATTGCAAAATTTACTTTTCCCTGCAATGATACTAGACTGCCATCCCAGCTCAAGAAACTGTCAACTGTCTTTTGCAGTAGCAATAACTGCACTGCACATATCTGAGTCAGCACAGTGACAGCCTGAAAAACTGGTAAGCAAAAGCTGATGGCAGGTCCAAAACATCATTTGACTAGAAGAATTGCTGTTGTAAACTTAAGGAATGTGCTTTTATGGCAAGGAAATGCTTGAATGACTAGATTTTATAAAAACAAAAAATATAATTATACATTTATAACCTCTTGAACATTGTTCACTAACCGTTCTGTGCATGAGATAATCGTAGAAATGTTTATTATGGTGTATACTTGCTTTCCAAAAAAGCTTATTTTTCTTTTGCTGCAATGTTGACCAAAAAATCTGTTTTAATAATGAATAGTATTTCCTAGACTGAAAGACATAAAAATTGTTAGTTTTTGAACAGCCCTTTCATTCCTGCTCAGCAAAATTAGAATTTGGATATCAACTGGGATATTGAAGAGTAATTCACAGATTTTCTGCAGGTGGTTTTGTTGGTTTGGTTTCTTTAGACATGAAGCAGAGTTGTTAGTAAGTCAAAAGAGTCTTTCATTTATTATCATGACTATTTACTTAGGTTAATTGCAGGTACACATTATACCTTTTCTGCACTATCATTGATTATTGCTTAATTCATCTTGACCCTTAATTCACGCTTACCCTGCTACCAAATATTCACTGTATTATGGAAATGGAAATAAATGGAAAACAAAAAAAGACTTAAAGTATCTATTTCATGATTATCCCACTGCTTTGCTCTCTCTCGTGCTGGCCAAAGCTTTTCAAATTACTAACAACAGACCTCTGACCACAATAAATAGTTACACCATTAAGGAGAAAGTTAATGAAGAATGAGAAAAGTTACTGTGAAAAACTTATGAAAAAGCATCTTTTTCATTTTCTGCAGAGGTGCTGCCTATTTTAGGGATCTTAAGGTAGGTAAAGCTCCAAGGGAATGCTATAATGGCTGGCTAAACTTTATCCAATAATCACCCTGTCAAATATAAGCTGCAGCTAAATAATTCACTAGGTGTGAGGGCTGACTGGAAATTCAATCTGATAAAAGAATCACCACAAACATAACAAAAGAAATGAGGGGCTGGTAAAATGATTTTTGAGAACTGCAGCACTTGAAATTACCTGTATTTTGCATGCTTTTCTCAGGTATTCCATCAATCATGTGTGACTGTAGGATTATGAGGGTTACTTCCCTAACCAAAGCTATTTCAATAAGTGAAAATATTGGATGGGTTTTCTAGCATTAATCGTTTTTCTAGATAGAGAACAGACAGCATCAGAGTTGGTCTTTAAGAAGCAACAGCCAGAGATGGGCTACAGACAAGAGTTTTGTTGGCAGGTGTCTCATTTTAAAGCCATTAAAGAAATACCCTCAGTATTTAAAATGAACTCTGGATTTAGGTTTTAAAATGACATGCATACACAAGAAAAACTGTGGATTTCTTCAACATCTCTTCAGTCTATAAGTGAGGAAAAATTAAAAAATAAAAGAAAGAAAGAAAAAGAAGCTGCTGTATGTAGCGTATTCATTTGAAATTTTACAGAAGCACATACCTGAAACGTGTGCGTTAACAGATAGACTCATTCAAGAGAAATGTAAATTTAAAATACATATCCAAAAGATAGTGGCATGTGAAAATGTTCAAACACTTATCCAAAGCTATAAATAGGTTTATGAAGTGAGAAAAAGAAATGAAGGGAGAAAAATAAAACCTTAAGTAGTGCAAGCCTCTATTAGACCCAGGTTCCTTAGTTTGTTCTCTAATGACATTTCCATACCTGTAAGTGAATATGCATGCAGTGATTTGTCAAATTTATAGGAGTGGTTTTGTCTGTTTTTGGTAGCCACTGCACAGCTGACATGGTCACACTGAGCCAGCATGGGTCCATGAAGAAAAACAGACTCTCTTCAGGTGATAAGCTTCCAAGTTCAAACTGATTCATCTTCAGTGGCAACATATTCTATCCAAGACCTCTTTTAGATGCTGATTAAAACAATTAAAAATGCTTAATGCTCACTTTATTATTATTTTTTTTTATCTTTAGGCCACCTCACCCAGTTAATAAAGTCTCTGGTTCTTTCCCCCTCCCCTTGCTGCTTTACTCTAGTTTCTGCTTTCAGTTCAGAAAGCTTGAAGCACATTGAAAATGCAGTGCCATCATACTGACTTCTAAAAAAGAAATGTTACCGTGTTTGGCCTTTTTATTACATTTCCTTAACTCAGTTGGCATTTTGACAACCATTTTGATCAAGAAGACCCTAAACACAGCATGCTCTGAAAACAGATTTGTTGCTGTGTACACTCACAAAGGCTGCAGAGGACTGGGAACATTATTGTTTGGACAGAAATGTGGGAAAAGTGGGCTGGAGAAGTTTGAAGAGACCAAATAAATTCCTATTCCTCCACACCACAGAAATTCAAGCAGAAAATTGCACATTCAAGTGGCAGCAAGTGCCTGCCTTTGAGATGATGGTACAGCCTTCCCAATTACTGTGATTACAGAGAATTGGAGAGAAAATACCCTGTACCATTACAGGACTGCTACTTGTAAGGGTAAAAATAACAAGAGAGTAACAAATTGTAAAACTTTATTTACACTGATGTTCTTCCCATCATTATTATTTTCCTTACTTTTCATCCAAAGACAGATTTGAAATAATTACTGAGTGCATTCATTTCACTGTGTTGACTACATTCGTAGATAATTAAAAAAATAAAATATAATGGCTATATGGGATTCAGAAAGTTCAGCCTATGAATAATGCACTAAATATATTATTAAGAAGTGATAATCAAACCTGATTTTATTCCATTTGAAGCCTTTCACTTCCATACTAGAAGTAGAATAGAATGAACCACCAGTTTTAAGATGAATAATGTCTTTATACGCCACTGCTTAATACTTTATTGGAATGTGTGTTTTCTACAGTTGTTACCTTTAGCTCAGCCAATTATTAGTAAACCTCAAAGATAATGGAGATCTAGATATAGTGGATCTCCAAGAGAATAGCTCAGTTCTTCATATATCTCCTCTAATGAGTCCAGACAGCAAAAGCTGAATGAATATGCCAGATATCACTTCCCTATTGAGCTTTTAAAAATTAAATATTCAGTACTTCAAACTCAAGTGAACAAAATTAACCTTCCTCCAAGGAAACTGCATCAAAGAAAGAGATTTAACCTTACCATAGAAGCTACAGGCTGACACCTAATTGTACATAAATTAGATTAAAAACGCATATCAATGTTCTACTCTACACCTCAAGAACAACATCACGAAACACATGAACATTTTAGCTGACTGGTTATGAGCTGGTCTACATAAAAGTTGCACAGCCTCATCTGAACATTAATGAACTGGGAATGAAAAAAAAAACCAAAACAATCCCAAAACAAAACAACTTTCACAATGAGAGATAATATCCAAGAATGAGTTACAGTCTAATGAAGATTTTGTGCAGTTCTGGAAGTCAGTTTAGTTTCCACTATTCATGTTAGCTACAGAAGGAGCAAAGTGTCTAAATGTAGCACAAAGTAAAACTTGGTAAAATTACACTTTCAAACATTTTTCATCTAACCCAGGTTGTTTATACACAGTACAAAATAAGTTCTAAAGGAAAATGTGAAACAATTTAGATTTGACTTTTACATATCATGATAAAGACAAAAAGAATAGTATTGTTTAGATCTAATCGGCAACATGTGATAAGAGCTGAAGAAAGGTAAAGGAACAAATCCTTGGTCCTGGGAAAGATCTATATGCAAGTAACACCACTCAACTGTGCAATCACAACATAATAAACCTTCTGCTCTGAACTACTTTATAAGCTGCAGATCAAAGGACAATTGTTCACAGACACACAAGAAGGGATTCATACCTCCCAAATTCTGGCCACAATGATATACAGGAGACAAGGCACTCTATTCCCTCTGAATTCACAGAAAGAGGAAGAGAGACTCCCCCAGGAGCAATTCAAAATGCAAATCTAAGACAGGTGCTCTGAGTTTCTCCTGGAAAAAAAAAATCCTTCTCATTCTAACAATTATGAAGGCTTATTTTCTATAATGACTCTTTATGAGCTTTAGATATGACTGCAAGACCAGCCTACAAATAGAAGGTAACAATACTTCACATTTATTTAAGCCTGTTGCACTGGTATTTCTGGGTGTAACAGATTAGTAGAGACAGAATTGTCAAACCAGTTTAACAGCCAGCTGGAAACAATGGGGATTGAAAGATTAAGTAGCAAAGAATGACCTGTTAACGCCATATGGGATGGATCAAGGCAAAGAAAAGGGCTATGGCATACATACCCCAGGCTCCAGTCTCCTTAGAATTAGGCCCACTTCTAAACAGCAGAAATTATGCTTTTTCTGTTTCATCAGTGGACACTGAGATCACATAACAGACAAACACTGATATTATACAGACTTCTGAAAGCCCAAACAACAGGAGTATGGTGCAGAAGATGCTGATCCCACTTGATAACAGCAGCGAAAGGAGGTGGTTAGGACCCAAGGCACAGCTGTATCACATCCCTTTCCAGGGTGGATGCCCTGAAACTGTGGACAATTCTAGATGCTGCCCCTTCCCTGGCTCACCTTCTCCAGACACAACTGGGGTCTTGGTCAGTGCTTCCCAAACCCTGATCACAGTAATATGGATTTTAGGGACATTTCGTGAATATTGTTCTAAAAAATCTGTGCCCCTTTTTTGGAAACAAATCCAATTCTCATAGCAAAATTTTCCTTAAAATGTCCTCAGTATTATGTGTATATGTTTGTCCTATTTTTAGACACACCTTTGGACTGCAGAGAGTTCAAAACAATCAGTTCTGGGTTTAAATACTATAGGAAGTAAGATGTTTGATTCCAGGTTGCATAAATGTGAGTCATAAAAACCCCACAAAGCTTTGACAGCTTTACTACAAAGAAAAATTTACATTTCACAGTCATGGAGCCATGCATTGCCTATTAAGAGAACTCATTAGAAATACAGATATAAAACATACACCTTACTTTCGTCTCTGTACATTGCATGATTTTTATCTCCTACCCATAAATAATGGAAGCATCAGCACATTTGGCTGTGCACAATAACAAATCCCATCCTCTTGGTAATTGTAAACACACTGAAGCTTGTTATTGACCTTGTATAAAATACTGACACAGGAAAATGGGAAAAAAAGAGAAACAAAGTTTACCCCCCGTTATATCCAAAGTGTATTATGAACTAAAATGCAGCTGGATTTATAATCTGTGGTATAGAAGGAATGAAGTGTCATAAAAAATTAACTGCAAAATAAAGTGTGGAGCAAATATAAAATCCAAATTTAATATAGTAAGGTGTATCCATCCACATAATGACAATTTACATGCATATTTTCATTGATTTAATCAGTCTTAGTTTTAAATCTTAAAATACCAGTCACTGTAATGAAACATAATTTATTACCAATCTGTACAACTTGCACCCTGATTTTCATAAGTAATCCATTTATATATTTTTGGACATTTGAATGGCTAAATTCATTAGTCACTCAGCTCTCACTGACTGCTTGCCTACCTCCTTTATGCCCTATGTTAATGCAGCACTGCCAGTACAAAATAAATTATTCATCTGATTGAGTAAGTACATTTTCTGAAATGTTCTTCAACTTGAATGGATGTTGGAAAATGTATTTTCCTATAACGATAATACAGCCATAACATTTTGACATAAAGTATCCTTTTCCACATTATCAGTTCTCAAGGACCATAAAGGATTGTACTTATGTACTCCATTCAAAATGCTTTGAATGAAACAATTCTTCCAACATGGCTCTAAGAGGTAACAAAGTGCTGTATCAGATCCAAGGACACATCAGCTTAAAAGGACCACAAAACTTTGTGTACAGAAATACTGTGTTTGATGGGCCATAAGGAATAAATGGAGGGGTCTGAACCATCATAGATCATAAGAGGCGATATACGGTTTTCACCGGCAGTAGATGCGCGTGAGGCACAGTTTAGTGTCTATTACAACACTTTCTTTTTCATGATCATAACTTTCCAGAGAAATTTTCCACGCCTGGTGTTACTGCAAAGGCAAATCCATTTATGAAAGATCTATATCAGAATCTATTCATCCATTGAAGATATTGTTCTGTAGAGCTTGGCATTATGAGATAGGTATGTACACTGTGTATATATATATGCACACCCCTGTTATCATATTCCCTTGTTCAAATACAAAAGCATATTACTTTATTAGAAACCAGACATTTGGACTTTAAAAAGGACAGTCACATCCAAGCCATTGAATACTTTTAAAAAGATGTTTCCTGTACAAAGCCATACTACAGAATTGTCATTGAGAAACTGGAACCTGGCAGAGCAAAATGAAACAAGAATATCCCCAATAACAAAAAAACACTATTGAAGAAGTTAGCCTGCAGAAATGCTCAGGCAAAAACATAGGCTAAACTGCTTTTAAAAAGATAATACATCATCTACATGCAATTTATGTCTGTACAACTACTTCTGTCTAGAAGAGTATGTTTATATTCTTTAGGGACTGTAGTGATAAGACAAGGGGTAACAATTTCAAACTTAAAGAGGTGAAGTTTAGATCGGATATAAGGAAGAAGTTCTTTACTGTAAGGGTGGTGAGGCACTGGAATGGGTTGCCCTGGGAGGCTGTAAATGCTCCACCCCTGGCAGTGTTCAAGGCCAGGTTGGACAGAGCCTTGGGTGACATGGTTTAGTGTGAGGTGTCCCTGCCCATGGCAGGGGCATTGGAACTGGATGATCTTGATGTCTTTTCCAACCCTAACTATTCTATGATTCTATATTCCCATGGCAGAGGCTGAGAGAACATCCAGGCAATGTGGTGGGGCAACATTCCAATCCCAACTCTTGAGTTGGGTGAGGATGCAGAATAATTAAATAGGAGAATTTTTAGTTATACCAGGTGACTCCTCCCACTCTGTCCTGAAAACAGTAATGCCATTGATCTCATCCCATAACACAGTACAACTGTATGTGAAATGTTCAAATATTTCTGAAGGAGTCTTGTTTTCCAGGCAGAAAATTATTAGTAGTGATCATATTATCTTTAATGATGTTCTTTTTATAGACTGCTAAAACTTCAAAAGCGTACTTATGTGCTCAGCATCTTGTAAAATTGCTAATAAATGGCAATTACTGTTATTAATACTTTCCCTGTAGCTGAGAAAGACTATCGTTTTCATTAGACAAAGTAGTTTGTCAGAGAAAATTAGTGAAATAACAAGCCAATTTCTTATTGTAATAAGGCAATTTCAAAGGAGCCGTCTTCAGATCATTCAGGGCTCCATTTGAAAGACAGCACACACTGCCCAGACTACCTGCAGTTTCCTGCTGTTGCACATACCACAGCTCAGGGTAAATTGACCCTAGGTTTTGTAACACCTCACCCGAGCATCTCTGCCTCTTCATTCCTTTTCTATAGCAAGAATAATATTTGGCTTGGCTTTTTTTTTGGCAGGGGGTAAGGGGAAGGTGGGGTTTTTTTGACAATCACTACACGCTGCTGACCCTGACTATTGCATTGTGTGTTCTGCCATTTCTCACTGTGAAGTGGATAAATCCAGTTTTACCCAGCATCTGTGGCCTATCAGGCACGGACTCCAGTTCTGGTGAAAACTGAAATCCTTTATTTCTCACCTCACATCCCTCTTATAGTCTGCTAGGTGATAAGCAGTAATTTTCCACTCTTTTACTCCCTTATAATCCCGATTAAGCAAAACTGCTAAGGGTTACAAATATTCACACTGTTTGGTCTGTCTTTGAGATGTACATGCTGCTTTATCTTACAAAGAGCCTGCTTTGTTTTGCAAACCGATCTTTACCCTTCATAGTTCTCTTTACAGTTCCCAAAGCTTAGGCCAGAGCAAGGCATTAACACCTGGTGTTTTCTTCCCAGTTCCCAAGGCTTGAGCCTGTCTAGGGCAGCAGAACCTGGTATTTTCTTTACCATTCCCAAGGCTTAAGCTGGACTGTAGACACAGGAGTCACAGACAACGCGGAGACGAACAATGTGATCAAGCGATTGCCAAAGTTTATTTGGTATATATTTGGTTTATACAGTGCTCTTTTTATTCCCTTACATTATGTAACAGCCTCGGATAGCAAGATATGATTGGTTAATCTAGAGGTTATTACAGTTTACAAAGCTAAACTAATATTTATGATATGTCATAATTGTGACTAATTATCCTGTTCTAGAAGATACATTGGAAAACTACAACCTTGGTGGAAACCAACATCCGCATGTCCTTGGCAAAGAGTTACAGAGATACATCATGAATAACAAAACATCTGGCCTTGGCTATGTTGGCCAGAAATACAGAGGATCATAGGTCTGGTTACTGGCATCCTTACTGGAAAATTACAGAGACACACTGAGGTTTAGGATACTGGGATCACTCACCGGGTGACCCTGGTCCTTTAGGAACCCCACGCTGGACCACAAGATAAAGCCTGGATCCATTTCGTTGACTATTTCTATCTGTCACCCACAAGCATCAGAGGTCTTCTAAGGGGATTAAATGAAATCATGCAGATTTCTTCTAATCACTGCTTGAGACAGTTGTGTGTGCTTTGTGTGGCTTTTGAGTGATTTTTAATGAGCACTCTGAACCAGAATGATTAATTTTTAATGTAACAGGTAGAGGACCCAGCTCTACAAAAGGAAAGCCCTTCTGAGGCAGGAAGATAGGTGTGTGTGTTCCTGAGGCAGTGAGGCTGCTAATTCCAGAGTCAGAGTTAAAGCAAACCATGAAAAAACAATAAACATCTACAACAGCTTTTGATCAGCATGTTCCAAGGGCCCTTATGCCAAATTTCTCTAACAGCCACTTCCCCTTGCAGATGGATATTCCTGAACCTCAGCATGCAGAAAAGCAAAACCCAATGTCAATATACTATAACTGAAAAATGAAACCTTCTAAATTTAGCTTAATACATGGGTTTGCACTGAAATGAATGTGGCATTAGTAATACTCACATGTTTAAGAAACCTTCAACAACTTTAATTTTAAAACAACAGCTTGGCTTTAACAAAGACTAAATTATACTTTAAATTTATACCCAAGATGGGTTGACTCATAAGATAGAGATGCAGAAGTCGTTATAGGAAGCCAGGAAAAGTGAGACAACCAGGGGTTTGGCAGCTGTAGTTGCTACCTTAAAATATTCTAGGGTTTTAATATGTCTTTTTATGCTGAAAGGGCTGAAGAATCACGTTCTGACTGTGGAATTAATCTTCCTTTCAAAATGTACATCTCACCTTAAAATTATTCCTCATCTAGGGTATCATCATGGAAAGTATCACAAATGGGTACCAGGCTTTCAGGTAGAAAATTGAACTACATAATAAAACAAAAGAAAGCCTGCATTTCTCCACACTTCATGAAACTGATGGCATACAAGACAAGAAAAAAATTGACAAAGATATTCACAGATGTGTTTTTAAATACAAATTTCTTGAAACTTTCTAGTAAACACCAGCTCCTATTTAGATAACTAGTTCAAAAGAAATAGTCTAGCTTTACTTTTATGCATCCATAAAGTTCCTTCCACTAAATGCTTAGTGAAGTATCAGGCAGTAAATGCTGAAAAACAGAACCGTAAAGATAAAAAGGTAAACGTGGGAAGAATATACAAGCTTTCAAAGAGAGATACATTAAGATGAATTTCTGTATCTATTTTTATCTGTATAACAAGTGTATTTATTTTTGTGTGGGACAGGATGCACAAAACATTCAAGATACTCATATAAAACCTATGGGCATTTAGAAACTGTGAGTCCAGTCTCCAGTGTTGTTAAGGGAATGCTGATAAATAACAAATTAAACAGCCTATTATATTAAGTAGAGGTTAGCTTAATTGGTAGAAAGCTTACCAAATCTATACATTTATATATTCAGCCTTGTGTGGGGTTTTTTTCCTCTGTATGTTTATTGCTATAACTCCAGGCCTATTACAAAATTTTCTCCACAGACAGCACATTGCTTGTTAGTGAATCAGGTTAAAAAAAAAAAAAAAAAAACAAAACAAACTGAAATGATAAAAACAAATAAAGATTGTATTATTATTATTGATAAAAAAAATAAAGGGAAGAGCAAGAGAGTACCTCTGGCAATAAAAATAATTTGCAGTCTTTACCTTCTTGGTTGTATCTTCAATTCAAATATGACAGTGCTAAGAAAAATCACATACTGCATTTCAGTAGGTTATCCAGAAGCTTTAAATTTGCCCACAGCAGGGGCATTTTGGCAAGCTGGGTGGCTGCCACTCTGCCCAAGCCTGTGTGGCAGACTGAATCACATGAAATCTGTTTGAAGTTGTTTGCACAAAATGCAGAATTCATGGCAGTAGCCCCAAATTACAGCAGAAAACCCTCCACACATGCACAGCAAATCCATTTTGACAGACTTGCTGAAATGGTCTTGTCCATCCGCATCTTGCCCTGGCAGCAGAATGTGAGGTCTCCTTGTCTAGTGGGGATCAGGCAGGCAGAGTGGGAGACTGAGACTGAGCAATCTGGCACAGCTCTTGAATACTTCTGGCTTATCACATTCTTGCACTATATTGAACAGCAATCTAACCTACAGAGAGCAGCCTGGAGTCTGATTCCTCACAGACAGCAGAGAACATTGCTCTTAACCTTGGCAACCCCTCAGACCTCTACATGATCATGGAAAAATGCTGCAAGCATGACAATATGAAGCCACATCTTATACAAAATAAGGCATAAATATGATGTCTGATCTATGTGCAGTGAAAATAAGTATAATGCTGCTACAGTATGTGCAAAGTTCTAATAGTTCATTAGTTTATATAAATATATTAATACAACTCTAAGAATCAAACCCACAGTTTTGACATTTAGGACGTGCAGGGATTTGCTGTCCTCATGAAAGGAACCGCTTTATATCAATTGCAGAAATGTGGCAGGATTCAGGGGAATCTATAGAGTTCTAGCTAGTTTAATTCTGGGACTCCTTCCAACTAATTGCTCAGCAGGAGGAACAGTAATTGTGTGAGTTGCAATATACAGGGCACAAAAAAAGCAATACAAATTTGTCATGCCAATGAAAAGGCTGAGAAAGTTGTATTTTTTAAAATATAATTAGATCCAAGCACTAAACAATACAGTAATTGCTCACTGGAATAATTTTCCAACAACTACAGGAAAGAAGTAAAGGAATCCAATAAGTACATATCAGAAATACAATTCTGTACAGTTTTATTTTCATTAGTTTAAATTTCCAGACAGTCACAAATCTGACATAACTTCCCTTTTTGTAAAACCAAGAGGGTAGAAAATTCCTAGACCTTTTCAATGAAAAGCTGCTTCAAAATATAACTCTACAGGGTTATTTTTTTCTTTCTTTTTTTTCACAATATTCCCATAGTAAACAGCTTGAAATACTACTTGTATTACTTATTTTTTTGGCAACTGAACCAAAAACAGTATAGATTGGGACTGGGACCGGTCTTGTTTAATATCTTTGTCGCTGACATGGACAATGGAATTGAGTGTGCCCTCAGCAAGTGTGCCGATGACACCAAGCTGTGTGGTTCTGTTGATACGCTAGAGGGAAGGAATGCCATTCAGAGGGACCTTGACTCACTTGTGAGGTGGGCTGATGCCAACCTCATGAAGTTTAACCATGCCAAGTGCAAGGTCCTACACCTGGGTCGGAGCAATCCCAGGCACAGCTACAGATTGGGCAATAAGGAAATGCATGGTAGTCCTGCGGAGGAGGACTTGGGGGTGTTAGTCAATGAGAAAATGAACATGAGCCAGCAGTGTGCACTCACAGCCCAGAAAGCCAACTGTATCCTGGGCTGCATCAAAAGGAGAGTGACCAGCAGGTCAAAGGAGGTGATCCTGCCCCTCTACTCTGCTCTCGTGAGACCTCACCTGGAGTATTGTGTGCAGTTCTGGTGTCCTCAACATAAGAAGGACATGGAACTGTTGGAACAAGTCCAGAGGAGGCCACGAGGATGATCAGGGGACTGGAGCACCTCCTGTATGAAGACAGGCTGAGAAAGTTGGGGCTGTTCAGTCTGGAGAAGAGAAGGCTGCGTGGAGACCTCATAGCAGCCTTCCAGTATCTGAAGGGGGCCTACAGGGATGCTGGGAGTGGACAATTCATTAGGGACTGCAGTGATAGGACAAGGGGTAACGGGTTGAAACTTAAACAGCCGAGGTTTAGACTGGATATAAGGAAGAAGTTCTTTCCTGTTAGGGTGGTGAGGTACTGGAATGGGTTGCCCAGGGAGGTAGTGAATGCTCTATCCCTGGCAGTGTTCAAGACCAGGTTGGATGAAGTCTTGGGTGATATGGTTTAGTGTGAGGTGTCCCTCACACTAGAAAAAGAAAATTGATTGGTCGGATTTGAAGTCACTTGAACCTTTATAACATGTGGCATACCAGTGAATCCTACACACCATGTAAGAGGTCGGAATATTGGAGATTTAACAAATGTGCTTAGTATACTTGTCCATTACCCATGGTCACACATACTTGAACAGATATTACAAAGATTTCTGTCATTGCCACTTCTTTATGTTGTTGAGTTCTGTGGCTTTATACGTTTCTCTGGCAGTCAGTATGGTCCTGTCGATAGTTGTACACAGGGTAATGTGTAATGGCTCTCTGTTAACAGGGGAGGCCATCTCTCACATCAAGGTCTGGTATGGCATGCGTCCCCACCACTCCACACCTGCTGGGTTGCAGCCAACAGTGGAGATAAAGGTTCTTCTTGGTGGCAAACACAGAGGCAAACCCAGTCTTGCCCTTGACTGTGGTAGTAGGCATTTGGTCAATCTCAGTCCTTGCACCTTGCTGTCAATGCAGAGTTTCACCTGCTTCATCCAGTAACAAGTCACTACTATGACAAAGCACACACAGATTTACATTAGCAGAGTAACTATGACAGAGTGCATCAGCATGTTGAAGATGCTGATGGCAGCGAGGGACTAACCAAAAAATTTTCTTACAGTGGAGTTCTCCCACCCTCTTAATTTGTTCCATTACCTGCTTTATAAAACTACCATCATATTAGAATCTTTCTAGCTTTTGCCTTAGCATTTTCTAGCAGCTGCTGCAAATTTGCATGCTCTAACATCTCTTTCACAAGTGATAAATAGATACAATACAAGGTATAGTTTCTTATTAGCAACTGGCTAGTAAATATGGGTGGTTTTATACACAAAATCAGAGCCTCTAATAATAGCTAGTTTACAAGCACACATATTCAAGCTGTTACTCTTCAGTTGCCCCCAAGTGATGTTTTGCAATCATTCGTTTCTCTCTATCTTATTCTGCTTGGGGTTTCCACAGTCAGCTCCTGTAGCTGATGCATCGAGTTCTTCCACTCATCTGTCCAGCTCATGGCAAGGCTTGACAAACTTTGCAGGCAGCTGCCGTGGACCTCGAGGTAGGAGGACAGAAATATACCCCTTCCTCCGGGTTATCAGTTCTTGAGAAATAGACAGGTTAAAGTGATTCCTTAAAGCAGAAGCATTCTGATGCAAACGATTGTGAAGCAGCTGCAGAAGTAAACTGCACAGTGTTAACAGTCAAGGAGTTTGCTCCATCATTACACCCCTTTTTTCTTTTTTTTTTTTTTTTTTTTCTCTCTCTGCCACCCTGATGCTGCTTAGGTGATGGCTGATAAAGCTTCTGGTTGCACTACCCCTTTCACTTTTTCAGTTAGCAGTTCTTGTTTCAACTGAACTGTTCCTCCAAGTCTTGGATTTACCCCCAGGTTACAAACTGCCCCAATACTTTTCTTTTTCCCACTCCTCGGCTCCAGTGTCCATCCTGGCCATTCCACCAGGGGGGCACTGGGAGCCGAATTGGAGGGCAGCTTCATCTGAACATGGCAGGGGGGTTGGAACTAGATGATCTTGAGGTCCTTTCCAATCCTAACTATTCTATGATTCTATGACATTAAGTATGCACAAAGAATATGGCAAGATACCTTTTCATGTAAGAGTGCTAAAACCCAGTGCTTAGAGAAAAATTAACATCTGCTAAGTAGCCTGAAGTGCAGATGTTCTTCAGAGCCTTTGAACTATTTCCTACCACCTGAAACAGCCCAGGTCTCATGCACAGTGTAATTACAGTGTAATGCAGAAGAGATGAGCAACACCAAGATTTCTTCCAGAAAGCTTTTCACCTTTTCCTGTGAGCACAGGTCTTCCTACCTGTCATGGTTTGAGCATGTTTTGAGGGTGTTTTTGTTCAAGGTTTTTTCCAGCCAGGTGGAGGAGGGGAGTCCGGGAGGAAGGAGAGACAGGACACCTGACCCAGGCTAGGCAATGAGGTATTCCATACCATAGCACGTGATGCCCAGGATGCATACTGGGAAAGAGAAGGCTGGAGGGGGGGAGATGTGGAGGAAAATGGAGGAGGGAGCACATGGTGCTCGGCCGGGCAGGGTGGAGTGAGTTATGGGTCGGTGGCTGGTGGGGTGTTGTATTCTTTTCACTTGCTGTTTGCTGTATCATTATTATTTGTAGTAGTAAATGGCAGTAGGGGTTCTGTGTTATGCCTTAGCAATTAAACCGTTCTTATCTCAATCCGTGGGGGCTACATTCTTTGGATTTTCCTTCCTAACTCTCAGGGAGTTGGGGGACTTGGTTTAAACTACGACACTACCTCTGAAAATTAAGTGAGGATGAAATAAATCTGGCAGTTCTCAGTTTAAGATGAGAAGATGAGTATCTGGATGTTACCAGACACTCAGGCTAAGGCTGATGTGTCCATAAAATCAGATTTAGGCTTTCATACTGAATCTAAATCATCAAAACAATGTGATATAAAATGCTGATCTTAGTGTTCAAACCTGTTCCAAAAGAAATCCCAGCTTTTTAGTGGGATTTAAACTGGATCCACCATTCATAGTCAAACTGCAGCCAGCTCATTTTCATGCTGTCATATAGATGTAAAGGCTGTATTGTGTCTTATGCTAACCTGAAAGGAATAATTTGGACTTTCACCCTTGACCCAGCTCAAACATGCATTTCTTGGTCATCTAGTGGAGCATATATTCAGAAATGACTGTAAAGCAATAGTCCATAGGACTGTGGCCGATATTCTTTAAGGACATGCAATGATGCCCAGAGAAGTTCAGTGCTGGCAGTTGATATGTTTGTGGTGACAAAGTGAAACCTAGAGTTAGAACTGAAATATTTTGATCACTGAAGAGTTTTCCAAAAAGAAACACTCACTGTAAAGTGTCAATGGGAACATTTTGATTTTTTTTTTCTCAGAACAATTTTTCATGCCAGCTTTCAAATTAATTTCATATTTTTTAAGCAAAAGTTTTCCCTGGGGGAAGCACTAAGTTCAAAATGACATTTTTCTCCCCCTCCATTCTTTAATGTTTTCACAGCTAGAAAAAGTTAAGAAATGCTTAGATCACTGCCACCAAGGCGGTGATCTTGTCTCTATATGTTTCTGAATGAGCAAACTAGTGATGAAGACAGCCATGTCTTTATGGAAAAGTCACTAGAATATTTAAGAAATGTCACGTTGAGCAAGGCAATTTAAGTCTCCTTTTTCCCTGTGTAAATGAAATCAATAATACTGTAGGGTTGCTGCATTGGTTAAAGTTTCTAAGTGCTTTTACGACTAAGAAAAATCCTGGCTTACCATTCATGTATTATTTGGGGCTATAGTGCTGGAAAAATAAGTCACATACATTCAAATTCTAAGCATTTACATTGTCAATACCACTGCCATTAACACTCCTAAGACTTTATGTGAGTGGTTGTAATTCCCATGAACACTTGAGAAACAGCCCTTCATTGCAAAGACAATTCAGAAAACACAAATGCACTTTCAAACACATTCATTGTTATTAAGAGCTGTGTGCTACTGTTCCTCAGTTCAGTGCTTCAAAGAGCCTAAGTTATCCAATCTGACAGCCAAAGCACTACTCATGTGACCAAAGAAACTTATTAAATAGCCATAATAAACTTACAGTCACTTTCTAACAGTGCAACACCATTTTCTCATAAAAACAGATAGCTGTTCTCCAACACACCCGCAAGCCCTGCAGTCTTAAATATACAGAATGACAGAGAGAGAAGCAGGGGCTAACAACAACTGTGCACCTTCCATGATTTCCATGGCTGTCTGTGACCCTGCAGTAAATGCTTCTCTCTGTAACTTCAGGGGCTGTCCTAGGAGCTGGTGAAAACCATTGACAGATAGATTTACAGTGTTTTCAAACAAAACCTGTAGCCACAGTGTTCCAATTATGTGTGAAATTTGAAGTCCAGGAAGGTGGGACCAACAGGATGGTTGCAGTCACTGTCTCTAAGCACCAGCCAAACAATGTCAGACTGAAGACCCCAGTGCTGCATAATTTCTCTGTAATACAAATAAGCTTACACTTTGCTTACCAAGTGAAAAACAAAACCAAACCATGGTGCTTATTTGTAGAATAAAGCTGAAATTGCTTTCAAACTTTCACATCAAGTTCCAGTATTTACAGTAGGACGATTTATTACCCAGTTTTGCCAAGGAGATTCAAGCTACTACTGAAATGATTACGACAGTTCACAATAGCCACACTGCATGCTGGCGTACTGCCACATGCTCAGTCTCATACATCTTACTCCTTAACTCTAAATGTTGCACATTTTCTATCCTGCCACCATTCTCTAGTTTTCTGCTTTCATCTTAATACAAATTCCTTTGTGTATTTAGATTTCTAATCACCATGGTGGAAACACTGTACAATTACCAATTTATGGGGCTTTCTGTAATTTTAAAAGAAAATTACACAATTTAATTAAATTTTAGTGCTGTCAAACCTGACCTATAGCACTGATTTATTTCCAGGTACTGAAAGCCAATGCCAAACATCCAGCAGAGAACCACTTTTCCCTTGCAAAACCTCATTACAGCTTTCTGCCATTAAACCTCTTAGCAGAGTTCTGCCATAAAGTTCAAAATTACTACTCTTGCTTTTATGGGTACTTAAAAAATATCTGATCCAAGTATGGATCATCTTCAAATGTTTGTTTAGGAAAATATTTTAATGACATTATCAATAAGTAATTTGGAAATTAAAATGTTATTAAACATTTATTTTGAATTAAACGTCATTGTTGGGAACAACACTCAAGTATCAAGGATGTTTGTGGAGTGGAAAATTCTGAGTGATTAATGTCTTTCCAATGCAGTCCAGTCAATCAACCTTTTGCAAATAACTGATTCTGGTTTACAACTTATTAAGGCTGAGATCCTACTTCTCTAGATTTTTCTAACTGTTTCATAATTAAATGTTAACTCCGCAGCTTTTGGAGTTGACTCTTGACTCCATCAGGAAATGTAAATTTAACACACCATACTAGTGCTAGTCCAAATAGAAATGCATAAAAAGCAGCTGAGAGGAGGAGTAGGTGTTGATCACAAGCCTAGCATTTTTAATGGTGCACAGCTCCTTTTTCAGCAGAATTTTTATTTTCTAAAAAATTTAGTGCTGTATCGTAAAGCCTTTTCTCTTTTTTCATAGCTGATACATAATGTATGACTATGCATAAATCTAGCGCAAGTCTAGCTTTGGACATTCACAGCCACCACTGTAGAATAAATTTATAGCAGACACTGACTTTAACAGCCTTCTTTTACATGAGTTCAAAGCATTCTATATCTGTCTGCATACTTCCTAAAGTTTGCAGCACCTGGAATATTTTTAACCTTTCTTTTCTTCAAAACAAAACAAATAGAAAAAAAAGACAAAGCAAAGAGGAAATGTTATGCTGACTCCTTGCAGCTCTTTCTAATCATGCTATTCTGCACTAATGGCACTTGAAGAAGCACTGATGCAATATTATTTAAGGATATTTTCAAGGACTGGCCTTCCAAAATCACAGTGAGCAACAACCATTTTCTTCAGAGGCAAAGGAAGGCGTGTGACCCTCTTTTTGGTCCTTTTTTCAGATCTTGCAATGGGTATCTTGGAAAAAAACACCTGTATGGCAGCTTGCCTTGTAGATCAACTCTACAAACCTCTATAAATACCAGGATGAGCTCTTCTGAGGTGACCAAAGCAGGCAGCTGAGCCTTCCTATTGTCTGTGAATCAGTTTTTTCCAAATCACTGTATTTTCTTATTCTTTACCAGGTTAAGATATCACACAAAAAATACAATAGCATAAGCATGTGGAACGATGCCCACAAGACCCATTTAGCAAAAGCATTAGTGCCACAAATGCAGTAGCAGGATTAGAATAGGCAGATTTTGGCATGTTGACGCAGCATAAGGAATAACTGAATTTGCTGATCACAATGCTGAGCTCACATGATTTATTCTGCCAGGGTCTTTTTGCTCATAGCAACACAGCCACAGGTCCCTCTAAGTGGCAGCAGTGGTTATTTAGCAGAAGGCAGGACCTTTTTAGAGATAATCTGTTAACACACTATATGCTGTCAGTTTTGCAGCCCTTCAAAGTCAATCAGTACTTTTAACGAATCAGGAACTGGAAAAGTAGAAGGCAATTATCTTTACTTTTAGATCATTTTAGAGACTGTTTTTGGATAGAGAAGACGAGTCAGAATCAGTTTTCAAGTTGACTTTTTTAATTAAATCACTTAAATGTACCAAATTAAAAACTCTTCCCACAAAACCTGGATAAGGGCTAGAAGCAGCAGCTAACTCATCCTCCTGAGCAGATGGAAGCACTTTTTTCTTAGGAATGATGGTAGATCTGAAGGTTTTGGTAAAAAATAAACTTCCCACTTTAGAAGAATATTTTGGATGAAATCCTGACCAAAAGATAACAAGGGGAACTTTCAAAAGGAAGTGTACTGGAATCAAAGTTTCACACTTGAACCCCTTCTTAGCTGAGTGCAGAATCAAAATGCCAGATTAAATATACTGGTTCCTAGTTATGTTAAGGACATCTTATGTCACCGCTGCAGCTTTAGTGGAAAGTTCCTTTTAAACTTCATCTTGCATAAAGAACATTGGCTGATACAAACACTCTTTACTCTCCAAGAGTGGAACAAACAGCTACTTGTGTTTCACAGGTCAGAACACACATGGTGGAAACAATATTGCAGACTTGACAACACCAGAAAACGTGTATTAAAACTCTTGGGCTCTTCTCCTTGCTCTGATTTCCAGGACAGAGAAAGAATAACAAAGAATTAGCTCTTAATTTTCTAGTTTTTAGATAGTTTTAGAAAAAAAGCTAAAGAAATAAAAAGTATTCCAAAGAATTCCTAAAAAATACTAACTGTCAGTATTAAAAAAGTACCTAGACAAACATAACTGAAATGATACACAGTGTCCTGTGGAAGCAGAGAATTTGCTGAAAGAGGATAGCACCTTGTTCCTCGTAAGGTCTCTCTTTGCCAGATGATCTGCAGGAAACCCTCCAGGATGCAGAGTGGCTGCAGTGAGGCCCAACATTCAGCAGCAGCAGCTCACAGAGGGGCAGGGAGTTTCTGTTTCTGTTCCTAAGAGTCTTCATTCCCTGGATCTTGCTGGGAGCAAAATAAAATTAAATTAAATTAAATTAAATTCAACAACAACAACAACCATATAAATTCCATATTATCAAAATGTTCAAGGCTGACTTGGTTTTAAGTAAAAAACTGCATTACCAAAGAGCAGAGCATGCTCCTCAGATGAAACAGGAGAGCCAGAACTGACTCAACACCCGAAGCAAGCTCAGCAGGTTTTAGACCCCAGCTCATCAATCAGCTTCACAGGTATAAATACATGCTGTGAGAACAGATAATCCTAATGGCTGGGGGTCAGTGCCCAGGAAGCCTTGTGGGAGAATTTGTGCATATGTGCATGTATCCGAAATATAAGGACTTTTAAAAACACAAGGGAAGAGTGTAGCTATCTACTCCAGTCCCGTACCTGACACAAGCCACTGAATTCAAATGTAACCTCAGGCTCTATTTGTCTGAAAAATACTGAGTCTGTCTCTATGGATCACCCATAGTACAATGGACTAGTCTGAAATTTGCTTCCCACCTTTTTTGTAAGTAATATCTGATTTCTTGAACTTGCCTGGAAAACAAACATTTAAAATAGTAGTATGACCAAAGCAAAGTAACTTGTACAGTAAAAGGAAATACTGAGGTATTTTTGTACTACATTTGCCAATGTGATGAATTACAAACCCAAAGATTTCAATCCCTGAATTTTCCTTCAGGCTTTTATAGGCACACACATTCACACATAAATGTATAGATGAGAGGATATATTATATCTTTTCAGCTACCATAGCTCAGAAATGGAAGGAGAGCTTTCCATAAAACACCATGGGGAAGATGGTTTACCCTATTTTAAGATGATGATTAATTGGTATGGACAACATTGAGGGATGTATTGCTCTATAGGGAAAATATTCAGGTATTTCATCTTTCTGGACAGAGAGGATAACTGTACAGTATCCTTCACACAACAGCTGGCAAAGCTCAAGCTTTTGAGGCACATTTATCTTGGCCATACAATTCAATTTTAAATCACGGTTCACCATTTTTCCATTAGTATTACCCTATTGATTTCAACAGGTTCACAATTGATTTATACCAGCAGATAAGATGACTAGAAGCATTTTTCTCTAGCTGCGACTGATTCCATAGGATATATTCCATAGGGCCCCTGTGCACTGTGTACCACTGGATGCAGGGAGGGGTCCTGGCATACTTCCAGGGGAGCCAGTAACAACAGCTTTGCTGATTTCAGCAGTGTAAGGACAGATCCATACTGCACCTGCTAAGCAGACAAAGCAGTTGATTTTTGATAGCAATGGTGGTCAACCACATTTTACTTTTAAAAAAGAAAATTTATGAAGCCTATATATCCTGGAAAACATACTATTTGTTCTAAACAGGCATGCAACTACAATAAAAAGCCTTTATACAATGCATCTGGGTACTTCTCAGAAATACCTTTGCTTTGAAATGTTCTGAGATTGTTATCAGTATAATTCCTACTAAATTTAAACATCAGTACTTTGTTTTGAGTAGATTTATTTCTTTGCTTTAAACTGGGCTTCTGAGTTTAAATAATGTGTCTGCCCTCCTCTTCATCAAATCTGTTCCCAATTAATAGGGCACTTCAGACTTTCAAAATGCACTCATATGCTGATAAACTTGGGTCTTTTTGTAGCAGCACCAATTAGAGAAAGTCTTTCAAAAATAAATCTGTATGTCCCTCAGTACTTTCAGCAAAGCAATCTGACAGGAGCTGCTTGGATTTTGAAATGTAACTGAATGCTTGAGAACAGATTAAAACATGTAAAGTTATGGAAATTGTAGAAAAATTGTAAAGAGACTGCCTTGTTTTGACACTGCTAAAACTCTGAAGTCATAGAATCATAGAATAGTTAGGGTTGGAAAGGACCTTAAGATCACCAAGTTCCAACCCCCCTGCCATGGGCAGGGACACCTCACACTAAATCATGCCACACAAGGCTCTGTCCAGCCTGGCCTTGAACACCACCAGGGGTGGAACATTCACAGCTTCCCTGGGCAACCCATTCCAGTGCCTCACCACCCTCACAGTAAAGAATTTCTTCCTTATATCCAGTCTAAACTTCCACTTCAACAAGTTCTACAACTCTGAATTTTAATTAAGGTGTCAAAATTATCAGAATATCTTATTTTGACATTTTCAAGATTAAAATAAGATTTCCCATTTCAAAGCAACGTTTCCCTTCACAATCTGAGTTAATCAGGAAAATTAAGTGCTTCAAAATTATAATTTTTTCCATTAAAGCAAAGAAAATAGTTCATCAGCTTGAAAAAAACAAATGTAACAGGCTTGCTTCTGATACAGGCTTTAATTTGGGGAAAATATCAGAAAAATAATTTCCCCATTTACATAGGTTTACATGTTTTGGTGATCCCACACAGCACAGTGCTGCCTGAAGGTCACGCAATAAGCCAACATAGCTGTCAGGATCAGTGGAATTTAAAAATGCCCCCTTGTGGCTTGTTTCTTAATATCCTGGCAGCAAAGAGAGGGTGTGTAACCTTGACCACAGCAGCTGGAATCAAGAGAAATATAGAAACTGCCTTTTTCATTGACATCCATGACACACAGCATGGTCTGGTCTGACAGCAACAGCAACCTCTGGCAATCTTGGGGGAAGAAAGCCTAGAAAAGCAGAAGATAATTTACCTGTACCCACATAAAAATAAAGGCTGGGTTGATATTTACACTCCAACCTCTGCCCTCCCCAGGGTGCCAACCCTTCCCTGCCAGATCCTCAAGAACTTGTCATTGTAGCTGTTTCTGAAAAGAAGCTGTGGACCTGTCTATCAGATGCTGACCTCACAGCTGTATGTATGTGCATCTAAATATAAGCACATGTACACACACGTGTGTATGGTCACCAGTTACCCTGCAATCATTCCATTTTTGTGTAATTATATACTGACATGTACATACCCAGCAAGGAGAGGGGGTGTGTGTGAACAGATCAGAATAATTTTGACCCACTCCTTGTCAGCAGCACTGCTACCATCTCATATTCTTTTAAACCAAGTGTTTTTTAACTTAAGAGATACATAAAGCGCAGAACTGACTTCTTGTGATCTCTGGAAACAGTATGGAATTGTTTTCAGCAATAATGGGGACCTCTTTCTTTGCAGTCTATTGCAAATATAACCTTACAAAAAACTGCTGGTCTCCTTGGTGATGTTTTCTTTCGAATTGAAGGCACAAGGTAAAAAAGAAAACTAAGATGAGAGTGTGGGAGATGACAAGAAAAGGAGCAAAATTACATAATAACAATATTTAAATGTAATTTATTTGCTTAGGCCTGAGGGCTGTGTACAAATATACAGATCCAAGATATTAACAGTGACTTCAATGCACTTTGCATGCAGCTCTTAGGGATGGATCTTTTCTCACTTAAACTAAAATTCCCATTGACGTGAATGATTATACTATTCAGTGTAGCTTTGGTGTCTCCATCCTCCCTCATTCTGGTATAAGACCAGTGACTAGGAGAATATTTGTGTTACACCTGCAGATGTTCAAGATCATGTTGGGCAGAGTCTTGGGTGACGTGATCTGGGTGAGGTGTCCTTGCCCATTGCACGGAGGTTGGAAATAGATGATCTTAAGGTCCTTACTCACCCCAAATATTCTATGATTCTATGTAAAACAGTGCAAGTTCCTCAAGCTATAGTGGTGATTCATCATCTTCCCTCCAGCTCTCTACCAAAGCAGGCAGGATGGGTGAGACTAGACCTAAGCACCTACTGCCTGATGAAAGAAACCAGTAATAGTGCATAGTCACTAATTATCCACCTATGCACTGTGCAAGAGTAAGAATAACCTCATAAATGCAGAGTCCGTTACACTTATCAAATATCTCTATTTCAGGATGTCAAATCTTTCTTGAAAAAATTAATTAATAAAAACTTGATGAATTGGCTGTTTTTATGAATATCTCTCTTTGTCCTTCTGTGACTTTCACTGCTGGATTCTACCATTATTTCAATACAATTTACTATGTACTCGATTTTCAAAATTCCATCTCCTCTGAGATTTGGATGATGGGCAGACTCTCTGCTCAGAACAAGGTATCTTTTTAACACAGTTTTTGTTATACACGATTTGTTTTCAAACGTTGACACTATTCAAATTAAGAGCTTTTGAAATTCTGTGACATCTCATTTTAGTTTGGAATCTGAATAACTGAGAGTGGAAAATAAACAGAGAAATGGGGAAAGACCATTCCATTTCATTGTGAGCCAGCCAGAATCCTTATGGCAATATTTGTTCTGGGCAGAAGAAACAAAATCTAGAACTATGAGGATGCAGGGCAATTGGCATCCTCTGGTATCTGTTGCTCAGTGATACCACTCTACTGACAGAGGCATTTTCATGGTAGCTTATAAATATAAAGATCATCTTAACAATACAAAGCTTTAAGAAATATGTGATTCAGGTGCAGGAACACAGATGGCTAGTGTTATTTTAGACATTTTAGCATCACTTTTAGTTATCTAGATTGCAGTTACTAAAGAAAGAGGTTTAAGAACATAAGGGAAATAAAGTGCTTCTATTAATTAGGTAGTACTCATCCAAAATTACTTCTTAAAACAATTGACACAGTTTAAATGTAAACTGGACTTAAACTTCATCATAATCTTTAATCTCTACAATAGCTAGTATTTTAAATGAAAATAAGTGAAATAAATATAAAAAAATATTAAGTAATGCAATGAAAGTCTTTGAATTCTACAATTCATTTATATATTTGCTTACAATGGGATCTGAAAGATGATTTTACTGATTCCCTATAATTTTATATTCAGAGTGCAAGTCCCAATAACACTTTTAAAAGATATTTAAAATCACTGATTTAGGCACTAACATTTTAAACCAATGTTTCAAAAGTAGTAATGCTATTTGTCTAAAGTGTCTATGAACTCCAGAGAAAGTAGTAACAAACTGAAAAACCCTCAGTGCTACATGATCATGTATTCAAAATGCAGTAACAGTGATTTCATGCCCTAGGTGCTAGGGGCATTTGGAGGAGCTGGTGCTAGCTTCCTAACAGACATTTCACTAGGGGCCAAGAACAGAGGCTCTGCCTGACACACTTGGTTAAAGGCCTGAGGCCACACACACAGTGCAATGCATTGTCTGCACTCAGTGAGCCAGAAAACCTGGGAAACCAGTGATTTCAGCTCAATGGGTTGGCTCATAGAAGAGCTACATGTTCAGTATCTGGTTTTCATTCTTTATTGATGATTCTATGCAGCAACTAAAAACCAGCTTGAATTAACAGAACCTGCAGTATTAATAACTGTATTGCCCATGCCACTGCAGCTCTAAGACAGGTGAGTCATTTTACATCAGCTTTTGAGGTGCCCTCCTGCTTATCTGAATTTCAAATTGTCATTCATCCATCCAGCAAGTACCACCTTCAACATTAATATCTGCCTTATTCAAGAGTATGAAGAATATCTCTCAGGGAAAATCTAAGGACGTTCAGTCTTACTCATTTATCACAAAAGGAACTTGATGATTTGGCCATGGCTCCTAAATACCTTTATAAGGTGAAAATGGCAGAGGTGTGGGGGGGTCCATTTGCTATAGAAAATAAATAAAGGCTGGAAGTTAAAAGCCAGAGAAAATCAAAGTAGGAATTAGACACACAACTTTAAAAGCATGGTAAATCTGTCACTAGAACAAACCATTGGGGTAATTCAAGCTCTTTGTGCCACAGGCTACCAAAACCTTTTGTGACCTTGGTCAGACATGCCAGACTGGATGAACTAACACCTCCATAGCAGAGCAATTTCCATCCTCACATGTGGAGTTGAATGAGATGAATACAATGACTTAATTATTATCTCCAAAGTCTAGCTGCATTTCTGAAGGGAAGAAAAGTTCAGGTTTTATTTCATTTTCATTTCTGGAATGTTTCCTCCACAGCTGGGGGATGGATCCTGGAGCACATCCCCTGAAATTGTAACTTCAGAGGCTCTGGCGAACAGGGAATGAGGAAAAATGCCTAAAATGGATATAATTTATCTCAAAACATTCTTGCTTCAGACACAAATTGAGCAGTTGCTGTCATACTAATTTTCTCCAAAGGTGACCTTCATAATTATTGATGATACTTTCCCTTAGATTGTCACCAGACTAACAAACATACAGAAATGAATAAAAGGATGGGGAAAACACAAAATAAGAAACATCTCTTTAAAGCATGATGCCCCCAAAACTGAAGAAGAAAATCAATGATCTTAGAAACCTTGTTTCACAGAAAGCTTTGAACGAGATTTTTTCTAAGCTCACAATTTAGTCCCATCAGCTAACACCTGGGGAATAAAACCATTTTAACCCAAAATTATTGTTGTTCTTTCTACACTGCCACTTAACAAAAAATAACATTTTTGTGTGTTTCAGTGAAGGAAAGGTTTTTTACTTTCCAATACGTATTCTGTTGCAGTGATATTTACATAACTCTGGAAGAATACATCCAGTCCATGAATGCAGTGTAAAAACACAGCTATGAAAGCAGGTAACAACCTGAAATGGATTCTGCTCTTAAATCTCATTTATGTTTCAGAATTTCAATGCAGTTCAGAAAATAAGACTGATCTGGTGAGTTCTATGCAAATATAACTAGGCTAAGGTCTAAAACAGTTACATAGAAGCAGAAACTGCAAGTGTGATTGCTCTGGGCTTGTGGTGCTTCATGTAGGACACAATGTGCCCAGCTAAGAAATTTTCCTGAAATCCCATCCAAATGCATGGCTTGGTAATAAAATATCATGTATCTGAAAGAGGATGAATCCTATCATGGTTCTTTCTGTAGGGAATATCCTACTTACAATTGCATAAAATAATAGGCAGGGAATAACACCGTTGCTGTGAATGCCAGTTTCGTTGTACAAACCATGAAGAAGATTTATCTCCTGTGCTTGATTTTTTGGGGGGAGGGAGAAGCTTTATGTGCTAATCCATAAACCTCTTCTTTATACTTCTTTTTCAGATAAAATGTCCTTTGCCTGAGTGATTGCATTAACACACATAATGATCGTAAACATCCAGATTTATCAGTCATGCCAGGGAGATGTTAGAAACACAGAATTTAGCAAGCCTAAAAATAGAACAAACCTAAACTCCACTTAGCACTAATAGTTACAAGCTTAAGCAGGCTGCAAGGAGCAGCCATACCCCAGAATTATTGGAAGTCATTCGATATTTTATGTCACTGATCCAAGACACCAGATTTCAGCTTTTTCATTACAGCCTCTGCACAAGGCACACTTTCTCATTCATGTATCCTGTGGTTTATGCTTCTCATCTGAGCAGATGTTTTGCAAATCATAAATTAAAGCATAGTTTTATTGCCTATCATTTCTTTGGCATTATTGGCCTTGTCATAGGTCCCAGATACAGGATTTTATGACATGTTCTAAATCCCTCTCAGTTGTTTGTAACATATAACTTCGGCTTAATAGTTTTGTCACCAACGACCCTTTTTTTTAAACAAATTACAAATTTTTCCAGGGTTTACACCTGGAAAGCTCATTTACTTGCTATTATGGGTAATGCTAAAATTTTCATTTGAACATTTCTTACTCCTGCCTGCATTACTTTTATAATCTCACTTGATCCTGCCAACAATCAGCTAATGTAGAAATAATTTGACCATGTTTTGTTCATTTGATCAATTGGGCTGATTTCAATTTTTTGTAATTTTCAAAATGTACAGATTTAACTTTTCTAGTTAAGGAATAGGCAACATGTTAGGTAGAAATTATCTCTCTCGAGAAAATGTTCTGAACACTAAAAATGCTGTTTTTCCCCCCCTCTCCATTTTTTAATCAGGCTGCATTTCCATAACAATTCAAGACAGTGCCAGATTTTGTGAAATAAAAACATAAGGTTAAAGTGATAATCTCATAGATCCCAAATTATTATTGAAAACTTGAAATAACACAAATTATTCTACCTGGAAAAATTGTGCCTGCCAAGAATGCTTGACATCCAATGCATTGTTCAATGGACCACTCCACATTCACTACACAATGAACAGGATGCTTCCTAGGATGGCCACATGGAGGCTGGAAGCAGTGAGAAAGAAGACAAAGGAAATGAATTTCAAACAAGACAGCTAAAAGGCACATAAATGACATGGAAGCAAAAGGAATTATTTTCTTAGCTACAGTCTTTCAGAGAATAAACAAAAGCAAATTGTTTACCTTATGCAGTGTCTATGTACATTCTCACTTCTATAAACCATTATTTGTGCAGAAACAAAGTGAAAAATACAAGGATGGACAGAAAGTGCATATGAGAATAGATGTTTAACATGAGAAAGGTTTCCCTTCCTCTGCCTTCTTCTTTACATTACTTTCCCTCAGCAGAAGAATAATACAGAAAACTACTAAAAGGTTTCTTCATCCAGTTGTGGAAACCTTATTTAATGTAAATAACTTACCAACAATTTGACCCTATTTTTCTCACCCATGTCAACAGGAATTTTGAAATTAATTACAGTGGGAATAGCACTTGAGCTTCAAAAAAATAGCTTACTTGGTGAAACTAGAACAGATTGCAAATGAACACAAGAGGGAGAACAAGCCACACATTTGCAACATATGTAGTATCACATACCTATACCAGGTTGATGTAATCCATGAGCCCAGTATGAAAAACAAGGTTGAGACTGTTTAAATCGAGACGATCAGAGTCATGTAAGCAGAGGCATTTTAGTTTTTTGCCTCCACTCCTTATCTGATTTTGAAAATGAGAGTAACTGATTCCTATCCTTCTCTCACTTATAGCAAACATAAACCTCTAAAACCAAGATTTTATTCAGAAGTTCCTTAGCCAGCTAAAATAGGAAAAATATAAATTATAGTCCACAAGTGGATCTTAAATGACAATACATGTTGTTATTTAGTAAAAGACTTGTCCAGAATATGACTCAGAGTAAATCAGGTATAAGTTTGTTAAAAAACCATGTCTTCAAAGGTCAGGAAGGTTTACTTAATATAAATGAAATTTTAAATCGCTATGTTCTAATTTGAACTAAAACTGCACAAGCAGAACCCCTCAAAGGCCCAATCCTACTAACTGTAGTGTTTATCTACTGTAGTGTTTATCTTCATATGCAATACATTTTCGTGTAGTCATGAAAAAGCAACTCAACCCATTCCTTCCCAAAGAGTAATTTATTTAGATGAAGACAATTTGAATAGAATAAGATTAATGACACTAAGGTACCCATTGGAAGTTACGCTCTATGACAATGTGTCTGGTTAATACAACTGGACTTACAAGCACTCTACTATTCCTAGGTCCATTAGTTTATTCTAATAATATTTTATAACTACATGCATTACTACTTTTTAAAAATTATACCATTTTAAGAACCAGAAGTGAATTGAAATGAAAAATTACATGTAAGTCCAGAAGATAGTGTCAGCTGTGCAGCCATTATTTTAATATGGTTTCAACTCAAGACAGTTCTGCCACTGCAATAATATTGCTAGTTCTCTCTGTTTCTGTTGTGTTTAGTCTCTGACCATGAAAGACTTGTATAATGAGAGCTTTAATTATGGCATAAAATAAATATAATATAATATAATAACATTATATAATATAATTAATATAATATTATATCCTAAGCTATTCAATGACCACCATATTTCACTGTTTAAGTGTAAGCTAAAGACTTATTTGTTTGACCTAGCTTACTCCTACTTAGCCAAGCTGCTAATTTTATTATCCTCTAAAGTGCTTTGGGATGCATTGCATGAAGGGCATAAGAGAAGTCTGATTTTGATTGATTATATATTAATTTGCATAATTCCCATAATGCAAATCAGTAACATTTTCATTGGAGGTAATAGATGTTAAGCAGATTATGCAAGGTTTATACTTTTTTAAATTGCTTTTAAAAATTATTTATGACATAATAAAACAGGACAAATAAAATTGGCACCTTGTAGCAGCAAAAATGTGAGCCTATTTTACCCTGCAGATCTCAGGAGCAGACTACGCAGTAATGCAAGAAACACACACAGAACTAAAGCTGAATATGCACTGTAGGAATTTCTGCCTCTCTGTGATTTCATCTGTGGACAAATTGCCTCTCAGGCTGAAGGCCTGTGTATTCTACTCTTCCACATAGTCCCATTTTGAATGAGTTGTGGGTTTTACTGTCGGTGTTATACACATGTTCAGCACTCTCCCTTTATGATGCCATAACATATACACAGACACACACACTGGCAAGACAGATGAGCAGAAAACAACAGCTCCACAGATGTGGTAGTGTCAGTTTTTCACTCTGCAGCAGTACAAGTCAAGATTTAAAAACCTTTTAGTGAAAAACATAGTCCACATTCCAATTCCACTGGCCTACTGTACCATTTGTTCTTGAACAGTCACACAACTATCTGAAGATGCATGGCTGTCTCTTTGTCTCTCTGTACTTCTGCCTAGCAATCAGAATCTGTAACTGTGTCTATATTAGCTATGCCAATTGCTTGTAATGAACGTTGAGTAAATTGTTAGGCATGCTAAGTAATATACCTTTCTAGACCAAGAATCCAAAATAGCTGAATCAAAAGTTCTTAAACACCATAACTTGTTACAACATGAATCAATCTGTATTCGCATGCATTCAAATGTTCACATTTAGAATGAGTATAAGGTTTGCAAGTTGAAGGCTTTAGACTAAAGCCTCTGGCAAGAGAAACCTGGATTTTTTTTGCATACATCTAAGCAATGCAAATCCAATAAGAAATTGTTCAAATGCCCTTAACAGGTGAACAATATGTACAGCAAAATGTTTTACTTTTCTTTCAAAATTAATGTGATTGATTTTTTTCCCTGAATATACCTATGATTACTTGTATCAATTGTGACTCTTTCAGAAGCAGCTCATAAATACACACTTGAAATTCACATTGGTCTCACAGAGAATATGTGAAAATATTGACAGAAATAATTGTCCTCACTTTAAGCCAGTTCAAACATTAGTATTTTCTTCTATCTCCATACATTATAAAACACACAGCTCAAATCTTCTGCAGAGCTAGAATCCATAAGAAACTTACTTTGACTTCCTTCTTTTTTCCCAAGATACTCTTTTTTAGATACAGTTTTGTGCTATACAGTATTATTTTACCACTGGGAACAACATTAACCTGAATTAGCACTGCAGAATTACAAAGTCTTCACTAACTGGTACTGTTGTACCTTCATTTGCATTTTGCTGAAGTTGAATCTCAAAGTACATAATTCAGCTGAAGTACACAAAAATTAATCTCCTGATTATCAGCTTTGAAGGAACACAGGTGCGTAAGTACTAGTTCTAAGTATCACAGGAAAGTAACTAATATAAGAGAAATAAATCTATATTTAGCATTTGAATACTATAACTTGTTTCAACAGTTATACATTCAAATTATTTGGATAGATATCCATCAAAATTTCCATAATAATGTTTGTTAAGAGAAAGTGCACTTAGAAGGATCACATTTAGCTTTTTCACCAGTCTTCATATATTTTACGTATTTTTATGTACTTTATATACTGCTATTAGCTACATTTTAATGTGTATAGAATAGCCACCAGCTTCACCTCCTGCATGGTCTCCCACTCTGAATCATCAGGCTGTTGTCTTTTTGCAGATGACTCCATTGGATCTTCTGTCCTCAACTCTCTTCTTGGGATTCACAAAAAATGTTTCCGAACTGTTTAAAGTGGAAAATCACAGTGTTTATACAGTCTTTATGGTACCTTTCTCTTAAGGACAAAATTGTAGAATAAGCAGGTTATTTCTATTTTTCAGTGCTTCTATTGGGGAAAAAGAAAAAAGGAAACAGCTGTTGACACAGGAGTCCCAGACAACACAGAGATGACCAATGTGATCAAGCAATTGTCAAAATTTATTCAGATACAGTGCTCCTTTTATACCCTTACACCCTTAGGTTTCTTATGTAACAGCCTTGGATACTGAGCTCTAATTGGTTAGTCTAGAGGTTACTACCGTTTACAAAGCTAATGTTTATAACTTGTTATAATTGCGATTAAATACCTTACTCTAAAAATACAGTGGGAAACTACAACCTTGGCAGAGATCATTCTCTGCACGTTTTCAGTGGAAAATTACAGAGGCCTAACAAGACAACTGACCTTGCTTATGCCTGCCAAGAGTCTTCTTACTTTACAGTAATGAGGCTCAGGGTATCGGAATCGCTCACTACGTGGCCTTGGCTCTTTAAGAATCCCACAAACAACAACAAAAATAATATGTAGGAACTTCAATATTCTAAGAACCAGAGGATCTGCCCTGTTAGCAATCAAATGTCCCTTCTCATCCTGATATTCTGAAACCTTGATTATTTTGCTGACATAGAATGTAAGATTGCAACTTGCAAACAACTGAACCACATTCAGTTTACCAGTGGGAGGAGTTACAATCCAGGCCAGCAACTCACAAGCACTAAAAAATGGCTTGTGTGTAATTTTGTGTGGTTTTAGGATCACTAATTAAGGCCTCGCTAAAATGTCATCAAGAAGTACAGTAGAAGTTTTTACCAGCCTGACTGCTCCCCAGCTTCATTGTCAGTTTCCCCCTGTCCTGGAGCATGCACTTAGACATCAGTTCCCATGAGTTACTGTATTCTATATTATTGTATTCTGAGTTGGCAATGAGATGCATTGACATGCTGAATTAAGAAATAATTACATATATGCACACAAAATATCCTAGCAAACAGGGCTTAAAATTACAGTTTTACTTCCATCAGTTTCGGAGCTATTCCATAATATTACTTAAACTGACATCTGGTTTCTAATATTAATATTTCACCCACTCTATTTTGAGCGCTAAAGAAGATATATATAGACATTTCCTTCCAACAATATCAGCTATATATTAAAACTGATGGCAACATTTCTCAGTCTTTACTGTTAAATTAATAATGAACAGGACTCACAAAAAATGCCACCAACAGTGCAAAACTAAAACCGTTAGGATGCACAAAAACAATGCAGTTCTGGAATGTTTATGTCACTGTTTACTTTTGAAGGTAATATTTAATGGATTTGTGTTTCTAGTTTTGTGGATTTGTGCAAGTTACCTTGTAAGCAACTATAACTGAAGAACCTATTTTAGGTAGACCCACCTTCCAGTTTTTAAGACAAAGAATATGAAAAGGACTCAGTAACCGAAACCTTCAATATTTTACATACTCTGCAATTGAAATAAGACATATTAAAAGGACTAATTTGACAATGGTAGAATCTCTGGTACACTTTAAGCTCATTATGTAAAGCATTCAAGTTGTTCTCTGAGCTCAGCTGAAGTTTTTGTCACCTTCCTGCACTTGTTAAGTCTTTTCAGTGAAAACTAAAGAGCTAGCTGTCTAATCAGATATTAATAAGGCTGTTCTCAACTTATTTGTGAACTACACATAGTAACAGCATCAAGACATAAAGAACTCAAGTCGAAAAATTACCTCAGGTTTCAAGAAAAAAAAAAGAGATACACAAAGTTTGTCAGCTTCATTTTGAGAAGTTCAGACCACTTTAATTGAGCTTTTATGCATAAATCTCCATAGAAAAATATTTCCAAGTACCAAATGGTAAAGCAAAACAAGGTTTGGAGCACTAAAGCTTTTGTAATATTTTTGTTAATGTTATTGGATTTTGTATTAGCTTGTATGTGTCGTTAAGAAAAGGAATTGTGTCTAAAAAAATGACTTCCAGTCAAAGAGGTGTTACTTGCTACCTAGTTCACGCTTGAAAATGTACGGAAGCTGTTCACAAAGACCAACTACAAAGTTATCTTTGGTGACTTACACCTACCTTGGGCTCTTAGGGGAAAATCAAAAACATAGCACTGGTCTGTGACTTCTGTTGAAGTCAAGGATGTCACTGGGAGCTCACACAAACAGGTGTGCCTCAGATTTACTTCCATTCCTGCCTGCAGAACCAGTGCTTTTGTCATGGGAGTCTCATTCCCAGTAACAAATGACAGAGAAAAGTTTTTTTAATGCCATTCAGAAGACAAGCATTGTCCAGTGAAAGTGGTAAGCTAGATGAGAGGAAGATGGAGGAATCAACATACTTTAATATAAATGGCACAAAATATAGCTCAGAAATATATTGTGGTAAGTGCAGTGAGAGCAGGGAGTCAGAGTAGAAACATCAGTTTGGATGTAGGGACACTTTAAAAATGCATTAAAACCACTCTAAAAAAACCAAACAAACAAACAAATAAAAACTAGAGAAGCTTCATCTCAATCTTTCATGCTTGTAAACAAACTCAGAATTATTTTATCACCCCTATTGCTTTGGATCAACAAGTACACACCTAAAGTAAAGCATACAAGGAATACCACTGAGGACACTCCACTAAAATCATGCAACAGAACCCAGTATTCAGCTCTGACTTAACTCCTTTAACTCCCAAGTAAAGTCAATGGCAAAATATTCACCAGAGTAAGGAAGGGTAAATCATACCCTGTGTGCACAGTGACCTTGCTGCTTCTTCATCCTTGTCACCTCTGTGATACCCCAGCCACACAGCGGAATGCCTTTATGCTTGGTGCTGTTCAAATTTAGAAATCTGTTCCAGCAAGTTTGTAATTTCACAATACTGGTAAAATAATTTAACTGTAATTTTGGTAAAATAGATACCATGAGAGAAACCACGTTGAACAGCATTCAATTTAAAATGTTCCTGAGAATAACTTTTCAGGAGCTGATGCTTATAAATCCCGTAATTTCTGCTGTTGATATGAGCATGGTATTTTGGGTGCGAGTATAGCATCAGTCTGGCTCAGGCATTACAGTACTGAAAATTATTTAATATGATTTACTCCTTTTTAACCATAACTAGGTAATTTAATGTTCTCCTAAATTAAAACTAAACATTTCTGAATTTAAATATTAAAATTTATTATAAATTTTGGAAAGGCTCAGTGCAGAAGCAAAGGTCAAGCTTCGTCTTCTGACAGAAATTCTTGAAAAGAGGAGAGTCCCTTCTTTTTATGAATAAATTAGAGAATTTCAATATAAATATTATAACGCTAGATGGGTTTTGCCAGAATACATTGCAGCCATTAAATAAATCATTATTGAACAGAGAAAAAGAGGAGACTTTGAAAAGAAATGTAATTCCATACAACTTCATGACAGAATGAATTAATCAACTAACTATAATTTTAGACAGTTCTTATAGAGCCTATATAGAAGGCAGAAGATACAGATCCATGAAATATTTCATCATTATGTGAGACTATGGAAAATAAATTTTGCAAAGAAAGATCATTATCTTGGGAATTGTCCATATCAGGTATCTAATTAGACATGGCAACTGTGTGGTGGGGGAGAAGGCACTCTCTGCAATTCACTCCAATTTCCGTTATGCATAAACAATCACCTTGAGTTACATACAAAGGAGAATGAGAACTGCAGAGAAAGACTTCTTTCTGTTGGGAAATCAAAACGCTCACTGTGTCCCGTGAGAAGAGTCAATCTCATCCCATATCTCAGTCTCCAAAGCAGTTGATATTGTGCTCATTTCCCTTCTGAAAATATCTTTAATGCTTGTACACATGAAAAAGAATTACAACACTTTTGGAATGCTGGTAGGAGACCAAGTCAAAAGTGAAACAGAGCAAGAGCAACAGTCACTAGTGATATTAATACACATTTGACTTTTGACTACAGCCAGCATAACAAAGTGTTTGTGAAACTGCAATAATAAGAGAGCGTAAAAAATATGTGTGCTTGTGTGCATATATGTAAAAATGCATGTATATTCTCACCTAGTTTGAAAATTTGTCAATGTGTAAAGTACAGCAAAGAGACTGTGAAAACCCTCAAGTAAAAAGATGTCATATAAACCTCCTCCAAAAGCATGAGATGAGATTAAACTTTCTGGGCCTGAAAGAAAATGTGGTTTTTAGTGATGCCTGTTTCAGGACTTACCAAATATTTTGCCTTTTTTCTGTGAAGAAGAATCAAATTCATATTTAATCACAGCCATGACTGGGATAAGTCACAACTCTGTGGTTTTCCTTTCTCTGCCTTCCTTGTTTTTCTCTGGTTTATTTATACTTTTCCTTCTTGTTCAACAACATCTCTGAAAAAGTGAGGAAGGAAAAAAGCATTGCAATTCAAAAAGCATTGATAATCAAAAAGGAGACAACTTTTCACAGAAGCTGAGTACAAGGTACTTATTATCCATACTTACTTAGTCTGTCTCTGTAATTCCTCTTCAACATGATCCAATTGATATAATTTCTTAGACTATTAGTATCTCCCCTACCAAATGGCAAAAGTTCCTAAAGCATCAACAAGCAAGTACTACAAAACAAATTAAAAAATAAATCAGTTGATTTTACTCCTCATCAAATCCATCTTTAGTGTTCTAATAAAAACTACTCTGAAACTCCCTGTGTCCCATAAATAAGGGCCTGCAGATGACCAATAATTTAGTTAATCATGACATTAAAAAATAATTCTGAAACTTAGGCCACTTTTAAAATATTTTGCTAAGGTGAAGTCAAAAGTTAGTTATGGAAGAAGAAATTTATACATTTGGCTAGGAAATCAGCTCTCATTTTGGCTGTCTGCCTTGTACTGCTTTCTAAGCACTGACAGCTGGAGTGTGGAAATAAAAAAGACTGGAAAAGATATATAGGGTAGAAACTGCTTAAGGTCTTTGTAAAATTTAATGAAAGATTTATCTCTTGAGGGTAATGTTCCTCTTTCTTTTACTGAAACAAGAGTGTGATAACCTCTCATTGTGCATTTGATAAATTACATCTTGCAGTCATAACTAAAATGAGTAAGTGGAAAATACAAAGACCAAAGCAAGGTCTAGCTATGGGTCTTCCAATATGAAACATTCAGAGAAAAACAGCATCTAAAGCACTTTTAATTACAGAAATAAGGATGAACTGTGATACAGTGATATTGTAAAAACAGAAGAATTCCTCTATTTTTGTGAATGGAAAGTATACTATAGTGTCCATATGCGTAACACCACTAATTTCAGGAAAGTATGAGATGAATGTTTATCACAGAAGTAGCAGAGGCTGAAATGGTCTGTTGCACTTGGGCTTGCACAGCTGAGAATCTGTACAGTAACTACAGCCTGCTGTTTTCTACTTAGTTTCACAACTCTTGTTCCATATCTATATATTTAATGCACATAAATGTCAAGCCCTGACTGAGAATCTCCGTGGTTCACACAGCCATACGTAAGAGATATGCTTTTGTACTTTTCTTTTAATGCTCCATATAGCAAAAATGATCCAACTATAAGTAAAAATCTTTTTTTTTAACTTTCTTTTTTTAACAGGGCTATGAAGAAAGACACTGATTCCATTCTATGTGTGCATCAATCTCTGGATTATTTTTTCTTTTTATTTAATAAACCAAAACACAACATTGCCACAGACATATAATATGGTTTTGTTTGGGGTTTTATTTCTCTTAAGAAGTAGAAAAGCTACTGTAACACCTGGAGGGAATTAACTTGCCTGCTCCAACAACAGGCCACATAAAAGCTCTTAGAACTTGGGCCCAAAGAGTAAGGTGTAAAGATTCAGAGTGGTCCAAAGAATCACAGCTTCTATATTCCAACTCAATTCATGGATAATTCAAGATATGATCATTCATACCTCTACAGTCTCCCTGTAAAACCTAGCCACTTGTAAGAGATGAAAAGAAACTTTTATCCCCTGAAGTTTACCATTATTAGTTTTATTCCCAGTAACATGTAGTTTATTTTATAAATGCTGTGAGGATGTGAATTATTAAAGCTGTAGACCTGCAGTCTAACTCTTTTCCATGACAATTTATTCCTCATTCAGTACTTAACACCACTACAGGTAATAAAAGCCATTTTAATTTCTCAAATTAAAGAGATTAGAAATTCTCAGTGGGTCACTTACAGATATGGGCAAAGTAGAAAGCACTTTATGAGGCACACAGAGACCTCAGGGATTCCACAGAATTGATCCCATATCACAAACACTTTAATGTACCTCTTGCTGCTCACTTTTAATGAAGTGATTATAAAAAGGACATGCTACTTTGTTAAGCATTAACCTTGCCTGCTATTAGGTAAATCATGAGAGTAAAGAACTTGAAGATAGCCAAATCAAAATAAATAATTTTTAAGAAAAGACATGTGTGATCATTGTAAGTAGTACTATTATTACCAACAATCTCATCTTTGCAAGGAAGAGGTATGATTTTAATCTGTCTTCCTTGTACGTGTTTAAAGGGAGCACACAAGATAGTGTCCAGACTTACTTTTCAAAAGGCTCTACAGAACAATTTTCAGACTTTTTCCATAGAATTTGGTTCCTGAAGGTGGTGGATGCTACAGGATGGGATCTATAACATTTATGTCCCAGTTGTACTACTGCTGAATCAAAAATATATCCACTTATTGGGTTTTAACTTTGGATATATCTGGGTAACATATAAGCATAATAAAATAAAGGAGCATTAAAAATGTATTAATTTAAATTGCACATGAGATATATAATAAATATTAAGAAACAGCAAAAGAGGAAAGAATAGATCCTTGACAAAGCACAAAACCCCAATATAATGGCAGCTAAACTAGGAGGGGACACAAGACAAGTTTTTGTTTTAAAATGCCTTGAATATTGAAAAAAAAAGACAACACAACACCCAACCAAACAAAAAACTCAAACAAAAAAAAAGATAAATTAATTTTTAATTTGGGATTTCAATCAGAAGAGGATCCATGACATAGATCCAAGCAGCACAGGAGAAGAGTTTCCACTGACTATGAGCTCAAACACCTGTCAGTCCATGCATGTTAGTACATTTAGAGTTGGTAAGTTAAGTGGGAGATGGTGATTAATCAGCTAAGCAGAGCTGCTGTGTTCTTCATCAGCTCCAGAGCAGATTTTCCTGGAGCCCTGTAAAGGGATAATACCAACTTCATGTTCTCATGTGCCACAACATACCCCTTAAAATAAAAAAATCTGAAAGATCATCCTTGAGAAAATCCTCAGCTTCATAAGCAGCAGATTTCAAGATTCAGCCATTAACTCCCCAGTCTGACTACTGTGTTTACATAAAATAGACAGAAAAATATAGATATTCATTTTGTGTTATATTTGCAGTGTTGGTTCCTTCCCTGATGACTGTGGCACCTAGGAGAATGGGTTTGGACCTCTAATGCAGCTATTCAAAAGAGCACTGCCACTAATTTAACAAGAGTATTAATTAGAACTTTAAAGTGCTATGTTCTTAAAGGTCAGAATCATTGCAAAAAATAAAACCACAAAGGAAAAACAAACAAAAAAAATACTATTTTTTGCTGAAGGTAATTTTTCAGAAGTATCAAACTAGGTGTCCCCTAAATGATTCATTTGAATGCTGTAACAAGGCTAAAGACAATGTCTGTCGATATCTTGCCAGTTTTGAACAGAGAGGTTGATGATCAGTTTTGTCATCACATGGTTACCTCACTATTTCTTTATCTGAGCTCTTTTTTGTATGAGGTCAGTGTCACTTCTATTATGATTCCCAACACTTGTAGATGAATGAAAATAACGTGTGTAAACTGCAGAAAGAAAAATAAGATATTCATGTTTATGTATTCAGAACAAAGCTGTCATACAGTTCATGAGATTGATTTTTTTTTCCCTGTGTGCTCAGTTTTGTATTTAATAATAATATCAGAAAACATTAATTCTGGAGAAGCAAAACTGGAAACAAAAGAGGGCGCAAAGGGAAAATAGAAAAAGTGACAATCTCATTATTATTTAAAACAGATTAGATTTTGACAAGGGAAAAAACTTCCTCCCTGTCAGTACTAAACACAAATTAACATACAAATGTTTCAAGCTACACAACATTTTGATTAAGAACACAAACACACACAAAAACTATTTAGCAAAATAGTTATAACCTTTTTATGCTATTACAGAGCAGTTACAATTATGCATTAATTAAAATATTAACATACTCATTTCCAACAGGTATATTTTAAAGAATACTTTACGTCAGACATCACATTCATTTCTATATATCTATACATAGAAACTTCTATATATTCATGACTTGGGTCAAACAAAATAGATGTAAAATAGTATGAAAATAATTTAACTTCCTTGGTGAGACAGAGAGCTAGGTCATAACATAAGGCAGTGGCTGCTCTTTAGTGCATGGAAGACAAGACCTGCAGGCAGAAGGTGAGAGCTTAGATGCTTCCCATGTCAGTGGAGGCTCTTGCTCGATGCTCTCCCTTTCAGGCAGGTAGCATACCCCAGGCTGAAACACAAAGTGCTGTCATGGTGTTTCCCATTCACTTTCTTCCTTGGCATTACAGAAGACTGTGCAGCCATTTAAAGAGACACACGTAACAGATGGATATTTCAGTGTCTTTGAGAAGATGCATGTAATGCTGATTATTCTGTTTCCATTTCACTTAATGCTTATTGAGCCCAGCTAAAAGCAATATGTAGTCTCTTAGTGAGTGACTGTAGTACTGCAGACCTTTAGGACCATTTGTATGCAAAAATAATACATCTGCTGGTTCATATGTTTGCAAAAAAATAAACAGGGAGGATTTTATATGAGCACAACTCACCTTTCCTCATTTTTCCACTCTGACCAGCTTCATGGTAGGTTTTTCTTTCACAGAATGGTTATAATTGATATGTAGGACAAAGCTACCAAAATAGGTCCCACCATTCTTATTAGTGTCATGAGAGGGAAAAGCATATTTTCTTAGCATGTGCTTTTGGAATAGCTATTGATTTCTTTATTGCTTGTCTGCTTATTACTAAGTAATGATTCTTATATAATGGGATTATAGAACCCACTGAACCTTGGTAAGATTTCTAAATATATTTGACAGATTATTTATAAATAAGAATCAAAAGAAAATAGGCTGTCACGACACAGAATTATATCCACAGAAGTGATGTAATAAAGGACGAATGTTTCTGACCCCCCCATCCTCCCTCCCAGGTTTAGCTACCAGTGATCAGAGGCAGGGTTTTCATACAGCACTGATACGCAACCCTGGATCAGGTTTCCAAGGAAATTACTGTCTTGTGAGAAAGAGACGGAAAAGCACAGGGCAGAGCCATGAAGATGGGAGACCTAATGCTGTAGGCAGAGGGAACATCACTGAGATGGGAATAGTCACCAGCCTGAGGACTCAAAAGGGAAAAACAGTGAGATGAAAAGATACAAGGCCCTAAAGAAAAAAAGCAGGGGCCAGAAAAGAGATTGTCACCAACACTGAGACTTAACATGCTCCAAGAGATGTGTCCCACCCTACTTGGCTCACCTTCGCCTGGTCAGCAAGGATTGCCTGGGTGCCTTCCTGGAGGTGGTGGGCATACAAGATTTAGCCTAGCAGCCTGCTAGTCCTAGCTTTGCTGTGGGAATTAACCTGTGAATTCCTGCCTCAGACTCTCAGGTTGTGTACAGCCTGTCTGCAGTTCCAGCACACAAGAGGCACCCAAATAGACCTTGGGAATAAGGGTTACATTTTCTTAAGCCCTAATCAAAGATGATGTTTCCCTATTTATTCTCTCTCCTTCCTCTTATGCTTAAAAAAAAAGAAAAGGTTTAAAAAGTTCTGAACATGCTGAAATATATACTTGAATATTTTTAAGAGATGAGAGGTATCCAAGAGGGTAATTAGTTGTTAATGATGACAGTGAAGAGAAGAAAAGAGGCTTTGAAAACAGCTACAGACACAGAAGTGGCACTGGGAATGACAGAGATGTCATCTGGATTCACTGCTGTTCAGTTTAACCTCTTAAGCTATCTGTAAGATGGATCAAGTAATATAGGTTTCATTTCTGAAAGGCTCTGAAAGGACTACTTGAAGGAAGGAGAGTAGGGATGCAGCAAACCAGCCACAGTGTGCCAGTGTGTACAAAACCAGAGCTCTCGCACAGCAGTGACTCAGGATCATGGATATCTCTACAGGAGGGAATGAACTGACAGACACAACTCTCCCCAGTTACTCATACACATAACCCCTGTGTATAATTAGGAGAATAATGTTACAATCTACATCACCTATGAGAATAAATGTTAAGATATTTTGAAATGTTTTTTGAAAGAGCTACAACTTCAGTAAAAGTTTGTAAATCAGATGAAAACATTTATAAGAACATTCTTAACTTCCCTTCCTATAATTGCAATACCAAAGTGCCAGATTTGCTTCACATTCTCAGCCTAGTAGTGCATGAATTATGCTCATTAATCTTCTGAGAGCTTTATTACTGTTTGTTAGTTGGGAATTATAAAGAAACAATAAATTAGAGTAGAGCAATGGTTAAAAACTGTTGCTTGCACTGGGCCTAAGATTAAGTCATATCTGACACCAAAGCATCTGTACAAGCATCTGTGTTAATCTGTCTGGACCTTTCTTCTCCAGATATATATTAAACCTGTAGTATTGCATTTAACATATTCATGTCTGAAATGTGGGACAGTTTTTGCACTAGAAGCAACAAGCAAATAATATTCTATCCATATTTATTAGTAATGAGGTTACACAAAACAAATATATCTGGAAAAATATCTATGACTACTTCTTAGCTGAAGTCAGAAAAAGTTGATACTACATTTGTATTTCAAGGATTTTACTCACAGGAGTGTTTTCAGGAACCATTCTGAGGGGCACAGGTGAATATAGAAATCATGAACTCTGGCATTTTTAACTTCTGCTACATGTATTCAGCACAATTAATTACAAGTCTCTTAACTTGATATTTTAGTGATAAAAGATCAGAGTATAAGTAAAGAGCTACAAATTAACATCTTTGTCAAAACTGATGAGTACTTCTGCTCGTATTTTGAAGTATCATTCTCCAAAAAGACTTTCAGGCTGCACAATTGCAAAAATCAAGTATGCCCTAGCACTTAAAAAACACTGATCTGTGCCTGTTAATTTTACCACAAAAAAAAAGAATCTTATAATCAGGTTTTTTTTTTTTTTTTTGAGGAAAAAGATAAACCAAGTCATCCCTAGAGCATTACTTAACCACAGTGGCAGTAGAATTATGCAGACATACCTTCTTTGTACGTAAATGGGTAGAGATTCAGTAATTTATATTTACCATTATTGTGGTTCCCTCTCATGATACTAGATTTTGCTTCATGAAGAACAGGTTAACTTTCATATTTTCTGCTTCATGTTCTAATTTAATAATGCAAGCTTAGTATGAATTATTATGTGAATTTTCCTCTCTAGAATTTTTTTCTGTTGTGTATTTTTCCACTGATCATTATAATTCAGCTGAACATGACATTTAACTGAAATCTGTTTGTGCTGGAAGAACGATTTATACTTATGCTGCAAAAGCTTAGTGTATTGAGAAAGAAACTGTTAGAAAACTGATTAAATAAGACTTGGAAGGAAGCAACTATTCCTTAGACTAATTTATGGGATAGCTATAGCAACAGATCTTTACCCATTTTGTACCTCTGCAGAACCAGTTTCTAATATGCTTGAAGCTTCAGGGATTTTATTCTTCAATAAATCCTAAGTTTTTTGAAAGATTATGTCCTGATTTCTAATAATGAGATTTGATAGCTAGTTTGATTACTCTGCCTGGCTGAGGTGATCGCATGAAAGGTCCAGTGATGAGACTGGTACATCTTTAGGTAGTTGTTACTCAAAGTACTAAACCTATTTATGTCATCTCCTTGAAAAATGTGAGCTGGACACATTTATTCAAGGAAAAGGCATAAATGGGCAATAAAATCAAAAGAAATATTGTTTCAGTAAGTACAGAAGATCAGCTCTTTAAAGTAACACGCCTAAAAGAAAGAAATACTGTTTTCTGCTGTCAACCTTGCTCTTCCAGTTTTCAAGGACAAAATTCAAACAATTCATCTACAGATTTTAGTCACTAATCAAGAGAAACATGATTTTGTAGAAGATGTGGTCTAGAAATCTACAGTCTTCTTCCTATTCATACAATGAAGAAACAGTAGATCTAAAAATATATAAGGCACTTCATCCTTCAGAAATTAAACTTGTTTAAACCAAAAGTTTGGTATTTCAAACCAGGAAATCTTTATGTTACTTATGCTAGAAATACAAAAATTCTGCTTACCTGTATCTATCCTCAGCTACAGAACAGGAATGCCCTCCCCCCCCCCCACATTGAGTGCACATACCACCAGCCATAAGGATTTCAATGATATACTATAAAACACCAAGAAATTTGTTATCCAAATATTGTGAAAATGTTTGTGTTCTGTGTGCAGAATACTTGTCCCAATTCAAACTGATTTCCCTTTCTCATTACTTTAAAAGTAAGAAAACAACGGAGGTTTTATATTGCTGATTTAACTATAAACTTAGTGCTACCACTTATGAAAAACACCAACATTTCACATTAGCAGTAGAAAATTAAAGAAAGATGATAGATAAGAGTCATAAAATTTGGCATGGTTAAAGCATGAGTGTCTTAGTCATCCTACCTAGTTATACTGAGCCAATACATAACCTGCATATCTAGCACCAATATCAAATGCTATTTTATATGTTCTGAATGATAAGTCACGGTCATCTTAAAACCAGTGCTTTAAATCCAGTATAAAACACTCTGCCAACTACATCACACTTTGCCAAACCACATCAAACTCAGGACAAAAGATCTCTGAAAATTTTCATCACTGAAGCAAGTTTGTGTTGTGCAGAGCAACAGGGAGATGGCACAGACCTGGGAATGGCTCAGAGCAGCAAGACTAAGTGGGCCTGTCCTTCACCTGGACCTATCCGGCAGGCTGCAGATCTCATGATGCTTACATGGGTCACAAATGTAGGAAAGATGTTTATCCAGGGCTACAGACATCAAGCTTCTCTATAGAAATGTTACCACTCCATGAAGAAACTATAATGTTTGCTGGCTTTAGGAGGTCTGAAGAACATCAAGAATGAGTAGGGTAGAAGGAGAAAATTAAACTAGAGATACAGATGCAAAAGGATTACATAAATTCATAAATTTTGTCTGATTAAAAAAAAAATCTACGGAAAAGCATCAATATATAAATCAATATAATAAATAAAAACCTCCTTAATAGCATCTTAAGAATTACATTTTGGGTCAAGGATCCAGCAGAGGATATTAAAAGTAAGTGATTTTTGGAAGAAAAGAGGAAAGTCCAGAAAGCTACATCAACTGAGATGAAGGATGACAAAGTCATAGGCTTTCTACCATGTCTCTGGTGAGACAAGGACTGGACTTAATTACATTGAAATTAAGACCAGAAAAAACTTCTGGGTTGCCATTCTGAAAAGCAGATTGCTAAAAGCTGTAAATGTAATATTATTACTCCATTGCTTTTCAGAAGCCAAACACGTTCCTCAGTTACACAGATGAGACCATGACAGATTTTAAACTGTAGTCTTCACATATTTAAGATATATTTGGTTATTTAAATTTAATTGTGTGCTGCCAAAAATGCATTTTCTAATTCTTTTAGATCTTCTTTTGAAACTGGTGTTAGATTTTAAAACGGCATGCTTTATGAAAGGTGATACTAAGCATGCTACTTGAATATGGGATTACCATACACTTAATTTGGTTTTGGACTGAAACATTTCACACATTTCAAAATGAGATCTAGTTATATTTGTTAACCAGAGAGTGCTTTCTGACACAGTTCATTTCCCAGAAGAATTTTGATCAGTGGAAAACGAATTTAGCATATACATAATTACAAAATAAGAATTCATCCTGTCAAAACTCGTTGATTAAAAACAGAAAAGCAACAAACCAAACCTAAAAAGCCCCCTCAGCCTTAGAAAAAATGTCAGCTACTCACCCAAAATTGCCTTCTAAATCCACTTATTTTTAAAGACTTTAAACTGTCTTTTACAGTCACCCAATGGCCTCCCAGTTATGGTCTGACAAGTGGTTAGCAGATCTTCTGAAGAGAACAAAGAATATAATAGGTGTCAATGGACCTCCATTAATGTATATTAACAACTTTAGTCTTCTATTTTTATGCATGGCTAGGAGAACACAAGTAACCCATACTATAACTAGAGTCTACTCCTCAAAAGACCAGGAGCAAGAAAATACCTGAAAGTAAACAACATTGTCATAGCTACTTGTTAGCAATCTTGCCAGCATTTTACCAAGATTAGTAGGTTTATTTGAGTTAGGATGTCATTAGTGACTAAGAATATCAGGGTCCATAGCCTCAGCAAATGAGACTTCTCGTTATGATTTTTATCACAGGTCTAGAAGGCTGCTTTAGCCTCTAACAAAGATGTTCAGGAAAATTCCCTTTCAAAAACCATACATTAGTTATTATATTATAATACCTCTTATATCTTCTTGAACTACAAAAAGATTCTCTTGAGAATAATATTCATTATGCTGAGAGAATTTTCTGTCTGGCCAGCTCTAGGTCATGTTCAATTATTTGATCAGGTCTGACAGAATGCAAGATTTGGTTTTCAATCAGCCTCTGTTCAGCAGATGTATACAATTTCAAATAATCTTTTGATTTGCTAATAACAGAAGATGTAAGCAACACACAAATGCAGTTCCATAGCACTTCAATTTCTCTTTCTACCTTTAAGTGATTTTCCATCTTTTTCCTTCTTGAAAAAATTCAAGTAATATTTGCTAAACCAAAAAGAAATCCAAAACTTAAATGGAAAATTATCCTTGAACTGAAAATCCTATTGGTATGTATTGCTGTTATTAAAAAATAAAGTAAAAATAAAAAATCATTGTTTTCACTCAACTCTGAATTGAAGTAGCATTATTGAAATCAGAAATGTCTCCCTCACAATAAATTTTGTTTATACAGGGAGGCATTTCCAATTTCAGAATGAAATTAACAAAGTTAAATAGCTCAGTAGAAAAAGGCTGATTTTTGAGCTTACTAATGAAATAACAAAAAGAACCACAAACATGAGAAACCTTTTCTTAAAATTATAACAGCTTGTTATAGTAACAGGTAGGGCTTGCTGAATATTATGGTCAGTGGAAGAATATAAATTTGTAATTTGGATCAAATATTATGTACTATACTAAAGATTCATCTTCAAGCTGAGATTATCCTTGAAATAACTAGTTGAAGCTCTGTTTTAATTCAAAGCAGGGTATTACAGCAGCCATCACATATTGCAGAGCTGTCCTCTCTACTGTGTTCTAATTAGAAAGCACCCATTCTGCTTATCCTTCCCATTAAGGGAAAGTTGTGAGATTTTTCAAATGTTTCAAATATGAGCTTCACAATGTCAAATACTTGTTACTTTAATGGAATTTATTTATATTTAATTTTAATATACCTTTACAGCCTCATCAGAGTTAAATAAAAAATAAACAAGTGGTGCATAGCATCCAATTACTGCTCTTCAAAGGCCTGATAAAATTCTGTAGCACTTCTAGTTATTGCAAGGTAATCAATCACCATAACGTTTCAAAATTGTTTATAATTTTGAGTTACTTAAACATGATAGAATATAACAGCAGTGCTTTATACCAAACAATAACATGCAGGTGCTGCTAAGGATAGGTGCTGACAGCCCAACGTACCATGGAATACAGATGTCTACCAGCGAACACCATTAATTTGCTTCTTGTTCTGACATGATTAAAAATAAATTTGCAGTGCAGAAATTAATTACTAAGGGAAACTCCAGAGACATAAACTAAAGACCCCACACAACAGTGAAATAACAAATGAAGACCTAAGTAGATATTATAGATTGCCATAACTAAACAAGTAATCTAGCATCTCCCTAAATGTTCAGCAGAACAAGTTTTATAGGCGGATGCAGGGTAGAATGTGATCACTGCATACAAAATCATAAGGGGTAAGAAAATGAATCACAGAATCGTAAAGGCACCAGTTAAGGTATATGGAGAGCTGCTCTTCATTATTCTTGCAGTATTAGAACTAGGTTGTAATTGGTGAATCAAGCAAAACTAAAGTAGCACAATATCCATTTCAGAAAATGCCTTATGGAACAGGGTTATAGTACTACCTGATAGATGCTTTCTTATAAAATCCTATTTCATGCATAGTACAATTACAGTTATTTTCTTTAGCTTTCAAGATTATATTAATTTCTTCTTATAAGGCAGAATACATCCTGAAGTCTTTGTAAATGAAAGTTCTTTCTTCTAAATAAGTATCTAAGTCTTAGACAAACAGAATCTTGCCTAGATGCATCTAGAATAAGCGACAAATTTGTTCATCATCTGCTTAGAAATACAGACAATGATATGCACAGAACAATTTTTATTCTTTTTTTTTATGGTGATAAAGAGGATTTCTAATTTAGCATTTCTGTGGTAGACAACTTCAAATTTCTTGGCTCTGTATATTTAAAATGGAATTAAGATGGTCTTCTTGATGTTTATTATATGTACACTACAAAATAATATTGCAGGCATATATCTCTACTGAGTATTGTCTACTGTCAGAATGATGAAGTAAACTTTAAATGCAAGAAGTTTAGATGAGAATGTATCAGTGTGGCTAATGGCAGTGACCCGCATTTGCTTGTATTAGGTTTTGCAATGGAAATAAAGAGAAATTAAAATATTTTATTACCCAATGATAAATACTAAATTAATAACCCAATTTACTACTCAAACATAACTACATTTTATCTTCGAGTCTGCTATCAAATTCTAATGGGTATAAATTTTGATACTGATATAAAACTAGAAAAACTGCAAATTGTTCTCACAATAAAAGCATATTGGAGAGTCTCAGAATAAATTTAATAGGCCTAAAAGAATTCACACATGTTTGAAGTTGGGGGTTTTGGTTTGGATTTTTGTTTGGGTTTGTTTGTTTTAGTTTTTGTTTGGGTTTGTTTGTTGTAGGTTTTGTTTGGATTTTGTTATTGTGGTTTTTTGTTTGGTTGGGTTTGATTGAATGTAAATCTGTCACCATTGCAATATTGCCATTTGTGAAATAAACTGCAAATATGTTACTAGTCATGCAAGAAATTATCTACCATAATGTATCTACCATACATATTGGCATCAATTTTTTCCTCTGATGTTTTTGAAGTGCGAAAAAATCAACACAGTATCATAACTTTTTTTGCTTTTTTTTCCTTTTTTAAGGAGTTTTTCCATCAGGAAAAAAATACTGAAATCACTACAGAACTAGCTGTTATAGATTATGTGAGTTTCTATGTTCCTAAACCTGGAAATTACAGTATATCCTGCAATAGCATCTCCATATGTAGTGACAGGACAAGGGGTAATGGGTTAAAACATAAACAGGGGAAGTTTAGATTGGATATAAGGAAGAAATTCTTTACTGTTAGGGTGGTGAGGCACAGGAATGGGTTGCCCAGGGAAGCTGTGAATGCTCCATCCCTGGTGGTGTTCAAAGCCAGGTTGGACGAAGTCTTGGGTGGCATGCTTTAGTGTGAGGTGTCCCTGCCCGTGGCAGGGGGGCTGGAACTGGGTGATCTTAAGGTCCTTTCTAACCCTAACTATTCTATGATTCTATGAAAATTCTAAGGGGCAGAGTACGAGTTTACACACATTCCCAACCAAAGCAATGTGAACCAGGTCAGGACTAGCCATCAGCTGTTAGTGAATTTTTCTTGCTCCAAATACAAAAGGGCATTTTGCTTTTGATCAGACTATGCTTGCAAGAAAGTAAATGTGCCCTGTTACTCTGAGACTATGTCCACATGGTCCACAGAAACAGTAAAAAAAGAGCAGTTTTGTTAAACCCTATGCCTAAACTCTTTGACCATCTCAGTTTTTAAGAGAGGGAAGCAGCAGCTTCTTCTTACCGCATAGTGGAAAAGACATAGTGGAAAAATGGAATGCAATATCCCATTCGTCTGGTGCACATGGGAAAAGGGCTCCTAGTAGAGGGAATTAACTCACTTGCTAGTATCTCAAGCCAAAGATAGAGTGGCAATATGCATTATCTGTCTTACTTAGCTAATAATAATAATTATTAATACTATTTCTAGCTGTTTCAAAAATTATCTGACTAGAAATTTACAAAAACCAAGGTATTATGGGTTGCAGTTAAAGGGCAATTATTAGCTGCTCAGCACTGCTCTCAGGACTGTGGTCTTTAATATCTTCTTTTCTCACTTCAAACAAATGTGTTAACGAAAGGAGTACCTTCCCTTTTTTCATTAAAAGCAACTTCCAAAACCATTCTATTATTGCTCCTACAATATATCTTTAAGATCAGACATCATAAAAATGTCATCTTTTTCCCATTTACTACATGCTGATGTAAAGATGTACAGCAGTGATTCCCTAATAGAGATATTAGCACAGCTGCAAAGACATCATTACAGTAACTGAGCAATTGAGGCTTAACATACTGTTTTGAACAGTAAAAGACTGTGGTTTTTATTTTTTCAATCAGTGTATTTACTTTAGCAAAGAAAACGCCATAATCCATATTTTGAATGTTCATAAATCAAAATGCAAACACTTCACTAGTTTAATAAATTTAAACATGTTTACAGAAATATTTCTTGTAACCGGTAAAAAAAAAAAAATGTTTAAAATTATAATATTTCTACAAAAATTAAGGCTCTAAAACATGCTGCAAGAGAGGATAAAAACCAGGGTGTGGGTCTGAGAAAAATATTCTAGCTGTTACAAGGTTTTCTCTATTATATAGTATATTATTATGGGCTTGAAATTTAAACAAAAACAGCTCCAGAACAGATACGGATTGTTTTCATTTTGAAAATAGTAGAAACATCTATTCTAACAGTTTAAAAATATTCCTAAGTCTAGCATTATAGATTTGTCAAAATGAATGCTTCCTTTCAAAAAATTCCATTTCTTTCTCGATGAAACACTTTGTGGAAACATCTTTAACAAGGTTTACACCTCATCTTCTAACTATCACACTCAAGTATTTGAAACCCCTTTTCAAATAGGTTTCTAACTACCACATCAAAAAGAATGCTGGAAGTCTAATACCTAGGAGGACATTTTCTATCATTTCTTACACCATGCAGCAATCTGAAAGTAGGTTACTTTTTTCTTCCCATACTTGCACAATGATCAATCACTGGAAGCCCAAAGGAGCTGGATTGCTTCCTTTAATAACAATGAACAGCATTTTATGCCACTGAAAACAGATGGATGATTTGTGGGGCAAGGGCCCACAGCACAAATGAAATGTAGAAGAATTTGGTCTACTTGAATAACTGAAATACACCTCTACCTGGTAAGTAAGAAAAAATAATGTATTCTGGAGATCAACATAATTACGGGGTCTGTCTGGTGCTGCTGTAAAGAAACGTGTTTAAAGGCTGCCTATAAACCTGCCTCTTTAGGTAAACAGGACCTCAAACAAGCTGAACAAAATGATTGAAAAAGACGTAGCATGGCTTGAAGAGAGAAGTTTAGGAGAAGTTTCAGAAGCTAGTGGCTTATAGGGCTTTTGCCTTAAAACTTTTAAGAACAGCATATTAAAATGCCTTTTCAGTCTCACTAACATGCGTGACACTAAAACATTTTCTACATTTTCTTTCTGTTTTCATCACAGATCACACTTTTACATATCTTTTGGGCTGATTTACAACTAGTAAAAACAGTATCATGCCATAGAACATAAGAACAATATGAAGATTTTACACCAGGTAGTGCTTACTCTTCAAAAGAGATCAATTTTCTTCTCTATCATTCTCTTTCCATTTCATGTGATTTTTCATATGTTCTTCTATTATCTGGTGAACAGGAAACTTCAATTGGATACTAAACAGCAGAATTCATACAGCTGATGTATTTGTCTTTGGCTTAAAATAATATTTGCATGGAAATGTCCTAGTTTCCTTGAAGTCTTTGCTGGAGTGCTCTGTGAAACAGAGAAAGTAACTCACTAGTATTCAAAACTCCAGCGATGTTGCACATTAAAAAATTATATGTGCTGATCAATAAAGTGTGAAAGGGCTGATGAAACAGACTGCATTTTTCTGGGGCAGTAATTTTGCTCCATGAATTATTTATAAGGACTATGAAGCAGAAGCAAAAAAGTAGAAAGTGTACAGCTTACCTTATCACTCACAATCTTGCAAACAGCCACAATGAAACTATAATCATTAGCTACATGCTGGGACATCAAAGAACAATGTAATATTGTGGCATGTAAAAATGCTTTCTAATATATTAAAGAAATTAGTCCCTGGTGAGTTTCTAAGTATCTGCTTCTTTCCTAAGAGAGTGCAACCATTTTTGCTGACAAAATGAGGTTTTCTTCAGAGCTGCCTTGACAAAGCATCATGGATAAAGTTAAAAGTAAAATGCAAAACATTGACTTTGCAGATGATTTCAGACTTGTGGTAGGCAAAGAAAGGTGAGCTAGAAAACTACTTTGCAGAAGTTGTGAAGCAAATGGCTATAGCTTTTAGGTTTATTATTTATATATGATGGAAACCATTACAGAGAACAAAATTAAAACAGTTTATCAGTATTTGGACTTGGCTTACACTTTTTTCTAATAATTTACTTATATATTTCATAAAACAAGAAGGACGGCTGGAGACAGTACACAGACTGCACACTTAATATATTTCCCTCTTTGTTCTGGCATCTCTATTAAAAAATACAATCTGACAAACCCTAAAGATATATCTAAAGTGCTTGGGTTGATTAAATTTTTGTATCCATATTGTTTGTGTTTCTTTTTTTTAACTACCACAGTTCTCAGGTCAAAGCTTCCTAGAAAAGTATGTTTTGATTCTTGACTTCAAGCTAAAGGGAATGCAGGGTATCCAAAATACAAACACAAGCAGTACATATGAATTACTATTTACATACAGAAATACAATTGACTAGATGAACAAAAATGTACGGTATAGCAACTCTATTGGCTTTATAGCTTATTTTTCTATTGATTATTTCCAAATCAAGAAATAAGTTGGCAATGACAAAATATCTCCCATATGTGCATTGATTTCGACAAATCTGTTGCTTTAGAAACCCTGAAGGTGTCAAAAATATTGAAACGTTCAGGTTTACTATTTTCTAGGTACAATGCTTGAACTAATTAAAATGCCTCTGGGTTTGTAAGGATACCTACTATGTTTAATTAAATAAGCTGGCACAGGGAATAAAAAGCTTTCATACTTCACACCAATGCTTCATTTTGGACCAAAGATACACACAAAGATTGTGTGTTTCCCTGCTTGAGTTTCAATTCACTATTTATAAAATTCAATTTTTTTTTCTACTACATGCCAACGTAAAAGGTACAAAAAAAAATAAAACAGAGAAAGATAAAATAGCTCCATACTTTACGGAGCCAAACTTAAAAAGTATTTGGATCTATGCTTTAAATTCAGAGTAATGTATGAACAAAATATCAGAGTAATGTTTGCTGGAACAGTATTACCTCGATGCACTGTTCAGAGCTCATCATGATTGTACATACTTACATGTGACTGCAATAACCTCACTAGAGTCAGTAAATGAACCTAATCATAAAGAAAAGTCAAACAAAAGCTTAAGCGATTATGACTGAAAAGCTTGATAGACTGAACAAAAAAACATACTTTGCTTCCCTCACATTGCATCATCACAAATGAAAGTTAAAAATAAATCATGGGTTTGGTTCAAAATGGCTGAAAGGAAAAAGGAAAAATGTTAGATGAATGTCCATCCTGGATTAAAGAGGGCACAGTTACAACTCAGTCTAGAACTATATCTGGCCACAGCCTGAGCAGCGGGAAAGGCATAAACAACAGATCTTTAAAGAACACACTTAAACTCTTCTGGTATGAGCAACAAGTGATCTCATCTCTCCACATCTCATTTTTAAAACTGAATTTATCTAAGGGAAAATATACTTAAAACAGTAAGATAAAAAGCTGCCCAAACACTTGAGTCTCTTCCATTTGTGTCACGGGAGACACTACACAATAGTAATACCTCGCATGTTTCCAAATACTGGACTACAGGTGTTGCACCTTTGGCTGTTACAGAGACAGATGCCCACATCTTGCAAAGATACCCCATTTAGAGACACTTGGGCTTCAAACGGGGTTTGAGCCTGTAGCAGAAATATTTACAGAAGAAAATGTAGCATTTGTTTTATTCTGTCATTTTCACTTCATCTCTTGCCTCATATTGCCATGAACTGCCTGTAATCAGAAGAGACTAATTAAGATCAGCTTGGAAGCATTAAGTGCGAGTACTGCCCTACCCTGCTGAGCTGTAAAGTCAAGGCAAAGCTACCTAATTAGAAAAAAACACTGTTACTCCAAAAGAGTAAATTATCTTCAGAAACTTCAGTTTTTCTTATTACCACTTTTCCTTATTATTAGTTTTCTCAACAACCTTTTATTCTTCTGGATGCTCAAATTTTCATTGCAGTCACCTCTTTCTATTGGCAAGGGCATAGTTTTTAAACACACCTCAGTGGAAATATAGCACTCAAAACCTGATTATAGCAACTGCTACAGAAAACTCTTCGCCGATATATTCTGCAAGCTCATCAATCAGATCTGAGACAAGAGTAATATCATGCTTAACCTTTTCTTGTCATTTATTTTGCAACACAGGCAATGTTTGCTGTTATTTCAACAGGGGCTGTCAGCCAGGGAACCAGTCAGATTTCTGCCAAAATGTACATGCTGATGCTGCCTTCTTTCTTCAAGATCCTTCTTGAAAAGTTGCTAAGAGTTGCTAATGAAGTTGCTAAAGGTTCTCATTGTGCATTGATATTCGTGACAACAAAATTGGTCTCATGACAACTCAATGTCACAGCACATGAACACGCCATAAATATTTCCAGTACACTGAATCAGAAAAAAGGATCTCATGAGAAATACATTTCCAAAGACAAGAGGGAGTGACTCTAAAGTGTTCCCCATTTAAGTTTCAAAAATAAGTACAAGATTATAGAAAGCCACTGAAAAAAAATGTAGCTATGAAAAACATGGGCTCATCCATCTTCAACAACAAAACAATCCTTATCATCTGCTAAGAACCTGACAAGCTACACAACAAAAGCCAGACCATTCATTTAGGTATGTGACAAATCCAATAACTTTTAGCTGAGCTAAGATAAATCTGTGAGAATAATACTGCTTCAAAAGACTTTTTAGTACATGCATCCACCAGTTACTTAGTTAAAATTTAAAACTTGCTCATTATTTTCTCACCTGCTTCTGGGTTATCCCCTTATTTTGTTTGTTTGTGAGGTTTATTGCTTGTATTCTTCAATTCTAACTAGATATCTAATATTCCTAGAAAAGTTTATGGGACATGTCCCTGCACCTTATAAAATGTAAATTACAGTATTCTTATGTCACATGAGAATTTACCGACAATAAGGCAGAACTACAAATATATGTTTTTAATCAGGGCTGTACCATTTGTTTTTCCTTCCAATCAATTGAACTTCACCAGTGCTGTGCCCCACTTGGGGTTTTGATTTCTGTCCTGTAATTTTCACCAAAGACTGAACCAGTTCTTTCTAAAAAAGTGAGCAACATTTCCCACTGGGTAAGGCTAAAATGCACAGAGACATGTTTTAATTGCCTATGAATATTCAAAACCTCATTATTGTTACTAGTTTATAATTATCATATTCCCCTGACAAAAACATGCAGAACACAATAAAAATACCAATCCATTAAAAATTTTGACATTCATGTTCAACATTTTTCCAGGGTTTATTAACTAGCTGGCTCTTTACCTTGACTATTAAAATAATTTCTGGCAGGCACTGTTTTTCCAACTTTAGCACAGTGTATTCCCTCTGTAAAGAAGGTTACAACAATCTCCACAGTCACTGACAGTATTGTCTGGTACAGCATCCCTTACAGATCACCCAATATCATAAAAACATGTGCAGTTCTATGAAAATCCACTGTAAGACCCAGTTTCTCTCCTGAAGCTGAGATCCACCCCTTTAGAGCTCCGTATGCCACTAGAGTTCAGATTCTGCAGATCTGTCCTGAAATCCAGAATTATACACTAAGAGAGAAAAAGAATTTACAAGTGAGGCTGTATTTCAGGTTTCCTTGTGCATCTGAGATGCAGAGGATTTGACCATCAAAACCACTCTAAAACCTGATATTTAACATAGGCTTTAATACAAGGGCTTTAATTATTGCAGTTGAGAATGTGTTGGTTAAGGCCAGGGTTCCACCTGTATCTGAAGCAGTTTATTCCTCCAGCTTGTACTCAGGCATGCTGCAGGTGTGGAGAAAAGGAAACAACTGTGGTAAACTTGGAAAATGAGGATCAAGTCTCATATTCAAGAATTCCATCCAGGGTACATTGGATGTATTGCATATTAACACTGCAAGCCAAGAAGCTTTTGTAGCCTTTGCTTTTGTACTTGCATTTACTTAGGTCAGGCAACTGAAGACAACTGCTGCAAGCAGGAGCTATATGGATATTTAACAAAATTTAGAAAACTAATGAAAGTCTCAGGCAATTCCCTGTGATTGTTTCTAAACCCATAAAAGTTTCAAATACTCTATTGCAAAGGGAAAAAAAAAACAGTTTCAAAACTTCATAAGTTTGCTCTTTGAAGCAATTTGGCTCCTAGGACAGCAGTCACAGAAAAGATACAGGACTTCTCAGCAGTCCGCAGGATGCGCTGGGATCTGCAGGTACATACCACATTTCTAAGATAAGGATACAGAACATAATTACTGCTCAGTAATTGATTGAGCAGAGATTGAGCAGAGATTTCAGTTAAATCTGATAATGGTTTTACCTATAGTTCCAGAATCTGGATTTCTAGGAAAGGTTTATCTGTTTTTTTACGCACAGACATATTTTCTAGTTGTCATCTCTGGAGAACTGTGTCATAGCTCAGTTACCTGAACCATTTAGGCAGATCTCAGATCATTCCTCTAAGATGAGTAATGACAGCACCATGCAATATCATCATCAAATCCATTCTATTCTCTTTTTACACTACCTTGACAAAGTCTTAGCTATATGCTATAAGTCAAGAATGCATTTTTCTTTTGTGGACTCTATTTGTGATGTGTGTACAAACAACAGATTGCTTGGCATTACCTGAAGAGACAAGGAACACAAAGCATAAAAGATAAAGCAAAAAATGCAGAACAAACTTAAAATGCAGAGAAGAATGCACTTCTGTGTTAAGAGGACTAATGGCAATTCATTGTGACACTGAGTCTTGGTCATAATCAGGATTTGACTGTCAGAGCAGTTGATATGTGACCCATTTGCTTCTAAATTATTGTCAGCTGCAGCTATACACAAAGACAAAGATACCTCTTTCAGCTGATTCTCCAAAGCTATTACCTCTCCAAAGAAATTAAGAGAGAACAAACATATCAGCCACAGTACATCAAAGCACCTGGAAGGATGACACTTTCCCAGTGGTCTCAGATTTGTTGACTGACATTGTGCCCAGTAGGCAAAATCTATGTAAGCTAATTACAGCCTGGAACTAAAATACAGGGGATTCAGAGCTGTTTTAAAATATAAAAAGGAAGGAACAAGTTTGTTGTAGTAGATGTTCAGTACATCCCACAATGCAGCTTGTTCTGGATTTATATTTCGACATGATTACCACTATTCACCAATAAGAGCAGTGGTGTTATACCGACACCTGTCAATAACAACCACTGAATACCAAATACTGGTCATGCAAAAATAATGCAATACTCTCCCTAAAATAGAAACATGAACTCTGGGGTCTCCCTGTCCACCATAAGGGCTGGCAAGTATTCTCCTTTACATCTCTGCAGGGATTACTGCCATGAAGTCACCACAGTCACTCCTGGAAATGCTATCTCAGGCTCTATATTCCTTTCCTAGAAGTGCCACCTCTATCTTCCAAGACAGAGATATCACAGTGCTTTCAGTCAGAGATACAGGATGGAAGCTGGCAGAGTTATGGGAAAATATGAGCATTTTCAGAGAAGTAAACCTTTACATGGTGTCCTATATTTTCAAAGACATCCAGATTCCTACAGGTCCTCAATTATGAAGAATATATTGAAAAAGCTTGTAACCATGAATGCCCCTACTAAAATCCTGTCTGTTATTTTTCAAAACTGATATATTCTTCTACACTGGGTATGTGTTGAGGTGAAAACCTTGATGCCCACATCCTTTTGACTGTATCTTATGTATTCAATAAGTATTAATAGAGATCCTTACCTTTGAAAGAACATTCAGAAAAATGTATGTTGTGTTTATATTTTCCAGCAGAAAAATGTGGTTTAAAGGAAAATAAATTAAAATAAATGAATAAATAAATAAGATAGTGAAGAAAAATATGCTGGAAGTATTTTACTTTGCATATAGAACAACCCAGATGTCTCTACTGAAAACTTTAAATAGTTAAAGACCAGATTTCCAAGGGCAAATGTTTTGCATTAGCCTTTTAAAAGGTTAACTTGTCAGAAAAAAAACTTTTCAGTTTAGGTTTCCAAAGATGCTGAAGTCAGCATTCTGCTTTACTCCAGGTGAGCAACGGTCCAGTACCCAGGGCAAGGAAAGAACTGAAAGCATTTTTCACCCAATGAAAGGCAGATCAACCTAATTTTTGAACTAAAAAATCTACTATTTTGCTTCAGGTTCTTATTGAAAAAGACATCTTTGTTTACAGAGTGGGTGTGTCCATACATGTGCAGTAGGGAGAGAAGACAGGATGACTGTCAGATAGAGATTAAACCAGTTTTCATATAGTGACTGAGTGGAGGAGCAACTGGCTGACAATTCAAACAGGGACTTACAGCTCTCAGCTGGAAGGCACAGACCAACACCGCAAAAAATCCCATCCAAGAACACAACAAAACAAAAAACCTACCAAAAAAAACAAAACAAAATCAAGTTGGAAAAAAAAAAACCCAACAAAATACCCAATTCAGTAATGCATTATTTAAGGCAGACATATCTGTCTTTTCTCCTAAGACCTCCACTTATATGCTACTACAAAAGTGCATACCTCAGGACTGAATTGGTAGGCAATATCACAAATGATTTCCATGGTTTCTGTAAAAGTATGTTCTGAAGATATATGGCACAAATAAATCATTACTTCAGAGACAGGAAGAGTCAAAACAATACAACTCCCTATAATAGCCTGCTGTAACAGCCGCTTTCAAAGGCTGTCATTTCCCCTATCTCCCTTCCCATCATCTTATTTCAAGTACTTGAAGAGTCTAGAATAACAGGCAACTCTGCTACAATACCACTGGGCAGCAGCTGCTGTGAAATGCAGGCTATAATAGAAAGCACTAACATGAAGCCAGAGCTGTGAGAAGGTTTCTTCTCCACCTGATGGCATATTTGCTTCCCAGGGATGGACAGCTTTGTATGTCTTTATTTTAGAGCCATCCTGCACAGATGAACACCATGAATAAAAATAGGCAGAAGAAGTTAACCCTCATGTAAAGCTTCAGCACAAGACTCCAGCAGAAGTCACTAACACAGTCAGAAACTCCCCTATTTTACCTCTTTTCCTATGTAGACAACACAGGGGAAGAAAACCAGTCTCATTTGAAGTAACTGGAAGACACTGTTTTAGTAAAAACTAGTTACAGCTCCCTCAACCCAGCTGTGTACGTGTGGCTGCAATACTTTTCCAGATGGAGACCACACTGCTCCTGAGCTGCGTTACACTCCTACAGTCAGAGAAGCATGTCAGATGCCAGAAGAGATAGACTTGATGACTGTATAATGTATAAAATAACCTAAGAAATCCTTTGGCTCTGTACAAAGGCAAGTAAAACTGTCCCTTAGCTACTAAAGTAGTCCAAAAGCTGTATTATTCTTGAACCACTCCAGAACTGTAAAGGTACAGTAATGCAGTAAAATCTACTTTTTACTGTATTCCCAACCATACAGCTCTGGTACCTCTGTAATATATGTATACATGCACATGAGTGTGTGTGTGTATACACATATACACACACAACTGTACCCTGAGACATACAGCTTGGTGGGTATTTTGGAGGGCAATTTCTCTTGACACCTGAGGAAGTATTAGTCATCTAACAAGAAATATTTTAATAATAAAAATATCTAAGAAGATACTTTATTTTTATCTAACAAGAACTAGTTTTGTAATAAAAAATGTTGTAATCTAGTAGGGGGCCAAAGCTGATATATGGGGTTTTTTCTGAGGCAGTTAATTGCTAAGGACTAAAAGATAAGAATACCAGTGTTTGAAAATTTGTTCCAGGTAATGCTCAGCTTCTGAACTTAAAACTGAATAAAATCACCATTTCTGTTTGAGCATTTCCATTATCAGAGATAAAACTGGAATAAGAAACTAGATACTCTTAGTACTGAGCTGTGAGAAACACTTCATTTGTGTTCCTAGGCAAACAGATGGTATCCTAAACACAGTTCTGTTTTGCTTTCAGACTTCATTTTCAAAAAGTGTGATATTTGTAAAAGGTCTTGATTATTATGTCATCAAGTTTCTATTACTTTTCTTACATAAATAAAAGTATTGTACCGCAGCAGGACCTATGCACGCTTGCTTACCCAGAACACGTATTGCAGCAACACAAGGTGCAAAATAATTGCAGCACAGTGTACAATATAACTTAAGGTGCATCAAAGCACAAAACATTCAAGTAAAATACCACCGGGGGCAAACCTTGGCAATCACTCAATAAAAGGAGTTAGGTCTGCAACATAAGAAATGGAATAAAATGTGTACATTATTCCACTGCAGAACCTGGAATTTCAGTTGTAAAATGTGAGATAGGAGTAGAAATGGTATTTCTAGTCCACTGAAAATGAATTGTTCCAAAAGGAAATTAAGTTCACAATTTGGAAATGCTAGAGATGGTTAAAGCAATATTTCTAGGATCCAAATTAGGATGCATAAGTTCAAGCAGTTTTCCCTGTAGTCTAGGTTTAGACATAAATCAGACTGTGGTCATCATTTCCAGTCCAATAAGGTGGATCAAACCATGCCAGAATAATAAACTGTCTAATGAAAAAGGATGCAGAGTCAGACAATGATCCATATTTAGCACTGATAAACTAGAGGATATCAGTGAAGCATGAATTAACACCTGAGGCATTTTATTTAAAAGAAAATTGAAAATTATAATCTTTGCATTGTTAAAAACAGATGGTAGAGCAAGTGAACACGGAAATGCAGAGAAGCAGGTAAGGCAAAAGAAACAAGAAAGCCCCTGCTTTTCAGACAGAACCAAAATACTAATTTATTACATCATTTCAGGTGAATTATACTAAAGAAGAGTCAGACAAAATGTCTTATATTTCCTGAAAGAAAACAAAGAAAGGAACTCAGCAGTTTTCCCTAAAAAGATTTTCGGGTGGCAGCAATCGCAGTGGAGGAGAGGCACAGCTGAGCTCCTCTTCTAGTCTCAGTAACATTCAAGGAGAATTCTGAAACTATAAAATATGAATAAGTTTAAAACCCAAAAGGCAGAATGGGCAATAGGACCTTGAATTCATTTTTATTTTTTAACATTGCATAGGAAAAGATGACAAATTTTGAAGAGGCAACACCATCGTATGGACAGGACGAAATGGAATAATGAGCAAAGCTCTCTATGAGATCTATAAGATACAGATAAGATCGAAGATCTTACCTATATCTCAGTAAAGAAATGATAGGACATCTGCTTACATGTTGCACAACTTAAGTCTTTTATAGTCCTTGTTGGGTTTCTTTTTCCCAAGGCTAGAGTGAAGTACTCTTCCACTTATTTCTTCAGGACCTAGATGTATCCAAATCTATTGTGAAACAGGATCTCAATTTTTTTTCTTTTGGAGGCCATCAGATCACTACTTCAATCAGCCATCTGTGTATGCCTTTATTTTAGTTACGTACAGTTTTCTTGCATCTCAGCTGCTTTATTCAAAGAGGTTCCTGCCAACATGCATCCGTCAACCAGCACCACATCTGCCCTTTCTATAAGCCATTTCTGAGTTAGTACAAACATAATGACACTTGTAGTGACAATTACATTTTCTGTTACTTAGCTACTTTCTCTTTTATAAGGCAATACATCTCATTAAGTGCTCCTTGAGCAATCAATTGATTCATTAACTAGCAATAAATGTTTTTTAAATGCAAATTAAATACCGAACACATCTATTTAAAATGTTACCAATATTTTACATGCACTGAAGTACATGAATTTTATTTCGGTGCTATACGTAAGCCTACGTTTAAAATAAAAGTTGCCACAGAAATAAGCTGAGGGGTTATTGTCCACAGAGTCTTCATTATTGGTCTCAAAGATTAAAGAAAATGGCTGCATGAAGCCTGAGCCCCTTCTTAAGTGAATAAACTAAAAGAAAATGCTCAAAGTGAAGCACTTCACACATTGACACCTAGAGTATAACCAAATTTTCATGTTTTGTACAAGTCATGTTGCATGGACTACTGCTTCCATTTATTAGAGTGGCAGTTTTGGGAGCTGCTATCACCCTGCCTGGAGCAGGATCCTTTTATTTAAAACCTGAAGGCCTGACTATCAGGAGAAATCTACAAAGTGAGAATGCCCACCACCCAGCAGACCATCACTCCTCTGTAAATGGGTCAGCAGGGTCCACTGTAGTGGGCTTCATATGGGATTTGGGAGCTCCCCGTTCTCAACCACAACCCCAGTGACCACTATGCAGAAGACAGGTGTGCAGGAGAGGTATCACCTTCTTCCCTAAGAGATGAGCCTTACCCACAAGACTTAAATCATGTGAAAATCTGTCACATGAGAGATTCTGGCCAAAAAGGTAAATGCAGTAGGGAGGCATAGTAGTAGGGGGAACACAAATAAAGACTAAAGAGTGTATTTCTGTCCCTGCCCATGGCAGGGGGGTTGGAACGAGATGATCTTAAGATCCTTTCCAGCTCTAACTATTCTGTGATTCTATGATTCTATGTTAGTATAGTATCTGGACTTAACCTGTAAGAATGAGAAGTACTGACTTGATGCATTTCTTGATGTTACAAAGATATTGGTCATCTAATACAGTTTGACAAACCAACTAAAAAATAATTCCATTAAAACAGTAAAAAAAGAAAACCAATCAATCTCAGTAGAGCAATTGAGAAAGTGTAAATGGAAGGTAGATCCTAATTGCAGTTGCACAAGTTCAGATGTCTCAGTTGTCCCACCTCCCAGTTACAGGGTATGAGATCAGGTTCTGCTAAAACTAATCCCAGGACTAACACACTGTCAAGTCTTGAATAAAGTACTATCTTCATTTTTTGTGACACCCATTTTATTGACATTCTCATTTTATCTTAGCTTTTCCCTAAAGCAGAGCCAGCAGTTTGCGCTTACAGCTCAGAAAGCCAACCGTATCTTGGGCTGCATCAAAAGGAGCATGACCAGCAGGTTGAAGGAGGTGATCCTGCCCCTCTACTCTGCTCTCGTGAGACCTCACTTGCAGTATTGTATGCAGTTCTGGTGTCCTCAACATAAAAAGGACATGGAACTGTTGGAACAAGTCCAGAGGAGGCCACGAGGATGATCAGGGGACTGGAGCACCTCCCATATGAAGACAAGCTGAGAAAGTTGGGGCTGTTCAGCCTGGAGAGGAGAAGACTGCATGGATACCTCATAGCAGCCTTCCAGTATCTGAAGGGGGGCTACAGGGATGATTCTATGACATCTACAGACCTTTCATGGGATTCTCCATCTTCTAAGAATGGAAATCTAAGAAAATATTAGACCTAAGGAACTTTTGTGCATTAACTTTTGCAATTCAGTGCCAATGGAGCTAACAGAAAAGAAGGCCAATGAACCATAGAATCGTAGAATAGTTAGGGTTGGAAAGGACCTTAAGAACATCTAGTTCCAACCGCCCTGCCATGGCCAGGGACACTTCACATTAAACCATATCACCCAAGGCTTCATCCAACCTGGTCTTGAACACTGCCAGGGATGGAGCATTCACAACCTCCCTGGGCAACCCATTCCAGTGCCTCACCCCCCTAACAGTAAAGAATTTCTTCCTCATATCCAGTCTAAACCTCTGCTGTTTAAGTTTTAACCCATTACCCCTTGTCCTGTCACTACAGTCCCTAATGAATAGTCCCTCCCCAGCACCCCTGTAGGCCCCCTTCAGATACTGGAAGGTCTCCATGCAGCCTTCTCTTCTCCAGGCTGAACAGCCCCAACTTTCTCAGCCTGTCTTCATAGGGGAGGTGCTCCAGTCCCCTGATCCTCCTCGTGGCCTCCTCTGGACTTGTTCCAACAGTTCCATGTCCTTTTTATATTGAGGGCACCAGAACTGCACACAATAGTCCAGGTGAGGTCTCACAAGAGCAGAGTAGAGGGGCAGGATCACCTCCTTTGTCCTGCTGGTCACACTCCTTTTGATGCAGCCCAAGATACGGTTGGCTTTCTGGGCTGTAAGCGCAAACTGCTGGCTCATGTTAAGTTTCTCATTGACTAATACCCCCAAGTCCTTCTCCACCATAAATGTTAAGTACAACAGTGTCCCACCACAAAGGATCCGCACACTTCCTGGCCTGAGATAAGAGGTTATCAAAGGTTAATCAATTAGTGTAACCATTTCAAAAGCTTAAAAACACTCAAATTAATTTGTTGAAATGAGTCAGATAGGATTTATATGAATAATTTCTTTCCTACCAGTGATCTCATAAATTTTTTTACAATAATGGTCTCATGTTACTTGGCTACTGCTTAGATTTTCAAATAGTAAGCATTAAGTGAATTATTTACATTTTTTCAGCGGCTATTAATACTTTCATTATGAATAACTGTTTGCATGAATTGGCCTTCTCTGTTTTGAATTAAGGTTTTCCGTGGCCTGTGCCTGAAGATGACCTCTTCAGACATTTCAGGGGGACTCACTGGGAAAATGACACCACCTGTATGTAACTAATACAGATAATTATCTGCCTTGGAGGCCTGTGATTTCATCATCTCCTTTAAACAGATTATTGACTGGTTTGCCCTGCCATTACAAAAAAACCCAACCAGACTCTTAATGTAGAGAAAAAAAAAAGAAAATCAAATACAAAACACACACATACACACACAAAAAAACCCAACCAAACACAACAAAAAAACCCAAACAAAACTTCCCATCCTCAACAAGGCATCTGATGTGTCACTCCCTGAACAAAGTGCTGGCTTCAGCAGCAGCAGTGCTGAACCTTTTCCTGACTATAAAGGCAAAGGCAGACAAGGAATGGGTGAGCATGCGACTTGGATTCTTCTTTTGCCACTTTTAAGTACAAAAATGTAATATCTATATAACTCCGTAGCCCACTGCTTAATACTAACATGTTGTGTCTCTGAATATACAGGAAACAATTTCTTCAGGACAAAAAGGAACAGGAAAAGTTACAGGACTTCCTAACAAATTTGTTGTTACTTCCCAGCAGGTCTGGAGCACGTGCAAAGGATGGCTACATAATACTCATGCAGATAAATACTGGCAGACTCCCAGTTCATAAATTATCCGAATTAGTCTGGACAGTATTGGCACATATGGAGCATTTAGTATTTACTCTGGAAGTTATACTTTTATACCCAAATCATGTTAGTGTGTTTATTAGGATGCACCTAACATATCTCAATGAGAGTCAAGTACAGTACAGTGTTTAAAGGTGAATTACAAAACCAAACCAAGCCAAACAAACAAAAAACACATGGAAAAGGAATATCCATTTAGAATAACACAAAGTGAATTTTATAGTCACTGTTAGACCAACATCAGTTCTTTATGCTATTCTTACCAATAAATAAAATTATGTATATTAAACCAGCCTTAGAATCTGGAGGCTGACCGTGTCCCCGGATATCTTTCTTTTAAAGTAAGATTAATACCACTGACAGTGATAGATGGAAGAAGAGGTAGATCTTTGAACTCGGTGCTTTCATTTGTCTGGTTTTTTTCTTTCCAACTGCTCTGCATCTACTGTGTGGCATCACATACAGACCTGTCTTTCCTCATGCGTGTTATAGAAAAATAAGCACCAACCCACAACTACCCAACCCTTAACTAACAATGACTTCATTGAAAGAGTGTCCCAGTATCAATGGGAGTTCAATGTTCCAGTGGCTCCTTCCCCTTTTCAGCCCTGTGTACTTTGAAAGGAAAGCATGGTGACTCATGGTGACTGCAATTGATACAAAGACTTCAGCTGCTAATTTTTCCATGAGGGTACACTGCCCCACAGCCTGGGAATTTGAAGGGATATGTTAATACTGAATTCCTCCTAGAAATACATGAACATTAACTACGCAAGATGAAATGCCAAAGTCTTCTAGGTCTACACAGGATGAAAAGCAGGACTAGAAGCTGCAAGGCAATAAAAAGAAGGTATAAATATTGGTAGATTACACTTCCCAAAGTTCACAGTTTTCCTAAATTATCACTATTATTTCAACTGTTACTATTTCACTGGTTCTGCTGTTACTGCAGCATCTGATGTAGAATAGGTACCATGATCTTCAGAGACATGTTTAGCCTATTCCCACTTGTCTTTTCTCAGCTCCCCTCCAGAATCAAGGTAATTTTGAGGGTAGTGACTATATACTGATCTATTTTCACTACTTCCTTCCTAAGCCCTTCAGTGTTAGATTATAAAAAATTAGCTGCAGATAACAATCAGATAAGTTATAGAAACACAACATTGTATTTATTACTCTAATTATGAAAACATGAAGTTGTATTTATTACACTAATTACATTGTTTTCATGACTTAAGTGGCCATTAGAATTAAAAGTCATGTTGTACTTATGGGAGAAAACTGCTGATATTAGTCAAACAGCAAAAGGATGATCTCATAAAATGGGTTAAATTACCATCCTTAACTTTGAATTAGCTTTATTCTTCATTGCTCTGATGTTTCTGCATGCAGATGTTTTTACATTTACCTATAGCAGGAGTGCGTATTCTACTTGTTTTGCCATTATGAGCTTAATATGTACTATATATTAAAATGTTCAGTATATTCATTCATAATATCACTAGTGTTTTCCTCCATTTTAATTTTGCTAACATCACATAATTAGTTTCTAGTCCAGAGATCAGAGGCATCATATTCCGTCTTGGACAAATTATCCAAAACAAAATAACCAAGAGGGAGAAGCAGACTCCAAGAGCTGCAAATGCTTTTGTCATGAAGCTTGCGCTTATCTATTTTTTGTCACATCATTTTGTCTAGCTTTTCTGAAGTAAAATTCTTTGCAAAAGCTAATGAATGTGTTTGCCATTATTAATATAAACCAGCTGACTTTATTTACCAAGACAAATCAATGTTGATCTCTGCTTCAGGACTGAAGAGGGAGCTATTGACTAAGAATGGCTTGAATGCATCAACGACAATAAAGATATTTTCAGAAACCTTTTTAGCTGTTAACACAGTCTGTGATGTTACGGATATGCAATGAAACACTTAATGATCCTGTAGTTCTATTAAATGTAGGACTGACATTCATTGAGTCAGACACCTTTTTTGTAATGATTCTTGGTAAAGCCATGTTCAAACAGGTCAAAATATAGTTTTATTTTATAACTGGTTTAAGCTATTCAGTCCTGTTCAGCACAGGTAATGACTAATGTAATTTGTGCAAAACCTTCAGTAAAATAAAAGTGCTTTCTAAACTTTAAGGCATATTTAAACCACATACTTTGAGAAGATAATATTCCTCTTAGCATTCACTAAGCAACAACAAATCTTAAAACAGTTGTTTGTTGCACTTCAGACAGGTTTTGATATGCAATGTGAGAAGATCTGGTTGTTGCCACTTTAGTGATTCATCTGTATCTGTAGCATCTGTGAAGTGTTTTCATTATGGCATATCATCAGGCAAGGGTTATTTGAGAGATAATTTTACATGCTGCAGAGCAGTGAGAGCAGTCAGATGCAGTAGCAGTAAACACCAGGCAGGTATGGAACTGCTGGTATCACTGCACAGGACTGCTCCCGAAATAGTTTTCCCTCCTTTTCTCCTAAATTCCATATTCTAGGTGAAACTGTAACTCATTTCATTTGCCAGTTTAATAGAAGATCTTTCTAACAGGATTGCTGTCATATCTTATCACTGATACCCACAACACTTACCAGACATTTTCATTGTTAGCACTTTTTAAACTGCTCATATGAAAACTTTCACCTAAATTGTGGTGTTTCTTCCTTCCACCATTTCAGAAATATGTTGTAAAACAAGTAAAGATTGTGCATGCATTGTGGACAAGCACTAGTTATAGTTTGGATCAATACTTTCAGAGAGGAAAGCAACTATCTTTGGACTCTGACTGAAGTGTAAGAAATGATCACACATGTCATGCAATTCACTGGTCTTAATTTTCCATTATGGATTCCTCCTGCTGAACACTTGCAATTAAGTATGTCCCTTTTGTCTACTGTAGACCTCCTTTAGGGATTTGGGCTTGTGCACACATGGTCCATTAGCAGCATGTTCTCAGAAAGCAGAAGAGAGTGGAGACAGAAGGGAAGTGAACTAATATTAATTGGTTGTGGCAGCAAAGGACAAGGAGTGTGGGACTAAACCAGGGACATCCTTCACTGCAACTGGGCATAGTACAAGAAAACACACCTGGGTAGTGCCGCCCCAGCAGATAAAGCAAGAGCAGATGAAGGAAATGTGCCCACCTTTAAACAACTAGTTCAGGAAACAGCTGTGCTTTTAATAGTTTGCTTTAAGCAACAAGTAGTCATTCAAAGGGAGAGCACACAGGGAAGGCGAGTGGTTTATGGGACCATACCTTTGCAATGGTTAATGACAAAGCATTTCTTATTATTCTTATTCATAGAAATGGATATGAAAACTAGAAAAACTTACAGAGGTTGCCCCTAAAAGGAATTTCTTTATAGCAGGGTGGGGTTATGAATATTAATAAAAATGTTGGAGGCCAATTGATTTCTGTTGCCAGTGAATCAGATAAAGTTATTTTGTCCTTATCATATTACATTCCTAAATTCCATGCTTATTACAAGAATAAAGATACTGTGAAATTCACAGCTAGGTACATAACTTGAAAAAATGCTATGCTGTTGGTTTAAGACATAAAGGACTCAAAAAGGATTGTCTGGCCACCAGAGGGAGTTCATATTGTTCCACAAACACACTGACACTGCTGAGAGTGCTTCGGAAAAACTATTACATTTAAAATTAATTACAGGAATAAATAATTAAAAAAAATAAATCAAAGGGTGGAAAGTTCCCCCTTCCTCATATCAGGAAATGACATTTCAGAATTAAAAAAAAAAATAAAAGGAAAATCAGATAAAAAATTGCCCTTTCAGTTCTGGAGCTGTGATTATGAACTTCCCTACCAATTTAATGGGAACATTTCTTTCTATATAAAACATGCATTTATCTGCAATGCATTGCAAGTTAGGATGTGACCACAATGTAGTTTGCCACTCATCATTCCAGGCCTCTTTCTGGTGGTATAAACATAACGGTTTCAATATAGAATATTTTCCTTCTGGAAAAAGCTTCTGGATTTATCCTTTGGGGTTGGTCTCTGTCAGCCTTTAAAGCACTTTATTTATGTAGGATTAACAATAGATTCAAAGTTAGACCCTTTGAACACGTATTCATGTTCATGTATTTCACACGACTGAAGACCAAACATTGGAAGGTGGAAGCAAGGGGCATGAAGAAGCAGAAAGCTGTGTGGGGAACATTGGGTAGGGGTTAATTCCTGATTCCCCTACAGCAACAGCCAAATCTACCTTCTTTCAGTGAATGCAGGAGTGATGTGCTAACCTGTCTTTAACAGAGGACAAAGAAGAATAAAGGAACATAGCTCTGTTAGAAAATGATGCCTTGAAGAGTAAGTAACCCAGATGATTCAAACTAAAAACTAATCAAAAATCTTTACACACAGCATACTGTCATATATGTGTAATATATTTAACTGAAAAGCTATTTCAGAAATGGTTTAAAAGAATTAAGAACGATCACTAGTATGGACAACTCAATACAGCTTAGTGGGTATATTTATATCAGATAATTTCTTTATATACAGAAAGTACAGGCCTTCTGAAAACTTACAGTTCAGTAGTAAAGAAACTAGAATCAAGATATGTGAATTACCCGGAGTTTCAGGTTTCAAGTCTGGTTTTGAGCTCCCCCTCCAAGTGTTAATGATCCTAAACCACCAATAAGAAGTCATTTCATCTTCTAAAACTTCTTAGAGTTTGCAATTCAGTGTTAGAGTGGAAAATAATTATGGAAAATAAATAAATAAGTTATTTATTATACTAAGAAGATAGATGCATTTCTACAGTCACAAAAGGTAGAACAAAAGGAGTACTATGATTCAAGATGGAATTTAAGATGTTATCGATAGTTTCTCCATTTCTAAGCAAGTACAATTACCAACATTTTTTTCTTTAAGTAGACTCATGATGACTTTGTAAGTATAGATCCACATGAAAGTTAATTTTAAACCCAACCATTATATTTTGCAACAATTATCTATTTCCATAATCAGTTTTATTTAGAATCAAATTAAAATAGTGATAAATTTCTGAATGTTCATTTATTCCATTTTACCCATTTTCTGTCATGTATCTGCAGGAACATTTTCCTTTAGCATTACAGTTTTAGGTCTGGGAGTTTACTGTTTCATTTTAGATTGCAATCATTTTACAGACCATCTCTGATATCTGGTCAACTCTCAGCTCTGCAAACATTGACACAGACTGTATTTTCTTAAGAGAAATGATGGAGAGCATGAAATCCTTATGAAACCATTTTCAAGTCTTCACAAGAAAATGTTTCTATTCCCTGAGTTTAACCTATTCTACTGCTCAGGAAAATGTTTTTTAAAAACCCCATAGTACAGATCCTATCCTTGCTCTTGTCCCTGCAGCACTGCTAGCAGAGTCAGCTTGGTGCAGAATAACCCATGGTGTCAGTGACTGCCTCTTACAGACTCATGACCCAGAGGGTTCCTTCATGCTTTTTATTTCTCCCTTCTAGCCACATAACTCCTGAAATGTTAGACCTGGAATATAACTCACAATTACAACACTGTCAGTGCTCAGAGTTTGGGGCTGCACAATTTCAAACTTTCTATTTGACAGTGAAATACTGTAAGTCTTGAAAAATCATAGATTAGAGCTACCTGAAGCTTTCCAGAGATTTGAAATGATAGCAGAGAAGGCTGAGGTGGTGGGTGAAATGTCAGTGCTGTGAATGCCACTCCAAACTTGGAGGAGCACCCCTCCTATGGGAGAGGCTGAGACAGCTGGGCTGTTCAGCCTGGTAAGGGTTCTGAGGAATCTTAGAGTAGCCTCCAGTGCCTAAAGGGGCTGATAAGAAAGCTGGAGAGGGGCTTTGTACAAGGGTATGTAGGGATCAGACAAGAAGGAATGGCTTTAAGATGAAAGAGAATTGATTTAGATTAGATCTAAAGAAAACATTCATTATGAGGGTGGTGAGACGCTGGCACAGGGTGCCCAGAGAGGCTGTGGCTGCCTCATCCCTGGTAGAGTTCAAGGCCAGGCTGGACAGGGCTTTGAGTAACCTGGTCAGGTGGAAGGTGCCCTGCAGGCAGGGGGCTTAAAACTAGATGGTCATTAAGGTCCTTTCCTACCTAAACCATTTTATGATAACACATTAGAATACTAATTATCTGTAGCTACAAATATACCCTGTGATGTCCCTAACATCACTGTGTTACACATGGGTGCCCACTTGCCACTTTACTGAAAATACATGTTTCCTTAGTCCCAAAGTCTATGTTTTTAATAGAAATTTTTACAGATTGTGTTTTGATAAGGAATTTCTAACAATTTCTTAGTGTCAGCCCTAAATGCCTTATGCCTAACAGTAGCCTTTCTTTCCAGTCTTATTCAAAATATGTCATGCTGAACTATCAAAATACATTAGGAAAGAATATGTGTAGCAATAGGTCATAGTCATGCCTCATTGTTTGAAACTTGAACCATAATTGTGACCATGAAACAGTAACATACCACTGTGGTATTGCATGGCACAAATACTGACTACATGAAAAGAGCAAAAAAATCGACGCAAGCAATGACTCATTTCTAAATTGTCAGCTCAGTTCAGAAATCACGCATTAGTTCTTCTACAGCAGAGCATCATGAACTATTAGTAAGACTGTTTTAGATAAGTTTACCAGGCTTCAAGAAAGCTTCTATGGTATAACTGCTCTGTAAAAAGCGCACCATTTTTTCCATTTTCCCCTAGTATTCCAAGACTATTTGAATTATGCCTCCTTCTTCATTCATTGTGCCTCTTTGCCTTGCTGACATATTTTGAAGACATCAAAGCCAGTTCTAAGGAGCAAAAGGGAGGCTGGCTTTGCACTGTTATAAAACCCAGAACTTGTATCAGAGTAATCTTGGAGAGTCAGCCCAACGCCTGCAGTAACATTCATCCCTCCACACCACTAACACAAAGGTGTATGTGCAAAAGCAATTTTGTTGAATGAATGAATAGCAGCTTCAATCATGGTCACATGGGAAGAGTGTCAAGGTACTGCTTTTTATAATGTTTTAACGAGGTGGAATTTAAAGTGGAACAGCACATCAATGTGAAAATATTTGTGCCAGGAGCATTTCACTGAACTGCAGCTAATTACACATTACAGTAGACAGATATATGCGAAGGAGCTGCTAAGCTGAAAGTTGCCTTGGCAATTTTTCCTGTTTCCAATGAAAACTTGATCACTCTTCTGATACAGAATAACACGCAGAGTAGGAATAGAAATCAGGAAGATGTGAAGAACCTGCACCATGCATAGACCATGCTTTGGTTGGTATCCACTGGACCTTCCAACATTGCAATAAACACTACGGAAAGATCTCTCGATCATCCTGTGACTGGACAGCATCCTCAAACACAGGCAAGATAAGTGCTCTGCGGTAACTGCAGCTAGCTGTCAGCATCAGTGCTAGCACTTGTGCACCCTAGAAAGAAACGGTCCCAGCTTCAGGACAAATTTTTCTTCAACTCCAATGATAAAAAGATCTAACATAAAATATTTAGGTTATAAAATATAAAAATATTTTTTATTTTATAAAACATTAATAATATATAATTTAAGCAGTTAATATTTGCAGGAGTTAATGCAGTTAAACTTTCCACATAGGAAAGCTGCCTTAAGATTTGGTCAGAGACAGGAAGAGCAATACAGGTCTCTTGCATATGGAAGAACATAAGGAAGTACAACCTCCCCTTTGTATACACTGACAGGACACTCTGTCAGTTGATCCTCCATGATGCGGGATACATCCCACAATCCTCTGCGCTAAAGGAGGGATACATTATTTTATCATAAATGTACTTTGTGTTTCTGTCCAACAAGGGAACAACCCAGCCCCTTTCGTTTTGCTGCTGCAGCCATCCTGTGCCCAGAGGTTGGGACTGCAGACAGGGGTCCCGGCATGAGCTGGGCATGGCGCTCCCTTTGCCCCCGCTGCTGTCGCCAGAAGTGGCCAGTGACTCGTGGTGGCTGCTGCCACCACGCTCCTGCTCCATATTCAGGTCATAGATCAAAGTTCAGGAGGTCAAGGATCAAAGGTCATAGGTAAAAAGTCCAGTGGCCAAAGATCAAAACATAAAGGTCAAAGCTCAAAGGTTGAAAAGTAACGGTAAAGGTCATAGTTAAAAGTTGGGGTTCATGGCTCAAAAGTCAAACTTTGGGTCACAGTAAAAGGACAACTGTTGGATTCAGGGGGTCAAAGGTTGCAGCTCATAGATCAACGTCCAGGGATCAAAGGTCATAGGGTAAAATGTTAACTGGCAAAATTAAAAGTTCAGAGATCAAACTTTAATGCCCAAAGGTCAAAGCTCAGAAATGCCATAGTTCAAATGGCAAAGGTCAGGGGTAAAATTATAGACCAGAGGCTAATGGTCAACGTTCCAGCGCAAACGGTCATAGATCAAAATCCAGAGGTCAACATGCAAAGGTCTTGGGTCAGAGTGCAAAGGTCAAACTACAGAGTAAAGGTTAAAGTGTAAACATCCTTCAAACCTTTGACCTTCAACTGCTGAACTTTGTCCTTTGACCATTAAACATTGACATTTGACCCCAAAACATCATCAAACGAACACCTGGACCAGAGGGGCCCCAGGCAATACCTGCAGGCAAGCTGGTTCATCAGCCGGTGTGCTCTGGAAGGCACGGTTCTCTTTCCAGTACCACAGGAAGTGCACGGTGGGCACAATTATAAGCTCTTGTGAGCCTGCTGAACCAGGAACCATCTCAAAGAGATCACACAAAGAACTGCACTGCTCAAGTAAGAGCCCATGTATGATTCTTCTAGGCTTTACATTGACATCAACTACTACATAGTTCACACTTCTATTCCTACAGGGGCTGTAAAACATGGCATCTTAAACAGGGGAAGTTTAGATTGGATGTATGGAGGAAGTTCTTTACTGTGAGGGTGGTGAGGCACTGGAATGGGTTGCCCAGGGAAGCTGTGAATGCTCCATCCCTGGCAGTGTTCAAGACCAGATTGGACAGAGCCTTGGGTGATATGGTTTAGTGTGAGGTGTCCCTGCCCATGGCAGGGGGTTGGAACTGGATGATCTTAAGGTCCTTTCCAACCCTAACTATTCTGTGATTATATGATCAAAGGTCTGCATGTAAACAAGAAAAACCCAACCCTCTGTACAGTTACATGCAGCAAAAGTAAAGGACAAACTGCCTGCTTCCCAAATACAAAGATAACTGAAATGTCTTATCTTGCAGTACGAATGGAGACATCTGCTCATCAGATGTTTGCATTTAAATTTTTGCTGATAAATACATGTTGAGTGAGTGCCTGCTACCAGATGCTATATTTTTTACCATTGTTGAACAATTTTTCTGTAAACAAGTGAAAAAGTATCATCTCTGGACTAAAAACAGCATTTTATTTTTCCCCAGGGAAATACTATTTCAGCAAAAGATACATTTCCAACTAAATAAAACTGCATATTTATGAGTTGATTTTCCTACATATCATTTCACCCAAGAAACAGGGAAAAAATAGGGACAAATAGTTTCTTTACTTTGGATACAGTGAATCAGTTTAGCTTCTTTCTGAAGTGTTATTACTTCTAAGATTTTATATTCTAAACCAAAAATAAGCACATAGGACTACATTTTTGTTCAATGCAGTATGAAATATTCTTGTTCAAATTTCTGATATTCTCAGGAGAAGAAACAGAGCTGATAAGCATTTTGGAGAGAAAGGAGGCCAAAATTACCCAAAGAACCATTTAGAGCAGAATAATACTCAAGCACCCTTTGATACAGAACAACACATCATCAATAAACAGATTATGCTTGCTCCCTATGGAAGGAACCATTTGGCTAAAAAAAGCCACACAGCCATCAAGAACCAGAATCATAGTCATAGAATAGTTAGGGTTGGAAAGGACCTTAAGATCAGTTCCAACCCTCCTACAATGGCCAGGGACACCTCACACTAAACCATTTCACCCAAGGCTCTGTCCAGCTTGGCCTTGAACACTGCCAGGGATGGAGCATTCACAACCTCCCTGGGCAACCCAGTACCTCACCACCATAACAGTAAAGAACTTCCTCCTTATATCCAATCTAAACTTCCCCTGTTTAAATTTTAGTCTATTTCCTCTTGTCCTATCACTACAGTCCCTAAAGAATAGTCCACCCCCAGCATCCTTATAGGCCCCCTTCAGATACTGGAAGGCTGCTATGAGGTCTCCACGCAGCCTTCTCTTTTCCAGGCTGAACAGCCCCAACTTTCTCAGCTCCTGTCCCCGATCATCCTCGTGGCCCTCCTCTGGACTTGTTCCAACAGTTCCATGTTCTTTTGATGTTGAGGACACCAGAAATGTAGAAGTTGATTATGGTGACTTGCTTTGGCAAAAAGGTTTCAATCACTGTGAAGAAAATCACCTAGGGAGAGCCCTATGTGCCATGTTCCAAGCCAGAGCGGATTTTTGTAGCTAAGTAGATCTAACTTACAAATAAATCTATTAAAGACAGAATTCGTATTGGAAACAGTAACAAGCTTATCAGCTATAAGTGAGCTAGTGGTCACAGCTGTTACAAAGTGATGACGTTAATTTAGAAAGAGGATATTGCCTCAGATCTAAAGAGTGATGAATAGTGTCTCTGTAATGCAGCATCTCCTTATGATGCCAGTGCTGGGCATATATTTAGCACTTTAGAGTGTTTTTTCTTGCTAGAAGATACAATTTCAACTAACCAAAGTTAATAAAATTATAATAATATTATTCCACTATACAACATGACAGCTGCATTTAATGCTTGTATATTACATTCTGTATCTGAGTGTTTCACACCCCAACATTAATATCCATTAGGCAGAAACCTTGCATTCAGACCCTGCAACTTTTTCTCCACATTCTTTTATGGTAAGCATGCTGCTTATCTCATCTGACATTCTTCCCCCACAGCCACCCTTTCTTCTCTGTGAACCAACAGTAAGAACAGTTGTTTGCATGTCATTTCCACCCAGCTTAGCTCCTCTATTAATTTCTGTAAATCTCCTTCCATGTAAGTCTAGGTCCATGTAAGTCTGAGAACTGCCATCCCTGGTAGAAAATACAGACCTAAATTTTTTCCTCAGTTGGCAATTCTTGAACTCTAAAATTCAAACAGATTTTGAGATTACTCTTTGGTATAACTGCCCCTCATCAGAAAAAGCATATGCAAGACCATGTGCCCCTTTCTGGGTGGGACTGAAAATCAGTTTCAATTTAGCTGGAAAATATCCAAGTTATTATCTATCCTCATTAAGGTTTATTTGAAAAATTCTCAACCATTTATAAAGCTTTTTTTTTTTTTACTTTAATATGCATATGTTTCCTTTCATCCATTTAAGAATGTGGCAAACAAGCTATGCTTCTCACTGATGAAGAACTGAACACTGGTTTGGAACATCAGTTATTTGAAATTCATAAATTACCTTTAGCATAACTCATTCTTCCCTTCCAACCTCTCACTCCTACCTCCCCTGTCAGTCAGAAAGTGGCAACCAGCCAGCAGTGTACTAAGTGACACTGTGCTCATTCATGTATTGGCCCATAAAAGTTTTCAGAGCTGACTTTTGTTAAGTCAAAATAGCTTCTCCCAATAAGATCTAACAGGATGTTAGACATGCAGATCAAGCTTCCTATTTAGTATAACTGCTAACTCTTTATTTAATAATTGACAATTTGAACACTAGTGTGTTCTCAAAGTATCTAATAAACTTGTTTCCTGATTCTATTGCATATGTTTAAAAGAACAATGATTCTTCACCTCTATGTCACACATAAAGGGGAACAGGAACAAGACAACGAACTGTGCCTTTCTCTATCACCAAAACAGTTATATCACTTATATGCCATTTGGATTCATTTCACATTAAGCAGACTATTAATTTTGAGACTCTTGCTCCCAGATCCATATCACATTTCAAATCCGGGTCCTCTGCCTAGAGCAGCCAGACACACAATGGCTCCAGTGCACCTCTTACTCCTTTCCTTCACCCATCTAGATAGTTTTGTCATTCAATTTTCCATGGCATAAATCCTGACAATAAGACGCACATACAGACTTGGCAGCAAAGCCCGTATCTAATCCTACATCAAACCATATTTGATCAGAAAAATCTTATACTAAGCCACAAATATCACTAACCTGGAGTTCTTGGCTAGAGGATCTCATAGTGCTTATTCCAGACAAACACTTTCCAGTTCCTGAAATTTGCTCTAGTTCAGACAATACAAAACATGTTCAGCTCCTACTGACTATCTACTTAAAAGAAGTAGCACACTTACTTGCATAGAACACAATTAAACCCAACGTTCCTAGTTCACTTTCCATATGCTAACTAGCAGTACACTGCTGCTGTGGAGACATCTTGTTATTTGTAGCCTCTGACACAGAACTAATCATTTCACCTACAGATGAAGCCACATCTTGGCTGGGAGCAGAACAATGCTCAGAAGACAAATCTCATATAAAACAGATCTAAAACAAAACAGCTGCAGCTGATCCAGACAAAATCCTTCAGAGTCCTTTTTACACGCACACTACAGCTTTTAACTTCAACATGTACCTTCATGGAAAAGCTTTCAGATCCATTTCTAAAGCAGACCTGGAATCATGACAGCAATCAAAACTGGACTACAATAAATTCATAATTTACAGACTGAATAACAACATGTGACATATTTGGCATCAGTCTATCTTTTCCTAACCTAACTTTTTCCCCAACGCACTCATAATCCCAATGCAGGGAAGAATTAACTTATTTCACGCTAACATAAAGCAGATTGTCTCAGTCAATGCTGCTTTGGGAAGTCTGTCTCAAAGTCCTGTGTTTATTTCCTTACACAGAAGGTTTTCTGAGGCACCATGCTTCTCCCACAAGCCTACAAAACAAAACCCAAAACCATACCCCTACCCAAACCAGAATAAGTACAACTAAGACACTATTTCTCTATCTGGTCCTCTGTTTATTCTGGTCAATTCATTAAATAGTTTTAAGTGATTTGTTCATGGCTGCTCCCAATGGGGTCAATCACAATAGCATTCCTAACCTTAACCCCTTCTACACAGAGAAGCTAGGAAAAAGATGCAGATATGTCAAGGCAAAGCTTGTAAACACACATACCTCCTTGTGTAATGTATTCTTGAAAATACTCATCACTTCCACTGCTAGAAAAGCTCCTATTATACAACCAAGAGTCTGACATCACATTTTGATTTGCTTTATGTTGCGGCCCTCTGGGCACTAATAGGGCTTAATTACCCTGACCAGACTCACCTGGGACCTCCACCACTGCATTACATCTCAGGTCTGGGTCCTTAGTCTTGGCTTGAGGGAGCACCCACCTGTGCCTGGTCATGGACCTTGTTGATCTAAACCTCAATGTCAAGGCTCTCATATCCTAACCTGAACTTCCTTTTGTTATTATAGACCTGATAGGTGATCACTGAACTGTGTCTGGCCCTTACTTGAATCTCTTCTATTCTGCCCCATAGCTATGGACCTGCTTAAGAATCAGTCTTTTGATTGCCTTGTACTGCTGCCCTGCATGTTTGCCATGGGGCTGAGCCATGATATCACAGATCTCAGCCTGCAGCTCCTGCTGCCTCAGGAGCAGCCAGCCCTCCCTGCTTCCTCACACTTCAGCTATAAATTTTCATTTGCTTTCAAGCTACCACAAATAAGAACAAACACAAACCTTGGAAGAGCTGTACAAAAAATACATGTCTAGATGCACATCTCCTTTTCAATGCCTCCACCTGCTGTGGCAGTGTAATATATGGCTCTCACTGACTTTGCTGTATCACCATGTACAAGTAAATGAATTCTCTGCTAGTCTTATGTCAATGTTTCTTAATGAGAGCTTTGTTTGAGTTTCTCTCTTCAAGTATGTGCAGAATAATGGAGAGACTGCAGTGAAATATGTCCCTTGTGCTCTTTGATGGAAATCATAAACTCTGACTACATAGCTCCAATGATTTACAGCACTTCCAAAATGCAAAGTAGAATTCATTCTGTGCAAGTCTGTTGCAGCTCTCATTTGTTTTTTCCTTTAAAATGCAATATATAGATTCATGTGCATTTTATATAAATGAAATATATACATAAGCATTTCATTTGGCCGTGAAATTATGCAAAAGGAAATGTTAATAATTTATCTATGGCATTCATACTAGCTTAACAAAAGCTCTATTCCCTTAAGTAGGAGAATTAATAATTTTGGATCTGAAAAGCAGATTGCTTTAAGTCCTTTAAAGGCTTTATTTCTTATAACATAATGAAAGTTTGTTCATCTAAACTAACCATGGACAAAAGCTAAGCTTCATGAATAATGTTTATGTTTTTTGACAAACATCTAATGAGCATACATAAATTAGTTTCCCCAAGTTACTGAGTAGGATCATGATTTGCAGTAGAGTAGACACAGAAAACTACTATAGAAGGATTCACATTATTACAACTGGACACTCTAGAACAGAAGATAGTCAAGAGAGATATTAGCAACTGAAAATTTAGGAGTTTTTCAATAATGTCAGCATACCCAAACTTCCCAAGTTCACATTTCATATAAGAATTGGTTCCTAGGTAGACTTTGTTGTGTAATTTATCTTGCAAAACAACCAGGACAGGTGTAAGCATCAGGTGTCTGTAACAGCATACCATCAAAAATCAAGTCTCTATAATGTGTTCTTCCATTTACTTATGCTTATTTATCCTGCTCTATCAAGCACACTCTGTGGAATTTACAGACAGTCAGGGCACCTCTCATCCCTAAATATTTTTTATTCTGATTTCACACTAGGTTCAAGAGGAAGGGAAATGAATAATTAAGAGGGGTAGGTGGAGAAGGCAAAGAGCATGTAGGGAAACAGAAGGAGGAAGAAATAAGATCACTAAATGAAACAAATTTGAAGACATGTCAACTCTGGATATCAAGGATAGGTTTCTGATTTTGGTAAGTCTGTGAGCAGGCTCTTACCAAATGTGCACTAATGTGCAGGTTTCATCAGAACACAGTCTTTTGCTGACATTTTAGTAGCTAAGACAACTAGGTATTATTTGGAAGTATTGTATGCATTCAGCAAGAAAAGGTCTTATATAGGATATGAATCAGAAACAGTGATGCTGAGAAACACTTTTATATCAATACATATAACATTAACAAACTGCTTTTCAGACTTAAATAATATTTAGGCAATAATAAAGTCCAAGTACACTACAAAATGGGAAGGCATGCAATGTCATGCTTGACTTCTAAATACACCATTTTACACTAAATAAGCAGTGTGAAGTCACACTTTACACAGTCACTTTAAGCCTATGTGCCATACCCAGACTCGAGTCTGTGTCTATAAATATGCAACTATGCAAGAAAAAAAAAAATCAGGTGTGAAAGTAATGGAAATTAAATAAAACAAATGAGATAAAATTGTATTCCTAATTTCTTCACTCTCAGTTTGTTATTGCAGTTGATAAAGTGTCTCTGCACTTATTTACCTAAAGCCCTAATAACATGGGTTTGAGACATTCGGTGCCTTAAATTTATTACATGTACATGCAGAGAAGATGAATCTTAATTGCCACCCTTTTCTAAGGGTATGGAAAACTTGGATAGTTATATTTTATTCCGTGCGTTCTTGGAAGCTTACATAAACCATATGTCCAATGTCATTAGGAGGATAGAAAACATCAAGAAACACATTGGTATTCAAACATAAAAATACAAATTCAAACATATACTTCCTCTAAAAAGGTGTTTATTAAGTGTAGAAGAGAGAGCTCAGTGGATTATCCTTTACTACAGAACAATTTTTCTCCCTATCCAAACACTTCTAAAGAAATCTTCCAAGCAGTTTATCACATCCCCTTACTAGTTACATTCTGCCATTAAGCAGATCTAACACAGTGTTTTCCTGAAAGCTATAGCTGTCAAAGACTGCACAGAAGCACCTTTACTTTTCCTTCCTATCTGACAATTTATATCTCAATTCAAAGTTTATGACACAAAGTCTGTCAACCTTCTTTTATTCTTGACATGTCATACAGTATTTTGTCTTCATGCATGGATCACCCAGTGACCTGCTTGTGCTGTGGCAATTGATACCTATCATACAAATAATAATAAATATGTAGAAAATAGGGGTTTCTGCTTTAAATTCAGCAAGTCAGTTCTTAGGATCAATGCTACTCTACTTGCTTGCTCTACATTTTATTTCTTTTTATAAATAAAATAAACTTTTACGCAGTTCACAATAATTTACACACATCTCCCCAAAATTATATGCCAGGACTTTTAAATATTAGATGCTATAAATATTCAGAGTATATTTTGTTTTATGTATGGTATTTTTGACTGTGTAACAGCAGGATGTGATAGAAAGTGACTTATGGCTCAGATATGATTCCTCTATTTGTATTTCTTCTTGGCTTTCCCCAAAAGAAACAGATCATTTATGTCTATTAACAAAGGGTGGATAGTACAGTCAACCAGATTTGAGCCTTCAGGCTTTTTAGAATTGTTTAGTTTTACAGTTGTAATGCAGACAGCTGCTTTTGTTGATCTGTTGAGAAACCACAGCAGCTGAAAAAAAATGAGACCCAGCACTGAAAATAAGATCCAATTTTGGTTATCATTTTACTAAATTAATGTTGCTTGTGGCATTTCTGTCTCTTCTACACTTTATAGATTTATGAAATCTTGTTTCTTATGGCAACCACAGCTGATGACTGTTGAATCATTATTCACACTTCAGTGGAATCCAATGGGGGTTTTAGTTTATTTTTAAATGGACCATAATTTACTTGATTTTATGCAGAACAACGTTTCAGACAGCATGGGGTAAATTTTCAAGGTGGTGAGTAGGAGGTGCAGTGCAAGCACAAATCCAGTTATTTATTAATAGGATTTGTCTGCATCCCTCTGTTTGTTGCTTTGAAAATGCATCACTGTGTCTCATTTACAGAGTAATCCTATTGGCAGCACCATTGACTCCAAACAGACCCAGTCATATGTATGGCTCCACTTATGGCACCATGATGTAAAAGCTCCTGAGCAGGATATGACCTTGGGATTAAAGTTCCAAGCAATTAGCAGATTCCCTGATTTGCTCTTTGCTCTGATCACCCTACTCTTATTGCTTTTTAACAGTGAATTTATCAGTATTAGTGGCAAAGAGGTGGCTAAAAAGCCCCCCTCTAGAGGATAGTTTTCTACTATTATTATACTAATCATGTTCTTACTTGTTTGTGTGAAACTATGTTAAATGCTACAGTAATACAAATATTTTCCGCAGTAGATCATCTAATCAAATGCCAAAGAAAACACTTCAAAACATACATATAGAACACACATAAACTGCACTTTTCTCCCACTGTCTGCATTTCCATTGACCACAACACCTCAGTAAGTTCTTTTTTTTTTTACCATATTCATCCCCATCAGCAGTTATTATAGATGCAGAACTGGAAGGAAATGTTTCTGATTTCCTGCTACTATGGACAGGACCACTTCCTTTGGAGGTAGACAGATGATGGTTTAGGATGAGGGATGGTTTAGATGAGGGAGGTAGGAATGCTTTTTGCAAGAAAGCATTCCTACCTCCCTAAAAAAAGTTGGGCAAGAATCTTAATGGAGGAAGAAAAGAGGTTCAGAAAGGTGATATTCACATGGGCAGAGAAAATGGGGTGCAGAGGAAACAGACACAAAAAGAAAAGGAAAACAACAAAAAAAAACCCCAAAGTTAAAAAAAATCCCACTTATGAAACAAAATATCACCTTTGGCATTTTCATGATTCCATGCTAATTCTTAAGCAGCATCAATGTTCTGGATGAGGTTAAGTAGTACGCTACCATGAAACAAGTGTCCCAGAAGTAATATGGGATTAGGTGCCTGGAAGTTCTTTTATTTTTGCTATTGATTAATTTTTGAACCAGTTAGGAATGGAAAAGTAAGGAAAACAAGAAGAGACTTTTAATGTTTTCTAATATAATCTTTACTCGCTTATCAGCTTAGCTAAACTCACTTTGCTATAGCAGCAATGGAAGTAGTGTTGCACAGAGGAATATACCATACCCTGAGAATCAAGACGGTCACTTTACCAGTTTTCATCAAATAATTTTGGATATATTTGCATAAAAGTGTTCATACACCTACAAAGTAGAGTCCTGAAGATCTGTGTGTGCTAATGTGAAGGACCTGACATCTTGTCTATAAACACTAATTACTTCTTTTTTTTTCCTCTTTCAACAATGTGATATTATTTTTCCTAAGACCACCACTGTCCTTAAATCAAGATGATAGTTCTGTAAATCAGAGCTATCTGTGGTGTGGTCTGTGAGAGGGAACCATGCAGTAATATTTATTTTTGGCTAGCTCTGAATTCTTCACATTCAGAGTAAATGACCTTTCTTCTGTCTTTCCTATCTTTTCATAGAATTAAATATTATAGAAGAGCAAGTACTTTCCTCCTCAAAAGCCATAGAAAAGAATGAATTTATATTAAACTAAGATTCCCAGACCTATGTGTTCTGATGTTTTGATTCCAACCAGTAGGGCATTGAGAGTTTTTCTAATTAAATATATATATATATATATATATATATATATATATATATCTTTTCAGTGTTTAGTTGTGATTCTGCTCATCTTGCTGCATTTTTGAAAAAGGGAAATCATATCAGACCTTGGTGCCTTACTGCCAAAAAATAAAAAAAATCAGATTTAAATCAAGCTAATGACTCATTCTCATTTCATGCATTTTCTTCCATTACTCTTGGTCCATTGGTTCATCCATTTTTAAAAGGTTTAATTTCCTGTTGGATCATTGACTGAATTTGTAACAGGTTGTCTTTCCATTGTGAGCTTATGAGGCAAATAGCATTATGTTTGCAAGCACAGATGAGTGTGTTCATTAAAGACAAGAGTTTTTTGTTGAATATTTGCTAGTAAATCATTTTTACATATAAGTAAAATAAAATAACTATTACTTTGCATGTTGAAGTTATATCAAAGTTTTTCATAACACCTCTCCTCCCTCCTGATACATGTTGACCTTGTGGTACCACAGTATTTCCAAAGGAGCATGCAATACAGAAAGTAAGGCTAATTTGATATGTAAAGGCCTGGAAGTGTTTCTTGTAATGTATCCTGCCTCATACTACTTTTTAGTGACTAATTTAAGACTGATACCACAGCGTGAACTGAGCCTTCAAGGGAAATTGGTATGAATTTCTCTTTCAATTCTATGTTGTCACAGACCCTCCCTCTCTTTCATCTCAAGTTGAATAATGTACCTCAGAGATGATGTTATAGCTAAGCTTTTTTTTGGTTTGAAACACAGTATAAAACTTTCAATATTCTGGGGGGCAAGGTCTGATTTTCAAGGCCACTGAAATAAGAGTCAGAAGAGATTATGAGACATTCTTTATAATGCCTATTGATAGTAGAGTATCAAGTAACTCAGAAAGCAACATGGCAGCTGAAGAAAAGGTAAGGAAGAATAGCTCTGGTCTGCAGATATAATCTGAACCATGATTCTTACTTATGGAAAATAAGGCCAGAGCTTCTGCTGAGGATATGTGAAGACTTACTAACTGCATTTTAAAAGCAAGTCTAAGCCTGCAATGGACTTCCATTTCTCTGCATGGACTGGTACAAGCTAAGCAGGATTCATATAAAGTATCTACACCACATCTTGCAAAGCTCGCTGTGGAGCTCTTACTACAATGGCATATTCTACCTGTTTTATAGTGACTCACTTGAGACAACAAATTGGAAATGATCTAAAGGACTCTTTACTAAAAGCACAAAGATATGATGGAACGTCCTTTGCTAAAAGGAGACAAGGGCTTCTAGTTAGAAAAAGGACATTTTCATGGCAGTTTTTCTAGGTGCTGAATTTTGAAAAGAGAGCAATCATGAGAAGGTGAGGTAGGCACGTCAGAGTTGTAAATGCGTATTACTGGTTCACTACTTTTGGAAGGCAGCGGGAGCTACTTTCACAAGAGCATTAAGAGAAAACTCACAAGAGAGTTAAGAATCACACATTATACCCCAATAAAGGGATATATAGAAATATATAAACTAGGTTAACACAGCACCAGTATCTGTGGGGTTTGTACACATTAAAATGTCTAGCTCTTTTAGGCAGCTCACAGTCTCTTCTTGGCCAATGTAACGCTGGAATGCAGGAAATCCAGATGACACAATCTGTAATGTTTCAGATCATCATCTAATGCAAGAATATACACACAAAAAGATTTATAAGATACCTCTTTCTTCAACAATAATCAGAAACATGATTTTGGTAATAACAGCAATCACAGAATTGCAGCACGTGTCAGACACTGTTTTTTGGCTTTGAGAAGAATGAGGTAAATGACATGTGGATGCTTAATAACATCTCACAGAAGTCACATTCACAGTCAGATTCAGCAGATTAACACTTTCACAAGTAACTGCTCCCAGTGGGATCACCTCCTTCTGATGACTGAGAAAGCACTTCAGTCTGTGACAAGGAGGAGGAAAATGAAGAACAGAAAAGTTTGTATCACAGAGTTTTCAACATCAAGGTCCATTGAACTTTATCTGTCAGTGTCATGGAAAAGATGCAATCCCTGCAGAAGTGGAAGATTTACATAAGAAGCACACAAACAAATCCTGCCACCATTTGGCTCTTTGGGATAAACTCTTGGAAACCTATGGATTTGAAGCTCACAAGCACATCTTCTGCAAGAGCTCAGATATGACTATTTCACACAGCTCTTATGCTGTTCAGAAGGATGAAGCAGCTGAGGCTGCTGAACATTCAGAATCCTTATCTGGCAGAAAACAAGCCAACTAAAAGCTGCTGCTGCTGACATTAACAGGTTGACCTGAAAGCCACCTGCAGACCCTGCCAATTCCATAACACTGACAGAATAACGCTGTCATTTCTCACAGCCTGTCCTGAGCTCCCTTCCTGGTAGCCCAGTAAGTGTCCTCTGGCTCCAGCAGTATGAAGGTTTAGGATTTTGCAAAAGGAGATTGTGTACCTCAACAGCATTCAGAATATGCCAGGCACCACTGCCTGCATCTAATCCCCTGAGCAAAGGCCTCTGCCTTCCACACCAGAACAATCTAACAGGAATGTCTGCACTGACAACTGCCCTTATTTTAAGGCCAAACTGAATCATATAAAATGATAATAATTGTTTGTAATTCAGGTACAAAAAGTAAGAAGAGGTTTTATTGTTGGATCACATTATCATAGTGGGATTTAAAATGAAGAAGACAGCCAAGATTACAGGCAGGCTGTATTTCTTTCCTCAATGGCTAAAATCACAAGCATCAGAACTGCAAGCACTAAAAAAGATTCATATTTATGCATGTATTTGCATAATATTTTCCATACTCTTATTCTTGATAGGATAAGCTCTCTTGAAATCTGAATTATTTTCCATGGCAATTGGGAAAAGAAAGGGAATTCATTACGAAGACTCTTACAATTTTTTTTTTAATTTAACATTGGATCAAATATCTATTCATTTAACTGAACAGTGACTGCAAAATGGCGATAAAGACATTTGTTTAAAGTCTAATATCCCTACAGTATAAGGATCTTGACTCCATGCTCTTTATTAGCTAACACTGAGCAATTGCAGAGAAAAGATACTTTGAGCAAAAGTAGGGTAAAACATAGAACAAATTCTTAAAAAACATACTTTTAACATATAACTATATCTTTTACACTGGGGATAAAAAAAAAGTGACAGGTACTCCCTGTATTAATCACAAATCCTTAAGGCTACTCAGAGTTATGTGCACAAAAGGCAAAAATCATATGAGTGCGAGTGATGTATATGAAAAATGAAAGTACAGAGATTAATAATTTTTTAAAAACTGACAATATTTTAAGGATTTTGATAATTTAACATACTAATGTCAAAGTCCAGCTACAAATACATTATTTTGATGTAAAATCCCTTCTGCTCTAGAATTATAAATTATCTGCTTTCTCTCATAAGTAATGTTTGGCTTTCAAAGAGCTGGAATCAGCATTCGCATGGGGTCTTCCTTCTTGCTTCTAAAGTATTAGTTTAAAATCTGAGGAGTATTAAAAATGCTTTTGCCACCAATGGGTTCTTTTATCATGTTACAAGCACAAAAGCTGATTTAAGAATTGCTTCGATTGTTCTTTTGCACCCTATGTGAGACTTCTTTTAGGGTTTGTATGGGTTTGACCTACATCCACCATAACTTCCTTGAAATAGGAATTTCGTATATGCAACTATAATGAGTGTCTCGACAAAGATCTGGGGGTTTATCCAACTTCAGTCAGTGAATATATGGTAAATTTACTGCTTTTTAAGAAAATATTAAGGCTTGCTCTGTTGTCACTACGCACACTATGTTGAATTTTGTTGTTATATACAATTAACATCAGCCTCTATCCTTATTTGAATCTTCAAAGCATGAGCTGTATGATGTTCAAAAAGTTAGTTAACATTTGCTATATACATGCACTGCAATTAGAGTAACTTACATATTTACCTGTTATGTTCCAGAGAGGGTTGTCGGTGGGGTATGAGCTCAATCAAGGAGAACCAGGACCACCTACAGCCTCCTTCCATCAGCTGCCATATGATTGAGACCTGCGAAGCACAAGGATCGCCATCAAACACCAACAGTGTTTCACCCTCTCTTTTCTATCAATTATGCATTTCCTCCCTCTCCCTCAGGCTGATCCCCTGCCTACCCTGTGTTCAGCCACCTTTGGGAAGCTTTTCCCACCCACTGCAGTTTACCTGACAAGTGTGGGATTCCTCAGGCCTGGAATGAGGATCTCCACAGCTCTCTCCTGGCTCCTAATACACCAGGGCAAACCACATACACTTACAGCACCTAGACACTACACAGTGATAAGCTGTATTTTAAACATTGCAAACGCTAATATTGTTCCAGCTGTTGGTGGTGGCTCTGTTTAGAGGATAACCTCAACACAAGGCTGAGCTCCATCCTTGTGTTGTGCCCAGGTTAAAACCACAAACCCTCTAAGTACCTTTTCTTTTTTGTTGTGGTGTCCCCAAAACCAGGACATTTTTCTCGGCTGATGATGAAGCTATCATTCATTTATCTCATCCTTTTTCCCAGGTGGCATTGCTCTTCAGGGTTTATACTAAATCCTTCTCCACACTAATAGTTATAGTTGAGAAACATAGGTTCCCACAGCTGGTGAAATTCACTTTTCTTTAGGAGCTGTATAAGCTTTATGTGTCAAGTCCCACTATACCTACATTCTGAGGACTTTAAACAGATTGAAGACAGGGAATATTTCTTGCACTTCTTTACATAGGCTTGAATTTAACCTTAGGTGGATACTTAATCTTTTTTACCCTTCTTTTCAGAACTCTGAGAGTTCCTAAACTAGGAGTTCTGTAGACAGAGCAGATGGTGCTGTCTTTGCCATCAAGGACAAAAAAAAAAAATTGCAGTCACATCTGAGCTCTTTAAGTTAAATGAAATGTGTGGGGCCTCCCTTTACAATAGCACACCAGAACTGCTCACTGACTAACTGTCGGATATGCACTTGGGTTTGAATTCTGATGATAATGAAGAATTATAGCGCTTACTCTTGCAGCTCACTGGAAGTAAAAAAACCCTCAGAACATATTAGAGAAAAAACATTATTTCACCTTAAGTACAACGCAGGGGAAGACAGGTGCAAAAAAGATTTCAGAAAGGGAAGGAAAGGCATGAAATTCTTCATTTGCAGACAAGTTAAAACAGGTGTGCAAAAAACATGGTAATCTAAAAATAAAAGGAAACACACGCTAAAAATGGATTAAACAAACATAACTCAGTTGATTTACCTGCATGTATAAAGGGGTGCCTGTGAGGCTATACTGAGAGTAATATGGGTATCAGGGCTCTTGGAGTATTAGACTGCTGCAAAGAAGTTATGTGGTAGCTGTCTTTTTGGTTTCCAGAACACAAAGACCGGGGCTTTTAACAGTAGATCTCTATCTAAAGTTCTACGCAGTTTTGGCACAAAGGATTGTATTTAAACCTAACTGGTATTCATAAACTTGGCCCAAATACTGTTATATTGAATAAGAACTGCCGAATTTTCCATTATCCAACATTCATGTTAGTGGAGATTTAAAGGAATGGATATCTTAATAGATAACTCACTCTGAGTTAATATATCTTTAGGCAGTATTAAACTCCTTATGATTCAGTGTATGCACTTGTCTCATTGATTTGCTCTTACTATGCCCCAGTGGAAAGCATACATCTTTGGGGGGAAAAATACAGAGCTGTATGCTTATGTAAAGAGAGGAAAAATATTTACTTCAAGATCTTAAAATACATCATCTGTTTGAAAAATAAAACAATATAAATATAAATAAGCATTCAAAAACTACAGGGATTTTTTTTCAGATATAAGATTGTGTAAAAAGTTTTGTAATTGCCCAGCTGCAAAAATTACTGACAAGTTACATGAGGCAGATCTTTCAGAATTGATAAGATTTTAATGAGAAATCAGATTTAAGCACACTATGCCATTATGTGCCTCAATTCGAAACATTTAATGTGGATTTTGAGCTTTGGAAAAATAGTAGAAATTGGAGGAATGTCCTGGAAAAATTAAACTTAAACCCAACTCTGGATATTTTTAGGATTCATTCACCTCATCCTCAGAAAAGGACTACTTGAGCAATTTTCATTCCTTTGTTATTGAATCACAAAACACTAATAATAGCATAGAAACAAAGCTCTACAATCCAAATTTTAAATAAATCAAAGAACTTACAGACTTTTAACTAACAGTGAAGTAAAAGAAATTTGAAAATATTTACCAGATTTTCCAGGTGAAGTTCAAAAACTTCATGGGATTTCTCATGATAATAAATTATGCTCCTAATGAAGTAATTCAAATTTTTGCTGCTTGTGTCAGGGAGTGCAGGATACAACTCCAGCGATGGAAAAGTTAATCAATGAAGATGAATGTTCTAACAAAAACAAGTTAAAAGTATATAGGAAGCACTTCAGTATGTTTCAGTGATAACTATTTTACCCCAGTGGCCTGTGGCATTACAGAAGGAGGCTCAGTTTCATTCCAGCAATTAAGAAAAGAAGATAATGTAGGATATAATTCTTTTTGTAAATGTGTCTCTGTACACATCTGCTCAAAGGCTTAGAAAGCTTTCAAGTAGCACAAAGTATGTCGATGCTGTCTGATATGTTTCTTAAATTTCAAAGGAAGAATAATATCTGCTTTCATGAGGTAAGAGCAAGTGCTTTTTTCTTTTTTTTTTACCCTGAGTCTTGTTGAAATCATAGGAAAAGGGGAAGCACTTTTTGAAGTATGTGTCATCTTGAAGAGAAGTTTGCTTAGTTTTCCTTCTTGTTTGGAGAGCCTATTGAATCACATTGTCAGCAGTGTCTGAGCTGGGCATTGAGAGATGAGATACAAATTTAGAAAAGGAAGAATTCCTGCTCTAATCCTTGCAAATTGTTAGTGGTAGAATGAAAAGTGTGCAGCACAGCTCAAATGAAAGCCTAGAAGAATGAACAAGAGCACTGAGCATAATAAATCAAAAGTCTTTATTCAGAAGTCAAGAATGAGAATATCTTTCAGCCTAAAACTTTCATAACATTTTATCTAAAGGATTTTTTTGTAAGATTAAATACTGATGCACTATTTTACAAATGCTACCTGATCAAATTAGCTCACATTGTAATCTTTTAAAAGTTTTGTTTCCTATATTATCATAAACCATTCAGTATGATCCATATTATGTACTATAAATTAGAAGATATTCTGTTCCTTTCAGAAACTCAAAGACAGGGTCAAGAGTTTCCCAGGCGAGCAATAATTCTGTTGTTTTGTCTAATACCAACCAAACATGACAGAGCTGCTGATGGTTTTCCTTTGCATAATTCCCGAGACCTGCATAATTTCCCCAAAATTATTTTTTGCTGGGGACAAATAACTCTGGTTATTGGTCAGGTGAGTGAAGGTGGGAGCAGGAATCTAAGTTTGTGACAGGCAATTGAGAAAAAAACCATCTATTGTCAGTAGGTTTACATTCTCTCTACAGAAGTGTCTGCATCAATTTGAAAACTAGTAAGCAATTGTAACATTTTAATGGCTTAGAGGAAAGATAGATTTTTTTCAGGATAACATTTATGCCAGACTTAAAATCATCAGTGGAGAAGACTGCCAGAGACTTTGGGCCCATACATTTTCACCCTCTGGTAAAGACCATGTCTGATTCCTGTGAAGTCAGCATCTGCCAAACTACACAAGAAACTCCACAGTTATAAATAATCCCACTGAGATTCTTGACATGCGTACAGTTCCTTATAGTTGTGCAGTACCCATGACAGGAGGACTGTGGTTTTGATTAAGGCTGCTGATGCTGCTGTAATACAAAACTGAAATACAACTGTATGCACTTTTTGTGCATGTATTCACAAATGACAGGTTATCACGTAGAACTTTCCAAGACATTAGAGCTCTATGAATATCTTACAAATTTACAATATTAAGTCAGCTTCCTGAAATTTGGTAACCAACCTTCTTTCCTTCAGCTCTGATTTCGATTTTGTTTTTTTTGGTGGGTTTGGTGGGCTTGGAGGGGTTTTTGTTTGTAATGCAAAATTTTGATTTTGAAATTCAATTTTAAAATAAGAGTTATGTCCAAATATTATTTCAATTGAAAACTGTATCTCTGTGATTAAATATTCTAACCATACTAAAACCCCCCACCCTTCAGTTCTGCATCAGATTTATATTTGCTTTCAATCTACCTCTTTGCTTAGAGTGTGAGCCCTTCAGCTGTTCACCAACAGTCAGATTCCTCAGCATCAGTTTAGCCCTTGGATGTTTCACAGTATCAGCTGAGTTTCTGCTTTCAGCCTCCTCCTTAAAAGACACAGAAAGGCTTCAGGTCCCAAATGACAAGAGTTCCTTGAGGTCCAAGGAGGCCTTGCAGTATCTGCAGAAGTTCTTCTTCTTTGACTTTTCCTTATAGGTGGGGAGCTTGCCTGGAGGACAGGGGCTGCAGCGGCTCTTTCATCTGAATTTCACAGCCAGAAATGGCAGGAAAGAACAGAGCTATGCAAGGCACAAGGTCCCTAAGAGCTTATTGATTCTACCTCTTCCTAAAGAGCTTCCTGAGTCTGAGTGTCTTCCATACCACCCAACAGTGATCTGTGCCTGTTTTCACCTTCCCTCTTTGCTAAATTTGAGGACAGCAGATGGGCTATGTTTATTTTAGGGATAACCTCATCTGCTGTTTATACTGGGGGAAGAAAAAAAGTGCTCACTGATGACTTCCTCCTGACACCTCCAGCTGAGGCTGACATTTGTTTTCTAGCTGTTATTGGTTTCTAATTATGCCTGGATATTCAGAGGATCAGCTAATTTGCTCCATAATTTTTGGAGGTAATTTTTAATTCCCTTTCCTCCCTTTTAAACTCTAGGCTAATTTCATGGAATTATTAAATATGCAAATATGGTGGGACTAAACACTTTGGGACTCCCTGGTGATTCAGCTCAGGCACCTCTGTAGACCTGCTCCCCATGCATCACAAGTACAGACTACCAAGCATGCAGGGAGTTAGGTGACATGATCAGGAAACACAAGGAGCTTTTACTTTGTGTTGTCTCACTCACTGCAGTGAATATCAGCATGGGCTCATTCATACTGGTGGGCAAAGGCAGGTCAGTGTGGAACCTTGAGCAGAAGGCAGACGTTGTAAACTGGAACATGTGGAGAAATGGAGGCTCTTTAGAACTAATGAGATCGTGTGAAACACTGATATTACCAGCATGGAAGGAATAGGGGTACAATGCTCCAAGCTATTTTATTTTCCTTTGCATTCTGTATCAAGAGCTTAGCCTAGAGAGGAAGTCTTATCATTAAACCCCAAAATTTATTGGTGTATCAGGTATGATTTCAAAAGAGCAGAGGAAAAGTGATTTTGTGCTGCTTTCTGAAAGCATCTCTGAAGTTGTTTCCAGAATATTTGAAATAAACACGTTCAGAAGTATCCCACAGGGGTATCCCTGCACTGAAACATTCCAGTTATAGATTTTCAGCTGTTATTGCATGCGCCAGCAAGAATTCAGGAACATTTCAAGTTCTTTGTAACATTTAATCTTCTATATATTTCTGGTTTGTAAAGCTGTCCTATTTCAAACATCCAGGCATGTCTGAAATTATTGAGGCTGTTGAACAAAGTGGAGTTAAAACCGATGAACATTAACTAAGGCACTATGATCTACTTTGAAACTTTCCTTATAGCAATGTAAAATACATGCACATATGCAAGCAACTCACAGAAATCACTTGATTCACAGTTTCAGACCACGTGTATTGCATTCATTCATCTCTCTCTCCCTAACTTGTTTAAAGGGTGGTATTATCTTTCATTGTTTGCAACAAAAGACAGTCTTCTCTTGACCATCCTCATCATAACAAGAGCCTGCAGTGAAAAGTAAGTCAAAATAGATCTTTGCTGTTAAGAAAAAGAAGAAAATAACTTTTTGACATTCATAGAATTTAAACCAAATGACTGCAACTGAGACTCTGAATCCATCACCCCAATTACTTGCTCTTTTTCTTCCACCCCTTCTCTAACAATCTACCCTCATTAGACAGGCTGGCTTTATATGGAGATTTTCATTTTTCATTCACATTTGGTGCGATATCATTTGTATTTGGATCAGAAATATTGGCTTTAAGAAATATGGAATGTCATATTAGAATATTGAAAAAATTAAATAAAAGCCAGGCTGGTTGCAGTTGAGCTTCCCAACTCCCTCCTTTCAAATCGGAATGTGATTCCGACTCTAGCTCACATTTAGGAATTAACACATCAAACAGTATTTTACTAGAGGCAAATATCCTTCTGCCTGGCCTTGTGGTGGGTATGTTCCAGACTGCTAAGGTGGCTGTTAGGATTGCACTACACAAATATTTGCATTTTAATCCTCTTGTTATTGCTGCAGTAGCAGAGCTTCAAAAGTACCAGAAGCTTCTACAGGAATATATCAACAGTCCAAAACTGAAAAATAAGCAGTTAAAATGAAGCTGAGTTAGACTGATGTTTTCACTCATAGACAAGTATAAAACATGTCAGACATTTAGCAAAGATAATTTGGATAATTATTTGGGTAGAATAGAAAACTGGAATAGAACCTTCCCACTTGGGTTATACCTGTGAGAAGTTACCCATATTCTCCCAAAACCCATGAGATTGTTATCTAAACCTTAAAAAACTTATGGATATACTAAGGAAGTCACTAGTAAATATGCATAACACGACCTCTTCTGAACCATAGGAAACAGAAAACTCCTAAGATTCACCAGCTTAGGTTCGTAGAAATTCATCATTTTAGATCTGTGGTGGCTAGCAGCCCTTTGAAACCCCAGCTGCACCAGGTGGTCTGCACAAAAGCAGTGGCTACAGGCTGTTCTAAGACTTTACAGCTTACACTGGAAAAGCAAAGTACAGGAGTTACAGGAGTCTGACAGCTTTGCTGAGACTTAGAAGAAATAATCATTGAAGTTTTTGTAATGCAGATTCTTTTGTGGAGCTGTAGCAGTAAAGTTTGTTTTCCCCCCATCCTAAGCTTTGTCATTGGTGTTCAGCTTTTAATGGATAAATGAGACTTGATTTTAACAAACTGCTGTGAGAATACCTGAATTCAGCTTAGAGTATCCCTCCCATAGACGCTAATTATTTGTAAAGCAAGCAGGATATGACAGTAATACAGGACATGGCTGCCTCCACCTCCCCTCAAGAAAACAGAAACCCTAGATTTATTTTTTTTTCTTATTCCCATTTACCAAATGATGAAGACAGACACTGAAAGTAGCTTTCCCCAGATCACATCTCTACAGCCTGAAGTGATCTCAAATGTTGGGGTTTTAGGTGATATTGAGTATGCTTTAAAGAGAATTTGCTGGATTATAGCTGTAGTTAAAGCCGAACAAACAAAGCCGCTATGCCCAAAACCAGCCAGTTGTTTAATTGCAAGTATCTGTCTCTTGGCTCACTAAAGAAAAGGCTCTAGGGTCTCTTAAGATTTTGAGTCTGTCACTTTAAAGTATACCTAGCTCCCATAAGAGAGAATACTTATTTTTCCTCCTCCACAGGAACAGCTCAGGAGTCTCAGTATCACAACAACGATAGGTGATACCAGAGCATTCAGAAGTCAGATTTCATTTCAAGTCAAAAACTTCCCTCTCTGGCAATGCTGGAATGCACATAATGGGATACCAGACAGCAGGTGTGATTGAAGTAATAGTATAATTAAAAAGATCTAGATGTGAACATAAAAAGTGATACTTTTTCAGACTGGTTTGACTCACTCGTGAACAGCTTGCTGCAGATCCTCTTCTGCTGCTTTCGTGACAGAGTCATTTCTGTTTTCTTTAGCTATCTTTTTTTTTTTAAGGGGATTTTCATCATGAAAGAGAAAATTTTATTGTCATTGACAACACAGGAGATATTCAGCAGGTAACAGAACTCTGTCCTGTGTCCCTGTGACATGTGGGGAATGAGTGTCAGTCTTTGAAACAAGAGGAGTGAAGCCAGACCTGGCTGACTTCAGAAACTGTTTCCACTTACCTTTAAGCACTGTAAGAATAATACATGACCTGTTCTGCAGGATGTCAATACCTGAAATACAGACAGAAAAATAGGTTAAACCTCTGGATTAAATTTGTTGAGAAATATTTTCAAATTATACATTTTTAACTATTAAATGAATCATTGATAATGAAAAGTTTTAAAGTTATAGACTACTTCATGAGTTTTCTACCATAGAGACAACAGTATCTTATAACCATAATCTGATTTCTAAGAAGTGTGTCTGGATAGGCATAAACCTTCTTCTGAGATCTAATACCAAGTCCATTAAAGGAATTTATTGTAGAATATTTTTATTTCCTTCTTCTTATGACTTGTTTGCAAGTATACTAATTTTGGACTTTGCCTTAATACATTCTTTTATGCCTAGCAGAGAGGCTCTCTGTGCCTAGATGGTGTATTTTGCTCAAGTAATGGCAGTAGCAATTTTTATGTGTGGACCTTTTGTTGATAAACAGTACATTAGATGGTTTCCTCGTGAGATCCCCCCTCCTGCCCCTTTGAGAATCTTGATATTAATCTTATGGTTTAAGGCTAGTTATATCTTTGCCTACCAGCTCCTTGTCTTTAAGTGAATTGCTGTAGATGTCATGCCTTGTGGCCAGACTACTCCACATCTGCTCCAGCACACTGCTAATCTCTGCATGTACTGCCTTTATAGGTAGGTCTGACAGAAATCAATAACTGATGTATTCCTCTTTTGAGTCTGTGACCACTGGGAAATATAATAGCTAAAATATCACCTTTAAAACTAGAGTTACTTGTTTCTACAAGGGGAATAAAGCATTTAAATAACAATTATTTTAAAACTAAAGGATGTCTACCTGCATTACTGTCTCAGTTTATACCCTTCCATTCTGCAGTGGCTGCCTAAGCAGAGCCAATATTCTCAGATACTCCAACATGCAGAAGCTGCTCAACTGTCATTTCATTTAGAAATATTAAAAACAAGCAGGAATAGACTTAAAGATATTTCTGCAGTGCCCTACGTTGAATGATGCATTTTTCTTTTTCAGTGCTGTTACCTTTTGTGACTGAGAAACCACCCAGTATGCTCATGTGGGAAATATTCACATTGTCAGATCACTGTACACCACCATAAATTGCCCCTTATATTGACAAAGACTGCATTCTGTCACATGCAGCTTAACTGAAGAAAACTAAACTCATTCCTGAGTACAATATGACATTATTGAAGATCCAAGCCTCTGATAACCACGTGTAACAGCCACAGCATCTCCAGCAGCCTTCTTGAAAGATCAGAATTGTGCTTCTTTTTGAGCTTAAAGGCAATTTAGAAAGAAACAATGAAGTTTATCCTGCTTCCTGTACCAAGTTGTAATGATATTTTACAAATTTATAAGTTAAAAACCTTTACTAGAAATATCTTATTTTGCCCATTCCAAGTCAGAAAAAGAAAGGACAGAAACAAACAGCAATTGGAGGAGCATGAGAGACCCAGTGCTGCACAAAATCAAACAACTGGTGGGGGACACCAATAACATTGCAGATAGATATGTGCACCTAAAATGAACTCAGCATTATCTTTCCTATATTTCTGATTTCCCTTCCACTCCTGCAGACAAAAGTAGCTCTGTTCAGAAAGTCAGTTTGTTGAGATAATTAGGTTACTTGCAAAGAAAGATCATTAGAATGGTATCACCATTTTCTACTGACAGAAAACAAACACTAAATAGAAATACCTCACATTGTTTCAGTGCCTTTGAATCTTCCTGCTTAATGCATAGAGACTATTTGTTGTTAAATATTTATGTAACCAGAGTATTATTACAAGTGATACAAATGATGGTGTATGTAGAATAACAAGGAAAGCATATATCTCAGTAGTTACATTCTCTAGTACGTCATTCTCTAGGACATCAAATTTGGTGTGCAAAATACAACCAAAATATTTACATCCACCCAGAAGCAGAAACAGGAAGCCATATTCAAACATAAATTCTACTGGCCTTAATTCCAGAAATCATCTCTCCAACAGTCATTGCAAGGAGATGGCATTGCCTCACAGTTTTAGTTTGAAAATCTAAACCAAAACAAGCTCCCTTTCCTAGTGTTGGTGGGGAATCGCATCCCTGAGTTTGCACATTTAACTGGGCTGAAGAGAGAATGGCAGTGCTGCAGTGATATTCTTTCCCAGTTTCAGAAAAGCTCATTGCCAAGCAACTCACAGCCAAAGCAAAAAGCAGACTGGGAAGCTGATATATTTTTTTTGCTTCATTGTTTGCTTTCAGCAAACTAATTTTTTTCCAGAATCTGGGCATTGTTGTAAACTTTTGCAATCACTGCACTGAGTAGGAACACACTGTTTGTAACAACACAGTACAAAGCACCAGACAAACCTGGAAGCATGCAACAGGACTGAGGAACAAATAGAATTACCTCCCATTCTCACATTCAAGAGCATTACAGAGAAAAACCCAGCAATGAAAAACAAACTTGGAAGCTTGTTTCAGAGCTGATGAGCAAGTAGTACATAATCTTCCCATACAGAAGGCCTATAGAACCTTGCCAGTCTTTTAGGATGGCAAACAGATGGCAAGAAGAATGCCGTGACAGCTTGAGAAGGCTGTTCAGCTATCTATAGATAGAGTTCTGGTGTTAACATTAACCCAAAGGTTGTTCAGAAGACAAGCAACAGTGATCTCTTTTGCAGACTCTGAAAAACAACATCAGAAAAGCAAAATGCACACATATGTGTATGAGATGAAAGAGGCAGTGTTACTTCTCACCTACCAAGGGCAGATTTAATTATATTCTGCAGAAGATACCAGAAGAAATGTGATACAAAAAAAAAAACAACCCTCAGACTTTGCCTGGGAACTTCATTATTTGCTCTTTTATTTTACTTAAGCTGTTGTAAATTGGACCAAAGGAAAGTAATTACTTTTGCCTTATCCAGTGTATTTCTCTATTACTAATAGTTCTGACAGATGGTACTGTTAAAGATAGAAAGGAAAACAAATATTGTAGTAAATACTGTATTAAGTACAATAAAAGACCATTTTTATGATCTCTAACCATTCTTCCAAAATAAAAGATCTTAGATTTGTTTATTGATAAAGCCTTTGGAAAAAAAAACCTTATCACTTTTCTTTCTTTTCCACCTTGCAAAAAGTCACTGCATATCTATATGCATGGACGAGAATTGCTGCAAATGTAGGGCTTAGCATCTTTCCCTTCCTCCCTCCCACCCCCCAGACAACCAGGAATTTCACAAGAGTTCCTCAAGAGTAGGATTTTGCACAACTCGGGAAAAAGTAAGGGTTACTGTTTCAGTGTGAGTCCCTTGGTGTTCAAGTAGAAATGGGATTTTTAAGCATAAGTTGACAATATTACAAAGCCTGTATTTTAGCACGATATAAGCTAAGTTATAGCAAGTTGAATATGCTTAATCTCAGCAAAAGAGCACTCTAGAGCCTGCTTAGGTCTCAAATAAGAAATCTGGTACCTGAGTGATAAAGACTAGAAAAATGATAGACCTTGAATATCAACCATGCCAAGAGACTAAACTTTCTTATTTTAGATGAGTGGCAGAAGAGCCCCACTATTACAGCATTATCTTCTCAGCAGGCAATGGTGTTGCCTCTTGCGTTACTGCTAGCTTAGAGAGAAATTTGCTACAATCCATCCAGTGTTCCCTTGAAGCCATGTTGACAAAGGTAACCGTGTTTTCCATGAGCAAATGTGTCTTGAATGTATTCTGTTTATTTTGAGAGTAAAGATAAGAGGACCACTAAGAGTTCAGAGCACGTGTATTTTTCTCTGTGCAAACAACAGGGAAGAAAGATGAAATGAAAGTGAGACAGAAAAGAAACAGCAAGGATCGAGTCTTGAATACAAGATGGAGCAGAGGACACTGCTTTTAGCTATTTTATACTGGGGGAAGGCAAAAGATATAACAAATACCTTTTTCTAGGCAGTAGGTAGGAGCTGACAGGAGGGCATATGTCAGAAATACAATCACAGTAATGAATATATGATTAGGAGAGAGATCTAGATGCTTTTCCCTGTGGCTGTAAGCCACATGCTTAATGCAGCTTTCAGTGCTAAGCTGAAGCTGCCACAAAAGGTGATGAGGAATCTGGACCAAAAATTCTGCAGAACTTTGCTTATTATCACACAGAGCTCTAACATACATCTTGCAACAAAACTGGAATCACAGGCAAATGGAGTTAACTTGGTACCGGCTCAACTCTGGGTTATTGCACTTGCCAGCATAAACACAGTGGAAACTTGCATGGAAATATCGACCTAAAACAATCAAAAACAACCTAAAAGGCAGGCTGGGCTGCCTGTGGCCTCAGTGCCAGTTCTAATGCCATTTGTTCCTAATATTTGAAGAAAAACAAAAAGGATGCGATATTGGGTTTGAATGCCTCAATTAAGGTGCTGGAAACACCACTCCATACACAAATGTATAGTGCTCCAGGAGCATTTACCTCCTGTTTCTCTTTACATAAAACAGACTGATGAAAGCTGTTATGAGATTGTTTGCCCCAGCCAACATTTCCTGCTATATACACTTTATTAGTTTTCCTTACCCTTAACTGCCCAGGGAAAATGCTCCTTGTGTGTTTTCATTGCTTTCTACCTTCAACTCAAGTTTTAGCGTAACTTGTTGGAATTAGAACACCGATAAGGAGCCTATAATTCATGTCAGGGAGGTGTAAGTAGACTGTGAGGTTATGGGATGTCAGAGATCCTCCAATGTCTGCATGCCACACTTATGGATATAGCCATCTTATTATCCATGGTGCAAAATAACTATATTATCTCACCTCTGAATTTAGACTCACAGCTACAAGTTGCCTACCACATAGCCTTAGACATTACTATTTCCAAACACCTCACTGACGAGCTGAGCAAGTACAAGAACCTTGGACGGACAGATAAGATGAATGGAAATTCAGGAATACATAACAGGATAATTAATCACCTGGAATGGCTGATACTAATATAATTTCCTATGAAAACCACTTTCATTAAAAGATATCTATTGAAGAAGTAACCTGTTACTTAAATGAAAACCCATCCCAGCAACAGAAGGTTTTTTGTCAGAAAGGACAAGAAAACCCCACTCTTCCTGAAAACAAGCTTTGGGATAAGAAAAAAGTATTTTAAATATAGTCCCTTCAAGGCAAAAGCTTTACAGTGTTCATGGGGTTCTTATTAGATTTTCCTTAGTTCTTTAGTTGCAAGAAGGAGAATGAAAACTACCTGCTTGTTTGGATATACTCTTCCCAACAGTATTAGCTCTTTTTTAACTAACACAATCAGAAATTAAGTTCTCACTACCAGCTGTAGAAATGCAGCTCAGGGAAAATTGAAAAGTTTTAATTTCCCAGTGCCCCATTATGCTGCAGCTGTAACAGCCCCATGTTTTTGTCAAGATCCACAGTTTTCTTGTACTTTCTTTTCACATTTGATTCCAGGATGTTGTCACAGCAGTGCATCCAGGAGAACTTAGAGACAACCATTGCAAGAAATGCTTATTCTTCTGGGTCTTCTAAAATATTTGCAAAGGAAAAGAAAAAAATATGTATTTATTTACATGTATATGGGCTTCTCTTTATGCTAATATCATGTGTTACTCAAATTACAAAAAAAAAACAAAAACCATTTTATGTATACTCAAAATAGTTTCAATAAACATAAAAAATAAAGCCATTTAAAATGACAGCAGTTTTAAAAATCCATAATTTATGAAGGTATCTTTATAATTTTCATATCCGCAGGAAAAGCTGTTTGGGCAGTTTTAAAAGCTCACTGTTACTGCAATTGTAAACATCCAGTTGAAAAGCATAAAGATAAGTTGTTCATTTGCATTTTTATCTGTGTTGTCTTACAACCATTAATTGTGGAAATGAAAGAGAAATGTGTATTAAACCCCAGGCTACTAGAAATTAATAAACATGGAGAATAGAAATATCTGGAAGTTAGAGATGACCTCTACATTTCAGAGGAAGATTAATCAAAACACAAGTTATGGTTTCCAATTTACTGCAAAACAACAGATCTTATTTCATAATAACTATAGAAACAATATATCAGTTTTAGAAGAACTCTTAGATTATCTGATGGTGAGAAGTAACTAACAACCAGTTCTCTAGTTTTGGGGACATGAATCACTGCACGTGAACCTAGGAGTATGTATGTTTAATTGCAATGAGTTTTAATCATAGGGTATTGAGCGGCATGTATACACTTAAATACCCACCTTCAGCAAAGCTGTCATTTGCATTCATTTTCAATTCATTCAGAACTCAATGGGGCAGATCCAAGCTGATGTAAATTGTCATAGCAGCATGAAAGGCAATGAGGCCAATGCAAATTTACACCAGCTGAGGATGGGTCTGAGTCTTTGGCTATTTAAAGAACCAGCCATAGAAAGCTTTCTCAGGCAATTTCTCTGGCTCACAGCCAATGAGGGTTAGATATGTTTGCAAGGGCTAGGAAAAACTCTGAGGAGCTGTGTCAGAGCATAATTTGACTCCTTATTTTGTCACACAGTGGTACCCTGCAAAGAATGTGCTAACTGTAAATGTAATCAGCTTAAACCCATTGAATAAGCGAGTCAATTCTCCCAAGCCATACAAAGCTACAGCCCCCATGGAACATAATTTTAATTTAATGTTCTTATGTTAATATCTAGGAAATGTCATGGCATTTAAACTGCAGAACTGCATTGTAGCCAACTTCTTTATCAAATTTAAGGCTGCTCCCTATCACCATCTGAGTGAAGTACCTCAGGTGGAGAAGCAGAAGTTAGAGGGCCAGATGCTCTTTACAATTAAAGGGTACACTTCTGTGCTAACATGGGAACTCAGGGTGATGATTTGACTGTGGACAGCCATCACGTTGGAAAAACTATCAATTGGAAAAAAATACAACATGCAGAATACCTATCTAGATTAATGCGATGAAGCCTTCTATACATCAAAACAGTCTTCAAGTGAAGAGCTAGGGTATCTTTTAACAGACCTGACATTTTACCTATCAATTTTGAGTCCAAAAATGCTTCCCAAACTCCCACGCAACAGTCCAACAACTGCCAAAATGCAGAATTAAGATCACAGTGATCTGCAAGCAAATAGAGCTGCTTGTTTGAGTATCCTCATCACTTGTTAACTCCACTGAGGACTCATCAACAATTTTTGTATTAGGCATGCAATTACTGTTATATTACTTATACTTGTGTAGCAGGTGTGTTCTGCCTTCTGCATTTCAGGACATAGGAAAGTTTCCAATACAGCAAATTTACATTCATTAAGAAGTGTAGAGGAAAGGGCAAAATAATCTCCTTTTTGCTACTCAAGAGGCAGACCAAGGAAATTAACAAATTTGCCCAGTAAGCCCTTTTCCAGTAATTTCTCAATCACCCTCCAGATTACATCTCTTCTCTGTAGTCTCAGAGGTGACCTCACCGGGCTGTATAAGTGAAGTCACAAAGTCAATTAAATAGTCAAAACCCAAGTCAGCTTTACAGATCAGTCTTCCCTTTGAATCTCATTCATACACTTTGAGAACAGAGGGCTTCACTTCCTTTTTTGCTTCTGATCAGACTAACCAAGACAAATTGATAACCAAGTTCCTAATTTCCATCAACTTTCAGTGAGGCTTATCATTCACATTCCCAATATAGTTTATTAGAATTTTTCTTGTATCTCCATTTTCATCTCCACTCTCTCTAAAAATATTGATTATTAGCTTCCTGCAGATAATTCAAAGCTTCTCACATGGTAAGGTCACTTGCAATGACTTCTTGTGCCCTAGATTTCAATTTCAGCATGGTCAAAACCGTTCAACATGGTTTTAATTATATTTATCAATTCTAAAATATAAAACACTACTATAGTTGCAGTGAAATTTTGTAAGTGTTAAAAAGAAATAATTTGTTCACAGTTCATTACCTGACCAACTGTAATTTCCCTACTCCTTTTTACATCAGGACTAGAGTTCCCAAGTCACCTGGACATATCTGAAAGAACTGCCCTCCTCTGCATATGTTACCATATAAGCAAAAATTAGTGAATTGTGCTCTCCAGCACAAGTTAACCAATAGGTCTTCACATAGGGGCAATCATGACTGGAAACAGAACACACATCCTTTTCTTTATATTAAAGAACTAGGGCTACATGCTAGTTTAGCTTACATAGTATTTCACACAGATGTTGAACAATGTGAAGACAACAGCTTTGTGAGAATGTGCTGTATGGTCCTTTCCTGAGGCTAACTTCCCTTTCTGTGGAAGGTTCTGGAAAGGAAAGATCAGAGCCTTGTGAGGGTGTTGTATTTAGGGAGCACTTTTCCTGCATTAAAAACCATTTAATTCAGTGCATATTCAAAAACTAGCAGAGCATCTATTTAGTCTACAACTGGAACACCTGTGTGATACTGCAGAGGAAAGTAGTAATAAGCATATTAATGACACCATCATTAACCAATTAATTAGTTCCTGCATTCTACAACTGAATACTTGCACTACCCCTGTATAGAGCAAGATAGTCAAAATACTACTTCTGTCCATGCTAATATCACAGATCACCTTGCTGACAAATAAAGCTAAACATTACTCTTTGTTTGGAAATCCTTTTGATCAGATAATTGGCTTTCTCTGTTGGCACTTTTAGACTTTTTTCCGCCTGTTTTTTCCCCTTCAGAGGAGCACTTCAAGCATAGGTCAGATTGAGCTGTGTGCATCTCTGAGCCTGCCTCCCATATAAATACAATTCTCCTTTCCACTCCTATGAATTGCTCACAACAGAGATGAGAGGTACAAAAAGGACTGTGTCATGATTGATGATATGCACAGATGAATGGCATGTTCTTTTCATATATCTGCAACTCTCAAAGCAGTAACATTAGGACAGAATCTGCCTTCAGAAACAAACTGTCAACTGTAGGATCCCACATTAGCAACATCATTAGCCAATTCACTGTTGGATAAAAACCTTCTCATCTTAAACACTCCTACTTATACTGAACTTCACCCACCCATGCTAGTCATTTAATTTTAATGTTTCATTTCACACGATGTATTTATCTGACTTTTTTTTTAACTTCAGAATTTTAATCTAAGTCTCATTTTCCTTTTCAGTGCAAAAGCCAAGTTTAACATTGCTGTACTTCTGCTCCTTGACACAATACAACAGTTAATGCCATTTTCTGTTGAGCTTCAGAAACATGAAAAAAATATAATGTTGATGAGGATTGCATTGAATAGCTAACACCTCATTATACCAGAGAAGTTCCATTATAATAAGAGTATAGAGGTTACCTTTCAGCTAATAAGATGAATGAAAAAGGATTTAAAGCTGGACTCTTTTTCATATTATAAAGATTACATTTACTTTACATTTACTGCATGTTTCACCTCAGGCTCTCTGCTCTTGTTTACCAAGATTTAAATATTATAAGCCCCCACGAAAAGACTAAGGCACAAGGAAATTAAATTACATTTAATTTTTTAAACATTTAAAAACATTGTTTAGAAATACCAGTTTCCAGATCAACCAGATGCTTCTCGAAGCCAAGCCTGGAAAAAAGAACTGGAATTGTATGCACTGTCACTTCACAGGACAAGACAGTGAAGTTGCACTTTTCCCTTTTCCTACCTCCTTCCATCTTAGATCAGACCTGCGTTCACTATCATCTTCCCCTCCTACAGCATCAGAATTTTCTAACCAAAATTCTCAGACAAGGACACAGGCAAAAGCACGGACTGTGTTATCATCAGTGTTCCTCAGCAAATATTTGCTGTTAATATGTATTATCTATATGGGATAGGCAAGCTAACCCCAGCCAAAAGCCAGAATCCTATTGTGCTGGACTCATTAAAGGCATAGGATGATAAAAGTCACCTCTCTGAAGATGTGATATTTCTTCTTGGTTCCAGTAGAATTTCCTGCACAAAGCGCCGTAGTGAATCTTGTGGTGCTTCAGCAGTAACTTGTCATCACTGTGCTTTTGACAATTTGGGATAAAAGCTCCTCTTAAGTCTGTAATTTCTATAGCTCCATATAAAAAGTGGAGCTAAAGGAACAATGTTGCCCCCTGAAAAAATAAGCATTGCAAGGCCTGGTGCCTTACATTCTTCTCCTTCAGTGACCTCTAAGATTTGAAGGAAAAGGTAAAGATCCAGGACTAGGAGTAAGGAACCAATGTGACCTTTTCTCTAAGCCAGACAATAAACAGTAAAGGGTATTGTTAATGCAGTGCACAGGCATTTAGCCACATGTCTCATTAACTTTAATGGGAGCCTCACCTAAATATCCGAACATCATTCTGAAACTATACCCTAAAGCGTGATGTCTGGGGAAAAAAACATTGCTTAGAGAAAACCTAGGAAAAAAGAAGAGAAATATGAAAGACCAAGTCAGATACAAAAGTGCACGTGTGGATAGGAATACATAAGGGCCATTTGCTGTGAAAAGAGGTGGCTAACCTCCCAGCCAGACAGGAAGCTTTGAAGGAGCCAATAGAGAGGTAGAATGTAACTAGAAGGGAAAAGGTATCAAAGGACTGATTCCATTAGCAGCAGCAGGGATAGCTATAGAAAAACATAAGGGGAATCCATAGGGAATATCAATTTACAAACCCCAGTGTGACAGTTTTATGTTCACCATAATTTAATATAATAGAGAGATGTAGGCACTAAAGCATTCAGGTTAAAGTATTCATGAATAATAAAATCATATTCATTTTATCTGGTCACATTCTATTCAAAATTATTTTACAACCTTCCAAAGGGTAAATCTGGCAAGGTTTCTGAACATGTTAGGATAATTTAAAAAGTTGTTTAAACCTTTAATGGCTTCTTCCATTTCAGTCTTTGTGAAAGCTATGAATGGAAGAGGAAAGACAGGAAAAATATAATGTGGGTATAGAACAGAAGGGGACAGGTTTTACACAACAGGACTTGAAAAATAAATTTGCCTGCAAAGAACTTCACATGTAAACACTGAAGTGTTTTGTTCAAAATTAGCTTTGAAGCTAAAAATGTCACCATCAACAGGGCTGCTCTTTCACATGTACAGAATTATCACAGCTGGTTTTACTCATGAAAGTGCTCAGTAAGATCCCTACTGATAAAGGCATTTAGAATAATGGTTCCAAGCATTTTATCATTCTTTCTGAACCTTCTCAGTAAACCAGCAGTATGCTGATGGCACTGTCCTGCCATCTGAACACATTCTCCTCTCTCCACTGGGACTGCTGTTCCAGGTAACTCAGAAACACTGCTACTTCTTTATCCCATCACAAGGCCACTGTTGCTCCAGCTGCTGGCTTTGATGGCATGAGCTCTGCAGCCCCACTGGCAAAGGCAGCAGCCAGGACAACATTGCATCATGCCCTTCAACACCTCCAGTTCTTAGTGCACGGAGCAGAAACACTTGCTCTCAGGCTGGTACAGGTTTGCAAAAAATGAGCTTGCAAGTTCCTTTAGAGGTGCAAGTCCTAAGCACCGCTAAGCACTGCACAGCGACTGCATTTCAATGTCCAGAGATTGCTGACATCCAACAGTGGCAGTGGCTCCGTCAGCCTGGAAGGAGCAGCACTCCTGCTTTCACAGGCTAGCACCAACTTGTGCCATGTCCATGCACCCTAGCTGTTTTTTAATCTTGTAAGCCCTGTAAATCAGTTAGTATGAGTAAGATGCTTTTGTTTCTAATTTTCATGAGGTTTATTCCCCTGCAAGCTTCAGGCATGATCCAGAAGAGCTTTTGGGCATGTGCTGAAAACACATGAATAAACCAGTGACTTCAAGCTGCTTGGTTCCTCCCTTTCACCCTGGGATTTGGCATGCTTTTCCTAGAGCCAGGCAGAGGAAACTGCAAATCATTAACTAAATAATCTTTGCCCATGACAAAGACATTAATCAAAATGTCGGTATTCATGTTCCAGAGGGGCATTTAAAACATCATCTATTCATTCGCTCCAATATAACCAAATGTCACTTCTACTGAACAGCATTCAGACTTCCTTCCAAAAGTATGACACTATCTAAACTAATTTTAGCTTTATGCAACAACTTCCATTAAAAAAACATGCGGTATTTATGGGATAAAGCAAAAGAAAAAAAATCAGTTGTGAAAGTCAGCATTGTGTCAAGCGAGCAGAAGGAAATATTCAGCATTTGAACACATGCAGCCTGCCAACTGGACCTTTGTAATAAAAAAAAATAGCCAATCTTTACTTTTGAACAGTGCAAACCTGATTGTCAAAATCCCATGTGCCCTCCTACCCCCCTCCCTCATTTCTCAACAATTCAAATACCTCAATTTCAAATCCTTCAAGAGCAAATCTTCAACTGTGCACAAAATGTAAATTTAGCAAGCAGAAAAAGCCCCCGAACAGCCCACATCCCTTTCAAGTCTCTATCACTGTGCATTTATTTCTCCTTACAACAAAACATTTTTGTCATGAGCTAAACAAAACGCAAGATGATAAATCTAGAAATCCTGTTACATTACACAAATTATCCCACAACTGGAAACAAGGCTGGTTTACCTCTCCAGAGAAAAATAAATGCTAAAAAATAGCTTTCCAGGAAATATTTGATTTCCTGATGATTTTCTTGTTTATTGGGAAACTAAGGAGAAGCAAATTAAGGTGATGCTTTAATGTGAACCCCTGCTAGAGAGCATAATTGTGGTACTGAACATGCCTTTCCTATTAGAAAAGATAATAATTGGTAATTCTGAAGAGACAGTACAAGAACTTGGAAAAGTACAGCAGTAAAAGTAGTTTTAATGTAGTAAATTATCTAATTACCATAGTTTTTCATGCAAGTCCTATTGGCTTTGGATGAAGCTTTTCATCATCTTGAAGTATGCCTGCAGAAAGTAAAATGACTGACAGCAGGTCCTGATAGGGGCTTGTGAGCAGCATATGTCAAGCCATCTTAATACAGTGATTCAGCCAACAGGAAAAGGCTTCCTGAAAATCCATATGTAACAATTCTCCTCCTTTAAGTAAAAGCCTTATAATTACACCACAAATATAATGCAATTTAACCAACTTCACTGTTTTCTGTCACTCAGGATAGGAACCTGGAGGTGCTGTGAGCAAGGACATAGACCTGCTTGTCTTCACTGGATCAGCTTCTTGTACAGCAAGTCTTCTGCAATCTTCCTATTACTTATGTAGGTGATAACTTCTAATGGTTTTGTGTCTTCATTAATAAGAATGGGGGGGGGGGAAGGATTTACATAAATGGCAGTATCATGTAAATATAAAGAATTTTAATTATCTTTTTAGTTGAAAAATTGTTGCATTGCTATCATATGAAATATGTCCAAGCAATTTATTCTCATCCCAGTTTCTTCAGTCCTAATAAAGACTTTTGCTTACCTAGCTGTTAATTAGACAACACTCACGGTAGAGGGTAATCAAGGCTTTTGTGATTTACAAAAACAAATCAGCAAAACTAGCAAAGTACTTTGTCCTTCATTTATGGGCTGATGGAAGATAAAACATTGAGAAGAAAATCTTCCAGATATCCAGGCTGACATTTGGACTCCAAGCTACATCATAAAGCCTCTGAAAACTCCCAGGTCTGTGCAAGCTCTCTCAAAATTGAGAGAAATTAACCTGCTTCTCAGAAAAGATCATTGGCCTGGACCCTCCACTACCCTCCTATGGCTGCATTGACTGCTTCCTGGTCCAGAGCTCATTTCTGGATCTGGAATTAGCTTATGAAGCTGTTCATATTCCCACATGTCATCATTCATAACCTAAAGCCCCTGACTCCTGGACCAGTGCTTCTTTTCCAGCCCAATCCACTTCCTGCAGCAAACAGAATAAAAGTAGCTAGGCAGGTGCATGAGAAAATGAATTCCTGGAGGACACAGTTTGGGAATGCTGTAAAATGAAATGCAGAAACAGTGAGCACGGGAAGAGCAGCTTCCTAACTCTTGTGAAAGTAAGCACAGATAGAAACAAGATCCAAGAGGGTCAATACCTTTCTTTCCACACACTGCTGTCAGCTCCACTAAAATCACCTGTCACCAGCTATGGCTTTTTCTCACACCGGTTCACGCACACCACCAGTAGTCTGATCTGTTGTTTGGCGGAGCAGACAACAGAATACGGATCATCCTTAGAGCCTGACGACCCAGTTCTGTTAGCAATTTAAACTTTCTATGCCATGTGCTATAGTCACAATGGCAGATTGCAGAAGTTTAGCTAGCATCTGCCTCACAAATGACTTTTACTGTTTATTTCACCCACTAGTTCCCACATACAGCTATACTAAGAGCTTGAACATCTACACTATGTAGGCCATCCAGTTTCTGTGCTGGTCTCCATGTGGATCCAAACTTCAGCCTAAAAAAAAAAAAATCCTTGAAAAGACCAGATGGTAGGTAACACCTTTCCATACCACTCTGTTTTCTTAGTGACTTAACCTTTGTCACTTGAATTAATGTGATAAAGTGCTGATTACAGACTTTGATAGTTAACATCTGTGCACAGTTCCTTGGTTTAGCATAGAATTCTGTAATCTGAGGTACAAAAAAGAATGCAGACATATTATACAGTTCTGTACCTGGTAACTGCAGTCTCAACAATGCTCAATAAAAAGTGAGCAGAAGACAATAGGAAGAGAGAAGATGGAAAACAAGGAAAAAAAGAGACATGTTAACCTTTTTTATTTCAGCAATGAGGTTTGAAGGGCAGTGTTGTGAACGGACCAGAATAATTGACAATGCAGTGAACAGTACAAGTAGGAGGGGAAAGCCGACAGTAATAGGATCTCTCAGACTGATTAGTTGACTGATACAAGGTATATGAATCTCCACCCTGAAGACTAAGAGATGTTAGTTCTTCACACAGAGTTAAGAAGAAGGCTGTGGGATTTTGGAGTGTTTTGTGGTTTGGGTTTTTTTTTTTTAGCTGAAAAATTCATGTACTGAAAAACACGGTTTGGGGGAACAAAATCTTGAAGTACTTGTCAGGTGGGTCATGTCTGAGTAACAGTCATTTGACAAAAACAGAAAATAACATGAGAGCTTTATTCTGAGTTTCTTAGCTTGTGATATTCCCAGAACTCTTACTGCAGAGTTTTAAAATATGTTAGAAGCTGGAAAATGAAGTGCTCATGTTGACAAAAAAAAATGTCTTCATTGTGGGCAGAAAACCAATAAATCATTGCTGCATTCAATTCTAATTTCTCTGTCAGCTTCTCTTTGATTATACATGCAGAAGCATGATGAGGGCTAAGCTTATAGGCTACCTCAGCTGCAGTGTGTGGTAATTCTCTGCTAGAGATGTTCATTATGTTTACAGGCACTAGTCCAGTGGAATAAGTCCACTAGATATCTACTGCTAGGTTTTAAACAAAAACATTCATATATATTCACAGTGAGCACAGCCACCTAAGTTCTACCATAACAGCAACAATAATAATGAGGTCTGTCTGGGTGAGGGCAGCCTGGCAGGGTCACTGCTGGTGAAGGCAAGAGAGCAGCATAGCAGCTACAAATCAAGGGGCTGAGGGTGCAAAGCCAGGGGGTTGTAAATTGAGCTCAGAGTTCAGGGAATTTGCTGGATGCTTATGTTGGCAGCAAAACCAGAGAGAAGGCTTTCATACGTGTTTGCTGGGCCAGGCAGTTTTGGATGAAAAACATGGTATAATTCCTCCTCTAACTGCCACTTCAGAATACAGCAACAAGCCACGTTCAAGGCTGCCCTTGGAGGGCATTTGGAATGCAAGACAGTGGCCACCTGCCTGGTAGAGAGAACTTTTTGTTCTGAGCATGCCCCATTGCTGCTCAGCCAGATGAGCTGGCTGCTTTTGCGCTTTAAGGTGGAACTCACGCTGTTGTTGACCTTTGAAGCTTTTCATGGTAGACTTGATTCTCCCCAGAAAGACTGCTTTCATCCCTCCTGCCACCCTGCAGCAATTAATACCAGAGAAACTCAGCCATGAAGTCCCTGAGTGCACATGGCTGAAGTGAGGGCACAACAAGGACCTTGGAAAGAACACTCCCAGATGCAGATATGGTAGAAAATAGAGAAGAGGGGTAAAAAGACATCCTGCCAGGTCCTCCACCTCACTATGCTGTGGAGCAACCTTCCAACTGCTTCAGTATATTCCCAGTAAGTTTTTTTCTGGAATGTGTACCTTTGCTACCACCTATTTTTACTTATCACGTGAGAACATCACTGACATTACTGCAGAATAAACTGGGATCCCATCTACTGGATCTTAAATTCTTACCTTCTGACCTCTTTGACTTTTATGGGAAGGTTACACATGCTTCTCTTCTAGCTTCCTTCCCACCCCCACACCCTCCCAGCCCCAGATCAGGTTCTTCATGCACAGTACTGGGAGAAATGAAGTTGCATTTATGTTAGGACAAGGGTGTTCTACTTCAGTTATTTATTGCAGTAATCACCCCATGGAACTGTGCTTTCCTCAAATTGCACATATAAATTATCACTATTACTCCCTCCTGCAAAGGTTAATGCAACCTCTTGTTTTACAGGTATAGTGAAATTTAGAGGTTAAAACATGCTTATGACTTGATTTTTCTCCCTGCTTCACCAGCTGCAAAGGAAGCCACATATTACCATATGAGCAGCTTATATGCTAACTGGAATTACATATGAGCTTTGTGAAGCATTCTGAAACACTATACATGAGCTTTGAGAGATCTAGCTTCTCACTGCTGTTCATTTTTTAATTTTCAGCTTCAAAGATCTTGGACATTCTCTTCTAGGCTCATCTACAAGCAGGAATCCAAGGTCCAGTCATACTGGATGACCTCTCAGACACAGGATTTGTTGCAGCAATTTTGAGACAAACAAACAGGAGAAAAAAGGAAGTTTATGCGATATTAAGAGTTGCTTTGATTTTCCCCATATGCCATGACAATCCTATTGTCCTTCAGAGATTAAAGCAAATTTACCTTGTGGAATACAACTAAGATTTTTGTGGGTTTTGTACTTCATAATCTGCTTTTCACCAAGTCTTTTGTGCACTTTCATGCAAAACTGTGTTTGACATGGTTCCATGTTAGCTATTGTTGGAAATACAAAAGCCCCACAGACTGCTAACAAAAAGCACTACTGGAATGAGGCTACATTCCAACAAGGGGTTTAGTGAGGCAAGCACAGAAGATGCCATACCACCCAGCAAAGCCACTCACAGGTCGAATAAGGAAATGCCAAGGAAAGCTAATGTCAAATGCTGTCTGTCAAGAGGAAAAGCCTTTCAGAGATGATGAGGAAGACAAATGGCAGCCACAATCTGAGCAACCTTCAGGTATTAGAATCTCTAAAAGCTCTGACATACTAGTGAAGAAAGGTATGAACAATCAGTAGTGCCCATGCTATTATCTTTTAAGATATAGGTACAAGACTTATAAAACAAAATGTAGGTACCCCAGGGAGTCAGGCACTCAGCCATGGGCTGCAAACACTGTTCTGGAACAAATGGTCCCTATTTCTTTCCATTACTCAGAGCAGTGCTTCTCAAGCCTTTTTTTCTCTCCATAGGATATATACCATGTTCTCTGAAGTTGGTGTTTCTCGGGCTTGCAGGTGTCCCTTTTCCTTACAGCCCTATAAGCAATGCATATATACATCAGCAAGAAAGAAGGGCTCTCAAATCTGCTGGTAGCCAAGATATCACTTTTCCCAAGGTCCTGTGGGAAGCTTCAGGTGAGGTTGGTCAGGGCCATCAATTGCATCCAAGTGCTCTTGGGGTCTCATCACTTCCTTACTATCTCCTGTTTCCTATTCACTGTATTCAGACTCAATAATCAATATTTAAAAATCATTTAGTGAGGACACACTATTGAGATATAAAGGTATTTTTTTCATACCTTTGTATTCAGCTCAGAAAGGCTGTGGTGCCAGGCTTTCAGCTGCTGTGTATCACTAGGAGCTGTGTCAGTTAACAACAGTGGAGGATTTAGCACATGATTTTGTTCATATAACCAACCCATCACATTGACCAGTGCTTTTATTAATCTGAGCATTTAAATGAGAGGGGAAAAAAAGTAACTAGAGCTGCAAAAAAGGAACAAGGTAAGGCAAGGACAAATACATAATTATCTTGAATGTGAAAAAAAATGGTGCAGCAGAAGTTCATGTTCCTTTGTGTGGAACACAGCCCAGTTAATGTACAATTTAGATGCAATAGTTTTCTCTCACTGGGAAAACAATTTGATTTTTTTTTTCCTTTTCCTCAGCTTATGCTTTTAACGTTTTCTTGGAGAATAGACTAGCAATAGAACTGAACTTCTGCAGCAGGCTGTACAGATTCATTAATGACATTAGCAAAATAATGATTTCAAACGCGTGTAAGCACAGGCAGCAGCGTTACACTATCATTGAGGGTCTTCCAGCATTCTACTTGTGCCATAATGTGAACATATGGCTTTGTCATCCCCACTGCAAAAAGTATAAGGTCTTAAAAAAGTTATATTTGCCATGCTCCTGCAAATCTCTCCTCATAATTTCAGGTCAAGGCTTGAGTTCACAATCTACCAATTTTCATTGCCCTCTAGAACAAGTTTTAAACAGGAATAATCTTCTCTGGTTACTTATTAGTCCTTCTTTCAGAAATTGGCTATGGAGATGAGCAAGTCAGATGTTCTTTCCCCCCAGCTAATTATATATCCTGAGTCAGATGCACAGCTCCTCCAAAGCACAGAGTAGGGTGACAGAAGAAAATCTCTGTGTCACTTGTGCTTCCCTGCTGGTATCTGGTGTGTCTGCTGCACAGTGTGGTCCAGCACATGCTGCTTTCTCCTTACTGTCCAGGAGATCTGCTGGCCTGTTCAAAGCATTTCCATGACTCTTCTGGAGCCCTAAAGCAGCAAAATTGGTGTTTCTGAGCATGTAACTCTTGCCCCGTATGTATAATTTGGATGGGAAATGCTGTCTGGGTCTAAAATTGAATGTTTGTTGCCCACCAACAGCCTACTATTTGGATCATCTTTAAAAGATGAGGAAAGGAACTGCTAAATTGAATCAGGAGAAGACAAACTAAAACAGTGAAGGGTGCCAATGTAGCTGGGCGGGCAGCAGTAGCAGGAAGCTATGCTATATTGCTGTAAAGCAATGCTGCTGCCCTTGGGGCATGAGTTATTTATCAAATTGGACCTATCTAAAAGTCTGTGCAGATTGAATATTGTTTCACCCAAGCTGGCTGACTGCTTGCAACAGTCCTCCCCTCCTTTGTTCATTTAGCATTGCAAGTGGTTAAATTCTGCTTGAGTAATGCCCTGCCACCCACTGAAAGGACTGAAATGACAAGCAAAACACCAGGAATAACGGATTGTCTGCAGGATCACATGGCTCCCTCTGTATGCCTTTCCCTGTCCCACACTTGACATGGTCTGTGTGGTTCATATTTAGACTCTCTGCCACCACCTTTTCTTGGCATGTTGCTCTTTTTCACAGCTTTACGGTGCCTAATACAACCAGTTCTATTCTCAGCCAGCACTACTGTTATATACGTGATTTATTTGTTATAATGAAGTTAATGATGCAGGATTACAATGGAGGAGGTATCAGGAGAGTCCAGTGAAGGAACCAAACCATAGAATGATATCAACCTGCCCACTAACCTTTCAGACAAGACCTTGAAATGAAACTTCCAAGGTGGTGGAGCTAACAAAATAACAGATAACACCAAAACACTGGATATATAAATAACAATAATAATAATGAATAAAGCTTTGGGGTTTAGAGCTTTCATCACAAGTTCTGCTGATGCATTTAGAAAGTTTACAAAGCTCAATGGGAAATTTTAATAGCAGGTAATAACAGCAAACTCATCTACTAAAAGAACCTGATTCTGACCTATTTTATAATAGGGTTATTCAAAATAACTCCACTGACATCACAACATAATGGGGCAAGAAAAAATAGAATCAGTCCCCTGGTATTCATAAAATAACTTGCCTGGGTAACACAAAAACATCATGAGGGGAAACCTGAATAAGTATCCATATAATTTAAAAAATGCTGGACAAAGTTTGATTTTTTTTAACCAGAGCTGTTTTGATAACGTACAAAGAGTTCATAATTGAAAGATCTGCAGCAGCTAAAATACAGCTGTAGACTGAAGATGCAACAACAATCTACATGTTTGATCGTAAAATTTATTGCCTAAACAGAGGAAGAAATAGTGGCGATAATAAACAGCCCTATTTTCTCTTGTAGAAGTACATGTTCCCATAAGCTTGAGGTATTAGTCAGGACTGTTGCTATTTGGGACAAAAGCATCCAGAAACTGAGCACAGCTGTTAATCTGCTGAAAGCGGGATTTTTGTTACATGGTCATACTGTCACAAGTCACATCATGGTAAAGGACTTAAAGATGGAAGGGAAGAATTCATAAGTAGAAGATGGGATGTAGTGGGAGGTTTACTCCTGTTCTACAAGATCACCTTATCAGGGCTTCACTAGTTTGCTGACTTTAGGTTTTGGGTGTCCTCATTTAAGTAGTGTAAGAGCTATCAGGCTGCTGCAGCTAAGCACAGCTGAGAAGGACTGAGAGAGACCATGGGATGCTTCATAGATATGAAGAAGTGGGTACTGGGCTTGGATGTTACCTATCTCATGTATTACTTACAGAGTTAAGGCTCCTTTTTCTTCTATTGAACACATAGGGTCTGCTCACTCTACATACATCAGAGTCCCAAGGGGAAAAAAAAAACAACCCTGTTTTCTCTGTTCTCTGAAAAATAACTAGGTACAGAAAGGGGAAATAAAACCGCTGTCTGGTGGCAAGGCAACTACATCCTTTGGGTGAGTGAAAAAAGAGAGATGAATGAGGCCTGCAGGCTACCAGGACATTGACAATGCAAAGCCATAAAAAAGTTGAGAATGTTTGCACTTAATTCACTTCCTCCTTGCTGGGTACATGTGCTTACAGGGGGATGGGAGCAGAGGCATAGACATCTAATCCTGATGTTGAGAAATCTTAAATTAGACCTGAGATTAAAGGTGGCACAGCTGACACATGGGTACATCTGAGCTAGGTTTAGCTAAAACGTGAAAATGAGGGGCAAAGGCATTAAATCCTTGCTTTTCTATGGCTTGTCTTTGCTGCTGTTGGCAGTAGACAGACAAGCCTTGCTGTGGTAGACTTGTATCTTCTGCTTGTAGCAGGGTACTGTGCAGAGGTGAACTTTAAAGTACTAAAATGAGGTGAATCATTAGCTAGAAATTCAGTCTTCTATGGAGAAATGGGTTTGAGGCAGTTGTGTTATTGCCTCTCAGGAGGCAAGTCCTAATACTAAGAATCTCTCTCGTCTTTCTTCTTCACACGTACCACTACACATTACTGTGGTGAGGTGGCTGACACCTCTTTTCCTTCAAACCTTTCTTCTCCCTTGGAGCTGTCAAAGTGCTTTTGTCAACAAACATGAATAGATCCATCCATTGCTTTCTTTTAAAAAGCAAAACAAAAATTCACTTCAAGCTCATACAAAAGGAAAGGAAGGGAAAAAAAACCCATCTTTTAAAATAAAGTCTTACTTTTTTATTCCTGCTTGAATTACCTTAACTCTCTTTGATGCACTCATCTTCTGACTTTCTTAATTTGTGAGTCCTGCTTAATGTAAAGGTTTTTAAATCCGTAGTTATTAAAGTTGTTGTCTTTTGTTTTGTTATTTTAAGAAGAATTCTTCTCATATGTTCCCTGTTCTGGCTATAGCAATTTCATGAAAAGAAGAGAAGAATGATCCTACTTCTGATGCTTATACCAAACAATTGTATTAGCTGATCTAAAAATAAAATAAAAAAAAACCTAAAAAAAATAAAACCACCCTTTAAGGAATGTTTCAGCAGGTGCTCGTGCCCAGACTGATCTAATAAAGGTTTAAATTGAGGTTTGAAGTTGTAAGAGGTGGTAAAAATGAATGACCTGTCTATAAGGATTTACCTCTGTTCTGTCCTCTGGAAGGAATTTGCTTAAAATTCCCCTCTTGCAACTGTGACTGTGAGGATCCCACTCTCTGACCTCTACATTATTAGTTATCCACCTTTTTTGCTGTCTCAGTGCCTTCAAGCTTTTTAACCCCTCTCCTTTCTGATGCATCTCAGAGGTTGTGGGATCTTTATTCTCCTCTTCCCACCACTATTCTCCTCTCTTTATATGTAAATGTGCTGGATGATTTCCCCAAACACTCTACAGGCAAATCTTCCTGTGGGTTGACCTCCCAGTTTAGGGAGTAAAACCGTAATATGTCTTTGTCAACTCACACCTGAGCATATGGTGGTATTTTAGTCGTGAATAATTTCCTCAGTCTCTGCAAGGTGGTAGGGAAGGTATGCATAGAGTGCTTTATTTATCCTTGGTACACAATCCAAAGCTCCTTGGAGTTGTTTGGTGTTTCATAAATGCCTACGAGTGAAGCATCTTCAAGAAGACACATCTGTATTCCTCATTCATTGCAGACATCTTTTGCTGCATGGCATGTTGTGGGTTTTTTCCCGTCTTGATGTAGAAGCTGAGGGTTCAGATATCTCATTGCCAACCTGCATGGCCCTTTGACTCCTGACTTGTGTGTCTTTCACTGTCCAATAGAGATCTGCTTTGCAAAACCAGTGCTATGAGTCACTGCATTTTCCATGTTTTTTCTCCAGACCACTTTTTCAGTGGAGCTGCAGTCATCTACAATTATGCAGGTATGATCCAATGGAGGGGAAAGAGAGAAGGTGCAATAGTGCAGGGGAATTCCTTTATGCTTAACACTTGCATAGACTTATGCTTAATACATATGGATGTTTTTAGTATTTAAAATCAATATTTTTTGGAGAATGGAAAGTACACAGTCATTCCATTATGTATCTCTTTTGCATCATGCTATTCCATGTCCCTTATTAGCCAAAGTTAAACAGAAACTATCTAGTGCAACCTAGGAAAACCTATAGAATAGGGTTTCCCTATAAAACCATAAAAAGTACCATAAAAACCATAAAACCATAAAAAATGGTTTCTGTCAAATAAAAAGAAGTCTCAAAGTGTTTCCTGTTGTCCTTTACAGTTTTAAAGTAGAAGTTACAAGAAGGACATTAAGTTTCTCTGGTATAAAGGGAATGAAAACCAAATCAGAAACACTTTCTTCCACTGTTTTTGTGTCATTTAATGCCTGTTTTAAGAAAACAGCCCCCAGAAGAACTCCTGCAGAAGATAACAGATGTTTTCCTCTGATTAACCTGGAATGGAGCGGGTTTTACATTTGCCAAATCCCCTAGTCCTTACTCAGGCAAAACTGCCAGAACCTACATTAATAATACCAGAAGGATATAAGTATCAAAATGCAAAATAAAATCCATTCAGTAGTATAGTGTTAAACAACTCAAGCTTAAAAAGGTGTGTTGGCTTCAGAATTGATGTGTTTTACCAAAGCAGTGGTCTACTCCAAAGGAGGAAATTATAGCGAAGGGTAGGGCATGGGCTCTGAAGTACTGGATGAAAGATAGGAAAAAAAAAAGAATCCTAGTCCTCAGAACATCTCTGCTTTCATCCTAAGCAAATTAGACATCAGGAAATACATCAAATGAAAACTTTCTTTCCAATAAACACTTAAAAGATACATCTGAAAAGATGATTTAAGAGGACAATGGCACAGAAGTGTATAATGAATCTGGATCTGTTCTGCTGCATTTATATAGGCTTTCCTGCAATAAAGTAGGTTAAAAGACAAATTAATTGTATGCTTCCTCTTCAAGAGAAAGAGACCAATGGTAGTTACTATGGCAACTACTTGCAATTCATCCTATTAACTTTCTTATTGCAGGAACAATCAATAATGATACAGATCGCTTTAGGATAAAATATACATGAAGGCTTTAAAAAAAATATATTGTTTGCTCTACTTTCAAATAAAACCTGATATGCTCTTGAAAAAGCAGAGACAGCGTTAGAGAGAAGCAAAGTGTGGATTTGCCAGAAGGGGAAAAAAAGGTGAGTCAAATTGTACCAAAATGCATCTTCTCTTAGCAACTTAGCAAAATGTTCAGATTAATTTCTTCTGAAATGTTTTGACACTTGTTTTCACTTTGACTGTAAAGGTTATATCTTTTTTAAAGGCATAATACTGTACGCTGATATCTCTGCACAAGCTAGTCAGAGGTATTCACACTCTTTAGAAGGACTAGGTTACCACTCCAAAAACCTTCTAGAAATGCTGTACTATCAACAAGCAGTATGACTGATGCCTCACTTTCTCAAAGAGCTACCACAGATCTTGTAATCTCTATTTCACATTAATTTTCAGATATGGAACAGAAAGAAGAGCCCAGTCAGATATCTCCTGATTCCTGTGACCCAGGCAGTTATGACAGCCAGGCTTAGTCTTCCTACTGCTGACTTTGTACTTCTCAATGTGGACTACAGAATACTGTAAATTCTCAATCTTCCCTATTTGATTTGTGAAATCATGATTTCTTAACTGAGCTGAGACATTCCTGTGAGGTTTTACATAACAACTTACCTTGTGTCTTTTGCTTTATTTCACATGTGGATGATCCTGTGCTCCCTTGTAAATATTGAGAAAATGGAGTAGTGACTTCGAAGGTCAGATTGATGCAGGTGTATAACCTGAAAATTTTTCCTTCTCAAAGACATCCCAGAGCATTGCAAATATCAGCCTCTGATTTCTTTAAGCATTTTTCCCCTAAGTCTGGGAAGTTTTTCCATTTCTTTCAGTGCTATTTGCATCAGACTAACTGCCTGAAAACTGTATGAACACAGAAGATCTATGCCAGATGCCAGTATTTTTTGCATCCAAGTAACTGTTCCAAATTTTTATATTGAATATGGCCCTACTATATCAATTCATGACTCAAGCTCTGCTTATGTGCATATGATTGTAAATATGTAAGACACTAACATTTTCCAGTTTATGCCACTTGAAAAGCCAGGTATGGTTTACTGCTATTTCACTTACAGGTGTGAATTGTAATATATTAGAGCAAATTTAATGCAGTAGCACTGTGTAGATTGTTGAGGCCATTGTCTCATGAATGTGTCAGTCTTCTAACACTGCAGAATTTTCTGAAGAAGCATTTCACTAGACGGAGTACATAAATCTGAACTCTCTGGGAAAGAGGAATGCTGGAACAGGAATATTTCTCTGTGTTAGAGAGAAGTTTGAACAACCTAACTTTACACATCTGTTGACATTTCACAAACCATAATTCTCTGTGTTTCTTCTGACTTACAAAAGTTGGTCCTTTCTATAGCAATTCTAAATTCAGACCATCTTCAAAGGAAGAAAGCAAAATACTTTTAAACAGAAAAGGAGAAGATATTGCACAAGTTAATTTACCTCAAACTGAAGCTTTTGATCTGCTGTTCTTAGATCACTTTATTAACATAAACTTGACCGAAACAGTAACATCTTAACCTTCTTTTCCAAGTCACCCCTACTACTAATTTATTTTTTTCCATGTCACTTGAATTCTTGATCTACAAATCACCTTTGCCTCTTTTCTCTCTTTCCTCAAACTATATTACACATTTCTCTCTTACCAAAATTCCTGAAACATCTTTCCCTTGCAGATGCCCATGTAGCCATAACAAAACAAAACAAGATCTCTCCCCATCTCTCTTACATACTTTTTTCTTGCCTTTCTGTAGTCTTTCTGCAGGCCATACAAAAGCTATTTCTGGGTCATGGAGCTTCTCAAAGCATCATCTCATTGTATATCCTTGCTGTATACCCTTTTGCTTATTGTTCTTTCTCAGGCCCAGAAAAGTTAAGCTCTACATAAACATTTTTTTTTTTTACCTGATTGGTCTCTCGATTTTTCCCCTTGCTCCACCCCTTATTTTGTACATGTATAAAATCACCAAATATCAGTATCATTAATCGGCTTCAAATTTTGCCTTCATTTAAATAAAGTGTTAGGGAGAAGAGAGTGTGGCTTACTATCCTTATGAAAGAAATGCTAAAAATTACTTCTGGCTGTTCTTGTATCAGCCCAATAAAAGGAAACCTGACAATCAATCTGTCAGTTTGGAGCTTTTATAGAAAAAGATGAACAGCAATTCCCAGAGAATGCATTTAAAAACTCTACACAAACAATATCTATTTGGAGACTTAGTTTCTCCTGCCCTTTTAGTTTTCTTCTTTACACTTAACTTCTAAGAATCTTAAGAGGAAACTGTCACAGCATATTTGTAAAGTGAAATATGAGGGCTCTTCCAATGCCAATAATGCTGTGCATACTGGGAGTCTTCATCTAAACAGTTCAGTTTTATAATGCACCAAATCAACATGTTGTGAATCAAAATAATATCATAATAAATTGGATGTAGGAACTGCTTGGAGTATGAAAGCAATAAGTGAGACTTCAGAAGGAGGATTTCTCTTTTGTTTGAGAAACCTGTACAATATAACTGGGAAATGGTTCAGTGGGCATCCTTGTAGCTGGTAGCATTCAGAGTTGAAAATACAGCACCAGCAGAGATTAAGAAGAAAACAAGACCTGGTAAGAAAAGCCAAAGGAACATGATGCCATCAGTTTAGGTTCTTGCTGCCTCAGCTGCCATAGCCTGTGTTCCTGGATGAGAACTGTGACAGAGTAACATGAAAGAAAGGAGAAGAGATTGACCAGTCACTTGGAAAATAACTAAACATGCTTCAGTGTTTATTGCAAATAGATTTATTTTTTTTAAGAAGAACTTAGTCCTGAACTCCTAAATATCTGAGGAACAGCACAAGGTTTGATAAACTTGTGCTATTTAAGATCACTAACAGAGAAAGGTTCACTTAAAATACATGAGTAGATGTTTTATCTGGCAAGAATCACTGCTTGCATTTGTTATCTTTGTATGAAATAGTATGAATTAGTGCAACACAAGCAGTGAGTGTGCATGAGAAAGGCTTTTGCAAGGCAGGAGTTAGAGGTATGAGTCTGTCCCTCTGCTGTGTTCCCTGGTGCTGGCAGCTCCTCCCTGAGCATGCTGGCTCTTGGAAATACTATCTGGGAACTTGCCATTTTCACCATGCTGTAGAGGTGAGATGCTGTGTTTAAGATTATCTGTTCCTTTTTGGGAGCCAGGACCCTGAAAACTAGAGCTTGACATTGCAGAGCCTCGTATGGATTTACATGTGGACGGACAAATCCATAGTCCCAGTGTTGCTTTTCAGCATTTCAGCATCCTAAATATATTTCTGGTCTGTGCCATTCTCATGAGATAAGAAAACCACATGAATATAGAGAAGACAAAACACTGTTAATGCATGGTTATTCACCTTTCAGTAGTCAGTGAATATCAAAATTGAAGATATCTAAAGCCAACACTTAATTATAATATCCTGTTACCACAGCACATGCAGTAAGGATTTCAGATGACTACGCTAATTTAGGGCACTTAGAAGGCTTTCTCTTCAGTGATGATTGTGCAAATACTCTATAGTTACTCAAGTCTGTATAAATGAGAAGGTTTTCCCCTGCATACTTTTGCATATGTATTTCCATAACTTTATTAAGATTAAAAGAAAAATCAAAACTAAATGCAGCTGAAAATTGCATATATACATTGATCATATTTTGTAGCAGGATTCCATTAATCAATAGGCCTGAGATAAATAAAAAGTTAACAGAAGCTTCTAGAAAGAAGTTTGCCTACTTGCTATGATCTGTAACTGGTCCCACTAGTTGTTAGACTTCTTATAGGTAGAGGTTCTGAATGATAGGGCATAAAGACAGCTTTAACAATTTCAAATTTGAATAGTATATATTACTCAGTAAACATTTGTTATGGCTTAGAAAAGTTACTACTCAGTATTAGTACTGGCACTTGTATTGATGGCAAAGGGGTCAAAGCTGGGATAATAAAAGATGCATCACTTGAGACCAGTTGTATGAGATTTCTCATTATAAGATATACACACACATGGTGAAGGATGATGGACTGAAACCAGGCTTAAAGAACAGAACTATAACAGCAAGAGGAAAATAATATACCTTCTCCCTTCCATTTAAGGTTTGAGTTTCAGATTTTTTTCTCTCTTGAAGTATGGCTGCTATCTCTCCATAAATCTGATGATCTCTGACCATAAGAAATGAAGTTCACTGATTTTCTAATATCTTAAGTGTAGACGCAGGAGTCACGGACAACGAGGAAACGATCAATGTGATCAAGCAGTTGCCAAAGTTTATTTGGATGCAGTGCTTTTTTCATACCCTTACATTATGTAAGAGCCTCAGATAGCAAGATATGATTGGTTAATCTAGAGGTTATTACAGTTTACAAAGCTAAACTAATATTTATGATATGTCATAATTGTGGCTAATTAGCCTGTTCTAGAAGATACATTGGAGAACTACAACCTTGGCGGAAACCAACATCTGCATGTCCTTGGCGAAGAGTTTCAGAGATACATCATGAATAACAAAACATCTGGCCTTGGCTATGTTGGCCAGAAATACAGAGGATCATAGGTCTGGTTACTGGCATCCTTACTGGAAAATTACAGAGACACACTGAGGTTTAGGGTACTGGGATCGCTCACCGGGTGGTCCTGGTCCTTTAGGAACCCCACACTTAAGGATATTAGCATCATAGGGAATAGAATGTCATATGAGGCTGCAATTTTTGGAATAATCAGTTGCATCTTCTCAAAACAGGTGGATCTCCACATGAACATGTCTTAAACTATTTTTGTAAAAGCATTATATAGCCAACAAATTAAATGGGAGTTCAAACTTTTACTGAAGTTCTTGTTACTGAACTTCAGCAAACTCCTTTTCTGTTATTTATTCCGCTGGCATATTTATTTTGCCTTTAGATCAATAGTTGCCGTACAAATCCCTCAGTTATCTTGAATTCTGTGTCAGCATTTTTTTCAGTAAAAACTGTGAAGAAACTATTAAAAAATGTCAAATTGGATATCCATGTGCTGATTCAAGCTCTGCAATGTCAGTGAAAATACAGCTCATGATTTCAGCAGGCACTGAGTTAGACCCACACTTTGTTACAGTATCTGTCTGAGTAGTATGCATCTTCTATTTTCTGCTTCATCTGAATTGAGGTTTGGTGCCCTTCTTGCTTCTCCTACAGAAAATTTGTGTGGCCACTGATATCTGAGATGACCTCAATCTCTCCTTTATTTCCTTGAAGTTCTGTGTTTAAATAATGTCAGCTTTAATTGTGTTTGAGATGAAGGTAGAGGAAAACTGAGAGATTGACTCTCTGGTCTCATGGTTAACATACTCTGATTTGGGATGAGGAGAGGTGTCGAGTTCAATTCTCTGCTTCAAATAAGGAAGATGGATTTGAACCTAAATCTCCAGTATTCCTGTGATTAATCCTGAGCGCCTGAACACAGGGCTTTATTTCTCCCTTCTCCCTTCTGGTTCTGCTTTGATCTGGTCAGGAAAACCTTCAGATCTCTATGTTATGAATGGCATAAGGACCCCTTCCATCAGGGGACAAGCACATCATCTCCCAGGGAGGAAGACTGAGGTCATAATGTATTCTTCAGTGTTTCCTTCTGGCTGGTTCCAGAGCTGCAAAAGCAGAGCCAAGCTGGCATCCATTTTGTGGATCTAAACCAATATCCCTTAGCTGAGTTATCTGAGATGGGGATTATTTCATTCTCTATTACACCGCAGACATATGTCTCCATTGGAGTGTTTGATGTAAAGCATATCAAAAATTTCAAAGGAACACAATATTAACAGTCTGTGTTTTCCTCTTTCTTGGTAATAACAAGAGCAGGACTCCCACTGATATCAGTTAGTAGCATCCAGCCTGCTGCCAATGCAATAAGTCTGTCTTTTTAAGTGCCTAACAACTCTGTAGGAAGGTTGGAGGATACCTCACTATGAGAGCAATCAGCATTCACCAAGAGCATGTCACAGATTCTGCAGGTGGTATAGCTTGCATGCTCAAGTACTAGCCAGTGTCTGTTCCAGAAACATGTGACCTTAATTTGCTATGAATTATTTTCTAAGGGAGCTTGACTACATTCCATCTAAACATTGTGTCAAGAGAAAGAAAACAAAACACACAAGGGTTAAAAATGAAGTGGGGTAAATAAAGTAGGTTTGGTAAGATAATGATCTTGGGCGAGCTGTTGCTGAACAAACATTTATTATTATAAATCATCAGAGGCCTAATAAAATCGAGACTTGCCAGAACAATACCAAACAAAACCACTTATGTAATGATTAAATATGCAAAATTCACAGCTTCCTGAAAAATTAATTTTTTCAGGGACAGGTCCAATGCTATTTTATTTGCACACAAATCACTCACAGACAGCACTGCATAAAATCCTATGTCTTTGCAAAGGTTTATTTAATAATTTAAAGCATGATTTGTGTTGAGACAATGAAGACATAATTGTAAAATACCCTGATTATAGCGTAGCAATGGTAGAGAATTCCAAATAAATACTCATGCTCTGGACTTCTTTCTACCAGGGGAAAAAGTGGGACATATTAAAAATGCTAGACATGACAAGCTGTACTAACAGATTCTTGCATAAACATAAGAGTTCCTTCCATGATTTATTTCTACCAGCTAATATGTCAGTACTGCTGGAATCGAGCACAAAATAGCCAAATTTGGAAGAAGACAAGAACCTACACAGAAGGAACAACTCTGGCTAGGAAGCTGGGCAATAAGGAAAAGGCAGATGCTATGAAATATCTTCCATATTGAAGTGTGTGAACATGTGTGTTCATGTACGGTACCAGAAAGGAGCTGAGTTCTGCTTTTACAGAGCTATAACTGGAGTGTGTTAGCTCTCCTGGTGTGAGATCCTAAGACTATAAGCCATAAACAGGTCTTGCAAAGTTAAATAATACCAATGCACTCAAACAAAACAAAAAACCAAAACCAAACACACAAATGAAAGCAGTCTTTAGGTGGTGACAACAGCTGAAGAAGCTAAGAGTGATGGTGAAATCACTAATGCTTCAGCCTTCCCAGAACAGACACCTGAGCTTTCCCACTGAAAGTCCATTTGTTGCAATGCAAATGGCAGCATTTCACTTTTTCAGCTCTCAGTTACTCTAAATGAAACAGAAGCTGCTTTGACCTCATTCTTTTAAACCCAAGCCTGAATGAAATGGCAAATATTTAAAGACACTGAAAGCTGAAGGGCAACAGAGTTGTGAGCCGTAAAACAGTGCTGGTGTGGCTCAGGAGGTGGGAATGTTTGCTTGTACATGTTACACACCATCACTTGTACTTCCATTATCTTCCATCTCTTTCCTTGAAATCTCTCCTGAGTGCCTGCACAGATAAGACTGCTTGAGCACTCTCAGCATGTCAGCACTCTGTGGCACACAGTGCCACTTCCCAAAGGGATGCTTTTCCAAAACATGACTTTTGACAATGGCATCCATAATGACAACCCCGATTCTGCTTGGGAGTTTTAGCAGCTTTTTGGTATCTCTTCCTGGCACTCTGGGTACTCACCATCTGTGTTGGATGGAAAGAAGTGATGCTTTGAGATGCAGAGTAAAATAGTGATTTCCCTTTATTTGGTGACAAGATCTTTGACTGGCATGGGGTTAAGCTGAGCAGGTAATGAGTGGCTTTAGAAAAGGAGTTGAAGATACCACAGATTCACAAAATGACATTTAATCAAGACTTGAGCAATTTGCTAATTATGTTCAACTGCTCTTAAAGGAAAAAACAGGAGTTGTCAAGATTCTGTAGAGACAAGCAGAAAATTGGTTTGGGTACACCACTGATTATTATGAATACCTCAGTGTCATATTATCCAGAAAAGACACAGTGGCAAATCCTAGCAGAAGTCACATTTTCAGTTTTCTTTCCAACTTCACTTTGGAGTAAATTTGGTGACCAGTTTATTCTTCTTTTTTTTTTTCTTTTTTTTTTTCTTGCAGTATGTCTTTTCTATATTTAAGTATGTATAATAGATTCGCTAAAAACATCAGAGACCATTAAGCCAGAGAAGCATGAAATCAAGCAGAAATTATTATTTTAATTCTGTGCACTTGTGCATAACAGTATGCACATGATGCCAGATAAACATTCATCAGAACTCCAGCTAGTACTCAAGACAGTAATCTGGTTTTCAGTTTGGAAGCAGGAAATACATGCCTGCACACATTTCAAGAGGAATTAAGCTGCAAAAAAAGAGCTTGCATATATTCTGACAGGCAAAAGAAAATGTCAATTACTCATTAGCAATTTTATTGTTAAAAACCTCTTCAACTGGCAGCACTGGGGCTTGACAGACAAGCACCAATCTGTATAAACTTTGTTAATCAAGTGTGCGATACAGAAATGTAAGATCAGTGTTCATTAACTTTGCATGATCCTGCCACATCATGAGCAGGTTTAGAGTCCCAGTCTCATGTAATTTCTAATGGGAATCTCCCATCTGACGTGCTCTAGTTTATGGCAGTGTGCTACTGGCTCAGGAAAATAAATGCCCTGATACATTCGGTGTTCTGCCTTGCATTGAACCTGTAGGCATGGCAAAGGTGGGATAGAGTACAAGACAGTCTGAAAGTCTATTTAACCAGTGATGGACAACTGTTCAAAGAGGAAGATTCTTTCACGCTGCAGCGATCAAAACTTGGTATTTCTGGATTGAGATAATATACATGTTAAGAGACATGGATGTTACCAAACTAGGAACTATAATGTTTTTCCTCTGTACCAGGACCAATTCTAAACTGCTGTATTAAACTTGCTCTAAATGCATGTTGTAGCAGAGTTTAGTCTTTAGTTTTTGTAATGACAGTTTTCAATTGTTATCCTCTGATTTCTCTGTTAATTTAAGTATCTTGCTCAGGGCTTAGGCACAAAATGAAGTGAACTTGTATCATCTACCTTTTCAGCAGTGCTGGTGGGCAGGCTATAAGCCCTGACACAGTGCAAAGTAATACAAGTTCATGTAACCTTTCTGTAGAAAAGGCTAAGCTAATTTGCAATACCTCATTTACGAGAAGCTAAGAGAAAATGTAGGTATGTGCCGCAGGTCAGCTGTGCTTTCTTGTTTGTGTATTTTGATCTTAAGAAACATGTTTCTTTGATATGTCCACACTTCTGGAGAATTCACAATTTGGATTCACTTGCTTTATAATGTAGACAGTGAAGCCATTGGCTGCTGTAAATCACCCAAACACCAGATAGCCCCATTTTGTTAGTAATATGTAAATATACTATCAGGGCACATCCTGCCTATAGGCTTTGTAGTCTGCCCACATAGTAACAGGCACTGATATGTTGAAGATTCAGAAATATGCCTAGCCTTGCACAATGTGCATCCAGTTCAACCCCAGTGATTTTGTTCTGTGTGTAAAGTGAAGTGTGTTCATAAATATGGAGAGATTGATGTTTACAGCAATGATTATATGATGGGGTAGAAGTAAAACATGCTTGACTCTATAATGATGTAAAGACTTGAGGTGTTGTCTTCAGTGTCATCGGGAGACAGGAATTGCAACTTACTAAATATTCTTCCAGTTCCTTCACCATAAAACTGGTCTCCTAACTTGGCAATACCAAGCAACTTCTCAGCCAATACTCATGAAACTTATACCGAAGTCAGAAGTGAAGTGTTTTCTCCTTTCTGCTTCACAAAGTACCCAGGAATAGCAGTTTGCTTACAGTAAGAACATTCAAGTGATTTTCAAGCTACAGCAGTTTTTTACCAGCAGCTGCCTCAATTATTCTAAAAAATGTTCAAATGTGATCTGTAAATGAGTCCTTGCCTCCAAACAGAAACTTTTGTACACTGAGCTAAGAATAGGTGAATGTGCCTGTATGCTTTCTTAGCCCTGTCACATAGTGTTTGCAAGACGTTTTCACAAATAATAATTCTCACAGCAGAAATGGAATATATTAATCACAATTAGTCTTTTTTAAGTACTGCTTCCTTGTCTCTAAGACCCACTCTGCCACTCTTGCTTTGCTTTATGGAATAGCTTACAGAGCAAGCTAAGTTTCATTGGGAAAACTCCTGGACTGTAAACGCAGCTGCTTTTAGCACTTGGATGGCACTGAGGCTGAATTGCTGATGAGTCTGGATGTGCCAGGCTGTGACTGCATGGCTCATGCTACTTCATATGGCTACCCAGAAAAGGAATTCCCTCTGAAAGTTTTAAGAGAGATGATCTCCAGTAGTGATGGATGCAGGGATAATGCTGCCTAGCTTATTGTCAATTAATTCATTTTAAAGAAAGACCTCTTTTACAGGAAGAGAACTGGTACTTTTAGAAAGATAAGTAATGTGCTATTACAAGCTAATATACCTATTTCCTATATGTTAGAGTGTTTGAATACCATCACTGCAATGCAGCTGAGGGAGAAATAAAGGGGCTCATGCTTGCTGCATAGGGATTAAACCCATGGGAACAGAGCATTCCCAAGGGTCTTAAGGTAACCCTCTGAGGAGGGTCTGTTGTGGCCTCCTTGAATTCTAGCTTGGTATTTGAGGCCTTTATCAATCTTTCTTCACTAATCTTACTGCATATTAAAAGGGCTCTGAGCACATGGGTATTCCTGGGTATGTCAGGAACCCACTTGCAGCTATTAATAAATTCAGAAAACGTAAGTTGGGGGAAGATGGGAAAACAGTAGGCCATCAAAGCTTTGTTTTGTAGAATAAGAAAATAAATAGTGGAAGCAATTGAAAAAGAGAAAGTCTTCTCAAGTATTTTATGTCACTTAGGTATGATCTTGATGAGCGTCTGCGAAGAGCAGAAACCAGTCTTGGAGGGGGGAAACTATAGTCCCTTCCTTCACAGATAAATAGTATGATGTAGTAGATGACATGTTATATTTGAAAGCTGAGTATTTAAACAGCTCTTCTCCTCACTTTCCAGTGGGGTATTGGTTTAATGGCCATGGTTTAATACCACCAGACTAGAACTTCAGTGGGCTGCTCCCTTCAGTGATAAGTGGGGAACAGTTCCTGTAGTTTCAGTGTAAAGCGCAAAGTAAAGCATCTCAGCCCACATGCTGCCTTTCAGCATGGAAATAAGTGGCTGTAAGAAAAGGATGAAACAATATTTCTATACTTTCCTTGCTTTTCTGGCTTCTTGATGTTTTTTGTGCTGCCCTTTGCTCTGTCATCTCTCTCCCTGGCTCTCAGGAGGGAACTATGGCATACTAAAGAGCTGAAGGCAGTTAATGAATAACAAAATGGAGAGTGCACTTTCACAGACTGTAATTTCGGAAAATGCCTTACAGGAATGTAAGACAGATGAAATCCCCCAAAACTGAATGGGGGAAAAGAGGCATACCTCTTCTCAGTTTGCAGTGTGAGAAGGAGCTGTGAACTCAGGAAGGTCTCCTGCTGGCCTTATAGTGGTGTTGTGTTCCACAGCCCTCAGAGTAACAGCGTTCACCTCTGCTCCTTCACCTTTTAAAGTACTTGAGTCCTCTGAGACAGTTCCAGTCTTGACCCTGCAATCATTACAATTTGGGTTTCTGACCCTGAGAAGGAGGCATACCCCAGACATCTGCATCCAAGCTCTTCACACTAAACATGGGAAGGCCAAAATATCTCAGCAAAGTAAGCCAGAATATCACATCTGTGTGGAAAAATCACCTGGAGTGGCTTCCTAGAGCTTCAAATCCCAAAGTCACTCAGGCCCTTCCTGCATCTCTATTCCTGATGCCTGCTCTGCTGTGACTGTTAACACAATAGAGCAGCCAACCTCCCACCTCACCTCCTGCTAGATTAGCTGACATACAAGAACCCTGGTCTCTAAACTAATAAACAGAAACCTTATAAATTTATCCAATCCTGTTGCCTTCACTGCACAGATTTGCTGATCCTGTATCTATTTAGGTGATTGCCATCAATCAAATTTGCTTCAGAGCAGTTAATCTGCAAAATACACAACTCAAACTCATAGTCTAAGTTAAATGCAAGTCATACAAGAGATAATCCTCTATGTGACTGCCATCCAAAACACTAGCTAGCAAACTGAACAGGGACTGCTAGTGATATCTTTTAAAATGCTTCATAATTTGGAGCATAACAAGGAAGAACTAAGTAGACAGCTTATTTAGAACAAGATAAGAAATGTACAATATTGTCTTTTATTCATTTCTGGTAAGACTGGATCTTTTCGCTGTGCCATTCTCCTAAATAACAGGTTAAATCACTCCTTTGATGTTTACTGTACTTTCAGTGCTGTGTTGAAATCTTTTCACTAAGACAAAAGGCCTGATGCTACAAATGTTCTTTAAGATCCCCTTGTCCCTGTTCATGAGCTGTGGTGCTTTTGCTCATCAGTAGCTCAACCTAATAGAGGCACATTCTAACAGAAGGAGTTTTTAACTGATCAAGTGATACCACAAAAATATCAAAAGAACAGTGTTCAAGCCAGAGCTGCACATTTCCAAAGATAAACCTGAAAGACAGAAGAAAGCAACTATATGGATTCATTTGATAACTTTTATGTGAAGACATCTCCCTGTGGCCTTGGTTGACAGCTCCCCAGTTAAACTATCTTCAAGTTAATCCTTGCAGAGAACAGTCATGCAGCAAGACTATAGCCCCCACAGTGTTGCTTCAATATGGAAGTGAAAAAGAATGTTCTGAAGTTGTGTAAGCCTCTTCACTAGCAGGGATATATCTGGAGAACTCACCACTCTCAGCTTCACTATTTCTTCTCTTGCAACACATTCCTTAGCCACTCAAATACCCTGTGATAGGTACTTTGGCCTGCACACCTTGCACAACTGCACGCCTCGTACGCGTGCACACCTTGCACCTCTGCACACCTTGCACATCTGCACACATGCCACAGAATTTTCACTTTATCTATCAGATGAGGAGCTTTGGGCTGCCCATAAGACAGCAAAGCAGCTGACCATTCTGTTCTTTGACACCAGCAGCTTTTAGGTTTAGAAATCAACTGACTGTGCAAAAATTAGTGTCTCTGTATTCATATGCCTGGAATGTATTATACTCTCAGCATGGTTTGCTGCCTCTTACAGAAGAGGACAGCAGAGAAGAGAGGAAAAATAAAGCAATTAAGAATTTCAAAGTGTCTAATTTACTTGGAGCATTTCTGACTGTTTCAAACAGTAGCAAGTAGCCTCTAGTTCCTTTCTAGGTTGTCATGAATGATGAGTTTTATAGGGCTACCTCCTTTATTCTGGTACTTATTAACACCTAGCTGGCCAGGGAAAAAACAATGGAAGAGGTGTTTCTGGAACACGTAAATGCAATACTAGGCAGGCTGGAAAACCCAGTTTCAAGGCAAACCTCTGACTATTTTTCACAGCAAACAAGACCTTCCTGACAGCACGCTGCCTCCTGTCAGGGAGCTGGTGACATGCCCAACCTCTGCTGCAGAAACCTTGCGGGCTGGGAGCGGTGGGAGAGCTGATGGCAGCCAGGGCTTGGCTGCATGCTGTCTGCTGAGTGTTATCAGCTTAATTATCATAAATGTCTGTGTGTATAAGCTGAGATTTCTTTTGCTTTCTTCTGCTTTTCTCTTCCACATCACTGGCACCACCTCACTTCTAAATGTCTTTCCCCTGGATAATTCAGATTGCACTCTCTTTTACTGGTTGTTTTTGTTGTGAACTCCTAATTTCCTGAATTTCTAGCACATTATTTATTTCTTGTTGACATGCTGGAGAGAATAAAGTAACAGAGAAAACAACAGAGAATGACACTGAGACTACATTTTCTGTTGGTTTTCCTTTTCAGCCCCTAGTGCTCTTTGCAAAGGAGAACAGCATTATTCCCACTTGATGTCTTTCCCACATTCCAGTTTCTTTATATGTATTTCCTTCTGTAACCTTGGAATTACTCAGCAGGCAGTACTGAGAACAATAGCTAGAGTAACAAAACCCTCTTATGCCTAACAATCTATTAGAAGAAGGATAAAAACCTTCTCAAAATAACATTGTCAATTTGAAGTATTTTTTTTTGGTTTTAGCGTTTTTTTAATCATTTATATTATATTGAAATGTGGGAGGTGGGGGGGAGAGCAGAGTGGTCATGAAGTTTTTCTTCAGGAAAAAAAAGGAATCTTCAATTTCTTCCTTCTTGAACAAAAGCTAGTTTCAGTTTTTCTAAACACAGAAGGAGTAGTTTGTGTGAATCTCCAGTGGGGAGTCAGGCACTAAAGTGATGAATTCCATTGTGGTCCTTTGAAAACCCCAGCAGTGGTGCTCAGCTCAGCACTGTGTGATTTGTCTTCACTAGGGCTTTTTAAGAGATATACTCTTAAGACATATGAGTAGATAAGAAGGATGATTGATTGCAGTGTTATTGCTAATAATACTTTATGTAAAATTGAACTTTCTTTTTCCTTTTTATCTGCCCTATGTCGTTGTATGCTCCTGTTCATAAATTTTAAATCCATCTTTACATTTCATGGAGAATTTTAAATAGTTTGGTCCAGTAGTAAAATCTATTGAACAAAATTTAATCTATTGTGATCTTTCAGGTATAACACACTAAAAATTGTTTAATGTGATAACAAAACTGTGCTACAAGAAAACTTCAGAATATACAGAAGCAGCACAATCTCTGTGAATACTGGCTACTTTGATATCTAATTAAATTAGTTCATTTCAAATTTAAACATATTTCTGTCTTTACTTTCTGCCTTACTGATGTTATAAACACTACATCCTTATCTTACCTAGTTTTTCTAATTTAATATGGATTTTTTCTTAAGCGGTTTTTACATGATAACTGATCAACTAATTTCAAATTCTACTCGAGAAAGGCACATAAACAGACATTGAAAACCACAGATAACATTGTGAGATGACAGTGAAAATTCTAATGGTGGAAACATAAATTCAGCCTAATATGATTGTAATTCTACAGGAATACTTCTTTCAAAACATTGCATCAATTTCCAAATCCATTTGTTATTCATTATATCAGAGGATAATGAAACCATTTCATACACTATAGCCTGTCATATGTACTTCTCTTGGTGTTTCATTTTAATTTAGCTGTACTTAGTAGACACATAACTGATTGGCATTCTTAAATTTAATAGGCAAAATCTATCTTTATCTTGTTCTTTTCTATAGATTAACATTAATCTTATTGTAAGATAAATTTCTACCATTAAAACAAAAAGATTTCTTGAAAAAAAGTCTTGTCTAGCAGAATTATCGAGACCAAGTCCTTGCTTGTTGGAAACAGGCTGAAAATTTAATATATCTTCCAGCCTTCTGGAATGGTATAGCTTATTAGAGACAAAATTAGATGGGCAGAATTAACCCAAAGAAATGGAGCTATTCACATCACCCTAAGACTGAGTTGAGAGAATAACTGATGGAAAAGAGTCAGAAAAAAGGGTCAGAGAAGGATGGAATAAAATCAGTGGGTTGGGCACCAGCACTTGTTAGATGACAATATTGATGCTTCCACTCATTGTTTCCTTGGAGCTTCCTTAGCAGTAGGGCTTTGGCTGAGGGTAAGAAAGGTGAACTGAAAGAAAAACATGCATTTAAAAGGAGACCTGAAGATCACTGACTTCTATGCTTGGTGTCAAACAGCAAGGGGGTCCTGAGGCTGACTTCTGCAGTGCATTGGGAGGCACAGGGCCCTGAGCAGTCCACAGCTGCCCATCAGGACACACCGGCTACAGAACTGTGCTTTAAAACCAGTTTCCTGCTCTGGGTTGTTTCTGTTTGTACAGAATTTGTAGGCCTTTTACTCTGGGTCCCTAATGGTTTTAACTAGAGAAAAACAACTTTGTGTTTAGGAGCCTGGTGTTAATCACCCAGTATCAGAGAGAGAGCTTTGGTTGGAGGATACTGTGCAAACAGGGAAAAGGCCATTACTGCAGCTGTCCTATCTCACCTCTTTACTATGGAAGAAGAACCATCCAGAACTACATTTTGAAGACATCAACATCTTCAAGGTATTTTAAAAGCTTCAAGGAAGTCAACTGAAGATTTGCATAGAACAACATGCTTCCGGCCTCTGAGGTGAGAGGAGAGGCAGCCATGAGGGATGAGGGGAGAGGAGGGGCAGCCATGAGGGATGAGGGGAGAGGAGGGGCAGCCATGAGGTGTGAGGAGAGAGGGGAGGCAGCCATAAAGGGAGATCTTGAGGGGACATCATTTTACCCTCATTGACATGGTTTAGCGGTGGGTTTTGCAGTGCTGGGGAGCATTTGAGCTTGATGATCTTAAAGGTCTTTTTCAATTCTATGATTCTACAATTGTTGAGGTTAAAGCAGGGCAAGAGCTGAGGTGAAACTCTCTACCCTTCTTCAGCAAGATTTGGGGATGACAGGACAGGAAACAGGAATGAGTGGGCTGTCCCCAGGCCTTGGCATAGCCATATTGTTCCTCACCTGGGCTGGAAAGGGGACCTTCAGAGGAAGCTCAGACACCTTATGCAGGGCATGCACTATGAACCATGGGGTTTGCTGTCAATCCTGCTTCCTGTGTCCTTCTCTTTGCCTTATTTCTCCTTTCTTCTTTCTTATTTCTTTCTCTTTACCATCTGTTTAGCAAGAGCCTGGCTTAATAACTCAAACTGCATCTTTTGCAGCACTGCTGTGAGTCTGTGGCCAATAAGACAGCTAAAAGCAATGCCCTGAACAGTGCTACTTCAAGTTTGCCACTTCTTGCAGTGGTTGATAAGAGTGTTGTGCTGAGCTTGAGTGCCTCCAGCTGCTATTGTGGATTGCTAAATAAGCTTAGGAACGGTGGGGGAGTTCCAGAAGGCTGGGAAAAGCAAATGTTGTTCCAGTATTTAAAAGAGTAAAATGAGATGACCCTGGTAATTATAGGTTTGTCAGATTGATACTGGTTCTGGAATGGCTGATGTAGAATTCGATTAATAAAGGATTAATGGTGGAAACCTAATTAACGCCAATCAACTTGGGCTTAGAGAAAGCAGATCCTGTCAAAATTACTTTTTTGTGAATGAGATTACCAATTTTGTTGATAACCATAATAATGTTCATGTAATAGCCTTCTATAAAGCGTTTGACTTGGTACTACATGACACTGATTAAAAAATAAAGAGATCCAAAATAAACAGTTCATATAAAATGGATTAGAAATTAGCTGACAGAGCTTAAAGTAACTATAAGAAGTTATATTTGCTAGCCGTGTATTTCTTTTTCTGATGGATCCTGTGATTTTCTTATTCCATTGTTATTTCAGGTATTTCATTTATGATTTAAAAAGAAATATAGTTGCTACCAAACAAGTCTGCAAGTGACTCTGGAAGAATGGTTAAAAAGAGGAGGACATATCAATGATACAAAACTATATGGACCATTATGTCTGCACCCAGATAGAAATGCAGATATTTTCGTACAACAGTATATAGAATCATAGAATTATAGAATCATAGAACAGTTAGAGTTGGAAAGGACCTTAAGATCATCTAGTCCCAACCCCCCTGCCATGGGCAGGGACACCTCACACTAAACCATGTCACCCACGGCTTCATCCAACCTGGCATATCTAGGAACAACGAATCTTCAATAATGTGAGGCTTGGCTCTGGAAAAAAGGTATTCTAAGAAAACCTCTAGGGGTCATGGTAGCTAACCATGCTGAACATAAGCTTCTAACACAGTAATGGGGAAAATTATGCTTTATGCATTTGTTTTTTTTAGGATAATATAGATGGCCACACCATGTTACTAATATAAGTTACATTAATATATTAGCAAACCCCATCAGCATTGCATTCCACCCTCACTTATAAATGTCAGACCTCTGACAAGGCTCCAGCTTGGGTTACACTTTATAGTACTCTTGTTCTGATCTAACCTGGGGCTCTGTCTCCATCTCTGAACCATTCACATGGTTCTGCTAAATCCCTTGTATCAGAGTTCATGATTGCTCAACCACTGGGAGAATGGTATGAGATAATATTCTGGGGAGAAGAGACAGATTTGTACTATGAGATTAGTAATGTATGAACCAGGAAAACTGAAATAGGTATTAGGGTATGGTCTGTCCTAAGGGACACTATAGCAGCTAATGGTGTCATGTGTAGTTCTTGAGTTCACAGATGGAAAGGATGGGAGTAGTGAAAGGACCTAAAGGATGACTTTTGAAGAGATTTGGGATAATTTCTATTAATTATATTGAACTTCTACAATCTCAGAATCAAAGAGGTTAAGATATTAGCTGAAATCCAGCATGTCCATCAGTCTCATCTTGTGTATGATTTATTGTAGCTGTAATTCCCTTTGTCTATTCTGCCAATTGATGCCACCAGTTATGGAAGAGTAGGTTTTGAGCATTTTGACTTCCCATTTGACAGTGAAAGCTCCATTAAAAGAAATATGTAGTCTTTAAAATGGAAAAGATTAGACCATCATGCAAGAATCTTTAAAGTTTCCATTACTCACTGTGAAGAGGGAATGCAGAGATAAGAAGTATATTCTTCTAGTTTAGTAGTGGTTAGGAGTTTAAATCACTCTAGAAATATCGTCAGTGCTTGTAGTTAAGGTGATTAACTGCTGGAGAATAAGACATGGCTGATTCTCTGTCAAACTTGAGACTGCAAGTTTTGCCAGATGATCTGCTCTAGTTCTCTCAAGAATTAATTCAGGAGAATCTCATGGTCTGTGTTAGGCAAAGCACTGCAAATGCCCTCCAGCCTTTCAATCTGGGTCTGAAGTCAGGTTGCAGAAGAAAATCCATATCAGTTAGAGAAGCTATATTTGTGATGTGTCTTCTTTATTGGCTTCAGTAGGACTTTTAAGATATGGGGATTGCATTTGCTATGTTTATATTTACTGTTCTCATCTGTAGCCTCGAATTCTTTAATCTTGAAGATTTAAGCTCAGTAGCAAACTGTTCCAGATCATCTTATATTCTTATTTCCTAAAAAAAAAAATAATTATTAGTTTTTATTAATAAAAAATAAAAGAAAAAAGGCACCACACAGAGAACTGTATCTATAAATATCTCTTGAGCCTGAGATAAAGGAGATAAGGCTGTTAAGACACCTGATGTGTAGATCCATTAACCAATACTTTTATATTCATATGTTCTAATACAACATTTCTTCAGGATTTTAACAATCTTTAGGCATATGTTTGAGGTCATTATTGCAATGAGATTAAGGCGCAGGTACTTGAAACCCCCAACGATCTTTTATTTTTTATTAGACAGTATTGTGTTCTAATAATGTTAAAACCTTTTAATTCAGTGAAATAAATTTACTAAGAAATTAATACAGCAGAACTGTCACTTATCCTTTACCTGCAAGAGAGGAAATTAAAGCTGAATTTCCAGAGGAATTTAGAGTAATGCAGGAGCAATTTTGAAACTTTTGTCAAGAATATCATAGAAACAGCTTAACTTTCTCTCAAGGTTTTAAATCTCAGATTGTATTGAATTATTCCCTAGTAAAATATAAATAATTGAACATATAGGATGAAAATCTGCCCTTGTTACAGTAAACCTGTTCAGCTGTATTTTACTGCCCATCTAGTTGTGCAGCATTTATGAGATGCACCTAGAAAACCTTGGAGCTTGCAGAAGTGTTAAATGTCTAGTTTTTGCAGAAATCCTACAGCTTCTGATTTCTTTCAACAATGTCTCATGGCTACATAACATTCAGCTCTCAAGCAGGACTCTTCATTAACAGGTAGGCCTCAAGATTCTTCATAAAAGAATTGATTCCAAAGTACTTTATATTAACATTCCAATTAAAATGTAGCAGATCAGAAGTATTACACTAAAAGGCAACTTTTGATTTATTTAGGAGTTTGAGGGATCAAGTAGAAAAGCTCTAGTATAAGGTCAGAGAGACATTATATAGGAAATGGAAGTTTGGGCATGGCAAAATGACTTTGGAAACATTGTATCTCTCCTGAGAGTGGCTGATATTGAAGGAAAAGAATTTTAAAGATTGTGGTTCAAGTAATAAAATCCACAAACCAAAATACAAATTATTGCCTGTTTTTATTATTCACATTATGATTCCCAAACCACTGCTTTTCTTGGTGCTTTAATTATTTTCTCCATGAAATCTTCTAAAGGTTCATTTGAGGCTTGTGAACCTAAGAAACATTTTTAATAAAAAAAAGTAATCAGAGAGCAAGATTGTTTTGCAGGACTGATTCTCTCAGGTATTTCAAATCCAGTGATAAACTCCACAAGTACATCTGCAGTAAATGTGAATTTCGCCTGAGTCCAGGATAAGCACTAAGCCCGTCTGGAATTTGCTATAAAAAATGAGAGTTGACTGAAACTAAGGTTCAACTCACCTTTCTAAATCTCCTGTGTGATAATCCACATACATACCTTCTACTGGGGGTGCTGGCTGGGACACAAGCCATGTTTCCTACTGCAAGAGCTGTGCTTGGAACATGACAACACTTCTATAGCTGCATATGAGACAAGTGGCCATCATCCCTTCCTGTAAATACATTAAGATTGCATTGGAGCAGAGTTGTGCAATGCCCCTCAATTTCAATACAAGTTGTGTGTCTGAAATTAATGTCAATAGGGAATACACACAAGCACCAAGGGGAGAATAGACTTCATAGTGTGCTAATTAAAAAACATTCCCCTCTTGTACCTTTTGCTAGAACCCCACTTTTGTAACCAATTTACTCTGCAGAACTGATTACCATACTAATAGCATTCCCACCAGTTCACAAATAGGACTCCAGTTGAGAAGATCCATTAAATGTAAAGTTATATAACCTGTGAGGAGCAACACGGGAAGTAAAACTTGTTAAAGGCTTCCTTTATTATGAGTTTACTTTGTTACATCTTTCCGTTTTTCAGTTTTAATTTTGAGTGCTCACATAATACCAACTTCCAGCTTTAGAGTGCTCAATTCAGTGACTGAGGAGGCAAACCAAAGCTGTCTTCCATCCTGCACTTCCTTCCTAAGTTAATTTTTAAGTTTCTTTTAGACTTCTTTTCTTGTTTTTGTTTTCAAGTCTTCCACTTCCCTTCTCTCTATGTTATTTTTCCTATTATCTCAAGATGTAGAAGGGTCTTCACTTTCAAGCAGCCATACTCTTTCAGTTCAGTGTGTTTCAGCACAGACTCAGTCCTGCACATAAATAAGAGTAGGGCTATGTGAATTTCACCCTCAATGCTGCTTCACATGAACTGTTTTCTAATTGTTTTACAAACAGAACAAGTATCGCTCATGAGACATAAACTTCCATTTAAAAGAAAACAAAAAAACCCCAAAACAAACACAGAAATGCCATTAACAGAACTGCGGCATAATTTTGTTACAAACAATAAATATTTTGATACAGATATTCCTCAATAACTTTCAATCTACAGTCTTGAGGAAACATCATAATCTCTGAGAGCAAAACAGAATGAGACCATGTGAATAATGTCATTCTGTTATAAGCTTCTAAAATCCTTGCTGGAGAACTATCTGATCTTGTTCCATTATCTACTGTAATAGCTCTCCCTAGGAAAGCCGTGGATGTGAAAGTGGTTAAAGAGAAGCTGAACACAAGGTGGCAAGGCTAATCAACAAAGCTACTTTGTTTTCTCACATATAAGCTACCTAGATAGGACTGTCCCAGGAAGCATAACATGTGAAGGGATTAGTCATGAAAAATAAACCAAGGACGTTAAAAAGCCTAAAGTTCAGAAATTAAGACATTTCCTTCAGACATAAAGGTATAGGGAATCTATATTTAAAAATAGTTGTGTAAGCAGATATTTTGGTTAAGTGGGTTTAAATTGTTCTAATTGATGTAAGGGCCACAGCTTCCTTTGTCAAGGACAGAGGAGACATGTCAGACTAAGGCAGAAATGTTCATAGGGACCATCTAATAAGCAGGTCACTCATGTGATGGCAGTATCTTATTAATTGTAGTGGGGAACACTACAAAATACCTGCTTGCTGAGTAACACAAATAGCATGGACTTAAAAAATTCAAAACACATTCAAGTTTGAAAATCCTTTTTTACTGCCAAGGTCCCAAACCCTTGTAATCCCTTTCTCTTGGTGCAGCACTGCTTTGCAAAACCTATGTGGCACTGCCTTTTGCCGTGGGGGCTAATAAAGAAATAATCTACCTGTAATTAAAAAAGATAGATATCTTCCAGCTCAAAGATTACAGCTCATTACTTTCTTGGTCTCCTGTGAAAAGTGATCTCATCTATCTTGTCAAAAATGTAATCCAGGAGTCTTGCCCACTTGAAAAGCATAAGGGTTTTACAGAAGGACAGTCAATAGGAAAAAGAGCTTGTGTTTGATATGGAGAGAGGGAAAGTCCTGGCCTTCAATACATGGTAACATTACAAGTAACTGACCATGGTTCACAGTGATTTACAGTCAGATGTAAGCAGATGACTATGATTGCTTTGTCATTAGTTCAATCCAAGTTGCTCTCCAGAATATTTTAAGATCTGATATGATTTGTTATGAAAAACAAGAACAGCCACTGAAGAGAGTAAAGGTTTATGTGTTTGAATGTCTGCTGTGTCCTTTGTATGCTAATTCCTTGATCAAAGAAGTCATGTTGAAAGCAAGGGACAGGGAAGATGTTTCTCCACAGAAAATGGGTGGCACAACAGCACTTGTTTAATGTTCTGCAAATGGAGAGTAGCAACAGCATGTTGTCTTGCCGAGATAGCCTGGAAAAGCTCACTATGTTCATTTTGTATTTAACAGATGTTATGGTGAGTAACACAAATTGCTTTACTGTCTCATGAAACTGCATCTTGCTGCAATTGCTTGCAAGAAATGCAGGCTGTTTGTTCTGAAAGTCACCTAATGCTTCCAGTTAGTTACCTAATACTTCCCAAAAGTATATAACTGTCATTGATGGATTATTCAGAAGTTTGAAACATGAAATTCCAAGCCAGAGATGACTAATGAACATTTCAGTGCACACTATATTTTACAATCTTGTGGGTTAACTGTGGTTTCTAAACCAAATATCCACAAACTACTTGACATAGGCTTCATCCATTGTGCATAGCCCCACTTAAGAAAAAACAACAAACCACACACATGAAATGCTAGATAGAAAAGCAATCACAGGGGGAAAAGTCATCTTCATCTGGCCCCCATTAAACAGTTCATATACTGGCAGTCTATAATAAGTATACAGACACTGAAAGTTATTATAAAGAGCAGGACAATAAAGGCAAATCTTATGACATGTAAGGAGTGGAATCAAGTCCTCAAAATAGTAATGATAAAGTAAATGAGTCAAATAAAATAACAGTCAGACCTCTGCTGATCAGTTAATGGGAAAGATGTGTCGCTGAGGAAATCTGGGAAGTGGAAATAAGAATCTGTTACTAGAATATAAAAGGAGAGAGTAAAAAAAAATAAGAAAACTTGTCTATTCTTTTACACATTGAGGCAACTGTACATTTTTCTTTTGTTAGCTTGTAAAACTCTGATCTGTTACTCATATGTGCCAGTCTTCCACTCGCCCTTGCTGTGCTATACTGAAATGTCACATTGTGCTTCGCATAATTGGAGCTATTTGAGCCTATTTGAGCATCTTTAGCAAAGCAGAATATATGGTAAAATAAAGCAAGTAGTACTGAGGGAAGAACAGCTTCACAAGGGATACTCAAAAATTATATCCTTGTTAAGGTCTTGTGTAAGCTAGGGCAAAAGGTTGCAGTAGAATATGTGAAGCAAACCTAGTGGAAACGTCTCCTGGGCACAAGGTACTTCAATGTGAACAACTTAACACACATAAAAAGCTGTGTGCTCCTTAAACTGTTAGCAGTCTTTAAATCTTGGGCTAGATAGTGCCCGAGTGATCAATTCTTAAGCATACGGCTTGCTAGGCTCCAATGTGGGAACACAGAATGTGTGTTAAAATGCAGATCTCCCTGCTTTCAGTGAAGGCTATGGCAAGGTGTCTTTTAACTTCCAATCTCAGCAGCATCTGTTCTTCATTTGACAGAACGCTTAGGGATGCTATTTAGAAGAAATTATAAAAATGAAAGACTTATTAGGGAAACAGACCTGTTATTAAGTAATTAATATTAAGTAATGAAAAGGGATAAAATAACCAGACACTGAATGAGCAGCACAGCTAAACTAAGGATCTTAAATAGATTTCCACAAAAATCTTGGTGAATCCCCTTGAAACACACCATATTTAAGTGCATTTCACTTAGATAAGTAAGTGCTACTTATTAACTTTACAAAGAAGTGCTCTACAAGGAGAAGAAAAAAGGTAAGTTACTTAAATCTCCCAAATTTTAGCCCATTTTTTAACAATTGCTTGTACCTACCACAATCATGGTATTTTGTACTTGGCTTTCCTACTATGATGAGGTTGCAAACATGTCAAAAACATTTGTGGTAGAAAATATGAACACAAACTATATAATTAAAGGCAACATACAAAATGTGGGTAAAATCATAAAAACTGAAGCTGGTACATAATGGGAAGTGAGAGCAGGAACTCTTACTGTTGTTTAGGCTAATGATAAAATCATAGAATCATAGAATAGTTAGGGTTGGAAAGGACCTTAAGATCATCTAGTTCCAACCCCCCTGCCTTGGGCAGGGACACCTCACACTAAACCATATCACCCAAGGCTTCATCCAGCCTGGCCTTGAATGCTGCCAGGGATGGAGCATTCACTACCTCCCTGGGCAACCCATTCCAGTACCTCACCACCCTAACAGTAAAGAATTTCTTCCTTATATCCAATCTAAACTTCCTCTATTTAAGTTTGAACCCGTTATCCCTTGTCCTGTCACTACAGTCCCTAATGATGAGTCCGTCCCCAGCATCCCTATAGCCCCCTTCAGATACTGGAAGACTGCTATGAGGTCTCCAGGCAGCCTTCTCTTCTCCAGGCTCAACAGCCCCAGCTTTCTCAGCCTGTCTTCATATGGGAGGTGCTCCAGTCCCCTGATCATCCTCGTGGCCTCCTCTGGACTTGTTCTAACAGATCCATGTCCTTTTTATGTTGAGGACACCAGAACTGCACACAATACTCCAGGTGAGGTCTCACGAGAGCAGAGTAGAGTGGCAGGATCACCTCCTTCAACCTGCTGGTCACGCTTCTTTTGATGAAGCCCAGAATACAGTTGGCTTTCTGGGCTGTAAGCGCACACTGAAGCCGGCTCATGTTCACTTTCTCATCAACCAACACCCCCAAGTCCTTCTCCGCAGGGCTGCACTGAATTTCCTTATTGCCCAATCTGTAGCTGTGCCTGGGATTGCTCTGACCCAGGTGTAGGACCTTGCACTTGGGATGGTTTAACTTCATGAGGTTGGCATCAGCCCACCTCACAAGCGTGTCAAGGTCCCTCTGGATCCCATTCCTTCCCTCTAGCGTATCAACTGAACCACATAGCTTGGTGTTATTGGCAAATTTGCTGAGGGCACACTCAATCCCACTGTCCATGTCACTGACAAAGATGTTAAACAAGACCGGTCCCAACACTGATCCCTGAGGGACACCACTTGTTAGTGGTCTGTGGAGCTCTAAAGTCATACTGAGATCAGTGTTTTGAACATCTTAATTCTTAACCAACTACCTGATCCAAAATATTTTAATTCAGTAAAAGGATTTCTGTCTGTGTCAACTTTCAATCTAGAATGAAAAGACCCAAGATGCAAGTTTGCAATGCAGAAAGTTAGACTTCCTAATTTGTTCTCATGCCAAGTTGAGATTTATTTTAGGGGGGAAAAAAAGCTCACATGCTGTTTTCAAATCTATTTTACCCTTTATAATTCAAAAAGTTCAATTACATGCCCATTATGGTAACAAACAATACGCTATTTTATCTTTTGAGAAGATAACATATTCTATATGTTAACTTCTGGCAATAATCAAAAAAATCCTATGTATTTATTGGTTGCTTAATTTTATTTTTTTTTAATTAACATAAAATATTAGTACTGCTCCTTCATACCAAGTAAAACATTTTATGTGCTAAGGTATACTAATTTGTACTCTAACTAGGAAAATTTTAACTTGAACTAGAAGACAAGCAATCAATGTACTAAGTAGAGGAGCAGCAGTTATCAGTATCCTATGTTTTAAAATAAATAGGGAAGCAGAAGCTACCAGTGAGGTGATTAGAGTAAATGGTTGCAAAAGTGCATAATCTTTTGAGCTTGGTTGGTAGTGTGGTGAAAGGTGAACTTTCTGCAAGATTCAATGCAATTTTGTGGGTATTTATACACAGATCCCTCCAGACTTGACAAAGATCCCTGAAGGTGGTATGTGATGTTGGCTGGGAAACACAGCGCCTTGGCAACTGCTCATTTCCCTAGTCCTTGTTTATGAATTAGCAGTGGAGTCTTTTGGGGGAAAGAAGGATCGTGAAGTAATGATTCAAAATAATGTGAAAGAACCCTTACTGTTGCATAAAACATTTGTATTAAGTTTGGAATATGTGTGACTTGCTTGGCAGCAAGCACAGCAATGCAGGATGTGGTTCTTTCCAGATCTGTTGGTGACTCTCAGCTGCGGGTAGGATATTAAATGATGTCTTAAAGTATTCTAAGTAAAAGCAAATTTTTCTACTTGTTACAAATATACTGCCTTAAAGCATATGTTATGAATCTTGTGTAGCAGTATACATAAATTCTTTAAATGTTGTTAGCCTGTGAATCTATGGAAATGACGAAAAATTTCAGAGATTCTTGCCTACTTTCCCATAAAGGCAGGGATAGTCATGCTCTGGAAAGTACTGTGGCTGAGCAAAGGTTGTTCATAGACAGTGTCTTCTAAGCCAGGGTTTACCCAGTAAAAAGAGGTAAATAATTTAAAATAATCTAGCGTAGTGATTTGCTAATTCACACTAAGAGTTTCTACACCTCTCATAACAGTCAAACAAACCAAAGAACTTAAATTGTCCTAATTACATCCTTGAAGATATTTAAAGTTTTTGATTAAGCACAAAAAGAAATAACTCAGCCAGATTGCTACATTCATGAAGGTTACTTCTGGCACCCACAGAGTATAATCACTTTTCTGCCCTATGATAAACTGTTTTTCTTATTTTCTTTTTCTAGTGATACTTTTTCACCATTCAGGATCCCAGCCAGTTAATTTGCTTTCTCACCTTTATATTTGAAAATAGGATTTACACATATTTGAATGAATTAATTTTTAGTTTCTTTAGTGTATCCCATCTTCCCTCTGCCTTCTTCTAGAGTAAATTTGATTATAACTGATCAGATAGGTACAACACAGATGGAGAAATAAGGGTTTGGGTTTGTTTTTTCTTTATTTTGAGGATTCCTTTAGAAAGGTTACAGTATTTGAAATGCATTTGTTACTTTTAAAGGGAAAAGGGAGTTATCTGTGTGTCTGCTATTGATATGGCTTGTTTCTATTTCCTTCTACTTTCGGAACAGGCAAACTATTTCTGAAATATATGCAACTGAGAGGAAGTGGTGATTATTTCAGTAGTGCACAGAGTCCACACTTTACTAAATAACAAAATTTACTATATAGTCACACCCATGACTATAATCACACAGAGCTGAACTTTTGCAAGGAAATACTCCATGCAGTTTATTCTGTTGATTGTATTTTCGGATTATATCCTAGTTAGGCAAGTTAGTGTATTAACCTGTTTAAATACATAAACTAGCCTACACTAATACATACTTTTACATAACTGCAGATTAAAAAGACTTATTTTTGTCCTAAAGACCACTGGGGTATGCTAGCACAGGTACATGGCACTCCTTGCAGGATATTAGGTATGAAAGACAAAATTTCACCAGCTGAAAAATGTAAAAATTCTGTTAACATCTGACATCAGTATGATCGAAGCCATCATCCCTAGTAGACCAGATGGCATTATTTTTCAAGATGCAATTAATATTTCCCTGTTTGTTTTGTATAGGCATAAAAGAAAAGGTTGTATTCTCTCTGTAAGATTTACTCAATTTCATTTTTCTCCTGTGTCTGCTTTTCTTGGATTTGGCTGCTTTCATATTTCAGTACATAATTTTGAGGCAAACAAAGTCTATAAACTGCATATGGAAGTAGTGATAAAAAATAAGCATGCTGTTTGCAGAGAATAATTCCTGCTGAATTATTGCTCTATACCTTTGATTAGAAAAGCAGGCTCTGCTGGGATGAAATATGTGGAAAGCACTGTGATATTGTATAGAGAGATGGGGATACGTGTGACACTTTTCAGACTTCTCCTCCAGTTAAATATGCTTATATGCAAGATTATATCACTGCACCAGAAAATAACAAGTCTTTATATGAAGAACATAAAGTCAGTGATTAGCAAGTATTTTGGACCATAATGTGGATGGGTGCAAAAGCAGCAATGACTTCAGCATTTTCTGCTCCTCCCACTCCTGACTCCTGTTTGATTGATTCTATTCCTAACTGTCAGTAAGAATAATTAACAACTCCTGTACTTTTTAAACTAGCCAAGCAATTTGCAAAGTGTTTGTTTGGGCTTGGCTTGATTCTTTTTTGGCATGGCTGCCAAAATGGAGGGAGGGAAGAAGGAAGGGAAGGTCAATCTGCCTACTGGCAGTTGAAGAGTTGAGCCAAAACCAGGCACCACTTCATAAAAGGCGAGAAGGATTATATATACACATATATATATATGTTTCTATTGAATTTATGAATCTTCTCTCTCACTGAATAAGCCCTGTATGCAAATTTGTTTTATTGGCCATTTCACAGCTGTTGATTAAAATAGTTCATTACAAAACTGCAAACGTGCTTATTTGGAGGAGCTACACTCAAAAAAACAGCCCAGCTCTCCCCCAAGTGAAATCCTGACAATAGATAGGGAATTAAATGGCTCAGTGGTCAATTAAAATAATACTTATGCAAAATTTTTTTCAATGTAAGGATGGGTGAAGGAGGCAAATGAAAAGAGTGGTTAAAAGGTTAATTAAAGGTCAAGTCATGTCTCATAAAACATCAGGCACACAAAAAAAGGCAACAAAAATCTTACAGAATGAAATAAGAGATGATGAAAAGTATAAAAAGAAAGCAAGCTTGCAGTAGATAATATGAATAATAAAACATGTTTCAAATACATGTGGAAAAAGAAGCTCATAAAGTAGAAAGCCAAGCCTCCAGGAGACAGCAAAACAAATTTATTGACTGAGGAAGCAGCCCTTGATAAATAATTAAAGAAATTATTTGCTTCATTGTTCTCTGGGGAGCTCAAGGGACAGATGCTGGCAGCTGCTATATATCTTCATGGATGCTGAAGGCAGTGTGTTCATGGAGGGCTTACAGTATCCATAGGGTGGAAGGGACGGAGCTGCAGCCAGGCAGAACTCTGCACTACTTGTGCAGGAATGGAAAGACATAGACAGAGAAAAAAACGGAATGGGAGATAGATATGTACCTAAACTGAGGACATTTTTCTAGACTTTTGCTGCAGCACTCAAACATGGACATCTTCTAAGTAATACAGTCCAAGCCATTAAGTTAGACAAGTCAATTGAAACTTACGTCTTGGAGAAAAAAATTCCTTTCTTCATTTGTGTGAGCTAACAAGCAGAAACATGGACAATAAAACCCTTGAGGACTGAAGCAGCTAGTAGTTTTTATCTGAATTAATAGCTTGGGGTAAATGTGAGGATCCTTCATAGACCTTCTTGACCTGATAACTTTGAATTAAACTGCATTTTGCTGTCACTGTGATTTAACTTTCTGTTCATTGCCTCATGATTTAAGAATACACCTTTTCCTTGTTGAAAATACATCTCATTGGGTTTTAGCTCAGTTTCTTAACATGTTGATAGCAAAGTCTACACTATACTGACTTTTCTTACTTTATGGGGAGTACTTGTTAAAAGATAATCTATTATATCCTAGTCTAAAAAGCCTTTGAAAGACAGGAAATAATGTACTGCTCACAGACCTGGGTTTTCGAGATGTATTGAATTTGCTGTTTAAATGCACAGCCTTATTAGCTTCAAAAGAGAAATAGGAGAGAGATTTTCATTGACAAATGATACCGTGGGTCATGAGTCAAGGATGCCTTTAAGAACATATCTAACTTGAAGCACATGAGTCGTTTTTGGGAAGAAATATTAGACTTTCCTGAGAAGAAACCTCATTATTTTTTCTGCATGTCAGTCTGCAGAAAGACACGGAACTAGCACAGGAGGAAGAGATAAATGTAAGAAATGGTAAAGATTTTATTCTGTGCTTGTATGAAAATGTTAGACTCTTCCTTTGCTATTCAACCCTGTCTCCTCCTGGATCTCATTTCTCTCAAAATCCATTTGCATTACTGCAGTTATGCCTGATGGGGAAAACTGTGGTATTAGATCAGACAGTCAAGATTAGCCATACTAAAACATTACTGAGAGGACATATGATGTTTTATGAGTCTTCTAGTATCTCACCTTGTCTGTCCAGACTTGTACACAGGCAGAATGCTCTATGTGGACCAAATAGCTTTCACAACGGAAGGGTGAGCGTGCATCTCATGAGTGATGGAGCATGGCACTGAGTCAGGTATGTGTGATCATCTTCAGCAGTGAAAAAAAATTTATTCTGAACCTTTCACTGTCTCTGCTGCATTTTCTGCTTCATCTATTTCACTGTTTCTATTTCACTTTACAATGGGGACAGTCACCTCTCTGGGACCACGCAACAGGCCTCAAGCTCTGGATCATGTAAAAATAAGGTCTCCCATAAGCAAACACATCTGCTGCCTCAGACATTCCCAGTAGATCCCCCAGAGGCTTTTGTTTTCCACTTCACCTGCAAAGTCTGCACTTTGTGTTAAGTCTTCTGGCTTGTGTCACAGTCACCAATCTAAGGGGGAAGCTGGTGACCTAGTGCTTGGAAGCATGAGTGAAAAAGAGAGCTAGCATCATCCAAAATGTGATGAGCTAACATGGGAGATGTTCATGGCTAGTAACAGTAACATATTTTGCAACCCTGGCAGTCTACTGGGTTAGGTCACCAGCTATAGTGGGAGTACAATATGTAAAAGGGCCTTCCTGGACTGTCCTGTAATCTCAGTGACACTGAAAATACACCATAAATCTCACTGAAGACCAATTAGAACACAAGCTATTGTTTCATTTTTCAAATATGCGATGTTTCACTGTTCATTTTCATTTCTTTCAGAGATGAAAGACAAATGCTGTTTCCTTGGAAATGCCCTTTGTCATGAGAAGCTGAAGATGCCGGGGGGGGGGGGGGGGGGGGGGGGGGGGGAGAGTCAAGCCCTGGATGTTTCGCCTCAAGCAAACAAGATTGAACAGGACAAAACTCCATCAGACACATGCAAACAAAATGGCTTGAGATGACAAATAAATGAAATATAACCGAGTGTTTTTCTTTTGGATGAAATAGCACCCCCAAGGCAGAAAAGCTCCCATCCCACTTCCACATCTTGCTTAACAGCCCCCTGTAATCGAGAGAACAGAAACCATCCAGGAATCTAATGATCCCTGAGGAGCCTTCCTCCTTCCCCCTGACTTCTTGCCAATGAGGCCGGGTGAGTTAAACATCCCTCCTCCCTATGCCATTCCATTTAATTTTCTTCTCTCTCATGTCTAATCCAACTCAATATCTACTATTTAATGTTAACAAGATTATATAAAATTTCCTTTAAAAAAATGTTATTTTCTTCCACAGCACTTCATTATGAGATCCGAATTACTCAATCCTTTCCTTTTGTCTGCTTTGCTTGTTTCAGCCTCTTCTCTCCTCTCCTCTGCTGTCTTGATTCTGGACAATAAAAACCATGTAAAACATATAAATACTTAAAAAAAACCAAACAAACAAGAAAACACTTTTTCCATTTGTGCCTCACCCAGGTACTGAAGCTTTTCACTTCTACTCCTTTGAAAGGTCCAGACGTCACCTGGATGAACAAGTTGTACAGCCATGTTTGAGGCATGTTAAAACTTATGAGCTGTGGGCCCAGAAAAACTAAACATCCTGTACTGAAATTTGTAATTCTTCTATTGCTGTCTTTGCCTTCAAAAATGTAGAGTGGAGGATTTTTTTCCTTTTTTATCCCTGTGTAGATATTTGGGAGAATTTTCTACTCTGTCACTGAGCTGTTCAGTTACTCCAGTGACAAGCTCGGTAGAGAAAAAGCTTTGCAGCTAGATAGATGAGATGGAAATGTTGGTATCATTGCACTGTATTAAACAAGCTCTATGATTACACTTGCTACAGTTCCTCTTTGAATTTAATGGAAAATTTTATATTGATAGAATGCTTGATTAATGGGGATTTATAAGAGAAGCTCTCTTAATGTGAATCCTTATAAATCTCATATATCTGTATCTATTTCCCTTCTTTACTAGATTATTTTCGCTTGCTTCAGAATTTAACTCTAGTAGGAAACTTCTGTGAAAAAAACAATCCAATGGCCATACCAAGATTGTAGCACAACAATTCACAACTTTGTTAAATAGTTACTTAAACAGCCCTTCAGATTAATTGCAGCTGCATGAAAAAAAAATCAGAATAAAACACATGCTTATTCTCAGCTTTGTAAGGCCTTCAGATTTAGCAGCTTTTCTACTAGGTTATGGTGATAAAGGGTTTCTTTCGGACATTAATGCAGTACCCTGTCTCAACCTGAGTCTCTAAAGCCAGCTCAGGATGTGACACAGCGTAAGTTGTTTGAATTTGTAAGTCTTTTTCATGCTTGCTTTTCCCCCCCAGAGATTTTAGTATTGTAGAGCCATCCAGAGATTTACACTGGCATAAAACTGCTGTAAGAGAGTAGAAAATCAGGCTGTTTTTTGTCTGGACTCCTCCAGTTTTTGCTTTCCCTCGGTTCCTTCTGGCCCTGGGAGCAGTGCTGGGATAGACCTGGGAGCAGTCTGAATGGCTCCTGCTGTGGGGAGACCTCATGAGGACTCATGACTTCCAAGGAAGTCATGGTTATATGGTACCACCACTTTTCTGCTTGGAATAGATGGATGTTATAGGCTCCAATTTAATTAACAGGCTAACCTAGTACTTGTACAGAGGTAGTTGGTATATATAAAGTAAATTCACCAGCCAGTACACATGAGCTATTTCATTTTCCAGCCATTTCTGCCTTCTAGATCTTAGATTCAATCTGATTTTATAAGTCTTACTAGAGCTTCCCTGCTTCATGCTAGATGAGGCCCAAATCCATGCATAAGTGAAAATATGGCTGATTGATAGAACTTGAATGAAAAAAAAATTAAACCTAAATTAATAAACTTTTCAATTTTCAATTAATTACATATTTTATTTATAGAAATGGAAGGAATGCACATTTATGTTAAAGCTTTTTGGTCTGGCATATTGGGGTATCGATCAAAGTCGCTAAGAGAAATGTTTGCCATTGTGGGAGATTGCCAGAATAAAGATTTCAGTACTGGGCTCTCCAGCACTTAAAATGTTTCATTACTCAAGATCCTGGAGTATGAAGATTCTTGCAGTGGACGTGTTTTGCACAGAAATGTAATTGAAACATATATCCTGGGCTAGAGATGCCTGAGACTATGCTGAAATATATGTATTACATGGTAGATAGAGTTCATATCGAAATAGGTAAATGGCTTGCCTATTAAAACTTGACATATTAAATCAGGTACATCACTGTGAAGCCACAGCTCTAGGCAGTGCATTGCCATAAATTTCTTTTCAAAAGACAATTTTGCACTGCAAAATTTAAAGCTTAAGTCTTACATCAGACACAACATTTGGGCATTGTCAAAATAGAACCTTTCCAAATGAACATATTCCTTGATTAGGCTTTGGTTCTATGTCACTTGTTAAGTCAGACTGTGTCAAGCACATAAACATAGTTGTAGCATAAGAAGAAAAAGGTGTGACACAGAAAAGAATGACAGAAGGAAATTAACTTTTGGTTGCGAACTTTATGAACTGCATTTTAGCATCTATTCGAATTCTTAGAAACTTGTTTCTTCTACTCCTCCCCCCCCCCCCCCCCCCCCCCGCCCCCCGCAGGTTTATGTATAGCAGAAAAGAAAAACCTGTGGGACAATTATTCCAAATAAAAAATGCTTTTGCAAATAATGTAGGCACAAAAGAGAAGGTCCTATTTTAAATTTTCATGTCTCAACTTCGTCTCAAAAAGCTGATGTCTCAAATTCCACTACAAATCCACAGACACTTTGCTTGCTCTAGTTTTAGAGTACATATAAGTGTATAAATTAATACCCATTATTTTTGAAGTTCTACTTAAGCAAGGCTGAGAGCAATCTGAAGAAAACATGAGTAAAATGGGTGTCTCCATGTCACTCAAAGTTAGTGTTTTAGCAAAGAGATGAAGCAGCACACTGATTTATTCATATATATAACACAGCAATCTTTTTTCTTCTTTTCTTTTTCCATTACTAGATAGTGGCACAGTGCAATATTTTGTGTGTCAAAAGAGGAAAATGTTCCATCCACATGCCTTTCCCATGGGTTCGAGTGTGCTTGTCAACCAACCACAAGACAGAGCAGATAATGGTAAAGATGCTACAAAATTCCCTTCCCTGAAAATAACTGTATATGAATTCTTCATAGGAACATCCCTCAAAATACCAACAGGCTGGGGTGCCCTGGTCCAGCACAGTAGTTTGTTTGACTTTGTCCAGCATGTTTGACTTAAAGTTCCACCTTCATTTCACTAGTCTCACCCATTTAAAAGAATAATTAAAAGTAGTATTCTTTCCTTTCTAAAATGCAATGAAATGCAGCCTCTGAAATTTCAAGCACAGATGATTTTTATCTGTGCTGCTAGAGAAAAAAAAAAATAGGTGTTGTTTTTCTTCATAGCATTTCTTTTTTCCCTTCCTCTTTGGCTTTGGAACACAAATGATGTCCCAGCTGGATGAACAAGGCAGTAAGGTCAGTTGGACCACTGATCCCTGCTCACCCTGGCTGAGCCTTCTGCATCACCACCTCGGTTTCTTCCCTTTATGCCGTCTTCACAGTAAGACTTTATGCCACAGCACTAGTATTAATGCTCTGCAAACACAGAAGAATATTTTATTTTAATTTAAGACTTTATTTGAAAAAGAGTATCAGTTTCCTTGGCTTGAACAATAGCAAAGCCACCATAAATCCTGAGACAGATGGTAGACCAATGTAAAGAAGTGTTTGGAGACCGTCACCAGGAAAGATAGCACAGCACTTTTCTATAGCTTCCCTTATGACCAATGAATCACAGCAAATGGGATCTGGATTTGTGAGCAAAACATTGCATGTTTGACCCAAAGTTTCATGATTGGCTTCCCCCAGCTGTTTGCTTGCATCCGGCATGATAAGACAGATGCCACTTGTTATGGAAATTCATGGTACTTGAAGAAAGAATATGAGTCATGAAAGGCAGCTTTTGGATCTGTTAAATATGTCCCCCCATAGGAACTATTTCCCAAGGAGCTTTGCTGGTAGGTCTCAACAGCAAGATGAATTTGGGATGGTGTGACAAGAGGAGCACCTTCTGGCACCTCTCATTATTTGGATAGCCCTTGTTTACCCCATAAAGAAGTACACTATTGGAGTTAAATGGCAAGGGGAATTAAATGTGGAAAGACAGGCTGCTGATTGCAGCCCTGCAACAGATACAATGACTAAGGGCTGCAGACTCTATCAGAATAATTGCAGAGCTCCCAAAGAGCTGTAATTAATAAAGACGATGAGTCAACATGGATTCTTTATATTTTGTCTTCCTTTCCACATGTCCAGAACAATGACATAATGAATCATTAAATAATATCCATATCCCAGGACAGATTTGCTATTGGGGCATATTATCATAGCTCCACCATAAATATTGGTTCTGTGTCAGGAGGAGCCTCTTATGCTATCTTACAGGCTCAATTTCTCACACCTGTCTAAGAGCAGGCTCTATTTCAGTGATGGATGAGGAAATTGTGGTGGTAAACAAGTCTTTGATTTAGCAGAAAAAAAAAGAAGATATTAAAAAGATTTTGCTGAAGTGAGGCTAATTCAAATTTGAAATTCTAGCCATTAAAATAACTTTTCTTGAAATTAAAGGGACTTTCTGCTCTGTAATACCCTTGAACCAAAAGCAGTCAACCTGAAGTACAACCAAGAGTATGGGCTTGATTAACAAATTATGGAGTAAAGCTGTTCAGCCCACATTATCCAATGTGGCAGTGATTGCTGTGGTTTGATCTGAAAATCAGGAGGGGGATTATTTTCGTGTATATTCCATAGTTTAGATATTAGTTTTAAAGATGTTCAAATGTTATGTTCTGATTAATCAGTAACTGGTTATTCCTATGCTGAAAATGTTAATGAGAGACTAAGAACTGTTTTTATTCCATTTTCAGTATCTGGAGAGAATATGTACAACTCCACCACAAAAATGGTGACCTAAGTAAGAGATATGATGGAAGCTTTCTGCTGGGAAGGAGAGTGGAAGAAAAATGCAAAAGGAAAAGAAACAGTAATAGCTTGCCCAATAACATGAGAGAATATTTTGCTGGCTTTGATGATTTTAAATTTTACTGTCGTTTCATGCCTGAAAAGTCTCGATTGTTTTGTTGCTGAACTCAGTTTGGCATTTCACCATTAATGCTGAAGAATAATTCCACTGCCTTTACTTTGTAAAGAGGATGAAGAAAAACTCTCCTGCTGGCTGGAAATCAATGACAGTTTTACCAATGATTTCACCAGAAGCAGGATCAAAGTTTATAATATTTTTATCTTTAATGGTTAATAAATATTATTTATTGCTGCAGCAAGATCCCTTAAATAACCTGCAGGACAGGAAAGGTAACACTGCCTTGCTTGCCTAAGAAGTTGCAATAACAAGAGACAGGAGAGACAAGTGAGATTTTGATGCAGGTTACCATGAAGACAATGATTATGAACAATAAACCACAAAAACAAAGGCAGCTCTCACTTGCCTGTTGCTGCCAGTGCCTAATACCTCAAGAGATATCATACGAAAAGAGCAGCCCACCAGTATAAAATATATAGACATTGCAATATAGTGTCAGGATTGCATGAGTAAGACAGTAATTTGCTGTCTGCCCAGTTCTAGTCTCAAAGTTAAAACTTACAGTCTGCTTCAACTTGCACATTGAATATTGGGGGTTTTTTTTAGGCTTGCTGGAAGCATTTTACATGCAACTCATGTCACTGGTCTGGCTCTGGGGTTTCTTTTCCTTCTGCTGTATCATCTCTCATATTCTAGGGAAGATTATTTTGAGGTCCAAAACACATGACAGAAATCATTTTAAGTTTCCCCCAGTCAGAATAAGTGCCAGCCTCTAACGCGGTGTTAAAGCTTCTGGTTTTTACTCTACAAACTAGTGTAAATACCTGGGGGACGTAAAGCAGTTCTGTAATAATCAAGGTTGCTTAGAGACATAGTGGTTGACCAGCCAAGCTCCCTTCTGGGATCCATCTCAATTTCTTCTATATTCTCAGACAGAAACATCGCTTTCCATCTCTTTTGGTTATTCAGTGGTCATTCTTTCAGGCACAAAATGCAAACAGAATGCAGTATTAGGTTATAACTCATTTTTGGACCCAAATACTTGTTTTTAACCACATATCTGCAAGATCTGTACACTTCAGTGTGTACATGCTATGCAGGTGTTAGACATTTTACTGTCTGTAGTGCATAAAGTCCTGTATTAAGTCTGTAGACAGGACAGGCTGTCAACAGTTGAACTAATGCAACTTTCAGCTTTCACTGAAAATTCTTTGAAGTTTGGGTCACCTTCATTTTAGATCAGGAATTCACAGTTCTTTCCTACCCTCTATGTAGCTCTGTTTAATTGCAAGTCATGCCTGTTTGAACTAGTTGGAAATTATTTATGCCTGATAGCTAGGATTTTCTAAGAAGCCTAAGAAAGTTCAACATTAAAATCTAATCAGACTTTAACAGAAACTAGGTGCTTCAACACAATGAATAGTACAAACTTACAGAAAATCCTATAGACTACAAACTAGGCTAACAGCTACATAATGTGTGCATGAAGAGTTCTGCATCTTTCTGCAGATGCCATTGAAAAGATTGAGGTTGTTTTCCAAAATACACAGTGGAGTAAAAGAAGCACATAAACATAATAATGGCAGTCTATGAAAAATATAGCAAGAGAAATTTCTTTCCACTTTATTCCTAGCAAATGGAGAAAGTGTCAGTAGCTTTTTCCTCAGCCCTCTAAGATTTAATTCTGCAGGGCTTTTACAAAATGTTCCCTTCTTTGGTCCTAAAGGAATTCTTAATCAAGCAAAAATGACACCTGGATTTACAGTGTCTCCCCTCACCCACCTCCACCCCACTCGCTCTTCTTCCTCTTTATGGATAATGCTGAATTTATTCTGAGAAGCCTCAGAGAAAGAACTATGTCTGGTATGGGGATTTTTGTGCTTTTCATACAGCATCCATTTTCTGAGAGTAGTAAAGAAGTACTGATAAGTTTTCTGGCATCCACAGGCAAGACATATAAAAATTACTCAAAATTGATATTGTGATGTTGATGGCAATTATTTTTATAGAAAAACTAAGGTCAGTGAAATCACTCAGCAGAATGGCTGTAATTTTTTGTTACCCTTACAGTAAGATATAATCTTAACTTCAAATGTGAAAGAACAGATAGCAGTTAATGGAAAGGGTCTAATTCATGGTCTATTAGTTTTATTACAGTGAGCTAACAGAAATCAGCTGATAATTTGCCTTTCAATTCAGAGGGAGATATTCCTGATCTATATTAATATAAATAGGAAGAGTATTAGGATAAGTCTGTAGGGTTTTTTTCAGTAAATTGTTTCTACAACTATTATATACATTTTCTTTAATTATGCTTGGAAGAAGAGCTTGTGTGATAAAACATTCCTAGGGAGCCTCACTTACCTGTTCATCTTTTCAGAGTCTGAAAAATAGTCCCCTTCTATTTTCAAACAATATGCAGTAGTTCATTGTCACAGACAAATGTATGCTGCAATATTTAGACTTAAATTATAACATCCTGGAGTCCTAAATGGGGAGGAGCATGCAGTGTGTTTCTGATTCATTTGAGGTGTAATCTGAGTGCATCTATGCTGAATTTCTGATGAGTCCATACCCTTTCCGGGATGCATGTTTTTACAGGAGGTTGGATTAAGACTTCAAATAAATTTTGCCTAAATCTTTAAATGGGTATTTTCACATCCATTTAGGTGCTTCTGAAGAGAGAGTTGATGGTTTGGAGTAATGTAGTTTGAAACCAAAGAGAATGTAGGGCAGCAAATCTCCATCTGGTATAAATCAGACAGACCCTATATAGTTATTGTGATTTGTGCCAGCTCGAGACCCTGCATTTGAGTTTCAAATGCAAAGAACAGCAGCCTGTTATGGTCACAGGGCTGCAGACCCTAACTGCGTATATACACAGAGCAGTTTGACATCCATGGCCTGTGGCATCTCATATGCTGACCCTGAAGTACGGAATCCTCAGTACTGTGTTACTGCCACTGGGCTGGCAGAGAGTGCTCTACATCAGGAACTGGGAGCTAGGAGCTGTGCTCATGGTGCTTCTGCTCCTGATCCACTGATTGTCTAAGCTGCTCTTTTTGTACATCTGCCATTGTCTTGTCTGCTATGGTGACCCTCCCATGCACGCCTCTCAAATATCATGTTCCTAGGTGTCTTTTCTACTTTTAAATTGATGGCTCACTTTTACTTGCTTCCCAAGAATGGGAAAAATACCCTTTTCCTTACATACAAAATACTGCATATTCCATGAAGTTCCATTCTAGAGTGTAGTCTCAAAGCCTTCTGCATGCAGCATAGGACGGCAAAAGAAGGAAAAAAGTGTGGGGAAAAATACTGAAAATAAATAGTCTGCATAGATCTTGCAGGTACATAGCCTTGCTCCTTCACCTCTATTATTGTTTCCTTTCCCCCTACTATAGTGAGTCTAATGTTGCTGTTCTTGAATGAAACTAACTTGGCACCTACTAATTACTCTCCAAAATAAAAACAATTTTCATTAAAGACAACAGCAATTTGTATAGACTTTTCAACCACTAAACCTGAATGTACCAACTCATGAATAAAAAAAATTGAATAGATATTTTCATTGCAGAATCTTTAAACGCCAGTTTCCAGTTTAACTTCAAATGTGCATCTTCAAGGGCTATACTCTGCTTACAGAGTACAAATATACGATATCACAAAATTATGTTTATTTCCATAGTCCCCAGTCTGCAAACACTTACAAATGTGTTCAAGTTCAGATCTATTACTACTCCCACTGGTTTGTAAAATTAAGCACATGCATAAATGCTACCAACATCAGAGTCTTAATTTGTGTTTCTTTGAACTGGCAAGGGGCCCATCTTCGACGTAGCTTTAATTCCACTAGACAGTTTCCCTGCTCAGAGAAACACATTTTAAAAATGGAGTGTCTGTATTAACAAGCACTTCCATGAGCAATGAAACTAATGAAGCTTGCTTTTGTATGGATTTGTCTCTTGCAGTTGGATTCTCTGGTGCCTAATAAAGTGAACTCCATCAGAAGTTTTTCACACAAAGGAGGCATTCATAACATCTCCTTCCTGTATAGGAGGAAAGGGACAGGACAAATGAAGGTATTTTCCTCTTTTTTTTTCCCCTGTTTTCAATACAAAAGCAGTATGTGTTCCTAATGCAGACATTTCATGTCTATTTTTGTAGAATTTGGAGAAATAACTTTTTTTTGAGATGGATACACAGTCACTGAAAATTGGTTAAAATCAGTGATGGAGCTCAAAAGCTATATGAGGGAGGACAGAATAGCAAGATGAAGTAGATCAAATAGGTTTTGGGGTGTTTTAGGCAAACAAAATCATAATTTTTAAAACCTTGTCCAATTTCAAAGTATATTAGGATGACAAAGGGATATATGAAGAGCAATTCCCATTACAGTATCAGTGGTTTACGCTTCTCTCCCAAGACAGGTGAGAATTTACACTTACTCCTAAGACATGTAAATAAATAACAGCCCCCAGTATTGTATGCAGCCATTATATATTTAACAAGTATTCTTTGGGTTGTACAAAACTAAACTCTGATATCTGTTTTGCAGGCAACCTGGACTCCTCAGTCCACTTTTCTGGTTAATGTTATGGGGAGAACCACGTATTATCAAAACCCATAATTACAGAAAGCTGGGGAGGCATTTTCTAATGCAGAATGCTCATTATCATTTGAGATTTCTGTTTCAAAATGCTCAGCAATGAGCCAGGACTCTTTGAGTTTGAAAAATGCTATTAGGCATATTCAATATTAACATCTTGGGCTCCAGCAGGAAACCTACAATTGATAAATAGACACTTCATTTGAACTTGGCACAACCTTCAGTCAGCTTTGCATAAGTCTGGATGGTATTACAGATTGCAAACAGAGAAGAATACATCAAAGACGGACCAGGTGCTATCAACTCAGCAATTTGCTAATTTCAGCATAAAATATGTCCCCACATATACTGGAATACATTTACTACAGGGGTAAGTACAACACTTGGAAGGGCAATTGAAACGTAATCAAAAATCTCCCAGAAAAAAATAGAGTTTGTTTCTCCCCTTCCTGTAATATATATTAATAACACATTTCAAAATCTTCCACCATTTTTTAGCTACTTCTTTACTTTCAAGGATTCAGATGTCCCAGAAAAGTCCTCTCCTTGTATGATTTAAAAGATATTAAGTATTTTACTGGTATAAATCAATTAGGGCTTAACCCAAAGGCCACAGAAATCTTTCAGGATGTATTTTAAAATTTATATTCTTACTTAATATGCATATTTTAATGCCAGTGCATCTGAGAGAAACTAATAGGAATTAATAGCTTAGATATAATTTCAAAACCCTGGATTGAGACACTCTCTTAAATCAGATTCTTAATACTAAGCTGCAATTTTCTATCAGACCCAAGGCTGGCGGCTACAGTGTACCACACCCAGTGTTCTTTCTGTATTGTGAAAGCATCAGTCTCAGCCCAGCAATTTTTCTTCTTTTTGAAAAATGCTCGTATCTGGATCTCACCAGTCTATTATTAAGATATCAGCCATTTGCAAAACTAGATTCATATCAAGTTATAGCATATAGTGAAGGGAAATATAGAAATAGTGAAGGGAAAGGAAAGGAATACATATGCCAGTTAATTGATGCAGAGAAGAGAGGTTCTAAAGGTGATGTTGTCTATTAGAAGAACAAAGAGGAGTGATATCCCTGAAAAGGCTGATGGAAAATCAATTCCATAACATGTCATTAGTTTGTTAACATCAGACAGCTTAAGCCTGGAATCCTTGCTGTAGACATAACCCAATGTTCAACCTTTGCAATATGCCCTATAGAGAAAGTAAATCAACTGACTTTCTGTCTGTCTTTTCCTTCTTTTACCACCCCAAAGAGAATATCTATAGGAATTAGGTACTTTTGAGTCCACACAATCCACATTTCAGACAAGGAAGGAAGTGGCAACGGGAGGATTTCATAGCAGAAAGGTCTGTTGATCTATCAACAAACATTCAAATAAAGCTGGGAGTAGACTTTTCCTGCTACGGGGGATTGTAAATCTTTGAGAGTTAGTGAAAAAAAATTCTGGGTGGAAGAAATAAATCCTTCCGGACCTCCATAAACCATGCAAAAGAGGCTTGTACTGCTGCACACTTGCTGCTAAATTTACAGTTTTAACAGGTCTTAATATAATCTATGGATGATGGTGGTTACAACCACAAAATAATTCAGTGCTTATAGCAGGCAGGCACTGCTGTGCCTTGGCTGCACAGAAAAGGGACCCTTGTACCCTTCTGTGCACCAGGCAGGCAGTGATGCAGAAGAAGACCCCAAACCACCACTGCAGAGTCACATCTGCTGTTGCAAAGTGACCCCTGAACCCCCAAATCAGAAACTGCATGTAAGTTCTAGTTTGAATCACACTGCCTATTTACAGCAATATCCTGACAGACCAGATGAAAGACCTGGCTTCCTCCTGATGGTCTTTCCAGTAAGCACATTTTTAACATAACCTGTGGCTTTCAAACCCAGGGCGCCTTGATATCATCTCTCACTGCCAGCCCCACAGCCACTGTGTATTGCAGTAACTTTCATTTTTCCATCCTGCCCGGCATCTCCCTGGAAAGGCAATTCATTTCCTAAGGGCAAGTAATGGCTTTCTGAGTCCCAGCACACACCAGCTGCTTGCAAAAATAGTCAAAATCTTGACAAGTGCTCACCAAAAAGGATGAAAAGGTGATGCATCTTCTTTAGGACAGAGATTAACGTTCAATGTAACCCACATAAGCGTATTTCCAAAAAGTTGAATGTGTGCAGTAGCTCTACACAACCCTTTCAAATGCTTTTGCATGGAGCTGGACAGTATGCATGGTTTTTCCTTGAGGTAAGCAAATTCTATGGATTTCCAACTAGAGCAGCAAATTCTTCTTAACATATCTTGCTGAGTCTCTGGGAAAAAAAGTAGGTAGTTTAAGATCCTCATATTTTAGCTAGAATTGTGAGTTCTTCATCCAGCCGTTACACTATCAGATAGGGCCTTACCTGCAAGTTTCTCTTTTTTTCTTTTTTTTTTTCCTGGGAGGAAGGGAAAAGTAATTATGTTTTAATGGCTGAAAAGAATATTTTTTTCATACCTATTATGAGTTTGTGGAGGCTCTCTGACAGGAGCAGGGATAGAGTGCATGGGAAAGGTCTGCCACAATTCCAAGGGGAGTCCATCAGGGTCTGTTTTTATTAAGTTTAACACCAACTATATTTCTTATGGAGTTATTTTCCTCTCCAAGGATAATTTGTCAGAATCAGACAAGCTATTCATTTCTCTCAGCTTGTAAATACCCGATGTGTGCTCCATCACCAGCACACTTTTCTGAAGTACAGGGGGACTCATAAAAACGAGCAAAGGTCTCATTAATAACTAAAGAATATTGGACTTTTCTTGTTTCGCACTTATGTTTAGAAATAAAATTATTGGCTCCCTCTTTATTTGTCATGCAAAGCATTTTAATGCTAAGTCATCCACTTTGTATGACTTAATACCTTAGTTCTGATTTCAGAAATAGAAAATTAGGCATTATACACTCTTTAGGGCAACCTTCTCTAGCTTCTGGATCCTCAGAGATACTCTGAAAAAGCCTAGCACTTGGCTTTCATTTTCTGTATCTGGATGAGTTTTACTTCCCAAGGGGTTCAGGCAACAGATTCTGGGGATGCCAATGTTTCCTGCTCTCCAAGCAGGAATAAATTCACTCTTTAATTAAACAGATAAATAACAGACACATCTACTGCTGTGGCATTTTCCTCTCATAGCTGTGGCTGTCAGCTTTCTGTCAGCATCTCATGTGTAAAACCAACGTGCTTTCTTTGCTGACATGAGACCACTCTCTTTTAATAGTCTTCCACCAAACTTACATTAGTCCATACTGTGGCTGAACAAATTAACAGGTCCTTAGTTTGATGTAATACATGAGGTGAATTGCTGGTCTTGGGTGAGTAAGGAACAGCATTAGTGAATGGTTGATTTTTTTAAAGTCTTTATCATTCAATATAAGCTGTTTTCACTATTAATAAAAGGATAGGTTAGTCGTCTTTGACAGAAGGCAAAGCTTAACAAAATTCCTTTCCTTCAGAATTCACTGAAAACACACAACTAAGCCTCTATAATCCAGCTTGCAATATAGAGCATTTTCCAAGGCTTCAATCCTGCAAAATAATTGTCTTTTCCTAGGTTTTTATAATTATTTTTTTTCCACCAGGTATGAACTGCTTGTGTCCATCAAAAGGAAAAATTCCCTTCATTTTCTTTTCACCCCTACCTGCAAAGGGATGGTAAAAGCATGCATGTGTGTGCATGTGTACACATCTCCAAGATATCAGCCTGAATCAAGTGAACACAAGATATAGATCTGAACATCACTGCTTTTATGATTAAAACTCTTTTTGTGAACATGAGTTTTTTAAGACTACTGTGATTGTTATATGAGCATAGGCTTAAATGGGTGGGGTCAAATAACTAATATTTTTATCCAAAAATTACTTTTAATTTTCCACTATCTTAATCCAGACAACTACAGACATTGCAGTGGTAGCACACTCACCTGCTCTGTCCCCATGGGAAATGGGGAACAAATTTTCTAGACAATGTCTTGAAAATAAAAAATAATTTCAAATCCACTCTAGAATATATCCTTCCAAAATACTGCTGAGTACAGAAATGTAAAACAGTTTGGAAGCCAGGAGGTTAATCTGGTTTGTAGACATAGTCATTTTCTGCAATGGTAGGAATAAAGCTGATTAGAGAACCTTAATTGGCTACTATTTTAATTACAAGAGAGATTTGCCATTGACTTGAGTGTCCTTTGAATATCACCCTAAATTTATGATACAGAACTGCCTATAAATAATACAAAACTAAAATGTCAGAATATAAGTTTGATTTAAATACTCTGATCCTTTTGTTTGCCTATAAGGCTCTGGGTAAACTGTAGCACTGAGGAAATAAATAATAAATTATGACAATTAATCATTTATTATATTTCTTGATCTTACAATTTCATATTCGGTGACCTACCTGGCCTCCTCTAAGACTACAAAGATTACCCACCAGCAAATGTCTTTTAATGGTTGCTCTTACTTCTTGTTTACTAGTATTGTTGACCCCATTCACATCCTCTAATGTAATTTTAATGGTGACTTTGTAATCAAGGAGTGTGTCTGAGGGAACTGTAGCTACTCCAAAGCCTAAAAAGCAGGCTTGCCTCAATACATCTCTTTTCCCTTACATGCAGGGTACAAGTGGATTTAATATTACCTAAAGCAGTAAACATGTTAAGCTTCCAGGGTCTATTGATTACAGTGGAATTCACAGAGGTTCAATATCACTCTGAAAACTTTACCCATATGTGCCCAAAAAGAGGTTTATAGGAATAGGTTTACTCTGCTGGTGTGATTAGCATGAGGAACGTAATAGAACAGACACCTGGGGTTTGCAGTTACTGAGTCTGAATCTGCCCATAGGATGTGGCTGAATCACACAGACCAAATAACCATGGTACAATGGATTGAGTTGATGGTGTTTTTCCGAGGCTGGCTGGATGCAGATAATACCTGATGTCACCACACAGCTCTTTGCTGTGAGGTCAGCCTTGAACACTTCCTAAGCAAACCTGAAGCGACAAGTCAGTACTTGGTATTACCCAACCTTGGGGATTCTCATCTGAACACAGAAGTCTTTCCTGCTTTGAATTATGTGTATTCAATTAAAGTTACACTTTCAAAGCACAGGTAAAAAGGCTATTTCTTGGATATTTCCCCCTTCCCTTCACTATGCACATATTCTTCATAGTTGCCATTACTTACTGTAGTGAAAAACACTACCTGTAATGAAAAACATTACCTACATTACCACTACCTATAGTAGTGAAAAACAAAGAAAAATTAGGACTCTGAGTACTAATCTGAACATTCAGGTTTCTGTCATTCACAAATTTATAAGAATAGGAATAATAGTCTCAAATGTAAATTTAATTATTTCCGTTCTATCGATAGTACTGTTATATACACCTAGGGCAAGCAATGTTATCTGTATGGGAATTTCAGGAAGAAAGTTGATATGAACAAGAAAGCCTGACATCCATTTTCTTTTAAATTGTTTAGAAAATTATCTCCAAAGTCAGCGCACAGCAGCAATAAGCTATTCTGAAATTAAATGATAGTCACTAAGAGAGAAATCTGGAATAAAAACTACCAGAAAGAAATTGATTCAGTATTCGAAAGGAAATTACAGTTGTGAATTTATTTTTGCTGATAAAAACTATTATGCTTGACAACGTGCTGTGGTTCTTACAAAAGACAGTTAAGGGAAAATTTATGAGAATATAAGTGTTGTACACATTAGCAAACTGAAACAAACTTTCCTTTGAAAGGACATGTATTCACATATATATTTGTGTTCATACATTGCTCATGTGACCCATATGTATCCATGCATATCTAGTTATAATTTCTTATACATGTATATCCTGAAGTTCTGCAGAGTTGGCACAGTCCTCTGCAATGTGAAAGCCCATAGATTTTAGCAACTTTCAGTGCTACTTATTGGATTTCTCTGGTCAGAGAAAATGAGAAGTCAGGAGAAGGAGGCACCAGGGAAAAATTACCCAAAGCCATGCAGTAGCATTTAGAAAGGCATTAACAAAGCTGGTAAAAATTAGCAGAATCGATTTCTGAATCCAACTGGCATCACAGGCCTTGCAGAGTGAGGCTCAAGCTGATGTACACTAGTGTTTCCATACTATCATCTCAATATGCCCTGCATCAATGTCCATTTCAGCAGCTATCTGGGAAACAGTATTGGTATCTTGGGAAGTGAAAAACTATCCCTGGTACTTAAGGCCAGGGAAGGAGCACTAGTGATGAAATAGAAGGATGCCAAACTCAGGAAGCTCAATCTTCTCTTAGCACAGGAATGTGTGAAATACAGCTCTCAGGACATCCTGATAGCAGCATCCACTTCTGCAATGCCTTATAGGCTTTGCTGCAGATCTTCTAATGTGAACTTTCGTGATTTAAGCTATTGAGCCAAAGTGAAAATGGTAATTTCCTTCTGCTACTTATCATGCCGAACATTACTGTCTCATGCTTCCTTGGTGAATTTGTCTGAAACCATCCCTATGACTGCCCATGCTGAATGGTCTTCCATTTTCTAGCACAGGGCAAACGACCAGTAACAAACTGAGCAATGGGAGCATCACCATCTCCTATGAGAAGGGACCAAGGAACCTTACCCTGTAACAACCTGCTCAACAGTTAGCAGGTTAAAATTGCCTTGTTCTCTTGGCAGTTCAGTTACCAGTATCTTCTAGAGCTTCCTAGCTCAGCTTGCTCAAACCAGATAAAACAAACAGGTTTTCTTCTCAGAAGGAGAGCTTCAGAGGGCTTGTAATTCTGAAGGACCATAGTCTGCTTTTGGAGACCGCCTCTGGTCCTTCAGCAGTGTGATCTAACATACTGTGACAAGCAGTTGGGAATGCTGTGCACACAATCTCAGCAATTCAATTACAATTAAATTGGTTATTTAATCAGGATATCAGCTTGAAACAGAAAAAAAAAAAAAAACAAACCAAAAAACAAACCCTGTTTTCTTGTCTTCCTCCCCACACCTCAAAAATCAACTGATGAATGTACAAAGTAGTGAGGTGATAATAGCTGTTAGTTCCTGCTGTGCAATAGCTTCATTAAGCTTTTGCTGAACTCTGTTGGTATATCCCTTCGTGCCATCTATCAACAGATAGCTTAAATCTGATCTAGCTATTGATCCAGTTGTTATGCTGATTGCTGAGCTAGTCAAAATCCCATGTATTCCTTCTCAACATATCCTAGCAAAGGAAAGAAGTGATTTTCTACTTTTTACGAAGACTTCTGAATCTAAACTAGACTTAGCTTCTGAATCTAAACTAGTTACCTGGATAACATTGGAGATGCAAGTGAAAACAAATTTCAAAAGTCACATGGGATGTTAATGATGGAAAGGGAGAAAACCCAAGATCTTTCTGGTCCCAGACCTGCATCCTAGCCAATAGCCTATTCTTTTCTCTGACTCAGAAGGACAGAGTTTTAACAGAAAGACAAAGCAATTATTTTTTTTTTCAGTCTCAGGGTCATAAATCACTGAAGCATTTGGGAATGAACCACTAACCCAAACAAAATTCAACATCATATTTTTGATAACTTTATGGAAAAGAAGCTGAGCTGCAACTCAGATATAGAACAACCTCACCCTGACTCACACTGTTCAGCTAACGCCTGTCCTCTACTTGCCTTCAGAGTCCCCAAAGGAAAGCCTTCTTCTCTTTTTCACTAATTGTCTCTGACATGTAGTTGGCCAAGTGATCTGTACAGCCATGTCAAGGGTATTCTAAATTAGCCTCTCCACACACAGAGGAAAACAGATGGAAAAGCAAATACCTTCCTGCTCTGAGCCGTGAGTTGTCATTTGTGCCTGTGCTCAGTACATACAAAATGCTGCCCTTCTGGGGCAAGTGTATTATTAAACACAGTTTTCACAGGTGCAAATGACTATACAAGGTGGAAAGCAGTGGCTGCATGAGCAGCTGAATCTGCTCCTGCTTGCTGTAGCACAGAGGGAGTCAAGCACTTGTTTTCTGCTTGACTTTATTACCTAAATTGCTTCATAAGGTGAGCTAAAACACAAAGGACAGGGGAAAAAAATGAACAGGTCAAACAGTTTTATTTCTTTTTCTTCACCAAAGTGAAGAATTCAGCTGTATGACATGCTCTGGGGGGATAACATTCCTGCTTCAGGAAGACTAACTGTTCTTCTGTCCTCTCGTGTCTCTACCTAAGCAACAGTTCAGCAGTTGTTTATGCAGAATGAAGAGAAACATATTTTCAATTTATTTTCCTCTCTGAAGAACTTTAAATCTGATCTCATCTCTGAGAATATTGCCCTAATCACCATCATCTGTCTGTCCCAAGTGCTCCCCAATCTGGTCCTCCCCTTCACCATTAGGTAAGTGTAGATAACAATGGCAATAAGAACCATGTGTTTCACTCTTGGTGGGGAGTTGTACTTTGAAAGATGAAGTGAGAGAGGCCTGACCACTAACCTGCTAGGCACCTCTATCTGGCTACTGCTATATATCTCATAAAGAGTGCTTTGTGGGTTTTGTGGCTTTTTATTTTAATTATTATTATTTGTATATAGCATTTAAGTGGGCTAATGCTCCAACCCCATGTTCTTCCACAGCAATATCCACAATTTTGCTTTCTTACTGATGCTAATCATGGCCCATTTTCCTCATCCTGCTCATGTACTCTCACCTCTTAAAGTAATGCGTTGGCTCAACACAGAGGCTGTATGTTAAGGCTATAGGCAGCCAGAGCTGATTTGTGCTTGCCCAAATGTCCTACAGTTAAGAACTGAGAAATTATAAGGTGACAATTAGTTAAGGAATTGAACTGAAGGCTAGAGACATCTGGTTTTGAGGTGAGTGATTGGACAGCTGAGCCATGTGGTAGATGAAGAGAGAGTCCTTCAGCTTCTTGGTGTATAAGTCAATGGCAGAGGAAAAGAGACTGGCATAAAAAGCCTGATCTACCTGTTCTGCCTTTGAAGAAGTGGTCACAAGTGCACCTGCATAAGCTCATGTGTCTGGTGAAATATGGGAGTGCTTTTGAAACTGTGAATCTGACTGCAGCAGTCCAGCTCTCGGGTTTTTTGCAGTTTTGGCCTTGCTTCAACAGCTAACTGCATTGTGTGCCCCATTGATCCTGGGAACAATTTGCAATCAGATTAAATCTTTGCTAATGTGATTGTTGTAAATGCAAGCTTGGCCTGGTGTGTGTTGAAGAAAACGTGCTGGGCGGTGCTGCGTGTGGGCTGTTTGGAAGCACCCAGAGAAAGAAACAGATAAGCACTGTTTAGCTATGTCATGGTGGGGTAGGAAGGAGTGCTTACAAGAAGCAGAAGCATCAGCATAATTTCTGTCTAGCAGGAGCACTTCCCATGTGTCCCCTAGAAGGGATCACTGGTCAGAGAGCTAAACACGTCCTGAAAAATAAGTTGCATTATCTGATCTTTTGTTTTTAATATATATATTTTTAAGTCTAATTCTATTGCACACAGCCACTCAGTAAATTCTGTTGTCTTAATTGCTTGTATGTATCATGTAGGCTTTAACAATGAAAATGTATTACACTGCTACTTACAGCCATTGCAGGTGGCATGGCAGCAGAAAGCGTGCAAGCTCTTTGAGTTGCAATACTTTGAGGACGTGAGGCATCTACACGTGCAGAGCTATGCCGTTCCCTTTCCCTTTTTCCTCCCTCTCTTCACATTCTGTTCAATTCTGAGCTACTTTTTGCTTGAGCAGAAAGCCTCCTCCCAGTAATTTCCAAATTCAGCAGCAGGGGTGGTGACTGTGTGTTCATGTGAGGAGCTGCAAAGCCCCAGGATGAACCCTTGCTCAGGGCTGTTCATGGTGTCTGCATTTGTTTCTAACTATAAATCCAGGAGTTCTCTATTGTGATCCTCTGGGGCATTAACCTGCTTTCTTTTAAAATGTGACTCTCAGCGTTCAGCTCATATTTTTTGCTTATTGCTAACATAATTATGTCTGTTTCTTCCTTTTATTTAATCTATTTCTGTCCCCTTGAGTAGTCTTTTGGCATAATTCGCAATGAAGAAGACAAAAAGCTTTGCTCACATCCTAATCTCCTGTAGGAATGAAGCATTTTTCAGTGCAGGGATGTCCAACCCAGCTCTCCAGCTCAGTGGCCCTGTGTTGCTATGAAACACCCATATCTGGTTTAATTGACAAGATTAATCCCCTGCTTCAATCTAGCATTTCAAAAGTATTATCTGATTTCCATGATATGCAGAAAAACTCCACTTGCAGAAAGTCGATTGTACCTATGTATATTTTTCTAGTTATACTATTTTGTATGAACTACTAGTAACGCATCAGTTAATTGTTCTGTGATAATCCATAGCATAGGTTGAGTAGCAATGTGAGGAAGTACAGTGATATATAAAATGAAAACATTACTAACCATTTATGAGGTTATCTGGAAAACCTTTGTTGTGGGATGGGACCTTGAGGACAGGTGTCTGTATTATATATGTCACACCATGAGGCCCTTCAGGATGGGACTCTGTGTGCTGGTTCAAGGCAAATAACACAGTTATTGGATTGAGAACTCAAAACTAGTTGGCCCAATGTTACTACATCTGTATGGGACCTAATTCAGTGCAGGTCTTCTCCCTTGTACACATTTCAAAGGCACTGTTAGAAAATCTTCTTTTTATCCAAAATCAGTCAACATTACCTAGGAGCTGAAGACAGTTACAGGTGATAATGTCTGGTCATTCTCCACATGGAAAAATCTTTCTTAGCAGATTGGTCAAGGAACATAGATGTTGTTCACATTGGTCACTTGCATAGCAGCAGCCATACCCAGGCCTTCTTGTTGTCCGTTACCTTAAATGGTACATTAAATATTCGCTGCTGTTTGGCTTTTTTTCTCTTTTTTTGCAAATTTTCCCATATATCTTACAATTCAACATTTCTATTGGCTGGATGTTCAGTGTAAACACATTAATCATCCTGCATTCTTCGCGGATCTGGTTGCAGGATATACACTATTCTGTAGAATTAATGTGGATGCAGCTATGGAAGTGAAAAAAAAAAGTAAGAACATTTAACTTTGATTAATTAAACTGTATTAATTTAACAGATGGTGTGTTCTGACACCCACCAGGCTTAAGTTTAGATTTGTGATACTTTAAAGAGGCATCAGTGCCTCCATTTTGATATAAATTTTGAATCTCTGTACAGTCCACAGATGTTCAACTCTGCTCCCCCCCCCCCCCCTTGTTTTGTTTTGCCTCCAACTCATGATTGGTAAGGACTGCTTCAGTCCTGGGACTTGCAGCGGTTTGACACTACCATCTTATAAATCTGAATCCTCCATAAGGAACCACTATCTTATTGTATGCAAACAAATCTTGATCTTTAAGTATCAATACGGAAGAATTTAGTGGTGAATCCCCTTCCTACTAATAAAGTATTAAGTAGTGTAGAGAACTCTGCTGTATTTTAGTTATTTTGAGATGAACCTTCTGAGGATTCAAAAAGTTTTCTTATTAAAAAATTAATTTAGAAAGAAATAAGACCTTACCTTTACAGTCTTTCTAGAGGGACTCTCATTACAGATGCTCTCTTCCTGCTGCTCACTCTGACCAACACCTACGCTTGTAAATTGTGGGGTAAATAATATCTTACATTTAGGTAGATAGTTTTGATTATATCTGATACAGACACAGGTAGTGTTGGACTTCTCAGGGATGCACTAATGCATTGATACCCTTTATTTCTGATGACCTGTGCAACACTGTCAGAAGTGAGCAGATTGTATTTATTTATTTAAGCCTCTCTCTCCTACTTTTCCCAGTGTTGCAGCATCTTCCAGGAGCTGTCCTTAATAATAGGCTATTAGAACTATGCTTATGCAGCCTGAAACCTGCCAAAACACGATCTCCAGGAAGCACAGTTTGTTCTTTGTTGTTATTCCTGATTGTAATGACTTGCATGGAGTAGATTTCATTGGTTAGATTTTGGGGTTTCCCCCTGTTTCCTATTCCACTGAAGATTTCTAGGGGATCTTCAATATTTATGTTTCAGGTCAGAATCAGGATTATCACTAGCTTGTGAGCATGTGTATTAGGTTACCTTGTAAGTCATCCAGTCTCACACTCCTTCACCAAAAGTTTTCTGCTTGTCAAAAAAAGATGTCCCCAAAATCAGCAATTTGTTACACATCTATAATTGCTATTATCTTCAGTACTTTTGGGCATCCGAGTCTCACAAGATGGCATGTTTCTTGCATATTTACTATGCACCTTTGAAAAACAGTTTCATTAAGAACTTGTGTATATTTGATAGATTTGCTGTATTTGCTTAAAAGCATGGATAGATTTGTAGTAAAGAACAGTGTTACACAAAGCAAAAATGCATTGGGGACACTCCTGAGCTAGTTAGTACTCATAAGCCTGTAAAACTTGCCTTTGCTTACTATGCCTGATCTTGCAGCTCCTTCTGCTCCTCTGCTCAAGGCACTGGTGTGACCTGCTCCTCGTTGCCCAGGGTGGCACATCTCAGCCTGTTTCACTTGCCCTCTGCTCTGATGTTGCTCATCCCATCTGACTGGGGCTGCTGGCGACAGTCTGTGAACACCTTCTGCTCATGGAGAAACGTCTATCATCCCCTTTAATGAGTCCATTTCTGGGTTTAGGATCCAGGCTCTTTCCCTTTTCAGCCTCTTAAAACTCAGTGTCACTACTCAATACCTCTCATGGTGCATAAGTTAAGAGCATTACTAGCTTCTTTCAAGATCTATGACATTTAGTTTGCTTTGAGCTCTTCACATAATTTACAAATGACATATAAACAAAACAAAACCCCTGATTTATGAGCTAGGTTGTGCAATGCTCTACACATCCTTTTTATATTTAGGAGAACACTTCAGGGCCCCCGTCTGTATGCTGGTCTTACAGGGTTGCATAGATTCTGCAGGCAGGAAACCTGCTGAAATTTCAAGTAACCCTATCCCCCGGAGTAGCTTAGTCACTATGAATGTTTCCCAGGCACAGCTCCCAGTACCAAACTCTAAGTCAAGAACAGCCAAACTGTACCTCTAAAGCAGCACACAGATTGCAAGTTGCTTCAGCTCAACATCATGCAATAAACTAGCAAGTGTCACTTCTGGATTACAACCACTATTTATTTTGCAATTTATGTCCTATAATGAATGCATATATCCAACAGACAGGGTGCTAACTTGTTTTAGCTGATGTTACTTTGGAAGGCTTGCTGTGAAAATAAAAACATTACCCATATAAGCTGGAATTACAGTGAGGGAAAGGGACTTAAGTATGTTAGCCTTGGCTTAATTCATGGAGTAGGATAAAAGAAATAAATCTAAGTATTCACTTCAGAATTTGATGATTTCTTCTGGGTATCTTCAAAGGTTATTATCTTAAGATTTCAGCCTGTCCAGTACTTCTGTACTTAAACCCCATTCAGGAAAAGGGGAAAAGCCCCCATGTGGCAACACTGGTGGGAACACAGGAAAAAGCTACAGTGGAAGAAAGGCAGAAGAAAAAAGCTATGGCATTTAGCTTCTGTCAGAACTGAAATTAGCATCCGAGGCAGATCTTATGTGAGAAGAGGATCTCTCCATAGGATTACTTCAAATTCTTATGATTAATTACTTGAAATGAGTAAGAAATTGCGTAATGAGAATTCAGTTATGTACTTAGTGGCTTAAAACTTTAGGCAGGTGAGGCAACAACACTGCTGAAGGTACTTAGGAAGAACATAATAGAAATTACTTCTATTTTGTTGTGCTTTTTTCTCTAAAGATAGGAAACAGGAGCTAATAATTTGGACAACTATCGGATAAGCTTGGGAATTGTGTCATTTCTTAACTAAATTCCTCCCATGCAGACACTTAAATCATTCTGTATCTGTGCCAAATCTGACAGCACTACTGGGATGTTATGAAGGCAGTGCAAGGGGGAGAAATGAAACTATATAGACAAAATGTACCTCTTTAAATATGTTATCTTGCATTATATTCTTGTTTGAGCTAAAAGAAAAAAGTATGCTTGAAACACATCAGTGTCCTTCTATTTTTTTATGAGGAGAGATCTAAGGATTTTTTTCTTAATTTTTTCTTGTAGGGAACAAATGGGTGATTCAGTAAGTGTCCCTTGTGCCAAAAGTGAACACCACCAAGTAATGCAGGACCAAGTAAAGCAGCCTTAGTCACATGCAAGTATTTCTCTTGCCAGCAATCCCCAGTGACCCTGCTCAAAGCAGCACCAGGGAAAGCCAGGAGCTTCCCAAGGCAGCTGAATCTCAGGTCTCTGCCGGAGGTGGTGATACAGTTGTATAGTTTGTTAGGTTGCTTTGGATTTATAAATGGCACTTGTTCCCCCAGATACGTGCACTGAGCTTTAACAAGGACTGCACTAGGAGTCTAGAGTTATATATCAGGTTTACAATATTAGTTAGATACCTCATATCTTGATGGATGGGAACTGTCTGCATACAGTTGTTAGGTTGGGGTTTGTTGTTTTGTTTTTGTTTTTTTTTTGTTAAATCAGCAAAAAGCATGTTGAATGCTTCAGTCTGTGCTATGGCAGCACAATTTTAAAGTAGGGAGATTTCACTGTATCACTACATAAAAGCACAGTCTGAGCAGCTCTCTTAGTACAGCTATTATTTTGTTTCTGCTATTTACATGACATGGCTGCGTAAGCCCATAAAACTTCCAAAATACAGATATAAAACCCTCAATTGCTTGGAGCCTAAGCCAAGTTCCTATCTGGGTAATTGCATTCTGTCCATTTAAAAATCACATGTCAATTTTCAGTTTGATATTGATAGGACTCTTCTTCATTTTCTTGTACTAAACCATCTGCATGCTTTTAGGCAGTAACTGCAGTTTATCTTCCAGGTAGTTGCAATCCAGTCCCTGATGCAGGGGCTGGATGAGAGATGTCCAGATGCTCCAGTGTTATCAGCGGTTAAAGTGGCTCCTCAACTGCCTGATGAAAATTGCCTCCAGCCAGCTCTGCCCCTCCTGCTGCCCTGTCTGGGTACTGCCAGCTGCCCCTCTTCCTCAGCCAGAGTGGTCACCTCTGCCTCTGCACCAAATCTGGAAATAGCTGAGATTTTATTATTATTATTATTGCTAACTGTGGGGGGCACCAAGTCTCTTTAGAAACATGGCCTGGAAGGAACCTTGTGCATTAAGCTAAACTCTGTGCCCTGCTAGGTTGGCAACCATAGCTTATAAAATTATGTTGTCCCATCCTAAGCTGTGGTAGGCTGTATTGCTCCCATTACTCCTATTGAAAAGCTGTCCTGGACTCTCGCTGTTTTAGCAGTGCAATCTGACCTCAGAAGACCTGAGATGGCAATCAGCTTGCTTCTTTTAGACTGTCTCCACCTCTGTATTTTAATATTCCAAGAGAATATGCTAACATAATGTGAACTTTCCTGCAAAAGCTATGCATAGCTGAAAGGTCCCAGGCAGCCCAGCAGAAAGGTCCACTATTACTTCATTGGGGAGGGAAGAAGATATTTTTTCCCTTTTATCCTGAACTTTCCATAAAGCAGACCAGTAAATGCTTTCCACTAGCTACAGATAATTCACTATGTGAAGGAGAAAAGTGAGATAATATCTGTTTCTTGCTGAATATATTGCAGATGAGCTGTTGCTGAAAAGCTCCAATGCACAATTACAGGGAGAGAGTCCTGGAGCCAACTGTAATTAAAGTTCTTTTGACATTACAGTAAATCCTTAGTAGTAGTGTTTTATTCCAGCTTTCTTTCACTTGAATGCTTGCAATGCCCACTAGATATGGGGGAAGAACCCTCCCATGAAAACTCTCTTCTATACTCTTCCTTTTTATAGTTAGCATGAGTCAACAATGCTTGCAAGAATCTGCTCCAGCCACTAGATGCAAGCTTAACTTTGTGCTGTTGTCACTTGGAGCCCTTTTTAAATAGAAGATAATTATCAAGCAAATAAATACAGCTACATATCAGCATGCTGCGCCCCTGGTTACATGTGACTATCAGTCTGCCTAACCATTGAGATTTCTGCTGTAAAATGTGGTCCTCTCCCTGTTCTGCCTCTTCAGCAGCTTTCCTTATGTTAGATGAGTTGCCCTCAGTAGAAGTCTTTGTCCTTTAGCTACAAAGATACCAGGCCCATAATCTTTGATTAAAGCTAGCTGAGAGTTAACTGTATAACGATATAGTTAATAAGGATACAATTTATTATATGCAAGCCTCATGTATATTTAAAATTTGCTGCAAATCTTCTCTATTAGTAGACTGTATCTAACAATACAAGCACTGTAGTGTTCAGAGCTTTTGGTACATGTCATTTACTAGGTATTAAGTTGCTTATTTTTTTTCAGGTGTAAACCAAAAAGAGAAAACCAGTCACCCTATGCAATGAGAAACTGAGAAATGTCCAAAAAGACCACATATACTCTCTTAATAATAACAGGTATGACATTTTCAGTGTTCCTTTTATATCTGATACCTATTTATGTTGCAATGAATCTTGGTTCTTCAGTATTTATACCCACTGTTAATATTTAAGGTTTGTAGGCAGTCAAATACCTTGAAAAGTGAACTATCCAGTGACATCCAGAACAAATTATTAACTCCTCTTTCCAGGCCAGGTAGTTGCTTCCCACTTTTATAGCACTTGTAAAAATATACTAGTAAATATATATAAAAGATAGACGTAGTAAGATGCAGAAAAAATAAAGATAATTTAAAAGCAGAAAGGGACAAAGGAATAGGAAGCAGCTCAGATAAAACTGCTGGTAAAAGATTTAGCAACCTGTTGGCTTCCAAAGGAAGTTTTTAACATGAGCTGTCAACAGCAGAGTTCAAAGTAAGTATCATGTTTCAGGACATATGGCAAAGCAGTTCAGTGTGAGGAATCAAGGTCAATTGTCTCTTTTCAAGTAATCGATATAGTATTTATTTGTATTTCTTTAATTATTGGATTACCCTGATATAAGCAACATACTAATGCTTCTATAGAATTAAAAATGTATTCATAAGTTGCCTATAATGTTTTGAAGTAATGGCCTTGATAGAGCAGCTACCCTGTGCTGGAATGTGCTATGTCCTGTTGTAAATAAACTAGAACTGAACGCAAAGATATCACACTTTTTTTTCTGGAAGAAAATAAAATTATGAAATACATGAAATTGTTCCTGAACTTCCAGTTTGTGTAGTCAAATCTGTTAGAAAAAAAGACAGACCGACTCAATTAATGGCTACAGAACAGCTCATTTAAGCCCAGGCAAACCAAGAAATGTACTGATGAAGAGAAAATAAAGATTTGATTATCATATGAGCATTGCTTTGCAGCAAGGTGAAAGTGTAGTTAACAATGCCATTGCTAACTATCTGAAGGCTCGTTTTGTGCCTTTTGCTGTGAACAAACCCTCAAAAGGCAATTCAGAAGCCTGATACAGGAGACAATCATATCATAATTTCATCTATAGGCTCAGTTAATGGCTTGTGATTATGCTATGTATTTCCACAATGATGAGGATGTTTGTGTAGCATATAGTCATCATAAACCCCAGGCCTGAAGTGGATTGTCTTCCAGTTCCAAAACAGTAACTTTTATTTGCTGAGTTGGCAATTGGAATACCATTTATAAAAACTGATCTGTCTTCAAAAGTAGTGTTATGGCTGATGGGAGCCTGAGTACAGCTCAGGAAAAAAGAAAAGGGAGCATTTGGTGTCACTGGCACGTAAATTATGTAAGATTTAAATGCTGTTGCCACTTTTTAATGAGAATATTTTTCAAGAGAAACATAAATAGAGGACAATCTGAAATATTCTGCCAAGAAGCTAGGGAAAAGAAGAATAACATTAAATAGCTAATTTTGTTCATTTCTGAGTATTCTAAAAACGTGCCAAAAATCTTAAAAATTAAAGCATCAAGATGTTGAAATCATATGTTTTCAATATGCTATATCTAAAAACTTTTCAGAGACTGGATGCTTTTAGGTAGTTTAAAATACTGTGGAAGATAATTATTCTGAGCTCTCCCATAAAACAAAGACCACTGAAATGGAAGCAGACCACCAGCAGAAAACAGTGATTTTTCCATGTAGATTTGCATTGAAGCAAAAATGGTACAAATATTTAAACTACACCAGATGTTTCTGGATAACCCTCACCTAATGAGCATGAATAACTGCACTGATAGGTAAGCACATAATACATTGAAAAACTTCACTATAATTTGCTTATTTTTGCAAGCAAAATACAGTAATGAAAATGGGTGTGTTCATCCCTTACTTAAAAGTTAGCATTTCTTTTATTAAAATGTGGCATCATCTTCACACAGCAGTCAGCTATTTCCCTCCCACTCCTTTTTTATAAAGCTGTTCTTTCATATATAGCTTTGAATTATTCCCTCTTTCACCATCAGAGTGGAGTCAGTGAAACGTGTCACAAAGTTGACTGCAGCCCAACAGCTCATAAGTTCTTTTGCTCTGTTACAGCAATATAACTTAAATACTGAAGAAACTTTATTTATTAAAGAAAATCTTTATTTTATTAAGAGGAGGAGTGGAGAATCAGAAATCCCTTGATATTGTCAGTGCTCAATCCCATTTAATGGACCCTACAGACTTCTCTAATTACCCACAAAACATTTTGAGCAGATGTCCACAAAACGAGTTATCTGTTCTCTGCCAAAAACTACTTCTGGCAGACAGTGTATCAGGTAAATAAAATGAGAGGTTGAAAATATGAATAAAACATAAAAAGAACAGCTTAGGGCATTTTGATCCTCATAAATTCATAAGCACCAATTGGGTCTTTAGAGGTGCAGAAGGTAGATTAGGGCTACCATATGAAAATATGTTGAAGGGAGTCAACTTTGAAGGAAACACTCTTAATGAGTGTTTCCTCATGTTAGTGGCAGTATCGCTGTGCCAAGTAACAGAAGACACTTTAGGGCATGGGATGGCAGCAGTTTTCAGGATCTACCACACGACACAGAGAATCTGGACTTTTAGCAGTCTGAGCCCTATGAGTCATACATGCCAGCACCTTAGGTTCTTAAATTTAGTAGAAGCTGCAAATACCCACAACTCTTGCTATTCTGCCATTTGCAAAATATCTCTATATAATTTAGCCTTAGTTTGAGAATCCAATGAAAAATATTCAGTTTCTTGCCTTTCCACCAGGAATGTGCGAGATCATGAAAACCTAGGCCTTAAAAAAAGGCTGGACATTGCAACTAGTAAATTTCAAATAGAAATTATATTAAAGAAGCAAATTTTACATTTTCTAACAATCAGCCTTATGTTAGCACATAGAGTTCTGAGATCACGGTTTCCAAAAAGACATCTCTATGGCATCTTTTCAGACAGTTTGATATAGAATAAAACAAAACATGAATATTCAAGAGGAAGAGGGTTCCCAGAGATTTTGTATCAAGTTTAAGTGTTCTATGTGCTTTAGGAACAAGCATTGTCCTACACCCATACTGCAATTTCATCATGTTGGATAAAATGTACTAGTTTGCTGTTTCCCTGTCATGGTTTAAGTCCAGTCAGCCACGCAGCTCTCTCACTCACTCCCCCCCTTCCCCTCCCCCACTCCCGGAGGGATGGGGAGGAGAATCAAAAGAATGTAACTCTCACAGGTTGAGGTAAGAACAGTCCAGTAACTAAGGTATAACACAAACCACTGCTGCTACTACCAATAATAATAATGATAAGGGAAATAACAAGGGAAGAGAATACAACTGCTTACCACCCACCGACCAATACCCAGCCCAACCGAGAAGTGATCTAACCCTTCTGGGTAACTGCCTCCAGTTTTACATCCTGGGCATGATGTGCTGTGATATTGCTGTGATATGGAATACATCTTTGGTCAGTTTGGGTCAGGCGTCCTGTCTCTCCTTCCTCCTGGCTTTCCCTCCTCCCTGGCAGAGCATGAGACACAGAAAGTCCTTGGTCAGACTAAACATTATTGAGCACCAACTAAAAACATTGCTGTTATCAGTGCTGTTCCCAGGCAGAAAGTCAAAAACACAGCACTGCACAAGCTACTAAGAAGGAGAAAAATGACTGCTACTGCTGACCCAGGACATTCTCATAAAGTGGGAACATTAGCACAGATGGTAAATCTAAACATCAAGAAATATGAATTAATAGTTTTGGGATATGGAGATGGTTGCCACATAAGTGGTAGAAGAAAACAAGGGAGGACAAAATTATTTAAAAATTGTGATTAAAAAAAAAATTGATGAGTAGGTAACTTCATAAATAATGGGCCAGATTTATTCATGGTGGTTTCATTAAAAGCAATAATAAATCAATGCCAAACAGAAGTCTGTTTCTTTGCAATAGTTTTGACCTATTCACTGGAACTATCATAGTTACTAATTCATAAAGGATTATACATAATTGGGGTGCTCAGTTCTAACAGCTGAGTTTCAGAAATTACAGTGTTCTCTTTTCTTCAAAGATCTTTCATTTATTCCATTACTTTGAACTTGTGTTAAATAATATGCCAAAAATAAATTTGCAAATCACAGAATAGGATGGTTTGGGTTGGAAGGGACCTTAAAGATCACTTACAATCCCCCCTGCCATGAGCAGGGACACTTTCCACTAGACCAAAGGTTTGGTTGCTCAAAGCTCTGTCGAACCTGGTCTTGATCACTTGTTCTCTTAAATCTTGCTACCTTTGGTTCACACTGGATATGTGAAGGAAACACATTGAGAGGATTAAAAATACAGGAAGGAACTATCATTTTAATACATTTGACTTATCCACAAACAGACAATAGAAAATTTTCAGCCTCAGTAAATCCCCTTTAATACAGAAAAAAATATTCTATTCAATTGTCTTTATGGAAGCAATAGCAGCGATACCACTGCTAGAAAGGCCAAGATTAGTTTGTTTACCAAAGAAATCTGATGATTTATTTTGCTGGGACAGCTTTACTTACTGTGTTTTATTCCACTAAAATATTTCCTTACTACATTAATTCACATGAAGTCTTAAGTATAAACTGCTAGCAGAAATACCCACACTTTCAAAAGTGTGGCTGATACCCTGTTCCACTGCACTTTGAAATTTCCAGCGTAGAAGCCAAGCTTAAATTTGGTGAATGGTTTTTCTTCTTAAGTGTTGACTCTTAAAGCTCCTGAGATATCAGAATAATAAATAATTGAAGAAAAGCATAATCTATTTATACAGAATCAATTAGGCATTGCTATAGGATGCATAAAGCATGAGGTTTCCTAGAGCAGAGGAATTTCCAGGGGAGAGAATGGCTCATACACATTTGGGTCTTTCTGACTGTTGTTGTCTCATTACCTTCATTCATGTGATGCTCAACCCTGTCTGCTTCAAGGGAGAAATTCTCCTCATGTAGATCATTGCAGAAGCTGGAAAACTTACCTGCTAAAATGCCCTGTAAATGTTACAGGGATTGGATGAAAGATTGATGTGTGAGCAGCAATGCAACAATCTAATTTAAGGGACAAAATCTGTAGAGGGGTTGCCTTTGGAGGACCTTCATGTATGCTGGAGATTTTTTAAGGGGTATGCTAGGTATTGGGTTCCACAACTTTCTTTTCAGTGTAACATTGCACAAATTGTTTCATTTGTGCTTGGATGGTCTTAACTACAGAATGTGCATGAAAGTACATTTCTACATTTTTCCAGGCTTTGGGAGGATATCAATATCTGTAGTATGTGACACTATTGTCTTCTGTTGCTACAGTGAACAGTTCTCCAACAGCCTCTAAAATATGACTGATAAATTGGAGCGCTTTCTTGTTGAATCATGCAGGATTATTCATGGGGGGTTAGCAAGCCTGTAAGCACCTAAATGATATAGTAAGTACTTGTTCTAACCCTTTCTGCCTTCCTACAAAGGCAATGTAGCTAGATTGTAAGCCCGATGCAAGGACATGGTTTGTGCTACTGTGCGTTTTGTGTAATATGAACTGAAGGTGTCAGTCTCGATGTCGTAGGCTCACTGCTCTTGCTGTCCTGAATTCAGTTAACAATGAAATGAATTAGAACAAAGCCTAAGATAACCCTGAATGTCAGAAATGGTATCTTTAAAGAGATTCTGGATGCATAGGCAGCCAAAGAAGTTCCTTTTCAAAGTCATGATGCAAGTATTGTAATGCAGATTACATTGATTTGCTACCAGTTACTGACAGCTAGCAGGATTCCTTTTAAAGATTCAAAATAGTACCCATAGAATAAAAAACTCTGCATGAAAAGGAAGCTGTATTTTCATGCAGATGATCCATCATAAAAATAGTATCAATGTTATCATATATGTAAGGCAAAATTCGATTTTGTACAATATATTTTATGACTATGGCAATATTAAGTTTATAACACAAACAGTACTTACATTTAAGCATGTAAGTAATGCCACTGATTCAAACACATGCTTAACTACTTGCTGATTATTTTTTAGTAATTAATTTATTTCAGAGAAGCAATAAATGCTGACCTGAAATATACCAACAGCAAGTTTGCTGTGGTCCTAAACTGTCCCTGTGCAGGGCTGGTGTGCAGGTGTATGATGAATGAGAGTTGACAAGATTCTACAATAAATACTTGAAATACCAAAGCAATGACTACTGAAGCATAAAAGTAGTACTGTAACAGGCCATAATTCAAAGCAGCATTCCATTTACAAATGTAATAAGAGTAATAGAAAACATTAACCTTCAGAGGAAATTACAGTTTGTGTGCCTAAGTGCATGTTTTTATGAAGTTCAGCTTCCTACAGGCTTCATGTTTCTGCATCAAAGTTACCAGAACAATTTTTGATTGCAGCTCCATTCACTCATGTTATAGCACCCTACACAGTGCTGACAAGGACTGCTTCCCTCTGGGGACCCAGTTTTTGCAAAGTTGTCTGTGTGTTTCAGGCCTCACCACAATATGAGCACTGTAAAACTGCAGTGTGTGCTCATAGCTTTTATTTGCATGTAAAGGCACCCGCCAGCCTTTGGAACTACACCTGAACAATGGCTGTAGCCTTACACACGGATGTGCATACTGGAGGGATGTTCTCCAAAGCCTGCTCTTGTATGGAGAAGACAGAAGTTATTAGATACAATCTATTCATCCACTGCCATTAAATATGTTCTGTCCTCTCCACCTCCTCATTATATTAGGACTAAGTGAAGCAATGTGCAAAATACAAATAGTGGAATTCACTGCTGGAAGGAACTGCCTGAGTGGAAAAAGATAGGCTTTCTGAATCTACAGGTAAGAGTTCAGTGACTGCTCACCACTAGGATCTGTTTCTTTCCTGTTACAGTGGATACAAATGGATGAGTTTCAAGAGTTTTGCCAGCATTCATGGCAGAAACTAAAGTGTGTCTCTCCTGAGTCTCTGGACAATACTGCAGCCCTTGCGGTTTTCTTCCTGATGAAACCTCCCAGCCTAATAAGCCTATCTCAAAAAAAAAAAAAAAGGCAAAACAAAACAAAATAACGTTGAAGCCAAAACAAAAGCAGTAAGGAAATTATGTTATTCAAGTGACCTTTAATTCAAAACAAAATATAAAATGTGATTATGAAGGGAAAAGGAAGAAAACTGAAACATTGTTCTGATTCTTCCTTCTTCTGCTCAGTGTTAGCCATCATTAAAAAGTTGCTATTACATCTCTGACAGCTTTAATTTTTTTTTTGTGTGTGCTCATAGCCTGTCAAAGCTAGAGCAAAACATTGTGAAATCTCCTTTGTTTCCAGTTGCAGATCCAGGAGCAGAAAGTATAGCTTGCTACAGCAGTAATTGATGCCTTGGATTTCAACTGGCCACTCTCTAGCATTATTCACAAGACAGCTTTATTGCATTTTGAGATCTGATTATTAACTGTCATGAAAGCCTTGGTACCAAGATGGAGGAGTGACATCCCCACTGCTAAACATGGAGTAGCTGTCATCTAGAAGATGACATAGTTCTCATGCTTAAATTTCACAGCTATTTATAATGCTACTGTGGTGGTCCCTGGTCACAGCAATGCTAAGAGATGTCAGAGACTTGACTGGTGCTGAAATGGAGTGTGGCACCAAGGTGCACGTACTGGCAAGGTGAAAGCATGTGTTTTCTCTGAGTAGGTTTAAGTCCTGTAGGCAAAAGAAACATTATGGTTGCATTTTAAGTCCAATTCACCTTATCCTGTTTTCAGTTAGGATAATGTTAATTTTCTTCCTCGAAGCTGGTGTAGTGCTGTGTTTTGGTTGTAGTGAGAACACTGTGTTTTGGTTGTAGTGAGAACACTGTGTTTTGGTTGTAGTGCTTCCCCTAATCAACTACTTTTCAGTCTCTCATGCTCTGCCAGTGAGGAGGGGTACAAGAAGCCAGGAGGAAGCAGAGACAGGCCACCTGAGCCAAACTAGCCAAAGGAATATTCCATAAAACAGAACATCGTGCTCGATATAGAAACTAGGGGGAGTTGGCTGGAAGGAACTGACTGCTGCCTGGGGATGGGACAGGCTAGACATTGGTCAATGGTGGTGAACAACTGTGTTGTGCGTCTCTTGGGTTTTATTTCTCTCTTTTTTATTTCCTATTGTTGTTGGGTTTATTATATTTTACTTAATTTCAGTTGTTAAACTGTTCTCATCTCAACCCATGGATTTTACTTTTTTTATCTGATTCTCCTCCCCATCCCACTTGGAGGGAAGTGAGTGAGTGGCTGCCTGGTACTTAGCTGCCAATTAGGGTTAAAGCACAACACAAGTACATGGAACAAAAGGAAGCCACAGGAGGACAAAAATGACTAATACTATCTGTTGAAATAGCTTCACATTTCCACACATTTTCAAATTATTTTATACAAATCTTCCATTTTTTTCCCTATAAAAAGAAGCCTTTGACTATCCAATGTTGTCTATTTTTTGTTAAAAATCATCAAATGTTTTTCAAACACATCTACTTCTTTTAAATTACACATAAAGCTGATAATTAAGATTTGGCTTAACTCCATTCAAGAGTGAGCACAAAAAAAAATAATTAATGTGACCAACTTAAGGCTCTGTTCCATATGGAAGGCTTTCTTCAATGTTTGTTCCTTTTACCATTTATAATAGGCATTACTTTTTTCCCCCAGATAGCTACTGTCTAGGAGAGCAATTTTCAACTTTCTGAGTGACAAAGACATTACAACAGGGTTGAATTCTCTAGCCTAACTGAAAGAAAGAATTCATTTTCCTGTATATTTTGCTGCTATTTTGTAAACTATTCCATGTACTCCAGGTAAACTCCACATAGTTAATCTGGTTTTCAAAATACATAGTTCAGAGTCTGTAAGCCTTCTTCCTGGGGAACACTGTAGACTTCAGATATTCTGCATCCTAAGCACCTACATGGCTTAAAAACCAGATTGGATGCTATTGAAGTGATGGACCACATCTACAGTTCTAATAGAACTGTTCACTGTAATAGATTGGGGGAAATGAGGTAAAACACTATAATTAATCTTCGTGCTAACTGCATTAACTCTCAGAATATATTTATAAAGGCAGGGGAAGATATTACCAATAAGATTTATCCAACAGTGAAGGGTTTTTTCCCCATTAACCAACTTCAGAGTTTCAAAGTTCCTGCAGTTTAATGGGGGATAGTGCGATCTAGGAGAAATAATTACAAACATGACTACACAGGCAATATGCTACTATTTAGCACAAAATAAAGCAACTGGTTTGGGCTAGTAATTTAACCAACACAAAGAGAGAAAATTCAAACTTAGCTTTCATTGGCAAACATGAAAAAGATAATAAGGAACTTCTGAACAAGCTATCAAAGGTTTAAATAGAATGTTATTGAGAAAAGCATAAATAAAGCAAGAACAGATTGCCAGCTAAAACCAAGTAGCCTTATAGAAGGTTAGGGTTGTTTTTTGCAAGGAAAGAAAGAGTTTAATGTCTGAAGTCAAAGTTAGACTCAATCAATACATTCAGGGCTCTTGAGAAATTTTGAAAATAGTTTCCTACTTGTAGTGATTTAGGGAAGTCAGGCATGTAAAAAGATTGAATCTGTTGCAAGAAATCAATGACCTTCCTCCCACCCCCAAGATTCCCACTGAAATGAAAACTTGCCAATTACAACAGGAGTTTTGATAAGGCCAGCAGGAGAGGGACAATCCAGACTTGAAGAAACAGCATGTGAAATGTAATATCTATTATTTTTTTGTGCCATTAGGGTGTGAGATAGAGGCCTGCTGAACATCTTATCTTAAAACTACAGAATACCTCTCCAGTGGCAGATTAGCAGTGGGGATATGAAGCAAATACTTCTGTTTACGCATGCATGTGATAATCACTCTCCATTGTCTGGTGAGTCTGCAGACTTTTACCTCTCTGCTCAGCAGGTAACTGCAATGCTACTTCTTTGCAGCGTTTCAAACCTCTTCATTGCAGCATTTCAAACCTCTTGTCAAATCTCCGTTTTGATGTAATGCAGAAAAGTATATGACAATGGATAAGTTTATGTTCTGAAACTACCATTCAACACAAGGATTGCTGTTTTCTGACTCATTCACCATGATGGTCTGTCTCTTGTCATACTAAGCACTACACGTTCTGGTCCATGGAGCTAGGTCTTCACCAGCTGCTTGGGCCAGTCTGTAGCTTGTGGAGAGGACCTGATGTTTGCTCTGCGCTATCCTGGGGCTTTTTACTGCAAAACAGGGCTAGTCTCATCCCATGGGCTGAATAGCTCTTTCCTGAAGGTGTGCATTAGGTGTGCTCCTCTGGGGATATCTTCCAGTTTATTTTCATCTGGGAAGAACCAATTCATGCAGTGTGAGAGTGCTCTGCAATGCGAGACAAGGTGTGATATGGGGGTAAAGGGCAGGATATGCTTCTGTCGGTTAAGGTAGGTTGCCATAAGGTAGGTTCTGTCTTACAGGGTGGAAAGCACAGGGACAGTCAAGTCAAACCAAGGAATGCAGGTTACTGTAACACTGCACAGCCCTTTCACAACCCTCTCCTCTTCTGCTCCCGCCTCCTTTCCAATTTAGAAATTTCAGTTTGGGCCAGCATTCTTTCTTGGCTTGCTGCTATGAGCCACTAGCCAAAATGTCCTTGTAGTGATCTAAAAAGCAGCCAAGCTGTTGCAAGGCTGGGAACAAAGCTATGGCACCCCAAAATAACTAGAGTGGACCCCCCAGAAAAACCCTGATTGCTGTGGCTTTGTGCAAGCATTCAATGATTTCTCCTAAAGGGAAACCATATTCCCTCTTTCTCTTGCCTTCTAAGAACAGTGTTTCAGAGAAAAGCCAAACAGCTGTGCTTACAGGATCTCACAGAGATTCCTAAAAGCTGATAATAAGGTTTGACAGTCATGTCATAATTTTTAACAATGGTACTGGAGATGTGCCAACAACCTCACACTCTCACTGTTTCTCTGAGTGAGAGGAATTGCTCTATGACTGCAAGTATGCAAACCAGATTTGACATAAAGGGACATTTTGTGCAAAAGGAAAGATAAAGCAATGTATTGTATTGTGCCAGATTATGCAATAACCTTGAAGGAGGAAGTAATAAAAGAAATTACAGTGACACCACATTAATATTTGCTATTTCTGCTCTCTGTGCATTCGAACTTATTACGTAGCTAAAGCTTTTAGGAGCCCAATGGAACAGCCTGGTGTAAAGAGTGCTTGGTGTAAAGATTTGGCAGTGGGGGTTTGGTATGGTCTACCTATTTATGGCTGGTAAAGCCAGGAGTGACTGATGCAAGTTTGCTGATGAAACCTTAACCTATGAAAAGCCATTGCCTGTTCTCTGTTACCAGCATACCATACAGAGAAAAGTTTCTAAAAGTGTAATTTGCAGCTCCTTGTACTCCTCTCCTGTACAGCTATTTGTCCTGGTTAACATGCACCCAATAATGTAACTGTCAGAATAAATCACTGCAAATGATACTTTTCCATATGGGTGTCATGAATTTCAAAGCTCAAGGGTCTGGGATTTTTTTTCAGGCCGATGGAGAGGGCTAGCTCCTTCTGAAATTTGTTGACCCTCAGACAGCCATAACTCTTAGCAACCTTCACAGCAAAAAGAATCAAAATACAAATCAACTCTATAAAAAGTGACATATGAGATCTATGTCCTTTTTTGCCTCTATTTGCAATTCCTTTTCAATGGCTCTATTAGAACGCATATAAGCAAACCCAGGCATATTTCTGCACGATCTGTTCATGATTATAGGCTGTTGTTTACCTTATCATGGAAGCTGTCAATAGACCTAGTTAATGAATTTTTTTTTCTTGTCTTGCAAATTTTAATTAACAGTTTACTAACTCACAATCCAATTCCCTGGAGGTCTCAGCAGAATTCAGGAAGATACATTATGCATATGCTTAAGCTTTCTCCTAAATTTAGATAATTTTTGGTCCAGAATTACTACATCAATTTCACAGCACTGCAGATACAACTCTGACCACTCCAATTATCCATCTACTCCAGCATATAGCAGCTGTAACTTCAAGCCATACTAAAAAAGTTTATTAATTTAGCTCTACTGAGTGCCAACCATTTTATTGCAGTGCAACAGAAAGTGATCTGCCATGTAAGAAAACTTCAGCTATTTTTCTTTCAGCCTGGCTTTCTAAAGGACTGTAAAAATTCACAAGGATGAATAGTAGGTCTAATTCAGAATCTGCATGGAAGCTTCCCTAAATCCCTGTGAGAACAAACAAGTATTTAAGGCAAGAAGCTGCTATTTTCTGAGCTTCAGGAAAGCGAGGCTTGGCTAGGGACTGCAGCAGCACTGTATCTCTCTTTTTCTCCTAATTTCTATGGGCTGAGATATTGTTTACATACTTATTGGTGTGTGCTGTTTCCCCTTGAGCAAGTTTTTGCTGGTAACTCTGAGCGCAATAGCTGAATATAAACTTCTATGTACGCTCCTATGTTCTTCCCACAGTCTTAATGTCTTGAATGTTGGATACACCTGACTTTTAGGCAAAATTTGGTTAAAATTCAACAGACCATTGTACTCTGCAATCATACAGTCACCTGGGATGCCAGAGAGCCTGGCAAGCAGGATTAAAAGTGCAGGAAAAAGAGATGCCACAGAATAGATAAATGCTAGTATCTAATGACCAGTGTATCATAGAGACCTCCTCTGCAGATGAGCTGGGAAGCACAAACCTGAGCTACTGTAGGTCCAAGCCTGCGTAAGGGGAAGGAAGGGGAGAGGAAGCCACTCACCTAGACAAAGCAAGGTTCCTAGCTAGGAAAGCAAGCACCAGCCTAGGACTGTAACACCTGGTTACAAGCAACCGGATCTATGTGCAGCATGGTTCTTATTCAGTATCATTCATACAACAGAAAATCTCCCAGGGATTTCCTCCAGCAGAAAGGCTTGTGTTTAGAATGCAAACACCCCCTTTGAATAGGATTGCTTTGTCTGCAGCAAGAATGTTATTTTTCTGTGTTTGGGACAGATCCTGTACTTACTGAAGCACTGAAGTAAAACAAAATTCCCTGAGATCACAGTAAGTCTGGCTGCTGCAGCAAAACCACCTATTAAAAGTAAGCACGCTTTGGAACTCTGATTCAGTTCTTAGAGATGTAAAGATTCTGATGTGCTCTTTGAAAATGTTAGTTGTCATGAATATTGTGCAATTATACCAATCACTTGTCATTTTATATTACTGCTGGTCAAATATCTGAACCCCCAAATTCAAAGTCTTTGAATTACAGAACACAGCTGCCAAAACTGGCAGCTTAAATATGATAACTTCATCAGCTGTGCATCAGCCAACAGCAGATGCCAAGACTGGAGGAAGCACTCCCGCAGAGTCTGGCAGGAACACTACAGCCAGAATAGCGCTTTGGGGATCTGGGGACGTCCCAAATACATCCTGCGGAGGATGCAGAGCTCTGTACAGTGGATGTTGACTAAATGGGAGCAGGTCTGGTCTGCTTTACTGCTTTGAGAAGCCATGTGCAGACTCCCAACAGTCAGTGGAACAGATGAAAGTCACTGACCTAGATTATCTGCTGAATGGGTGGAAAAGAAAAAAGGCAAATCTTGAGCATTGCTTGAAATGCAGCCCAAACTGACTTTACAGAGACACGTACAATGCCCAGGGTAAAGGCCACACTCTATTTCATAGGAATATCAAATGTATTTTATGAAGTCAGAAGGTCTTTTTCTGAACTGAAAATGAACTGTTGCAGTTCATGGGCTGTTACTAGTGCAGATGGTGGAGGTTATGAGAGTGCAAAGATAGATTTCTGATCTTTAGGCAAAATACTGTTGACAAGGCAAAATGGAAACAGAAAAAAACACCATCTTTTCTCAAGTGTAATAAGGAACCACTGTGAAGTAACTATTTTAAAACTGCTTCAAAGCCACTTAAGTCAATGAGAGTATTCATTTTTCTCTCATTTCAGTAGCTTTTAATCAGGCCAATAAAGGAGAAACAAAATTGACAATAGAGAAGTGTAATCAAAATGGACTTTTCACTTGACACAATGGGCAATGTTCGTAATTTGAAGATAATTATTTAGAACAATAAGACTTTCATTGGCAGAGAACATAAAAATCTAATAGGTTTTGCAGATTTCCACAGAATGCTAACTATAAAATACATCACCTATAAATTAAGGTTCAAAAGGTGACACAGAATCAGAATATTAAGTAACACCATCTTTCCCTAAGTTGAATTAACTGTTACAGCAAAATTTATTGCCAATCTGGCTACAACATCTGCACAACTAAAGGACTTGTTAAAGAAAAATGAAACTTGTCTTTCTGCCAAAGTTTGGAGAGACTTAAACAGAAATTAATATCCATAAGAAATCCTGGAACATTTTTGAAAAATTATCTGGCTGGCAATACCTGCTGCTTTTCAGAGGGGTTAAAAAAAAGGCTTTTAAAAAGGCATATTTCACAGTGCAGCTAAAACTTGCTCCACAAAAACAATGGTGCTTGGATACAATTACTTTCCAATTTTGTTACTGTTGTTCAGGTCAATTTATGCTAATCGCACTTATTTCTAACAAAACAAATCTAATATGTTCTCTACAGAACAGACCATGGGCTCTGGTATTCACACAAAACATCGCACATGTTGATGTTGAATACAATAATACGGATGATAATGCAAAACCCCTTTCTTATATGGAAGTTCAAGGTGTCAGTTCAGATAGCTTTCTCCTTTCTCTCTTGAGTATGTGTTCTGGAGGAATACTGCCAGAGTAGAGGTACTGCAATTGAGATGGTATGCAAATGCACACGTGGCTCCTGAACACTAATAATTCAAAAAATCAAGCATGAATATGTAGCAAGCAATACTGATTTCCTGTACGTGCTCTTCTCTCCTGCTGTCCATGAGGAAAAAATGTGGTTGTGTGTGTGTACATGGCAAATTTGTCTTAGTGATTTCTGTGTACCTATTAGGTTTTCACAGTGTCACTTTCTCTATTCCATCTAAAGACAACAAACTTTGCAGCAAGTCTTAAAGGCATAGACTTCATAGAACCTTCTGGGTTTTCATTCTGTAGACTGACATAGGGGAAAAATCTAAATAGCACATTATTCACAGTGGAAGCCACAGCAACAAGACAAACTAACTGTCCTTCACCCTCAGTCCACTGTGAATTCATTTATTTCCTCATTTTGAAATAGAAAAATAAAAAAAAAAACAATATTTTTTCAGATTTAGAGACTGATATTTGTTGACCGCACAAAGTGAACAGCCAAATCCAGAAGTCATTCAAGCAGTGAAATGATGAAGTTGGCTAAAACTCTGTGTATATGTGATGTCTTAATTTGCACTTCCTAAATTTTCAATCAAATTACAAAAAAATTGTTCTTTAAGCAGGCTGGTACCTGTTCAAGAAGACACTTGGAATAGATACACTTGAAAGTACTTAAAGTCCTATCCTGACATTTAACCACTTGCCCACTTTTTCCAATAAAATATCTAGCTGCTTATAGTTGAACATGCTAATGGCTGCTCTTTTCAGATTCTCAGATCCTCCTGTTCCTTTTAATTACTCACTTGTAAGAGATTAACAGTACCGAGACACTTAGTCACTGGATGGCATGCTGCTTCTCTTTTTATCACTGAAATTTGATGCCCACAGTTCCTACTCTTTGTCATGAGAGACCACGAAAAGGAAAATACTCTGTGCTGTTAAATTTTTAAATCTGAATTCACTATTCTTCACTGAAGGCACCTCACAGAGAACTGGGGTCTCTGGGCTGTTTTTCATTAGCCAGCAGGAAGCATGCATTTGATTACCGAGCAACATTAAACTTGCTAAGGGAGACGCCAGAATTCCTGGCTCAGGATACAATGGCAGCACTGCATACAGTTGAAAACTTTGGCTTAAAATTGCAAGGCACAGAGAAGAGAACACCAGTTATAAGGGAGCAGACAACAATCCAGACTTAGACCTGGGCTGACAGTGCCGGGGATGGTTAGGTGCTGAGATGCTGAATTCATGACCTAGAAAAATAAACTTTGATTAGCCAGTAGCTGATGGAGATCAAGAAACCAGGAAGCTAAGCATCCTTTTATTCGATGAAATTTCATGGCTTGTAAAAGATACAGCAAAGACATGGCATGAGCTTCAACAATGTTCCTTCCTGTTCAATCAATCAAACTGCAAGAAATTAATTCCTAGCATTTAAGGATCATCAGGACTGTGAATAATAATTTCTGTTCATAATTCTTTGGTTGTTATGACACCTTCTGGCTGTGGATTTCAGCTAATTAACAGTAATGATTTTATCCAGGGCATCTTTAGCTCAAGAGTGACTTCGAGGCCAGTTGGTTCAATAGTAAAAGTACCACCACCCTATTATTCCCCAGGCACTTCAGCGTATGCAAGATCCAATTCCACTGTGCCCACAGGGAATGACATCTCCCAGTGTACTAACATGGACAGAACTGAGGAGACATGATTCTGGGATTTCAAACTTGCACAGTTCTCCAAGTGTGATGTAAGTCCCTCATGCATATTTGATTGCTGCCTTGGGTGGTAATATCCCTACCTTTAATGTATGTGCACATTGTGCAGTTGCTGTGGGAACTGTAACTTTGACGTTTCATGATTTAAAAAAAAAAAAAAGAAAGAATGTATTTATAGGCTTTATTTATTTTACTTACGTATCGACATGTTAATATTGATGCAATAGAAGAAGAAAGGAAAACAAACTTCTAAACAGAAAGCACATCATGAAACACTGATCTGTTTATTTTTCTCTTCTGCAAAGTTCCCATAACAGCCAAAATCACTGCAACAGAAAGGGAAAAATTTACAAAACAAGAACCAGACAAAAGAGGAAGAAAACTAGCTGCAGATAGCTGAGTACTTGAATTAAGTTATTGAGAGATCAAGTTTTATCAGTCATAGATTATAATGTGCTAGAAGTTGCTATGGCATACTGCAGGCTCTTGCCACTGGGTCCAAAGTGCCATTGGGCACTTCGAAGCTCACCTAAGTCAGTGCAACAAGCTGCTCAGGTAATTGCAACAGTGGTTTCTAGGTTCATCTGTTCTTTTTGGGTGGTCACAAAATGGGGTCTAGGTTTTTTTTGTAGGTTTTAGGTTCATCTGAGCTCCCTTGAGAGGTGTATGTTCTAAGGAGCTGACCTAGCACCTCTGTCACAGCCTAGCACTGCCCTCACTGACCATGTGAGTGTGCCTGACATTTGAGGTGGTGCAACTCCAGCTTCACCACAGTGCAAGATAAAAATAACAAATATACTATTAAGGAGATAAGAGGAGTCATCTCATAGGTGGCCCGGTGGAGTGAGTCTGTTACTGGAAGTTAGATGCTTCTGTTCGTCAAATCATCTGAATAAATCACAGTGGTTAATTTACTGAGCCAGGTGTCTGCAGAGAAGGATCCAGCATGGTCTCTCTTTATCTCTTAGGGCACGAGCAAGGTTTGGCCAAGCAAGTTTAGCACTTCCTCTCAGATGTGCTTTTCTGCATTTCCACTGCATGAATAACAGCCACAACAAATGCTTGATTTCAACGGGAAGTGAGAGGAAAGGAAACTTATTTCCCCAATGGTTCACAGTGGGCTGTGTGTGTGTCGGAACACAGAAACCAGACAGATGGCTGAGGAAGCAGCTCTTGGCTGGATGAAATGGCATGAATATATATAAGATTTAAATCAGCTCATGCACATAACCAAGGTGCCTAAAGACCTAGGTGTGCTGGCTAATTATTGTCACCAATTAATAAGTTGGAGTCCACTAATGAAGTTCATATTGTCCCATACAGCTCAAGAGCAAGAACTGAACTTGCCTGCAAAAGCTGCATAGAGACAGGGAGTGTTCGGGGTTGCAGGTTCGGGGCAGAGAAGGTCATAGCCAGGCTGATGTCATCCCCTGTTCCTTGCTATAGGAGATACCCATCCTGGGGCAGGCAGGGCTCCCATGGTGCCTGGGGTCAGCTGGCATTGCTCTTAGTCCTGAGCATTTTATGCAGCAGTCTGAGCAATGATGGACCCTGGTTCTCAGAGTTCAATTGTCTTTTCTTGTGCTTAATGCATCTGTCATGGCAGCATTCACCTTGAGTGCTCAGGAGGTGACTGGTGGTCCAGGCTGCCATGTCACGAGCAGCACAGAGCACATTAGGCCTGGCAGTTGGCAATTATTTTTTCCATTTGAACAGACATCCCTTTCTACCACCTTTCTTCTCCACCTTTTCTGTACATGGGCTTCATGTGTTCTTAGCTGCACAAAAACATCTGTTTTCTGTACCTCCTCTTCCAGTTTCATCCCCTTCACCTTTTTTTTTTACTTCAGTTAAAACCTTCCCTATAGTTTCATACAAAACCTATAAAAGTTGTGCATCTGCAGCATTCCTACATTAATTTTGTGACAGTGTTTGTGGGTACCAGTGGCATAGTGTAGTTTTCTATTTTGTGCCCCTACCGTTTCAAATCCCTTTATCTGCCTCTGACTTTGTTTCTTTCTGCCTAGAACTCCTGCTTTCTCCTGTGGGTCATTATCCTTTGTTTTACCCACCCATACTGCTGCATCTTTAGCTTTAAGCACACAACAGAAATGTACAGCAATTCAACGCAATAGTCGTGCCTCAGATATTAATATTTGCGTTTATTATAACACAGTTATGTAGAGAAGCTGGCAGAAAGAATTGTGTTGTAGCACAAGAGTCTATCCTCTGCATTCATGTATGATTACAGCTCATTTTGGTAGTGTAGTTTTCTCTGGCAATGAAGCACTTAATAGTGGATTTAGATTTCTGAAAGGCTGACCCCATGCTATTTGTCCCTACCTCATTTCTAGATGCAGTTACTTACGAATAAAGCCAGTTATAGGGTATGTTATAACTTAATTCCATGATTAATGATTTTGCTTTCTCTGGTAAATAAACTCCCTTTCCACCACAGAACAATGTTGGAGCCAAAGGAAAGGCTAAGAGTATGTTGGCCTCTTCATCTGTTAATTATCAAGTTTTCTGGAAGGTAATTATTTTTCTTCTTTCTCCTCCTCTGATCAATGGAGTCTGGTATCCATTTAATCTGTAGTCCCTAGCTACCACATTTTAAAAGGTGAAAAATGAGGAACATGAAATGTTCTTATTAGGATAAAAGATAAGTATGGAGCTGACTTTCAGTCTCTCACTATTCTACACGTCGATGCTACAGCTATTTTAGACAAGAACATTTTTGCCACTGTGTTGAATGGATTTTATATGATGGTATAAATATGTCAATTACTATTTCAATTAGCGTCAGTGACTGATCCTGCCCACGCTGGGAAGGTGCAGTATGAAAGTTTCTTACCGAAGGGTATGTTTTTGTTTCTTTGTTATTCAAGTGTAATGCCAGTTGACAACTTGAATAGTGGGGCATAGGACAGAAAATTATAAGCTTTCTTTTTAATGGAAGATGAAGGATTGGTTAGAAGCATTTCAGCAGAGGTGAAGTCTGAATGCCCCTGTATTATATGAAATTCTATATTCTACTTCACATTATGCATCAACTCCTACAGACTTTCTTTTAAATAGTTGAAAGCTCCAAAGTTGTGCTGAACTTTCTAAGGCATTTTGTCATATGGCTTTGCTCTCATACTCACTGCCTTAAAAGTCTCATAAAAAAGAAGCTATTCTTAACTGTGTCAACAGACCATCCACACCACTGTATTCATCTATGGCAAGGCCATCTTATACTGCCTTAACAGTGTAAATGGTTCTTTTTATTAAAAAAAGAAAAAAAATATATATATAAATTTAAAAAAATAATCTCTGAGGAATAAATGTGCTGGGATTTAATGTTGAAAATAATTAATGTGCTAAGATTTAATACTGAAAATAATCTAGCCTTCAAACATGACTAACGTGTAATGCAAAAAAACCCAACAAAACACAAACACAACAACAAAAAGCTGATTTTGACACTGTGGTTTGATACTTCTAGCAACAAGGAATTTCTTCCTCCTTTTTTTTTTCATTATTTCCTTTATGCCAGTAGAGGGCACAACTGTTTAAATCACATTTATTTCATACACAGAATGACATAATAAAAATTACTTAAAAATTCATAGGAAAAAAAAAACCAATATAACTCTATTTCCAGTAATGAGCGTTTTTTGGGGAGATTGACTGCATTATCCAGAAACTGCTAATAGCAAAGAGAAGGCTATTTGAACAATTTTGCATTCCAGAACTGCAAGAGTGTTTGAATGTTTCTGAAATATTCACAATCAGAAAGCAATATTTTGGGCAATGGGATTAAGGGAACAAAAGATAAAGAGATGGTCATGTGTGATTAGTATAAAACCAGTACTGATGTAAACCTAAACCTCACTGATTAGCTGCTTTTAAATAATAAGGATTGGAAGGTTTGGGATATTTTAATTCTAATTTTATATACAAACTTGGTAAGATTTACAGAAAAAAACACCTCTGCAATAGGAACCCAAATCTGTAGGTAATTTTTAATTTTATTATTCCATCTGACATCCATGTGATAGGAATGAGAGAAAGCTTAGTATAAAGCATGGGCTTGAAAATGACAAAACAATTCTGTTTTTCATTAGTATCTTATGATACTTTCATTCCAGTGTTTATTTCTGGAAAGGCTTTGAAACAGCCTCAATTCAACAGAATAATAGCTTACCTGAATTTGTAAAAGAAAAATTAATTAACAGGAAAAGTATCCAATAGAACAAAGTTTATCAAAATACAGCAAAACCAGTAAATCCTTCTCTTGCACCTTCTGAAATTTGCAAATTTCTGAAGATAGCTATGTGCAAGATTTCAGTGTGTAGAAAACCTAATATTTGATTTATTCTAACCCTGAAGTTAAAGATGTTATCTTCTATCCCGCCAGCGCATTGCTGTCAAAAAAACTTTGACAAAATTATTGAAGAATGTGGGAAAGTGCCAGCTGTGGAGATAATCATTGTTTGTGATAAGGTCACAAGAAAGATCAACATTGCTAAAAGTATCAAGACCCCATCAAAACATCCTAAGGAAGGCTGAATCATTCAGTATGATGCCAGGAACTCAGCCAGAGACCCTTGGCTCTGCAGTGAGCTTAGTAGGGATAATAATAATATATAGATGGAGAGTGAGTAATGCATGTACTAGAAAAGAGCTAGCATTAGTAGGGACTGTGCAAACTTTTCTAAGTAATTTTTGAGTTGTGAACATTTTATTTTCACAATTTAAAAACTATTCATTTTGTCTCATCACTTATTTTTGCTTGTGTGCTGCAGATGAAGAGCAGATTTCTCTTAGTGCATGCTGTTGGTCTTACAATATTCAGTGTAGCTAAGTCAGCAGCAGGGTAAGTTAGAGTTAGCAATAGCATCCTTAATCAATGTGAGTTCCAGCATCTCCAAATTCCCTCAATTTTAGAACTGTAGAATCATGGATGACATCTAGAAAGAGATCTTCAAATGTCCTTACTAGATAGCGCTACAATGACTTTCCAAATATTAGCTTGAAAGCAATTAAGAAACAACTGTCTGCATTTCTTCCCTCCTGGAAATGCTTTTTATCAGTATAGTAACTGGCAAAAGAAGCAGGCTTAAGAAGTCAGAGCCCCCAGCCCCTCAGGATCAGCTTTATCCAGAGTCATGAACTACGGGAATGGTCTCCCTGTATCTGAAAGAAGCTCTCTGCTTACAAAGAGGATCTTATCCAATTTCATATGAATCATCCCTTTAGATTCAGGCCATAAATTCCTATGTGATCTGCAGGAGTGGTAACACCTTCTCCTTAAACATAATGGCTTACATCCAAACTACTGCCCTTTTTACTGTTCTTTAACATCACATTATAGAAGGTTTCATGTGAAATTAATAGAATTGTAAAGCATTGAAGATAAAGAAAATGGCAGCTTTAAAAAGAATATAATTGTGTGCTGACTCAAGAGTGACTTACACTTGTGTTTGGAGGTGTGTTAGTTGGAAGGCAATACCACCCTTAAGGATTTCCAGCCATTAGCGTGAGTGGGATTGGTAATCAACAATATTGGCAACTTGAATGTTCTCTGACTCTTCCTTTTTATTTTAGAATTATCTAAAGAGTTTTAAACTTGCTTTCAATATGTCAAGGTCCACAATTGCCCTCATGTTGAGATGCAAAAACATTCTGGTGGGAGGTCACTGATATACTGTTTTCTTTATTTTTTCTCCTCAAAGTGCCTTTGCATGGGGTCATTTGTATTCATTACAGATGCAGAGTTTTCCCATCAGGGTATTTATAGATCTGTAGAATTATTAGTACTGGATTTAAAATAGTATTCTTAACCTAGGAAGGAATTAAAGCATATATTTATACAGACAAACATAAATACTGGCTGAAATCCTTCATGAAATTGAAGCTCTTGGGGGACTTTTTTGTCTTGTTCATCTTTTGAGTATGCTGGTTTTAATTTTGTTTCTTCATAAGCCAGTGTTATTTATGCTCATTGTTTTATCTGGCTGCATCTGATACTGCTGACAAAGTTTATGATTAAGTGCACTTACCTTTTTTTACTCCTGGACATGTTTGGGATGTCTGAGCTAGCTCATAAATGAAAGTGCATGATATTAAACCTACTTCATCATATTAAAATTTAAAATGTCAGATGATTTTTACAGTTCTACATAACGAACTAAGCTGCTGGAGCACCACTCCATGAATGCATTGAGGGTGCTGCATAAGAAACACTAGTTGATGGCTGATACAATGAAAACAGTCATGACTACCATGAATTTCACAGCTTCAGAGCTGACAAAAATCCAGCATTGCATTTGGAAGCAAATATTGAACCATTACACAAAGAACTTTTAAAATATGGATTCTTTAATGTTCTTTTGATTAGAATGAAAAATCACTGTAACTCTATAAAGAAGGGAAGGAGGAGTACCACGCTGTTTCCTCTGCTCCCCCTTAGCATGATAGTGAGAGTGATCACATTTCAGAGTGCTTTTAAGGAGTATTTCTTTGCTGATCAAAGATTAACTAACCGCATCTTTATTGGCCTGTGCTTTGGTCTCTTTCTTCTAACTCTTAATAGCAAACTCAAAGTCGCCGTTTGGATACACTTATCCTCTGGGTGTCCACCTCTTCAGAAGTCAGTTTGAGACCAGGAGAGGAATCATTTCTCATCCTGAGAGAGCCCTCATGCTGTGTCAGCGCTCCTCAGTACTCTAAACAAGGTATCATTTCTCTAATAAACTAAGCTGAGTTTTTGGTAGAATTAAAACCTCCAATCTAAGAAATGTTCTATATTTAGTAAACTGTTGAGCAGCACATCAGGCAATTTGTTTGAACAAAGGGTGCCAGGGGTGGTGGGAATATAGTTTTGTATTTAATTCTATTTGATTAGGAAAGTTACACAGCCTGTCATTTAGCTTTCAGGACAGACTTAAAATGTCTTTGCCTTCACTGAATTGCTAGCCAGGCTTCCAGGCCATCAGGCTTGTTTCTGCTTAACACTTCAGCCCAAGGTTGCCAGTTAACAGGTAATGATAAGAACTGATCCATTGCATTTTAATAGTTATGACAAAATTAGGCAGAGGTACTGCAAAAATAACTTGAAATATAGGGAAGTAATTGTATTTTAATGCCTACTAGCTGCAGATGTTCAGATTATTGTAATGCTATTAAAATGAGTACCTATTAAAACACAAATATTTCAATGACACATAAAAGCAGAGACAAAAAAAAAACTTAAATAAAAAGAAAACCAAAATTGTTTGTTTATTGGAATTAGCCTTCAATCACTTACTAATTTCTAATAGGCAAAAGCTGTCCATCTGAAAAAATCCTGCTCTCCCTTTGTCCTCCATCGCATAGTTTATAGATTGCTTTTATGCTTCTATCTACCTATATGTGACATCATTTCACCATTCTCATTTTCTCTCTTTGTGATTTTAAGATATTGTATATCAGTTTGCACTCACTGGGCACTTAACTTTCCTATTACCATTTTCTGTCTGTATCACACTCTCCAGTACAATTGCATATAATTCAGTTTCTTTTATTGGTTTTGTATTAGTCACTGTGGTCTGATCTAAGTCCTGCCTGCATTAAGGAAATTTGCATCCATATAGCAACACTTCTGTAGCAATTACAGCAGTGTAAACCTTTAATGCATACAGTCCATGTCAGGGCAAAGTGAGGCATTCAGTGCAGCAGTTTAATCCAGTCACTTTATTAATTTCTTATTACAGAGAAGGACTCTCATTAGCCTTCCCCTCCTGGTCCTTTCTTTCTGCTGCTCCAAACACCAGTTATACTCTCCACTTGTTAGCATGAACTGGAGCTCATGGAGACAGTGAAATGGACAGTTTAAAATGCTGGCAATCTAACTGATTTTATTTGATGCTAAAAGAAGTGTTACCATTGAACTTTGGTGAAATTTAGCAGCTGCTGGATGCTTCTAAAACTGCTACCTTTTTTAACATAATGCCTCATAGGCTTACAGAGAGCAGGATTATCATAGAAACAATGGTTTGGGTTGGAAGGGACCTTACAGATCATCTAGTGCCAACCTCCCTGTCATGGGCATATATTTAGAATCATAGAATGGTTTGGGTTGGAAGGGACTTAAAACTCATTCAGTTCCATCCCCTTGCCATGGGCAGGAACACCTTCACTAGGTCAGATTGCTGGACCAGGCATAATGGCGAATGAGGCTTATTCCCTGATACCACTATAACAAGGAATCTCCCTCTGCTTTAAAGAACTGGCATGCTATCTCGTGATATACATATTCAAATACCATATAGTTACTACAGTTGACCTTGGTCTTGAAAGAAATGCATAATCTTTTTAATGGCCCTGCAGATCAAGGCCTCAGATAAATTGATATCAATGTTGGCTTCAGGAAAGAAGCTTAAAATATTAAAAGTTAGAAAGATTAAAATTACATTAAAGACTTAAAATAAAATTCCAGTAACTAGGAAAAGTAGATTTTCTACTCATTTAACTGCATCCAATACAGCATGTATTTTGCCCATGTATTTTCATTATTGACATTATTATGCCTGAAAGTGTGATTGGAAAAGGCAGGCTACTACGACCCTTACACATAGACAGAAAACTGAATTTCCAACTCTTTTTTATTAATTTTATTTTTAATATTCTACTGTCTAGTGGCTGTGTCAGATTAAATTATTTGATTTACCAACTTCCGAAGAAACTGATTGCAGTGATTTACAGTAGTAAGACTAGACTAATGGTCCATCAAGTCCGATTGACTGCCTTCCCTTTTGACAATGTCCTAGAGGTCTTTTGCAAAACAAGTTCAATTTAAGATTGAGGTGAGATAGTTTATATTTCTGCTGATGGTAAGAGAAAGCAGTTGAAAGCAAAAGCATTCAGTAAACAAGCAATGATTGATTTTACTGGAGGAAATTATGATGGATCTGCGTCTTAGTTGATAGTTTATGTCTACACCAGCTGGCACCAGAATGGACAGGGTTAAATTGGGTCTTAAAAAAAATAATTTATTAAGAACTTTAAATATAATATTTATTTACCTGCTTACACCTGCTCATGAATTAAGGTGGGTTTTTTCCAACTTTAATACTTAGGAAGCATTAATTAGACAACATCAGAGTCAAAGCATCCCTGTTCTTCTCATATAATTTCTGAGGCATGTTGACAGTGATGTTTGAATGACAAGTGGAAATGAAAAAATCATTAGCTAGAAGTAGCGTGAGAATTGCAATTAAGTTGTTATTACTGAACATGTGTATTACAGTTGATCCAGCAGCCACAGAAGGTAGAGGGCATCACCAGTACCAGGCACTGTGTAAAAAAATACCACCTAGCCTCAGAGAACGTACCCTCTACAAATTGATTAGATTCAGTAAGTACATGGTGAAACTGCATGTTTGCTGTGTTTTCTGGAATGAATACAGGAAGAGCACTTACAAAACCACTATTTCTATGTGCCAGGGTTGCTATAAAATAGGTGAGGGGAAGAGTGGTTTTTGTCCCTTTTTACTTGTCATCACAAAGATTAGAGTCATCTATTTGACCTCACAATCTCATAAAGTGCCTTGCTGACAAACTAAGAAAAAAAAATAGCATCTTTTAGTTGGTGTAATGTGATACCTATGATAGGAATTTGAAGACCTTGACTTAACTGAAACTGAAGAAATATATCACTTGGCCAAAGCGATATAAAGTAGACAAAATGGGGGCTGGGCTGGAGGTGACAGAGGACAGCAGGGAGGGCAAACTGCAAAATGCATTTTCAAAATTTTAACAGCTCCTGTGGTCGGTCAAGCATAAAAATACAGGCTATCCTTCTCATGCGGTCTTGCACAGCTAAAGCTGGTATTTCCAAGTGCAGAACTATGCCACAGGTCCATGACCTTGTCAGCTCTCATAAGCCCAAGTGAATCGGGTAGAGTGACTATGTGAACTGCAGTCCTCTGAGGAAGCCAAATGTGCATTTTGGGCTTTGCTCCTGGGTTCATGCTCAGTCTGTGCCCTGCAGTGGTGTCCACAGCTGCTGTGCTCCTACCTGTGCTTGATTCTGCTGTAAAACTAAGGCTCAGCCCTCGTCCTACTATAAGACTCTGTGTAATTATAACAAAAAGTTAATATTATCTTCTGGGCAAAAGCCCAAAGCGGAGTTTTAAAGATGTGTTGGAGTTACTGTACTGTAATACACCAGCTGAGCTACAGTAACAGGCTGAGTGCACCCTCCTGCTCAGTGCCAAAGCTCAGTTGAACCATATTAGTATGAATCTCATCACCCAGCTCATGTACAGTAACTTGCTAAATCACAGTTATTCTATCAACTCTATGAGTCCTGTGTGATCACACTCTGGTAATTAAAAATATATCTTGATTTTTCTGAGATAATTTATTCTTTGACATCCCTTCATCAGATCACTGCCTAAGTTTATTACAGAAGTGGCTACATTGCAGTGATGGACATTCCTTAATCATAGACTTGCATATGCATAGGAAAGCAAAGATGTCTCTTTAGGTCCTACGCTAAGTCTGGGTCAACAGATGCTGTGTTTATTTCTACTAGTCCCCAGAGATGCTATCATTTCCCAGCGAGCAAGCACATTTGCATAATTCACCACAAAAACAGAAAAGGAAACAGAGGTGGCAGCAACTTAACCTGTACTCGTTGCAGGAGACTTGTTATCTTCTTGCCTTTCCCCTCCCTCCATGCCCGGATATCACCACCCCTGCCTGACTGTGCAGCCGGGCACAGCTCTCCAAGCTCGTCCCTTCTCTTGCATCAAACAGCTTCACTGTGGCTGCAAAGCCAAATCCGTCCTAGGTGTAATTCGCGGCTTCCACCGAGGCAGAGCAGGCTAATGTGCACTTGATTATAATGTAATACTTCCACTGTGCTTTTGGATCCTGAAAGATAATAGAGGCTTCAGGAAACTTATTACTATTTGTTATATAACCTGCTAAAAAAATGAAAAGGGACTTGGAGGAATTCTGCTCAGCCTTAATTACAGCACCGCAGCTATAATGCTGCGATCCGCTGGAGCCAGATTCAATAAAACCTCCATCCGGCTTCTGCACAGAGACCTACGTGAACCTGATTCTTTCCCTGGGCTTCCAGCCCAGAAATTAGATGGAGATTTTATTTAAGCTCTCCTCTGTCAGTTTCCTCGCTCAGCCCGGGCAGGAAGGGGCAGCCCGACACGGCCGCGCACGCCGCAGGACTCGTGTCACCCTCTCCTTCCCTCAGGCCCCAGGTACCCCGCGGTGGAGCTTTCCCCGGCGCACAGGAAAGCCGCCGCGGCCCCCTCAGGCCCTGCCGCCACCAGTCCCAGCGGCACCTGCCGGCACCGCGGCTGGGCAGGGTGAGGCTGGGCTGGGTGAGGCTGGGCTGGGCTTGCTCTGCGCGGCCCCCGGGCCAGCAGAGGAGCGAGTGGGCGGGAGGCCGGGCCGTGCCTGCCCCGCCCCGCCGCCTGAAGCGCGGCGCTCTCCGCTCCACACTAGGCTGGAGAGCGTCGGGAGCCGCAGGATTACGGCGGTGGCTCCGCGGGAAGGGCTCGGCTCGAGGTGGGCAACTTCGGGGAACAAAGTTGGGCTGAGTGCCCGGCGGGGCCCGCCCGGGGTCGCGCTGTGGAGGAGGCTGCCCCCCGCGGCTGCCCTCAGCCCTCCCGGCCCGAGAAGCGGGGGGACTGAGAGAGGGACCTGCGGCCATCGCCGCGCGTGGGGCCGCCTCGTGGGCAACCAAGTTGTGGTCGCTGTGGGAGGCAGCGGGGCCGCGGTCCCGGCAGTGCCGGCGGCCGGCTTGGGGAGAGCGGCCCCGGCTGCAATCGCCGCCGGCATCATCCGGCGGGGCTGCGCAGCCGGCGGGAGCGACTTGCACCGTCTGGCTTGGGGGAACGGCGGCGGTCAGTGCGCTGCCTCGCTGAGCGCATCTACAGTCCGGTGTGGAAAATGGGGCTCTTCCAGGTGAGGTGAGGTGCGGTGCTGCAGCAGCACCGGTGCGAGCGCACCGCCTGATTGATTTCCGCTAATCGCAGTAGCGAGGCAGCTCTCCCAGCCTGCGCCCCTTTCCCTTCCTCGAGGGTTCCCCCCCGGGTGCAAACTCCCCGGGCTCAGCAGCCGCGTTCGGATCTGATCGCCGCGGGGTCAGGAGTCTGCCGCTGCTCCGCAAGACCCAGCTGCCTGAAACCGCGGAACATCCGCACATCTGCATGCTCACTCTTCCCCGCGCATCGCTTTAAGTGCGTCTGGAGTTAGTCAAGTTCTAAGCTGTGCTTTCGGGCGTTGCTTTTCATTAAGCACTTGTAATTGTCTCAAATTCAGGAACGTGAGTATACGAGGTTTTTCTCTTCCTGCGAGTCAGTGGGAGTGCTAGTATGTTGGTTTAAAAAACCCAAACAACCCCACAGCACTCCAGTAAAGGCTTTTGAAAGCCTTTCTGACTAAACCAGAACTTTCCCGTCAGACACGGGAAAAGGACCGAGCTAGACACGAAGTTTCCGGGAGGGTCTGTGGATATTGTCGGTGGTAAGGTGATGTGAACAGCTGAGGGCTCTGCTCTCCTTCCGCTTCTGAAGCTCCCTGCAATAGCCTCTCAGCCGGTTTAGTTTGCTGTGGTGTGTTCGTTCTTTAACTAGTGACTTGCATTCTCGTTTGGAACTTTCTGGGTTTTATTTGATTCATACCTTACCTTACTGGGTATGAGCTCCTTATGTCCATAGTATTACTTTGTGACCTTGTTGCCAATTAAGCGTGGTGCCTGGCTGTAATTAACCTCAATCCGAACACCATTTTGTTGCATGCATCTGAGAGAGATCAGTCCATTTCAGATGTGAAATGAGCCAGCTATGGCCTTGGGTGCTAACTGGTTAGTTGTGATTACCTTACTGATGACATTGAGGACAGCTAAAAATCAGTATGCTGTGTGTGTGTGTGTCAAACTGGTGGTTTTACACGAGGGGAAATAATGTCAGTATCTTTATTATTAGTGCAGAAATATAAAAATCAAGACCTTATGAAGGACAAGCAAACTCTACAGAGTATTGAATGCAGTGTTTTGTGAGAGAAGCTTGAACTAGAGCTGAAGCTGCATGCCAGGTTAGTTCAGTGATGTAGTTTCTTAATGTATAGGGAAAGTTATGAACAAATAATTAAAACTGTAATGGAAATGCTGAACTTTTAAGCACTGCAGGTGTATTGCTACTCCGTGTAGAATTATTCTAGGGAGTCATTCATAATGAGAGAGACTTTCCGTACTAATGTGGCAAATAAATTTATGAAAGCATGTGTGAGGAAAATGGTTTAGTGCAGGTGTATAATTCTTAGTAAAGAAAGCTGCTGACTTGATTTCAGGTCTGCAGTTTAGAGGCATGTTAATGCTCTTGCCTGTGCTGTTGAGTTCTCTGTCCTGCTATTCAGGCTCTTCCCTTGCTCACCAGGGCTCCTGCAGGCTTTATAGTGTATTTACTTCTTTGAATTACTCCTGGCGTTGCCTTGCTGTGGGAATGAGCGACAGACTTTGAGCTGAACGCGTGTGTAAAGCAGTAGGAGGTGCCACTCGGGTCCCTGTTGTCAGAGCAGAGGAGCTGCTAGTTGACACTGGGGTTTGCTGCTGGATTTTTCCAGAGTTGGTTTTGTGGCTTGTTGCTTAATGAATAGCAAATACATCAGGTAGGAGTTGTCTGATTAACCTGCAACTCGATATGCTTTATGTTAAGGGCAGTAAAAATAATAGGGTTTTTTTTAAGAGAGCCTGTGGAGTTTGGAGCTGTTGCAGTAAGCTCTGGCCCTGCACATAGCTCCTGTAGCCCTGGCAGTAGTTCAGTTTTGATACTGGTGACCTTCTGTGCAAGTTGGGGTCTTGCACAGAAATGGGTGTGTTGGCTGTATGCTTTGCAAATCTGTGTGCTTGCAGATTTACGAATGTGTGAGTTACTGAAGTACTGAAACAGCCTGTTTCTTAAATTCCTGGAGAGCAAGTCACTGCAGCTACATAGTGATGGCACATTTTCATGTTACTTTGCTATAATGTTTGTATTGGAGTTTCCCCCCCTCATAAATGAGTTTCCAGCCCCTTATGCAGGGGGTGGATGAGTTTGGTGGTTTGAGGGTTGGGGTTTGGTTTTGGTTTTCATTTTTTGAGCAAGGTTCACTGTTTTTCATTTAGTGCCACATCTCTCTGTTCTTGTGATATTCTAATGGGGAATTTCTGCAGATAGGTTCAATCTTCTTACTCTTCTTCCTGGAAGAGACTGTTGCTTACAAGTGGCATAAGGCAGTGATTTTATATGAGCATAAGTAATTATCAGGTCTTACTTTGATACCAGAAGACACAGATTAACTGCAATCTGCAAACAAGATTTATATGCATTTGAAATTATGAAAGGCACGGTTTTGTGGTGCTGCTGTATGAGGAGCCAGCAAGCCTATAGAGAGAGGGAAGAAGTTATTAGTGATGATGAATGACTATGGCTGGTGGTATCTCTTCTGAGTATAAAGAACACTTTGGATGACTTGAGAAATAATTACAGATGGGGCTTGATTTACTGGAAAATGCAAGGAAAATGAGAGGTTTGTTCATCTCTATAGTTGTTACTTTTTATGTGTATTAGTTTTCAGCCTTGGTGTGCTGACTTTGGCAAGTAGATCTGTCTTGTTCTGATATTGAAGATGTAACCTTCTACTTTGTATTAGTTTATATTTGGAAGCGAGCTAACACTAGATTATAGTCATGTGCATGTGTTGAAGTGGAACACTACTAGAGTTACAAGTGATGAGAAATGACTTATTCAAGATGCTTTTGTGATGAATGCATTTCTTAAGTTCCTGCTGTACAGGGATGATGTCACGATGGATTAAACAGCAAGATATTTAGAAATCAACTTTTGTTTAAAGAAGTTTAGAAATTTATTGTTTTAATTCTTCAAAATGGGATGTGCCACAGTAACTGTCTCTGGAAATGGTGGAGCAGAAGATTTACCTTGATGCTCATGCTCTGAAATGGTTACTCTGTTGCTGCTCTCCTTAACAAAACACATTTGCAGTGACAGTAAGTCCTTTCCCAGGTCTTTCTTTTTTTTGTTTTGCTTTGCAGTTCTACAGCTGTAAGTTTCCCTTGGAGGCAGCTTCTTTCAGCCCAACCAGGGAAAGTGATTATCCCAATTAAAAGCAATTAAAATGCAGAAACATGAAGTTGACAGAGCTGCAGTCTTCCCTTATGCTAACATCTCTACCTTTGATTTGGTGGAACTATTTAGAGTCATAGCCCTAATGTCTCAATGTAGATTTGAATATCCACATTTTATAGCATGTGGTGTAGGGTAATGCGTTAGAGGAAAAAAAATTAAAGAGTCATCATAATGTGCTTTAGCACAGGAAAGGCTTAGGTAAAGGCTGCAGGTCTGCACAAACCGAGAAGTACTTTCTTGCTTACAGGCACTGATTCAGTGCTCAAACGGGCACGCTGTTCTTGTGTCCATTGAGACAGATGAAGAACAGATCAAAGTTGAAGGCTTTTTAAATGAAAGTGTATCCAGGGAGAGTACTGTTTGGATAGCAAAAATGGGAGGGGGAGTGGGAGAGCTCTTTGACTACAATCAACTTAAATTTACTATACATCAGTTTTGGGTTTAATGTGTTCTTCAGTATGAAGAAGAGAGGAGCTAGTGCAAAATAAAGGGAAGTGGCAAGAGTTCCAGAAATCTCAGTGGATTCTCAGTCTTGTATTTGATTGAATGAAGAGAGAAGGCGGTGGACAACTGGTGAAATAATGCAGATAATAGGGGTTTAATTTGCATCAAACTAAAATGTGCATATTGAAATCTGATGTAAGAAAAGATCACTTAAAGTACAACTCAATGTATATAGCACTGGCTTTATTTGAAAGAACAGTTTTATACTTTTAAAGTCTCATTTTTAAAGTGTAATAAAGTATATTATTCCTTAAAAAAATCAATGATACTTTAATTTTTTGTAGCACATGTGGGATTTCCCCCCCCCCCCAAACTATAACTTTTAAGTATTTTTCTCTTGAAAAAATGTATCTGTTGATCAATGTAAACAATAATTAACTGGCAAAATTGCTGCATTTCCAGCTGAGCCAGACTGCAGTCAGAGCTGTTGAAGTTGTGCTCAGCCCTGAACAATCACATCTGAAGCCTACATGTGCTTACCTGGAGGAACTTCTTGAGAATGGACAGTATTTGAAACTAGATTTGTCTTTTAGTGTGGTGTTAATCCTGTTTGCACACAGGAGATACCTTGTCTGTGTTTGACTGTAAATCATGGAGCATTTAAAACAGGTACTGCAGAGCAATCAATATGGTGGGCCCTCAAAATCAGCCAGCAGCATGGGTTGTAAAGGGCTTTTAAGCAACTGCTTCAGATAATAGGAAGAGAAAACAAGAGGTGACCAGACTTGTCTGGGAGGTTCTTATTGATTGGTCAATTATTGGGTGCTGGAAAATACAAGGATAAACCTCAAGGGTTTTCCTTGAGAATTACACTGCAACCTCATACCACCTGCACCAAACTCAGACCAGTATTTCTTCTGACTGGTACTTTCACAGCAAAAGGTTAACTTTTTCTTTTTTTCTTTAAATACTGGAAATAAGCAAGTTGTTGTCAGAGAGGCTAATTCCAGACTTAAATGCTGACATTTATGGTTATGAAGAGCGTGCTATTGAAATTTAACAGTTGACTGAATTGTCTTTTTTATTTTTTAATTCCCCTGAGCTGTTATCTGCTTTATTTCTTGTGTCTGGAATTCTTGTAGCTAAACCCAAATGCTGGGGAAAGACAACCAACCAACCAACTCCCAAAAAAACCCCAAGACAGACAAACAAAAACCAATCTGCAAACCCAAGGGAGGAGGGGGGGAAACAACCCCCAAAAAACCCCGAGAGAACCCACACCCAAACAAAACCCAAAAACCAACCCCAAACCAAACCCTGATATGTCTCCACCCACAAAAAAAAAAAAAAAAGGTCTCCCAACATCAGATCACATGCTGTGCACTGCTAATATGACTTTAGATGTATCTGTAGGTATACAGGGGCTGAAACAACAATATGAAGACAGAGTGGAAAAGTTGTTTTTATTTAAAGGCTTGTTGCTTCTCGTGTGCTCCTGTGATGGGCAGAGGGCAGGCATGAGGGTCTCAGTAATAGTTACTAAATCTCAGTAATACAGTGCATATTGTTTAAATTTCTGACTTGCTGTTTGAGGAGGAAATGCACATTATAATGAAAAGGGGTTAATAAATGTGAGCATGAAGGAACTTATAGAATCTTTGTGCAACTTAAACCTGATTTAAAGCAGCTGCCACCAATCTCCTCATGCTGGGGCTTGTGCTAGAACATCCTAATTCATTGCAGCTGAGGATGGAGCAAGTCCCCCTATGCTGCACATCCACCCAGGTGTGTGTCTGCTTGTGGCAGGTGTGTCTTGGCTCCTCTGATTGCAGTTTATCTGCAGCAGAAGTCTTTTTTTACTGTGCCAGGGAAGCTGTGGAGTGGAGACATGTTTGCTTCAGTGAGGTGGATACAACACAAGAAACATCAGAGGCATCAGGTATGGGCAGGTTTTGTATCTATTACTATAGGTATATTCCTATATGCTGTTTCTTTGGGTTTGAGATGTATAGTTGGGAAAAGATACTTGTACATTCAGTTATAATGAAGAGAGAAATCTTGAATTTTGCTGTAGTCTTAGAACAATAGTTTGAGCTTCATTGAGGGTTTATGGTTAAATCCAGATTACTTTGCTATCTATATCTTAATCCAAGCAGTAATGGCCCACCATGGCATTACTTTTTCTTAAAAAATGCTCTTCTCCTTGTTCCCATTTTTTGTGTACTAATTTAAAAAATAAAAATGTGTTATTTCTCTAGCACTGCTGAAATCGTAGTGCCATGTTCATAATTTAGGAGTATGCTTGAGTTCAATAGGCCTTGACTGTTCTGAAGAGTGTTACTGCTCAACATGTTTAGGTCTTTTATGAAATTTAAAACCTAATAAATTACAGCTGTTTGTAGATGTAAACCTCTCTTTGGAGTAAATTGATGGGGAAAATCAACTGGTTTTCCACAATCTGACTTAATATAAAGCGTGGCCAGCATCCCTTTTGCCTGTGCTGTGGTCAGGGCAACAATAATTTTCAGTGTATTGTGCTACTTGACTGCATAAGAAGCAATCCTGTCTAATCCAATCCAGAGCGGGTCAGTAAATGATGAATTTTGGTTAGCTTGCAAGCATACTGATTTTCATAGTTCATTTACAGAAGAATCAGGCAGCTCTGCATTTGAAGACACTCCATTTGTTGAAGTCAGAGTCTCTTAGCATTTCCAGTAAAACGTGGGAGATGAAAAATACTGTTTTAATGGCATATTACTGTGGAGATATTTTACATGGAGAAACTGGGAAATTGGACTCGCATGGTTGATGCAGAAACCATAATTTAATTTTCCTGAATATAATCATGTTTTGATTTCATCCTGGCTTTTTAAGCCTTATTGTAGTCACCTGAATGTGTGTGTTCCTGCTGGTTGAGGATAGTCTGTTGCTAAAATCATGAAAACTGGGTCTGTCTTTGCTACAACCCAACTACTTGCTAGTGCTCTCACTTCAGTGGGGGGACACAAGCACCAGGGTGGGTTTGATGCTTATTAGATGCTGAAGCAGATAGTAACCCTTCGTGGTCCTGAACTTGCAGGTACAAGACGGTAGCACTCCTGGGTGTTGGGACTGTGTGTTGGTAGAACATACAAGTGCAGGATCTGGTGCAGTTTTCACATCAAAAGCTCATGACAAAAATGTCACTGTTTACTGTGGGGGCTTTATTTAGATGGTAACATTTTGGTGTTTTTTGCTACAAGTCTGGTGCAGGTTCTCTGTTGGAAGCTGAGGTTGCCAGTGGGAGGAAAGCTCTCTTCAGGAACCTGGGTTATTTAACACCTCAGGCAAGTGTGGTGATGTAGATTGCACGTGACAAAATGGCTGTATATTTGTGTATGCTTTATTAGGGTAGTTTTTAAGCAGAGCATAGGTTGACTGCATTTCTGCTAGGTCACTGTTTAACACCAGTACCTGTTTCCCTAACTAACCATGTTGTGCTGTGGGAACGTGGTGGACAATTAAGTAGTAACAGTAAAATATTTGCAGTGCTTTTTAAAAACAAATGCTTTCAAGAAACCTAGCACAGTGATCAAGAGCTGTTAGCATATACACAGTAATGTATGTGCATGCACTTTGAGTCTTTTCCTTCCATTATTAAGACCAGAAGTCCCTAAGTTCCTAAGGTTTGTAGTCCTTCCTGCAAAATCTTCAACCGTGCAGTCCCTATCATCTGTTTGAGCATTTAAGCGTATGTTTTCAGCAGTGTGCACCTCCTCCAGATAAAGATTTATTGCTTGCACAGAGATGTTCTAGGTGCTCATTAGGGTTGTGTGCATGTCATTAGAAAAGCCTCTATTTGTATTCCAGAGTTATTGCACTGGAGAAAAATGTATGTTTTGTTGCTGTAGGCTATTGATCTCATGGTTCATATCAAAAGAAAAAAGATGTATATGCATTTATTTGACCAAACATCTCCCTGTTAAAACTGGTAGAAGGTGGCCAGCTAAATTAATGCTGAAAACTTTTTTCTAGTATTAGGATTGGATTGGGTAATAGTTTACCTGGACCTGTACTTGGAATGGTACTGAAGCCTGCAGAAGCTGCTGGAGCCCAGTGCCACTGTGTGTAGCCTTGGTGGGCTCTGTTGCTGTTGTTGTCCATGTGCAATGGCAGTGCACTGAAACGTCTCTTTCTTCTTGACAACATAAGCTGCTCGTTTGTAACACTTCTTCCATTCTTGGACATTTGCTTGTTGTCCATTTTCTACACTTGACTAAGCAAGAGTTAGCTTTTGTCCCAGAAGTAGCTAAATTATTGTAAATAGGAGTTAATTTCCTCCTCTGTTTTTGAGGGTCTGCCTCTCATATAGCACTATTCCTCTTGTAGCTACTCTTGCGTCTTTCCTTTCCTAAAATCTCTGTGGAAATTGCAGGGACAAAAAGCTATGAAGCCTTTACAGAGAACTGGTAAATGATTCGTAGAATCAAATACAATTACTGAGGTAGTTGCATATATGTGGTAGTTTTCCTTTTATATGTTTAGCTTAATCTGTTTATAGATCTTGCAGTTTATCAATTTCTCACTGTAATTGTTGTACCTATTGGATTTTGAATCTTACGTTGACTGTCTTTGCTGTTGTATTGCTAAAGAAAATTAAAATTTCTGTGGCTGTGTATGAAGAGCTGGTGCTTTGAATTCTTTAAAAGCTGTTTAGCTTAGTCTGTTTGAGCATCCTTTTTCCTTGATAAGCTCAAAAAGTAAACAGAGGTGGTATTATATCTAACAATGCTATTCTTCTGTGACTGTTACATGAAAAACAAATAGGATTTCCTCCTCTTTTGTCCTTTGGACAATAACAAAGGATTGCAGGTCTTGCTTGTCATTTTGTTTTGTAGTAAGTTCTTCCCTACCATGTAACTATGGTTGGCACCCCAAAATCCAGGTACTAGAAAGCTCCATGAAGTGTACTTGCGGACTGGAAAGCCATTCTGCAGATCTGTCCTACAAAACAGCTAAAATAAGGGAATTTTCATCAAGTAACACACCATCCTTTTCAAAATCACAGCCTCCAGGAGCCCCTGCTTGGAGAGGCAAGTGGTCCCAGACTTTCTGGGATCTGGCCTCTGTGCATCTGCCGTGGTTTGTGGTGTGCCCTGACCTGGTGTTGGACACCACTGTTGTGATTCCTCTGGAAGTGGTGATGGTATTTGGTGCCTTTCCATAAGAGGCTCGTGAGGATCATGGACTTTACTCAGCTTTTTTTATATTTTCTTCAACAGCTTCCAAGAGCAGCGTAGCATCTCTTTCATGGTCATTATTTATTCAAGTCTCAGCTTTGAGGCAAGTTAATCAAAACTATTGTAAGACATTAAGATTTTAACCTTGTCTTTATCCCATCCCAAGAATATTCTTGAGTAGGTCCATTGTGGGTAGATTGGTTTATTTTTAGATGAAGAATTCTTAACAACTTATTGTAAGTCTGCTCTCTGACTAGAATAACTGCCCTATTTATACTCATTTTTACAAGTATTTCCAGATGACTGTAAGCTCTTTGTAGTCAGGGTCCACTTAGAAACTGCGAAACACTCTTGCTCATATGCCAAAGCTCAGAAGCTGGGCTCCTGTGCAGGTGTACTATGTCAGGCAAAGGAAATAACAAGGAAAAAAAGTATGGTACTTACCTCCTCTAATAAACATTGCCTGGCTTTTACTGAGTGTTTCCTGGGTGTTTTTGGGGGGAGGTGTTGATATCTTTGACTGCTTTCATTGGTAAGAGGGCAGAATGACACAGTACTCAAGAGGCATCTGTCCCAAGTGTAACTTAAGTTGAAAACTATTTTGGTATCACTTGCTGAATGTACTCCAGAGTTAAAGTTGCATAAGCTCCTTATCTGAAGCTAAGCAGCTTAAGGAAGTTGCAAAGCTCCATCACCTTGTGCTTCCTACTGTTGAGCTATTTTAACACACAATCTTTTCTTCCCCAGCATCTGAACATCCTAATGTTACAGATTTTGCTAACTTGCATAGTTAGCTGCTTATGCTTATATGTTATCCTGAAAGAAAGAAAAAAAAAATCCCAGACTTCTCATGTAGTTGTGATTTAAAAAAACAAGTATATTGGTAAAATGTGTGAAACTGATAGAAAACGATAGTAAAGTTTGGTGAGGTTCCACCTGAAGTTTTCTCCAGTCTACTTTCCATCTTAGATGGACTCTTAATCACTTAATGCCTAACAAGCATGAGTTCTTGTCTGGGTCATTTGGTCCCCTTAACTCCTCATTGGGTATCTGCTGCCATTCTGGGAACCTCAAATACTGTCATGGTAGAAGTTTCCAGCTGCTCCCTGAAGCTTATTTTATGCTGTAGTGTGAAAAGAATTACATAAAAGGCTCACATGCATAAATCGCTAATAACTTAGACATACTTACCCTTCTGTGGCCAGGGTTGCTCTCTTTCCAGCAGATAGCAGTTCACAGTGACATTTTTGAGAGAACCAGGTTTGTAATTTGTAGTTGATGCATACAACATCATCTGGAAGGGAAAAATCCTGTTTTCTCTGCAGGTATCTTGGCGAAATAAGCAGAAGAATATAATCTCCTCTTATCCTTGTGACCCTTTGCAATACTGTAACTCTGTAACTAAGGCGGTCTTCTCCCAGTCCTTGGTTCTGTGCAGCACAGAGGGAAGGATCAGCATTTCCACCATGCTTTCAGAAAAGCTTAAAGTCTGGGGAATAAGCACTGCAGACAGTTCACTGTCTGCAATTCTAATTTGAATTTCCTCACATCCTGAATTCATAAGGATCCACATTTTTCATTTCTGGAAGACTCAGCACCTTGTCCAATAAGCTTAATTAAGGTGCTAGTGGATTAATTTATCCCTATACTTCCTGGGCAGTAGTATTATTTAGTCATTTGAACCAGCTAAATGGCACATGTGAAAGGCATTTGAGATATGAACCGATATTGCAGCAGAGAGCTGATTCTATTTATTTATTTTGTAATTTGCACAAAAGAAACAATGTTGTGATGCAGCAATTTTTTACACTTTACACATCATAGAATGGTTTGGATTGGAAAGGACCTTCAGATCATCCAGTTCCAATGCCCCTGCCATCGGCAAGGACACTTCACACTAGACTATGTCACCCAAGGCTCTGTACAACCTGGCCTTGAACACTGCCAGGGATGGAGCATTTGTCATTTCTCTGGGCAACCCATTCCAGTGCCTCACCACCCTGACAGTAAAGAATTTCTTCCTTATATCTAACCTGTTAAGTATAACCCATAATGGGCTTATGGAAATGTGCTGTGTTACTTGAACTGGGGGTAGAAAAGTGGTAGGTTTTTTTTTTTTTTGGTCCCTAACTAAGTTAAGTTTTGCTTTGTCAACAAAAATAGCAGTGATTTTTTTTTATTTATCTTCCCCCCCCCCCCCCCCCCCCAGTCATCTTACAATTGCCTTTTGCCACCACTTGCTGCTGTCAAAGTCTTGAGTTACACAAAGTCACACCCAGTATTTACGTGGATGTTCTGAGCCAACAGCCAACCCCAGTCACCTAGAGGAGGGTGCAACATTCCCCATGAGGGTCTCTTTGTCTACAGCTACTGCTCCATATAGCTGGTTCTTCCCTCTGCCATCTACCAGGTACTGGCACCAGCCCCTGTTTACTTAACAGGCAAGCCCAGAATTTAGTTGCCTGCATTTGTGATTTGTGTTACTTACCTGATTCCTTTGTGGATCCTCCTGGGTGATGTATTATTCTGATAAATTCCACAAATTTTCTCTGCATTGTGTGGAGGACTTCTAAAAAAATACACTTCTTTGTTTCACTGGGATATATTTTACGTGTCTTAGACTTGTCTGTCTAAAAAATGCTCGTACCTCTAGAAACAAAATCCCAGGAAGGCTTTAGCGTCAATTGTCAGAGTTCTATTATGGTGTCGCTCCTCTGTTCAAAGTCAAATGTATGTAGATCCAGTTAGTATTATAGGAATGTGAAAGAAATCTTGAAAGCCCCCTTAAATGTTAGGCTTTGAAAAATCCTGCTTTCTGGATTTGTTGTTTGTGGTCAGGTGAATTTTAATGGTCTTATTAATCAAAAAGGCTTCAAAAGCCTTTGTAAAATTAAAATTACTTTTCATGACTTAAACACATGCATTGTAGGCACAGCTTCAAGTACTCTTGTACAAGGCATTTCACAGATAAGTATACTTTTTCTTGCTTTAATGATAGCAATTAAGTCAGACATAGTGTGTTCTTTAAGGCTCTGTTTCAGTGTAAATTCCACTTTTCACCATCTCTCTGCTGTAAAATGAAGGATGCAGAGGTGTCCTAGGTGTTTTAGTAATTGAAGAGTCTTTCGTGCCGTATATCTTAGATCTGACCATTCAGATTTCATATTCAACTTAGAATCATTTCTTCCTTCAAAACATAGTAAGAATTGTGCATATATATAAATATATATATATATATAAATACATATACATATGTAAAATGTGTTGAGACACACATATACCCATTCTTCATAGAGGATCTTTCCTTTTGATGAGGGTAACTCCAGAAAAATGTCATGCTGAAGATACTGATTTCTGTCGGAATGTTTGGGAAGTACTAAGGGATGCTTCCCTATGACCTGAAGAATTAGAAAAAAGTATTAGGTAGGACTGTCCAGGAGCTTCTGCTTCTTTGGCTGTAGCACAGGAAAATACAAATGTGGTGACAGATCAAAGTTACGTAGCGTGTCTGTAGTGTAGCTGTGCATAAAGCATTTCAGTTGCCTCTGGCCTCTTCTTTTTCTGGCTCAAAACACAGGTATGTTGTTAAACTATATAGGCAGTTTCCACTCAGTGCTTTAAATGAAAGGTGGTAGTGAATCTTGCTGTAGGGAGTAAAGCAGTTTGGCTGCTTGTAGCCTACTGCAGAAGGGCTGAACTTTCTGGTTCAGTGGGTTTATTGGTTCTTAATTATGAATTTAGTCTGAGGTCATTTCTGGAAAAGCGCCATCTCTTAGTCTGCAGTACACGATTAATAGTGAGAGCAGTTCCAAGTGCATTAAGACATCAGGTGAACCTTGGGGATCAGAAAGAAAACCAGCATCTTCTGGGGTCTGGGACTTGTTGCTATTTTTCTGTTAGACTCTGCAGAAAAGAATTTTTCTTGTCTGAAGAAAAGGTAGTGACATTTGGGAAGTGGAGCTTTTGGTGAGCAAAGCTCCCAGTGTAGGCTTCCTGAAGCTGGTACTTCAAACTTGGTTTGGTGCCATGGATTATGTCAGTGCAATAGTAGTATTGTGATGACGAAATAAAATTTCTGAACCTCAAAAATTAAATTTGGGGTTATTTCTGCATCCCCCTCCCTGGTGCAAACTCCACATGCTCTCTGTGGATGACTCTTCTGCAGGTTTGTTTTCCTGCTAAGGCATCATGTATCAAGGTGCTCTTAATACTTTACAAGCCAATTAATCTCCTCCTATCTTCTTTTCCTTTAGTGCTTTTCAAACCTCTGTCAGACAGAGATTTCCTTACTTGAATTTAGTCCCTCATTTAAGAAATTGATTTTTCAGTACTTCAGATATTCTTGGGTTCATCACCTGAATGCTATCTCAGTGTAGTGCTCTGCCCCTTCCAGTTTTCTTTGGGCTCTTTTTAAACCAAAGCTATCACACTTACCCAGCGAAGCCAATGTAGCCTTTATCAAATCTAACCTTGCACTGACTTTTAAAGAAGCCTTGCTAAGTAATTTAAACATTGCCTTTTGTCAAGGCTTTTTTTTTTTTTTTTTTTTTTAAGTGAGGCCATGTTATATGGGAAGGCTAAAAGGTGTTTCACAGTTGTTTGGCTACGAAGTCTAGTAGGTCCTTTACTGCTTTTTGTGGCTATAGAGAAACTGTGGTTGCATGCATTAATCTTGGGATGGACCCTAACATTCCTCTTTAACTTTTAGTGTTCTGCCTTTTTCCATTTTATGGTCTTATGCTGAGGTTTGGTCTTCTGTCTGGAGACACAGGTAATTATGCAAAACTGAGATTACCTCCTGTCACTTTAGTTTTCTTTGTGTTTTTCCCCTCTGTTTTACTTTCCATCATAGAGGTCCTCTTTTAGTGGTGAGTTAATGAAGCAAGCGTATATCTAAGCTAATACTGAGATTTCTTTTGCAGTAGATGAAGGGGAGCATGATGTGAGGGGCAAAAGAGAAAATGAGTGGGAAGAAGTGTTCTATTAAAACAAAAATTATAATTGAAAATACCATATTCTGTGGTCTTAATAGTAACCAGAAAATGGCTTGGTTCTGTTAAACAGTGCATTGTGGTGTGTGAGCTAATCAGCCCTGCTAATCAACTGAGCATCTGTAATGGCTTTATCATATTCTCCAGTGGCTGTTATTCTGCCTGCTGGTCAGTTTAAGTGGTTAATTTCTGTTAAAATCTCATGTTGGGGTTAATATGTCTGCTACTAGTTTGAAATTAGGGTGAAGTGCAGTATTTAAGTTTTCAGGCAATATTTCATTGTTTTTTATTTTATTTTTTAGAGCTTTGCATAAAAATATTTGAGCATTTTATTTCTAATCATGAGGAAAGTCTTTCAGGCTGAATAACTTTTGAAGTGAAACTTCATAGACATCAATGCAGATTAAGCTGCCTTGGTCTCAAATATAAGTAGAAGGGGAAAAAAACTGCTTGAATGGATTCAGCCATAACCATTCAGCTGTGACTTTGAGCTTTTCTTTCCTTTCACATCAGTGCTCTATGCTGCAGGGAATTATTTTCTTGCATGTGACTTCAAGTGAGATAGTCTCAGACAGGCTAGATTAAGGGTACCTGTGGCTGTATCTCCAGAAGCTCAGTTCCTTGCTAAAATTGGTGAATTCTGTCTAGGTCCCCCATTTCCAAGTTATAGATATTTCAAAAGAATAAGAAAAGGTTGATGAAACTATATAAAATGTAAATTTTCCATTTTTAAACCTTTGTTTGTTTACCTCTATACCTGAAGCATTTATGCTGTTTTGCCCTCGTTGGGAATTGATTTTTCTTTTGCAAGTAAACAGAGCCATTACATCTCCTTGTCCATGGTGTGTCAGTTGTCAGAATGTAAACATGTTATGGTTGGAGCTTGTGAGTTGCGGGGCTGGTCCTTCAGCAGTGGTGCATCACCCAGTGCTGATTTTGGCTGTGTAAGAAGGCTTGATGTGAGTTACTCCCTGCGAGTATTTGCCTTGACATACAGTGCTGTGCCCAGTGTTATGTTTATCTTCTCCATCACTGGAGGTGGTTTGAAGACTGTATTGAGGTTTGGAGCAGAAGACTGCCCAGAGGATCCTGCTGCTGTTGGCTTCCCCACCCAGGCTCTCCATGCTCAACACTGAGTGCCATTTTCAATAAAATCTGTCCAGCACTTGTGGACTCTTACAGTCAGAGATGTCTGCTGACCTTAAAAACAAGGCTCTATTGCTGGTTTTGTGATGTATATACACCTCATCCTTGTACAAGTCTGTGGGATCTGTCTCAAATCTGCTTGCCTATAGGTCATCTCTTCCTCTTGGCTTGTGTTATAGTTTAAAACCAAACTGTACAGCTTGTGCATTCACTCCCCCTCCCCCCCCCCCCCCGCCTTGCTCCCCCAACTCCCGGAGAGTTAGGAAGGAGAATCCAAAGAATGTAGCCCCCACAGGTTGAGATAAGAACAGTTTAATAGCTAATGTATAACATAAATCACTACTGCTACTACTACTACAAATAATAATGATAAAGCTAACAAGCGAAGAGAATACGACACCTCACCAGCCACCAACCCTTAACTCACTCCACCCTGCCCAACCGAGCACCGACCGATACCTCCTCCATCCCCCCAGAGCTCCAGCCCTTTCGGGTAACTCTCGGTTACCTCCTGGGTATGACGTGCTATGGTATGGAATACCTCTTTGGCTAGCCTGGGTCAGGTGTCCTGCTTCCCCTTCCTCCCAGCCTCCCCTCCTCCCTGGCAGAGCATGAGCTCAGAAAAGGCCTTGAACAAACAAAACATTTGAGCAGTAACTCAAAACATACTTGCTATCAGCAACCCTTCCCAGCCCGAAAGTCAAAACACAGCACTGCACCAGCTACCAAGAAGGAGAAAAAAATGACTGCTACTGCTGAACCCAGGACAGCTTGTGTCTGCTCAGAGGAAATAAAGAGACCTGTGTGTGTTGCTTATGGAAAGAAGAGAAACTTTTCCATCACTACTTATATGGAGCAGTGTGTCTCACCAAGAAGTTTACAACAATTTTATGTCATTTTTGGTCTAGGGAGTTTCTTTTCTTCATATTAGTCAAAAAGAAACAATTGTATAGTAAATACAAATAGTAAAATGTTAAATTCACACCTATGTACAAGTGTTCAAAGGTGCCAGAGGATCATGTAGGGGACAATCATCTGCCTTAGAGTCCTCTAATACAATTGTTTGTTTGGGTTTTTGACATTACTCTCTAATGTCTCCCTGCCAAGTTACATAAAAAGCTGAATTAGTAGTTAAAAAAAAAACAAAACCAAAAGTAAGCAAACAAACAACCCAAGCCCTGCAGGAAACCTTACTGTAAGACCTCTGAAATATAGTGCAGGAAAGGCTGTTCTTTCTTACTGAGTAAATTAGCCATAAAAGCCTACATTAAAATGTATTATTAAAGACTTTAAAGTAGGAAATCTTGGAGACTTTTTCCATTTATAAGCAAAGTTGGGTCCAAACCTTTGCGGGAAGCCACATGGCCTGAGGTTGATGGTATTCAGATGGGAGAGGTGGTGCCCAGGTATGTAGAGGCTCTTGTCCTCAAATCTCAATTGGGATTTTTTGTTTCCTTTTCTGACGGAAACAGAAGTAACTGCTCTGGTTTTTCTGGAAGATGTCTGCTTAATGCTGTGCACAGGTCATGGGTTTAAGATTTGATTGTTTTGAGTAACTATAGAAGTGGTCATGCATTGAGGATTTCTTGTCTGTATTGTTATGCATATATCAAAAATGCCATTAAAATTGAGGAAATTTCTTCCAGTTACTTGTATTTTGGTGAAGGAGGGAAGATGGTGAGAAGGAAGGAATTTTTCTACAATTCTGCTGAGTGTATATTATTAGATTGTTACATATTTTTTGTATATATACATATAGATATAGTTAGCTGTAAGTATATATGAATACATATACACAGCTAGCAACAGGTTTTACTGTTTAACCTAAAAATCTCTTCAGGTTTTTCAAGCCCAGAGTGAACTGAGTATTGAGTTTGTCAGCTGTGAAGTTAGTGGGCACAGAATGGAGTTTTTTTATCCTGTGTTGCTCTTGAAATTCTCAGTTTAAGGGCAAGTTTAACAGAACAGAAATGTTGAGTTTCTTTAAGGTCTCCTGTAGTGAGAGAGACCCGTAAGGCTAAAGCACACATTTTAATGAGCATTTTGGGGGTCTAAAAGCTGCAGTATTTGTTGCAGCAAGCTTTGTAGATCAGAGTAACTTCCTGGGAGAAGTTTAGATAAACACTGGGTCCTGTTGGTAGTAATTTTGGTGCAGTTTGGTGTTGAGAGTATTTGCGTTGAATTTTATATGCTTTTGTACTGTCAGTGTCCTGACAATAATGTCAAGACTTTTTATAAGTGGATTGACTGCATTACTATTTCATCTGGTGGCATTGATTGGTCTGTCTGTGGCTTTGTTTTGTAATCTTCTGTGTTGGGACAGTGATTAGGAAATGCTTGGGGGTTGTATTGGATTTTGTTTTGTTTTTGCAAATGGTTGAAGACAGTCTGTTATTACTCTGTGGTACTTTTTTGCTTTCTAGATGCCTCAGTTCAGGTAAATGGAACTCCCTGAATTTCAGTTACTGGGATTTGAAGCCCACCTCAAGGGTAGGATGAGCATTGTTTGTCCTATATGCTCATTTTATGTAGGTACTGCACTTGTATGGGAGAAATATGAGGGGAAATGAGATGGTATGAGTGTGAGCAGTAGGATTATTGCAATGCAGCAGTCTTTAAATTTTTGATGAATAGGGAACTGCTGACAAATTGCTGTAGGTAACCCTTGGAGCCAGGTCAGTAAGCCCTGGTGAGCATTTGTGGTGCCTGCAGCGAGGTGAGGTGTTGCCCTGCAACTTTGCTCTGGCCAAGGAGTATCAAAGTGAAATTATACATGCAATGGAAAGTGATGAGTTACACATGGGCAACTATCCAGCATAAAAGAAGGTTTTGAAGTTATGATTTGTAGGAGATGGAACCAGAGGAGTTTTGAAAGAAATACTGTATTATTTGTACCTCTCCAGAGACTGCTATGCATATGTTAATGCCAAGGCTCCTTATGTGAGAATGAGGAACAGCTAATAAAAGTAACCCTGACTTCCAAAGGTCAGTCTTATTCTAGGACACTAAGTAATGGCTCATTAGCAACATCTGCCATCCTAAGGCTTGCTGTGGTAAAGGTCAGCATGTACTCCAGGAACCTTAGAGAAGTAGTCCAAATTATGGAAATGGAAATCACATGGAAATGGAAGTAGAAATTGGTTAAACCATGACAGGTAGTAAGTTTCCCTCCACTGCAGATACACAAGGCATAGTTCATCTGACTTCATATTTGTTCTTCCCCTCCCCCCCAATAGCTTTGATATATCTATTGTAAGTCTTGGATTATTTTGAAGTGATTTGTGACATCTTGTGATCTGGATTCAAAGAATTTATGACCTCTGAAAGTACCTGGCTTGGAATGCCTGGTTGAAGGTGATGACCCAAGTGTATTATCAAAAGGGTGTCTGAAATTGGTAAGTTACAGGGGGAAACCCTCAGGCATACAAATTATAGGCATGGGGGTCTGGAAGTAATGGAGGAAATACTTTATATGTGATAGGTCACTCTTGTGGAGTTAAAAAAGTCTTTTTGAAGTTGGTTATTGGATTGAAATACTGTTATTCCAAGAAAGGAAGAATTAATGGACAGAACACAGGTCATGTCATCAAGGGTACATTGCAATTTTAAGCATTATGGTACGATAATCATAGGGTTTTGAAATGCAAGAAGTTGTTGCACTGGCATCGTGTAGCATGGGTTGGGAAGGTATAACCTACTGAAGTATAGAGGAATGTATCTATATAAGAGTAATAAATGGAGGTATTTAAAGTAGCAACAGAAGTTAGCTTTTGGCAACAACTGAATATGAATATGTGTATTTAAATTTAATAACACTTGTAGGGAATTTCCAACTTTTCTTTATGCTAAACAGAGAAGATTCCTGATTACTGTAGGTAAAGAATTTGATCGAGAAATTGCAGCCTGAGTGTTTTGGTACCCTGTAAAACGCCCTTTCCTCTTATATGGTTTGGAAGTACAGTTTTGGCACTGAAAGTTAAGATTCTGTTTGGAAACTGGAAGTGAGCTTGATGGTAACTATGGCACATCAGGTCTGTATGCAGATGAACACTGCAGCAAACCCACAAGTCTGCTCCTTGGGGTATGAGAGCCATCCCTCAACAGCAAGTACAGAATCCGCACTTGCATCCATATGGGACCATGTTCTTCCATTTGAAATCAAAGGTCTTGACTGATGTCTGTGCAGTTAACATTGTCCTAGCAAGTGTTTTGTCTAAAAGGTGTCTTTAATTCAGTTTCTTTTGTGAGGAGAGGTATTGTTTGTTTGTTAATACTAGCAGCTAACCTAGCTAAAACTCCTCAAACTATTATGGATAGAAAACACCTAATATTTTTGCTTTTTTCTTTTAAGTTAGTTAATCACAAGCTGACTGGCAGGATAGAAAAAGCAAATAGTGTCTAAGATTTTAAGGTCTCAAAAGTGTTTTTTTCTGCCAGGCTGCTTTGTCTCATCAACTCTCATATTTACCAGTGTGTGGAAGTCTCATGAAGTAATATGGAACAGATCAATGTAATTGGGTTTTAATACCTGTATTTTGAATTTGCAAAATTAATCTACCCTATCAGCATAATGCCTTCACTATACCAACACCAAAAATAGGTGCAATTTAGTTTTTAATGACAGCAACTAAATGTGTCATCAAACTTGATTCAGTGCATTTAGAATGGATCTTCCATGTATGTTGGGCCTGGAGTTGCTGTTGCTTAAAAGACTTTCTAATTTTAAGTTGTATCACGTAATCGGCTTAATTGAAAAAGTTAAGAGATTCTGATAAACATTCCCCTGTAATCTTAAGGGAAAATGCAAAGCTGGTTCTTCTGTGAAGTGTTCCCATGGGGGTCCCAACATTGATTGAGGCGGACTGTCTCTGCAGGTGTTGGGAAGTAAAGACCTCTGGCTAGATTTAAAGAGCCTCTCAAATTGTTGATACAGAGTCGTGGCAGGTCTTAAAATAAATGAGGATTCCTGAGGAATTTAAGATAAATGCCATTCCTTAATTATTTTCTTTCTGCAACTTTGCTGCTTTTGTGGACGTTAAATAATTCCCTGTGGTAAGAGACTCAGCTGAGTTAAAGCTTTCTGCAGTGGTTCTAGCTCTTAAATGGAAGATCTGCAGATACCAAGTTCAGTAAATTCTGGTGTATTCAGAGAGGATTGTAACAAATAAAGAGGTATAAAGCAGACATGCCTCATGACCCTGTAGAAAGATTAGTATACAGGGAGAGTGGTCATATTCAATTACTACAAACATTCCATGTTCAAGTGAGCAAAGGAGGGACTAAAATAAGTATAGGGTTAGGGAAGATGCTCTGTAAACCAGAGCCACCAGTGTGGTCCATAGATTTAGATAAAAAGCCAGGGTTGGATGTGCAGGTGAAGCAGGGGACCGTGGTTGAAAAAGTCGATAAATGCAGTGAGACAAGAGAAGCTATATTACAACTCTCAACAGAACTGCTTCTGTTTTAAGCTTTTGTAAATTAATTTTGTTTAAAATATTGCTTTTAATGAAATCTCTGCTAGTGGCACACTGGAGATGAGTTGAGTCCTACTTAGTGCTTGCTAATGGTGAAGTTTCTCTAAACTTTCTTCCTCCTTTTGCACTTAGAGTCCAGCTTCTTCAGAATCATTTGTCTATTTTTGATGCCCCTGTAGGGATGGGAAGCCTGTGGAAGAGCCACAGGCAGCCTCACAACTGCTACCTGCAAAGGCTGCTTCCTAATGAGTGGTGCTACCATTCAGCTGTGGAATAAGGATTTAATGAGACCCCAAAGGAGTCAGAGCAACCACAGTTTTCCTTGGAGCACCATTTTAAACTTTTTTTTGGAACAAGCCATGGTATTGCTTAGCAGTTTCTTTTTTTAACTCTATTGTTTATCGTTCTGCTTTTAGCTTTTAACAAGTCAATTCTTACTTATTTACAGTCTTTCAGGTAAATTAGATGTATTTGCATTTCTTTCAGAAGTATGCTGGCAGTGCTGGCTCCCTAATATTCAATATTTCCTCTGTATTTTGTTTTTCCAAAGCCTTTCCAATCTTTAATATCAAATTACTCAGATAACTTGGTCTCTAGATTTGCCTGTTGGATGATGTCAGAGTTGCATGAACTATTTCTTTCAAGTGCCAGAATTCCCTTCTGAGAACTTCTCTTGAGCTGCCACCATGTCTGCATCAATGGAACAAATAACAGATATTTGTTTGAATAAAAAAGTAATTAAAAATAATAAAATTTGTGGTCTGCTCTGGCAATGGATAAATCTGCCCTTTACTTGATGCTTCCATGTATGTTTAGCAGTCTTAACTTGCACTTAACAGAGATGAGTCTAAGTGAACTGAACTCTGTTAGTATCAAAACAGACTAGAGGTTGGCTATTAGAGAAAGACTATCTTGATAAATTATGTGGAAATATAATTCTTCTGTAGTAATTTTTTTATTTCCTTTTGGATTTTCCAAAGCCTACAGTTGTAGCATTTTTTGTTTATTTATTTTTAAGTAAGCATAGAGAAGTGTGTTTTTACCATACAAAGCTAGAATATTTTCATCATGGCACTGGTTCCTTTTAGTCTTAGCATGGGGACTATGAGAGGCAGAGGCTTGATTCAGTGATGTGGAAGGTAACAGCCCACCATGTAGGTGTTCTTCATTGAAACAAAATATATTGGGTAATTTTTCACAGCCAGTAATTTCATTTTGAGGGAAACAAGAAATGTATATTCCCCCCCCCCAAAAGTAGAAATGGGACACTTGAAGTTGCTGAGATGTGTTATACAGTAATCAGTACATCTCATTTTTATTATGCCCTATGGAGATGACTTTAACAGTAACTAGAGGGTTGATCTCATAATTCATCGAGATTCTAATAATTCCCTTTGCAAAGAGAGGCTGACCTCTAGTGTCAGTACGTCAGTTTTTCTGTGCTGTGGTTTGTAATCAATACAGAGAAGTAAGTTCTATGTCTCTGTAGCTCTCGGAAGTTCCAGGGATTTCTGGTAAATTTAGACTTGGTGATACTACAAATGCCTCTAGCTCAAACTCAAACTTTAACTTGAACTTGGCAGCTAGATCAGATGAGTTCTATTACTATATATAGAGATAAAAGTTCCATCTATAGGGAACTACTGCTTTTTACACTTGGCTCTGGGTAGTACAAATTAAGGTCACTGAATAAAATTACTGACTCTTGAACCTTTCCCGATCTTTCTATTTCTTTCAGACATTCCATCCATCACTTGTTATATTGTATGATCTGAAAGTGCATAGGTTTGGGACAGCTAGTTTTATGATGTTTTTATGTGTGTGCGTGCATTCATTGTATGTAATTTGTCTGATAGTTTATTTGGTTTTGGGTTGTTTTTTTTCTTGCTCGCTATCCTGCGGTGGTTGTCTTCAACAGACAGCTCAGAGAAACTCATGAGAATTTGCTTATCTCTGAAAGTCAAAAAATGTATAATAAATATGTTATTTTTTTTCCTGCTGTGTTCTCACCACTTTGCAGTTTTGCTTTCTTACTCTCTTGAAATATCTGTGGCTTTTCTCAAAACCAGAGCACTTTTTAATACTAGGAATCTTTCTAATTTTAAATATATATTTATATTTCCTTTTATGTATTCTGTGGGTGTTCCTCTTCATTTCTTTACCATCTTTTCCAATCACAGTAGGTGCTGCTTGCCTTTTCTAGTCTTTTTCACCTTTATATACAAAGTGCTGAATTTTTGTGGAGGTAACTTTTAAGTCCAGTTATCTGCAAACCACCAAAGTGATGATGTGGATCTACTCCTTTGGTTCTGCAAAATGAGGGGGAGGTGAAGTTATTCTTTGGTATTGATACTACATTAATCTCTGTAAGATTTGATATATTTGAAACATTACAGTTGAGTGGAAAGGACCTGGGATCTCTTTTTTTGTACTCTTCCTCACCACTTTCTGAATGTGGATGACCTGAAGTATAACCAGGGTTGTCTAAGGAGCTTTGAAGGTGACAGAAATGCTTAACATTGTCATCTGATTTTGAATCCCTGCCTTGGCAGTGAATAACTTTGATGCAGATTACTTTCATGTACTGGAGAATTGGAATACGTATATTATGAACAGTAACTCACTTCAGCCTTTGTAATATAATGGATTTTCCTCTGTTACTTCTGATGGGTGGCTAATTTTTAAATTAATAAAGTAACTTAATTTTTATTCTGAAGTGGGTACAGTAAAGCTGAGCTGCAGTGCTACTCATGATCTTTTTGGGAGCAGTTTCAAAGCAATGAGCTTACTCCAGTTACAAACAGTCTCTGAAGGTCTATAAACAGCCAAATATCATCCTCCAGTTTGTGTCAGAGGTGACCTTGGTGCCAAGGAGAGGGCAGGGAGCCCATGGTGGGTCGTAGGTTCTTGAAGGGCTGCAAAGCAAATCAGCAGCACTGGGATGGTGTCAGCAGAGAAAATCGCCTTTTGGCTTCCACTCTTCAATGGGAAGGCTGTTGCTCAACAATAAACTGAGGATAAACATCAAGACTTTTATCCTTTGTTGTCTAGTTGCTGTTACATGGCTGTGCATGTGAATTTGCATCTTCCTATGTAAAGAACTGATGTGTTATTAAACATAAAGATATGTTTATCTGACTTAAAGCTAGAAATATGAACATGACTAAGTGTCATGGTTTAGAAATGAAATTTTCATATTCAGGAATAGTTCCTAGATCAGCAAAATCTTTCAGAGTGGAGTGAAAATAAAGTATTTTAAGTAATTTAAATCTGACAATGTTTGCTAGCCGGTAATTGACATGGTCTATTTTAGATATTAAAATTTATTAACATATGATGCAGGCAGAGGTTGGGATGTATTTTTATGATTTTATACCCACATATAAAACCTCTCAATTTTTTTAGCTTCTACCAAAGCACTTCCTCCCCCTCCCCCTTCCCTCAGTCTGAATTGACTATCACTTTCTGCTTTGCCCAGAGCACTAAAAGTACAAAATTAAATTAATTTGAGCTTTTCCATGGTTTTGGTTTTTTTCATTAATATCCTGTAAGACTGCAAGAAAGCTGACATAGGAGAGTGACCTACTTTAGTATTCTTACTTTAGTATTACCTCTTCCCCTATCCTCTTCCTAGCCCTTCTGGCTATCCTCATTGCTCACGGCAATCATTGCAGCTCTAAAATCAGTGGTTTCCATGGGCTGGCATCACAGTGCTTGGGCAGGATTTAATGCTGCAGCCTAAACCTGGGGGCATCCTGAGATGTCCCTGCACCAGGCTAGTGTGGCACTGGCATGGCTGTGGGAGTATCTGGAGCTGTGTCCTGTTCTGGTGCTTAGTTGTCCGGCTGCTCCTCTGTGGCTGCCCTGAAAATGCAAGGCAGGGAATGCCCAAACCCAAGTTTTCGGTTTCAACCAAAAGTCTTTTTCTCATTTTCTGTTTGTTTGGGGGTTTTTTGCTTTGTTGGTCATTTGGTTTTTTCCTTTAAAAAAAATAAAATAAAGAAAATAACTGCGAATCTGACACGAAACAAGTTTCTACTTTCCTTTATGTGTTCTCTTCAAGCATATGCATCTGACCTCAGGGATTTTTGGCTCAAGGAAAAGATTAATTACAGTGTTGCGAAAGCACTGTTATGGTGTTTTTAACATGCAAACTTGACTGAATTGATTGTAGTTGCATGACTTCCTTTTGAAAGCAACAGTGTTAGTTGTGTATGGTAAAACTTGTGCAGAGATTAAATCTGAGAACTGTGTGTGATTTCTCAGTCTGATCCTGAGAGCTGCCTGGGGGTGGGCTGTTCCCTCCCTTTTTAGGTACTTGGGAATTGCTGTACCCCTACAGTAAGCTTTCCTCTTTGCTGGCAGCAGCTGCCTGCTGAGCGATCAATACCTATTACTTGATAAAAATGTGAGGGTTTGGTTTTGCTTATTTTCTGGTGTAGAAACACATGAGAAAATAAGAAAGCAATACCTCTGACATTACAGGGGAGATGATGCTGCTGCCAGTGCCGTGTGTCTTGCTGTGGAAGCTGCTAGTGCCCCTGGGTGAGCCATGGATTAGAAAAAGTAGGGTTCTTGTGGCAAAGGGCCCTGCAATGTTTTTTTAGGGGAGATTAACTTCTGCTGGTGAATCATTGAGTGGGAATGTATCAGAGGAGACCCTCTCTGTTATCTCTTTTTCTGGGGTACTTAGCTGGAAATTCACACACTCGATTTACATAATTGTTAAACACTTGTAACTGTAATGTGAAATACGGATCACGTGGAAAAATCAAGTTCAGGCATCTCAGATTTGGTTCCTTAGAATTTGCTTTCTTGACTTTAACACTTCTGTGCATTGTCTGCAGGCTAATTCCAGAAGGAACTATTTGGTCTGGTTTATGTACTGCAGAGCCTCGCATTTTGCCTGGCTGTTCTTTCTCTGAAGAAAGAGGATGCTGTGTGAGCAACACGCACAAAATATAAAGGCTGCAGTTGTCATACAACTTCAGAAAACTTACTGTAAAGCTCTTTTAGGAAAAAATAAAGGTAAAATAACATCACACCCAGGCTGGTAGACCTTGGCAAACAGTTTATCTAGCCAGTAACAAAGGTAGAAATGGAAGCTGGTAAATTAGTTCATAGCATGTTGTTATACCTGATGCACTAGAGTGCATCATGTTCACTGGTGGTGGCATCAGTTTTTCTTCTTCTTCAGATTTATGCAATGTCATTCCTCATATCAAGTATAGACTCAGTATTGAAAATAAAAGGAATGGGTTAGGCATGGCTTTAATTAAATCAGTTATGGCTTTGGATACACTATGTTAGCTACAACATGAACGTGTGTGAGTGCAGTGCAAGCTGCTCTTGTAACAAATGTATTAAGCTTTTTGTATGATTGCACTTCATGTATTCTGTCTTCCTTTAAAACTAGTGTATTTTACAAATAAATAAAAGCTGGAGATTAGTGGGAGGTAGGAACTACAAAATCCACTTACCTGTCAGCTCTGCTTCTGCTGGGCAATGTAATGTCTGCCATCTCGTACATGTGCCTAAAGGTGATACATACATATACCCTTCTGCTGAGGGTTAAGTTACAAGAAAAAGGAACATCAGATGATCTGTCAACTTTGTATTTATTGCAAATATCATTAACAAATAAGTTCCTGAGGATCATCAAGGGATTCATTTTTCTGTTTGCTTTTTTTTAACAGGTTAAACCTTGCCACCTGAAAGACTACACATACGGCTTACCTGAGACTGGACCAGAACTACTGTATTTGGCTCACTGAAGATGCTGCTGCTGTGGAAACAGTTGTTCCTGGTATCATTTGTTGGCTGTCTTGGAGGTAACAATGTACAATAATCTCTAACTTCAGTTTAGAGCCATGCATATGTCCTCAACATAAAAAGGACAGGTTCAGAGGAGGGCCACGGGGATGATCAGGGGCTGGAGCACCTCCGTATAATGACAGGCTGAGAAAGTTGGGGCTGTTCAGCCTGGAGAAGGCTGCATGGAGACCTCATAGCAGCCTCCCAGTATCTGAAGGGGGGGCTATAGGGATGCTGGGGATGGACTGTTCACTGGGGACTGTAGTGATAGGACAAGGGGTAATGGGTTGAAACTTAAACAGCAGAGGTTTAGATTGGATATAAGGAAGAAATTCTTTGCTGTTAGGGGGGTGAGGCACTGGAATGGGTTGCCCAGGGAGGTTGTACATGCTCCATACCTGGCAGTGTTTAAGGCCAGGTTGGACAAAACCTTGGGTGACATGGTTTAATGTGAGGTGTCTCTGCCTATGGCAGGGGGGTTGGAACTGAATGATCTTAAGGTCCTTTCCAACCCTAAATATTCTGTGATTCTGTAAGTCTCCAGATTCCAGATTTGAGCTGCACTTGAGGAATAAAAACATGGATGCTTTGAAATACAAATGTTACATAGAGTTTAGAAACCGAGTGTGCAATAGATATCTTACTACAAAATGTTAACATTGAATGAATTAAAATAACAGTTTTTTTTCCAAAGTAACTACATAGGGATATGCTTTCAAAGCAAGTGGAAGATATTTGAATACATTAAGTATGTTATTTATAATGCATGCATTGTAGGTATGCTGATTTAATAGCTGTGATATGTGTTTTTTTAACTGGAAACTTTGAATTGTCACTAGAACTGGGAAGGATTGCTGCAGCTTTTGTCAAAACTTTGTTTACTCAAAAATGAGTTTATTCACGAGGAGTAGCACTGTGTTATCACTGCATCATTTCAGCAGTTCAAAGGTTTGCTTATCCTACTATGCAGACAGTTCTGTGTTTGGAACTTGTGCTGCTTTTCAGGTCTTCCCTTTCCTGCTGCATTAACTCTTCTGAGTAATTCTCTTTACCTCATTGAGGTCAATGCTTAAAGCAGTAGCAGAAGCCCCTTGCTTTCCTTGGCGATCCCTTCGTTCAGCATGTGTTCTGCTTGAGCACCCATAGTAATGCCAAAGTGTGTGTGAGGGGGAAAGGAGAGGCCCCTGATCTGCTCTCAGAGGCTTGTTCTGTTATTCAGTGTACACTGGCATTGTCAGGGCTGCAAAGAGCAGGTATAACTGATAGTGCCCAGATTACCTACATGCATCTCCTCAGAAGGTCCAGCACTACTTTGGGAAGGAGGGTAGTACATGTGCATGTACTTAAATTGAAACATGTAAATCAAATGGTTTATAGCTTGAGTCTGTGAGTCAATGTGTTTTCATTGCAACAACTCTAATGCAGAGATGGATAGAAAGATGCTGTGGTTGGCCTGTGCAGTCACCTGGCTGTGATTACTGATACTGCAGCCTCTGCTGTGCCAGCCTCTTCTCTCTCCTTCCTCCTGTAACCAGTGCTTGTGTTCTGGCTGCCCTCAGGAGGATTGAATTCCTGCATGACATACTCAAACACAGTTCCGAGTAATGTATGTGGATTTAGCTTTATATGAAGATTCAGAAGGCCAGGATTTGCTTTTGCCTTAGTAAAAAACTGAAAAAAATGTAGTCACATTGTTAAACCAATCTGTAAAGCAAAAGGCACTAAAATTGTCTCTGTTTCTATAGAAAATGAAAATCCAGAGAGACTCAAAAATATCAGTTATTTTTTCCTGCAGGACTACTTTACAGATTGCTCTCTGAAAGATGTCTTGGCCATTTGTGGTACTGAAACAATCATACAAGAGTTGCACAGAATTATTGGTTGAAATAGAAGGGCTTAGCTTTTCTCTCATTTAAATTGCTGGGAACAAAGCTGCCTTTTTAGTACTACTTCTGCATAGATCCTGCCTTGCTGCAGTGTCCATGCTTTGCCTGTGTCAGTCTGGCCCATCCTGGTGCTGTGACAAAAGCCATGCAGTAAGTTGTGACTTCCTTTGAGCTTGCGAAAATTCCAAAACAGTGAGGGAGAATGTGACAGGGAGCTGTTTCCCTATGGGAGTGTTAAAGATAGTGTTATATTGTGCTTCTTGATGCCACTCATGTTCTTCCAGCTCTTATCTTGTAGCAGCAAATGTGTGTAGCAGCAAATGTCCCAGTCAGGGCTGTGCCTCTCTTTTGGGCTGTATCTGGAAGTACTTGAAGTTGAACATGTGGTTTTAGTCTTAAAATGAAGTCTTCGAGGAAATAAGTCCACTCTCTCTAATGTCTACCTCTATAGCTCTATTGTTGGTGAGTTATTTACAAGGCAGATTAGCCACTCCACATCTGAATTGGCAAAATTCAACATTATAAATGTCAGCAAAATTTGTTAATGCAGAATGTATGTATGTGCTTCTGAGTACCTCATGTGTAACTTTGGATTTCTGCTGACTGTTCAGTAGAGCTGTCATTCAAAGGAAATACATTATTTTTAATCTAAATCTAGACTAAGCCAAACTTTTTTCAAGTGCTTATTTGATGTAATGAAGGATACTGTAGGGAAAAAGAGCCAACAAGTAAGACTGAAACATTAAAAATCATTAGCTGCCTAAAGCTTTTTCTGAGTGTAGCCTTGCTGGTGTTGAACTGCTGGGTATGGTTTTTGTTGTAGTTTACTTATGTATTACAATGTAAATTATGAATAATTTTCATGTGATATTGGTAATTGGCATAATGCGTGTTATTTGTAGTAGCGTGAACGATTTCTTTATGTTTTGTGGTTATGTTAGTGTGGTTATGTTAGTGTCACATGAGTATTGATGCTAAAAAGAAGTCTCAGTTTTTAATTGGTGGTTAGTGAAAGGTAAGGAAGATAAGGACTAACAATTTTATCTTGCTGAAGTTTTTAGTGACATTCGTACAATTTAATAGTTATTATCCTTTGAATTTTAATATACATCTGAGATACGGATAGTATGAGAAGGAAGGCTGAAAGGCCCAATATTCCATTCCTAGATAACATACAGTAAGATGTTCTTTTGAAAAACATCACTTCACTGAGGTTGTATCTTTTTAAATTGCAAAGCATGCAAATCTTCTGGCTTGATGCGTTGAATTTCAATATGCTATTTTTCAAAATGGAATAGAATTCCTTGGGATTTACATGAGACTTACATCCAGACCCAGCAGGGGAGGCTAACTTTAAAGCACAGAGTCCTCCTCGTCCCCCAGGCACTGCTGATCTGTTATGAGGAGTAATATGAAGAGGTCTGTAAACATCAGTGTTTGGAGAGTTGTAAACAAATATTTGGATTGTGAGCTGCAACATGTGCAGAACCACCCTCAAAGCTTTGCTCAGATTGCTCGGGCCATGGTTTGTGTGGAGAAGTACGTAACCTCCTCCTACAAGGATGAAAGATTTTCACCCATCTGTTGAAGGATTTTTTTTATCCTTTAATCTCTTAGATTTTTATGTCATCTCAGTTCTTTTGGGCCAGATTTAAAAGCAACTTGGATGAAAGCAAGTTTTGGTTTTGCTGCCTATGAAGAAGGGAAGTGTAAAGGATCTGGGACGAACAGGAAGACTTCTTATGTTCAAATGTATTACACCAAATAATTTCCTGAAAAAAAAATCTAGTCATAAGCAAGTGGTTCTATGCAAATTCCTGGCAGTGTTCAAGGTCAGGATGGACAGAGCCTTGGGTGACATGGTTTAGTGTGTGGTGTCCCTGCCCATGGCACAAGGGTTGGAACTAGGTGGTCTTAAGGTCCTTTCCAGCCCTAACTATTCTATGATTCTATGAAGTTTAACTGTACAAAGACAAATGGAATGAAAGGGATGATGTTAACTGCAAATTCAGCAATTGGCATCTCTCACAGTTCAGTATTTTCAGTAGCGAAGTTGCCTGCCTTAGTCAAGGTTTACCTTGACTACCGTTGTGTTTGCTAATAAATAAATGCTTACTGGTTAGCTCATTACTAGTAGAACACTTAATTTCCAATGACCACTGCAGTAACAAGGAAGATGTTGCTAGCATTTTGAAGTGCAAATGCGTCTTTCACTGTTCATCCTGCTAGTTCTTTCTTTGCATCTGTCTCATGTCATCTTCCTTCAATTAGGGTACTTCCTAAATGTCAGTAACCATGGGGAGTTAGACTAGAGGAGCAGCAAGAAGTCAAGGAAAAGCTATTTTTCATGTTGCCAAAAGCCAGATGGCTTGAACAGAGCAGGACTGCTTGGAAGCCTTGAGTGCCCATAATTGATATATATCCCTGACTTAATGTTGTTATATTGCCTTCATTGAGAATGTTGCTTGTAGTTACAGTTGGCACTTGCAGAGACAAGAGTTTGAGCCACGTGTAATTTGCTGAACAGCCTGAATTGAGCATTTCCAGCTGCCTAACACATCTCACTTGTAGCTCCATGGAAGCTCTCAATCCTGACATGCGTATCTTCTGCTATTTGGAGACTGGGCATGTAGTTAATGCTAATATTACCTGTTTGTTTCAATTGCTTGAATATTATTAGTGGACCTTTGCAACAGTATGCTTCTAAAATTCACTTGGGAATGTGATAGTTGAATTTATTTCAAGACATTTTAGTAAGAGCACATTGTAAATATAAAATGAGTTAAAGAGTCTTGAGCATTTTACTTTTAGCCTATTGTTAAGATAGATCAGCAGGTATTCTGACACTCTCTATAGAAAACATTTTTTCTTAATACTCTGCTTATAAGCAAAAAGGCAGTTCTCTTTAAGACCTGTCTGGAGTTCAGTGTTATGAAATAACATCATAGCTACAGAAATGGAGATTCTTCTGATCTTGACTTATAAACCTTGACATTCTCTGTCCTTGCTGATAATGTATTTCAAACTAATTCCCTTATTGCAGTAGCCTATATTGAATTGTTTTCTGTTTATCTAATGGGCATCTTCATAGTTCATCAAAGTTGGGATATGAGAGTACCTACTGAAAAAAAAAAGGCCCTTGGGTTTTTGTTTATTGATGTATGCTTAGATCTGTATTACTAATGATCCTGCAGTCTTTTTGTCCATTTACCTTGGGGAACAAAAAGGTGATTACTTAGCATTAAATATATATATATATGTATGGAGTTTCAAAATGTCTACCTTGTTAGGAAAGGAATTTCAAAACATATACTTCAGTAATACTATGTTTAAATTACTCTGACAAACAACTTCAAAGATAAAAATGAATAAAACATACAGAGTGCTATGAACAATTGAAGTTCAAAATTAAGCCATGATCTTTGGTGAAGTCACGAATTGATTCTGGGTGTGGTACTTCTGGTGCTTGCATGGACTTTCACCCCTCCCGACCTGATTTCATTTACTCTTTTGGTGAACTAGGTAGCACTGGCTGCAGTTTCCTGAATGCAGGAGGGTAAGTGTACTACAGACTGGGATGTGCTGCTGTTGCAGAGACTGGTGAATATGGTGAACATTGAAGATAATTACGATAAACAGCTATCACATAAGTGTGTCAATTGCTTCTCTGCAGTCTGCACAACAGCTGTCTTTTCCTACCACTCTTGCTAATTTTGGATCAGTTTTCCTGCTGCGGCTTTTTGCACTGCTCAGCTTGAGGGAAGCAGGAAGCTCCATGGGGAGTGCTGCCTCCAGCAGACCTGGCTGGCAGGAGGGCTCTGCATTTGCTCACCCAGCCTTTCACAGCAGCACCTCATGCCTGTGCTTGCACTGCATTAGTTTCTTCTGCTTTTTGCTAATTCTCCTCTGTTTTCAGCTCGTTTATACTGCTAAAACTGACTACTCTTGTTCTCCCTGGAAAGGTATCTTTTTTAAAGTTTCTCCTGAGAATTAAGAGGAAAAACAATTTTTGAAGGATGTTAGAAGGGAAAGAGAGCTGTGAATAAAGAGAGAGTTCAAAGAAATGAAACCAGGAGAACTATGTGTGCAAATGCATGAAAATTTTGTTCTTCAGGAGATGAAAGGGAACATCTCAGACAGCGTGAGCAGGGTGAGATCCCTAGAATCTCTTTTGACTAACTTCCTGTGGTAAACTTCTAACTTGTTGCCACCACAAGTACTGTATCCTAACTCTGTCTTGACTGCACTTTTATCCAAACAGAACAAAAAACCCCAAACAAACAAACTTCTTCCCCCAGCCACTACAAGCCTTGGCAAAACAAAAGCCCTCAAACAAAATGAAAGAAATGTGCCCAAAAATTCACCATCTAAAAGACTATTGTAGCATACAGAAAGTATTTTGGACATTAAAGCCTAGTTCCTATTCTGTCCCTTTACCAACATACCAAATGTTGGCTGACATTTGCCAACAGGGAGGTTTTCCTTCTAATTCCTTATTTAATAGTCTATTTGAGTTTTAAACTAGACCATGTTCTATGTATTTCTTAATGTAAATTCAGGTGTTTTCACCATTTTCATTTTTTCTTCTCTTGGTTTTCTCTGCCTAATACAGAAGCAACTCTGTTAAACCCTCAGGCTCAGCAATGTCATGTTTCAGATCCACAGCTCTTCTGTCTTAGTATTAAATTTAGGAGACTTACAAAATGGGAAAGCCTTGATTCTTACTCTTTATTTTCCAAAGAGAATGAAAAGAATCCTTCCATGTTTTTACTGATATATTGTTGCTATTAAATCATGCCATTAGGAAAGTAGCAGTAACCTCTTCAGAGGAAAAGCTTGGCTCTCCACAGCTGGAATACCATTTTATAAACTGGTGGGTGATTTGCTTGAGCACATGCAAAGGATCTTGGTCAGGTTATTGTTTTGACCCTACATCTTCTGTCCCATATTGATTTTGAGAGATACAAAGGAGAGTCCTACAGAAAAACAGTGTGATATGGGTCCTGTTTTCTGTGCTACCTTGCATTTATGTGTGCTATCTGTTTAAGAGTCTTTCACCTGATACACATGGATGCATCTATTACTTTCCTCTTGGTATGCACTCACATAGTGAAATGCTGTTTCCTAGTGGCTAAGCATCTTTTGAAGGCACAAGAGTGCTTTTTATTTATTTATTTATTTATTTTTGGCTTTATTATTTCTTAAAACCAAGGGCGTACTAAATATCAACATTTTGTTGATTTAATGTAGATGAGGAAATAACTCATGCATTTCTGGTGAATTCTTGTAATGAAAATAATCCCATGTAGGAGTCATATTTGCAGTCATAAACGTAATTCCTAGTGTAGGCTTGCTGGACGTTGGCAGAATGTCAACAATGTCTTCCCTTGTGCAAACCAGATACAGCTCTTAGAAGCTTGCAGTAATTTTGATTTAGTCTTCGGTGAGGAGTTTCTGTATGGGTGAGAACCCATTTGTAGGAAAAATAAATAGCTATCATCACTTACCACTATGACACTGCTCTTGTTAAAATTCTGTTTTCATTAAGAGTTACAGCATTCAGACAGAGCTAGTCTGTATCTTAATGCATAATGGTTTTGCATATTAATAGTAATATGCTTTTTTGTACTTTACGTATGCATAGTCATAACATTAAAATGCATCTGTGCCAATAGTGACTGTCAGAATTGTTTAGCTTGAATTGCTTGTGTATTGCTGACAAGATTCATTACACTGATAGAAAATTCTGTTTGCTTATTGAATTAGTTACAAAATGAGGAACTGATCCTAGAGTTCTGCTTTTCTATAAATTGTTTAATGTCATGGGTGCTTCATACAGACCTGGTAACAAAATTGCTGCTGTAAATCTGAAAAGGCACCCATTGTAGCTAACCCTTTGTACTTAAACCCAGCATTCTGTGATTCTGTACTGTCAAGCCTAACTACTCCTCTATTATGGTGAAGAAAAGATATAGCAAAAAGCCTGGTATGCAGGCTTTGGGAGGCAAGAAATTTGCCCGGCTGCAGGCATCTTTGCCTGTAAACTGACAGATGGTGGTAGCTTACTGGAGAGACCCAGTTTTACCTTTTGTTATGAACCAGTGTAAATCTTTCCTCTGCCTTTCTGCAGCTTTTGTAGTAGTTGTAGTTCCTACGACTTGTGTAATAGTCTTGTGTACTTTTGTGTATACCTTAACATTGTAAGCTTTCTGTTTTCAGCCTATCAATGGAGCATATTTGTTTGAGAAAGGCTTTTTGGGGGATTTTTTGTTTGTTTGTTTTTTAGGCTTGTTTTAATTCCTTGTCAGTATGGCAGTAAGTTGAGTAATGGAGAACAATGCTAATCTGTCCACTTGAAATTAAGTGAGAGAATGTGTCTTATTCGTAGAATAACAAAATGGTTTGGGTTGGGGGAACCTTAAACCTCATCTTTTTCCAACCCTCCCTGCCACAGGCAGGGACACGTTCCACCGGACCAGCTGTGGTCATGATCTGAAGGTTTTTTTGTTCTTAGCTATATATAAACCTCGCACAGTCCAAGTCAGTGAAAATGCTGTCATTGATGTAATGGACTCTTCCCAAGTTGAGTGGATTTACAGGAGTCGGTATTTTGATGGTGGGCATGCTCCTATCAGTAAAAATATTTAATTCTGTATGTGTAGAACTTACTGTCATATTAAAACTCTTTTTGAAGACACCTTAAGTACCTTTGAAGAGTGTTCTCAGTTTCTGCTTTGTCTTCCAAACTGAAGAAAACCTTCTCTTGACAAGCAGCTACTTCTTGCTGCAGATACAGCCTTAAAGCTGAATCCTCACCTCCAGACAACTAATGCTTCATTGCCACGGACAAATGCTGTCTTTATCTTCATTAATTAAACTTAATGCATATTTTATGATATTTGACTGGAGACATTTGGGATAGTGACAGTTCTGATTTTTACGTAAATCGCAGAGAATAAGTTTTGAAGTGCTTTGTCTTGCAATAAAATTCTGTTACTGCAAATATTACTAAGCATGAAGGCTGTACATCTGTACTTATGCAGTGCTTCTGCCTAGTGCAGTTTAAAGTGCAATACAATATAGCAAGTAATTCCAATATATTTCTTAGAAAAGCTTATAGAGCTTGGTTGCACTGAACAGTAACCCCTAACAGAATACTTAAATCTATACCCTAAGTATATATTAAATAAGACGGGCAATAACTCCAGTGTCTTAGGAATTAAATTTGCCAAATATCTTGTTGGATCATTGCCTGGTATTTAGTGTGTGGCTACTTACTTGTAAGGCTTCAGTTTACTGTTCCAGAGACCTTAACAGTGTAGCATGCTGCATGTGGTGAAGGTAGGACAGGAGCTTCTTTACAGATGCTGTTTGGGTTACCATGGTCCAACATTGGTAATTCTTGAGCTTCAGAAGAAGTGAGGTCTTGGAAGTTGTTGCTGGCTTCCACCCCAACTGCCTGTCTTGTGCTGGTTTGTGTAATGAAATGAAGATGAAGCTTTCACGTGTTATCTAAGTAGGCATCCTATTGCTTCTTCTACCTTTTGCTGGCAAACTAGACAGAAGTATCCCAGGCTTGCTTATCTGCCGTCTTGATTAAACGAATAATCTGGCAGATGTTCAGGAAAACAACAAAACTGAGAATAAGCACTTAGTGTGTTTTAAAAAGCTTTCCAGAAGAAACTGGACTGATTCTGTTTTTCTTAATGCGAATGTTCAAAATAAATGCTTTAGATTTTTACTTTTTTGGTAATTTTAAATAAGCAGCTGCTAGTCTCTTGGACAAAAGGTTTATTTTTGTTGTAATTAACCTTTCAGTTTCTTGTCCAATAACAAATGGAATAATATTAGTCTTTAACATTTCCAGTACAGGGTGTACATATCAGTGATGAGATTTTAGGGATTAGAACACAATTTTCACACTGGGTTTTCAGTAAAAACTGAAGGTTTTTAAAAGTAAAAACAAGGTTGTAAAGCAAAACCTGAAGCTCAACAATGTTACTATACATGTTCAAAAAACTAAGCAAATAAAAGCTCATTTATATTCTTGTCTGATTAGCACAATCAGAACTTATTGATGCTAAAATGAGCCAGATTTCCATAACTATAAACAGAATATTAAAATATAGCTATCTAATGTAGCATGATGGGGTTTTTTATGTCGTGGACGGGAAAATAATAGTTACAACTTTCTTGTTGACTTTTTAGGAGTCTTAAAGTCAAAAGTATTTCATGTCTTTTGGCTGGAAAGTAAACCTTTTTCTAGATAAGTGCTGCTGTGCCTCTCTTGGAAGAAAAGTAGAAGATGACATAGAGGTAAATATGTTTGTGCTTGACTATCCTTTACTTTTGTATAGTCGAGGGTCAGACATTTGGGAACTGAGAAGTGTGTGGAGAAACATTTGAACATACAAAACACTTTATCTGAACCAGCCACTACAGTTATTTGCAATGCTTTAATCCAGCTGAGGGGAAGAGAAAGTGTTAGTGAAGTAGGGGAGGTGTGTGGTATCTTTATGCATGATATGTGAAGTAAGGAACTCACTATGTTGAAGCCTACTGGATGTTACCCTGTGACGTAAAATATGAAAGCTGAAACAGCTTCATGCAATGGGTGTCGGTTTTAAGGAGACCTGTATTCCAGTTATAATGACTGTGACCTTGTGCCAGGTAGCTAATTTCCATTCAGATTGCCAGGAATAAGCATATTGACACTTGACAAGGTTTTTCTTTTGTGCAGTCACAAGAGTCTGTGTGAAGAGTCACAAACCTGAGACTGTGGTGGCCTTAATATGCATCAAGGTTTGCTTCTGTCTCTAAAGTGACATTTTGTTAAGAAGTACGAAGTGAGGAATCGGTGGATTAGCATCACTTTTGTTTAGCAGAGGCAGTGGGGTATGTCAGGAGCTTAATTTAGGAAGGCAGAGCACTTCACAACTCCTGTGCCACTCCTCCACCATTATAGACTGGAGAGGCTTGAAATGCCACCTTGTCCCCAGCCCACTGTGAATCTTGCCTTATACATAAGGCACTTTGTAAAATAATTCACTGCATCTTGGGGTGCTCTGCAGCAAGAGGCAAAGGACTGCAAGGAAATCATAGTGTCAATTTGCCTTTGGTGGTGATTGTGCGAAGAGAACTTCACAGTGTTTTAAACATGAATTAAAAGCATCACAATTTGCATAGTCCAGGGTAATTAGTGTATATTTTATCGTGGTTCATTATACAACTATTTATAACTCTGAAAGCTATATAGAAAATCCCCAAGTAGTTCAATGTTCGGTACAGGTATGGATTCTCCCATACTTCAGAGGTGGCAGACAAAGGTGTTGGTAAACAACTGAATGGCAAATTTTATTGTTGAAGATAACAGGCAAATTATGGCACTATCAGCTTTAGTACCAAATATAGGATTTTATTCACACTGATGTGAATATACCCCAACATAAATCTCGCAGTGGCATCTTAAATCTGCTCGTTGGTCATTTTTAGGAGACCTTCACATAGCTTGGAAGAGCTGACGTGCAACTGAAAACTGATCTTTTAAAGCTCTGCTGTATGTTTGAGACATTTTTTAGCTAGTTCATTGGAGATTATTTTCTGGTCTTTATGTTGCCAGAGATCATCCATTGGTAGAGACTTTATAAATTGGGTCTTTGAAGTTTTCATCACATTTCTCATTTTTAAGTTTCACTGTGTAGGGAGATCATATGTTATTTAATGAGTCAAGGCAGCTATGGGGATGTGTAATGGAAGGAAATACATTTCCCCTACGCTTTTCAAAATGCCAAGAAGCATCCTGTATCAACAGCTTAAAAATGAGACAAATTCATTCCTTCCTGCAATGTTCTGTGCTAGCTGGGAAGTGAATCCAGCAACCTCTGATAAGAGACAGTGGGTTTTGAGATAAACTACTGACATAAATGGTGCCTTGACTTCTTTTTTTGGGGGGGGGAGGTTGAGGGAGAATGACAGCTCTTTCTGCCCTCAGAATTTATAAGAATTGCCTCTGATTCAGTTGTGGAGGCGAATATCTGAATTTACTTACTAGCCCATATAAAATTTTCTTTCAGACCACACACTAAAAGGAAATTACATGGCTTAAATCTATTTTTAATGTATATTTTATATATAAAATCAAAAGATTAATCCTTAATTCTGGATCTACATCCATAGCATTGGTGCAGAGTGGGCATATTTCAGCTTTTTAAAGTTTGAGTGAGTGCTGGTAGTGGACAACATACTGGAAATTACTGCTTCTGATTTGTAAAGTTTTTTGAATCTTAACATGAATTATGGTATTCTGTAAATTAGTGTCTGAGGAGAAAATGCAATTATGTAAAAGCAAAGAGTAAATGAGGGAGAAAAAAAACAATGTTTCATAACCTCACCTTTTGGCTTGACAGTTTCAATTCCATTGGAGTTCGCTCCAGGTCTCATCCTTTTATGTTGGATTAAGTAACAGTTTTTGTCTTATTCCCATAGCAACCTTATCTCTCTCTCTCTCTTTATTTTTTTTTCTTTCATTTTTTCATTTCTGATGTAAATCTGCTTGTCGCTTACTATCTTTCAAAGCTTGTGCATGAATAGCTTGTGAAGGAGGGGAGTGTGTGGTGAGGAGGGAGCAGAGACTTTCTGGCACAGGAAATAAGGGAAAGAATGTTTTGGAGAGAGAGATATCTCTCTATAAAAATCTTTTTAACTCAGAGATTTTTATTACATCATTTTTCAGTGTAGTTTTTCATGAAGACTAAAACTTACTCAGTTTTAGTAGGTTGTCTGGGCAAAATTCTTTCAGGAAGTCAAAGGCCAACCTACAAGTCCAGCCAAAAATATAGATTTAATGACAAGCAACTTTATGGTTTATGTAACAAAAGAAAACTGCCACTTTCAGTGAAGAAAAGTCTTAACATGCTACCATTTTGCTCTTCTTTTAACTTGGAAGACATTTGGGTGCAAGCAGAGGTTTACCTGGGTGCTGTGTTAACCCCGGCTTTATGCCCAGCCCTTCTGTCTATTGGTCCATAACTGGTGGTCCAAAGCTTCATAGCTGGGAATATGATGGCCTGGGACAGGTCTTTTAATCCTCCTTATCACACCAGGTGAGAGTTTAAAACCAGTGTGTACAAAAGTGTTCACATCCTCTGTTAGCTGCATCCATTTGCCATTGTAAGACACTCTGTGAGGTTGAAAAAAAGCAGCTGTTGCTTCATCTACGTACATCTTTCTCATATTACATATTTCACTTGATTAGACTTGCTTAATATGTGTCTGAACTGAAGTGCAACAGAAGATAGTTATGTAAATTGATCTGAATCAAAATGTCTTCTTCTATAACTGTAATGGAAGTACTTTTAACTCTCTGCTACCTCAGTTCTAGCAGTGACAGCATACTGTGAACCAGAGATGCAGCCCAGTTGCATCAGCGTTAGTACTGACACAAAGAAAGAAGGGTCTTCTGGAGCTCCAGTTTTGCATGCAGCTTGATATTTGCCTGATTTTGCTTGTCCACCAGCTTCTATTAATTACTGCCAGGGTCCCGCTGAGAGCTGCTTTGCTACCAAACTTCTTGTGTGCATTCAAAACTGTGTTATTGTCAGTAGGTGAGGAATGTTTATTACTCCATTCATGTTTCATCCTTGTAATCCATCTTGCTCATTTCTCTAAAGTATCTACATTTTGGCAATAATTATTTGTAACTTAATAATTCTGCTAACTTAGATTTTCTTCAGAGAGAAATACTTTTAAAACCTAAAAGCTTTTTTTCAGTCACACAATATACATAAAGATTAAACCAATATGTTCCATTCTATTTTTAGATATTTAGACTTTATGCCTGAATTCTGAAATCTTTTTAATGGGAGCCTTTTGAAATGCTTAGAATTTCTATAAGTAACTGAGGCATTTCTTGCATGCCTCCATGTCCAGTAAAGCTCTAAACAAAAATGTTTTCTTTTAATTCAGGCCTTATTTTATTTGTCATAATTGGCCTAATGGGGTCTTATTAGCCCATTTAGCATTCTACAGGTAACGCTAAGATAATGCTTAAACACATGTATATTACGTTAACACTCCATTGAGGGCCTGATCTAAAGCCCATTGGCATTGATAGGAATGTTTGGTAGGAATTTGATGCTTTGATCTTTCAATTGTAGCTTTACAACTTAAAAAAATCCATCATAAAAAACATTTCAGTTAACATAAACTCATCTGTGTTATCTGTGTCCTACTTCATTCTTCATGGCTAAAGCTATTGGGTTTGGGGCCTCCTCAAACTGAATAAATATTTAAAATAGTAATTCTGAAAGCATAGTATAGCAACAAGGTCTGATATAGAAAGAACAGCGTTGATAAAAGATATATAACCGGCGTAGTTGTCTTGTGATGTAACGAATAACACTAGCACTAAATGAATATATAAATATGTAGTAAACTCTGAGTGTAAGTAACCCATGGCTGCAATACAATAAATGTCAGACTTAGGAGGGATTGAGAATAGCTATTTAAATGTCTTTACTGTGTATCTTATTACTTTGCATATACTTTTTCAGGGCTCCAGTTTTGCTCCCAGCTGCCTACCTTGCTCCTGATGTTTACTGTTGAAATAGCTACTTGTTAAGCAAAGCAGGTTATCTTAATACCGAAGCAATGGAACTAGCAGAACTCCTATTAGACTGCATTGCTTCTGCCTTTATCTTTGTATTGATAATATATTTATGTAAGTGTTCTAGTAGAACGTGGTAGCAAGAGGCGACAGAGAGCACAGGCTGTGAATTGTGAGGAGTCTCATTTAATACCCAAGGAAATTCTCGTTGCTTGCAAGAGGTGCAGTACCTGTTCTTTATTTTCCTGTTATTACCTCTCAACCCTGTGCAGTGAGAGATCTTCTGTCTTATATTTTTTTTTAATGAAACTGTATTTTTTCAGCCCATGGCTGCTTATTAAATTGTAGTTCATGATACACTTTTGAGGTTTACATCACTCTATGTGGAGCAACTTGGCTTAGGCTGGAGATCAATCTGCACACAGGGCATCTGTCACTTAATGATTCTGCTTAGATACCAACAACACGATTTGAGATCCCACTGTGTTTTGGGGGTTCTCTCCTTATGTACCTGTGTCAGTACTTGTTCTTCCAAATAGCATAGCAGAACAGATAGCTGTTTCTGGGCAGTTGTTTTTGTTCACTCCCACAGTTTCTGTTGTTGAGTGGTCTGATGCTGAGTGTATTAATCTGTGCAGTTGCTTGCTCAGGTGTAATCCCTTGTTCAGCCACATTTATTCATCCATTGAAGGATGTGCACATTGGTACATCATGGCATATTAAAGGTTTACAGCTGCCTGCCACAGCTGTCATCTCTTTGACCCTTCAGTAAACTAACAGTCTTCTACATAATTTTGCTTTCATTCAAGTGTAATGCCATTACTGCGGAGGCAGACAGAAAGCAATTCTCTAAAGAACTTGTCCCGTTCCCTCCTCTTCCGTGGAGGTTAATGTGCTCAAATGATCCCTGCATTTTCTTTTTTTCACTCTCTCGCTGCAAGAAGAGTAAAAGCGAAGGTATTCTGGATAATCTGTGCTACCTTTAGGGGAGTGGAGTACGCTGGAAGGATGCACTCAACAGTTAAGTGGAAGCTCTCTTTGCCACTTGAATTTCAAATGCCTTCATTTGTTTGTTTCTTTTTCCCTCCCCCCATTTGTTTTCACTTTTATTTTTGTAGCTTTTTACTAAAAGGTTATGCAAATTTCTGTCTAATATCTCTTACCATAGAAATAAGCAAGCAAAAATCTCTTTACTCAAAGCCATCTAAACCACTTTTAAATATTAATGGTGTATGAGAATAACTGAAGACTTTGGTATAATCAGTGTTTTGTCCATAAACATTTGTCATTTACAGGTGGTACCATTTCAAAAAGCAAGCACAGGCACATATCCTCTCAACTTTATATTAATGTTTGCATTATATTAGCACTTTGCAGGCAGTGTGGGTTGCCTTGTGATCTTGCAGAGCTGATAGAAAGAGCTCGTAGATGATGGGCTGTCTAGGGACATCTATTCAAAACCTGGCATGTCGGGCAGCAGCTATCATGTCAGTGAGTGCAGTTTCTCTTTATGAACTTACGGTTGTTAACGTCAAATGATTTGTATTTTCCTCATGCTTTTATATTGATTGCTTCTTCTGTATGTACTGCTTATTTTACCCAGTAATGAAGTTAAACAATCAAATGGGTCTGTGATTTTTATTGGGTTTCTTGGTTTAGAGACTGGATCTCCACTGCCACAGCTTCTCATCAACTCTCTGAATTCTGGTTTGCGATTAGCTAGTAGGCTTCCTCACTGGTTCCCCATGTACCAAAGAGGTACAATGCTTTTAATTATTAATGATCTGATAATAGCTGCTGTGTTTTGCATTTCCTTATCAATTGCTCACACTTCTTTAAGTGCAGCTATTTCTGAACCTCTTATTTCTTTCTAGTTTTATATCATATTATTTTCAGCAGAATTTTTTTCTTTTGAACGTTCAGTTTTTTTGGTTAGCAGAATCTAGCATTTTTCTCCTCAGGATTTCATAACTTCAGCTCTTAATAATATATGCTATGCTCTTATTTACCCTTTCTGTATAACTGTTTTTCACTTCCATTTAAAAGTAACTGTAGCTTCTGTTTAAGCCATTGCTGTCTTACCCATTTTGTATTTTCTCTTAGCTTTTCCGATGGGGTTTTAATTGGAATTACTATCTAGGTTCTTTTAAAACCCTGTTTGCCTGATAATAAATCCTCTTTTACTGAAAAAAATGTCTAGAGATTCCAATTCTGAGCTTTATGTCTAAACTGGGACCTAAACATACTTCCAGACTCCAATATTTACTGACTATAGCAAGGCTAAAATCAATTTCTTGCATCCCAGTGTCTGTGAGAAGATGATGTTGGTCTAGGAGGCTGGAAAAAGGCTGCTATGCATCCCAACTTGTTTTCAGCTGAAAGCCAGACGCTTAGCCATACTGTAGTACGTGTCTGCCACACACCCTGAATTGCATTGATTTGTCACTATACAAGGTGTCCAAGCGATCATTAGAGTGAGTTCTTACCACAAATCATTGCTTTATGTAATGAGTTTAATTTATTCCCAGTCAGGCTTGCAAGGGTCTCCAGTTCTATCTTCAGACAACACAGTATCAGATACCAGTTCATTCTGAGCAAGATCGAATGTGATTTTATCATCCATTCACCCTCTGCTTAATTGCATAATGATTGTTTTCTTTGCTTTTATAAACCAAAGCATGGGATTATTTGTCTGCATGGGGATTATACTACATTGGGTTGGTTGGTTTGTTTGTTTGCTGCCTTTTTTTTCCTTTAATGTGTGTCTGTACTGTATCTGGGTCAAAACAATGATTAATGTTGGAAGAGAGGTTTTGTACCTGGCATGTGTACTGAAAAGGCCATTCTGATTTTACAGAGGATATGAGGGGCCAAAGTAAATGTGTGCAGAGCTAATGAATTTTTGTCTTAATTGCAGACTTTGTCTATAGTTCAGGTTAGTCTGAAGAGTGTGTTTGTGTAGCTGGGTAAGAGTGGTTCTTCACTAGGATAAAAGGTAGTGCTTACAGTACTTCAGGTTTGAGGAAAATCAGCTATGCTATAGGTATTCATGTCTTTGTGAAGTGCAGTACAGTTTTACTCCATAACCCTTGTATGAAGCCCTTATCCAGCATGCACTAACTTACAGCTTCTTTTGAACTGTCTGGATTTTTAACGCTAACTTGAGTTTATCTGGCTCCAGCCTTTGGGTTTGTCTTACCTAAGAAATGATACCAAGAGAAACCCCTATGAATATGCAGTAGGCAGGTGAAGAGGCAGAGTGCTGCTGATGGCCTCTGCAGAGCCAGCACTGGCATGCAGGTCCTGGTGGTGTTTACTCCTCCAGGGTGCCTTCACTCTAAATGATTTCTTTTATTGACTGCTGTGAGTCTGTTGATAGGAAGGTACAAATGTAAGCAAGTTGCTTATAGTGAAATCATATTTCAGCATCTCTAAGTAGGGCTGCTGCAGTGAGTCTTGCTGTGCGTGTTGGAGCAACTGCTAGTTGCAGCTGCTTGTTGTTCCTTTAAATATCCTACCAGGAGCACATAGCCAGTCCTCAGCAAGAGCTGCCATGCACTCTGCCTGCTGTAGCTTGCCATACGTGCAAAATAATTTGACACCTTCTGCTGAATATCCAGACTTGAAAACTAATTAAATATACTCAGCAACATTGAAAGGAGAGGAGAGGTTTCCACGTAAGACAAGAAACTGGCTGCTGTAATAGCAGGAAAAACTCTGGTACAAATCATCAACTTGCTGTTCTGAGCAGCTCCAAAATGAGACCAGATGGGCTTTAGGCTACTTTGGTTGGATTGACTTTTAGTATTTGCTATTTAAGAAACACTATCATTTTCTGCTTCCTGAAGTTTCCTAGCTTCACTGCAGCATCTTTTTCCCTGTGTACCTTACATACAGGTAAGAAAACCCATTTCTAGGTCTTCCTCTCCATTTGAAGTTGTACTATGGGGATATGTCCAAACTCTGGATTGCTCCCCTTGCAACAAATTGTTGCTATTTTGCTGTAACATTCACCTAATGGAATCTGGCATCACTACTGAGATCAGATCTATCTTGAAATCCATTTGGATTACAAGTAAAAGGAGGAGATAGAAGAGTTTAATTGATTGTAATTAATATCATGACCACAAATGAGGGATGGGTGGAGTGAGCTTTACAAGACTGGGCATAAAAGAATATTAAGAAAAATTGAGGAACGTGCTGAGCCTAAGTTTTGGTAGGAGTTGAGGAGACTGGAACTGGTAGGGAGCAGGGATTGAAGGGAAGCTACTGGGGAGAGGGGACAGGATGGAGGTGTTGTGGTTCCTACATGTTTCCCCATTCCTCACATCTCAAGTGAAAGCATCCCAGATCCTATGAGAAACCATGACATTGGGACTGGAGACCCTGGACCAGGTGGATCCAGGGTTCTGGGTGGCTGCTTCATGGATACCTGCATTGAAACATTCCTGGTGGCTTCTCTCCTAATGGCAGGGGCACATGCCTCCCCAGTGCCTTTCCCAGCAGCATGTCCCCAGCCAGGAGGGACCAACCCATGTTCCTACCTAAGCCATCAGTGCTGAAATCTTACTGCGTGCGGCTATTTGGATAGGGTTTTTTTGGCCGGTATATATGAGCTGAGACAACCTTAATTCTGGCATTTTCTAGTGGTAAATAATTGAGTTTGCAACTTTGATATGTTCTTTTAACGTTATTAGGGAGTATAGAGCAATATGTTTGCACAAGAATACCGAATTAGATTATGCAGTGGATTTTGTCTTTTCATTAAGTTTTTTAAAAGCTTATGCATGTGCACGAGGTGTAGATATGGCTTCATTGAGAGCTTAGTCATTTGGCTTTCATCTTCAGCATTCAAGAAATTATTCTGCCACTTGGACTGCACAATGTCCTGTCTCCTGAAGGGAATTTTATCTTTCATTTCTGCATGTTTATGTGAACCTGGCAAATTTTTATTGTTTTAAACATCTCTGCTGTCAGCATCACAATGGTGTGGGTTTTGTTTAATTTTTTCCTGCCTTATCTGCAGCAGAAAATACCAGTTTTCCTTGTCAGCTGCAAATGACATCGTGGTAAGTAATGCATTTCACTGCATCCCTGTCCCCTGGAGTCTGTAAGGAAAGCAACCTCAGACCATCTGCTTTAGCCACTCCTGGCTACAGTGAAGGAAATGAACAGAATATATTCTGGTTTGCTTTGATGTGCTCCTGAACATCCATTAGGCTACAACTTTAGTGTGGCTGTACGGTGCATGGATAAGAAATAGATCATTTTTCTTATCTATCCTGTCCTCCTGAGCCTGTTAATGTAGTCTAATCCTAGCTAGTAACCCAAGAGATTTATAGTCATAAATGTTTGCAGCAATTTTCCAGGATCTGTTTTATGCTGTGGCAATGTCTTTGTTACATATTGCTGCAGTTGTAGTGGAGCACCCAAGGAAGAGTGTATTATATCCTTGTGCAGAAATATTAGATTTGAACATCAAGGAAGCAATTAATGTCAGTATTATGTGCTATATTCAGGATACTAAGACTGAATTATTTTATTTGTCAAATGTGAAAATTCACTTACCTCTTTCATAAAATTGTGATGTGAACACTTAATACACTAAAATAACTGTTCTTCCTGTATGTGAACCAGGCAAATGTGCTCCCATGAAAATGTATTACTTCTGCTTCTGCCTCTGCATTTTTCATCTACCAGGAATTCGGATAATAAAGTTAAAAGTTTTAATTTGCTCAGAGTTCCTCTGTAAGTATTGTTCTTGATACAATATTAATTTCTGTCCTTGCACCCTATCCTCTCCATGGCTTACTTCAAGGAGGTTATTGAAATTACTTACGTAGATCTAGTTGTCTTCTCTAAGATCCCTTGTATTTGTTTTATTAAACTAAAGGGGTGTGATGTACCTGAGAACCCCCCCTGATTTTAGCATGAGAAACACTCTACTGGACAGCTATTCACATAAAACCAGATCTGTTGGTGTTAGCTTTTCAGGATTCCCAACTTTAATTTAAATATAGCTGGAGCTAGAAATAAAACCCATCAGATTCTGGCATGGTACAGGTGACTTCAGTAGGGCAGGTCATGGGTTAAGATTTGCTCTCATCTAGGCAAATGACTCTGGTATTGGACATGCCTGGTAGCTGAAAGCTTTGGAGAGGCTGGTCCTCAAAGAGGTGGTCCACTTCCAGGCTATGAAAACTGGAAGTTCACTCTGGAGAGCTGGAGCAGCTCCATAAAGGTGGTATAGTTTCCTCCAGAGGATGTGTTTTTAATTAGTTGTGTTAGAGATAAGGGCACTCATGTTTGCAGCTGTATATAAACTTGTGCATTTCATATTATTTTGCTTAACCTAGGTAGGACACATTTTGATGGGAATTACAAACATTGTGAAGGTCTGTGCATACTGGGGTTTTATGCTGACTAACAAGCTAGAGTATTTTTAGGTGTGAAGTAGCAGCTGTGGTAAGACATCTGTTGATAGGACACTTAGTCATCTGCTGTATCTGTTATTTGTCATCATTACATCTGTTACAGTCCACATGGCCCTAATCAAAGCAGTGGGCATTTTGCCAGGTGCTCCATACAAAGTGAGATGGGGAAAATGACAGATTTTGGTTGCCTATATCCTGGCAATACTTTCTGATGACAACCCAGCGATATTCTGTGATACCTGTGGGAGAATCCATCCATTTCTTTAAGGAAGGTGGCTGTCTTTGGAAAGGTAAAGGAGTGAAGTAAGTAGCAGGACAAAAAAGTCCTGCTGTTGTCAGCATGTTCCCAGTGCTTCAAAACTGAACTGTTACAGGATGGATTTTATTGATTTATTTATTTATAGAGGGAAGTCTTCTTGGAAGCACTGCCACTTATTAAATAACTAGACAAACCTTTAGGTAATTAGACCTAGATCTGGCAAAACAGCCATCAGTTTACCTATTAAAACATGAATAACCTGGTGTTTTTCAGCATTGAACCTGCTTTGTGGTCAGGAGTGGTTAGTAATGGAGCTGCTTTGTAGCCTGCCAGGGTATTCTTAGGGTTTGTTTTAGGCAAGTATTAGGGGGAAAGGAATCTGTGTTGCATTTGGGAACTTGGCTGTGACATAATTTCCTTGAGCAAACATCCTACCCTCCTGGGATATTTCTCAAATTATTTGAATTGCTTTGTTCAGTGCTGTGTTTGCCTGGAGTTGAGTGGCAATTCCCAGATAGTATGAATTTATGGAAGGCATATTTGTGGAAATACCTATTGGAGAATGTTTTTGTTTCAAAACACACATTTCCCTTGTATAACACTCTTTTTTTTTTTTTTTTCCCAGTTCTGTTCAGGTCATTTTTGCCAGTGCAAAGCAAGTTTAAAAAAAGAATTCCCTGCTCATCAGATGTTAACGTTCATGCTATTCATGTTCCTTTAGTGCTTTTTTTCCTCTGCTGTCTCTGGTCTCTTCCCTCAGTTCCTCACAACCCACAAAAGCACTCTGATACATCTGTGCCAGTTTCTTGTTAGCTTTTCCTATTTGTTTTTATACAACACAGGCTTTATTGTGTGACTTTCAAATGATTCTTGTTTAATTGCTATAAGACTGGTTTTCTTTTTTTGCTGTACCCCAAGTGATTTAAGAGAAGGGGAAGAGCTTAAAAGTGTTGAAAGTTCTTGGTGCTGTTCCCTGTAAAGGGCTCCAGCAGCCCCTTAAGCCCTGAGTGATTCACTTGTTAGATTTCTGCTGTTCATGCAATGGAAACAACCTGCAGGGTCTCTTCCTTTACCTGCATTCTCTATGTAGAAGTTTATTGCATTTTATTGACAATATTTCTATGGATGTGAGAACACAGTCTTGGATGGGCTTTGCTGAATGAGATTAGTGTCGTGTGAGCAGAGACAGGAGCAGTATTTCAAACTAAAAACTTGGTTGTCTAAGTAGTAGGTTGTGAATAAAACATGCCTCGAGGGTGGGAGGTTGTTTCTGCTTGCCCTGTTCTGGAGCTTTTGGGGCTTAGAATGCCTCTGACATCCTTGGCTGTAGGCACAGGGCAGTGCTGCTGGCTGTGGGCTGCAGAAGTATGTTCCCCTTTCCACAATGGGGTTTTAAAAATATGCTGCACTGTGTGTGTGTAACCTGCTGTACTGTTGCCTTCATATGGATAAAAAATGTCATTCCATAAAATGGAAGTTCAGCAGTGTGTCACAGCATTAAGAGATTTTGTAGAGGTTACTGTGAAATGATATGATTTCACTGCAACACAAGCCTGACAACAGTGAAACTGTGGAGATGCTTCCCCAGTAGTCAGTGAATTTCTTCTCCAGTGACAAATCACCCTCATTCCTTGCGTGCTTTAATTAATGTTCACTTTTGCATTGTTAATATTTTTCTCCTCTCTACCTCCAGCAACTGATGATTACAGAGATAATTCTTGGTCTTATCCCTCCCTCCCAACCTAGCATGATTCCCCTGGGCTTGATCTGAAGCTCAGGGAAAGCAGCAGAAAGTCTCACTTGCTTCATGTGAGCTCTGTTTTCTCCAAGCTCTCTGTGTCTGCAGGCAATGTGCTGGGGTTAACAGGCCACGTATTCCAACTATTCTGTTGAGGGGATACATGTATTTTTAGGAAACTTATAATTATGCCAAGTATACATTCAGTTTCTGGTATTTGTCTAAAGTAGTATAAAAATAAATAGCCATGGAATTGCTTCTGTATAGCTAATTTGGGGAGGTAGAACAGTGGGGAAGAAGATTTCTTATACATATATGCAATTTAGGTGATGGTGAAGAAACAAATTTGTCTTACTCTGTTTTCTCCAGAAGTTGTCATTACCAAGGTAGCTATTACAGCACACTGAGGCTGTTATGTTTTCGTAAGCGCCGAGAGACTGGTATTTAATTTCTTTTTAATAATGTGACTTTTACCAGGGTGAGCGGGTTGTGAATTAGTACTTCATTATGTGCTGACATCAAACTAAGTCCCTACATCAGAATCGTCTATTCAGTAAAACAGTTAAGAATTGGTTGTCTGACTCATTGAACATCCTACCAGTGCGGAATTATACATAAAGTATGTTTAACAAATTTGGCTGCTTCTAATAATAATGAGTCTAATGAAGTAATTAAATGAATATTTTAGTGGCTCTTGGGACAATTATATTTGTAGAGCATGAACCCTTGTTCTGAGATTATCAATACATGGTCAGATTGCTAATAAACATATGTTGACCATACATATCAATTGATGTAAGTGCAGTAAGATACTTGTCATTGGGCTTCAAGTTGGAAACCTACCGAGTCCTATTTCTCTCCATGGAGTGAATGTGTCATATGCAGTACTTAAACAACAAGCAAATAATTAGAAGCTGGTATATTTTTAGTAGCTTCTACTACTCCTTTGAAGACCCTATGTAGAGATACGTGTAACTAGGGGTAGAACATCATGCAGGTTGCTTGGGAAATGTGATACAATTCAGTGTTGCCACAAGCTGTGAGTCATGAATCTGGAGCAGCTTTGTAATCAAAGCTTCTCTGGATTTTTCATAACAGGGTATTCTGTGCATAGACCTTTTCAAAGCATAGACATAATATTTGATCTGATCTTGTGTGATCCATTTGCTTACCTTCCTTGATTATACAAGATTACAGAAGCCAGAAATGTTCTAGAAGGTACTTGCAGTGAACTGCAGTGATTGCAGTCAGCAGGCGTGCATTCTGCAGATGAAGAGTTGTTTTTAATTCTTTCTCACATGTTGATGTCAGACAAGAACAAGGTCTGTTTTACCTTGCACAGATGCTCTATGTAATGTATTCTTTTCCTCTCCTAAATTCACAAACCTGTATCTCTTAATTGTAATGAGTATCATGTGAACTTCTAAATGCTTCTGTTCCAAATACATAAAATGGGTATAACAGGATATGATGCCAATGTTACTGTTACTCTATATTTCAGAATGGTTCTTAGCATTGTGCTTGAGACTTAACTTACAAAATGGAAGGGGAGAACCTACTGAAATATCTGGTTTTCATATCCTTGCTGTTTGTGTGTGCAAGGACACGTTTATTGCTCTCCTTCTTGGCCAAAATGAAAGACTTTTCAATAAAGCTGAGCTACATTTTCTTGCTCCCATTTTACTGCAATGGCATGTGTATTTCGGTTGATGTAACTTTATGTACTTGGTACTAAAGAAATGAGGCAAATATGCAACGGAAGGGAGAAGAAGATGCTTTTTCAGGCGTCAGGAAATTCTAAGTTGCTAATTTTAAACTTTCTTCTATATGGTAAACTATAACCAGGCAATAAAACTACTTAATTTACAAATTACACAGTTCTGGACTGGTTCTAAATTGGATGTATTGTTTTTTTCTTTTCCTCCTTGTGTAGTCAGGTATTTGTAACATTTTTACCAAAATAATTTCAGTGTTATGATTAGAGACTTTGCCAGGTAAAGTAGTTATCCAGTTGCTCTTTTCCTATCAGAATGGCAGCGCTTGAGATGAAATTTGCAAGCAAGAAGTAAAAAAAAATGTAGGCAAGAGAAACTAATAAAAAAGCTTTATTTAAGTGACCAGTTTGAGAAAGTAGATGAAATCTTAAACATCTGGTAAGACACTTCATGTATATGTGTGTGTGTATATGTGTGTGTATATATATATGGTTTTGCCTTTCTATTTCAAACAAAACAATGGGTTATTGCTACCCCTTGGGGTGCTGGAAAACAAATTCTGTTGTCACTCATCACTTCTCAAAGCTATCTTCTATTCTGTTCTTATCCTCATCCTTTGTTTCCAGTTTTATCTATTAAGACATTTCAGCAGAGTAAGAGCCTCTTGATTTCAGAGATATAAATCCATCTCTGAAAAGTAAACAGTCATTTCCATTATTTGCCCACCTTTTGTGGCATTTTATTTACCCTGTCAGTTTTCTGATAACTTAATGTTCCTTCCCAATGATTTCATGTAATACCAAGTTTTGTTAGAAGATACAGCACTACTCCCTGGTGTTACTGCAGTTAGAACACTGGCTTTAATAGTAAAAAAATACAAGAAAAAAAAAACCCAGAACCAAATAATTTCTTCTGCTATTCTACCAAACACAACTGGCTTTGGCCCATAGTATGCTACAAAGATGCCTGAAAATCAGACTAGAATCTTGCATGTAAGCAGCAAGTACTTTCCAAGGTCAGAGGTTTGGGCTTTGCTGTATAGTGCTAGTAGAGAATTAACTCTTATTATTTTGCATGGTGATTGTTAGTTATTTTCAGAGTGGTGCCAGACAATATGTCAAGAGAATATACAAGTATATAAATGAATTAAGTGATGATATTTCTGCAGCTGCATGATTAGTCTGGTACTTGCACTGATCTAGAAGGTAGGATGGAGAGCTTCCTGCTAATTAGTGAAAAATTACTCTTTCATTGTAGCATAGCTCATATTCTTAATTTTCTGATGGATTTTGCATTGCTGCTTGCTTCCCAAAAAGCTATTCCCCTGTGACAGCAGTCTTCATCTGCAATCAGTGATTAATAACTTCTGCAGTACAACATTGCAACAGATCAAACTGCAGAGCTGTGGTTGGTCCCACCGAGTACCTACAGGATAATAAGGATATGTCTTTCTGAATGCCTCAGCATGTTCATAGGTCACATCACTTCTGGAGGTGCTCCCAGCCCAATCCCATCCTGCTCATACAGTGTGTCGGGCAGCACAAACACATCTGTGTTTCTGAAGGTCTATATTTGCAGTAAATGAGCACATGTGATTAGAAACCAGTGATATGAATAATTCCATTTTAATTACAGAGATTACAGGTGTGTTACGCAAGATTTATGGCTCGCAGTGGTTGTGAGGTGAGGGGACAAAATCTGGGCGCAGTTCGTTGTGTATGTAAAATGGGATTTTTTTTCTTTTTATCAATTTTGAAGTCCAAACTGCATAGCTGTTTTCATCCTAATATAGAACAGTGTGTGTCCTCTGGGACACTGTCAGCTCTTGGTACTTCCTTTCCTGACTCAGGGGAATTGTGTTGGGTGGGTAATCAATCTGTATTGTTATGGAGGGCAGAGAAAAGGATGCTTAAGGGCCTGAAACAAATTGCAGGGCATGCTATTTTGATCTGGTGAAATCAGTTTGGCTGTGGTTGTATGTGACCTCCACAACACGTCCAGCAGAAGGTTCACAATTTATTCTGTGCATGAAAAGGTAAACCCTGATACCTACCCGCAAAGAAATTTAGTGGGAAAGCTGAAAATAGCGTTTTTAAGAAACCTTCTTATGAGCTTTATGTGCAGTAGCAAAGACTAATACAGCAACATCTTATTGCAGCATTAAATGTATTTTTTTTAAATGAAGCACTGAAATTCTAATTGCTCTTGTTCAGTTTTCTGAGTGTAACAGCTGTTGCTTTTCAATATTAAAAGATACTGTATTTTGGGAAATAGCTAATGTTGGTCAATTCACTACTTCTCTTATGCTTGGCTATAAAGGCAACCTTATTTTAAAGCTATGTGTTAGTGTCCTTTAAAAGGTTATAAACAGACACTTTTTAGATTTTCTTCTCTTTGGTTTTATTATAAAAATAAGTGGTTTCTTCATGGAAAAATCTTAAGTGTAAAACCTTGATCTCTGTTTGTATTGCATGCCACATCTAACTTAATTCAGGGCTATAATGAGGCCATACTTTCTTGGATCTTGAGTCACCAGTTAAAAGGAAAGTTAATATAGATTTGTGATAAAATAGTTGCCTTTTTACACACGGTAGTGTTTCCCCTCTTACACAGCTTAAAGTGATCATAGAACACCTAGAGCCAGACAGAGCAGAGCACTGTTTAGTACATTGATGTGCAAAGTCCATGCATTCACAGAGTTTAGCAATGTTATGGGGATTAGGCTGCAGGGAGATGGTCGAGGGTTTTCTGTTTTAAAAGACATAAATACGGTTCCTGAATGGCTGTGGTATTAGTGTTATTTTACGGTTGGCTATGGGAGCTCAGTAGGCTCGTGATGCTATTTTCATCAGAGCCTTCATTTTGGAAGAAACAGTGGCTTATGGACCTATTATTAAGTTACGCTTATGACTCCTTCTTCATTATCAAAATTAGAATAGCATAAGCCTAGTGTAAGAACAAAATTCTCCATACTATCTGTTCAGTCATGCTCTTATAAATTAGTTGACTTCAATCCTAATTCAGTCATCCTCCCTTGTGTTGATCAGTAATTTCTTTTGCAACCGGTCCGCTGAAATTGCTGAATTTAGTGGCATACAAAGAGAGGATTCTGGGATTTGAGAACTGGAAGCTCCTGTAGATTTAAGTCTTTTCTGTTTCCTAATATCCACTTCACCTTTTTTTCAAAAACAGATCTTGAAAACTCCAGGACAAAAATGAGAAGCGCCGTGTCAGTTCGAGAGGGGCAGGGAGTCGTGCTGCTCTGCGGACCACCCCCTCGGACAGGAGGTAAGGACATTCCAGGCTTTGTGCTTCAACCAGAATGGATTGACTGTAAAGTGGAATATCTCCCTGGAAATGCAGAAGAGAGATCTTTCAGAGAGAGCAAGAATGGAATCTGGTTTTTGAAGTAAATACAGAGAAGAAAAATAAAACCGAAAGAGGGGAAGGGAAGTACTTAAGAGGATTTACTTATATCTTGAAATGTGTTCTAGTCTGTAGTAATTCTTGTGCACTTAACATGTCTGATTTTTATGATATTTCTAGTAATTAATTGAGTTTTAAATTCTGCCCAGTCACAGCTACCAAGCCTCAATGAATCTGTTTTTTTTCTACGTCTAGACAATTGCAAAGAGTAGATTGTTGTCTTTAATTAGGCCAGTATCTGCCTGTGTTCTTGCAATCAAGATGTTTCTTAGTGTAATGTAATGATGCTGGCATAATTTAAAACACTGCTGTCTTGAGGGGGGTGACAAAACTGCCTATGTGGGTACTTGCTGGACCAGAAATTGCCCACACACTTTATCATTCATTCTGCATCTCCAGTCTTTGACTAATTGCTATTGAGCCTCAAGTAATATTTGAAAGGAACTAGGTTTATTTGTTTTTAATTGATGTGGAGTCTCATTATTGAAGGGCTGTGATGTTAAAACATTAGATTTGATTGCAAAGACAAGGTAATATAAGCTAAACATTGAATAGAATTATATAGGTATTGTGGCCTCTTAAATTTGGCAGAGTCCAGGCAGACACAGCTATAAAGTGGCAATTTTACAACTGTCTGAGCTTGCAGAATTTTTCTTTCTCTAAACTGATACATACTCTTAAATCATCTTTATAGCCCTGCAACAGCTTTGTCTTTTCAGTTGCTGAGAAAATGGGTCATTCTCCCAACTATCTATAAGAATTAGAATGATTGAATTTTGCTTTGTGCAGTTTAAAGATCATATTGCCGCAGCCTTTCGTATACTTGCATCTCTTGCATGGGTATACACCCAGAGGTGACTGCCAAACTGACTACAACTTTGCCTGTCTCTGGCAATGTTTAAGTTTGAAGTGTTGAACAGGAGGTGATATAAAACATGCTCACATTGCGAAGAACAGTGGTTTAAATCAACACGTGGAAGAGGTGAGAATTTATTTTGCAGTCAGCAGATGGGGTATGATTGACACCCCCACACTGTGTTACTTGTGCAAAAAAAGGAGAGAGCTGAGGGCTCCCTGAGTTATCAAGTGGAACTGGGGGTTGCTACCAGAATTATTTAAGGTCCTTGGATTCGTTGAAGGAATGGAGGATTAACCAGTAAAGTTTTCAGGAGACGTGGGGCCATTTCTTCACTGAAATATACCTACAGCAGTGACATCAGACATAGAATGCCTTCAGATCTGGTGTGGTAAAATGCAGGTTGGTGAGCCTTAGATGAAATATCTATTCATTAGGCAAAGCTAGTTTGTTAGGAATAGCAGGAATGGTTTAGGAACAGCTGACCTGGCCTGAGGGCTGTGCAGCCCTTTCCAGAGCCTTGATCAGATTCTTTTTCTTTGATTCTCTATTTGTTGAATGGAACTATTGAATAATTTCAGACAATACTAATTGTAAAAACCTTCTCAAATACTTTGTTTTCTCTTCCCCTTTAGCCTCCAAAATATTGTTCTTTAATATTCTGTCATGTTCATGCAATTTCTAAGTTCTTGCTAGCTTAATTGCACTTACGTTTTATATTCTTAATAAGAAGTCTTCAAGTAAAAATGGATTAAATTGGGATTATTCCTCCATGTACAGCATCCCAGTTACAGTAGTGACCAATGTTCATCCCAAAAGAAATACCAGTTCACAGTATGGAAAAAATGGAAAATGCATTCCCTCTGCAATTTGGTGTATTTTTTTGTTGTTGTTTGCTTATCTTAGCCACAGGTATTTATATAAGTGATAGGAACCACAGAATCACAGAATCCCAAGGGTTGGAAGGGACCTCGAAAGATCAACATCCTCCTTCAGTGGGGAGCAAATTATTCATGTGGTTAGCCATACTTTGGTTCTTTTGAAGGTTGCAATTCCAGTTCCATCAGGGTGTGGGCATCTACTATTTAAACCAAAATTGAACTTTGTTTAAGCTTGTACACATCAACTCATATCCTGAGCTTGTATTTTAGCTTTGTTTCTGTGTTGGCTGTTTGTGTACGATGGGAGGAAGATGGAGCTCAGTATTTCCAGTTGAGGATGCTCCAGTCAGTTTTACATTTCTGCCATTAAACATGAGCTGTGTGGCAAACCACAAGAATATTTTCTTTAGAGTTAGTGCATTTCATCTTTTTTAACAGTCTTGTTGGAAATTTGCTGTATGGGAGATGGAATAAATGACTGCCTATGTTTAGACTTCCCCCTAAATATCTTACTAATTCAACTGAGGTTTATGTTGGATAATGTATGTTGTATTATAATTAAGCAGTGAGTTTTGGATAATTAAGATGGTCATCTGTTATCGTTCTGCATGACCATACTTCTGTATATAATTTTAATTCTGTTACAGAGAACCTGTTAAAATACCCTATGTTCTCCACAAATCAGTAAATCCTCTCACCCACATACTCAGAAGATAATCTGACATCTAAAATTGACTTATGTAGAACTCCTGCCATCTTTGTCAGTTGTTATAACCACTAAATTTTACTCAAGTCTCTACAGCTATTTTCACTTTTTACTGGGTTACTGTTATGTCTTGATGGTTTTAAAGGACTGTTGCTATAACAAACATCTCAACATACAGAACTTAATATTGGACACACTTAACATGCAGCCAGCTAAAAAACATTCATGCAATGCTAATTTTTTCCATCCTACCAGGAACAGAGAAGGCTAGGCATATGGAGATCTAAAAATGATTTTTCTCTGATATTGATTTTGTTCCAAAATCGGTATCCAAGGAGTGACAAAGCCCAGAGTAAAGCAAATCTGCAAGTTCCTTTAGTGTTTTACCTACTGTTACTACTGTATGTGTATCTTGATTATCATATAGCTTGTCTTCAGTTATTTCTATTTGCTATGTATTGTGATTTGTATTTGTTTAATATAGTCAATTTTACTTATCTGACATTAATTTTGGATTAAGAGGTATATTATGCTTTTTAGGAGAAGAGGAAGCAAAGAGGCATAGTCCTTTTCTGTTGTCTATGGCGGGTTGAGAGCTGCTTTATACACAGAGGAAAAGATGGGGGGTTTTTTTAATGGTAGAAGTGAAGATTTGCTTGATAGTTATTTGGCTATTTCAAAGAATGAAGGCTTGCTTGGAAAAAAACAGGCATTAGACTTATGTTGATGGATATACTCCCTGTTACCTTGTGCCTATGTGGAATGTGACCATAACCCACAAGAACTTCAGTAAAAGGCAAGAACATTGGGGCTCTGACAAGCTGTTGCTCGAAAGTTGCAAGGAAATTCTACTTACCTTGTAGCTGTGATTAGCCTCAGTGCTCCTATTTCATGCAACATGGCCAGGATATTTCTATGTATAAAGCAGAAATGTGTGCTCCATCTTACTACCATGCCCTGATAAATGTGGACCTAATTAATAAACAAGGCCATATTTGAAGGGTAGGGATCAATTTAGCTTATAGCATATCTTTTTAAAGTTGTGACATGCTACAGGAAATATTAGATCATGAAAACCTAGGACCCAAGTTATTGCTCAGTGTTTGGTATGACAAGTCATTAAATGAATAATGTCATGTCTCTTGCAAATTAGTATTTAGACTTGCAAATTTTTGCTAATGTCTCTTGTATCACCATTTGGAGACCTACATGTTCCAGCAAGTCTATGCTATTCATGAATAACATGGTGTGGAAAGTATCTCATGTGCCAGAAATATTTTGATGCTTTGATTATTTTTCTGCAACTCTTGAATATCAGAATACTGGGTTTGTTGTTTCTTTTTTCCTGTCAATTGAATTAATTTTACTTAATTTGGCTTTGGGACCAGTTCATACCCTTCAAGCAAAGCAAAACCAAACTGATAGGATTCCAAAATACGGTTTCTTTCCAGCTGCCCATCAGTGTGTTTTCAGAAGGTTGAAATCACCCTGGTTTTCCACTTATACTTTTTGTTTTGTTGTAGATTGTGAATGACACCTATCTGGGCAAGAGCAATAAATCATACTTCCAGTAGGCATATTATGAGGTCTTTGCACAAAAATGGATTCTAAAGAGACTAGTACGCTGAATATTGTCAAAGCAATGGCCATAAAACTGGTTCCATGGTGTTGTCGAGCTGTTCTCAATCTGCCAAGGAGAAATGGTATTTTTATTTAAAAATATATTTTGCAATAGTCCTGCTGGTGTTGTCATCCTCATCTGCACAAATTCCAGCTGACAGTTTGAAATCAAATGGTACCCAAGAGGTGCTTACATTTGTCTGTATGAGGGACAGTAATACCCATTCACAGCTGGGTTTTACAGTGATTTCTATCTGTCAGAGCATTATTTTTACCACTGGTAACAAACCAATGCTACAGAGATTCTCTGTCTGTTCTGCACTTTATCAGATACAGTCTTTCCAAAACACTTTCTTTTGATAAACCTGTGCTCCAGTTTCACCGATAGCCCAGGGAGGAGTTTTGCAGGAGATTGAATCAGCTTTTTCTGTCTGCAGTACATTTGGTTTCCACTAAAGATGCACCAAAAGTTAAGCACATACAGTAGCAGCATGTATAATGTAGCTGTTGTCGGAGGGAGCAAAGAGTAGCGCAGGCTTTTGCAGGAATAACACTGCACAATTTTCATCAACAAAATGTTTGTGGGCACTCCAGAAGACCTCAAAAGACTTTGGGGTGTGCACTTTATTGCTGAGGCCGGCTTTCATTAGCCCTTTTTCCTGAACAAACTGAAAGAGACATCAGTATGGGATTAGAGTATTTTAATGGGAAACTGCGCCTCTTGCTGTTGGGGTGTTTGTTGGAAGAAGGGGTTGAAGATGGAAAGAAAGAGTCACTGGTAGATTAGGATGAACTAAATTGCAAGGAAAAAAATCTGGTCAAGCTTTTTCACTTGGCTCATCCCAGGTATCTTAAGTATGCCTTGGGAAAAATAGGAGGAAATTGTAGAAAATAGCTGTGTTTGGCCCTCTACCAAGATTATTTTTATCCTAAACTGTTCCTGAGGGGGTTTTCTCCCCCAGCTCTTTATTTTCTCTACTAAAATATTTGAGTTTTTCTTTGGAAACAGTAATTGATTAGGAAGAGGCAGAAGGGAGATGGCTGTGGTCCCAGCACACAGCCGTAGCTGATCATTACACTCCTTAAGAGTACTGAAAGTGATTTTTGTTTTTCGCAGGGGTTTACCAAGTACCTTCTCCTATATCAGTGCAAGACAACCAAATAAAATTTGGCACTAATTACTACTTCTACCTATCAACATTAGTGCGTTCCTTGGAAAATTTACACTTGGGGATTTCCATTAGTTTCCCTTAGTTTATCTTCTTAATATTTAGCATTCAGAAGAAATGAGTTGATCAATAAACTAAACTGTGATCTTTTTAGCCTCAAAATTATTACAGGCAGGAAGCAATTTTAAAATACTTTCAACTACTGAAAAAGCACAACAGAGTTGTTAGAAACGCTCTGAGCAATTAAATGTAAAGTTCTAGGGAGGTGATTGAAAGAACAATTTGTCTTTTGAAATGGATATGGCTAATGGGTATGTATTTAAATATTGTTTCCTAAAGCAGTTCCTTACTCTGCTGCATACTTCCAAAGTACAGACGATTTGATCGGAGCCTGTATACTTTGAATGACACAGCTAGTCTGAAACAGTTAGGTCAGAGGTATGATAAAGAGAATCTAATCCATCATCCAGCACAACTGCAGGGAAAGCAAAACTGAGTTTTTACTCAGCACTGAAAACTAAATGTAGAAAAGCTTTTTCTTTGACTTTCCCATTTGTATCAGGATTTCCTTTGGAGCACTAAGGAACATTTAACCTGCCAGTTAAGGGGCACTTTGATGTTAGAAGGTCAAGTTCATTCTGAAGCAACATTGGCTAATGGTCAAATCCCCTGTGTGACAGGAGAGCAGGAGTGAAAAGGCAGACAGCAGGCAGGGCTGGGTCACTGAGCTCCTTTTCCAGTGGATTTGCTGTTTGGAAAACTATTTACTGTGAGGATTTTTGTGGTATTAATAACAACACTGCCAGGCTGACACATCTGTGTTTCACGAGGATGAGCTTAGAAATGTTTATGTTTTAATTAGAATGCTGTGCTTTGCTTTTGGTGCTGCTTTGAAAGATTTAGTAAAAACCTGAGTGTAGAGAAAGGCAGACCTTCAGTGGGCTGTTCTATATCACCAGAGCTTTGCCACCAGTGGCAGCCAGTGACAAGGCACAGAGCAGTGTGTACAGTTACCCCTGGGCCTGTTCCGTGGTTGTGGTGTAGGTAGGAGGCAGGAAAGATAAATACATTTTATGCTGCAACTATGTGTAAAGAATCACATCTTTTATTTACATCACACCAACTCATTTCTAAATAAGAGAATGAGTGGGCTCTGACCACGTTCCATTTAAAAATGAAAATTAGGTATTAACCTGAAGTAGGAACCTTGCAATTTCAGCTAAAACATTTTAATATTCTCATTAAATGTGTAGACTGAAATTGTGGGCTATTACATAGGTATTTTGCACTGCTCTCGTTAGTTTGGGTTATTCCATACACAGAAGTTAATGCCTGATTATCTGCAGAGCATGCTGAATATTGATCTGTTTTATCTATAAAATAATTCACTTTTTATGTCTAAATGATTAATGGTCTATGTTAGTGTCCAGTCAGTGTTTCCATTACACTCTGGAATACAGTGAGTTTCTCAGGATATGTTCGTCACTTTTTATATCTGGGCTTGGATTCCCATCATGGAATTTGCTTTTTGTATGAACAAAAACATCTTCAGCCAAAAGAAGGGAATTGTTCTGAAGGGTTTGGGGGTGAATTTCAGAAGCATGCATAAATCTCCAGATTATTTTCCCCACACTGGGAGGACATTACACCTCTTTTAATCTTTTGCCCGTGGTGCGTAAGATTTTTATTTGAAAACATCCTTTAATGTTTGCAAAAAAACCCAAAGATGTGATTTATTTTATGGCAGAGATAAAGTATTACATAATTTCTTGGCTAAAGTCCAGTTGCAGCTGATTGTGCTGGCTTGCCAAAGGAAGGATAGACTACTTGAGGCAGAGAACTAAGTGGAATAAACCAGCTAGAGTTTGCCCAAGTAGGAAAAGTAGTTAATGATATGTTTGAAGGTAATGTATATAAGATAGAACATAGTGTAATCCTACTGAGGATTAGGCTGCAGTGAACTAAGGCTGGTTTACATCAAGGTTAAGAGCATCCCCTAGGAGTTTGATGTGCTTTTCACCTCATGCAGGTTAATTTCAACTTTTAAATACTTTGTTGGCACTTTCCTAGGGGTTCCTTTGCAGACAGCTGGGCAGAGCTGTCCTCAGCAGTGTTGACTGGGTGTGACTGCCCCACAGAACTGTATGTGATTGCTCCCTGTCTGTGCCCTGAGAGCTTACACCTTCCTGGGTGATGTTCATCCACAAAGCAAAAGGCTTTTCTCCATTTTCTGACATCTCCTCACAGTTTGAGCTGAAACTGGGCCAAATGATGAGCTAATTGGTTTCTTCCTTAATTATGAAATCTGTCATTATCCTCTCAAAATCAGTGTTACTTTTCCATTACTTTTAACTCTAAGGTAGATAATTCAGAATTCAAAGTAGCTGGTTGTTACCAATTTCAATGTCTTTAATTACAGTTTCTGTCATTGCTAAATTTTGTCTGATTGCTTTTTTGCACACAGTTTTTTAGAAGCCATAAAACATTCTGCGAGTTAGGCAGGGTGCCAGTTGAAGACAAAAAATACTAGGGTATTTCAGCTTGCCCCTATATCTCAATTACAGAATATAGTAAAATCTCAATAGGAGAACTGCATGAAATATAATATAGATTTGGGTATCAATGGCTGACATGAAACTTCTTTAAAAAATACAACATAAAACCTCTACTTCAGTGAGCTTGATGCATTCAAAATCAAGTGATTTAATTTCTTTTCAGGACTGTTTATGGAAACATCTGCTTTACTAACTGAAACCCAGTCAGTTTTGAACAGAAGTTTAAATCTGTTTCAGAAGAACATTGTTCACAGCATGTACTTTTGGTTATTTTAGAAGTCTAATTTAGATGTGAATTATGGGGGTAGCAGATACCATTAAGCAGGTATATAGGAGGCGATTGTCTGGGGCAAAAGGAGCAAGAGGTGATCTGTATTTGGTGGGTAAAACTTTAACCTTCTCCTTCTGGCCATATATCTGTGTGCTTTTCCCTCACACCCAAACTTTTGTTTTGCTGAGTTCCTGAATTCATTTATAGTTTTCGATTTTCATTGAATCACAGAATAGTTAGTGTTGGAAAGGACCTTAAGCTCATCCAGTTCCAACCCCCCCTGCCATGTGCAGCGACACCTCACACTAAACCATGTCACCCAAGGCTCTGTCCAAACCAGCCTTGAACACCACCAAGGATGGAGCATTCACAACCTCCCTGGGCAACCCATTCCAGTGCCTCACTACCCTTACAGTAAAGAGCTACCTCCTTATACCCAATCTAAACTTCCCCTGTTTAAGTTTGAATCTGTTCCCCCTTGTCCTATCACTACAGTCCCTAATGAAGAGTCTCTCCCCAGCATCCTTCTGTTTACAGTAATGAAATTGCCCTGGTTCCATCAGCAGTCTCCTACTGATGTGTTGCAGCCTTTCAGAGAAAATGTGTAATACAATTAAAAGCAATCTTTTCGAAAGCATGGAGATGAGCTTAAGGCCTAACTTTGAACCCAGTTAAAAACTGAATGTGTGGGGCTTACCCCCTTATTTTGCTTTAACAATGTAGGAAATTAAGGGTATGTGTTGGGTAACATTTTTATGGCTCATAGATGGCAGGCAATGACCATGGTGGACCTCGAAGGCCTTGCTGATTTAAGAGTTGAATTCTGTAAAAAATGAAGTTAAAAAATGACAGGTGATTTTATAAGCAGTTTTCAGTTGAACACTTGGGGGAACAGGTTGCCTGGAACACTGTGAAGCTGCTGTGTTGTAGCTTGTAGACTGCACAGTAAATAATAATCAAATAATGCAAAATAAAGAGGAAAAGCCAACCAAGATGTAGTAAGCAAATAAAAATTGAGTAATAACTTTAATTTCCAATACCTTATCCACGTATGGTCACCAAATAAGGAAAAAAATGCATTGGAAAGCAAGGGCTTAGATCTTTGTGGAAGCCCAAGAGAGACATATTGCTTCCATTTATAACAGGAAATCAACTGAAAAGTTGTAATTGACAGAAAGGGAGTGAGTTTATATCCCTTGAGGTGCGCTAGGATCAGCAATGGGCAAATGGTGTAAACACAATAAATCACAGAACAAGTTGTTTAATATGAATTTTTTTAGAAAATAAGAAAACAATTTTGTAAAGCACAATAAATATAAAATGAGCGAGTGGCTATGGGGCACTGGTAAAGAAACACCCTGCTCCTTTTTAAAGAGAGTTGATGAAAATATGTCTGGAATGGGAAATTAGGTTTCCAGGAGTGCTTATTCATAGGCTATTGAAGGATACAATTAAACTGGAATACACTTTTCATGGCTTTTATAATCATGATTGATTTCAGTGAGTTTACTCTTGAGTTAACCCAATATAATACGAACGAAATCAAGCTGCTTATTTTCCTGCTGTGTATCCAAATATGTCTGTCCCCTTTGAATGCTTTGAATTATGTCTTCTGTTTTATTTTTGTTTATTTTAAGAATAAAATTATAGTTTGAGCTAAGGAAAACAAATAGGTCAATAAATACCAGAACCAGTAAAGCTTGGCTTCCCACACACTTATCTTGTGGATGTCTGAGCTTTGATGTAGAGCTGAAAATGTAAATTTATTTGGTTTTTAAGTATGGCTCTTGAATTGATACCTGACTTGGTCTACAGCCTCTCCCTCAGCCTTGTGCTCATCCTCTTCAACCAGCTTCTCTGTAGAAATGGAATTATGCTTTATTTTCTGGTCTTTCCCATTTAGCAAGACCATATAATCTTTGTTGTTGAAGAGGTCACAGTCCCCTTCAAACTCTTCATGTGCACTCTATTATTAGTAGTAGTATTATTATTACTATTATGTATAATTTATTATTTAATTAATTTGAACTGGCCAGTAGATATTGGATAATGACAGACCACAGCCAGAGCAATGCCCAGATGCCACCTCCCCCCTGAACAGCACTAACTCAACATGCCCTCTCCATTCAACAGCAAAACCGTTGAGAACTGCACCTTGGTGTTTGTGTTGTAAGATGGGAGAACAGATGTACAATGTCTCTTGGTGGTGTTGACTGTATGAATATTGACTTGTTATGGGACTCTTGTGGCACATGTCAAAAGTCTGACTGAAGTCAAAATAGATCCTAGGGTTTTATTGTCCACTGTGCTACTTACCCTTCCTTTACTTGGCAAATCCTTATTAGGCTTCCTTACCATAAATTAATTATACTTCTCTTGTCATGTAGGAAGGAACTTTTAGTAAAAGCTGTAGTTTCAACTGAGGAGACATGCTGCAAGTCTGGAAGGGTGGATAACTGGTTTTTAACAGTAAATACTTCCCAACATGACAGAAGTTAAACTCTTGAGAAAAGTCCTGGCCCTGTTAATTGTTCATACATGCTGCCCCTATGAAACTGTGTTAATGGAAGGAGTTGAAATATTGATAGAATTAAATTCAATTATGATAAGCCATTTTATTTAGTGCCCTTTTTGCATTAGCCAGTCCATAAATATTTTAATAATTTCACTTATTGTACGGGTTTTTTTTCATCCATTCAGTCTTACCTTGTGTTAAATCGCCCTGTTAGCACTTTCCTGAGTGTTGCATTCGTGTTCAACACTGAGGGTTAGGAAGATGCCTGTTCTCCATTTCATGGCTGCACCCAAATTTATGTGCTTTCAAATTAAACCTGTGCAAAAAGGGATGATCTCCATTTTGTAGGGGCAGTGCAAATGCTACAGGATATTTTAACATGACAGCAGGTCGATCAAGCTATAACAGTCTTCAATTAGCACTTGCAGAAGCTGTGATCTTTTTATAAACTTTCAACTTGGTGGCACTTGGGTGAAAAATTATGTCTTGCCTGGAAAACTGTTAAAAATTAATTTCCTTTGATTATGTAGGATAGGAATGAGACAAACACATGGCCTCACACAGGAAGGAGCTTTTGCCAATTAAAATTGGACACACAGAGCTCAGAGTTCTAACGCAGTTTTTGCCAAATGTTAGTTTATCTTTTTGAAGTGTGGTTTTTCCTTTCTAATGACCATAATGAAGGGTACTGAGGGCTGCTTTGCCATGATATACAGAGATTTCTAAAATGTAATTTTAATGGATTTTTGTTTTAAAAATCCAGATTTGTTGTGTGTTGAGCCCTACTGGAAATTTATGCTTCTTTTGACATTCCTTTTTCACTTGCATACAACCTACACTGTTGTATCTGCTAAGCATCTAGGTATGTTGTTAAGTAGCTACTGAATCATAGAACAGTTAAGGTTGGAAAGGACCTGAAGATCATCTAGTTTCAACCCTCAAATGAACGGTGCTTCCATTTTAGCCAAATGTGGTTTCATTGTTGCTGCCTGCTTTTATCGCCACAAGTATCAAAGAATAGATAAAAAAAAAATAAATATCTGTGTGTAAAGCACAGAATTCCTTTTACCTTTTTCTTCTGCTGGAGGAGATAGCAATTTGACAGTCATTAGCTGTCTGGTCCTGTTTGTTACACAGTACAGTATTGTAAAATATGGTAATGAAAAACCTAATCTTTGAAGGAAAAAAAATGTGAAAAACCTTACCAAACATCTTTACTTCTTTATTTATTACCAACTAGAACTGTCATTTGCTTGGATCTTCAATGAATATCCATCATTTGTACAAGAGGACAGTCGGCGATTTATTTCTCAAGAGACTGGTCACCTCTACATAGCCAAAGTCGAGCCGTCAGATGTGGGAAATTACACCTGTGTTGTAACCAGCACTGTGACCAACAGCCAAGTTCTTGGGTCACCAACACCTCTAGTGCTGCGCACTGATGGTACGACTTCATTTCTGCACTGTGACTAAGTAACACATCTAGTTGTCATCTATAAACGTTTTTGTCTCTTACAGTGTAACTTTTCATGCATTCTCAAAATATTGATTGCTTTATAAGAAGATAAAGTACTATGTGTTGCATGCTTCTCTTTCTCTGTGAAGCCTGACTGTGAGTTCACTTGCAGGTCACTATGAATCTCTCTGTAAATGGAGTGTGAGAGAAGTGAACTTGATTTTTGATGTGGTATAATACTGAAGTGAGAAATAAGGCTTTTAAAACTAAAAAATACCTTTTTCAATTGTCTTCTATAGGTGTGATGGGGGAATACGAACCCAAAATAGAAGTTCAGTTTCCTGAAACACTTCCTGCAGCTAAAGGCTCAACTGTGAAGCTGGAATGTTTTGCACTAGGAAAGTAAGTTTTCAACTTCATCCGTACTGAAAGTTGAAGCACATAAGGGTTCACCTGCACAAGAGATACGGTGTTCTGGCAGTCATATATGGTCTGAAGATCCTATTTTGGTCATCATAATTATTGCCTTGGAATAAGAGGGCAGATTTTCTGAGTAACTCTTGATTTTGTTTAGAACTGAAATGCGCATGTTGCCAATGCAGGAATTTACATTTAATTTCAAATTATTTTGAGTTAATATCAGTGCAGTTTTGCGTATCTCCTTTGACCTAACTTAGCTTTCTCTGCATGGAAGGAGATGAAGTCTGCAACAAGTCTCTGTTTTACTGTTAAATGTACTTGATGCTGTCATAATATTGTTCTTCCTTTATAGCTGAAGTAAAGATTAAAATGCATTTCACTTCTGAATGATATTTCACACACAGTTGATATCTTTTCTACTTCACAAATGATCTGAGAACACATTTATGTTACGGTAAATGTATTTACTTACCACTTTGTGGTTTATTTGCAGACAGCTTTGTCAGATGTGCATAATTGTAAGTGCCAGATTGATAACTTGATCACATGCTATTGCTTTGGTTCTCCAGCTAGGTGAGTGAAGGTTTTAAAATCAGAGAACAAATGACTGCTGTAGGATAGGAATTTCGAAAGACTTGCCTTGATTGTCCTTCCATGGCAGTTACTGGTAAATCTCACCTGTCTTTAGGGGGGGCCAGTGCAGAGTTACAAGAAATTGGTGGACATTCACATAGGTATTCATGAAAAATTCATTATCACAAATGACAGCACATGAAACAGAACCGGTGTATGCAAATCTGTTGCCATAGTGTCTGCCCATCTGTCATATACAGTATGAATACCACTTTTAAAACAAGATTTTAGTCACTTCTGAGTTGAGTTTAAGTATCTAATTTTGACAATCAGATACTTCATGCAAAGCTGTTTAAAATCCCATTATTTTCCCTTTAGCCCTGTGCCTCAGATTAACTGGAGAAGAACTGATGGTCTGCCACTTCCAAGTAAAATAAAGCTGAGGAAATCCAATGGCATGATTGAAATCCCTAATTTCCAGCAGGAGGATGCAGGATTGTATGAATGTATTACTGAAAACTCAAGAGGAAAAAATATTGCAAGAGGGCGTCTCACTTACTATGGTAGGAAACTTTCTTTCTCCCTCTCTCCCACTCTTCTTTGCACATGAAATACAAACTACCCTAGGGTACTTTGGGATTTACAGCTTCTGCAATACTACCAAGTATTATGTGCTTAAAAATCCATGACATCTTACCTACTCATGAAAAATGAAAATTTCTGCACCAGGTTTTTGTATAACATTTCTAATAAATGCCCAGGCTCGACAGGGTTGCTGAGTGTAGTGCAGGAAGTGCTTCTGTTTAGTTTTCTATGATGGAAAGGCTTTACTTTAAAGACTTATTAGTCCATTGGTGAACCCTTAGATTTTCACTCTATTGGATTTATTTGAGGGATCATTTAGGCCTCACATTTACAGGAAATGCGAATTTTTCTTGCTTTAGGAAAAGGTTACTGATAGATATTCTCAATTTTTTGCTTTCAAAATGCCAATTTTATTTTAAAATTAGTAAATAAAGAGATAATACAATCCAGCATAGAAAATTAAATAATATGAAATTTAATAACTGGGAAAAAGACTGGATCTCTTGTGCATTTAAGGCTATAAAGTGGAATGAGTATCAGCAAAGCACGCTGGTAGTGTTCTACAGCTAGAGTGATTTGCAACAAAGTGGTAATTGACAATTTTTGTTAAAGCCAGATCTCAGCAAATACAATTTTCTTTAGGTAAATGGTAATTTTAAGAGTGTTTCAGACTGTGCTCTGAAATGTTACCCTCATGTAGGAATATTTGAGGAAGGAGATTGCTTTTATGTTGTGTAAAAAAGCACAGAGCATATCTACTGTGCAGCTTTGAGCAAATGTGCTTTCTGTTTACTACTTGTGTATGGGAAGCTGCTGTTTCCTAGAACACGGAGACTGCTGCAATGTAGATATTATCAGTGAAGGTTTTAGTTTAAGGCACAGCAGGTTTTATAAGGTTATAAGACTTCCAAACTTCTCAATATTTAGACTGAATCAATGCTCCATCATGGAGCTGGAACAGGGGACTTTGAGTAGCCTGATTTTTTAATATACTAATTGCAATTACTGCTTTTTGAGAAATCCTATTAATAACACAGGGCAAAAGACCGAAGAGACTTCATCTGCCACTGTCATCTGTCATTCCAGACTTGGCACTATGCATTTGGTTCTATTAACTACTTGAAAGTTTTGAACAAGTTGTGATTTATATGTGGCTCAGTATTTCTACGCAAGTTTTAAGTTGTAAGACACAGTGTTAACTACATGCAAAATAGAGTAGGTTTGTTCATTAGTCCTTGGGGTGTAATTACGATAGTGCACAAGCTTGATATATTTGGTCTGCTTCCCAAGTTCTGTTCGCTCAAAAAAGGAGCTGAAATAAAGGATATTGCTAATCACTAAAAGTAGCAAGTTGCAGTTTTGTGACAGTGTGAACATTTTCATTACAAATCCAGAATGGGATTTGAACCCTTGAATAGAGTTCATATTCCGGTATAAATGTCTACCCATATTAGATTCATCCCTTATATAGATGTTTATACTGAAAAGAATAATGAGACCTGTAATGGCATTAATGGCACTCCAACTGTTTCATTTCATTTGTTCTGCTTAATGAAACCCATTCTGCAGAATTAAGTAGATTTAAGTAATCTTTCTTATTTTGTTACTTGCTTTGCTGTTGCAGATAAAATGCCAATAAGTCAGTATTCAGGATGGGATCATTTTAACACTTTTTGATTTGGAGGATTTTAATTCTGTCTATAGATTAATAATGTATAGCTGAAGTTAGTATTTTCTGATGGCTTGTCACTGCGGCTCTTATCAAACCTCAGAGATCTGTCTGGTAAAGAAATCTAACCATATGGCACTCAGTCTTCCAATAAAAGATCAATATTTAAGGAAGTTGTTCTAAAAGCAGATGAGGACTTGGGGAAACTAATGCAATATACTGAAGACTCAGACTAAAAAATATCCATCTGCCAGAAAGTGGGTACCAGTACTGGCAAAGATGACACAAATCTGTGTGGTAGTGTTAGTGGTTGTTGGCTGCTGTTTAAACACTTTATTGGTAGAGGTGCAAGACTAATATCTGCTAATCATATACAGAAAAATACAAGCATTGCAAATAGACAAATGCCTTTTTATTTCAACAGTAACATAGTTATTTTCCTGTCCTCTGTAGCACAAAGCATGTTTCTGGCTTACCTAAAAAAGAGTCAAGAATTGGGGTTAACATTTTCTAAGTTGTCATAGTGAAATAATATGGAAAGTAAATTAGGGGGAGAGGAAAAAGACAAAAATTTTCCATGTGACTGAAAAATAGAATGTTTTTCTTTCTTTACAGATTTGAAAGATTCTTTGTAAGTGAAACACAAAACTAATCCTAAACAAAAGCCTGAAACATTTCCTTGCTTTGCTGTGAAGCAAAACATTCTTATTTGCCTGATTTGGTTTCATGAGCTGAAGCTGTAAAATTTGAAAACTGAAAACTGGGTTTTTCAGGCCATAAATTTTTTGATTAAAAAAACCCCACCACAAAACCAAGCCACTTATGTTTGGCATGCTGTCCTGCTGCTCCTTCCAATCATGAATTCTGGTCTTGAAACCACAAATCACTTGAATGTAGGCTCAACTTCATTCATGACCATAGTAATTTTCTCAAGAATATGTATAAATGTGTTTGGTTTAGAAGTTCTGTGCACATCTGTAGCTCTCTTCGTCAAAATAAAATGAGTTGTGGGGTTGGGGTTTTTTTTAATTTATTGTGGATTTTAAATATAACTCTTAACCCATAGTTGAAGACTATCATTAAAACATACTCTGAAACAGATATCCTGAGTTCTTTCATACCATAACTAACAGGCTATTAATCTTTCATTTTTTCTTATGAAGCATTTTAACAAGAAAAGCCCAGCATCAAACGTTCAGGTTTTTGTCCTTTGTACAGTTCCAGCATTTGTTTAATGCCAGTTTTCCCCTCCGGGGAGTTCAGAATGTGCTAAAAATTGGACAAATTATCTAACTTGATTTAATATAAAACCTGAATATATAAATTATTTGCTTTCACTTTATGAGTATATTCCATGCTTATTGCTATTAGCCCTTTCCATAAAGAGATAACAGAAGAAGAAAGACTCCATGGACATGTGTCATGGCATGGAAAAATGAGAAGAGATAAAACAATTACATTTTTATATTTGAAGATGCAGTTAAACATGTAATGTTCTAGAGATATGTGAGGCAATTAATTTAAAGTATAACTGAAGAGAAGACATTCTTAATTAGTATGTGCTGTTTTAATGGAACTCATTCTTGACACTGCCAAGGCAAAATGTTTTACATGGAGAAAAAAGTTCTGCTGCTGTGGTTTGTGATAGCAGAGGTAGACCCCCCAGTAATATATAATTTTTGTTGTTCATGGGGATGTCCTCAAAACATTAACTACAAGGGTATAAATGACTAAATAATATTAAGGGATTGCTGTGCTTGATCAATACAGATTTTAATTGTCGATTCTGTATAATAATTTAATTGCGTTGCTACAGAGACAAATCTTGGATCTCTTTTTACATACTAAAACTTTTCTCAATGATGTAGCAATTAACTGTAACGTGAAACCTTATTTTTGAGTTGAATGCACATAATGGACATCTTCAGGGATGTTTTATATGCTTCTCTAGGCACAGTTTTATTAGAAAAGTGTAACTCATGCTTAAAGTCATTTGGAGTATGAAGATAAGTTTCATCACTGTTATAGGCATGGGTATGAGTGTCATAGCCTGACTTTCAGATATGCTGCATACAGAAAGGAAGGTTAAATTTTCGAGTTGTTTTGGGTTTTTCTTCCCAGTATGCTTCATAGCTGCTTTCTCTTGAACTATGAGAAGTTCCTTTTGACTCTGATTTATTGTCCAACTGCTGAGCTATCCAAAGGTATTTTCAAAGGAGATTTCCAGGCCAGTTTTCATACTGTAAATTTCAAAGTAAAGGTATGTGCATAAGCCGACTGCATCTTGTGTGCAAGTCCCAGTTAGGGACTGTTCTGGAAAGGCTTCCCGTAGTCCTCTGCTTCCAAGCAAAGGCATGGGAGACCTCAGTACTCTCTGGGAGAGCACAGTGCCTAGACCAAAGTCAGGGGCCTGAAGCTCTGCCTTTTCTTCATGCTGTTCTGTGGCTTACAGAATTAAAAGGAGATTTTTATTGGACATTCCTACTCTGAATATAAATCCTGTATAAAACCACATGTTGATGTGCACTGTGTAGTACCCCACAAACTATTTGCAAATTAAATCTTGACATCAACTCCTTCAGCTGCTTCCAAGAGCTTCATCACAGTCACTTATTGCAGTTGGTCTTCATTCACATCAACCCCCTCAAACAGTCATTGCAAAGGGTTTCTTAGAAGTATGGAAAAATGGTGCTTCCTTATGGCCTACGGGGATGTCCTAGAGCATAATGAAACAACATTTGTTTTCTTCAGGAAGACCTGACAGGTCTAATTAGCTGGAAGAAAAGGGTGATCGTAGCCACAAAAACAACATGACTGAATCTTCTCACTGGGATAAATAGTACGAAGTTATGTACTTGTATCACTTCTTGCCAGGGGCCACGAATATCACAAGGAATATATTAGGCAAAAGCAGCTGAAGCACAATACAGGTTGGTGCTTTTCCAAGTGACTGACCATGAGGATGACATATAACCTCCTTTAGAAAATCAGTTATCTACAAGTATTTCATCCTGAGGGAACATTGTATGAATCTTTTATGAAGATCGTACAGGAGGTTCCTAAGGATTCTTAATAATATCATACAATATGGATTCCTGTCACAGTCTTAAATCGTGCACTGCAAACTCCATTAACTTCCAACTTCTTGACTTACTGGATATCATCTTTTTTTCATCTCAATGAAAACATGTTACCTGCTTGCATATTACTTGCTTAAGGAGGAAGAATGGTGACTCCTCAGGAAGACATAACTTTACACATCAAGCCAACAAAGTAGCTCTATGAGAGAATGAGGCTTTGTTACCAAGTCATTAGTCTTCCTTCAGAAGCACAGATGTGGCAGTGGTGGAACCAGATGTTCTAAGCAAATGTGCCTAACAGTGACTAGACCTTAAGAGGATTAAAGCTGTATATTAGGAATCATTTAGGTGTAGTCAGACAGAGCTCAAGAAAAAGAACATTGCTGGGCATGGAATGTCGTGTTTATGTTTTGAGAGGGTGGACAGGTCTACTGATAGATGACCTGTGCACTTTTCTCAGCTACTGCAACTTGGACCATCTGTATCTCGACCAAGATTCAGAGCATTCAGTGCAATATTCCCAGCTGGAGTTGCCCCTGTTTAGCTGTCTTTTCAGTTTTGAACTGGTTAGTTGAATTGTTCTTTTTCAAAGAGTTTCTAATACTTTCACAGCCTTTTTTAATGACTTTTGAGATGTGGCAAATTGAAAAGGGTATTTTTCGTTCTGCTGAATTTCTTCATCAGTAATTTGAAGAGAAAAAGATCCTTCTTCAAGGAAACTGGTGAAGTCTACATCAACACTCTTATGAATGAACAAACACCATACATTTCTCACACTGTGGCTTAGAAAGTTCTGTTCTGTTCATTTCTGCTTTGAGTGGTTGTATTTCCCACACTTTCCATTTATCATATGTACCATGGAGACTTCAGAAACCCTCCTATAGAGACTGACATGAAGAGTTCTAAGATTAAGACAATGTTTTTCATATCAGTGGAATTGAATCCAAGATCTGGAACTTGAACATAGATTATAGTTAACCTACTTCCAAGTGAAGACATGCAGCAGATGTGAAATACTGCACACGTATGGATTCATCAATAATTCAAGAACTGTTGCTTGTTGCATAATATTTAGGTATGCAAAGTGCAGGAAGCATGCTGACACGGAGTCCTGAGCTTATCTCACCTTGACACATGTGGGGCAAATGACGTAAGATAAAACAACGGCTCTTTCTTGAACTCCAGTGTTGTAACAGTAACTTTCAAGACTGAACAGAATTAACATCAGTAAGATACTACATTTGTCTGACACAAAGATGAGGTTATCCAATCTTTTAGACCTGACGTTGATAAAGAGCTAAAGATCGTCCTCAAAGTCAGTGAAATGTGTTAACCCACATTGGGGTATAAGAGACATACAGAGCAAAAGAACAGAAGGTTTCACTATCGGCAAATACTGTTTTGAGTTTCAAAACCTCCTAAATTGGTATCTCAATTAATACATTTTAGTAAGTTCTTTTATGAGAAGATAATCCTAAGTATGTATACATAAATCAGAAATAGCATTAATCCGTGATATTATAAAAGCATGATACTGTATATGATGATGTTGAGATCCTATCGCTGCCTTGCAGAATATATAACGGAGAGAAAATTCATGTACTAGAAAAGAATGAATCTTTTTTTGATGAAGTTAATACCAACCCCCATCCAGCTATTGGTCTGCTGGTTTTGCACCTATGGCAATGGAACAGATTCAGCTCTCAACTGTACTGCAGACATCCCTTGTGTCCATGGGCAAGTCATTAATTTCCCTGGTCTGAAATAATTGCTGGTGTAACTCCATTGTAGTAGGAAGTTCAACAGGAACTGATCTGACCTTCTGTGCTTCCAAAGCTCATCTATAAAATAATATTTTCTCCTAATGTATCACCAGTTATTCTCCACACACACACACGTGTGTGTGTGTGTGTGTATATATTGAGGAGTGTTACATATGGATATATACATTATATAGATGTATATGTATTACATACATATATTGATATGAGTGTTAGGAGGTTCTCCTCAATTACTAGTTTAGGAAAATCTTTAAGGTAATCATATTGACTCTGGAAAATTCTTTTGCCCTTAGCTATATATTTTCAACCAAGTTTCATTGTACTTGTTATCTGTTTTCTCCATATGCAATGTCCATTTTCTTGGAGAAATAGCATATATAGGTATTATATATCTATATATGACATATATAATTCTTGGTAAATTGAGTAAGTTCAAAGGAAATTCACACAAATTAGCTGTAAAACAGTATTGTGCTGTTGTGTGAAATAGCACTAAATGAATACTCTCGTCTTTCATGCAGTGATGTCTATTTGCCAAATGACCTTTTCTTTTCCCTACCTTATGAAAGCTGTAACAGATGTTTTAAACTTTATAGTTGTAATTGTATTTTAGGTAATTCTGAAGGCTGTGTGCTATTAATAGATCAAGATTTTGTATAAAAATTAGCTATTTTAATGGACTTTTTAAAGGTCATATTCTGGTTTGCATAGTGGAAATTGTGTGGTAAAACTAATGCTTTCTAGAACAGTCTCATATATCCGTGTATTCATCCAGCTAAGTACTGACTAGAATTACAAAACAATTTAAATGGTATTTAGACCTAAGGCTGACATGCCATTAATTTTTTTTGAGGGCTTAAAGGATTCTCTTAAGCATTAATTTGATGATTTAGCTACATCAATTTTTTAATTCGAGTATCACCACTCATTTCTTCATCTTACATTTAGCTCAATTTCAGAGTTGTGTTGTTTAATCATGAGTGATTTCAGTACTGGTTTCACTAGTTCAGCTTTAGTCATCTGTAATCTTAGTTTTCTTTTGGTTTATTGCTTGTAATAAAAATGTATAAAAGGAACAGAGAGCAATTTGTTTCTTTAGGTGACTTGAAGCAGAACCAGTGAGAATGTCTGTTGGTATAAACCAGTCTACACAGCAAACTGATGAGTGCCATGCAGATTAACCCTTTGCTTTTCATATGGAACAATAGCTTTTTAGGGTCTTTGTTGATGATGATGTATATTTCATCTGCAGCAAAACCTCACTGGGTCCAGACAATAAAAGATGCTGAAGTTGCTGTAGAGGACACCTTATACTGGGACTGCAGAGCAAGTGGGAAGCCCAAACCATCATATAGGTGGTTGAAGAATGGAGAACAACTGCCAATAGAGGTAACATTGTGTTTTGAAAACATGATGCTATGTAAATATAACAGTACTTTATGTGAGAATTTGCAGAGGTCCACATATCTAGTCGAATGTTTTGTATGTTTGTTAAGAGCATCCAGATTGAAACATCAAAAATTGCAATACCAGATGCACAAAGACAAATGATGTTGGGCAGAAACATCCCAGCTAAAAACATATTCAAAAACAGTGATAGAAGCATCAAAATAAGTATGTAAGGAAAGACTGGAGAAGGAAGTTTAACTGAAGTAATATCTTAAGAACCATGAATAATCAATAGAGAACTTAAATTATTATATTTGCTGTTGGTGTTTCATTAAAGGTAATGAGAAAATGTATTCAAACTTCCCAATGAAAAAAGGCAAATATCCTAAAAATTCCCAAGGTCGCAATTACTTGATGTAAAGAATGAAATCTAAATTTTAGTGTGACACAAATATTTTTTTAATACAATTGTTAAAATAAATTAAGGGAGACTAATGCATTTGGTGACAGGAAAAGATGTTGTACTTGGAAGATAAGGGACTTGGTCTCCCAAATCAGAAATGCAGATACCATATTGATTTTAAATCTGCCCAGTTCAGGTTATCAGGAATATAAACTATGAGCAGTAGCCCATCACAGGAAGGCATTTTGCCTTTGGCCAGTGAATTGTCCTTAATATTGGCACTCAGAGGTGAAGAAGAAAGAGCAACTGTTCCAGTAAATTTCGTGGATGGTTATGACATTTGATCTGAGCACTGAAAAGCATTTCCTGTCAGAATGTTATACTTAGATGCTCACTCAAAGGCACAGTAGTGTTTTGTGGACAGGTTAAATACAAAATCTCATCTTGGTGATGAGTATTAAGTGCATTGTTATGGCATCACTTAGGTAATGTGCTTTCTTTACCTTGGTAAGTACAAAAATATCTTCTCTTGTTCAGTCTTCCCATTTTTCCACTTTTGAGTATTGCTGTTCAGCTTTTTAACATGATGTCAGGGCATTAGTCTGGCTTACTCTGGAAATATTTAAGGGCTGTAAACTGTAGAACTAAGTGTTTGAAAGCTGGCATTGAGGAGACATCAGAGAGGAGTTCTCTGTGTACAGTGACCAGTTTTCTTCAGCTCCTTGAGTGCAATAATTCTTCATGCTGGGTCTCCATCACCAAAATCTGCTGAGGTTGTTCTGCTTAGCTCCCCTTCTCCATCTTTGGTAAGGAAGAAAAAGAGGAGCAGCATGGGATGCTAGAGAGAGGATCAGGACATGGAGAACTCAGGCTTGTTCCTCTTTGGGATTGTTTTGTATGTGGTCTAACAGACTGAGCACCTTGCACTAAACTGGGAGGAGACCTGTCACGGAAGGAGCCAAGCTAAGGTGTTCTGTCTACCCAGCTGTAGTGCCAGCTCTAGGTACATGCCCTTAGGAAAAGGCAGACAGGGAGTACCATTGCATTAGGCCTGGTAATCCATGTCCAGATCCACAAAAAAAAAGAAATAATGGGAAAATGGGTTTTGAGTAAATAATTTGTTCTTTTTGTCAGTTATTGTTTCTCCATTTTTCCTCAAAGGAGAAGCTCCTTTGGTTTTTTCTTTGTCATTGGTTCCTTTTCTCACCATTTCCTTTCACTCCATCCTCAAATTAGTCACTTCTTATTGTAATTCATACAGTTTCCCAAGAATAAACAAGGTGAGAAGTTCCCTGTTCTTCAGTTGCTTTGTCGGTTCTAAAGCACTCAAATATGTGTTTAATGACTTGGAATTTTTTTCTGCATAGTATTACAGAGAGCTCATTAGCAAATGGCATGTGTGAAATCTCTAAATAGTACAAAATGCCAGTGCCATCTGTATAGTTTGGATGCTCTGGTCTGTCACAAGGAGCCTCGTCTAGTTTTTGTCCATATTTCTGGGGAAATACGAGGCTATTTGCAATTGCAAAGCCTCTGTGAAACTGAGCAAGTTCGAAGAATCCATTTCATACTGTGTTGTCAAGTCTCCATATCTGATCACCATTGCCCTACCATGGTGCAGTCATGTCACTTACTTTGGAACTGTTGTTATGATTAGGCTGTTACATTTACCCCATTTTCTTGTGTTTATGCTGTCTTATTTCTTACTTATTATTATGCTGTCCTATTTCTTCCTTATTTTAAATTTTCCACAGGGAATATATCATCAATAAAGATATTTTTCTTAATATTCAGGGAAGGATCCAAATTGAAAATGGTGCACTTACAATATCAAATCTAAATCTGACAGATTCTGGCAGATACCAGTGCATAGCTGAAAATAAACATGGTCTCATCTATTCAAGTGCAGAGCTCAGGGTTGTAGGTAAGATTTTCCTTTTTTACTAACACCCAAGCCTCATTCTCCCACTCCACACCCCCTCCGCCTGCCTCATGTTCCACCTCACCATGATCTCAAATTTAACTCACTCAGATGTTATCACTGAAATAAACATTTTTGTCAACCTAATATCTTTATCTGCAGTGCCAAGGAATTGTCTCATCTGCTTCTAGAGGATTTGCAGTCCAATCATTCATTGCTTTAAAACAGAACACAGCTAAATTATTCATTAGGGGAAGAGCGGAGATGGGAGCTTGGGCATGGGCCTGAAGATTAAAACCGCTTGCATGATCTGGAGGCAGCCCTGACTCCACACATCAGTCAGCTGCACTCACCTCCTGCACTGCAGTTCCAGTGCTCACTCCCAGGGCAGCCACATCATTTTAAAAGCAATAGGTTGCTCTTGTGTGCAGCCTTTCTCAATCGAGGGGACAAGAGGTTGTTGGGCAGTCATTCAGAGTGTGTGCTTCAGTCTAAAGTACTGACAGTCATTTGGGGGAAACACTGAATTTGGGACTGCTTTACACGTGCATATACTCGTGCAGTTTCTGCCTCCAATGTAGACTGATTTCAAAACAAACCCTGTAAGAGCTGCGTGTTTTGGGGACATGAGTTATTTCTTTCCTATTGTTACAGCTACAGTCAATCAGCAGACTGCTCCCTCAGCCTTGTTCCCCTAGAATACTGAATTTCCTTTAGAAGTTCATTGTTAGTACAGGTAGAAGCCATGTGCCCTTTCCTAACTGTCAGTTAATGAAAACTATACACGCTCAGAAGGCGCTGCGCTGTCATTTTATGTCATTTAACCTACCTGATCTGACATGCACTTTCACATGAAACTAGAAGCCAACCAGCACCCTGAGTTTTAATGGGACCACTTGTGTTGCCTGCCCTCCCCAAGCTTACACAATTCATGTATGCTCACATTCAGCAAAGTGCAATGTTAGGCACATGCTTAAATGCTCATTGGGTTCACTGAGCTTCATCTCAGCTGAAGTTGCTGTGATCTTCTGTGCAGGCTTTGTTAGGTGGTATACTTTGCATAACTGAGACTTTTATTTAGTACCAGTATGAAGAGGAGAAATGCATAATTCTCCAATAGAAAGGTCTGTTTGAACTGACTAATTCAAGTTTTTAATTATGTTTGGAATCTGAGAAGTGTCATGGAAGCTCTGAATAGCAGTAGCATTAATATTATTAAAGATGCTTTATTTCACTGTTACTGCACCTTCTCTTTTTAGCTTCTGCTCCAGATTTTTCCAAGAATCCAATGAAGAAACTGATTCAGGTTCAAATAGGCAGCACAGTTGATTTTGAATGCAAACCCAGAGCTTTCCCTAACGCCAAAAGTTCCTGGAAGAAGGGAGGTGAGCAGCTACACGAAAATGAAAGGTATCAAGTTACATTGGTTTATTTGTTTTAATCTTACAAAATGCTTGTTCCTGTCTTTAAATGCAGTAGTGTTTTCTGTAGATTGAAATAGTTGTAAAGTCTTTCTGAACACTGTCTAGCTGGTGGGGTTGTTTGGTTGGTTTTTAATTGTCATTGTGAACACTGAGAGTGCATGGATATTGCTTTCTGTAAGGTATGGGACAAGTTTTTATTTTCAGGGTGTTTTTTAGAATATCATCAATAAAGAGAACTAGACAGTGAAGGGCAGTGAAATGCAGGGAGAAATGAAAGCATAGGAGTCTCTGTAGAACATGCAGAAGGAAAGACAGAAAATGGGAATTAAATTAATTGCCTACTGAAAGAAGAAACGCTTTCCACCAGGCTGCAGCTTTGCACCTCTGAAATAAATAATTTGGAGTGATGTAATGAGCATAGTAAGATTTAGCAAGAATTCTCTGCCCTTAACTGGCAGAGGTCAATTATTGCCCCATATTATGGTTATAGTGTGTGTACTTGGAGCATCCTGTACTTAGGATGTTCTTTGCCAAGCATCTTGTGTTATAAAACCTTTAAAATTTTTCTCTGAAATATCTCTTATCTGCAGTCATTAAGCCACATCTAGGCTTTGTTTATTCCAAATTAGTCTGGAGTAGCTTCTACTCATAGCAGACCATAGTCCCCAGGGTCTCCAGGTAGAGAGAACAAAGGATGCAAGCCATAGTTGTCTTCCTGTGTGTTCCTTTGTGGTGCAAAGCTGGCCTAAGGCATGTATATCTCTTGATGGATGAACTTCTGTTTTTCTCTTATCCTCCAGAAAAGGAGGATTAGACAATTAACCAAGGTTAAATGCACTTGATGCTCATTTAACTCATCAAAACCAGAAGACATATCAAAATGTGCTGCAACCTAGCTAGCCCCCTAAAAGATTTGTTTTATATATGTATACAATTGCTAACTGATCTGTAATACTGGACAGTTGCCGCGCATTGGCTGTAGTGGGTCCTGTGCTCCTGGCTCTAATACCTGTCTGGACACAGATTAATACAAGGGATTTTGAGATCATGTGGAGGAGCAGTGATTCAGCTGTAACCAAATCCACCTTTATTCCCAGATGTTTCTAAATTTATCAAGACTAGGAAAAGACAAAAAGATGCTGAAAACTTTAACTTCTCTGAAAGGCATTTCAGTGTAATTCTGTTAAAAACAAAAAAACAGTTTTAGCATCTTTATCTGGGGCAAAGTGATGTCAAATTCGGGGGGGGGGGAGGAGAAATAATTCATAAAATCCTGCGTGATTCTTAGAAGTATCAGTTATTGGATTTATCTTCCCTACAGTCTGAATTACGTATTTTCATTTCACTTTGTGTTGGAGTTTGAAATGCTGTATTGTGGGAATTAATGCATTTACTTACCAGTACTTCAATGGGAGCTTTTTTTTTCCCTACCCTGACTTTCTTGTTACTTAATCTGGTTTAATTTAGTTTGAATTTGATTGATACATAAAAGGCAGTTTCGCCCCACTTTTCCACTGCTCCTTTGTACTGAAGTGCTGTGAACGGGAAAGCAATATGTTTGTCCTTATTATCATATCAATAAGGATCTAAAATATTTGGCTTTTCTGCTGAATAATCTGTCAAATAAAAAAGTCAGTGATTACTTAGTTTGATTATTTATTTTAGTAATAACTTGTTCCCATTGACAATGCCCTTTAATTCATGAACAGTTTAATAATGACACCAAGTTTCAAGTGACAGTTTTGTGGTCTTGGATCCTGAGACATATTCTGGTCCTTGGCAGTGCATGTGGTTGCACTGCACTAACAATTCAATTTAACATGATTTTGGTAAGGTAGTACTATATAAACCTATGGATAGGTCCCTGCTCTGTAAACCCATGGATATGGGACAGTGAATGCAGAATAGCTTGAATACTCTTACATTACAGATACTAAAGTTGATAAATCTTGGATGGCCATTCTGGAGCACCACTTGCTGTCTAGTACCAGATAATACTTGTTTTGATAGCTGTAAATATGAAAATTTGGGGCAGGTTGTGACAATAGTAAAACTTTTATCAGTATGAGAAGTACATGCACTCATTTCACAGTTGGATTTCTCTGTGGTCAGTTATGACTACGGTAACTAATAACAAAGTACAGTGTCACGAATAAAACCTGACAGACTGTGCAGAATTAATGGAGAGTGTAACCCTGTGGAAGTCCCTCAGCTGTCTGGAAGATCTGTCATACAAAATATGTTCTTCCAGTTTGGGTGGGAAAGGTAATTACACCAACATGGGCCTCTCATGTCAGGAACCCTGAAGTTGGTTAATCCCTCTTTCCGTTCTCAAAGAGCATGGGCATGAGTTGAGACATTTGGCGCTTGTAGGTTTTAATGGGGGGGGGGGGGGATGTTTGGTTTATGCCATCCCTTTGACTACAGAGAAAATGAAGATCTTCTCAACGATTGTTTTGCTCCAGAGTTAGGGAGAGATGATTTTGTTAATATTTTGATCTGATGACTGAACAGGTCCTAAATCAGTCTCCAGTGGTGCAAATGGATATGTGCTGAAGCATCACTCCATCAATTATCTCTGGTTTACAGGGCTGAAAGTTTCTGCTGTTTGCCAGTGCATCAGAAATGTGCAGGTTTTGGAAATGGAATTCAGTTTGGAAATGGAATTCAGTTTAAAAATTGCTGGCCTTCAGCAAAATGTATTGGAAAAACGATTGCAGATACGGGGAACACCAAAGGATGTGTTAGTTTCTTTAAGAGATGTAGATCGCTTCCTGGCAGCGGGCCAGCAGCAGTACATCTGTTTTATCACAGTGTGTGAATATCTAATAATTTTAAGTATACTAAAAGCTTCGGTTTGCCTAATGTTTCAGCAGGAGGGGTAGAGACGTTTCTGGGTTTAGTGTGTTCACAGGCTCTGTGCTGCATTCCCTGTTTTGTAATTGAAAAAGTAAAGCATTTCTCTTTGGAATTTACCAGCAAAGATTTTATTTGACAGTATTTTTCTCTAGGGTTGGTTTGGTGGTTGGGTTGGGTGAGGGTTCGTTTGTTTGGGTTCTTTTTTGTTGGTTTTAATTTGGGGAAAACTTGACTCTCAATTATATTTTAGTTTTAATAAGCCTGTTGCTTAATTATTTTAGGCAAGCTACACTTGGAGATAGCTCAGAGCACTCTAAATGTGATTTGGTTTAATTAAACAATAGATATAAACATAGATACCTTTTATTCTGTACCCTGATCCCGGTGTTTCCTTTGTTTGATCTCAGGCTTTCTCAGCACTGTTGGGGTTTTACTTGGTTTTGTATTTTTCCTTCTGGAAACTGCTTCAAAGTAGATGTTGCAATACAAGGCTTTCCAAAGCATACAGATAGCTAGAAATTCCAGCAACTCAGTAGCTTGCTTGCAACAGTAATTGATATATTTTAACACCTTTTATGGCTGACATTATAATTACCTGTACAGTGTATTAATCATGTCTCCAACACATTTAAAATACTCATAAACCATATGGTAAGATTTAATTAATTTAAAATGTTCCATCTAATATAAAGTGCAGCCAAATATTACATATTTTCTAAAGTAAGTTAATGAGCCTGAGTGAGGTCGGCTGTGCTGAGACTGGTGAAGCACATCACAAATATGCTTCCAACACCACCATGTTGGCTCGGGCACCTCAGCACTTTGGAAGACTCAAAAATGGTTGCTTTCAAATGCAAATGATTAAACCATGTATTTTTGTAACTCTCCCTCAAATAAGATGCTTTTGTCTGTTGCTCCAACAGGTGACTTGTTATATCTTGTAATTTGCAGAAGTGGATCTCAGCTACAGCATGAAGTGTTGCAACACCTTTTTTTTAAGAGAATACAAAATTCAATCCAAAATAGTTAAGAAAAGCAACTAAAAGTTGCATTTATACCTAGAGGATGTTTAATTGTAAAGAGCAGTGCAGCTGTGGAAGGAATCCATGTAAAATGCACTCTCCATGTGGCTGTAAGGGTTAGGTGAACTTGCTGTTAAGGGCAGGGAGCAGCATAACTACAGAGCCATGATAGACTCCCACTGCTGTGGTCTGCAGTTAGTGAACATGGTTTTGGAAGCTTGGAGAAGATAAGGGTGAAAGATAAGATCACTGAACCCATCAAACTTGAGTCGTGTGCTGCTGCCCTTGTTTACCAGCTTAATCATTCTCTGAAATCCAGATTCAGCTGTATTGCTATTTCAAAAAAAATACCCTTGCAACACTGTATTATTTATAATACACCAGTATAAATAATTAATGGCAATGCAGCTTACTGAAGCATATACCTTTTATGGGCCAACTTTTATTTTGGGAATGCAATTAGCTTGTAAGATGGCGCATTCACCAGGGCTGTCCTAGCCGCGCTACTTGCACATCTTCACAGGCTTGCCCTGCAGCAGTTTTGAGCTGAGTTACCCTTCATCAACTACCACAGCACATGTGGAGCTTCACATGGAGAATTGCTTACACTGGACTGTTAGTTGCACTGCATGAAGATCAGAAGAAATCTGTTGTTTTCAAGTGAGCCTTCTGCTTTTCCCAGGCTTGGGACAAGCCTAGAAGAAAGGCAGTGATTCGAGCTCCCATCTAACACAGCAGGCTTCCCCACCTACTTTTTGTAGTACATATGTAACTAGAGAGAACTGAATCTCAGTTGGGACAAATGATGGAACTCCATTAATATTCATCTGCCCCAAGTATGTTACAAAAAGCAGCAGGGGTGTGTATTTAATTAATTTTGCTCTGAATACAGAAGCAGGTTAATAATGAAGTACATGTAAGTGAGAAGGTGAATCTTCCTGACTCTTCTGAGAAAGGGACGATGGCAATGTTAAGTTCTGTGGCATTTGCTGCCTTCTCAGCTGATAGTTACTCTGACAGCTGTGTAAGACTGCAACTAATGTGGTTAGAGGTTTGCCTGGAGTGTTAATGCTGTTTGCTGTTCTGTTGGTTCTGTGTGGGGGTGTCTGGGGCATTTCCAAAATACCTTTTAGCTATGATGCTTAGGGAACTGACATAATAGCCCCACTGGGATTCATTTGGTGCCTTTGAAAAGGAATGATGGGTTCTGAGAGAGAAGCTCTGAAGCTTTTTTGATATAGGTGTATCAGGAAAAAGTTTACTTTTTTGGTTAATTAATATGGATGGTTTTATATACAGTTAGTTATCTGGCTGCTCCAGGTTATCTTAGGGAAGACTTGGTAGAAGGCTCTGCATCTAAGGATATGACAGATGGGAGGTCTGGAAACAGAGAAGGAGGGAGTCATATTAGCCTTACCTTTGCATTCCTCCAGTGCTGTTGTCTAGGATGTCATCTCTGCTGTTGGGATGTCATGGTCTGCTGTCTGTGTCAGTACTGTGGGTCTTGTTTTGTCCACATTATAAACATCTTTCTGGTTTGTTCCATGCTGTGTGTTAGGTGTGACTCTCACTGGCAGAGTCTATGTGGGGTGGAGGGAATTCTCTTCTAGTCCTTCCACAAAGCATACCTCTGTGATGTCTGCAGGTCACTCCTGCTCAGTATAGCTGGTAAACTGAGACAGAAGTCTGCAGCAGTGTGAAGTCTCGGTTTGCTTTCTAAACAAGTATGGAGTTTGTACTTGCTTGGGCAGAATCTTAGTCTAGAGTCAGTTGTGCAAATGGGCTATTGACTTCAGTGCAGTCAGAGTTAGGCTTTATCTGTGAATCCTGAGAAGTGAAAATGTGGATTGTTTATGAACAGTTCTACTGTATCATCATACTAATGGCAAATAGTTACTGCAAAGTTATTCCAGTCTAGTCAGATGGATTTTAGATTGCCAACCATGAGGTTGGTGATTGATGCAGTTGTAGATACCTCTGTAGCTGTGTGAGGAATAAAGTATTTTGTCTACAAACCAATGCTGAATCTTTTAAAATCTCTTTATAATTTTGTAGAATCAAGTTATTGAAGGATGGAGGACTAAGAATAGCCAACGTGACCAAAGCTGATGCTGGAAGCTACACGTGCCTGGCAACAAACCAGTTTGGAACAGCCAGTGGCTCAACAAACTTAATAGTTACTGGTAGGTGAGCTGGAACAGAGGGTCATCTATGAGGTGCTGTAAACTGAACTGAAATGCAGCTGAATTGTGTGTGTAGAGTCTGCATTTCCTTATTTGGAAAATAATACTCAATGTGGTGGAAAATAAAGACTGAGAAGTTGTGAATTTAACAATACAAAAAATAAAAAGATCTTTGTTAGAAATCTTTTATTAGTTGAGAGGAAAGAGACTGAGAGATTTTCCTTGAAAAGGTACGTCTCAGATGTGAAGACTTTTCCTCCCTTCTCTCCCTTATCTAAGCACTAAATAGTGCAATTGTGCTTTCTAAGTTTGGGAGGTTTTTAATTTGTTGGGGAAAAGAAATATGGGAATATAAAAAATATTTGAGGTAATTCTGTATTCCAGTCCAAAATCTGTTTAGGCCAAAGGAACTGTATGCTGTTCACTTATGGAAAAAGATGTGGTAGAAACTCCAGCTGCAAGGAGCATTCAGGGACTCCATTGGCAGTAAAATAGAAAGTCTTTCAAAAGCAAATTGTACACATAATTTTCAAAGGGGTTCTTGTCCCTTCCTATAAATCATCCATTACTTGCTGTTGTCTGAGATGCTGGACTGAAAGGACCAGTAGACTGTGAGGTTTATCTGAAGAATTTTTTTCTCATTATCTTCTTTTTAAAGACTGGAATATGTGAAAGATTTTCCAAACTCAGAATGATCTAATATCCTACTGCATTACATATCCTATTTATCTCATAGATCCACACAGAGTTATTTTGTTCAGTGAATTAACAGCTTCACATTTTCAGACTGTGCTCCTAAATGATGCATGTCCCATTTTATACAAATAATAGAATTATGTACAAAGGAGCTCCAGAATTAAATTTTATTTATAGTATTTACAGTCCTTGACATTTTTCTTCATTAATGTGATTCTGGAATAATAAGCAGCTTTTCTTAATGACTCTACTTATGTTCTATGCAATATATAGACCCAGATATCTAATGTACTATACCCTATGTGGACTGCCTCTAGTTTCCAGATTTTATTAGCTCCTTCTCTCGCTCGCACTTTTTAATCTTCCCAGTGGCTGCTGCTGCAGCTTCCTGCCCCAAAATGTGGGTGTTACTGCTGAGAACCACACACATGCTTGAACAGCAGTTTCATTGCTGTGGGTTACAGTGCATTTAGCTTTGTAAAGTATATTGGCCTGTACATAGGAGGTCAGAATTTACCTTTTCAATGTCAAGTAGCTCCTGCTGATAAACATGCAAGGACACAATGCGCCAAAGAGAGGGGTCAGGCAGCAGCATTTATATCCCAGCTGCGTAATTTGAAGTGACTGTCATTAATCGGATTTGAAGTACTTGGTAGGATATTAGTAGCAATCAAAGCTCAGCAGTACAGGAATCCAGTAACTGATACTTCTGCTCTCAACAGAGCCAACAAGGATTATTTTGGCACCTTCCAACATGGATGTCACTGTCGGAGAAAGCGTCGTCTTGCCTTGCCAGGTTCAGCATGATCCTATACTGGACATCAGCTTCACCTGGTATTTCAATGGAACGCTCACTGATTTCAAAAAGGACGCTTCCCATTTTGAGAAGGTTGGAGGGGTGAGTTGCAAACACCTTCTCTTCATTTGCCTTATGGATGTATTCAGCATAGCAAGGCTTGATTGTTTTCTTTTTTCAACACAGTAGAATTAGGACTTAGAGTATTGTGTGCAGTTCTGGTGTCCTCAGCATAAAAAGGACATGGAACTGTTGGAACAAGTCCAGAGGAGGGCCACAAGGATGATCAGGGGACTGGAGCACCTCCCATATGAAGACAGGCTGAGAAAGTTGGGGCTGTTGAGCCTGGAGAAGAGAAGGCTGCGTGGAGACCTCATGAGCAGCTTTCCAGTATCTGAAGGAGGCCTATAGGGATGCTGGGGAGGGACTATTCATTAGGGACTGTAGTGACAGGACAAGGGGTTAAAACTTGAACAGGGGAGGTTTAGATTGGACATAAGGAAGAAGTTCTTTACTATAAGGGTGGTGAGGCACTGGAGTGGGTTGCCCAGGGAAGCTGTGAATGCTCCATCCTTGGATGTGTTCAGGGCCAGGTTGGACAGAGCTTTGGGTGACATGACTTAGTGTGAGGTGTCCCTGCCCATGGCAGGAGGGTTGGAACTTGATGATCTTAAGGTCCTTTCCAACCCTAACTATTCTATGATTCTATGATGTTTCTCCTCTCTTGGGCCTGTAGAATTTTCTTTTGTGTTGGAGGGAGCTCATTCACTGAGCTAGCTTGCTGCCCATAACCCACTGTTCAGAAACCTGGTATTATAGACCTGATGTATTATAAGTTTCTACCTCTGTTTCTGCATCTGACCCCACATGATTTTAGCTAAGATCACATAAAACACAGCACTGAGAAATTAAGGAACTTGACACAGACTTTGTGAACTTCAGCCTAAACCTGAACAAAACCATCCCATCTTTCCTTATTTTTCCCACACTTGCATCACTATTGTATCCCTCAGTATTCTGCCTGAGCCTCATCAGGTGAGAAGCCACGTATCTCATTAAATATTTCCAGTGCAGAGATGCTGTGACAAGTAGGGTGACATTGATAGTTTTTAGAATTTAGCCTTCTAATCAAAACATAAAAGATGAAAAGTAAACCATTAAGAGAGACGAAGGATGTGTCAAGAGAATGAAATTAATTACAACAAAAGATCTTGCACAGCAAAGGTCACGGCCAAGTGAAAATAAAACAAGCATGAAACTGGCCATTATAAGCCTTCTTAAAGTTTTTTTTTCACATATTCTTGCTGAAGCTCTCCTGCTATAGAAGAATAGCAATGGGTTAGACACTTCTGCCATTGAAACTGACATTTCAGTACCTAACTCTTTTTGCCTGTAAAACCTCAAAAGATTTAGCATTTAATCAGCAGGCACCAAAAGCACAGAGCGTTCTGCAGTTTGCAATTGATTATATAGAAGTGCATGTGGAGATGATGAGATTTCCTTGTAGGAGCCATGAGATATTCATATATCATGTACATTCTCACAGAAATGTTTTGGGAATTAGGAACTGACCATCTGTCATGTTGTAATGGGAATGCTCTGATTTCATAGCCCGTTACCTCCCAGTATTGCTACATGGGCTTTATTTATTTAGTAATATTTTCCCCCAGCTGTACTCTGATTGTGTACACAAATAGTAATATTGGATAGGGAAGGTTGAAAACATACCAAAACCTGACTGTGGCAGTTCTACTGGCTCAATTAAGGCTTCAAAAGCTGACTGAAAAATGCAGTGCTTTTTCTCACTACAAGTTCCATCTTCTTCCTAAAAACAAACACAAACATAATTCCAAATCAAAGTCTTGTTTAGGTGTGGGGTTTTTTCACATTTCCCCCACATGCACACACAAAATCCTCAGTCAGTGCTGAATTAAAATCCAGGGTGAATATTGCCTGACTCAGAACTCTGAATCCAGAACATGTTACTTGGAATTTTGTCTTCAGGGACATACAGAAATGGAATATAGACATTATAGGGGTTTTTTTAAACTCTTATTCGTGTAAAGAGGGATTGAAGCTTGTTAGTAGAAAATTTCATAGGTTACCAAGAGATCCACAAAAACATTTCATGGGTTTTGTATCACATTGGGGTCAGTGGAATAATTTCATCTGGAGTTATATGTGGGTCATGGTAAGTAAATACATATAAATATGTTCTAACCCTCCCAATAGTTGCTGTATTTGTTAAATGAGAATTTCTCTGCAAAAGTAACTTCAGCTTTCTTGGTTGTAAACATGGCTAAAGGAAAATAGTTTTTCAGTGGATAGATTTCTATGCAGTGATGTCTTAGAAGTCCCTGTCACGCATGCCTGAGGTCTCCGACATGTAGTAGTTAGCAGGAACGTTATGGGACCACCACCTGGTCTTCCAGATGGTCAGAAAGATATAGGATGTAACACTGTCTTACTGCTCTTTTTTGGGTTGTTTCTCGTTTTGTCAGACACACAATTTACGCACAGAGTATGGCAAACCAAGCAGATGCCAAATTTTGAACAGACTGCCTCTATTGTTACAGGTTATCACCTGCACATAGAGCCCAGCAATGGCTGAGGTGGTTATGCAGTCAGGAGGAGCAAAAGCAATTTCAGCAGCTGTTCATACTGCGTGGGCTTCTCTGTATTTGTATTCTGTGTAGTGTGGAGAAAGGAAGGTGATCTTACTGTCACTTGGACTTGTCCATGCAGACACAGAGATTCAGTCTGGCTAGACAGGAGTGCAGATATCACTGATGGTTTGCAGAGCCATGGGAGGTGAGGATGCTGGCTACACTGGAGCTTTTTACTGCTGCAGGTCTCTGTCTTTTCCCCAGTAATTTGGGATTCTTCTCAAAAATATCCACAAATAATTTAAATGCAATGATAATATTTTGGTGGGGTTTACTTCCAGTAAAATTACTCTATTTGACAGTCACCTTCATCAAGATGTTTTAGATTTGGTTTCCTAAAGTAATTTTGCGTGGAACACGATTTGCTTGTGAGTATACATTGCTGCTGCTGGTCATTGCCTGAATATCCACTTAGATAGATTTTAGATTGCCTTCAACCCAACTTCTAATGTGTTGTACACAATCACTGCTCAATTGTCCTGCAAATGCTTACATCTGTGCTTTCACAAACCAGCCATTGTGTTTATACACACATGGAAGAGGATTAGGCAGAATTGTTTTCAGCTTGTGTTGAACAGAGTGAGGCATTGTACTGTTGAAATAATGGGTATTAAACAAAGGAAAACAATCAAACGGTTGGAAAGGTGGTTATTTAATAAACTCCAAATTCATGTCTTCCCCTTTCTCCCAAAGTACTCTGCAGCCCAGAATCTGTCATGTGGCTGGAGTAGCTTAAAATACCTCAGATGAGATGCTGTATCTCCAGAAAATTAAAAAAACCAAAAAAAACCCAAAAAAAACCCAAAAAACAACAAAGCAACCAAACCTTTTAACATTCAGATTTGAGAGATTTTCCTCTGAAAGGAAACAAATAGTATACAGTAGCCTTAACATGATATGAAGTTACAGTTATCACTCCAGTTATGGATGTTTCCCTTGATTCAGGAGATCAACCATATGCCATGACATAAGCAAGTGAATGGGAAAAAATGACCAAAGATTAACTATCCATGAAGAACAAAGAATAGAACTTTAGATTTATAAAATGGGGAATTTAGCCTAAAATGTACAACCTGCAAATGAAGATGTGCTTGCAATAGCCTGTGGGAATGGACCAAATTCAGCTTTACCGTTTACGCATTTGAACTCCTTAAAAATCTGTGATAGCCAGACATGCAAATTCTGTCTAGAAGTAAAAATTGGTTAATGGTCACAGAAACCATGTTTTTCTCTTCCTTAGGGTTTTGAGGGAAATGGTTGGTCCCAGGGCACTGACTTAGCAGCCAGGAGGTGCATTCTAAGTATGAGCTAACCGTAATGTAGCTTGCTTCTTGCCTAAAGAGGAATACTATGTCATGTTTATGAGGAAAATGCTTACAGACAACTACCATGGAGCAGCTGATAATAACCTGCTATCCTGCAGGCTGTCTGCCAATGCAATTTCTGAGCAACTTTATCTTCCACATTTTTGGTTGATTTCTATTTACAAACACAATGTTAATATTAAATTACAAGGTAGTACATTTCTGTTAATCAGAACTGTGGTTTTCAACAGAGTGCGTCGGGAGATTTAATGATTAGAAACATCCAGCTGAAACATAGTGGAAAATATGTTTGTATGGTGAAGACAGAAGTGGATAGCGTAGCATCTGCAGCAGACCTTATCGTACGAGGTAAATTTCAGCTTCAGTTACCATGAATCATATTTTCTAACTTTTTTATACTGTAGATTACAGAAACAACTGATGCAGATTGCAAACCCAATTCATGAATTACTGAGGAATGACTGTGAATTATGTCATTCTGCCTTGCAGTTAGGGGGAATTGTAGCTCAGTTCTTAATTGGAAGCCTAATTTTTCCCAGAGAAACTAAGAGCTGGAGGATATAATTTTGACTACACATCTCTTCTCACTGACAGTCCTGCAGATCACTGACAGGAGGGAACTCTGTACTGGCAGCTGTGAGCAAGCTGTGAGTTGCTGCTTCTGCAGACTGAACCATTGGGGTTGGTGACTCCTGAATCCTGCCCAGAATTGGGCAACTGCTGCCACAGCCTTGGAGAGGCTTTGTCCTAGGGACCCACTGTAGATTAAAGCTTATAATGCAGGCTTATTCCTTGTCATTCAGAGCTGGAATGCTTACAGTTAAGCCAGAACTGTAGATTTCTTTGCTGATGATACAGCTGCCTTGCAAGAGAAAAGCTTTGGTCTTTGAAAAAGGACATTATATGATTCACACTTATTCAGTGTATTTTAAAATATGCCAGATATTTTTAATTGCTGATGTGCTGTTAGTTGTTTCGGTCTTTGCTGGAGACATTTTTGCCAGGATGCCCAGAAGTGGCATTTTCCAGAAGGCAACAGAAAGCTTACCTGACAGAATTGCTGCTCAGGGTGCTGATCAGATGTTGTGCTGAAAAATTACTCCAGTACATTGTACAGTAAAGCAGTTGTAGATAACAAATTGGCAGACTGCAGAGATGTATTAGTAGATTAAAGGGAACATAGAGGGATCATGCTGAACAAAGGTTCTTGTGAAAAACAAAACTCTGCTGCCTGTGCTGCAGTTCAGAGTATTTCAGAATTAGATTATCAGAGTTAAGTTTAGTGAATGTAAAACAATAATTACAAGTGTTCTTATTCCAAGCTGAATTGTTTTCTTCCTCCCACGGCGCTGATAAAATGGCAATCCATACTGCTCTGTTAGTGATTTCCAGGGTACTGGCTTTACAAAAGACCATGTGTTTTCAATCTGATTTTAGGCTTACCTGGGCCCCCTGAACATGTGAAAGTGGATGAAATAACTGATACCACAGCTCAGATCTCCTGGCAAGAAGGCACAGATAATCACAGCCCAGTAACCACTTACACCATACAAGCAAGGACGCCCTTTTCAGTTGGCTGGCAGCGAGTTACAACAGGTAAAACACAATCCTTGTCACGGGCTCTGTTGCAATGTTTTAGACCAAGGACACTATATGCTTAGTTTCCTTTTTCTTCTTTCTTTTTGTTTTTAATAGTTCCAGATGTGATCGATGGGAAAACATTCACAACCACAGTAGTGGATTTAAACCCTTGGGTTGAATATGAATTTCGTGTAGTTGCCAGTAACAAAATAGGAGGTGGAGAACCTAGTTTACCCTCAGAAAAAGTAAGAACTGAAGAGGCAGGTTAGTGGGTTCTTTTATTTGTTTTTAATTCAAGAATCTTGAATATTAACAAAATAAAGCATTCATATCCTTGGCTCTTTGCAAACAAGCTTGGAAATGACATTGAATATAAAAGCCTGTAACTAGTTTGTTCATGATTTTTCCATTTAGCTGTGGGACAGTTTGTGTTGCATTACTGAACATCACAGAAGCATAACATCTAAATACATTTAAACTGTATTTAGTATGCCAAAGCCTGTCAGTTCAGGCAGAGCTGCAGAGTCTGAGGGTATAGATTGAAAGAGGTTAATTTTGATAGTTTTTTTCATTCCTAGTGTTTGATCATTGTACACCTTCCCTGTGATAAGCAGGTGGCTCAGAAGAACTGATCAATTAAAACCCCAGGAGTTTACTTGGAATAAGGCCATTGCCCAATACCTCTGCATAAGTTAAATCTATTACAAAAAAATGAAGCAGGCCTGCAGTTTCTAGAAGTTCATAAGCATTAGTGAATAGTCTGTGAGCTAGTAAGGTTAAGTGCTCAGTAAAGCACTAGCCTGCCTGGTGGCAGAGAGCAGCAAGGACAGGGCTGGGATGTTCAAGGACTGCCCACCCTGCCTACATTTGCAGAAGCAATACTAGTACCACCAAGTTAACATTATATGATATCATGTCATGCCTTGTACCTACACGGTGTAGACAGCTGTATGTTTCCTTTTCACAGTTCCTGAAATTCCCCCCTCGGAAGTCAGTGGGGGAGGAGGCAGCAGGTCTGAACTGGTCATAACATGGGATGTAAGTTAAGTTTTCTGGCAAACAAGTTCCTTCAGAGAATAGTTGTTTTCATTTGAACTCTGAAACAATTAATTTCCCTGGCTCCAGCAGCTTCCCAGCTAGGATGTATATCTGCTCAGTAACATTCTGTACTGTGAGCTTATGTGCATTTGCCTTCCCTCTGTCATGTGCTAGGTGGCAATCAGTAGGGAATTCAGTTAGTTTGAGATTGTTTCTGTTCTCAAACAAATGTTAATGCTAAAAGGAGGCAGGAGGGTGGGAAGAAGAGAGGTATTGCTCGAAGGCTGAGCTAAAGGATTATGCTTTTGAGTGCAAATGTGCAGTTCTTGCTTTCCTGCCATTAACTCTGGATGTATGTTAGACAATACGGTCAGATAGTACTTTATATTATGTATCCTGTCTTAATGAGTTAAAAAAATGCTAAGCATTCTGTTACTAACATTGACTACCCTGTGTGGCTATCTATCTAGTCTTATCAGAAGAAATTATAAGCCACTATATAAAGGATTCTGTAAGAGTTGACTCAGTAATTATTCATTTTTTAAGAACTACGGATTGTGAAATTGAAAAAAAAACAAACAAACTGTAGTTACTGAAGGTGTCTTAAACCAGGCTGCTTAGTGGAAAACAAGGAATATACCCGAAAGTCATTCTGTTACTGAAATGCAAACCTTAAACTAGGTTCAAAGGAACACATTTTGCTCTATTGTTTTGGAGCTAATTTGCTGATGGGCAAGATCCCAAATGCAGTACCAGAATCTGATTACTGTCATGTATGTTTGTCTGTCAGTACTTTCTTTCTGCCAAACATGTTCAGTGCTGGATGTTGTATCACAAATTTAATGTTCTCTGCTGCTTTTCTCACAGCCTATCCCTGAAGAGTTACAAAATGGAGAAGGATTTGGCTATGTTGTTGCCTTCCGCCCCTTTGGCACCTCAACATGGATACAGACTGTGGTCACCTCTCCTGACACACCAAGATACGTCTTTAGGAATGAAAGCATCCTCCCCTTTTCACCATACGAAGTCAAAGTTGGTGTCTATAACAATAAAGGAGAAGGGCCATTTAGTTCAGTCACCACTGTTTTTTCAGCTGAAGAAGGTATGTGATTGAGTTATCACCAGATTGATTTATTTCCAGATATTTAATCTGAGATGTTTCATCAAGAGAATCCAGTAACAGTTAATAGAAATGAGATCAGTTTGAATACAGATATGTTATTTCCACAGTCACCAGTGCTGCTGATCACCTCTCATTTATTGATTTCTGAATACAGAGCCTAGCATAGCACCCTCCGGCGTATCTGCAACCAGTCTGTCATCCTCAGTCATTGAGGTTTCCTGGATGGCCATTCCTTGGAAGATGAGTAGTGGAAGGTTACTTGGCTATGAGGTAAGCTCATTTAAAACACACTCCCATTTCTAAAGGAGCAGGCTGCAGGACAGCAGCACAAATTTACAATAGATTAACAGGTATCATACTTCCTTACTGCTCCACCTACACCCAGAATGAAGACACTTTCTTCCAAGTATCTTTGAAACCAAAGAACACAGAATGAAATTGTTTTGCTTTCTGTGCGATAGCCATGAATCTGTCTAACAGTATTTTCAAACTGACATTCTTTCAGAATTACATTTTCTTTCAAAGAAGCTGTTTCGTCAGATACAGGTTTCTGTTTCAAAAGTTTTAACATGTTTACTTTTTAAGATAAAGTAATGGTTTTCCTCCTGTCACTGTTTAATTCAAGCAGTATCTAATACATCAGTTTCCTTTTTCCTACCACCACACTGAAAGAACAGCAAGTGTGAGAAGCAGATGGATAAGAATTTATTTTTTTACACACTAAGCATTTCTGAACTTTGAATGTATTTCTGCCTTTTTCAGCTGAGAAAAAAATGCACTTAAAGGAGTCAAATGCAGTGCTGTGGATGAATGATCCACTCGATGCAAGTTTTTACGTGGTTTTGGTTTATGTCTACTAGGTTAGGTACTGGAATAATGGTGAAACAGAAGAATCTTCAAACAGAGTAAAAGCTGCAGGGAATGAGACATCAGTAAGAATAACAGGTTTGAAGAGCAACTTAGCATACTACACAGCTGTCCGTGCTTACAACAGTGCTGGAGCAGGTCCCTTCAGTGCCACAGTAAATGCTACCACAAAAAAGACACGTAAGTATCTTGAATTTCAAGTGCAGAGAGACATACAGGTGTCTTAGCATTTGCTGGGAAACAAAAAATAATATGAATCACAATATGTGTAAGTGACCTAAATTTTCATACTGACAAGAGGAGGTAGTTACAAAATTGAATCAAGTGCAGGTCTTCTATTTTCTACCCTCTGTGACTTAAGCAGATTGAGTAAGTAAAACTCAACAGTGCCAGTTGAACTGGGAGCTGAAGTAAGATCCAGAATTTCTGCATTGACCCTTTATTGTTTTTGTAGTGACTAAAAGAATGTGAGAAGAAAAATTTACGTTATATAAAAGGAAAAAAAAAAACTTCCTGAATTTTTCACAGTTTTGTAAAATAATTGTAAGTTCTCTAGCACATGGCCTTTGAAATGCAGTCCCTCATGTCCATTGTTTCCCCTTAAAGAATCACAACTTTACTAGTAAGGAGAAATTCAGCTAAATAACAGATTGTCAAAGGCTACACTAATTTTTCTACAGATGGAAATATTTTCAGTGTGCTGTCATATTGTAATACAGCTCAGAATCAGGGTCATCAATCTTGAAGTATTTCTGTCAGGCTCACAAGAGCCTACAATTAAATCTGTCTGAAAGGTCAAATTTCTTGGAATAGTCATTAAAATCCTTCTACTAAAGTAGTTACATCCTCAGTATTATGAAATAAGCTACTTGATCAGATATTATTATATGCAAAACCAAGTATCATTCTGTCACAAAGGACTAAATGAACTCAGATTATATTATCTAGAGTTTTATATATATATATGTTTGTGTATAGATATATATATATACACATATCTAGGTATGTATAGATATCTAGATATCTATGTTTGTATCTATATAGATAAACTCGTATCTATATAGATAAATTCATATCTATATAGATATTTATATACCTATATATTTATATATAGATCTAGATCTGTATCTCTAGATATCTATATCTAGAGTTTATAAAGATATGCATATAAATATATATATCAACTCTAATGTAAATTAATCTGCTTAAATCTAGAGTTCATATAAACTCTATATATAATCTTTATATATATAAACTCTAGATGTATAATATAGATTTTATAAATTATAACATACATGTTTATATAAGATAACAAGTATTCTGTCACTAAGGATTATATGAACTCAGATTAATTTACATGATCTGGAGTTTATATATATATATATATATATATATTAAAAAAAACCTGAAATATATATCTGGATATCTCTAGATACCTATATAGATAGCTAGATACAAATACGTATATATAGAGATATATCTAGAAATATATAGAGAGTTTATATATGGATATAAAAACGTGTATCTAAACTTTAGGTAATGTAAGTTAATCTGAGTTAAATCTATATATATATATATATAGAGGGGCAGAGTTTTTATACATAGATATAAATATATATAGATAGATATCCATATCTATTTATGTATATAGATATAAAGATATCTCTATGTATCTAGATATCTGGGTATATCTAGAGTTCTTATATATATAAACCCTAGATAATATAAATTGATGTATCTATGTATATAGGTAGATATGGATATATAGATAGATATCCAGAGTTTGTATATATAGCTATAGATTTAAATATATATATCTCCAGATATATATAAACTCTAGATAATGTAAATTAATCTGAGTTTGTTTAGTCCTTAGAATGATACTTGTCATATAGGAACATATATGTAAGCTCTAAATATATATATAGAGAGAGAAAGGGTTTATATCTATATATAGAAACTCTCTCCCCTATATATATATATAAATTATAGATTTAACTCAGATTGACTTACATTATCTGAAGTTTAGATACACATTTTTATATCCATATATAAACTCTCTATATGTCTAGATATATCTATATATACATATTTTTATCTAAATATCTAAAGTTTATATATAAAAGAACTCTAGATATATCCAGGTAACTAGATGTATATAGAGATATCTTTATATCTATAGATCTCTATCTATTAATATCTAACATTAATTTACATTATCTATATAATAGAGTCTATGTATACAGATAGATATACAGCTAGATATCCAGAGTTTTATATATAGCTATAGATTTAAATATATATATATCTGTATATATAAACTCTAGATCATGTAAATTAATCTGATTTAAACCTAGAGTTTATATATAGGTATATAATCTCTAGATATATGCATTCTAGAGTTTATATATGATAACATATATGCTTATATAACATATATGGTTATATATGATAACAAGTAGCAGTCTGTCATTACAGACTAAACCAATTCAGATTAATTTACATTATTTAGAGTATAGATAGATATGTGTATATATATAAACTCTAGGTATAAATATGTAAACTCTAGATTTAACTCAGATTAACTTAACATTATCTAGAGTTTTTATATATATAAACACTACATACATCTAGATTTCTGTATCTATATAAACTAGATATATATAGACACATGTATATAAACTCTAGATAATGCAAGTTAATCTGAGTTAAATCTAGAGTTTATATATACGTGTGTATGTATATATATATATATACATATAAATTCTAGATAATATAAGTTGCTTTAGTCTTTAGTGACAGAATTATACCTGTTATCATTCTGTACAGACTACAGGCACTGAGTTACCATATTAATATTTTGGGGATTTGAAAGAATGACTCATTTCTTTTGAAATTCAGCTTTAATATCTCAGTGTGAAAACTATTCATAAACACTGTAATACTTAATGCTCAGGTGTGAAGTAAAAAACAACTTACTTACATTTACAAGAAGTGGCTATTAAATCCTATTTTGTATATACAACAGCTCAAATGCTGCAAGAAAGAAATACCTGTGAGTGGTCATTTGAATTTAGAATAATTCTTTTAAATCTCACTCTTAAAAGTTTTGGGTCTTATGAAATATAATCAGGTGGGTTTTGATCTGACTACTCAAGGAAAGAAGGCAGGGAACTATCTGGGGGAGAGTTGAAAGTAAGAGGGGAACGTGGGGGGGTGGGAAGAGAGAGGGAAAATTTAAAAAAAAAACATAAGAACATGCACAGGGTGTTTAAAAACAGTCAGTGTTAAATGCTTGAACCTTCAGCATCAAACTGTAGCACAGTCCACCTAAGCAGCAGTTGCCTCCACTAGGTGACAGCAACAGTAAATTGTTTTCCTTAATGCATTTAGAAAAGATTTTAATCATTGATTGTGTCACTGAAATGACCAGGTTTCTGGGAAACCAACTTGAGGCATCTTAAGAGGTTTGTATTAGCCAAGCTTTCAGGGAAGGCAAAGGTAACTTCAAGGTATTTTAAAGTGTACAGCCAAAGGCATAAAAATTACAGTCTCAGATAGATTGTTAATGAACAAAAAAACCCAAAGAGATGTACTTGGACAAAGCCTGCTATTGTGCAAACTGCAGATACAGAAATGGTACAAACCACATTTCAAAATCATGCCTCAAGTTAAAAGAACAAAAAAAAAATCTGTGAGATATTTTTTTACATTAGAGACATGTTGCAGTAAATCAGCACTGTGTAGAGTTGAATACTCACTAACACTACATTTGTCTAACAATTTATTGTGAAGTATTTGCTTATTCTTGGCAATATACTAAAGGTACAAATTGTCTTACTATCACTGAGTTTCGTTAGCGTTTGTTCTAATTGATCAGCCATGTCTTAAGACACATGCTTTTATCTGGCTGTATTTAATGAAGGATCATCAATAGATAATGTAACTTCAGAAATAACTTCTATGTGCCATTCTGGTTTTCTTTCCTTCTGTTTTTTTTTCAATGTAGTCTCTGAATCAGGGAGTTTACAAACAAAGGCTGCCTTTGAGTTGCTTTTGCATCTGACATGCAGTAACAGTCAATTACCTCAACTGTTGTTTGCTAATAAATCAGTGATACCAATTAAATTCAAGTCATGCTTTTATTATGTATTTATTTGAAGCACCCAGTCAACCACCAGGAAACGTAGTGTGGAATGTCACCGACTCCAGAGTAATCCTCAGCTGGGAAGAAGTAAGAGCTATGGAGAATGAGTCTGAAGTGATTGGGTATAAGGTAAGTGAAAACAGACCCAAAAACTATCTGAAAGCAATTCACAATTTGCTTGTTCTTGTCTCTTTTCAAGGCAGCAAGTTCAGTGCATGCACAATACCACATCTAAACCACTTCAGTAGTGTCTCCTTTTTATAGATTTTACATCCTGTTCTAACAATGTCTCACAAGCTGTGGCTCTTTTACCATTAGTGGTACACTAAATACCTTCTCCTTACACAAACAAAACTGGGAGCTGCAGGCATAGTTGCCAGCTCTTGAGATTCCACTTATCCAGATATATAACACTTGACTGTCACAACATATATAACAATACTTATCACATGTAACATGTATGTATCCAAGTGTATAGTATTTTGAAAGAAACCAAATAAATCCAAAATACAGGTGATGGGTATAATTCCTATTGCTGGCCAAGTATGTTTATTAGTACCACATTTAACAAACTGATATTCTAAACCTTTCTCTTACCTACTGTGGGACATTCTCATCATCTTGACACGTTGATCCACCTATTGTAGATCTGACTGTTGCACAAACATACAAGTAATTAAATGTCATATATAAGGGAATAGCAAGGATGTTCTTCAAGAGCTGCATACAGTTGGAGCCTACATGATATATTCCTGCATAAAAGAGTTATGTTTAAGATCTGAATACACAGTGTTCTGAGTAGTATGGTCAAGAATTACATGTTTACAGCTCAGATGAGCCATCTAGTTTCATAGATGGTAGCGGACCTGAAAAACACACCATAAAGAATCTCAAACTGCATACTCTGCCTCCCAAAACAATTTCAGGTTCCGTATGTGTAACAAACACTGCTAAAGTACACGAGGATAAGCAGAATTTTGATAAAGCTGGTTAATTTTACTGAATGTATTTACATAGTCCAGTTACATAGGACACAGAATGCAGGGAAGTTTCATGACAGAATAGTCATTAAGAAGTTGGGAAGAATCATCCAACACAGTCTGTAACACTGATTAGTCCCCTCCTTCCTAAACTACATATTGGTGATAATGACAGACTGCAAACAGTGGGATAATTTATACAACAATACATTAAGGTACTCAACAGAATATATTATTCGTTTGTAGTCAGTAGAATCAGAATCATAGAATAGTTTGGGTTTGAAGGGACCTTAAAGCTCATCCATTTCCAACTCCTCTGCTATAAGCAGGGACACCTTCCACTAGACCAGGTTGCTCTAAGCACCATCCAACCTGGGCTTTAACAGAGTCAGGGATAGGGCAGCCACTGCTTCTCTGGGCAACCTGTGCCAGTGATTCACCACCTGTTAATATTACATTATTTCATAATATCAATAATAATTATCATAACAAAACAAATTATATAAAATATGTAATGAAATAACATGTGTTGTCATTATACATTGTGTCATTTTTTTATTGAAGTTAGAATGAAAGCACTTGGTTGATGCTACTTTCTTTCTTTAAATGCAATTCTGCCCTAGTATATATGTTAACCAAAAATCAGATCTTTTCTCTCACCCAATCTTTTTAAAGACTGAAACCTTGTTTCTAAGAAACCAATATAAATTACACAGCAGGTTCTACTGGAAGATATGTCACACTACAGCTCTTTGCTTGTACTGCAGGTTCTGTACAGGACCCTCAGTCAGAGAAATATGAATGTGCTGAACACAGACAAGACAACAGCTGAACTTGTGCTCCAGTTTAATGAAGATTACATTATAGAAGTAAAAGCAACAACGGAGGGTGGAGATGGCACTAGCAGCGACCAGATCCTGATTCCCAGGCTAGCTAGTAGGTTAAAACTGAATCTCTGTTATTTTGTTGCTGCTTATATAGGCTCCCCAGCCAATGACAGAACCTTCTTTATACTGGCCATAGTACAGATGCATCTCTGCCTTAGCGTAGTGAATCATTACTAAATGTGCAGTTGACACTCAGCAGCTGTCACAGCTTGTCTTTGCAGGAATTCAGTACTTATTGGTGGGGAGAAAAAAGAATACTTGTATGTTGTATGGTAATAAGGTAATAAAATGAAAAGCAGTTAACATTTTTTTATGCACTTAGGCATCACAAACTTCCTTCTATTGAACTGGTAAATTATAATGTAAATTGGTATTAAAACATTAGATTTTTTTACCCTTATTTTTAGTATTACCTTGAAAGTAAGGCTCATTTGTACAGTTTCAGCGTTTTGCAAGGCATTGCCATAGTTCTACAATATTTACTGTAGTTTTGGTAAATCTATTCTAAATTTTCATTGCTTGTCAGAAATAAAAATATACAATAAAATTTTTGGTTAGTATCTAGAAAGAATACCAATTTGGCATAGACAAAACTCATGCTTTCATTTAACCCATACCTTTTTCCTTTGTCACAGGTATGGATGCAAGAGGTTCTGGTCCATCCATCTTGAGTATCTTCAGTGTATCCAGCTTCTTTTCAATGCTATTTTCCTTGACCCTTAATTCAGTCTTGTGATGATACATTTTCATTTGCTGGGGAAAAAAAAAGGAATTGGTTATTACAGAAAAGTGCTTTTTTAAAAAGACACCTGCAGTGTTTAATGCATGTTTTTCTTCTATCCTGATGTGTTTTTAAGTTCTTTGTATTTCACTGTAGGTTGAAGTAAAAATACCATGTAAAGTTTAGCAAATCCTTTAAAGAGGAATCTAAAATGCCTTAATACTTGAACCAAAGCAGTTTACATACTACATACTTCAGATACAATGTGAGGGAGAGCATTGGCACTGTGATCAGAGTTTCATGGGAGAGCTTAGCTCAATGAGAAACTCCATTTTTGCAGTGACAATGGTTTGGGTACGTTCTGCATTGTTAGGATAACATCATTTTACATACAAAAGATGAAATCAGAGACACAGCGCTTCAATCAGTAACAAACATGTCCACCAAGCAGCTGTTCTTAAGACAGTGTCATAATCCAGTAGATTTGGATCAGTTTTCCTACTGCCCATTCTATAAGTAATTCTAAATAATATAGCAAGAAATCAAAGCTGGAAGATAGAGAAAAATCACAGTATGGATGTTAGTTCTGCACTGTCCACGTTGGGATGTCTGAGAGGTAGGGCTTCCACTACTGCTCTTAAGAAATGATTTCACAGCTCTCTGCTTTATCACAGCATATATTTATGTACCTTTTCAAACACCTAACCTTCCTCTACATCAATAGATTTTGAAGTTAGTTACTTATATCCCCACCTTGTATTTCTTAACCAGGTTCTTTATTCATAACCAAATTCACCCAACTTCAGAATCATTTTTATTGCCCTTTTCTGAACTCCTGTCAGTCTGTTTCTCTAACAAAAGTGCCCAGTTGTGAGCATTACTAAAATGCAGATGCACCATGGCCTTACGAAAAGGAATTACTACCACCTCCCTACCTTGTCATGTGGTGCTTCCAAATATATGCAGCCCTGAATTATTTTGCTCTTTTGTCTATTGCACCACATTGTAAATGCATCCTTAATTCAGTGTCTCATTCATAACTCCTCTTCCTGATGTTTTTTAACTAATTCAGAATATTTCACCTGGTCTGGCACTCTGATGCACCCTATTAATGTCATAAGATTCTAGTAAGTTTGTGGCAATACTGTAGGTTATAATAAAAAGGACCCTCCAGGCTTGCTGTTATGGAGAAAGAATTGCTTTCTTTCATAGCAATACATTAATGATACATTAAACCTGGTCCATTTGACTTCCATAGTTGTGAATTTAGTCACATCAGCCTTTGAGACACCATTTTAGAGAGCTGCCTACATACATGGTAGAGCACAAGTGTTCATGTAACATAAAACCATATCCTTTTAAAGACTTATCTTTCTTTAAAGTCTCACAGTACTATTGCAACACACAGAACTATAAAGGGAGAGAACCAGGATTAATGAAATTACAGTAGCACTGTAGAAAAAAAATACCTTATATGCATTCAAATAACAAATTACCTTATTAGTATCATATCCAGATGGAAATACGTGCTAACTGTTGAAGTAAGCAAGATCTGTATATACTGTACATACATAGCTATAAACAGCTAGTTGCTTTTCAATGTGGCTAACCAGTGATGTTTTCAGACACTTGCAAATGGGGTGGGGGGGAGATGGAAAAACAGGTGTTACTAGTAAGTATATAGTTATGTTTCATGCAACAAAGGGTTACTCTTTCTATTCTTGTTTCACAAAATTCTAGTCCAAGTTCCTGTATTGCCATTTTCACGCAGTTTACATTGTATTAGTTAATTTCTAGTTATATATCTCCATGAGATATGTACCAAGACCTTGTTTCATATTGAAAAGTTTGAAATTTATCCTTAAACTTCCAGTTGTGTGTGTATCCTATGGTTATCTGTATGCATTTTTTCTATTACTCTAATAAAATATTTATTACATTGAGGGATACTCAAATATTTCAAAGTATTATTGCTTCTTTGGATTTTGTGTTTCCACACATGGGATTTACTGCATCTAAAAATGATACTTACAGCATCTTCATGATATTTCTGCTAACTGGTGCTTCTTGGCAGCATAGAATCTTCTGTTGTGGTAGTTTTGCTGCCAAGAGACTAAATTCCCAACCCATATACCCAGGCCTACCTGTACAGAAAGCAGGGCAGGAGGGAGAAGGAGACTAAGAATGTAAATACATCCCAGTCTTGTCCCAGAGGCAGGTACGCAGCAGAGACCAAAGGTTGTGGGTAAACTTCTAACGTTTTCCTCTGCCTGCAGGCTTGTGGCACTGGACAAAAAACCACTTCTTTCCCATCTATCCAATTAGGCTGTTTACAATGAAAACAAACATATGTAATTATATTGAAGAGCTAGTCCTTTATAATAATTTATTTAGTGTCTCACTCTCTAGTATTAAATTGTATGGCCTGTTTTCCCTTGCAAATTGCCTACTCCTTACATACTGCCCCAGACTTCCTAGCACTAAAACCTTCTCACTGGGAACACAGACAAATCTGAACTATATATTTCAAGCTTTTAGAGCATTGCTTCTACCCACCTAATAGGGAGCTGATCCAAATGCTGCAGTAAGGTTTGATAGCAATCTCAACATGTTTACAACTGTATATGCAAGACAAGTAATTTCTCGAGTAAAGAGGGTTTTACCTTTCAGATGGTTGGTGGTGGACACCAGCCTTGCTCTGTTTCCCCCAGTGTTCAGATTAGTCTTCCTTTAAGCTGATCTCTCTCAGTTCCTCACTTTATGTTAACTTGACTTACAGAATCAAGTCTGTTACTACCACAAATAAACATTGACCAAATTAAGTTGTCACTGGGAAAGGTCAGAGAAAAAGGTGAAGCGCTAGTAAAGGATGAGGGGAGAGGTTCCTGAGCATACCATGTGCAAGCTTTTCCAGAGCAGCTCCTGTAACTAACCAAGGTTTGCAACTCAGTCCTGGGGAGGAGAAAGAAAAAGAATCAACACTAATGAAAAATGTGAGTAACATCAATCACTTGTGTGACTGGAACTGCGGATGGTGGGAGGGTATTTCTGCCATTCTTCTTGTACTTGCACCAAAAATAGTCAACATTTTATCACTTACAATTGCTATTATGCGAAATCCAGTAAGAAAGAACAGTTGGACTGAGTCATAGTTTTTAGGGAAACAAACACTATTGTAAAATATGTTCTTTTCAATACCTAGAAGTGTAGCTGTATTCCTCCACGCTGGGCAGTAACACTGGAGGCTCCCAAAACACAAAGCCAGAAGCTGGGGGGAGTGGGACAGGCAAACCCCAGGACGGATGAGCCAAGCCTTTCTCTGGCTCCTATAGGGTGAGAGGTGGGTGCTGCACCCCCACAGCAGCATCACCACAGAGGCATCCACAGGATTTATCTGCAAACCAAGTGCAACACAATACTGGGCAACCCGCTGGGTGTTTTCTTGGACAATGACTCAAACTGTCCTTGTGGAAAGGAGAAAAGATACAGGAGTCCTGCCACCAGCTGGATACACACTCCAAAGGAAAAGGAATTGAAACAGCTTAAAAAAATATCTGTGTTTGTAACTGTGTGTGCCTCCTCTGGAAGCCAGAATGGCTTTCGTGGGAAGCCAGTACCAGAGGTGATAGGTGTGCTGTGCTTTAGGATTGGGAGGTCTGGAGGGCAAGGGCTGTTTGTGAGGTTATTTTAAGTTCAAAATTTCTCACCCTACACCCCTATTCTCCCAAGATTTGCTTTCTAAAGGGTTTATTGTGCTTAAAATGTGATTTTTTTCCATTCTTACCTGACAACTGTTCATAAGAGGGCTCTCAATGACACCTCCTTGTGCTTCCAAAGTCTGACTTTCTCAGAGGTAGCTGTTACAAGAATTAAAACACCCACACTTTTTATTTGGACAGTTTACTCTGTCAGATGTGTTGTGAACACACAGGATCCTCTATGAATACAAAATGAGTTAAAAACTAATATCACTTTAGCCCTAAGAAATATTGGAGATCTACATTTTCTACTTAATCTGCCTTCCACTGGTGGAATGCAGACATGGGCAGTGCCTGTCAGGTTATATATGTTATGAGGGAGTACATTAATCTGACAGCTTTCTGTCTGCAATAAGTAACAATGGAACATTGTGAAAATAAAATGAGTTTGTAAACAGGCACTTACTCTTTTAGGAAAAACAACCTCCTCGATTGTTTTATGCTAATGCTCTGAACTCCTGAAAAGCAATAAAGAAGGATATGTTTAGCAGAGATATAACTGAATGTGTGTTAATTCTGTCTTATCAAGCCTGCTTTATAAGAAGAGGCACTGTTTTCAATCTGATGCATACATATGCAAGCTGCAACATGATGGGAGTGAGAAAGTACACCACTTCAGTGTATCTCTAGACAGCAGTCTTACCCTCTCAGAGAAGAGCTTTTCTGCAAAGACTTCTCCGAGTTCATAGCTGCCTCCCTGGTGTGCATACAGCCTGGGTCTCACCAGGAAGCAAGATGTGAATCCTATAGAAAGGGATAGATATTTATCTTTTTCCAAATTTAACAGCTATTTCAACTACCTCAGCAAGCAGAGCCTGCCTGCACCCTGTGCATGTAGTTGTTTCTCAGAGGTGCTAGTAATGTCTCACCTTTGGCTTGGAAGTGTTTCCCAAGGTCAGCTAAGGATGTGGACACTTTGATAGTGCCAGTGGGACTGGTCACTGCTGCACCAGCTGGCTGCAGGATGAAGAGCTGCAGCCAACACTTCCTTGGTGGCATCCTCTCCTTCATTTCTCCCACACAGCAGCTGCCTTGCCTCTACTGCTCACTTCTGACACTCACAGTGGGTCTGACCAGCAGGTAGCATCTCATCTTTCCAAGAGGAATACATGTATCTCTAGGAGATAGCCTCAGAGTAGATGTGTCTGTCTGGGCATACACCTGCCACAAAAACAGACTGGCAGTAAAAAATAGCCCCCAGCCTGTCACCAATTCTGAGTCTATTTTCATATTTTCCTCTTGCTGACAGTGGTTGTGTTTTGCCAGACCACTGACTCTGTCCTGCCTCTTGTTAGGTGCATCAAAAAGCTCCCCTCCTCAAGAATTTGGCATTTTGATAGACAGACATTCACCTTTCCTTACATAGGTCCTCTACAACAGCTTTAACTGCCACATTGCAGTGTCTGCAGCAGTACTTGCTGTAATACACACCACACTTTTCATTTGCTTTGGTTTTGAACACTCTTTGGTTTGAGACTTTTCAGCTTGTGAATGAATTTTCATATTAGAATTTCCCAAGACCTCATATGCATTTTTCTTTTGTCTTTTCCCCATCTTTAGGGGTCAATAAAATTCGATAAACTCATTTGGTATTAAATTTCTTTTTCTGAACTGCTCACTGATATTCTTGAGATCAGGAACTATCTTTGAAAGTTTCTTAATGCACAAATACATGAGACATGCCAGTAGCCCTATGTAATGTTACTAAGACGCTTTCTTCCCAATATATCTAAGATTATTTTCTTACCTTTCAAAAGCATAATAAGTCCTGTGAGACCCGGGCCATGCTGTTCGCTGTGCTCTTCATTCCATCTTGGCGATTCATTCCCCTTGGGTTGGAGAACATCAAGGCATCAGCAAATGCTGAAAAAGGAAGAACCAAAAGCATCCCATTAGGCACCAACGGAAAGGGTGTAACTTCAAGATGTTCATTAAATCAGCTCATGTAATTTAAACTCAAAGCATCTCCTAGGGCAGGGAGACATCTCAGAACCATCCATCAGGAAAGAGCAACTGAGACATTCCAGCTCCTGGCTGCCAACTTAGCTTCCAGCCTCCCAAATCCCATTCCCCTCAGAATTCAGAATGACCCAGCTGCAAGTGGAGAAGCAACACTGAATTGCTTCCCCTGCTCCATTACCAGCTGAGGGTGCAGGATGAGAATCCTCCAGCTGCACACAGGGAGGGTTCACATGCCCTTGGTCAGAGGTGGGACTGAAAACCAGCTACCAAACCATCTGGCCATTAGTGAAAATTCAAACATAAAAACACTGCCTTTTGAATGAAAGCAACTGGCAGCTGTGCTCCAGAGTGACTACATGCAGCATCCTTCTGCCTGGAGGGGCCTTAGACACAGAGTTATAGTACATCAGGGCACTTCGGAGCACACGTAGAGACCTGTTTGTAGGCACTCTGAACTCACTGCTCTGCAGCCCAAAATAGATTGATTTCTTTTGTCACCTCAGGGAAGGTACTGTGAGTGCTCCTGAGATTTGAGCATATAAATACATGACCCATGCCCATTAATTTAGAAGGAATATTGACAGGAAGGAAAGGTGTTCATTTGGATTAGTCTCCCAGGGGATTTTGTTTTTACGGGATCTTTCAGTTTTATGCTGGAACACAAGCAATAACCTGTTCCATCAGCTAAAGACATGAAAGGAAACAAGTCAGAGAAAATAAGGGAAAGCCCTCTCTTTCATTCCCTCTATGATACAAATAATAAATCACTTTTCCCAACTGAAGACCTGTAAAAGGAGTTTATCAAAAGGGACATGCGTTTAACAAGAGTTGCTCTCATTAGCAATCCAAGGAGGGTCATGGTTAAAGCAGGAAAATAATTTAATTGTAATCACAATTCCTAACATTGCCACCGAACTGAGGCAGTTACAGTTACACTTGTCACAACACTAATTATCTGTTTGAACAGCAGAGCTCTCAGCTGATTGACTGAGCTGTTCTGCAGTGAGAACAGATCATTTCATCAGCTGCATCTGACTGTCATTACTTTTTGGATGTAGGATGTGAATTGACTATAACAGAAAATATGGCTTTGGTACCTTTACAGCAGCTTCAGACGAGACAGAGGGGAACTCTTCTGCTGCAGCCAAAAGCTTCTGCTCATGTACTGGAAAACAGTGTCTCGGGGTTCTGTGTTGCCTTGGAAACATGAAAAATAAAGCACTATTAATTACCTATTTTCAAGCAACCAGAGTATCCAGTGCTGAGGGCCTGATCCAAGGCTAATGAAACTCCTACCCCAGTTTCAGCAAGCTTTGATCGATCAGTCCTTCAAAACAAAAGGAGGACCAAGGCAGAACTTCTGCTGCATAGTTCTTTCTGCCCAAAATACTGCCAAATAACAAAGTCCCTACTATTATATCTTCTGTATACTCATGTTTACTGTTATTTAAATATTTTTAACTACAAACTGCTTGCTTCTTTTCCTCCCATCTCTACAGTGAAGACTAGAATCAACCACTTCCTGAGGGAGTTTGAAGTTATCCTAAAATTTTCTTTTGGAAAGACTGTTCACTCCCTGCCAGCAGAGCCCCAAGCCATCAGCTAAAACTCCAGCCACAAAGGTAAGGAAAGATAAAAGTAATTCCAGTAAAATCTTCTTGATTTTTACCAGGAATCCTTCTCAGTTATGAATTATGCAAAGTGTCCCTTCTCTTTCATTTCCAGTGAATACTAATCTTTGTCTACCAACCCAAGCATTAGAGTATTCTAATTTAATTCTAATAGAGTAATTCTAATTGGAGAACCCAATTTTAGAGTATTCTCCACTCATTCACATTCACAAGGTTGACCATCTTTGCTAAAGTACTTTGATTATCTGCTTTCAGATTTGGGCCGGGTTTAATGCAGCAGTACTTGACACCACTACATGTATTTCATCAAATAGATGCTGAAATGGGCTGAAATCCCATTCAAAGATGGGCACCCACATGGAGAAACAGCAGAGCCAGAGGCTCCACTATTTGCAGCTGGGTGGAATGGCTGCATATGCAATGGGCAGAGACGGAGCCTGCAGCACAGCCTGGGAAAGAGCAAGCATGTGGGACCCTGCAACATTGCTGACTGATCCTTTGAGGTCTAGCAGGTGGGCACAGTAAAGCCACATCAGCACACAGCTCCCTGCTGCTGTGTGATGGGCCCATTCATCCACACCAACCCCTCCTTGTCTCCACAGGCATGGCCTAGCTGCAGCCTCACCTTCACATCAGCTGGCACTAAAAAGAAACCCAAAGATGACTTCACCTCTTAACCCCAGGCATCTGACTCATCTAATTCCAGCCATACCTACTGCTTTTCCATCATGTATACATGCTCTCATAGAACCACAGAATCATTAAAGTTAGAAAAGACCTTTCAGATTAGTGAGTCTATCTGTCAACCTAAAGTTTTCCACCACTAAAGCACTGTCACATCCACTGCCAAACCATGTCCCTATAAGGTACTGTGCCCCACGAGCATTGGCATTTAGATATATATGAAGTGGGAGCCCAGTTTCAGTGCCTGTAGGCAAAATGTGCCAGCAGCATTTCAAACTGCTTCCTCCACTTTGGAGCTTAATGAGCAAAACACATTGGAGGCTGTGACTTCTCCCAAGTCTCTTGCAGCTTCTTCCCCTCCTGAGCTGCTTCACTGCATGCTTCTGAAGAAGCATAATTAACATTTTAAGCAAAGTTATCCACCAGAAACACCCACTTGTTGAGAAATCATCTACAACCAGGCTCAGACTGTCCCTTTCCTCTGCTGACACTGTTCAACAGCTACAGCTGAAAGGGATCGTATGGGACACTGGTGATGGGCCCACAGGTCAGTGTGTGTTTGTGTGCTGGGGAAAGCTGCAGATCCAGCCCTGCAGACATCCCACATCTGGCCATACCCTGTCCCTCCACCACAGCCCAGGGGACAGAATCTGGAGATCCTGCCCACAGCACAGGGATGGGGCACAGCCATGTCCCAGGCTGCTGGAAAAGCACTGCTTTCATCATTTATCACTATGCAAATGTGGAAAATGCTATTTTTACATTTGGCCGCAGCTATTTTAAGCAAAAAACTGCTTATAAAGTCTCCACAAGACGTTTTCCTTTAGTTAGCCATCCATTTCTAAATGGGCTATATTGGTAATTCCGAGTTTTCTCTCTCCAATTTCCTCAAGAATACTGCCACCGGCAATCTCCATAAATCTCTTTTGACTTTTTCTTAAGGTTAAAATGACTGCAAGAAAGCTGGATCAAAGGAAAAGAAATATTTCATTCTAGAAGCACAGAAATATTTACATAACACAAGATAAGTTAGAACTCCTCATTTCTACCACACAGGCATGCTTGTAAAAAGCATATAAAAATAGAGCATTTTTAGTGCAGTTGGGGAAGGGAGGAAAAGATGTATGTTATAGCTCATTTAAGAGAAGAGAGACAAGGCTAGCAATTAGCATAGTTTGTAATGCATCTCACTGAAAAGACAGAGTTTTCAGGGTTTCCTGCCTGAAGGAGAAGAATCTCTTGGAGCCATTTTGATGCTCAAGAGGAAAAGAGAATATAAAGCATCTCACTGCAGGATGGGGCTGACACATTCTCCAAGCAGCAAACCAAGGGCCACAAGGAGCCTGGCTAAATAAGCCAAAGGTTCAAATATCAAATGATAAAGCTAACTATCAACTGGGAAATGACTGCCAGAAACAATTGTATTCGAGCAGGCAGCCCTTAGAAAGCAAGACAAGAGCTCCATTTCAACATCCTCTTCTGAGCTGCTCTCTGAGCTCCACAGCTGTGGCCACAAATTTTGGCAGCAGTCTACTAATAGAACTGATGAGAGAGAACACAAATTGACTTAAGGTTAGTCATTGCAGAGCATTCATAAAAATGAGATGAGAGACCTTTTTTTATAACATATTTCTCAAGAACTGGCCTCTTTTTGGCCAGCTCTAGTAAATTCAGAATACTGGGAAGTTAAATACACTTATCAATATTTATTCTAATGAGTTCATCATCTCACTGATGCACAAGAACCAAACCCATCAACGTTTCAATATCAAACACCCACTTTTGCCTGCCTCCTGCCCTCAGAGGAGCAGAGTTATCTGTTCTGCTGTTAATTAGCTATCCTCCAGGAAGAAATGAGAAAGGCCATGGTTTAAATTGGACCCATCTGGTAAAGACTTTCCTGAAAAGATGAGACTTACATCATGTTTTGGAGCTTTCACAGGCAGAGGTTTCCCAGCAGAGGCCATCTGTCCCTGATAACTGCTGCCAGTCCTCAGGATTATCAATTAGTCTGTAATGATTGCTTATGAGAAAAAAAGTGGCAGGAGGGTCAGGAGGCTGACCCCTGAATAGGAACATCATAGGGGAGTCTAATAAAACCTAAGGTACTGAGACAAGGAGCAGTTCATCACTTCCCAGCATCTCCTTTTCCTTCAGGGAAATAGCAGGACACTTGCTCTTCCCTGAGTTCAAGAACTGAGATGCTGCTGCTTGTGGCTGCTTTCCTCCTTAATTGGAGTATGTGCTAAGAAGTGTGCAATAGGTTCAGGTCCCTCCCCTGTCCAAGAGGTTTTCACCCAATATCTCAGCCTCATGGATGAGAACCCTCCCTTACACCTAACCCGAACTCCCAGCTGCACATCTGGGATAAAAGCCCAGCTTTTAGAGATAAAGGTACCATGAGTTCTAGACCTAGATAATATGCTAACTGGGCTCTGTTACATACAGCCCATAGCATGGTCACAGCCACAGCTTCAAGACTAAATTGCCACAAACTGCACTTCCCAAATTGCAGAGGAGTCTCAGACCACAGCCAGGCTTGGATCTGTTTTTAACCCCTATTCTATGTAATTTCAATTCATTTCCAGCATGCAGTGTGCTCTATTCTCTGTTCACAGCACAACTGAAATGCAGTTGAACAAGTCCTGCCATTACTAAAGCTGCTTCTGTCTCACTGCTCTTATCGAGGCAGCACAGGGCTGGGACCAGCTTGTAAGGGGAGAAATTGCTTACATAATTTACGATGTCTCTTGTTGCCAAAATAACCAGACAAGCTTAACAAATATAAGTAGACACAGTGAGGAACAATACACTTAAAATGTTGAATTATATGGTAGTGGCATAGAATGGGAAATACTCAAAACCAGAAGAGAATAAAAATGTAAGGGATTAGAGAAGTGTCAAACATTGGCTGTATTTCACAGATCAATAGTGCATCACACATCACTTTAATGACAGAAGATGATGATGTCGAGGTGGCTCAGGGAAGACATCTGAAGTGCCAAATAGGCATTACATCAGCAAGCACACTCCACTGGTGGTGTGCCACACCTGGAACCTCTAGGGAAAGGACCTGCCTGACAGCTGTTGTGTATGGGCTTCACCAGGACTTTGCATTAGCAATAAGAAAACAAAGTGTTGGACATCTATTTCTCTCTGTGTGCAGAACACTTAAGTTATGTGAGCACCATAACTTACATGCAGAGTAGAAAAGTGAAATGTTGGAACTAGGTGATCTTACGGTCCTCTCCAACTCTAATTATTCTATGATTCTATGCATCAAAGGTCACTAGAGCATCACTAGTCACAGCAGGAAAATCTTCCTCTGCACACCTATGGCAGGACAGGAGTTCTGGCTCCTGGCTTCAAGATCTACTCTCTTAAATAGAGGAGGACAAATAAATAAAGTACAGACTCAGAAAACTGAGGGAGCAGGGGGGTGTTTTCTAAACACCAGCAGCAGAGAAGATGCTGACTGCCAGGCTGCTGATGGACACCACACATTTTAGAAATTACATTCTAAGTTGTAGGGATGGGGGGTTTACCACATCATTTGGATTTCTGTGGGAAACTTTTCCTCAGAGAGCCTCTTTTCACAGAAACAGCAGGGCATGGAGCTGTAACAGCGTGAAATGAGAGATCCTGAAAAGCAGTGCCATTCCACAGGAAGCCCTGCATTTGCATGTTAAGCTACATCTATTCCCTGAATGCTCAGACACATGAAAGCAAACCCAGATTTTAGTTAGCATCAGATCTTTCAGCCTCGGCCTGAATTTAAAGGTCATGCATGTTTAGAGCTTTTTCTGCATTTAGCTGGAGCAACATTACACAGCTCTCCATAGGAAGAGCAGGGAGGGAAGCGCCGGTTTAGCCATGCCGGATGTCAGGGTCACAATCCTGTCTGTAGCCAACAGTGTCTGACATCAGCCCCATTCCCAGTGACGATAGCCCTGATACTGGGATGTTGTATGAGAGACATTTTTCCGATACCAGTGACCTTAACAAGACCTTTTTAGCACTTGTCAGGGCTATGACAGCTAAACCTTTTTAGGCATGTAAATGCAGTGTGAGCGGAAAGCAACTGCATGAAACCCCATGTCCTTTTCACTACACACAGCCCTGATGGCAGTTCAAGACATTTAAACTCGATTTTAACCTTTTTCATCTTCAGAAATTAAATTTATTTTTTACTAGGCTGTAGGTTTCCTACCTGATGTGGCAATTCTGCTCCTCAGCTTTGTGCCATGTGGCTGGAGGGGAAAGCAGGGCTAACACCTACCATCTTCCTCCCACCACCATAAGCAGTACCACCTCACCAGGGCATGGATGCTCAGCTGAGCTCCTTGCTCCTCCTCATCCTCCCATCATGCGCTAACACAGTTGAATATTGCAAGGTTGTCATCAACACCGCCCATCTCCCCAGTACAGTTTCTGCCCTTCCCTTCAGCATTCAGGAACAGGTGAAATAGGCCATAAAGACTAAAATTATGACCCTTGTCATCATCTTCCAAATGAGAAGCACTGATATAGTCACATATCTGAATATTCAGGAAGGGGGAAGACATACATACTGGATTTACTGATACAAAAATTGACCTCAGCTACTGAATTCCTGGTGCTGATAAAGATTGCAAAAAAACTGTATGTATGCAGAATGGATAATAGGTTAGGGTTTGCTTTTGCCTGCTGACAAATAAAGGGCTTGATTAATTGTTGGTTTGTTTCAGTTTGTGATTAGATTGATATGGTTTATGCCTAAGTATACTGATCATATAGATGAGCAATTAAATAGCACTAGAAGCTAAGATCTCTGTATTCACCAGAAATGCACCAAGGAGCCAATAGGGAAGGACCCATGGAGAGACTGATTTAACCCCTGAAAGAAGCAGATAACCTCCAGAGGGTTGTTCTAGACTACCATTTATCTCACACACACTGGTCTCATCTCCTCTGGAGATGGAGCACAACTTCTGAAGCCACAAGGTAGGGAGGTGGGGACCATTCGTCTCACACAGTCACATAAGTGACACACAGCCCCGAGACCTGTGCCAAACCCCCCCAAGGCTTCCCAACGCAACTTCATGTAGAAGGACTTAGACCTGTTTCAATATGCCTTGCTTCCCTTCCTACATCTTCCTTTTATGGTACTGAGAGATAATTTCTCACCTAATTGGTTGAAAGCACCTAACCTCAGAAGAATATAGCTGTAAAGATGAGCATGCATTACTCAGAAATCCTCAATGTACTTGTTCAGCGCTTCACTGAAGGGTGAGTTCAGAGAGTTGCTGACAGCAGCTACTCTCAGGGGTACCACCAGTGTTAAAGAGGGGCAGTGGTAGGTACAGCTGGAGTCAGCAAACAAGGAGGCTTGCTTAGCAAGGCGGAACACCCCCCTGGGGCTTTGGAACACTCAGTTGCTGGCCCTCCAGTTCCTTTGCATGAATGCATTTACACTTTGCTCTGGTGCCTCCACAAGCACTGACAGTGCTGAAGTACCTGCTATGCTGAGACCACTACTTACCCTAATGACGCACATGACAAAACTGCTTGGGGTTTTCAGGGGTTTATAGTTGTTTGCTGTATCTAGGCACGTCCCTTGTCTTACACTTGGAGTATGCTTTCTGCTACTTTCTGCCTGCAAACCTCCTAGCCAAAGGCATCTTCTTCCATTACTGCAGTCCCTGGAGCATCTGTTCACGATAATGTTAGACTCTGTGAGGTCTTGGTGGTTTGCTCTGTCTTGAGAGATTTTCCTTTTCACCCTCTTCCTTCAACAAATCCACACGTGGTCAATTATGCTGGCTTATGGCATCTGATGCTACTTTGTACCCTTTGCATTCACCTCTTACCTCATCTGGTCCTTGGGTATGTTATAAACCTGTTACCATTTCTGGGACTCAAATCATACCAGTGCATGCCACTGAACTTCCCCAGCACTCTTTTCCTTTTCAACTATATTCTCTTTGTTCATGTTGCATTGTTACCCCAAGCTTCACTGATACACTTAGGGTACAAAGCAGAAGTTACACAGCACAGCAGCATCCCCGTAAGGCAAAACTGATCTTATGTACAGGATGGAAACATTTGTAGCTCACAACAGCCACCTGAAATAGGGTTATATAAAATTGCAGATAGTACCAAAAAAAAACAAAATAGAGAAGGAATTCTGACAGACCTATGAAATAGAAATATTGCCTATTAATTTTAAATACATTACCCTATAAGAAATGTGGTCATTCTGCATTTAAACGTGTAACTATCTCAGGATTTAGTGCATCTCCTACAATTTTTCATGGTCAAGACAAAAAATAAAAATTAAACAGCTCTGAATCAGAGTTGATCACCTTCAGCATGCTCATCTGGGGTCTGCTCAGGCCCTCGGCACAAACAGCTCCATACCTTTCAACATGTGAACAGCGCGGTCAGGGAAGATTGCCTTTGGGAAGAGTTGAGAGAAAAGAAGCTGAATCACTGCAGAGACTCAGCAGTGTCTGGGGAATACTGAGGAGTCACTGCCTAAGGCAGCCTGTAAGGTGGGCAACACAAGCAGGTACAAAGGCTGCAAAGTATGTAGCCAATGTTTGCACCTTCACATAAAATATAAGTGAATTTTTTACAACTTATGGTCAGCTTCGATGCAGCCTAAGCGAGAAGGCATGGAGTAAAGAAACCTGCTGTCTGCTGGATATATAATTTGGGGCAAGTCCTCTTCTCCTTCATGTTTCCCAGCAAATATTACCCTGTTTTACCCCCATGGACTACTGCAAAGTGGATCATAGTATATTTAATAGCAATCTGCAGATTCAACTTTACTGTTAATTGCTTTCCATGTAGTCTCACATGAGTGGCATGCAATTCTGAATGATCCCTTGCATTCACAAAGAAGCAGGAAAGTCATCAGTGGGTCTACACAAACAGGAATGTATCAATTTATCAATTTCAACAGAACTATGCTAATTAATTAAAATAGAATTTTTTTTAGAAGCAGAAGTGCTCCTGGTTTACAAGAGGATGAGAGAGAACTGACAAAAATGTTTAATTCAGATTTTCACTATGGAAAACCTGCAATTAAGTTCCTGCCCCACATCTCTTATTTTTCATTAAAAAAAAACCACAGAAAAGTCTGATTTATCATTCTGCAGGGGTAACAGGCACTGCCACCAAACCATTTTCCCCCTCAGTCTGGTATTCTTTTTGCTGCCTGTGTTGTTGCTTTACCCCTGGTGATCCGGTCCCAATGGAACAAACATGCTTCTATCTATTGGTAGAGCAATACCAGATATTGCTAAGTACTGCAGTAGCACTGAATGCTGGATAACCAGCAAACCAAACTTCACTAGGAGTCATTAATCTGTTACAGAAGCTTTAAAAAATAAATATAATCACAAACCAAAACAGTGCTTTTACACATTAGCCTGAGACCACCAAAATATCTGCACATCCTTGGTTTTCTATGGCAATTTTTATATCATCAGTTTAAAACATCATTTATCATTTGAAATAAAGCCACCAAAATTTAATAGCCTTTAACAAAGGCTCGGCCTTAGGTTGAAACCAGCTGCATATACGTTGTCCTGCTGTTTGAAAGGCAGGGATCATCTAAATCTCAGCCAATATGCTCCAGCCTAAACAAATAAAGATGTTCCATGTAAACATTTCCTGATTTTCTATCCTTAGATTCTTATGAACAAGGTATTGATAATATTTTAGTTCCTTTAGTGCAAGTTCAAATCCCACAAATGAAGCCTTTGCCTGTCACAGAAGCATGGGAACTGCTTTTCTAATTGGTATGTTTTATTATTCTCATTATAGACTATTAGGCTGAGGGTCTCCATTTATAATTCATGTTTATAATTCAATTATTTACATAATGGGCAAAAATGTAAAAGCAAATAGGGTATAGAGTAGAAATATTTGTGGTTTCTTATTACAGTAAAAGAAGACTAGTTCAAAGCATAGCTTTCAAAATGAAGGCCAATATTATTTCTAGATGCACAGCTTTTAACAGTCTTTGAAAAGACACACTCAAAACTAATGATAAGCAAATGCTGGAGATACAATACATAACTTCTTGAACTAATATACATGCAAGACCACAGTTCAAATTGGAACTCTTGCCTTGAAACCATGCTGCCTTTGTCAAGTCCCAGAGAAGTTAGAAAACATATCTTGACTCTTTTCTCTATACCTGCAATGGGCAACAGAAAGCCCAGACCATGAAGTGACCTTCCATGTTATCTTTTTCTCAAAACATATGTAAAGCTCTCCCCTAGAGAGGCTGTATGACAATTTGGAAGGACCCAGCTCCTTTCTTCCCGTGCCTGTGCAGACTGGATATCTGCACAAGAGAGATACCAAAGTATCACTAAACTAAGACATTCCCTTTTACATCTCAGAAACGAGGGCTGATATGTACTGTGCTTCATATTTTGGTCTTAACTCTGTCTTCTCATCATGCATGCACTGCTAAATGGAGTAACGCATGGGGCTGAAAATTACCAAGCAGGTGTTTAAAAGACATCCGTAAGCAGTTTTGCTATAGTCTAATTAGTGTTCTAATACATATTACAGTGCAGAGTCATCATTATTTCCTCTTCATTAGCTGCTGATATACAATGCATCTTTGAAAAAAGTCTAACCCATTTTCTTTTTTTATATAAAAAAGGAAGCTTATTTCTCCCATTAACATAACAAAGACAATAGGAATATGATTAATGCATCCAATCTAAACTATGTGCATTAAACATTAAAAACCAATGCACCATCTCAGCCTAATGTGCTTCTGCAAATTATAAAATACACTTGTCAATATTAATGCTTGCACCAAATGAGATGTTGTTTAGAAAGAAAACAACAGAAAATATAAACCTTGTCTTCTAGCTATCTTTTTGTAACTGCTGACCCCTACACTCCTATTCTTTGGAAAGAGAGACCACTGAGTCCACCAGAATGCATCCTAGCTATTCAAAGCATGGTCTGACCTGGTGAGTAGAGAGCTACAGGATATATCTATCTTGTAGTCACCCCCATGAGAGCAATCTCTGTCAGCTCCACACACTTTTAAGTTAGTTTTGGCTAGCGATAGCACACTCTCTGCCTGAGCACAGAGCTGTAGGATGAAGAAATTGCTAAAACATTGCTGTTCCTCTGAGGTTCTCGGGTGGACTTCACAAGTGCACTGAGCTCAGCCTTGCTGCAGCCAAACTGCCACAGGATCCCAGCCACCTACTGCAAAGCTAATGCATACCTAAACTACAATCACAGCAACACCATCAGAGCTTGGATCTGCCAAATGTTGACACATGCCATTAGGAACACCTCCATCCTTCAGACATACTTGATTCATCTCCTCATTGGGATAACCTGTGTCAAGGACAAGGCCATCGCCAAGCCTGTGGTCCAAGTTTCCTTTAGTGGTACATTGTATTTGGTTGTTCAAGTCCAGCTACCGAGGGTACAGTCACGTACCCAGCCTGCTGTCAGCACATCCCCTAGAGACCCTGTAAGATAACATGGAAGGACCCAGCTCCTTTCCTCCCATGCCTGCGCAGGCAGGATACCCACACAAGAGCACAAAAAGATACCAAAGTATTGCTAAAATAAGATATTCCCTTTTCCATCTCAAATTTCAGTTCTCCATCAAACGCTGAAAATTAAGATGAACTCACCAGAGGGGACAGCAGCAGAGGAAGGTACATTTTTATGCCTGCTTAGCCTTTGACAGCAGCCCTTTAATTACAGCACATGGCAAGTCTTCAGCAACTTGCTAATTATGTCTGATCCCCCAAACTCAACTTAAAGCTTCTCTGCCGTTCTGCTTTCCACCTTCTCCGACAGAGCAATAACAGATGCTTCACAAACTGATCCCTTATGAAATGTAACACCAAGTCTATAATGAGGTTTTATTGCAACAGCAACAGATTTTGCTCTTCCTCTAGAGATCTACAGAAACCTGGTCAATTTTCAGAATTCAAGCTTTGGGGAGTAAAAAACACCCAAGTTGACACCAGTCATGAAAATGATACAAGCAGCAGAGACATCAGGGCTGTGGGACCATGCCCTCTTGCCTGCTCTGCATCCAGCAGCCATGCAGACAGGGATTTCGACCTTGAGCTAAAAGACAGTGGGTGAATTCTCATCCTGCTGAAGCTTGCTGATTCTTCATCACAGACTTGGCACTGCAATATCACTCTATCCTCATAGAGCACAAGCCACAACCATACCAACACTGTCAAGCAGCTGGAAATAGCCCCAGGATTTGCTAGGGATGTTTCTGTCCATCTCACAAGGAGATATTTTCCCTTGGGTTACCCAAGGATATCAACTTCAGCCAAGATGATAGGAGATGATAGGAGATGCTCCTCGCTGAGGAATACAGCAGCTCACACCACACCATGGGACTGCATGCACACACCAATGGGGCACCCAAATCCCTTGTTCTCATGACTGGGTGAGAAGAGGGATTTGCCACCAAGACCTGTAAAGCCACACCAGGACCAATTCCCTGCTGTGTGCTCTCATGTCTCAGCAGATCCACATACTTCATTGCAACATTACAGAGCATTGTGTTTTAAAAACAACCCACAAATATAAGTCAACAAGTACTGTGACTGATGCTACACATAGGTAAGATTTAATATGTCTTCACTTTAAAGACAGGCAATCAGCAGCAAATACCCTCAACAATTTAGCACAGGTTGCTCAATAAATCAGTCACAGAGCCTGGGTTGGAATCCAGAGATCATCTCCTGTTATTGTCTTGATTTAACTTTGCTAGAGCCACCTTAATTATTTTGTTTTGTTGTTACAGGCAAAAACTTGAGCATAGGAAATAGTATAAAGCCCTGTGCAATACTGAAAAGAAGCTTAATGGGATTTTGTGTCTGATGAGAATACCCAGGACAAAGAGCAGAAGGTTGAAAACGGATGAGCCAAGAACACTCTGAAGTTTCACAAGGAAAAGGGTAATAGTGTCAAGAAAATTTAACATGTACTTAAGATGAGTCCTATACAGCTCTATTAGTGTTAGGTCACCTATTTTTTGTTTTTTCCTTTTTTAAATACACATTTACATCTCATCTTAAAGAAACTACTGAACCACACAGAACTGGTGTGTTATATCTCAAACCATATTAAAGGAGCCAAGAAGAACAGTAGTTTGGTAACATCTTAATGCAGCATGGACATGGCATTTGATTTCATATATTGATCACTTTATGCAATTAGTTGAGTACGTGCAAGTTAACAATCAGTGCTTCTCCTCACTCTTGTTTTCTGTAGTGAGTAAAACTGACTAAAGCATAACAGCAAGCAGCCATGATTCCTATATTTGACAAGTAAAAATTGAAAATATGTTTAATATAAAGGGAATAAGAAAGCTTTTCTTCCTCTTTTGTCTGATTGAAGGTTGCAGGTATTTATATTGTATTCTGATTATTGGTTACTCAACAGATATGGGTGAATGTCTTTCATCCTGAGACTTTTGACACATCCACTCAGACCAACACGCACTTAGCACATGTAACTGTAAAATCAATTAATTCAACAGCTATTTCTGCAGTGTGAAGTGTAATTACCACAAAATGTTTTTCAAGATAGCAGGAATTCATCAGTTATGCTTAACCTCGACTATCTTTTCCCTCTGCACATCCAAGAAGCAGTGCTTGGATGTGCAGACAGAAAACGGCAGATGCAGGTGAGCTGGTTCTCACCTGTTCTGGATCAGTTTTAACACCTAGGAAGGTGTGATGGAACATGGGCAGACCTTGCAGATACAAGCTGAAACGATACCCAGATCCTACTACTGAAGACACTTGTCCCCTACATAATGCCTTCCTTTTTCCTCTCTTCCACTTTTTCTCTGCGTCTTGTTCCACTACTAGAAGACGTGTCTGTAGATTAGGAGGTTTCAGAGTAATTTCTGTGAACATCTGTAGGGAGCCATCTCCTGCCTTGATGAACACATGCTTTCACAGCATCACCTTCATGACAGCAACAGCAAGTTACCACCAGTCAGTCTTCAAGGACATGCAATGAGGCAGTATCTCCAAAAGCACTCTCTGTCCACTACATCAAGAAGTTTGCTCCAGTTATGGATGCTGGATATTAACAACTCCAAATGTAATAATTGGTTCATCTATCTCAGACTTACAGTAGCCTTTGTGTAAAAGTATTTTACAGTTGAATAACTTTGATTTTTTTTTTAGCTCTATGTAAACCAGGCAACATCAGTATAATCCTTAGAATCTAATAATGATTCCATCAGTGTAAAATCATTATCCTTAGGCAAGAAGGAAATCAATTCAATTATGATGTTGGTTGAAAAATCAAGGGTGAAAAGTTGTAGTACATATTAAATTTGAGGCTTGAAAAGTTGTAGTACATATTAAAATGGTTAGTACAAAATTTGTGCATCCAGGCTAACAAATGCTAATATGTTCTTTTGTTACCTTCTAATTTATATGATTCATATAAGCCTGCAGCAACAGAAACTTGTTTTAAAATTCATCCACATTAAAAAAAAGCAATGCAATGAATTGTAAAGTTATTAGCATTCATATCTGGTTGTGTTATTAAGCTGTACACATCAAATCTGGTAGTACAAGTACAGAAATGTTGTAATGAAGTAGAACAGCATTTAATCAGAGGAATTTCTAAAGGTCGTCAGAGCATCATATAAATTCAACCGTGCATGACAGCAATATGAAATAAATAACTCAAAGAACACAATAAGAATAAACTTCAATTCTTGAGCTTTGTTTTCAGCAGAAGAAGTAGCCAAATTTCATGCTGAGAGAACAGCTAACAAAAACTACAGAATTCTGTAGCTTTAATTAATGAAAGACTAATAAAACTCAGATAAGGAATTTTACACAAGGGAGCTAACGAGGTATGTACACTGATAGCTTCCAGTGAACAGCTGATCTCATATGTCTCTAAAACTGAAAAGAAGTGCTCAGTTTTTTTCTTCCTCATTAGCCAGATGAGCCCTAAATGATTCCATTTAAATAACCAATGATTTGTTAGTATTTTTGCATTCATAACAACAGTTTGACTGCTTTAGGATATGTGTTATAGGCCTGATACTTGGCAGCTCAAAATACTGGAGCCATTTTAATAATTCATGCTAATGTAGCGACAGTCCCTGCTTTCCTTGCTGAGCACTGTGATGCTCCGGTATGGTCAGAGCAGATGCAGCGGTCACCCAGAGCCAGTCTTTGGTACTCATAGCCCTGCTCAGCAGCCCCTTCCTCTGCACAAAACCTAATTGATTTCACTGGGATACAACACAGAATAAAGTTCACAGTGATTAAAGGCACCAGGATCTGGCTTGGAAGGTGCATTCACATGATCTGGGAAGGTGATACAGCACAGTGGCACACAAATGCACACAGGCAAAATAACTAATTCATCAAAGACTGTTTCTGAAGCCCTACATGCACCCATGGCTTTCACCTAATTAGTTGTCTTGGACGGAAAAAAGAGTAAGCCCTTTGGTCCAATCTTGTCTCCAGCCATGAACACATCACCAGCACAGGGGCTGGAAGGGCATAGCGGGTGATGAGCCCCATTTCTCTTCTCCAAGTGGCCACTTTGGGGCAGGATCAGGAGCATGGCACTGGGGACCTCATCCTTTATTCTGTTTGAACAGGATCACTAGCATGTTTTAATGATAAAGAGGTTGGTTTGTTTTTTTTTTTGCAATGGCAGTTCGTTGTCAGAATTCAAGCAAGCCTCAGTCCATCTGTGCTGGTGAAAAGAAAGCAGGTTAAATGCTTTATTACTTCCGTATATCTCAGCTGGCCAAACCTCCAAGCATGGAGAAGCCTTTTACCTTGGACCTCTGAGCTTTCTGAGCCTAATCACAAATAGGAATTTCACAAAGCAACTGCTTCTCTCCTAACGGACCTGTAAACTCTCTGAGTTCCCGTGCATGCCTGTTTCTGCATTGGCCTTTTCCCCCTGAAAGGAGCACTGATAGTCACAGAGGACACTCAGGATTTAGCACTACAGCAGAGACAAAATACAGATGCTATGTATTTCTACAATGACAAGCCAGCCAGATTATCTGTGTGACTGTGCATCACCAAGATGAAAAAAGAACATGCTATTCTACATTTCAAACTCATTTAGAAAATCCACCGTCAGCCCAGAGAAGTGCTTGCTCGTTTCTGAGATTACAGAGAATTAGATTTTTCAGCTTGGCTTCCAGCATCCTCTTCTCTCCATCCTCTTCCCTCATACCCATGCTGGTACCCTCCAGCACACGGCAGTGAGGACTGGATCTTAGACGTCAATTCCCTTCACCAGAGCAATTCCTAACACTGGGTAACATGACACACTGCACCAAAACACTCTAATCTTAATCTGTACATCACCCATCTACTAAGGCAGGACTTGACACACATGAAAACTTTTCCATCTCCTCATATGTCCCCTTTAGGCACCATCAAGAAAATAATTCTCTTTTATTTTAATTCTAATAAATGACTGCAAAACTCAACAGACAACTCCAGAGGCTGAGAATGGCCTCATGCATCATTTTCATTTGTTTTAATTCATTAGTGTCTGCACTGAATGAAAGAATTTATAACCACACTCAGGTTTCCTGAGAAATCATCCTAGCAGCATGTTTACTGAATCAGCAGGAAAAGCGAATAAACAAAATGAAATCAGAAAAGAAAAAGCAGTATCTCAATGGAAGCTGGAGGAGCTGAAAAGAGCCATGAGATTATAATCTTAAATTAAAACCGCAGTGAGGATAATATAAAAGATATTCTAATCACTATATCCAATTAAATGAAGTAAATCACTAAAGCATGTTAAGTGCCTTAACTGTTATAATAATTAAGAATCAAACAGAAATCAAGCATCTTTGAAAGACTGATGACGCACATTAGTGAACAGGGAATACTGTTTCCAATTCCAATGCAGAGACAGACCAGAAAACACAGATTTCCCAGTGCCTAATGCCAGCAAGAGTGCAAAAGTGGCATCCTGTGTGGAAACCCCCACTGAGAAATGGCATGGCTTCAACCTCACAGTGCCAACCATGTCCTGCTCCTGAGGTGAATGGCATCTTATTCTTGGTACATTTCATGGTCTCACTGTCTGAAGCTCCAAAGCAAATGCATGAATTAGAATCATAGACTGGTTTGAGCTGTAAGGGAACTTAGAAATCATCCAGTTCCAAACCCTGCCACAGGCAGGGCACCTTCCATTAGACCTGGTTGCTACAAGCCCTGTCCAACCCAGCCTTGAACACTGCCAGGGATGGGGCAGTCACAGCTTCTCTGGGTACCCTGTGCCAGTGCCTCAGCACCTTTATCATAAAAAAAAAAAAACAACTCTTTGTTATAGCCAGCCTGAATCTACCCTTTTTTAATAAACAACCATTACCCCTGGCCCTATTGAAATAGGTTCCTCCAATGTAGAATAGCACCCAGTGACTCAGTGACAGTACCACCAAACAGAGATAATGCTGTCAGTACGTGTTATTGTCCAAATTCACTCAGTACACATTTAACATCTCTCAAGCACTAGGAATGTCCTGGCCATAACACAGTGATAAATTACAGCACACCCATTCGGATAAGAATCTGCGGTTCATGTACAACTCCTCATTAAAGACAGTCATCTTCCTATTCTAAAGCAGTCTGAGGCTGTGTGTGGATGATAGATATTTTAATTAGTAAAATTACCAACCAAGAAGTACAATTTAGACACAAGATTTATCTACAAATGATAATTCCCCAACTTTTCTGCAACAGCTGGTGCTAAGCTTTCTGAATACAAAACATTGCTATCATGTTAAGCTACAGCACATACACGGACCTCGTTGATGACTCCTCTATTTCCAGAGAGGTTTACAATAAATCTTTTTTTTGTTTCTAAGTTCAAAGCATCCCTGCTTACACAGGACCCATTTTTAGCAATTCCACACAGCTGGGGTTTCCTTACCTTCAGAAAGCTCTGCTAAGTATCAGAGGATAGTTAAAACTAGGTGAACCCTCAAACTGGAGTCAGAAGTGTGCTTTATCTCAACAAAATGTATTTGGAAAGAATAGCTGCAGACAGAACCAAAGGTGGAAAACTTGTCCTGCTGGAGTCCTCAGCTGCACAAAGATACCCTGAAATGAAGTATGATGTTTTCACGAGATGGGATCAACACAGCAAAGGAGGGATCATTTGCACTGTGTTTTCTACTTGTTTTGCTAATGCCATGGCTCTGATGATTATAAATAATCCAGAGAGTTTATATTTAGCCACATTGCCCTGCACTTTGGGGAGGAGGAACTGTATCAATAGGCTAACATACTGGATTTTAAGCGTTCTCCCTCCATGTTCACTTCACACATCCCTTTGCTGGGCAAAAGTTTGTACTTGAAAACCACACTAAGAAAAAAACAAAACTGAACAAAAGTAACAGTGAATTTCGTTCCCATTCTTTTTCATATTTGTTTTCCTTGTACAAAAAAATGCATTGAAGTACTCAGTGTGGGATTTTATATGTTGCAATTTTATCTCAGGAAAGTAATCTCTCCCACACCACATTGTATGAAAAGGGAGAGAATACAGCAGTAATGTGGGCTTTTTTCATTCCTACAGCTTCTTTATTGCCAGCAAGTAAATACAATTACACATTGTGCAGAATACATGCTAAAACTATAAAATATCTGCAGTACATCTAAGTCTATTTGAGATATGTCAAACCTCTATTCACGTAAAGAAGAGAAAAATATTACAGAAGGATGGGCTCCCGTGCTGTTCTGGCAGCAGGAAAGAGCTTGGATAGGAGTATGAGCAATGTGCAACCTGCAAAGCCACTGCACCACTCAGCCAGTACCAAAAGTTTTCTTACAGACTGTAACACTCTGCTACTGCATTTGCAATATTACTTTTAAGAAGCTCATTTTCACTAAGCCCGGCTCATAATCACTTTTGTGTCTTGAACCATACAACATTAGACTAAGCATAAGTATTTAATTGGCAACACTCACCTTTAGATTCTTCCATTACTACATTCCCAAAGCATAACCATTCCTGATCCAAGTGCAGAGAGGTACTGGCAGCCTTCAGCTCTCTCAGAGATCAGATTTCCCTCCAGGACAGTACTTACGTCCTGACTACAACCTGCTGGCACTCTTACCCACTCCAACAAGCAAATGCTCCCTTATCCCCTCAGCAATGGTGAGCCCTATTCTCACCACTACAGGCTGTAATTTCTTGGTCGTTGTACAAATACCAGGTTAAACGCAAAAGGTTGTTCAATGCATTCAAGAACACAGCCTAAAACTCAGGTTGAGTACTAATGTGACCTTATCCAAACCACAAGAGAGGATAAACCCACTCAGAAGGTATGAAAATCCAGCAATAGCTTCAAATACTCACAGTGGTGAACGGGTTTAACTACAGCCTGCCAGCTAAACCTGGTGAGGATGAGGCTCATTTCCCAACAGAGATGGATGTATTGACTCATTATCAAACCACGTGCTGGCCTCAGATGTAGCTTTCAGACCAGGCTCACACTAAAATATAGTCCCACTGAGGGGGCTTGCAATGTGATGCTGCATTAAGAAAAAGCCAAGTTAAAGACAAAAAGCAACAATAAGTAATATTAACAAAAAAGACGCAGTAGAGGAATCCCTTCAAAATAGATGCTTTTAACCACACTCCAGTTCAAACTTTCTCAATTTTAGCACAAAATATTGCAAACTATTGGAAAAAAAGATCCTAGAGCCCCAGAGACAGCTTCATCCATCAGTGCCACACCACGATCAGATCTCCACTTTGTTAGAAGACTTTGTCCTGCATTCAACCTAATTTTTTAGCGTTACTCTTGGAGAGCTCCCCAATCACCTGCAGCTCCTCCGCTTGGCCAAAGCAATGTTTTGGTCCCTTCCTGCTATTTCAGACCCCACAACCACTGCAGCAGGGTGGTATGGCTTCAGACCTGCTCCTGCAGCTGATTTTTCACATCCAATGGGCCTGTTCTCCCAACCTGCCTCTGCCATTATCTGTATCATCTAAGTGTTCAAACTCTCATCCCCAAAGATTTAACCAGCCTCCCAGGTCTTTCAAGCAGTTCCTCACTCAAAAGCCTCCACTTATCTGTCACAATATTTTTACCTTTCACCATATAAAGCTTAGATTTTCCCGTGTTTCAACTTCAGTTTGCTCTGTTTTATCTTCTAATATATCTCAGTACCTTCTACCATTCCTGGTCTCCCTTAAGAAATGACCTTATCTACAGGTATGAAACCTGACAACTTCCAGCTGTTCTTTTACTGCTGGATTTGTTCTTTGGCCTGGGGAAGGGGAAGGCCAGGTTCAGTTGGATAACCAGTAAATATCAGCTGAGACCTCCCTGCCCAGATTCAACCCTTTTCACAGGCTCTGTCTTTTCTCACCCCAAATTATACCAAGAAAGATAAATTTGCATCTCTTGCAATATTTTGGAGGTCTGGCATTTCAGAAATGAGGATTGCCTCCCCAAATACAGAGCAGGAGGATTCGAATATAGCAGTGGTCTGCGTGCCTGATTAATCTCACATGTCTGACACAACGACCAACCACTTCAAAGAAAGATGCCAGCAATACAGAAGGCAGTAACTGGCTCCCTAAATGTGCTTCCATTAAGAGGTAACATACAAAATGTTACTTTCCATCTAGTTCGTCAGCTCATCAAAAATATATCCTTATTAATGGAATTCTAGATGTTCTCATTATATATGCTGCTTTTTAAGCACAGTAAATGGGGATCCTAAATGGTACCTAGTTCTTTAAGTAAGTTCTTTAGGGTTCTTGTATATAGCACTGCCCTTCCCATTACATTTCCAATAAATTATTTCCATTTTTATATCTGAAATCCCAGAAATGGCACTAGAGAAACCTAGCATTTAACTCTTACATTCAATACAAACTACTTCACTCAGCATGAAAGCATTTTAGAATTATTCCCATGCAGATTGTGGTTCAGTGTTGTACTTGGTAAGCTTAGTATGTCCATGGCAACTGATGAATATTACTGCTGCTGCTATAAATAACAAACCTATTTGGCAAAGTCTGAGATGTAAATATTAAATCCAGCACAAAGATACTTTTCCATTCCTTCTTTTCCTCCCTTCCGAATTAGAAACCTATACTTGAATGTCAGTAAGTTATTTCCAAACAGAGCTGCAGGTGTCACAGTAGTGAAGAAACTAGCAATTTTGATTGACATTGTTGTCAATAAGAATCACATGTTTGGGGTCAGGATGCTGTGTAACAACAAGCTGGCTGTAGCAGCAACTCCCCCTTTGAACTAACAAGCCCTCCCAGTCCCAGCACTACGATGGTACAAACAGAGCACATCTTTTGGAGAACCATCAAAATTTGTGGCCATTTGTAGCTTCATTTGGAAAAAGTCAAAGGCAGAGTCTCACCTGCGTGCAACTGGGTCACTATTCTGCATGTGCAAATTAGGCATGAGGGCATGCAAATGGAGCTAATGACCTTTTCAACAGATGGTACAACTGACTGTGAGCCCGTTTTGTGACACGCTTTTTTGGAGGGAGTGCCAGAAACAATACACATGATGGGAGAACTGAGCACAGTTACATTGCCCGGTGCAGTTGGGATGTCACATACTGTCAAATCTCTACATATTTCTCTGCTCCTCTTGGCCACTTTCCCATTCCTGGCAAGGGAGAGAGTGACATCCCCGCTACCTGCCCATGCTATAATGCTGGGATCAAGTACAGCAGCAGCACTCCATAACTGGGCTCTGGTTAGCTTGGGACAGTATGCCATGGCTCCTCCCCAGGAGCCTGGTGACCACTTGGTGGGGCACGGATGGAGAGCAGACCTGTCACCTGCTGAGCAGTGCCCTCCTCAGCACTGCAGCCAAGCTCTGGCAGGGATGCTAATTGCTTTTGAATTGCCACTGTGTATGAAGAATTCAGATGAACTGTTAGAAGCACTTTGTCTCAGTGCCTTCCTCGGCTCTGCCACAAAAGCCACTGGCTGCTGCTGCTATCACATCACTCCAGAAGTTAGACCATTGCCCCAACCCCAAAGCGGCAGCTCTACTAAAGGCTGATTAGAAGCAGCTTCCTCAATCATCTTACAGTTGCCATTTTGCTCCTGCTGCCCACCAGGCTGGCTTGCCTTTCACCACTGGGACCTGGAGGCTCTAGAGAGGTGGCCTACAGACCTGCCTGTGTTTAATGGACATGACAAGTGAGGAGCTGGTGAGCAAGCCTGAGCCTAGATCCAGGCCAGACATGAGTTGTAACTGCAGCAAATGCAACGTTTTCCTTCCTGACCCCACTCTTCTTACACAGCCACTCTCAACAGCACTCAAAAGGGGATCAGAATGTTGTGTCCTATCCAGATCTCAACTTCCTGCCAATCTACCAAGCCACCAAGGAACAATGCAGCTTCACAGCTCTGCCACACTGAGTTACTCCAGGGTCCACACTGAGACACCAGCCAGCAACACCTTACTCAAAGTCATGCTGAAATATCCTTTGACACACCATCAGATAAATCAGTCATAAAACCAGCTGATTCAAAAGAAAAATAGTAGCATCAGCACAGACCTCACTTCCACCCAGGAATATGCCTTTCGTTGTATTAGCTAAATCTCATCTTGTTAGGCACAGTGGCCTGAGCTGTGGAGTGCTCCTGACGTTTCAGGATGTGGGAAAACAAGGTAAACACGAGTGTGGGAGAAATAAATGGGCACATTAGAAAACTGCTGCTCAGACACAGTGCTAAAGCCTCCGGCACTAAATGCTACATACAATTCTTTGTCATAAACACGTCAACTACAGTGTTTATATCAAAGTTCTCGAGAGATTATACTATGAATATAAAAATGACAGCTGTCATGCAACACTTACAGCAATGTCACCGTTTTGGAGCCCACAACAAAAATATGGGGTTTGATTCTGCAAAACTCAAGTTTGTGCTCAAGCAAACAGTTAGTTAAATTCAAGCAAATTACTTGGCTATGTAAAAAAAAAAAAAAAAAAAGACCTCAGAATCAGTGCCAAAACAATGCTTGTAATGCAATTTAAGGCCATTATTCTCAAGCAACATAACTAATTTTTAACATAATAAGTAATTAAGTTGTAAATGTGAGCAACTATGGACTTTTTAGTGTAGGCAATATAACATTTATAACAGCAGAATCACTGTGAAGTTTTCTGGACTCATCTATAACCTGGACTGCTTAAATTGCTTACAATGTAGGGATCAAAACCCCTTTGACTTCCAGCTAGGCACTCAGTGAAGTGAGGTCTCTTCCTCTTGAAAGCAAAGACTTTTGTGCCTGTTTGTAGGTGAAGAATGCTCTTAAGGAAATTCTCAGATACATGATGTGCTGGTTGGAGGCCACAGTGATAACCACAGCCATGACCTCACAGAAATGCACCTTGAACCAAGGGCAAGCATGCAATAATTAACCTTCTCACCACATGCTCAGGGGCTCACGCAGTGCACTCATAGAGGTCCTCTTTAAGCATGCTGGTGTTTGGACATGTTGGGGGTGAGGCTCGAGGAGCCTTGAAAGAGAATCCAGGCAGTAGCTGGAATTCAGAGAAAGGGCTGGATTTAGAGTTAATGTTCTGTAATCTGTTGTCAACCACAAGTACACATGTTAAAGTGGATGAAGGCAAAAACATCAACCTTACTTGCTCAGCACCCAAGAGCAGTCAGCTCATGCTGCAAGCACCTATAGAAATGCATAGCAAGCCCTCATTAGGCCTCCCCTGATCTGACTGCAATATACACATGGTTGTGCATCCATGTAAATGATTTTAAGCAATTGAGCATTAAACACTGTATTTACTGCATACAGCCAGGCAGTGAGACTATTTCCACAATTACTTGGCGAATAATTCATTATGGGCTGTAACTGCTGGCTTGTCCCTGGGACAATTTGTTGGGAAAGAATAAGCTCTATGTTTCTTTATAAATCTTAGAGGTGACAGCTTTAAAACAATCAAAACCAAAGTATTACGCAATTCATTTCCAAAACTTTAGGGAAAAGAAAAAAAAAAACCAAACAATTTCTCCACAAAGGCAATTGGATGGACAGGGAAAATATAGACTTTTTGTGCAGCATTTTCTTTACAAACTACATCAGCAGAATGGATGGGACAGTTCAGGAATTCAGACTCTGCTCTGCATGATGGAGGGTAGCAAGGTCTGGGATATGGCTTGGCCAGCTGGCACTGGGAAATTAGGTACAAACACAGATACTAGGGTAAAGGAGGGATGAAAACATGCATCTAAAAAAGCAGCTAAAGCCCACTGTGAAATATACACATGAAAAGCATTTTAATTTTCACATCCAGGTGGTAGCCTCTTCCTTGTGTAGTGTAAACAAGGGTTAAAAAAAAACCCAACTCTCAAACAACAATTCATCCACATTTAACACCAACTTGATTTCTTGTAGATTTTTTTACTGGAATAATTTATTCCTATTCAAAAATCTCCACATGAGAACCTATTTACTGCCAGAAGTTGAAAGAAGCTGTTCTTCAGCTTCTTCTCCAATGTAAATCCTTGGAGCACTCTGAGATGAGATTTCACTCAGGAAAAGCTCCTGCCAGACTGGCTTTCACCTACAGGTGCTGTGTTGAAAGGGAGATAAAGCTGAACAATGCAGTACTTCCACATTTCCAGACTCTTCTACTGAGAGTGGAAGACTGGAGGTGGCCTGTAGCACAGCCATGGAAAACTTGAGATATTTTTATTCCTTTAATTACAATTAAATATAACAAATCTCAGGAAAACTCACCCACCACATACAGCAGGCAGTTATAGGCTCAAAATAAGGATGTGATTTCTACAAAGGCTTAAATTCTGCTACATTCAGCTAAGCTGCAACACTTAAAATTCTCCTCTGAATCTTGCTCTGGGCCATTTTAGATGTGCAAACAGATGCAGAATGAGTCTTTCCACGGTGGAAACACCTCTCAAGAGCCTAACCACCCTCCAAACAGCTTTGCATTTTGTTTACTGAGTTTTATTGTCCCTGTTTCCCAAGTGCCTGCTTTTAAAATCTCTGCTGCTTCCTCTACTGTTGCTAATTTTACCGGTTTGGGCTATTTTAAGTTTCTTTCTGCCACCAACTGTCTTTGAATTCTCCACTAATACCAAAACGTTCACATCATAAACCCACAGACATTCCCAAATTGGTAGTTCTTTAAATGTTTTCCATTCTGCCATGTACACACCACTGGTTTTCACCCTTCCTCCTCACCCCACCAGGACCCATTCCCATCTTCTGGGGTCTGAGGTGCAGAAAGGACTGCACTAAGTTATTCTGCAAGCCTTCTTTTATCTCCAAGTTTCTGAGTGTGTAAGCAGGTCTTCCAGAGGAAAGAGGTTTTTCTGCCACAGACACTAAGGAAAATCAATTCATCTTTGTTCTTATCTACAACCTTATCTACAAGGAAATACAAGTCAAATATTTCCATATACTGCTGTCAGTTCTCACTGTCTGACTTAAACACTCCCCTTTTTCTATTAATTGCCGGATTTCAAATATTTTATTGCCAAATGGAAAGCTCCACTGTTAAGAGAAGATTGCCCATGCAGCACTAGAGGGAATCATTGCTTTATCTACTAAACAAAAACAAAGTGTGAGAAAGAAATTCCCACTGTCAGGAACACTGGCAGCAAAGACTTCATCCCACGAAGGCCAAACTCAAACCATCTTCCTTAGTTTATAATTGGCTTTCTCCCCTAAATTACAAGGACAAGAACAGGAAGAAATCTGAAAAGACACAAGGTGACATAATGGGAGTTACAACCAGACTTGGCAACCAGGATTTGACTGTGACACATGGCATGTTGGTGTCCCAGCCTCAGCCCCACCAGCATGCCTTGCTCCAGGATCCCTCAGTTCCCCTCTAAGCGCAGCCCCATCCCTATTATCCAAATGAGCAGTAGCATGGAGGAGACAATCAGGCTCTCCAAGGGCTGCAAACTCCACTGTTCCAGCATTTGACTCCAGAACAGGTCCATGTGTGTCCAAGGGAGGAACACTAACCTCAACACTGGCTTCACAAGAAGAAGTTGACGGAGGAGGACAACCTGGGGGCAGACACAACTTCCATCAACCACCATAGCTGCTAGTACTGTAACACATCAGATGTGCAAACCCCCCAAGCTGGGTGTGAACTCACTAATCCAGAGCTCAGGCAATCAGTTGTGCTGATGTAAACATGATTTAATCATAGCTGCTACTACTACCTCCGATTACTGGAGTTTCTGTTTTCATGATATTTACATGACTGTATTGGCCTGTTAAAGCACTTGCACCCAATCTGAATCATTCACTGGATAATCCACAGGCATTGACCAAGCTGCTTCACTTGGAGCTGACAGAGCACCAGGTCTATCACTTTTTGCTACAACAGTTCTGTTTTCCCTTACAGCTGGGGTAGAAGGCAATAGCACCTCTCCCAGCGTGACACACACATTGCTTTGCATTTCCAAATGCACGAGCGTTTTCTGATCTCTGTGCTGTCGATTCTGAAATTGGTTTACACCCCATAAATTCCATAATGTGCCAAAGTAAAGATCTACAAACTGGCATCATTTAGGATGATATACATTTAATTTCATCAATAAAGCTGCTAGCACTTATTTCAGCACCTTTCCTAGAAAACAATTTGGTGTCATCTAAACTGCATGTCTCCTGCCTGCAGCTTTCATACAGCACAGAGCTGGGGGTGAGGGGGTCAAATCCGATCACAGGAAAACTTAAACTCTGTCAAGGCAATAGAGCTGCAGCTGCTCATGCTGAGCCTGAACCAGCACAGGCAGTGCTGGATCCATGTAGCTCCAGACAGGCTGCCCTGCGGAATAGAGCGAAGTCAGAAAGGTCTGAGGCAAATGTCCAAGCCAGGAAGTTTTTTTGTCTGAGTGAATTAACATGCTGACAGCTCACGAGGCCTTCTGAGCTCACGCTGTCAGCCTGCTCGTTGCCTTGTCTGGAGCTAGTAGTAAAGCTTGGGTACAAGCCCTATTCGGACTTTTCATCTTTAAAACCTGAAAGGTGCTCTCACTTTCCATTTCCCCTAGATACCTTGTTATCATTTCTAGCTGCTGTCCTCACAATAGGTGGTCTCCACATGGTGAGGACACCAGGTTTCTGTTCCAGCTGATGCTGTGGAGGCTGCAAAACCTCGTGCTCTGCACCTTGACATGCCAGCACAGACTTGGGCTGCAAAAGAGCCAGATACACACACTCCAGCCCTGTGGAATCAACAGACCCTAAAAACCTCCTACATCCAGGACCTACAAAGGAGACAGATCCTCTGTCAGCATTGTGTCCCGGTCCCAGGCTTGCCACATGAACAACAAAGCAGGAAGACAGTAGGTCCACAGGACATGCAAACATACTTCAGCCTCCTGGTACAGACATCAAGAGCTGTGAAGCGCTGAGCTGCCTGGGCTACCAATTCAACAGCAAATACTGCTATAGCTGATACAAAGTAGGGGAGAGGTGGGGGGAAAGCCAGATCCTGATGTATGAATGAATAGTACCTAATGTACAAATGCATAATGAAATAGACCACAAAATCCATGCCACGTATCCTCATGCCCTGCTAACCTGCCCTCTTCCTTCTCTGGAATAGTCATTTTATGTGGTTTTCTTCTGGTGAACCCCTCCTTCCAGCATGATTTCATACCTTTCAGGCTCAACTTGCAGTTAAATTTCTTTCCATAAATTCATTGAACTGCAGATTATTTTACAGTAAAACATTTCCTTTGCTAGTTAATGTCTCCCATGTGCTTGAGAATTTAAAGCAACTTTCAAGCATGCTTTGCTATCTCTCCCTAGCATGCACAGTGAAGTCCCTACACAGGGTTTTCGGTGTGGAAAAGTCTAGCACAGAAAGAAGCTAAACAAAGAAATACTGTCAACAAAGAGGGGGGGAAAGAAAGAAAGAAGAGAAAAGCTGACAACAAGAAAAACTGACACTGGAAAATTGCCAGCCCTGTACAGTCAATCTTCAGGCTGGCAGGAGAAATGCAGTTTTAAGCGCAGAAGGAAGAGGATCTCTGATGACAGATGTATGCACAGGCTTAACACAGGGTTGATTAAAAAATAAACAACAATAAAAAAGCCACATTTCTCTCTACTTAGTGTTAGGAACAATCTATTGCAATTCACAGACACAACTCTGCAGAAGTTTATAGCATGCCATTAAAGAGAGCTCTTTCCCAACCCCACGGATCAGAAGAAACACATAAAATCACCCAGCCCAAAACACTTCATTTTCTTCAACTTAATCTTTTTTTTCCCTGCTCTCTGGGGTAAATCCTTCTCTTGGCACCAAACACAAAGAAAACTTCCTGCAACACTGGGTCAAGCCTGGGCAATTTCAGCAGCTCTGGGCTGTGCCAGGGTGCAGTGATGCTCCTCCACCATAAACACCCCATGGGGTGCATCACCCTCATCCTAGTTCTGTCCATGGCAACTTTCCAGGGATGGATCTGCTGGCACTGGAGAGTCCCAAGAGAGCACTCAAGCTCCTTCATCTCTGCCCGAGCACTTCGGCTCTAGAGGAAAAGCAGACCTTGTTCATTCTGCAACACAGCTGGTGGAAAAGTTCTTTATTTATCAGCATCACTCCACGAAGCTGTACTTTTAAAAACTTCCCTGCTGTAGAAAGGGGAACTGTTTTCCAACAGCCCATTCAAATACATTCCATTTCAGGGCCTTTTCTGAATGATTATGAAACTTAACCTTTTTTTCAGAATTACCTGTATTAACCAAGCTCTTTAGTTGTTAAAAGCAATACAGACTCATTAAATTATTTCAAGCATATGGGACTGGAAAATTAAGCGTTAAAATGCTAGATACATGGAAGTAGAAGTTGAAGGATGCAAATAGTCACCTCGTCAGATTTTTATTCTGAGTGCATCTGTCAGTATTTAAATATTGATGAAAACTGGCCCACTGCCACATTTCAGAAACAGGAATATGCAGCGAGATCTTTAAATGAGTTTAGATACCCAACTCCCATACATTTTGTCCACAGCTCCTAAATCATTGTGTGGTTTTGAAATGTTTATCATCCAGCTGAATAGTATCAGTTGTCTGAAAACCATAAACGCAACAACTACCTGCCATGGTAAATTACCCAGCCAGCACAGCTGGTTGGTAACAGGGTAACCCAGATGCATGATTAAGTTGCCATGGATTAACAAGCAACTACATTTCACTAAGCTGACTGTACCAACACTTTCAGCCCAATGCAAATTAAGAAAAACCTGTAGCATAAACCTATTGCACTGGGGTACAGACGTGCATTTGTCACAGGCAGAGGATACAAGCAATCAGTTATTGCGGCTCAGAAGAGCCACAGTAACTCTCCAGAACTTTACTTGGGAGCTCTGACAACTACATTGGTAGGGTCCAGAAACTGGAAATCTGTACCTGAGAGTGGGAAAACTCTTCCAGGAGATCAAGGAAATGTCACCACTGGTGACTAGTGGCGAAGGGCAGAGGAGAGCATTCCAGTATCTGAAGGGGGCCTACAGGGATGTTAGTGAGGGACTATTCATTAGGGACTGCAGTGATAGGACAAGGGGTAATGGGTTGAAACTTAAACAGCAGAGGTTTAGATTGGATATAAGGAAGAAATTCTTTGCTGTTAGGGTGGTGAGGCACTGGAATGGGTTGCCCAGGGAGGCTGTGAATGCTCCATCCCTGGCAGTGTTCAAGGCCAGGTTGGATGAAGCCTTGAGTTATATGGTTTAGTGTGAGGTGTCTCTGCCCATGGCAGGGGGGTTGGAACTGGATGATCTTGAGGTCCTTTCCAACCCTAACTATTCTATGATTCTATGATGCTCTTGCCATTTGGCAACAGCCCAGAGCAGGCAGCTACTTCCCATCAAAGCCCCTCAAACCCAGCCTGCATGGCAGGCAGTGGGAGCAGCTTCACAGCTGGATAGGGAAGGAGTCAATATCATATACTAAATAAACCAAAGCAGCCTGGTAATGATGTGCTAAAAAAAAAAACTGAGTAAGCACATTGCTTGTGAAATGCTGAAGTCCTTGCCAAGTCTTACCGGAGTAGGATGCACATTCCTCCCCCTTCCCAGGCATCTAAATAGATATTGCAGATGACTTAAAATAAATAAATAAATAAATAAAATGTGACATACATTTCCATGTGGGAGGGAAAAAGAAAAAATAGCCGTAGAGATTTCCCTGGTTTTCTCAGAAGTAGCTGGTGCTGGCCACTATGAGGGAAAGAAGGTCTTACATGGCATTGTAATGTTTTTGTTCTTCATCCACTATGTCAATATTACATCTTTGATTTATTTATTGCAGTTGGTATAACAGCCTATCTTCTGACCTCAGCAGAGAAGGGTGGCCACATTATTCTCACATTGTTTTCTGCATGGACCTTTAGAAATGAGGGACAGAAGCCTTTCTGAGAGAATTCCCTTTCTTGCTTTGTTTATCTCTTCATCTAAACCAAAAGATGTTCTTGACAAAATGTACAGGTTTTGTCAACAGAGAGCTGTAGCTAGAACTGGCTGGGAGACAAAAAAATTGGGTTCTTCAAAAACTACTCATATTTTAATGACTGTTCTGATTCTGCATGAGAATGGGAAGAGGCTGAAGGAGCCCAATGCCCATTAGGGTGGGGAAGGTTACATGTGTGTCCCCAGCTTGAAAAGGAGGCACATACAGACCTCCATGAAACCATTTCCCCTAACAGGGCACGGATTCAGAATTCAGTCCTACACTTGGGTCACAACAACCCCATGCAATGCTACAGGCTTGGGGAAAAGTGGTTGTCCAGTGGAAAAGGACCTGGAGATGTTGGCTGACAGCAGTTGAGAATGAGCCAGCTTGTGCCCGGTGGCCAAGAAGGTCAATAGCATTCTGGCCTGTACAGGGGTTCAATCACTTGCCTGGCCCTGCTGGCCACACTATTCCTGATACAGGCCAGGATGCCACTGACTTTCGTGGGCCAATTGAACCCCTGGACCTCCTTTTACCTCCCTCTTTTCCCTACAAGTCTCAAAATGTTTTCAAGCAGCTGTGGCTGCAATAGTAATTCCAAAAGACAAAAGAAACAGTCAACTCAGTGCATTGGTAGAAAAGTCAACAACACACGTCCCAAGGGGGAAGCATATCCCATTGCATGTTATTCAAGTGGTACAGAGGCAAAACCGAAGTTTTTATGTCAAGCTTCAGCTTGGAAGTAACTCCTAGTACAGTCCAGGCAACACAGAGTTAAAGAGAAAACATAAAAACCAACTAAACAAACAAAAAGCAATGACAACAACAAAAAAACAGAAGAAGCTCTCATTTGGGGAAAGAGAGGGGTTTTAAACCAAGAGGCAGACAGTGTCCATAGTGGAAACATCCAAAACTGCCCAGAGACAAAACAAACAAAACCAATTCTTTGCTGGCATTTTGGACACTTTGATGCTACTTCCCCATGGTACTTAATTTAATACAGAACAAATCACCCCAGAGTAAGAAACAGAAAATATGCTAGTAAACAAGACAGCTCTAATTATTTAGCAGTGAAATCGAGAATAATTAAGCCACAGCAATGAGAGAAGCTAAAAGCTCATTATATAACTGAGTACCCAAAATATTTCAGTTATCTTTTAAAAAAGAGAAAACCCAGGCTGTTTAATTTCAAGTGCAGAAAGTAGCCAGCACCTCCAAAGACAAGCCTTTGGGATCATGCATCTTTGTCTTTCCCGGTGGCTGTCTGAGATTTGGACCCCTTCCCCAGAGATGCTGGCAGGCCACTGCCCATCAGAGCAGCTGGTCTCCCTCCAGGCACATTGCTGGCAGCTGTGGGGGCTCTGTTCCCAATTCCATGCCCTCCCTTTCTCCCTGGGATACTGCCAGGTCTGCCCCTCCACACCAGCAATTCTTTTCCCTGCCCAGATGCCCACCCCACCACTCACGTTGGGTCCAGGTTCAGATACCGAGTGCTCAGCATGCACAAAGCTTCCCTACCACAGGGCTTGATGAAGCAATGAGGATTTGGACTTCAGGGGTACAGGATGGAGTTGCTGGCACCACAGTACAGCCTTTAGGCAGGCACCTGGGAGGCTGGCAACTCATCTGCTTGGCAAAGTGCTTGGAGGCGGCATCATGTCATCAGGCAATTTTAGCAGCTCAAGGGAGAGATTTGAAAGACGCCACGAACATGTTAGATGCCAGGAAAGGTCGAGGCTGCCGCCTGTGGTCCAGGATAAAGCAGCCATTTCTCTTGATGCGGGGGAGTGTGACATTCAGCAACATAAAAGCTCCTAAAGACATCAGAATCAAGGGGTGGCTTGAGGTTCAGCTTCATCTGGTACCTTTATGTCTCATTACTCTGACACATGGCTAATGCTAAGTGCCATGTGCTCATGAGAAAACTGCAAGCAGAGCATCTAGGGTAATGCTTTGCTCTCACAATGAAGCTGGGACCTATCTGTAAATCACATGGGGTTAGGTGCCTGAACCCCAGCAAGGATCTGGGACTCAGTTCCTTGACTTCCTACTGTAACACCACACACATACACTGCCTCTTGTTTCAATTTCTGTAGTAAACTCAACCCAGTCAGTTAATGACACCGGTTTTGTCTTAATGTCACTCCTTGGACATGCTCAGAGCCATGGGTGGGAACAGTGGGGCTCTCAAACACAGCCACACAGGGGCAAAGCTGTTGGTAATAGGCACATCTGGCTTCAGATCTCCACCTCTTCCTGCATCCTGCTGATCAGCAGAGATCACAGCAGCTTTGCAGATGTCTTTAGGCATCTGGGCCCTGCGCCAAATCCACATTCTAACCTTTGAACAACAGCTGGTTTTCCGTGACCATGCTTAGAGCATCAGCCTCTGCTGAAACCATCAGTCTCAGAATTGATGATTCAGTCTCTGTTTCCCTTCAGACTCCATCATTACAAGGTCATCAAGCACAGCATGTTTTAAAATGCACATAAAGCAGCCACCAGAGTTCTTACGAATATCAAGCAGTTTCAATATCTTTCTGCAATACTTCAATCTGGCTGCTGATTAACTCTCAACTTTATATTTTAAATCCCCCCTTGCTAAAAGAATGCATGGGGGTGTATGAAACCTGAATGACATGACTATAATTACAGCCAAATGGATGTTGCATGGGTAAAGCAGGATGGCTGCAGAAAGACCAAGGGATGAAATTAAATACTTGAGACAAGTATTAAAAAGCAAAGAAAGAATTAAGCCCCCAAATTATGAGGATTTTAGTTAAATGCTTTTCCAGTTCCTTAAATTTGCCTTTAGACTACCTTGTTCAGGTTTTTGCCAGTTATGAGAGTTGGAAACATGCTTAAAAATAATACCAAGTCCCTCACCCAATCCCATGAGTCAGAGAACACAGGCGTTAAGAAAGGGCAAGGTATTGTATCACTCAAACTCACATATGGAAGTTGACAGCACAAATGTTTCACAGGGTCTCTGCACTGAAGGAAAGTCACCAAAGGTTATCACCACCTCCCCTCTGCTCCCTTCCACCAGCATCCGCACTTTTGACCAAATGCACTGACTCTCTGCCAAAAAAACATCCTTAATTCCCTCTGCTCTTTTTAAACTCTTGCTCTTTCTGTCAAACCTCCAGGTTTTTCATCTCCCCTTGCAGAAGCATATGCTAAGCAGAGTAGCCAAAATACCTGTCATTCTTCTCTTGAATTTCAGCCCCTTTTTGAGCCAGTTTTAAACTGCCTTCACAACATGTAGCACAGAGAAGCCTGCTGATGTGGCAGATCCTATGTGCCTATTGCTTTTCAGTAACATGCCAAGTACTCTCCCATCCTTGCTCCTCATACCACTTCCACACAGGATTGGGACCACACCATGCAATTGAAGCAAAGACATGGCTCTGTACCACTTGGCTGTGCTTTTGATGCGTCCAGGGACTCCAGCCCTTCCTTTGGGCTTTTCCTTACATCTCACACCATTTTCACAGCTGCTTCCTCTCCTGAGCCCAGAAATCATTTCTATCCATGGTCCACAAGGCTCTGTGCAGACCAGTGTAATTGTCAGTTCCCAGCAATTCAAGGGTTAGAGGCACTGCTCCTCTTAGGCTGGGTTGTTCATAGCTGCAATACATTACTGTATTGAGCTTGTTTTAGCTATCCACATTCCTGCTGAAAACTCACTTGTTCGAGGTGACTTACTTATTATTTGAGTTGTTAATTTTACAGTTTTACTAAGTGACTCTGAATGAATGCCATTAAAGCACATGGTAGTTTGGCTGATTGAATGATTGATTTTACACAGTTGTCTTTTTCCTGCACTCCTAAGTACTTTCATTTGTGATTAACAAACCTCACCATTTTGCTATTCCACTTCACAGCTCCCTGGCTCATTTTAAGCTTCTCTTTTACATGTTCTTTAGGGAGCAAAGATCTTGCTTAGCCATCTCTAAATAAAAAGCCAAAAGAAATAAAAAAGTAGCAATCCATAAGAGATCAAACTGTGCACATGCTTTTAGGAGTTGAAGATGCAGACTCTGACAGATCCTTCTTTCCTCAAACTGAGAAGAGATGGCGACAGTAACCACTGCTCCAGCTTCATCCCTTATCACTCTTGAGTTTTGTATTTTTGTGCAGTATAAACCAGCGGCAAATGAAGAAACAAACCACAAACCAAACCATCCTTGAGGTATCACACACAAAATCACTGATTTCATTTTTAGTAAGGAAGCAATTTACTCTGGTAAATACTGCAAAGTTGTCACTATGGAGCACCAAATATCCTAAGACATATATATTACCATATATGATTTAAAGTATCTTGCTAAAACTAAATTCAACTAGAAGGCAAGGTTCAAGAACAAACAAAAAGTCATGGGTTTTGCTGACATATTGTTGATAGAAACAAAAGATCAAGGAAAGTAAACCATATATGTAATTAGTAAAGTGTTTTTTTCAGAAACAAATATCCAAGAGCTTCTCTCATTCCATGAGAATTTGACATTTTGGATTCTGTCTTCCTGAAATGGGACAAAAAAATCATAATCTTGACATTCAGCACAACTCACTGCAATGTTCCATCTCCATTATTGCTTGGATTATTATTTCTAAATTCTCTCAATAGAAATAAAACAAATTCAATACCTACTGCATTTTTAAATGCAAAGTTACTTTGATCCAAAAAAGGTATTGAACAAAAACAAGGCATGCCAAGTCCTGAGCCTGAGGCAGACAGAAGATGCAGAGAGCTTTTGGCAAGATGAAAGTACAGCAGAGAAGGAACACTTGCTTTTAAAGCTCCTTAAAACAGAAGAGACTCAAAGATGATATCCCATAAAGAAGTGGAAGATTGGAAGGCTGCATGCGCTCCTGTTTGGAGAGTGCAGAAAGCAATCAGAAGTTTTAGATATGTTAGGAAACTTTACACTGCTCACCCAAAAAATGGAGTATTGTGAGAAAATTTGCCCTCAAGTCCTCAGGGAATTAAAGGGCACAAGGAGCTGTTACTCTTGGACTAAGACACATAAGACAAATTATTGTTTTACAGTTATTTTAGGCTGAGGATAACAATGCGGGGAAAGGGAAAACATTAAGCAGAAAGCACAGGACAGCAAAAGTGGATTTTCAAAATGCTGTGTGTGGCACCGGCCTTACTGGCCAAACCCCACAGCTGAAACCTTCCTTATCCCCTTGCAGATGTAAATTAGTAACCAGGTTTGGTCCCAGGAGGGAAAATGGACACGAGGCAAGGATCCCACAGCTATAGACATGAGGCTGGGTTTGAGGGGAGAGGTAGCATTGCCGGTACTGAGCAGACAATACAGCTGCAGACAACAAGAAAGCCTCTGGGTGTCCAGCCCTACACTGGTTCCTTGGGATCAAGAGCCAGAAGCTAACACCCACCCAGCTAGTTGACTTGACCAACATCAGTGTAATGGAAGAAACATCGGAATTTGCACCCAGGAGACTCACATAGTATTTATTAAGCCTTCCCCGAATCCAGAACATGAACTTGGCACAGCACTCAGAGGGACAGCAAGGCATTGCACAACACACATTTCAGCCACCTGGGTACTCCCTGGGGCTTTGGAGCCCTCAGTTACTCACTAGGAGGATACACAGGCCATGTACAGGGACAGCTAAGAACCAGAAACACGACCTGTAGGAGCTGCCTACTTAGCCATGAGGGAATACTGAGCAGGAAAAAGGAGTTAGGCATTTGTGGAACACACGGAGCCAACTGCTTCATTCAGGATATGCGGATCTGAGCCAACTTCCTGTATAATGGAGCAAACACATTTCTTTAAAACATGAGGAGACGGATCAGTGGTGTGTTATAGCAGAGGAGAGAGAGGACAGCAGATCTGCCTTCATCTAATAGCTCAGCAATTTGGGTTCCATCTTCTCTTCTCCACTGTTGGACTCAAATACCTTTCATTTCCCATAAGACAGCCCTAGCTGCCAGCCTGCAGGCTGTGCTGAAGCTATTCCACTTTGTACACGATAACTAAAGATTTGTTGTGCCATTCACAGAGAATTTATCATCATCATCTGACCCCTCTTCAGAGCATTCATCCAGGAAAGGGGAGCCATGGGGTCCCAATCCATGCTTCAGTTATTACTTAAGTACATCAGACCTCATTAGATAAGGTAAAATCAACAAATATTCACCAGGTGATAGACTAGAGAGGAGTAAGGAAATCAAACTATTAATTCAATGGGCAAGAGGAGGATTTCTGAGCAAAGTATTAAGTCTTCTAGGGGAGAAAAAGCAGCAGTACTAATGAAGAGGAAGAAAGGGGAGGCAGGAGATGTGATAAATTCTAAGATTCAAATAGAAAAGAGTTTTGAAGATAAATAAAATGAAGAATAAGGATTCTGAGTGTTCTAGAGTGGAAAATATAAGTAGAGACAATGTGATAAGGTGAGCTGGAGTGAACAGCCCCTTGGCAGCTCCACTGAGCAGGACAGGGAGGTTGACATACTGGGTGTTTCTGAGTAGGGGTCACTGTCATTCAAACATAAGGGAAGAGCAGGATGTACAGATATGGGCAGAAAAAAAAAGACCAGAATTTTTGGAAAACAGTATCATTTGCATGGACAAACATGAAATGGAAATAGAAAGAACCCAAATTTACAAAGCACAGATAAAGGAGACGTTCCTGGACACTGCAGTGGGATGGTGGGATGCTATCACCTCCTCCCTCATCCAGCATCAAGGCCAAAATGCACAGTGACACCAGTGCGAATCTTCTGACCCAGAACAGCTTCAGAAAGAGTTAAATGTTTGTTAACTTTATGACAGTGTTAAGACAGCAAGCAAGAGTCTATACATGGGGTTAGGTTGATCCACTTTATCCAAGTCCTCACACCTGATAAGACTGATGTTTTGAAGGCAAACTTGCTTTCCTGGTAAACCATTTTAAAACCTCTTTTTATCTAATTCTGACAGAATCCTCTTCTATCTTCTAATTATACTCCTTACTCCAGAAAGACTCTGCACAAGTACAGTCCTACTAGTAAGGCGTAATATTATACATAATAATATACAGTATTGAACTGCTCCATCATAGTAATTACTACAACAATAGTGCTTGATCTGGTTGAACAAAATCTATGTACATTCACCAGGAACAGAAGTTACAGCTGCTAGAAGTCAGAAGCATAAAAGCAGCATTAGAGAAAAAAAATGCAGATTTGTGAAGGATGGAGGAAAATAAATCTATTGTTGTAGATTTATCCATGTACCAGTCTATTTTTGCCTTTAAGCTGAAACAGGTTTTTGTTTGGTGACTGACACATATTTGAGTCACAGCTGAGGGAATAGAATAATACCCTCCTGCTGTCATATTGTTCTCCAGCTGATTGTCCTCTTGATCTGTAGTGCTCACATGCGCAACAGGGAGTACACAGAAAAAGAAAAAGGAACAGGGGGTTGGGCAGACAGGAGAGACATGTTAGAGAGAATGGTAAAAAAAAGCACAGAATGGCCTAATCAGCAGAGTGAAAATCAGGGTGTTTGCAGGAAGGGAAAAAAAAGATGAAGAAGAAAAGATTATTGGGCGATACCCTTCTTACACAAAACCAGCATGAAATTAAACCTTATATATTATGTAACTAAACAGCTAAACAGCTCCAACAATCTTGTTCTCTAAGGGTGCTGTTCTCTACCACAAGCCAACAATTCTGTTGACATTTTTATGCATTAGTCCACCTTTGTAATGCTTCTGAGTGGCCCTGTAAAGACCATGCCATGCGGGCACCCTCCCAACAGCCCCATGCACGTGAACACGAGACCAAGAAGTTCTCACTCAAAACAAGCAGGTTTAGGGTTGGCTTTTTCCTTCCTCTATCAAGTATTTCCATACACTTGCTCAGGCTGACCTTCCCATTACATGAATACAGAAATATTCACACAACTGACAGTGGAAAGACATGTCCATGCAGGTCCTCTGGAAGGAGAGCTCCAGGCTCAGAACTCCCTGTGTGTCCTATCACTGTAAGACAGTGAAGGGATAAGCGTGCAGCACATTCTTAGAGCTACACTCTGATGACAGTTTGCACCTTCCCGTAGCTGCTGTAAATCAGCAGCCCTAATACCACCACAGCCTTTCTGGCAGTCACATGAGTCTTAACATGAGAAAGCACCTAACTGCTCACAAACTAGTTGAGAACCACGGGCCTGCTAGAGGCTGAATATCAAAATGAGAGTGTCTCTACTGAAGTGAGACAGCTCCTACACTGAAGATCTCCCCATTTAAATTTGTACAATAAATCAAAGTGTGACAAATGTAAAAAAACAAACAAAAAAAGACAGCTTAAGCCAGATTTTCCAAGCCTGGTCAAGCTCTTATCCCTGCTGGTTGGACAGTCCTGACATGTTCCCAGCACCAGGAGTTCACAGCTGCACCAGCACTCAAGGGTGTGCGTTGTAACTGCCTTCATCCTCAAAGCAAGAAATGCCTATAAGATATGTTTTTACAGTTTAGGTGTTTGCACAAATGGAAATGCCTCTGATCCCTCTGGGATCCCAGCTGTGGATCCAGTCACATGGAGCTTTGTCTGAGCCCAAGTTCAGGTTCATGCCTAAGGCTGCACTGCAGCCCAGCGCCCCTCATCCCCATTGCTGTCGTACCCAGAAGATACCCCAAAGTGTCAAAAGCAGGCGAGTTAAAAGAAATTAAATGTAAAATTCATGTTATCCATGACAGACGGGCTGCTTTGACAAAAGTTCAGGCTAAATTACAATGTTTCAGTTCACCCATGTCTCTTTAATGAGGAAGACTCATTAATATATACAGTCAAACTCAGGTTTCCCTACCTCGTAGCACATCTCAATCTTACACTGATCCATTACGTGCTGCACAGACACTCATTAAGTATGACATAGATTTGTTACACTGCTGAGCTGGCTGTAAATTGAACTTGTCATAGTGAAGTGCATGTTTTCCAGTTCTTCATCTCTTTGGCTCCTGTTGCTATAGTGACCATCAGAATCAGAGCAAAAAAGGCAAAGAAAAAGAAGATCCTGTCTCTGTTTAAATAGTACCTTCCATCTATAACACTGGCAGTATTCCGTTTCAGCTTTACTTGTTAGGATAACTATACAAAAGAACTTAGCTCTTCCAGATTTCAGGGTCTCATCTAAATCTGCTGAAGTCAAAAGGTAATCTTTTCAATGGCTTCAAGGAGCTCTAGATCAGGCCTACACTGCCTCAAAGATGAGTTTGATACAGATTTGCAGAACTTCACAGTTAATGATAGCTTAAAATCCCCACTATACGTATATGCTGATGTCCTGCTTAGAACAGTGACTGATGCTATGAGCAGAGCGGGACATATATAAATACATTCATCAGTCTTGTGGGTAAAGTCAACGCTGAAGCTCACTTGTTAACACATGCCCTTTTCATCTCCTGGCTTTAGGTACCACTTTGCTTAAAATATAGAATAAGTGCTCCTTAATGTTGGACATTAGTGCTAAAAGACAAAAGTAAGCCAAGCTTTAAATGACAGGCTTTAAGATCTGTCTGACCAGAGACATATGAATACTAAAACATACATTAGCAGCCTTAACACGGTATATGCATGTGACTGATGAACTCAACCTACTTAGCACTAGAAGAGTGCCAGGCTCTGGTTCAGGAGTCCACTGTTACTGTTGAAAATGTGGAAGACACTAGAAACCATATGCTGCTTTCAGTGAGATGTAAACTTGAAGTAGCTTAAGCAAACTCAGTGCCAGTTAACTACAGGTGCACAATTCCTGAACATTTAACAGTGATAATTGCTCATTAGCAGTAATGTTGTATTAAACTTAAATACTGCATGTACTCAGACCTCTCCTCTCTACCCAGTGGGGATTCTGCACCAATTACATACCTACTTCAAGTTACCACAGTCAGCTAAGTCTTAGCTTAGTTTAGATATGCCAGTTCCACCTTTAGATACCCTGTCACATGAAAAACATATGGCTAAGTATGTTGATGAATTGTAACCAGTACTATCTTCAGTGGCACCCAAACAGCAGCACGTATCATTCCCGGTAAGTGGTACATGAAGATGGGCTATTCCTGTGCATGAGCTGGTACAGAACCTGCACTCCCACTTCTACTCAATGTGATGCTGTGGCAAAGGGCAGGAAAGCCTAAATCTGAATGCAGTGAGGACTGTGGCAAGAGACATCTGTACTGAATAAAAGATAATTATTGCACACATTAAATTAATAGCCCTGACTCCTGCTACTCCCTGGATCACTGGTACAGAGAAGCAGTTTTGCTCCTCTGTGTAAGAACCAGAGTCAATCCTACAGGCAGGTCAAGACTTTTCAGAGTGCAAACACTGACGACAGGGGTTCCAAGGACGCAGTTTGCATGCATTCACAGCTACATTTTCATCTCTCCATGAAGACCCACTTTCCTGTAAGTAAGAAAAAGCCCCTTGGTGTAATTGCTAGCACAGTGCTGGAAGCAGTGCAACCGGTGCCATTAGCAGGAGCACAGCACCTACAGCAGCCCAGCAGGGCAGCTGCAATGTCATTCTGAAAACAATGATTAACAACAGCATTAGACAGAAGAAATTTGACCAAATGCTGCTAATGCATCATAACAAAACAAAGGAAAACCCTCCCCACTCAGCAGGCAGCTGCCAGATGCCAACAAGAAGCTTATCAAGAAAAGCAGTCTCATGGGCACTGCTGATGGATGATGATGCACCAGCACAGCTCTCCACTGGGCAGCCAGGAGCACCAGCTCCAGCCAGGGAGCTAAAACCTTCAGCTTTAGAGATGAAGCACCCTCGACTCCAGCAAGGGGCATCCCAAGTTGATGGAAATATTTCCAAACAGACATCAAGAAGGCAACTTGCAGTGGACCAAATGGGACTCACATCTATGAGACTTCTGACAGCTCTGGCATGGGATTTGGACAGCACTACTTTTCTGTAACAGTGGTCAGAGGAACAAATTCTGACCAGCTCCAACTGACTGTGCCCCAGTAGTGCTAGACTGTAAGGAAACCCAGGGCTGGGCTTTTCTGCATATAATTTCAGAGTTATTTATGTGCCTGAGGAACATAGCTTCTATTTTCAAAAATAAGTGAAGCAAGATCCAAGAGTCTTAACTCTGACATAGCTAGACTTGGCCTAAGTTTATAGCCACTAACATCTATCAGTTTTGATTAGAAAGATGTGGCTTGTAATCGCATAAAGGTGAAGCTACAGTAGAGCTCTAGCATGAACTTCCAACTACATAAAAGCATTCTCCCTGTTATAGCTTGTGCCTGTTCAGAGAACCTGCACCTCTTGGACAAACCTTTATAGCAACATAACTGGTCAAAGCATAAGTGCTTTGAAAGGTCACTCAGCAAGGCCTCTATAAACAGGCAAAGTCATCAGGATGATGTTTGAAAGTGGAAAGTTACATTAGCACCCTCTGCAGTTAGGCAACTCGTGCACAGATTCCTCTTCATACTTTAAATAGAAGGTAGTAGAGTTACCCTTTGGCCTATACATCAACCACATGCTTCTGAAAACTTGACACTACACATAGCTCATTGTAACAACAGCTCAGACTTCTATCCCAGAGGCACCCGCACTCACGCTGCTGATGCTCCAGCCCAGAACATAACTGCAGACAGAAACATTTCTGGTCATGCTCAAAGTGCTCAATCTATATCAACATCTGTCTGGTTTAAAGTCCATGTTTAAATGCTTTGGGATGCAAAATCATATACTCAAATTTGCTTGCTGATGAGGTTTCTACTTCCCCAAATCCCACTTACAATAAATGCAAGCCATCAGCATAACACCCTGCAATTTACCCACACTTGCATTTTATGGAAATATTAAAAATGAAATGCCAAACAGATGTTCTACAGACCTGTTATGATAAGAAAACAAATTAGAAATACAAGTTAGGAAACTAATGTCTTCTTAAGGGAGAAAACGCAAAGTGCTTGAAGTACGATGGTTTGCATTTGGAAATCAAAAGTTTATGCTTTTTAAGAATAGGTCAGAACCACAATTTTGCTTGTGCAACGAAGAGACACAACCAATTTCTTGTTTGACAGCAGGTGGCAGCAGGATTCCCACCACAAATTCCAGATTTAGAATTACATCCCCTACATCATATTTGAATACCCTCATCTGTGCCCTAAGGTTGTGTGATAAGTGGGCTGACAGAAGCAAAACTGTGTTGAATACTTCTTCATTTACACAACTGCAATCCACTTAGCTGCCAATGTAAATTTGTAACATGAGAACTCAAAATATTTGGGTGTATAACATTTATGAGTAACTTCACTTTTTTCCACTATAAGCCCAGAGTCTGCATCATACATTCAAAACCATATGTTGCTGCTACATCGCAGCTCTCATTGCACACAGTCTTAGAAACAGAGGGTGGGAATCTAGTGATGAAATACTTTGAGGAGGTATCAAGAAAACATTAATAAGCATATCTAAGAAATCCATGGAGCTGTGTTTTGTGAACCCCAACCCATATAATTTCAGTCAATTCAGGAAATCATCTGGAAAAGGGATAGGCAGATGACAACTGAAGTGTGTCTGATGTAGAATCACATACTGGTCAGACTGGCTCCTGTAGAAGCTTTATTGAATTTAGGACTGATCAGAAAAAGCGGGAAGAGATTATTATTGATGATACAAAGTTTTTAAACCTTTCAAGGAAACCATATTACCAATCTTATTCCTATTTATTATAGCATGCTAATCGTTTCACAAAACATAGACATCAAGCTACTAATTGACTGAGCTGACTACAAGGCAGCCTGCTATAAGCTAGTGTGTATGCCCCACACAGGGTTCTAATGCTATAGATTTCAAAAGCTCAGAATATGGACTCAGCTCTGCTCCCCCAGAAACCAATGCTAACGTTTCTCTGCTGTTAACACAGGAAGAAGCAAATGAAAGCTAAAGCAGAGAGTTTCAGAGTCCTGCAGCCTACATGCAGGTATTTCAGATTAGTTTGCTACAATAACCTGAAACGTAGTTAATGAAAAACAAGGCCAAAATGCTTCAAAATATCGGGAGGAGTAGCTTTTGGTTTTCTTTTTCTGTTTTATTTTTGTAGTTGGCTTGTTCCTGGAGCTTATCCTTCAAAACTGCTTGAAGTAGGGAACAACTGTTGCGCTAATGAGAGTGAATGGGGCCAGCTGGATGGAGCAGCAGAAACTTAAAGACAATAAACACAGAAAAAGTCATAGCCAGGACAGCTGATCATGGCAGAGCTGACAGAAGCTGCTGGCTGAATGCAAAGGTTGCAAGAGATCCTGAACAATGGCCCAAAGCACACCACAGCCAGGAGTAATCACAGGGTATAAAGCCCACAAAGAACAGAAAATCCAGGGAGCCAAAAGCCAGATGGAGCTAGCTCTCACCAGAGGCTTCTCTGCCAAAGGACTCATGAACCTTGACAGGCTCTTCACTTTGCTTTTCTCACTGCAGTGTACAGAGCAAGAAGGGCATGGCCTCCTGCTCCTCCTTTCCATCAGAACTGTCCCCACTGCCATAGAAAAGGGAGCGCTTTCCACCCAAAACCTGGGTGCCTGCAGAGCCTGGAGGACTCGACAAGAAAGACTGGGCTCCTCCTTCCTGCCTCTCTGAAATTCAGGACTAGTCACCACAAGACAGACCTTGCTCCAGACAGCAAAAGGTATCTTGCCACATGGGCACCAGAGCCAAACCAGTAGATTTTTAGGAGCCCAGCTGAGGTTCCACTCCACAAGTCCAACTCTTGTCATACCCCTGCCCCAACAAACAGAAGGCATTTGAAGAAGCAATTATCCCAGTCTGAGTTATCTTCTGCTCCAGCAGCCGTGGTGACTCCCATGTTGGGAGCTGCCTGGTTATTTCAGTTTAATTTTTGCCAGGTTCTAGTCCAATAGGCAAATAGCAGTGAGTTTAGCTCACGAAGTCTTTGTTTGCTGCCATATCTGAGCCTCACCTGTCTCCATTGGCAACCCAATCCAAAAGTGTCGTACAATTAGGAAGGAGACAGATCCCAAAGTGCATAGGCTGTTCCACAAAGCCTACTGCTCTCTTGTATTTTACAAAAACCTTTGACAGAAAAGACTTGAAATTACTTAAACTGGAGAAGAATTATTTAGTAGCTGTTTCTAGGCTTAAATAAAAATTCCACCAAAGTGAGGGGCAATCCTCTCCTCTGTCCCCTTGTCGTCCTGCTTTTAAAGGATGAGAAGCCATTAATATTACAGTGACTTAGCAATTCATTTATACATTTTTACTGCTTTGGACAAAACACAGCCAAGTTCCAAGCCTGATGAATTGTTATCCACATAATTCATTTTGTGCAACTTCAGCAAGGTATTTGTATTTGTGGCTGTTTCCATTTGAAGCTGAAATTTAATTTAAAATGCATGTGTAAGCCACATGGATGAGGCAAGTCTGAGCATCAGGAAGTGTCAATTAAATTCACCTTCCAGTCTGAAATAAAAGCTGGATGCAAAGGCCTTGAAAAGAGTCCCCATTGTTATATTAGTTGAAGACAACAGAAATAACTCAAGCGAGAGGTGAGTACAAGTTTACTTCAAGACATGGTAATAAAATTTCAATCTATTTTATTAACAGGGCGAACGTTGATTGCTATGCATAGTGAGAGGATATAGCACAGGGATTTATGGTTTTCCTATTGACAACGTGTACTTATTAAGGATGTTATTGATTAAATGTAAATTAGTAACTCACTGATTAACTCATCTCTCATCTTTACACTTCTATCATAGAAAAGACTATGTAAGCAATTTAGGAACTTAGATATTGCTATGAAGCTGTATCAAACTGAAAACCAGATGTACTCTCTTGGAGAAACAAATACAAGGCACTTTGGGGAACAGCATTCCTCTCTTGTGTAACATTTGCACACCTTTTTAGTTTGCTGTTTGTTTGCATTTTTTTCCCAGGAGCAACACTTTTGGGGTTATGTATTGTATTAAGCCAATTTGAAAAATCACGATGTACAAGCAGAAACCGCTTTTCCAGTGACAAGTATTACATTGTTGGAGTTTCAGTTTACCCAGCAACCCCTACATTTCTGATGCTTCCCCCAACCTTTTCAGCATGCACAATGTAACTACTCTCCACTCCCTTGTGAGACTTCGGGGTGGCTGCAGCTTTCAGCTGGTTCCAGACCATAGTTGACATGAGGCTTCCTGACACATTAACATACAGAGATGCAGGACTAAAATAGAACCCTTAAAAAAAGATTTGCAACTCTATCTTCCTAAAAGCCTTCACAGAATTATGTGAATTATTATCAACCCTCTAAACAACCACTTCTGAAAGAATATAAAATCTTCATCTTGTGCCAGTGGTACAAAGGGTGTAGAGAGCATCCTTCACACAGTCAGATGATTTGCCATTACTGTCTAACCCTCCCACAGCAGTACTGAGTCCTGCGTCCACAAGATGCAAACCTAGGCCATGGCTCTGCAATCACATCCCCACAGGCACATTCAGAAGAGGCTGGGACTCGAGGAAAAAGATGTGCCTGCCTTTAATGAGACACTTGGGGTAACAAGAATCAAAATCATGACAATAATTTCACACAATACTCGTTTCACTTCTGTGCTAGAATGTAATCAACAACCTACTACAGTAGTATAACTCAATATTTCTGACCCTTCAACAATTTTTTTTCTGATTGTTACTAAAAGGTACCAGGAAAGGATGATAAAAAGATACCCAGATGGCTCCTGGTGTTTTATGTTTGATTTTGGGTGTTTTTTGTTGGTTTTGTTCCTAAACAGTTCTACCAGCTTATAGCTCTCAAAAAAACACATGAAGAAACACACACAGAGTCTTTACTTGATGGCTGTGGTTGGAAATAGCCACTTAGAAATAAGCAATGGTTTCTCTTGCTAACACCTGGCTAAAATAGCATTGTGGATAGGGCCACACTGAGGCTACATGAAGAGTGTAATGAAAGGCCATTCATAAGCAAACTGTGGCTTCCTGTTTCATTATTACCAAGATTTTTCAAGTCTCTGTATATACCTGGTCCTCAAAAAAGTCTGCAGCACTTTTCCCTTCAACAGAAGCCAGGTGAAGGGGTGTAAAACGTCTTCATGCAGTTGAGCTCCCTCTCAGTGTAATTTTAATGCACTAACAATTCATTTACATGTTTTTAAGATCATTCTGGAGAGCCCCTACAGAGGAAGACATCAGCTGAAGGAGGAAGACACAAAATTCTTGCTTTCGCAATATGAATCACTGTCTGCCCACAGTTTTGTGAGTCCAAAGAAGATAGCAGATTGGTTGACAAGAAGCTTAATGTGACCCCACAATGCACACTTGCAGCCCAGAAAACTACCCATGTGCTGGACTGCATCGAAAGGAGCATGACCAGCAAGTCAAGGGAGGGCATTCTGCCCCTCTGCCCCGCTCTCATGAGACCCCACCTGCAGCTCTGCATCCAGGTCTGGAACCCTCAACGTCAGCAGGATGTGGAGCTGTTGGAGCAAGTCCAGAAGAGGCCATGAAATGCTCCAAAGGCTGGAGCACTTCTGCTATGGAGACAGGTTGAGAGAGCTGGGGTGTCCAGCCTGGAGAAGAGAAGGCTCCAGGGGACCTTACGTCAGGGAGATGGCACATACAACCCTACACCTCCATCAGTGGGATCAGCAGATGAACTACAAAATTTAAAGCTTCCTTCTTTACTTCCTGTGTGCCATTTTAACTGCAATGTACCAGACTTCTGAATGGATAAGTGAGTGGTACAGAGTGACCAGAGTCACATCAGCAAGCCAGCTGATGGGCAAGAACTTGTTTGTCTGCTCATGGGTCCACTCTCCACAGCCACGACCTAAAAGACATTTTTCTCTTTTTCTCTAGCAAGCATATGTAAAGGAGACTTCCTATTGCTATACTAGAAAAAAAGACACATACTATGTTTACTTGGAGACTGTACAATGGAGTCAGCTGTCAAACATTCATCAAAGCAGGAGAGACTGTCCATAAGCAGGCAGATGACCAAAATTTCTACCCCTAAAGGCCATTTGAGCCATTTCTGGATGAATAACAAGCTACAGAACATCACTGTTCCAAGATCACAGAATCACAGAATGGTCTGGGTTAGAAAGGACCTGAAGATCATCCAGTTCCAACCCCCCTGCCATATTCAGGGATGCCTCACACTAGACCAGGTTGCTCAAAGTACCATCCAGCCTGACACTGAACACTGCCAGGGATAGGGCACCCAGAGCTTCTCTGGGAAACATGTGCCAACGTCCCACCACCCTCATAGGGAAAAAGTTCTTCCCAATGTCCAACCTAAATCTCCCCTGTCAGTTTAAAGCCATTACACCTTATGTTGTCCCTACATACCCTTGTAAAAAGCCCTTCTCCAGATTTCGTGTAGTCCCCCCTTTAGGTATTGGAAGACCGTTATAAGGTATCCCCTGAACTTTTTCTCCAGGCTGAAGAAGCCCAAGTCTCTCAGCCTGTCTGCATGGGAGATAAATAATATTTTAAAAAAAAAGGATAGGAAGATAAATCTGTCACTTTCAGGTTCTGGAAAACAGAAAGGAGTGCTGAAGTTACTGACCCTCACCTGATCATGACAACAACACTAAGTGTTGAAGTTGCTTTTTCTCATTATTGACTATTCAGCTGCTTAGCACTACTGTAGGAGCAGAACTGCAAACAGAAGTGAAGGTTGTAGCGAGATCAACAAAGCTTCTAACTATAAATGCTATGTATTTCATATCAGTTTTAGTATGTGTCAAAAATTCTCAGCTATAAACAAAATCTGAGAGTCCCTTACAGGCCCTCAACCTCACTGTTGCCTGGTTCTCAGTTCTGACTCTGGCTTTCAAGATACACGGGTTTTTGTAAATTTTCAGGGCTTTTGTTTGCACATGTGTCCAAGTCCATGCACTGTCTGGAACATGCTATTCAATATATTCCTTACAGAAGCACACATTTTAAAGCACACTTTAAGCACACTGGAAAGTGGCTGGGATAATTAAAAAACCCCAAAAGAATACACGAGCTGTTCTACATTCAAATGTGACTCAAATGGGCATATCATATTTAAAGTTACACATCTATTCCAGAAGAGTTATTTCATTCACATTTCAGAACTAACTATCTGTAGCAATACTGAGTAAGAAAGTACCCAGAGAAACAATTCAGAATGTAACTAAGATACAAACCTTGGAAATATCAGGTCAGATTAGACTCGCTTGAAGGAAGAAGGTGATTTGGTGATCATGCTTTAGCAAAATTTCAATACATTGGCTATAATGAGGGCTTGATTTGTTCTCGGGATTCACTTAGCTATAAAAGATATCCCACAGTGGGATAGAGCTGGTGAAATGACCATGACCATCCCCTCATGAACCTCTTGAAAGAAACAGAGGAAACAGGAAGCAAACCAGGGATGGGAGCCATCATATTCAGCATTAGTCTAACTTTCACCCAGGGAAAATAGCCCTGGAGTCTTAAAACTAGCTTAAAATCACATTCCCTCCCTCCCTCCCTAGTCCCTGGGCTATTCTTCAGAGAGATACATCTATAGGTCAGAAATTGCGTTTCTCACCAATTGACCTAGGTACTGCATGCAGCCAGGCTAACAGCCCATCTGGAAACAGAAATACTTCAAAGTCAGCCACTCTTGCATGAGTTGCGTGAGATGCACAAACCCTGCAGGAGTCAGATGAATGAAAAATCGCATTCAAAGAACTGCGAAGAGGGTGACCAAAAACTTCCTGGCAGAATATTTTTTGTTGGGTAATTCTGACTAATCAAACAGAAGTACCACAGAAACATGTCAGAATTCACATCTTGTTTAAAAACTGCAGAGAGCTATTTACTAGTGTTGTAATGTAACATTTCAACACATCTGAAACAGAATGCTGCAATTTTCAGTTCTGAAAATACATTATCACGATTATTAAACTAAAAAGACAACACTGGAGAAAAAAAAGTTACAGGTTACATCTGTTACATCTTCAGTGGCCTGAAATAAAGCCAGAGTTTGAATAGAATTTGTTTTTCAGGAGGCAAATAGGGTCATTGTATGAGAAAACCGTGTAATATTATAGCTTTTTCCATATTCTGGGAAGTCCAATTTCCATCTAGTACTTCTCAGGTACAGGTGGGTACAGGAGGAAGTAGATGCCATGAGCAAGAATACAACATGTTGCTAGAATTGCTTTTCCTGACCTGACTTAAAGCCTTAGGTAAGCAAAGCATTTTTTTCATGAGTGTAACTAACAAGCAAAACCATCATCTACTACTAAACCATTTGCATGCCTTCAAACGATTTCCTGGCTGGAACCTAAACTCAATATGCTTTACAAAACCAACTGTAGCTTTTCCAATATAGTCTTTGCTACAGCTACAAATACCACTTTGAAGGAAACCCTGCTGGAAATGCAGTAATTAAATCACAAGCAGCCCAGACTGTGCCTGCACAGCCTGCAGAACACTCTGCTGAAAGGTCTGACCACACGCGCATTTGTCTTAATGGCAAAGTAATGCCCAGCTGGGTAGGTAAAGGGGCTATGAGAGCCTCCCAGCCCCACCATAGGTCATTAAACTATGTACATGGCTGCACTACTGAGAAAGGTGCACTCAACAGCAGAGTTAATTTAATGCCTTGTGCACCCCATTTGGGCTGTTAAGCCAAGGGAACTCAACACTAGCTCCTTCACCCTGAAGCCCACATCTCATTTGCTTTGCCTTTATATGCAACCCAGCTCTAATTTGCTGCCCTTGCTCCTCCTAGACAGAGACTGAGGCAGCAGAGGCACAAGGGTTCAACTCCACCCTTGTAGGGGGGCTACTTTCAGATTCCCTGACATTCAGCTCTCTGAGTAAGATAAAGGACAAGTAGCAAACAGTGCCAAGAAATGCAATACACCAGAGAGAAAAGGATGAAACAGCATATGTTGAAGTTAAGGATTGTATCATACGAGGGAACAGAATTATGGTTGCATACAGTAACCCAAAGAGCAGATACACGCATCAAGTTTTTCTGCTCCAAAAAGGACTGAAATCCTTGCACTAAAGGAACTTGCATAATTTGGAGTTCCATCTGTATCTATCTATTTTTGTCTTTAAAGTATGGGCTTCTTCACAGTAAGAAACTTTCTGCAAACTTAATCTTCTTGCTTTAACTTGACAGTACACAAGGTCTTTCTCACCTTCAACACACACAGAGTCAGATACCATGTATTATGTACCCTGTTTTGCAGCTTCTTTTCCTTTATTTTATTACAAGCATCTGAATTCCAAACACTGAAGTGTTTTGCTCTTCTGATTAACTATGTACCTGAATGATGCCTGCTCGGTAGTAAAATTACAGCTTTTCATCCCAACAACTGCCTGGTGGTATAAATCCCATAACATCATTTTGAGGTAAGTTAATTGCAGACTTGAATTTCAAATGCCTGCTTCATGTTCTTATCTTTTGAGTCAATAATTCCTTTGGACTGTGTATCATCTTGTCATTTAGCTGGGCTGGTGGATAGATACATGACAGAGTCTGCATTTTCTGTAAACCATCCTGCCTTTCACTGGGAGTAATTTAACACTTGAATATTTGTGTTAATTTGCACATTCTGACCTGCAGCAATGGAGACGTTTGATCACTCCAGCAGTAGCTACTTAAGTAAAGACTATTTTTTGCTGGGGTTTAACATATGCTATTAAGGATATCTATGCCAGCACATCCCCAAGAGTTTATAAGAAAAAGTCAGATTCATCAGCATCTTTTCCACAAGTAGGATATGCAGACACAGATACAGGACTTTTTCAACAATATTTGCACTCAAACCAAGCCTCTAGGATTCAGGAATCTATTTTTCAATTGTAATTTCCTTGACCAAGCATGCTGAATTTGGAAATAGGAAAATAAAGATGTTAACACAGGGCATTTCCCATGTTTTAAAGGAGACGGAAATATCAGTCTATACTGTACTGCACGGCCTGTGGTGGGAAAACTTCCTGGTTTTCTCCATGACGATTCACAATTATTAACTGGCATGTGAAAGCAACAAAAAACTTCAAGATATTGCAACACCTCTGCATGGTATAGCCAAATAAAGGAACAAGTGAAATAAGTATTCATTACAAATGCAAGACAACATCAGTAACCTGTACACTCAAAGGGTCTGGGAGCAAGAAGTCCCAGTTCCATGGATGTACATGTTGACTCTACTTTTTCCAGGGCTCTTGCTCTTGTATGCAGTTGGTATTTATTCTGTGAAACATTGCTTTTTTCTGGGTTTTGGTTGGTGTTTTTTTTCTTTAACCTTACACGCAGCATATTCACTTTCTCTCTAATCTTCATCCCACTTCTACATAATATGTATAGCCAAAAACCCCACAACAGTTTTAGTGGGGATGTAGGGCCTACAGAAAGGAATTAGGTAACGGGAGTATTTTCTGTTTCTGTAACTCAAGGCATAGGGGCACTTTGCCAAGTGATGGAGGGAAAGCTAAATACTCCCCAAAGAAATCTGCATGTTGATAGGTACTCAACATGAAAGGCAATGCAAGTCAAGAAACAGCAAAGCCTTTCTTGAAGGCTGCCAAGAAAATAGGCAGGAAATTCATATATTTATTTTCTTATATATTTATGTACATATATATAAAGAAATACAGTACACTAAAGCCTAGCGAATGCAGCCAGAACATGAAAAATAATATAACAGAAACTGACAGGAAGAAAGATAAAAGTATCTGACACAGAACTATGTAATTGATAAGGACCTTACTTACCCCTGCCACAGTCACATTAGACATCCCTCAAGACGACCTTGCTTTGTCTACAAACTACAGATTTCCCTAGATGATCCCATCTGTAAGTGTCTATGCAGGTGTGGAGGGGGAAGTGAAATTGAATTGCTTTACCAGCATCATTATCATCTCACTGAGAATGGTCTCAAACCCAGCAATTTCACAAGAAAATTCCATCATCCCATGGAAAATTTAACAGAGGAATTGTCTACCAGGACCCCTTTAATTGCTATGATCAGCCATGATTCATATACAATACTAGCATATTCTATTTAAATATCTAAATAAGATCCCTCTATGCTACATATTAATTAGTTTTCTTCCTTGCAAACATCTTAACTATGTAGTTTCACAGAAGTGTATTTCCCCATAAGTCAACACAAGCTTATGTCTGAAACCAACCTATAATTTTAGGGCTGCAAAGAGAAAAAGATTAATTTTTGCACATTAACTGATGGGTGCAGAGTTTTTGTCACTAAAATGAGATGGTTTTTTATGCTATTCCACTATCCTAATTATAAAATGCCACAAGACCGAAGTGAATTAAAGTGCTGTGATCAACAACACTGACCTTTCTGCTTTTTCAGTACTTCTGCTAAGTCAGTTAACCCAGAGAGCAAAATTAGAATGCAGACTGACACTGGAGTAAACACCAGGAAAGCAGTGAAAATGGTGGGAAATTACCATTCTCCCTCCTTTTTGCAGCATTAGGAGCAGTCTTATTCTCAGCTGAAACCTTAGTCTGCTAAATTAAGTAGAGGTTTGGAGAAGAATGTTCTGATTGTTAATCATGACATGTGCTGTAATCTTCTGCAAGGCAGCTCTAACCTCCTCAATCAGCAGCATTTTCTTACTTAATTACATGATTTTAAGTACCGCTAAGGAGGTGCTGTCAGATTTACATTGGAGTTCTCTTAGACATTACCACTGTAGCCATGGTGATGATATATAGCAATGGACAAAATGCCAGAGACCGGAGAAAATGATAGTTACAGTACTCCCACACTTGCTCCTTTGCCTAGAACTTACTATTTTTCAGTTAGCTTGAAAGATTATCTTTTTAGTCAGTGTCCTCATATACAAAAAATCCCCAAGATTAATAGTATATATGTAATCTTATTGCTAAATACATACAATTCTCATCTCTAAGTGTAACTTGGAACTGTTTAGGAGACCCATCATACAGGGCACACAAGAGAAAAGGGAGATAGCGTGTGCAGGATGTGGGGTGAGACTGGGTACAGTCACTGTATCATTCTCTCTGCAAACTCAGCAAGCCAGAGGAAACAGATTTACTTTGCAGAAACAAATCATTTCCATGCTGTCAGTTGGCTCTTCTGGCCTGGGAGCCAGGTCCCATCATTCTGAGCCCTGAAAGCTGCTTGCAGGATACTAATTATCACATCCTCGAATGCAGAAAATTATTACCTGCTTATTTATAACCAAGAGAAGGAAAACCAGTGGTAAAAGCAAATTAGAAATATTTATTCATTTAGAAAGCTCTTGCCAAATCTTCATTTTCTCCAAATATTCTGATTACCAGCATCCATTTTACAAGACCCTTACTACTGGTATACTGGTATACCGGTATACTTTGATACCATCAAACTTACCATCGTCTACATCAATTCCTAACAGAAAGGCTACTTAGTTGTTCCTACAGGAAACTGTCCAGCTCTCTGAGGCTTTGTGGAACACCCTGAGCGCCATTTAGCCAAGTTTCCTCACAGAGAAGCTTCCATTTAGACCAAAACAAACATGTTTTTTTTTTAGGATAAGGCTACATGACAGCAACCAACAACAGCACTGAGCTCCTGATTTACACTTTCTAGCAAAGGTAAGAGTTAAATTTCCACAAGTAACTCCACAGTAAGTGTAAATAGTCTCCAAAGACAATGAGGTTATTAAATCATACCAGCTGTAGATCTCATCTTCAGCTACTGGAATTATCCAAGTTGAATAAATGGATGTTTAACTCCCATCTTGGCTTTATTTGCCTTTCATTCCCAGTTCCCACAAAGTCTGACTGCCATTTCTGTAGCGCCTGCACAGCCCATACGTGTAATAGTGCGGCTTGTGCCCTGATAGCATCTGAGAGCTCCAAGATAGGGAGAGGTATCCGCAGCAGTCAGCTCAATATGAACTATGTGCTCCCTATTACAGGGAGACAGTTCTGAAAACATCATTCCTCACCACACGTGAATACAGCTGAAATTCTGATTTTTATAGAGTAAGGAGGTCAGTATTTACTATTGCATGTGCAGACAGCACACAGTACTACAAGCATAGTTCACCTGTTCATAATTTTTATAGTCTGCAATACATTTCAGATTGAAACACTGGAATCTTTACAGGGGTCATGTGGACAATTTCTCTTACGCTGTTCCAAATAGGTTTTTGTTGTGTTTTCTTTCCTCATTTTGCAACGAACAAAAGTACAAAACACCCTGAGGAAACATGAAACTGGATGCAATCAGTTCTCAGAGTCAAGGGGTAACAACTCTTTCGTGTTCTCAGAAAAAACTATGGGATAGAAATCAAGAAAAGAGACAGGAATTAGAAAAGGCCACATGAGCCTCAAAAAAGGAGAACCTATAAGCAGCATAGAAGCGGTTACCAAGGTAAAGGAGCTGTAGATAACAATGTCCTATCCATCTACATTTATCATAGTATAGAAGTATTCTGGAATAAAAAGTAACTACCTGGGCTCAAGCTAGAGTTCACAGTACATAATATGTGACCCATCACATAATAGATCTTACGGGAATAGAGACTGAAATCCGATTTCCTGGCTAGAGCATGGCCATTGGTCCTGATGTCTCTTTCCCTCATCCTGCTGATCACTGATAAGTATTTGCTTATTACAACTTTCTTGTCAGTCACAAAGGCCATCATTGCAAGTTAATAATGTACCATTCTGCTGGATCAATATCTTTACAGATTCTCCTGTCCCCGATACAGAAAAGTTATAAGAAAGATTAGACTGCTTGAGCCCCATTCATCCATTTTGTAATGCAGGTGGCTTCCACAGGATTAACAGGGACAATCCAGTCCACTGTGAATAGATACTAGAAGAAATAGCTTGAAAATCTACTCATGGCACAAATTAGAGTGTTGGGTTTGTTTTTTTTTTTGTTAAGATTAACAATTAAATCAAAGCTACAATTACAAAGGTAACTATTAACTTCCAGCAAGCTTGATGCACAAACTCAATTTTCATTACAAAGTTACTTGTTATATGGAGGCTATATTCTTGCTTTTGCCTGCCTGTGAACTAACAGAGCTGTTGTGATTAACTAAGACACTTCAGCTAGAGCACCTGATTTACTGGGAAACAGTAAAGTGTTCTTTGCAGGAAGTCTTGAGTTTGGCATTTATTCCTACATCAAGTCAAAATAAGGACATGGTAATTACTACAAATCTATATTATTCAGGTATTTGTTTCTTGTAATATGTCTTGATTAGTGCTGATGGATGGATGAAACTCCTGCTAGCAACCCTTCCCTAGCTGAGCAGCCAGATGTCTTTTGTGTTGCATGAGACTATGGGCACCAGAAAGACAGAAACTGCACTCTTCTTACGAGAAAGTACCATGTAAGAGAAATGAAATAACATTAACATAGATTATACACTTTCTTAAACATTTACCAATAATACCACAGAGTAGCTGTCTCCAGTGTCATGCTGGCTTTAAAGACCCATCTCCTCAGCATTATCCCCTGCTCTGTGTGAAACGTTTATCTGCTATTAACATGACTGGATTTCATTAAAGAGGGCCAAGAGGTATTAAACATCTCCGGAGGGTTTGCTGCTTCCTGCCTAGGACTGCTGCACTCTTTTCTTCAATGAAGTCATTAATACATACCATCTCTTTGTCCATAATCATTTTCTAGCAACCACAACACACCATTGTAGTGTGCTAATATAGGGCCTTCTGAAATGCCAGAGCATTGCTGGGTTTTTTAAATTAGGAACAATTCCCCTTAAATACAATAAAATACTGGCAAGTAAAAAGGTTGAAGAGTCACCATGATATAGGACTTAGGGCATCTCAAGACTGAATCCACCTACAATTAAGTTTCGCTGTTAGTAGATAGCTGTATTTAATTTTATGTAACTAAACAACTTGTCTAACAACTGACAAAATCCTAATTGGATGTTCAAGGTACTACTAGAAATAAAAGGTCACTGAGAAGCAAAAGCTGAAGCTTACTTCTTTGCTTCTCTGCAATGTATTAAAATATCATTAAAGGATGTATTTATGATTTGATGGGTTTAATCTTTGAACAGCATTAAGACTTTCAAATTTCATCTTTGCTACTTTTCCTACAGGACTTGTTGGAAGACTAGAGAAAAATTACTACAAGGAATTTTTTCCTTCTCTCAATAAATAGAAAATAAATTGCTGAATCTTTCAGAGAGAACAAATTCTTATTTATCCAAATCAGCTATTTAGAAAAGCACAAAATATCTTTTCCTCTCTCATCTTCTTAGGATTAAGAACCATTTGCAATCACAATACTGTAACATCTGTCCTCTAAGAAAAGACATAATTTCTCTGGACAAAATGGTAATACTTATTAAAAATCAAGTTATTTTGTATATCAAGAAGAAAACCAGGAATAAATTCCCCTTTTTTCTGCAAAGCACATCAAGCTTCGTAACTTGTTACCTCCTAATTTCTTCTGGTTTACATAGTGATAGTGAAAATATTCTTTAATTTCTTAGTAGTGCTGCTACCTGTTGATATTGTGTTCCGGTAACGAAAATAGAAATTGGTCTTCTGTGGGTGGGGAGGGGAAACTGAGAAAATGTTTTAAATCAAAATTAAATTAATTCCTGGGAGATAAAAAGCAGAAATCTGCAGCAGTGGCCATAGATTATCTCTTAGTCTATAAAATCACATTACATTAAAAAGCAAGATTAATAAAATGAGCTCTCTAAAATTTCATTTTAAATAAACTAACTATGCAGTGGTTTTAGTGTAGTTACAAACAGTAGGCCAGCATTCATGATACCACCTTCAAATGTTTCTGAAGGGTTTGAAACATCCTCAAATTTAAGTATCAGAAGATCCGAGTAAGAAAACAGAACTGCAACTACTGCTGTAAAGTTGAAGATATTACATGTCTTATGTTTAACCATCTATGAATTTAAGATAAAACTAGGACTGATGACCTATCAGCCAGCAGTCTACATACTCCAGGTTAGAAACATTTCTATTGAGCTCATTTTTTCAGCTAGAACAGAAAAGGAATGATAGTCTACTTGAATAATTCTCCAGCTAAATTACAGCTTTTCAGTGCTTCATATTCAATAGGCCACAATAAGTGAACAATGTCAGATCAATATTCTGTTAAATTATCTCATTTAAGAGATTATAATGCAAGATCCAGTCTAAGTGGTCTGTTACCTTCTCGTGTTTCTGAAAACCACTCTCTACTTAAATAGGTACCAAACCAACATAAAACAGACTTGCTGTAGAGAGATTTCAATAACTATGGCAAAGGACTGTGGAAAAAAAATAATCTATAACAAACACAGACCAATACAATGCTCATTAAGTTAACAGAAACCTCAGTTCCTGCAGCTGCACTGATCTATATGGTAGGTCTATGTCAGTTTAGCTTTTCTCCTGTCATGTCCTCCTGCTGCATCTCTCTGATGCATCTCTCATCAGCATCCTTCGATTCTCAACTCCACACAATAATGCTGAAGTCTTATTTAGCAGGAATATAAAAGCAGTTTTTGTGGAATGTTTATTAAAACAAACAAACAGCCAAAAAACATAGCTCCAATTCATGAGAAATTTTGGGGAAGTTCTGGCATAAGGCACAGTTGGCATACTGTTAAACATGATCAGCACTCAGCAATGCACATTAACTATTCTTCCTAAGGAAAAGATGGAGGAACTTCATTCATGCCAATGGGAGGGAACTCAAATCCATAATTCACTAGCAATCTCTCGCAAACCTTGGTGAGAAGTGACATCAAGGTCCATTCTGTACTTCTTGCTTTGAGCCCTCCTGACATTACCCATAGCCATCCTACTAAATGCCAGCCCCTGTTCTCTGCAGACCAACAACATCATAAAAATTTAATGCAAAAGTGTACAAAACACCTCCCTCTGCATTCCCCATAGCAGAGTACATATTCTCCAGTGTAGCCTATACTATGAAGACTGTTATGTGCCACTGCAAGCAAGGTGATGCTGTTGCTCTGACCTTTGCAACAGTAGAGAATTTGCTAAGTGGAAAATTGGTAACACTTGGAGATTCTGCAGGAACATGCCTATGGGTTTACAGCACAGGTGGCAAACAAAGAAAACACTTTTCATATAGTGCAGAAGGCCAGGAAGTTTGTAGAGGTGTTCACTCCTAGGAGAGTTCCTTCATACCTCATCCCGCTCAGTCAATGCTCCAGCATGCACTGATGCCCTGGGAGACCAGAGCCCTGTTGCTCCCCCTTCCCTGTATTTCAAACCTAATTACTGTGGTCACTAGAAAACAGGTAGTACACAACATCCTCAGCCTGCACACATGCACAGATCAGTACTTAACCTGGACATGGACAGTTTTTCTCTTTCTGGGTATATGCTTATTGGTTTAAAGACTGTAAATCACCTCACAGTTAATTCAAGAATTGCTGAATAGGGAAGTGTCTGCTTACCCATGAAAAATGGGAGTAATCTGCCAGCACCATCATTCATTCCCATGGTGGAAAGAGCATGTTCCTTGGGAGGCAATAAAAATCCCACCAAAACACCATCTCAGCACCTTTGCTCCAAGGCTGTCAATTTATGAGCAGTAAATTGTCATCCATACTTTAGTAAGTGGTTTTAGAGCTGTTTACACTAGACTACAAAGTTTTGGGCCAAGAGTGATCGTTTTGCTGTCTGTCCAGCCTCCTCGCCAACTCCAGTTACACAGAAGGGAAGAGTAACCAAATGTTAAACCCCATTATATAACTTGCTTGTTTTCACAAGATACCTTCATTTATTTTCAAGGATACTTCTATCCACATTAAAGGACATTCATGAAGCATGAACAAATGTAGAGATGGAAGCTCAATACATGTCAGCCAGGCACAGAGCATATTAATTAGTCAGACTTCTGAAAGAGACTATTTTCTCTATAAATTAAGCACCTGTTCATGCAAAAATGTCAATAAATCAAGGGAAAAGAAAGGAAAAAAGACAAGAAAAAAGCTTCCACCTTTGTGTATGGAGATTGAAATAGAAACCCAGCAAGCCTGACTTTCCTTGGTTTATGAGTTTCAGCCTTCCTCCCTTGCTCAAAATGGAAGCTCCACCATGAGTCCTGTGATCTGTGAAGGTGAATTAACACAATGCTCCAGCTGGAGGGAAGAAACAAATCAGTTTAGCATTTTTATATTTTTAAGTCTCTTGCCTGCTGCTGCTCTCTTCCCCCTCTGCTCATTTCACATTAAAGCTTTACTGTTGTTCAGCTCCTGTTTTTATTTGTTAATATTGCAGTAATCCGATTATGAAACAGGAAAAAATAGCATGCAATTTAGGTGGCGAATCACACAGCCTGAATGTCAACCTGTAATACTGGAAACACCTGGAAAAAAAGGCAGTTTGTGGCTGATTCAGAGGCAGCTGACACTAACAGAAACAGCACCACTGTAAGTCAAGCCCATGGTGAGCAACAGAATCCTTGTAACTATTTATTGCATGAATGCACTCATTAAACATGTTAAAGGGCAATTTTAGTCACTTAGCCAGCAACAAAGAGTTAAGTTCAGCTACAAAATTGTTTACTTCTCCCCTTATCTAAACTACCAAGGCATACTGTGATAGGCCAAGAAGCCAATTTCTTCTGGTGTAAATGCATGCCCCTCTGCAATTTTCAAAGCAGTAGTTCAATTTGCACCAGCAGGGAGTTGGAGTTTGTCTCAGTTTTAAATGGGTCAGGCTGATGTGCTTGCCTACATCTGATCAGAGTTAAGCATCTGCTATGTACAGATGAGACAAAAAAGCATGACCTTAAAAGAGGCAGAACATCCACCAGACTCCACAGCTGGAACACATAAAAGCACAAAACCCAATGGCTGCATAAACTACTTTGCCTTGCATAAGCTTTAGTAGATCTGGAAGACTGAGAAGGAACACTGTAATTGGGAAAGCTTCAAGCTGTTTTTAGGGATCTGAATTTATTTGCCCAGGTCCACACATTGACCTGATGGGTTGATCTAAATCAGGACTTGTTTGGATCACAGTATTAGCTGAGAAACCTGCACAGTGCCCCACTATACGGATTAAGTACATCCATATTCTTTACACATCACCCTTGAGATGGAGACAGTCATGTCCTAGCTTTTTATCCATTGTCCCTTTTGCCTGTTTAGATGGCATTTTCTTTGGAACAGGACAATAATTTTGGTTTGTACACCACCCATTACAGGAAAATGACTAGTGTGATAATGCAAATATAATGTAGCTAAATAGAAACCAAAATGTACCAGAAAGTCCCATAGGCTGATCATATCTTTTCCCTGAGCCTTTACTTGTCCTGGCTGTTAAAAAATAAAAGGGCCAGAGGATATTATTAAAACTGTGAAATGAAAGCACAAACATAGGTGAAAACTCCAAGACAACTTCTAATTGCCTGCTATTTAGGTTTTGCTGAACAGATGCAAAGATCCTTCTTTCATCTGTTGACTGACAGTAGCCAAAGCAGATGTGATTTGGTTTGTAAATATTTCTGGCAGGACCGACAGAGTTACACAAGTAATGAGCACTGCAGTGAAGCAAAGCAGGTCATTCTTTCCTTTCAGAATGATCAAGAACTTTGAGCCATTTAAAGGCTGATATGTGAAAAGCTGATGCACTGAAGACCTGCACAGAAGCAAACTGCTTCAGAGATTTTCTGTAGAAGTTTTCTATTACTGGAGCTAATCACCAAGGAACCAAAAGCACTGTGGAAGCTATTGGATTCAGAAACATTTAGAAGCAAAACTGGCAGGCTGTCTGGCGAGATGTGCTGCAAGCTTTGAAGTGGTTCAGTCCATTTGGAATTTCATTACCAGATGTAGAAATATTAAAGATACCATTTTAAAAGCTGTTTTAAAAGATCTCTACTTGCTGGATACTCCCAAGTAATATTTCTATTAATAAAAACTTCTGATAGTGTATGCTCAAGAAAACTATAAAAGTCTTTAGAACCCACAGAAGTAAGTGGCATAGGCCTGAAGCAAAGTCTCTTTTTAGCCCAAAGACACTCTTCAGAAGGAAAAAAATCACAGTAAGCAAGACTATAAAGAGGGATCTACATTCAGAGAATGAGTATGCAGCTCACCTCCTCCTTTAAAGGACAGAAGTTATTCTCACTTTTTCTCCCTCAGGACTTTCTTACTATTTTTTTTTTAAGTTAACTACTTGCACATCATTCTCCAACCTCCTCTGGTTTCTGAGCAGTAACAGTGAACAGTAACACGGGGCAGGTAACAGTAACATCATACTTTATTCTTCTGTTTGCCTCAAATTTACTTCATTTTGTATTCCTTATAGCATCTTTTGAAGAAGCTGCCAGGATAGCCTGGGTGAGACTTTATCTCATCCAACAAAAGAAGAGGCAAACACTGCTCCAAGACACTGATCAAAGATATTAGCTGCCCACTCAACTCTTCTCACTAGGTGCAAACTGAAGCACACTTTTCAAACACGAGGTTCTCTGTGCATCGGTATCCATGCCCACACACATGCCAATAAACACCTGGTTGCTGGACTGTGAATTTTTGTAAGGAGCTACTGGGTTTCAATTCCAAATTTCAGCAGCAGTTACATCTTACTCAACACAGCAACTAGGTATCTCTTATACAAGCTAAGAACTTGCAGGTACACATTAGGAATCTGTTTGAATTCTTGTTGGTTTCAGGGACATATTGCACTATGTGAAGCTGAACAGACGGATGCCTGAATTTCACCTGGATTCTGTATTTACATGACCCTCATGCAAAGTCAGTCCCTTGATTCACACCACAAAACACACAGTATGCTGCTTTAAACAGATCACCTTTGTTGGCAAAGATGCATCTCTCAGGGAAAAGAATTTCTACCAGCTCTATAGAGCACTAACAACATAAATAATTTCATACCTCTGCTCCACCTAACAGGGGGATTGTTTCACACCACTGCTAACACCACCCGCACAATCACTGTACAACTTCCCCTCTCATTCATGCAAGACGAAACCTTTAACAGCCTCTCATTGAATCCGGGGTCTGTGCTCTTCACCATGTTTTCTTCTTTGTGTTTCTCAGCAATTCCTTGTTATCAATCAGTATGTTTGTTCTTCAGCTAAATTACACTCTCTCATGCCTGGTTCAGTCTCTTTTTGATCTGTCAGTGTGATTTCCATAGTCTCCTATGGCATCTCGCTTCCACCGCTTCCCACTCATTTACATTTCAGCTGCCTTTACGGTTTGGCACATTGCCTTCCTGACACACAGAGCTCCTCTCTGTGCTTCTATCTATTGTACACAATTATCACAAAGAACATAAAACAGGGTCAGTATTTGTATTAGCCTAAAATGCAATTACTTCTGTACTTGTAACCTTCACATCCAGACAGCAAGTAATCTACAGCTTTCTAAAGCCCTGAGACAGATATCGAAATCTTGGTTTAAAAAACACCAATCTTCCAGCAGGGATGGAAAGGGAAGAACAAGAGGCATGTTTTTAAGATGCCCAAAATGCAGCAGTAATCTTAATGGTCACACAAGGATGATTTAACTTCAATTTTCTCTCCAACCAGAAAAATGTGTTCAGAAAAACACCTTACATTCATGTATTTTGAATACAGGACAGATGCACAACAGGCAGCTCCACTGTGGACTTATTAATCTATTTTGTAAATTAAAAGCATCTAGAAAATGGTCCTGCAGGAAGAGATTAGGGAGCAAATCCCCGACTCTTTAGGGAAGCAGTGCAGCCTGTCTGGTGATACATTGTCTGCTGCAGCTTTATCTGGAGAACAATCTTGCAGAAAATGCTGCACTATGCATTGCTCTCCACTATACATCGTGGTAATGTAAGACACTTTTCTAAGTAGGGGCCATCATTTTTGTCCTAGAGGACTATTTATAAATAAAGCTGATGTTTGTCAAACCTCTGACTCCTGTTACAAAACTCACAACTATGGTTTTTCTCCCACTAAACACCTGGAGACTTACTGCTGAATAAAACCTCACTATATATTTGAAGTGCAGTTCTATAAATGTCAACATAATGGAATATAGGATAGGAGTTGATTCACTGTGAGATACTCCCATCTGGGTGGGTTTCTGGCTGTGCAATCCCCCTTCCCTCCTGCCAAGCACAATGTCAGTGAATTTTTTCTGTATGTGAAATAGCCTATACATTTATTTATAATATTATTTATTATTAAAAATTTCTGAATAGTGTTTTTTTTATAAAATATCCTATGTTGTTACCCATGCCTTTGTTGTCTCCATTCAAATGTAATTCTATTATCAGTAAACTGGGGTTGTTTTTTTTCCCCTTAATGATTCTTGTATTACAGAAAACCAGTCTTAATGATACCAGACCTCTGTGGTGCATACTGGGGACCAGAAGGGAAAAAAATTATTATGAGACAAATCATGCATATGGAATCACTATGACATCTTGTATCCAACCACTCTTTTTTTCCTGAAGACAGGAAAGTCCTCCATCAATTTCATTCTGCAGAGGAAGAAAACCACAGTGGGACTGTCTGAATAATCACAACCTTAATTATAGTGAGCAAATATAATGAGGGTAACCACGATACAGTAAGAAAAATCCTCTAAAATGCTAATGAACCTTCATGCTTTAATTTTAGCAAGTCGCTTACAGGAAAATGTCATGAGGTTACAAAGAACTTAGATGCACTGCAGAGCCAGGCACAGTTCTACAAGTGCCATTTACGCAACTTCCTATGTTTTGTCAAAATGACATAGTGACAAATGAAGGTGTTTTGCTCATCAGCTGGAGTACTATGAAATGCTATTTCTTTGGTTTACAAGAGTTTATGCAGATACATAGACAACATAATATACACAGAGATGGGCAAGACGACAGTGAAGGACAAGGAACGATACAAACAAACGAGTGTTCAAAGCAGTTCTGTCATACCAGTAATCTGCCTTTCCCTCTCTCAGTGTCAAGTGCTGAGACTTGAACATGTTAATCTAGCAAAGTGGATGAGAGCTGAGAGAGCTGGGGGGTACACATGCGTATGTTTGGGAAGGACAGACTCAAATGCTCCACTGGTCTCATTTGGATGATTGGCATCACGTAGTCTGAGTGAAACAAGGTTCAGGCAGATATTTCCTCTTTTAGAGGAAAGTAATCACTGCATTAGCTTCCTTTCTACTTCACTTTGAATGAGGACAAAATAAATGATTGGCATCTGTCAGATAACAGCCAAGATTACTCATTCTGAACATTATATCCATTTTCCAATAACAGGAAATATCCAGATTCATTTTGTGCGAAGTAAATCTTCCTGCTAGAAGAAAAACGATCCCCAAAGAACATGCACTATGAACCTTTCCAATTGTTTTGACTCAGCTGCAGAGAGATGTAAGGTGCTGTTACTGCATGCCACTGCTCTGTCTCAAGGATGTAAAGCCAAGGTGTTGCTATCATACATACCTTACGGATGTGCCACCAAATTAAGGATGAGTCCACTTTGCAGATATCACCTACCACACACACACACTTCATGTTTGGTGATGTTACAGGACAGAATTCAATTCATTCTTACAACATCCTAAGCTCCCACTGCCTTGAGGGACACCCAGTACTCATGTATTGGGACACAGACAAATTGAGCTCTACTGACCTACCTGAAGGGTTTAGCAGTGTGTGATTTCCTACAGCATTAAACCACAGAAAATAAAAAATGGTGCTTAATGTAGATTTTGGTTTTATTAGCTTCCTGCCACACTTCGAGAGGCAAATGTATTGACTAACATAAATCAGGGATTTGAGACTTTAAAAATACATCTCTTTTCCAGCCTCCTCTATGGAAGGGAAGAAGACTATTTCTTGTCCAGAAGTTACCCAGTACAGCCATGTCCCCTCCCAAAACCAAAGGGCTCTTCAGAGAGTATCAGGGTCTGTATCTATCTTGGCAAGCAGAGCAGCACAACAGGAGTAGATCTACCAAGCAACACAGCTGGTGGTATGGGCCATCCCAGCACCCGTTCAGTACCTGTTTCAGGGATTTTACTTTCTATTGTAATTCCATGGCCTAAATGCCTGTTAGCAGCTAAAGTTCTTCTGGCTTTGGTCTCATTCAAAAGGAACATGGAGCTTTTGCACTTGGAAACAGCTGTGCACTGTGAGCCAAAGCATGGTAAATGGGGACTATTCAAAGATCAGAGCGCATTCCTAGTCCCTTTTGGCCTGGATCAAAACTTCAGCAACAAAAAAAGGACCCCTTGGACACAGCGGGGTATGGTCCTGCTTGGCTTTCAGGTGGTGATTCCCACTGTTGAGTTCAACAGCCAGGCTTCTCACCCACTGCAAAGGTCTGAATTAGGAGCCGCAGAATAAACCACAGTAAATCTATACACAACCACTGAGAGGGAGCAGAGTGCAAAATCACACCAATGCTAATTTAGATCCAATTAAGAATGTCCCGGAGCTGTGTCCTCAACACTGACCAGTTCAGCCCTGTCTAGATGTAAACACTTCCAACACATGCAAAGAAACCAGTCTTCAAGAAGAAGTACAGGAGTTTGAAGATCAAAGGGCACCTGTGAAATTTGGCTGCTCCTATGCACAGGGGGCTGGTGTACAAAGTTTACTAGACAAATCCCACTGCTGATACAGAAGTCTCTCTTCCACTCACCACCCCAGACCTGGCCTCCTCTTCTGCTTCCCTTCTAGCTTTTTTTGCCAAGTGCAACTGCAGTGTCTACCAATAACACATTCAGTCAGTCTCGAGAGTGAAGTCACCTGAGAAGCAGAGAAACACTAGGCTCAAATGAATACCTTCCCAGTGCCTGCAACACTGATAGACTGGAGAAGATACTTCTGCAAGCCAGAGCTGTGCAAAGTGCAGGATACAGCCTCACTTTGTGCAGAGGCTCCCACGAGGATGAGGATACACCACCAGCAGTGTCAGGGGAACAGAGCAGGAGCAATGCTGCTCAGAGCAGCCGTAGAAGAGAAATGCCAGCATCAGTCCTGCTTTTCCCCATCTCAATTTTCTGCCTTTTTTAAGCTGGAGCACATACTTTATATCCAGAAGGATTGAACAGACACACACACAAATCTTTCTGAAACAACTTCGGAGCTATCAGATTTCAGTTCTTCCCAATCCAGAAAATAATAATTGAATTAAAAGGATCTCTAATGGCCTGTGGAGGCTTGGCTGACAAAAAGTGCTGCACTGCTCACTGTAAAGAAATTCAGGTTTGTTAGTATGGTGAACACAATTAAAATGCACAGCAGTCCTTCTGTAATAGTATGTAAGAGGCTTTGGTAGGATTGCTTGACTCTGAACTCTGCATTTTTCCCTAAAACCCTCTCTGTATTCACATCATTAAAATGTATCTTAGAAACTCTGAATAAACAACATAAAGGACTTTTTTACTGCATGTACAGGACAAAACCCCAAAATACCTAAATTTCAACAGGTTCATCTGCAAATTTCCATAACAGATAATACAGGTAATAGAGGGATTCATAAACCTTTGTCATCTAAGCCTGAAGTAATGGTGGCAGCACCTTGTTTATGGGGTTGATGAAACAGACTGAGCACTTCCCTGCTTTTGTCTCTCTGCTAATTGCCCTTTAATGAAAACTACTTAGTTTATTGGTGTAAAAAATGCCTTGAAGTATGCTTTCTAGGCAAAAAGCCCAGTGCTCTAATTAATACCTTGAAATGATCACTGATTAATGATACCTGTTTGGGGCTGCTGCACAAAGGTTTTTTTGCTTGACTTTTCCTCAAACCAGGCAGATTAATGATGTTATCACTGGTACAGAAAGCTCCACCCCTGAAAATACTTTGATGGAGAATACACACAACACTTAACAACTGCTGTGGAGATTGTGAAGGAGGAGAGCAGATACCACACAGGGTGTCTTCAGGAGGAACAACCAAACAACCTCATAATTAATGCTGTGAATCTTCCGCACAGATTTAAGAAGATCACATTTTTTCCACCATCTTCTACTAACTATATTGTGCAAGAAGTTGTCTTCTTCCCTTTCATAGGGGAGGCTGGAGAAGAGATACATTTCAAAGTCTCAGACCCCTGATTTACGTTAGTCAATACACTGGCCTGTTGAAGTGTGTAAGGAAGCGAATAAAGCCAAAATCTACATTAAAGACCAATTTAATTTTTTTTTCTATGGTTTCATGCTGTAGGACATCACAAACTGCTAAACCCTTCAGGTAGGTCAGAATCCACTCTGCAGAGCACAGTTTATCATCCGGTTACAGAAAATGATGCAAAACCGAGGGAATAAGGGCTGTTAAGATGTTATGAGTAGATCAGCTGATAATTACTTGTCCGCTGAGCTGCTGTAGGAGCTGTCATCACACCAATGTTGAACAGAAGAAGCTTTAGTCCCCTAATCTCCACTGATGACAGTTTAAGCCACTGGTTCACACCAGCAAGGCGTGGGTCAGTCTGTCTGAAATACTCCCTTTCTGGCACCTCCTCCTGCCATATCCGTGTCTCTGTTCTTGTATCTGTTCATCACAGATCAGTACAAACACAGTGTAAAATCACTTGGAAAATATCCTCCTCTGCCAAATACACCAGGAACAAGCAGGCCCCAGAACAAGGATCTCTCACAACCTCCCAAGCCCTGCTCACAGAGACAGGCTTTGCCTTCTCTTTGCCAGAAGCAAATACACAAACAGCATGGACATGCTGGCTGCCTGCGGCATATCCTGTTTTGCAAATGTTGAGCTGTCTCAGAGCCATAGACAGTCCTGAGAAGCCTCAGAACAGACTTTCCAAGCTCATGCAACTGGACTCTACTAGGACAGCCTATTCCAAATACAGCTGTGCTCTCCCCATGCCACTGTTTCAATCCCATCTTGGGGAACTTGGGCATTTCATATGACGGGGAAATTTGAAGTGCTCCAATGTCCTGGAGCTATCATAAAAGCTTATTCAATTATTAATCAACAAAATTAAAACATACACGAGCTACTATTGTGCCTTTGGGTGCTGGGACTAATAGCATCTGCAGCTTTTACAGATTTCCCCTTGTGCCCAAGATGTCTGGATGCTGCAATCCCTACACAGGCGAAGCTCCCACTGCACAAGAAAGCATTCTGCTTAGTAAGGACAAAGAAACAGCATGTGGCTGCCCAGCATCAGCGCCTATTCTAGCCAAACAGTTCCCTTCCAATTTTCTAACCCTTTTATAACATGTGAGGCTTTATTCAGGAGCTGAATACATTCAGCAGTTATTTACCAGTGTTGTTATTCCATCCTATACATGGTTGTGCTGTTCCATGGAAATACTGTTCATTCTCAATGCAAAAAGCACACAAGGAGAAAAGCAGATCCTGTGCTATGGAAATGACCACTGCTATGAAGTAGAAAGGCGCAGGCTGAAGAGAGCATCTCACTCACAATGTAATTAATATGCTGAAGACTTTTACCCCACCTTTAGCCCCATTTAACTCTTTGAAATGAGAAGGGTGCACAATAAATGCAGGACCTTCAGCCTCTTAGCCCCAACAGTATTCTCTTCATCTGAGCCACAACCATATGGTGCACAGGGAAGGATTCTCCACATTAAATCTCCTGACACCCATCATCAGTTGTAGAAAAACATTCTCTGATAGCACCTGCAGTTTGTGCTGATAGTCGGAGCAGCTTTGCCTGCCAAAAGCACACATGCTAGCTGTTTCTACCAGAAGGAGAACAGGATCAGATAAGGCACTTCTAATGACATTTAAATAAACAAAAGTGTAAAGAATAGATGTAAAATATCAGCCTTTGTTCTTTATTTGCCTTGAAAAATTAAGAAGGGCTAGGGCAAGTATAACTGAAATCAAATCACTCCTGAGGACTTCTCTGCAATTAGAAGCTATACTTGCAAACGAGGCCAGTATAGAAATGTTTATGCCACAGAGGACCATTTGCTGTTATGACTCATGACACTTGTCCAAGTGAGATAGCAACACCATCAAAAGACTTCTGTGCCAGGGTAAATAGGAGCATTACAGGGATTTTGATGGTCCACTGTGCCAGAAAGAAACTGGACACATAGCACACATGACAGTAGCTGCAATACTTCAGGCACAGGCTAAGTTTTCCTGTACATAAAATGCTACATGCCCTGTGGCTCTCACCACAATATATTATTGCAGTTTGAGAAACTACAAGTTTCCGTAACTATCTATTAGTTCTTATCTACATTTTCATTCTATTACAAACCCTGCTACTGCTATCACCTTGCATCTTAATCAGAGAACTGCCTACTTTATCAGTACAAGGATCCAACACTGCAACATATGAGTAACACATTCAGACACTTGAATTATCATGCTCATGGTAGGTGTAGTACAGCTTTTAGAGTGAAAAATAACTCTGAATTCTTCTCTTTCATCCTCTGAAAAGAAAGCAACAGATGGCAGTGTGAGGAGGGCAATAACAAATCAGTCCTTTGGCCTTCCTGCAGTTCTTATATCCTCCTTGGAGACAGTCTCACAAAATTCACATAATGAATGAATAGCAGGGTGCTATCATCATCCTTCTGTTTTCCCCTTTACCTAGCTACTTGTTATACTGCAAAGAGCTCCTGCACCTGGAATCACAGACATCTCAGCATCTTTTTCTCCTCAACAGATCTTGGAGCATCTATGCTTGTACTCTGGCCTTGCAGAAATGTATTTCCCTAGAGAAAGATGAGCTACAAACCAATATGCATAGGTAAGGACTTCATTACTTCAGAAGCTCTGCAGAATACAGAACTTTTTGTACTCTACTGAGACCACAGAACCTGCACTCAGGGTGGGCAGGGTGCCCATCTTGCTTCGGGTGCTGTGACTGGCATGTTTGATTACCCAGGAAATGAGCCAGCTAAGCGAGGGCTTCCAGCTACATACATAATAAAGATCTTTGAAGCTATTTCCTATTTTCATTCAAGTATAGCATTGCATCTGTACTGTGGGGTTCAGCTTTGTAGTTATTCTCAGGGTTTTAAATTGGTCCTCATAAGAGCATTAGTTCCCCATTGGGATATCTCATAAAAAAACATGAATGCTTGAAGATAAATGATGTGAATAAATAACATCACAATTTTCTTAGGAATCAAAATGACAATGCTAAGATGGAAAGCTATAAAACTTTTTTTACAGCTACCATTTTTTGTTCATTTAAGTTTTTTCTTCCTTGCAATCATCCAGAAAAAGAAACTTTGGACCCCCTCTCTTTCACTTAACTGCAATAACAATTAATATATAGATAGCTCTTTTTTTTTTTCCCACTGCCATTACATACTTCAGTGAGCATAATTAGATAAATGTGTTGCTGGAGAAATTAATGTCAACATTTTAGCTTTGGAGTCTAACTTATTTGATCTAAACTTTGAACAATTTGGCTTTGATCCTAAGAATCTGCTGAGCAACTACAAATCCTACTGAAATCAACAAATGTAGGCTGGGTACCACCTCGATAGCAGATGCTCTCAATAAAAGGAAATGTCACAATGTTGGCTAGTGTCTCAAAACAGTTCTGTCCTCCCAGAAGCACCACTTCCATGTTATGATATACTGCCAACAAGTGCAACTTCACTCAAGTTTTCTTTCGTCTCTGTGAAAGAGCAGCTGCAGAGACAGTGCCTGCAGCACGTACAGGAGAGATGTATATTTAGTTTTCTGTTCTCTACATTGGGTTTATTTTGGTTATAGGCTTGGTGGAAGCATTCATCAGAAGTGGAAGCATTTACAACGCTTTACAATTGGTCTCTTTATAGTTGTACAGCTACCGCTGACAAAACATTTGGACATTCAATTACTTCTTGTGTAGTACAAAGAACATGATTCCAAGTTAAGGGGGTTTGCTCTGGGCAAGGTGGAGAACATCATTATTTGCACAAATCACCGCAATGATCTGATTATAGCTAGTGCTGGTGTGTTGCTATCATTCAGCTAAGTGAAAGCTTTTGCTTTTTCATTGCTGCTGGTGGTGGCTAAGTAGATTGATTATGTATGAGATGAAAGAGCACGTAGGAGTATGCTAATGCTGATGTTAAGAGCACACTTTTATCTTGCAGCATTAAGTGAATGGAGGGAAGAATGACAGAACCAGCTGCCGTGAGCTTAGGAAAGATTCCTCTTTGCTCTTCTTTTGGTCAGTCTAATGTTTGTAACTCACCTCAAACATTCCTAACAGACAATTCAGACTTAACTCTAGTGTCCAGGGTACAGCACCAGGGAGTACTGATTGCTCACAGCAGCTGTACCATGGCATATACAGTCAAAGGCTCCTTTTTTTTTTTTTGCTTTGCTTTTCTTTTTACAGATGGGATAATATAAATAAGCCACAGTAAAAATGAAAGTCCCATTGCTGAGACTATGAACATTCATAAATTCATTTGATTCCAGCTAAGCAGCCAATTCTCCATATGCTTCTCCACTTACCTCACCAGAGCTAATGGGACTAATCCTAACACAGAAAGACAAATAAACGCATGGAACATTAATGCATTTTCTCTCCATTGACATTTACCTGGGCAATACATTCACAATGAGTTCTTGAAGATTTTCATGTAACATCATACGATCCCTCCAATTAAAAGGAGATCATGGCTCCATGAAAAACACACTTCCCATATTCTGAAACAGCAGCAGCATTTCTATGCATAACTTTTAATTAGACAGTTTGTGTGGGAAAAGAAAGAAATCAAATGCATTGTTTCCCAAGTTTTCCACTATTACCACTCGAAGGCTTTCCAGTTCCCACCCACACCAAGCAGCTATACACACACTGAAGGGCAGTCATTTGGACAAGGTCTGCTGGAATCCTCCCACCACTTCTGTTCTACTTCAATAATTCAGTCATCATAAAACGAGGTACGAGGCTATTTATCACAAGATTGTAGCTGCTTACATCTTTAAAGTTCAAAGCAATAAGAACTAACTGAGAATACAGAGCTTTGTTTTTCAACAAGGTGTTAGAAATGTTATGTGGCATTCTAGCAATTTATTTCTAATGGCAGAGGGAGGAGAACATCACCCAAGCATGCAGCGAGATTTCTGGAGTTACTCCAAGTTCCACGCAAGCATGTAGATGCAGGGCAGCCTCCATCACCTTTTAGTTACCCTTCAGCAGCAGGCTTGAGCTGTTATCCCAAGATGAGGTAAGGATCATAAAAATAATGTGCTGATATCCAAAACCATAAGCAGCATTTGTAATCACATAAAATAGATATTTGATCAAGTATAATACAGAGATAGTTATCTTTTGACAACTAGAAAAATTTTAAGCACAACCATAACAAATGAGCTTTTATGTCAACTTAAGATACCCCCAAAAACTAATGTGGCTTTTTTTATCTACCTCCTTTCCAAGGAAAATAGTCTGCTTTAAGTTTCAAAGAAGCATGAGCCATTATCTCTAAGCAAAGAACGTCTGCGTCCATACAAAGCTTTCTTTAAAATACTTCACAGCTGTGAAACTGCAGAGATCACTCTGACTGATGTTACTTTATGGTTTCTGTTGTGCATTATAATGTGTACACTCTCTTGTCTTCTGATAAAACTTTAAACTTTCTGAAGTAAGAACTCCTTTTCTGTTTTATCTCTGAAGCTCCTTAGGATGTAAAGTCTGTGACTGCAACTCAAAATACAACACTAATACAAATAAAAACACTTTGTCTGAACTATTTCGCTGTTGAAGTAAACCTCTTGGTTTCAAGCATCCTCCAGACACTGGAAATAAGCTGAAACAGCTGATTCTGAACAAGTGAATATTCTGCTGGTGGTGGGATTTACATCAAAAGAAGTTATATCTATTCTGCTTATCAGTGGCACTTGTAAAGCTCAAGTTTTGATATTCTGATAACAGGTATGACAGAAGATGGAATCCTTTCCTTTGGCTTCAACCAACATTGAGGGCACAAGAGATGCAAAGCACACTCTCTTGCACTGGTGGAATGCATGAGTTATAATGGAGGACATGAAGGTTATAAAAAATCTGCAGAAAGCCATTTGATAAAGGACATAAACTAAGCAAACAATAAGAATATGAAATAAGGTACTGTATTTTTGGAAGCAAAATGCAATTTATTTGGAAAAGCATTCTATAGTGATGGAACAAATCACCAGAGAATATTTTACCTACAAATAAGGAGGTGATAAATTGGCAAATACTGGTCCCTGCAGACTTATCACTGACACTGGAGCTTACAGAAGGGAATCTAATCAGCTGGTGTAAATAAAGATACAGGAATTTATTCCCTGAAACTTGGGAAGTTACTATGTTGTGTTGGGTGTGGGAAAACAAGAAGCTCAGGGAGTAATTTCATGGGCTTCATTTGGGTTTGGATTCTTGTACACACAAATTCAACTGCAATAAGCATTTTTCATTTTGCTACTTAGTTTGTATACCTTGATAAAGCTTTTCTCAGCCATCACTAGAGAGAATACTTTGAACTTTTTTTTCCTTTGATTACAGAACACATCCTTCTCACCTGCCAAGCCCAGATCCTACAAGATGCTAAGATGACCAAGACACTTAAAGGCTCTGTTACAGCTCTCTGGAGCTTGTTATTTTAAATTTCTCTGCCTTGTTCCACTTCCCCAGCTAGGACAGCATTAATGACACAAGATCTAAATTAAAAGAAACTAAGAAATTGGCCCCTCACACTGTTTCATGCTTCTGCACTGACAACAATTCCCCTGAATATACTCAATGCTCTGCTCAAGTGCAGCTTACAAGGCTGACTTCTGTCTCCTGCTGCCAGCAAAGAATTAATGTGCATTGTGTTTTATTTCTAAATATGAACCACGATGCTCCCATAGTTCAGAAACTGAAGCTTTAAAAGAAAATAAAAATAAATAAAAAAGACAATAAATAAAAATCACAGGGATTTGTATTGTTGCTTTGCAAGGTGGGCACTGAGATTAGCATCAGCTCCTGATACAGCTTTTCAGTGCACCTCAGGGTGCAGGCTTCCAACTTGTGGCTAATACCTTGCCCTGCAGAAGACTTCAGCCTTTAAGACAGATAGCACAGGCAGACTCTGCACGACCTTTCTCTAGGTTTTTTTCCCTTGGCAAGCACTAGGTTTCATGCACAGTCACTCACTGGGTGTCCGCTTCCCTTCAACACCTCTCAGCAAGGGCATCGAAGCTCCTCACCTATTGACCAGCATTTGTCAGCAAATCACATGCTGCATGCACAGCCCTGAGGAACTGTGACACGGGCACTGCAGAAAAGCCATGACAAGCATGGAAAGAGGCTTCACACCCACCTGCTCCTTCCCCCAGAGGATTTTGTCTCTGTCAGTGGGACTGGCGAGATGCCCACAGTAATCGCCACGCTCAGACGCGTCAGTAAAGGAAAGTGATGCTAATGAGCATTTTAATGTCTTGGAAATAACAAAGCAATAAAAGAGCTAAAAGCTAAGCAAATTCTTATATAATTAGTTAGAGCAGAGCAAAATACCCTGCCTTATATTGAGGGAAACACAAGATCCATTAACCTCTCACACATGAGCCTCGCAACCCTGGAAAGCAGAACTGACTGGGCTCATCTCAAGGCTGCCTCACCAGCAGTGTGGGTTATTTTGGGGTGGGGGTCGGGGCGTTTTTAAGATAACTCAGTCCATTGCACCAGGCAGAGCTAATTTAGACCTTGGTCAACTCAGTCTGTCTCTGTAGGAAACAGTTACTTAAAACACTCCATTTCCTTCCTTGATGGATACAGATCCCACCAGCTCCCAGGGCCATGCCACATGCAGCACAGAATGCCATAGTAAAGCCAAGATGTGGGTACATGGCAGACAGGGCTCTGGTCCCCAGCGCACAGCACTCTGGATAGTGTGGGGCTATAAACCCCATCACCAGACAAGGGTTAGTTCCCTCCAACCTCTATTTCTTACTGCAACTTATTCCACAGGACTGTAAATCATTTCATTAGCTAAAGCCCCATGGATTTTGCTACTCTTCCTTTGTTAGTTGCAGCATCCCACTGAGAGGAGAAAAAGATGAATTAGTTAAGGCAGGTGCAGTGCCCCTGACTGTACAACATTATCACTTAGCAGTTTGCTGGTAGCGTTGCAAATAATACATGTTTCAGAAATAAATCTCCAAGGCTAACAATTCAGGGAAGTGTGAAACTGGTCTGACCAAAAGGAGTCTGGTGGATTTCTAAAAGAGGATAGATTAACACTCAATATAAGGAAGACAGATTTTATGATGAGAGCGCTGAAACACTGGAGCCGGTTGCCCAGAGAAATTCCAGATGCCCCGTCTCTGGAAATATCAACTGTCAGGTTGGACAAGGCTTTGAGCAACCTGATCTAGTTCAAGATGCCCCTGCTCACGGCACAGGGTAGGCCTAAATAGCCTTTAAAAGTCCATTCCAACCCAAACCATTCTATAACTCTATGATTTGCACCAGACCAATCCTTGTCCCTTTCCTTTTGCTTACTTTCTCTCATGCTGCTCAGCAACCCACCCCACATTTCCCCAGTGCTGAAACTGAACCTGGGAACCACTCTTCATGTATGGATCTGTTTTATTATTATAAGACACACAACAGAAGCCATTTTAGCTACCCACAAATTTATTTCTTTTCTAAGGCTGCTCAGGGTTGCTCCTGGTTTATATCAGCATGTTTGGAGAATCATGCCCCATTGATCACATGACAAACTCCAGCATATAGGCATGACAGCATAGAAATCTTAGAGAAAAACAAAAAATGTTATTACACTTGTAAAAAAAATAATAAATTTAGATGGCATTAAAATATTACTCCTGAAAATGGGAAGCAGTAATACTGTGTGAAGATCAAGAAAATATATAGACTAAATGAACAAATAATTCTCATCTATCCAAACACTGTTACAGCATCAAGGATGTGTCTGTAGAGAATATAATCTAATTCACCTGCTTTCATTTGTGTGATCTTTCACATTTCAAAAGAAAACAACAGATGAAAAATTCGATGCTGCATTTACTTTATAAAAGTGAAGAAAAGGTCATTTATTGGCCTTTTTCATTATTAATATCTGTCTCGGGTTATATTTTAAATACAAAGAATCTTTGCAACAGCCATTTACATTCAAGGCCTCCAGCAGTTTTACAAGTGGTTGCAAATACATCTGCTAAGTTGAGACAAATCTCATCCTTTCAAATTAATCATGCTTGTTTCAGCTTTTTGCAAGTATGAATCAAAAGAACACTATCATAACACAATGCAGATTTTCCAGAACTCTACACAGTAAAAAGAACTGAACTGAAGCAAATGAGACGGCAAAGGCAATACTGAATCCAATACAAAGTGCAATTTGGGGACTAAGCTCATATTCTAGAGCCTTTGAAAAACTTAATTATCAACTATTTCAATTAACATTTATTGAATTAAGGCTTTTTAATGTGATACAGATCTTACTCAAGTTAATAGCGATGGTCTTCATTACCGCAAAAGAGTTTGAATCGGGTCCAAACAAAAAAACTTGGAAAACCACTGATTTTCAAGCCTCTCAAGCCTAAACATTTGCCTCACCTCTCCCTCCTGCCCTAGTCGGAGTGAGCTGAAGCTCTCCCCAACCAGTTGTGCCCAGGTAGCACAATCCTGCAATAATCCTATTTTCATCTCTCAGGATTTCCTTCCTGCCTGTAGCATTAATGGCAACACATAGCTGAGGGAAACAGGACACGCAACAGGAGTTTTCTCAGATACTAGCACATACTATGGCCTTACAAGTCAGCAAAATCTTACAAAACTGTTTAAAAATGCATGAGTGTGATGGGAAAGCCCTCTCCCTCCAGGGTTGGTCACTCAGTACCCCAAAATGTGTCATACAGCTCAGATGGTTGCAATAAACACAAAATACAGAGGTAACAATATGAGGTGGGAAATGCGAAGGCAATCACCCTGCTAACACAGGGCAAATTTAGGTAGAAAACTAGGAAAATCAAAGAGGGGAGAAAAAGAAAGTCCCCCATCCTATATAAATAATTCAGTAGTAAGATTTAATTTCTCAAATACCTATTTACATTAATACATTGAAAGACACATGGCTCCACCTCAGATCTGGCTTTTGTTTTAAAGAGGAAGTTTGCATGAATATGATTGATCACAACACACACACTCCCGAAATAATTCCTTGTATAATTCTGGCAAGCACAATCATAAATCTATATGCTGCACAGCTCATGTATGCATATCTTCAGAAATAAAGTACTCTAAAAGGAAACTGTGGACTTTTAGGAGTTGGTTCAATAAAATACCCCTTCTTTTTTGAAGGGAATACAGCCAGTTGAATATCTGTGGGGTTTTCCATATGTATTTTTCTCCATGGGATTTACATTCATATTAATGATTTCCAAGGAAAGTCTCATTAATCAGGGTGCAAAAAAAAAATGAGAATTTTGATTTATAAAACTTCTGCATATGACAATAGTGCATACATATATATATAGTATGTACTGTCATTTTAACACAGAACCAGGGTTTACTAATGGAACTTCACTAATTCATGCTATATCAGATCAGTCCATAAAGTGAAATAAGCTCAAATTACACACACTATTATAACAATATAAGCCAAATTTCTTCCAAGAGATTTCGAATCAGACAGAAGTTGCCAGTTTGGAATTTGCAGGATTTCTGAAGACAAAAAGTCTAAGGTGCAGCCTTCCTAGCATGTCATTAGCACCCTTAACAGAGTGTAATCTGAAAGACGTGGCACATTGCTATAATTGTGTTTACATCAAAAGCAGTGGCTGTTCTCTTACCTTTCCAAATTCAAAGTGCAGAGACCAGTTAATTCTCACTCAGCTCTTCTTTACATTGCATAGTTTTTGGAAAATGGACAAACATTAAGGAATAAATAAATAAAACTTTGCCAAAGCCAAGTTAAAGGAAATAATGGCATTTTTTTCCTGACCCTGGAACACAAAAAAAACCCAACAAATAACCCACAGCTCCAGAATAGACAAACCACAGATATTTATGCTCACTATGAAGCTGAAGAAAGAGAAAGCTGATAAGTAATGAATTAGCTGGTCACCTACACCCAAATAAACTTTCACCTGCAAAATATATGCATTATAATAATACCAACTGCTTGCCTAAATGGAAGATTTCCTAAGGTTGTAAATTAAAGCCCACTTCATAAACAATTATAACCAGAACAAAAATTGCCTTTGACTTTCATGAATACATGATTACATTCCAAAATAAATTACTGAAATAATGAGAGACCAGAAACATGGCCACTGAGAACCTCCCAATGTATAGGAAGTCCCTGAATGAAGACGTCCACTGAAAGTAATCAGATACTTCTGTAGAAACCAATATTACTTTCCTCTTCAAATAACTTGATCAAAATAAGTGGAGATATTCACAACACAAAATACATGTCACGCTGGATAAGGAGTCAAAATCTTGCCCTTGCAGATAACTTAAAGTCTGGTTTGGACCTGCATCTCTTCTCAGGTGATCTGCTCACCCAGATAAATTCTTCTGTAGATATGGGATTTTTCTCATTGCCTTTCTAGTAAATCAATCCTTGTAATAGTACATAAAACCTAATCATTACCCCAATGAGTCCCTACTTATCAGGCCATTTGATGACATGCTTCCTAAACAAATCTCATTTCTGAAGTCTTCTCTTATCCTTTTGATGACATGCCTGAATGTGCAGCATTCAAAATTAGCAGAAGTCCATGCACCAAAGCAATTCCCAGATAAACTGAAGCACAGGGAACTGTACCTTGTGCAACTCATAGAATCACAGATCACGAACAAAGTTGTTATTGTTACTGCATACAAGTGTAGGTCTTTGATTACAACTGGGACACAGTCTTCAAACCTCTCTACAACCTGAATTAGCTGTGAACATTACTGATTAGAGCATAATTCCTTACACACTCCCCTTATTTGTATGTTTTTCCAGAAACATAAGATTTTTTACCAGGGAAAGGGCATGAACAGAATTATAACCTAAAAGCAGTTTATTTAGGAGGCAGTGATGCTCCTTTCCTTGCCCAGTTGTGTAGAACTGATCTACAATACATCCTTTCATTTACAAAAACAGATATTCTTTGTCCTAGGGATAAAATACCACTTTTAGAAAACCTAACTTGTTATTAAGAAACTCTTCACATCAATAGATATTACCATGCAAGTCTTGTCTTGATTTGCCACCAGGATGAAACACCTCTGATAAATATTCCTAAGGGGACTCTTTCCATCCTTATTTTAATGCCTTTTTAGCATTGCCTTTAGAGATGCAGAGATGATGATGTTTACTCAGCCATCTCACCTTTCCCCTCTACTTCTGTGAGTGGCTCTGATAAATACTGGTAATTTCAAGATTTGATTTTGAGCCCCTCCTCCCCTAACAAAAATGTTAATGTCATCAGCCACCCCAGGGAGAAGATTTTTGCAACAATATTATCTCTTTCTCCTTTGAGACAGAAAGGCTGTTTGCACATTGATAGCAAATTCTGTTTAGTGTTTTAGTACGCACAATGGAAAAATATTAAATAGATCAATAGGAAAATGAAGCTGTTGCAAGTCGATCTCCATGGAGCGAGGAAAAAAAAATGCTAGTGAAATAAGAATTATTAGGAAAAAAGAAAATTGAATTTACACATTTGAGATAATAATGCATGTTACTTACCCTCAGTGGTTTCTCTAATCTTGCTTTACTTAATTGCATTCTTTGTAAAGACATATTGTTTCATTTCTTTCCCCGATGGATCTTTTTTGTTGGGGGAGTATATAGTGTAATTACCAGCTCCCAGCATTATCTCTACTTTTATTATAAAATGTCATGATTCTGAAAAGAAAAATTTCATGCATTATATAATGTCAATCATCTGTCTTTATGAGATGGAACAGCATTCACTTTGTTCAAAATGGTTTTTAAGGGGGGGGGGGGGGAACTGCCTTTCATGTGCGGTCATTTTTCAAAAGCAATATTCCAATCTGCTTAATGTAAGAGCAGAGTCACCGTTATCATCATCCACTTTAAAGGAGATCTGTGTGTGCCAACAACAGCTTTTAAGTCTGAACGTCCAAAGTCATGCTGGTGAACAAACAGGAGAGCAAATTTTAATATTTCCCCCAAACTTCAAAGCTCCTTTTTCATTTTAGAATCTTTGTGATTAAAATCAAAGCCACCGCTGCTGTGCAGCATCCAACTTTGACTTTGGAAAACCTGACACTTCCTTCCCTTATTATTTCACTTACCAAAGAAATTCCAAAGACAAAGCTAGCACCTGTTAACAGCTCTTCAACCTTTAACTCCTGCAAACAGCAAAGACTTATTGTGTTGATTGGGCATTCTGACGATACATGGTGTTATTATACAGAATCATAGAATAGTTAGGGTTGGAAAGGACGTTAAGATCATCTAGTTCCAACACCCCTGCCATGGGCAGGGACACAAAAAGGAGGTGACACAGACATGAAGGAGCAGTTTGTATTTAGCCAAGGGGCAGCACTGACATCCACATGTAGGGCTTGGCTACCCTCTGGAATTTAGTATTTCTGGAAATGCTGTTTGGCTTCAGAGAGCTTGATCCTGTAGTCTATACTCAGCTAAAACTCCCACTGAAGCCATGACATTTTGTAACAAAAACGCATCAATCATTGGGAGTTCTACGTTTACACATCGACTAAAATGGGCCCTGAAATGTCACTGAAAAGACAGAAATCTCCCAAGCCAAACTAGAGCAAAAAGATAATAGATTATAACAACTGATATCAAAGCAGAAATATTTTGGTCTTGAATATATGGCCTCCTAAACTGCATTAAATCATCACAATCTAATGAAGTGAATGGAATAGGCTTCATTAGAGTATCAGCAAGTTATTTTGAATAGTCACAAAAATAAGGGAAATATCTATTCACAACTGGTTTACTTATTTATATGGTTAAACCTATGCTTGTCACATACTCACAAATGCATATTCATGCATAATTCATAGCATAATACATTTATTATATTTGTTATAATTGATTTACTTGAATTAAAGATATTTCTCAATTGTATGCACAGCCCAAAACACAACCCACTGAACACTGAAGACAACTGACATTAACTAAGATTCTGCAGCAGTTCCCATTACATGCCTGTGATGAAAAGGACATTTTAAGTCTTCCTACATACAAGTTCTTTCAGGCCTGCATTATCATATTCTGAATTTTAGAATGGCACCATTTTAACCACAAATTACTATGGGAAACAGTTTATTTCAAGAGTTCTCTGGGATTTTTTTACATAACTCAAATTTTAATGCTATTCCAGGTCCTGGAAAATTATTTACATGTTCTTGTATGTACAGCTCTATAAACCTGTCTGGTAAACAACACATGCAAACCTGAACCTTTAAGACAGAGTGAGCTTATTCTGTGAGTAGTGACTGTGTATTTGAACACATCATATGCAAGATCACATATTGTTTCAGTTAGCACCAAACCCACCTTGTGAGAGGTTCTGAAAATGTAGAATACAACCAGAGCATAAGCAGCTCAGAGACAGCCTGCCACAGTTAATAGCTTTCACCTATTATCACATCATTTGAAAGGGTGGGATTATTATTTGCTGTTCTTGAGCACCTGTATCATACAGTTAAAAAAAGGCAACTCATATCTTTGGATACAGACACTTATTGAAACTCTCCAATGATCAAATTCAGATTTGATAGGAAGCTTACCATCTGTAAATTAGCCTTTGGGATTTTATCCTAAGTCTCATAATATTGCAGCACCAGTTGCTCAAGACAAATGATTAACTGCAGAAAAACTATGTGAAAGACAGATTGCAGTCATTTCCCACACACCTGAGTGGAAAAGTATTCGAAGATGAATACTGGAAAAAGTTAGAGAGCATCTAGAATGGCAATATTAAGGCATTCTTCAGATGAGGTTCTCTAAAGGAGCTTACTGTGCTGGAGAACATTATCTAACAGCATATGCCTGGAGTTATTACACTTCAGACAAGTCACATTCCTAGGAATGAGGCATCTGATTCCTCTCGTTACTGAGGTTATGCCATCTTACAGAAAGAATTAGTCAGGTCTGCACGGCAGTGTGCCTACACCTTCTGTTTTCCTGCTGGATCTGCCAAAAGATCACAAGTTTCTCCTCTTACAGGTGACAGCATGAGTCTGAGGGTCATAGAATACAGGTATTTTTCAGTAAATCACAATTAAAGTCCACTGCTATACAGATAATGCCATAAGGATTTGCTGAGAAACAGCCTAATCATTCTTATTTCATGTGCTTCTCAATAAGGGTGTATACAGGTTATTAAATTATTGTTCAGTGAGTTTTAGAATAATACCAACTATAATATATACATGCAGGTATGCAAATGGGAGATACAGGGAATTTAAACCTCCAAAAACATCTATCTGAGTTTAGGAATTGACTTTTGTTTCAGCATGTCATAAAAGTTGTTATTCTGCTGATGGAGGTGAGGAGGAGGAGGAGTTCCTGAGCTGGCACTGTGGGATGAGAGCAGTATTTTGTTTTCAGACATTTAAGAAAAGGCTCATTGCAGGCACAAGATCCATAGACCATATACCTCACCTCTGTAATAAATCAGTACTAGATCAGTATTAGAGTCTCTGGCCTACCAAAGTATAGTCCTGACAACTTGCAGCCATTAAATATCAGACAGTTTACTACCCTGAAGATCCTTCTCACTGTCTAGGGAAGGACAAGGCATTCTGCTTGCCAGCTATAATTAAATGGAGCAGGGTTACTCTTCTGTTACCAGTGCCTCTTCCCAGGGGAGGAAGCAAATGACCTACCCACCCAAATTAAGTGTGCAAGGAAAGGCAGGATTGGCAACCACATGTTGGTATTTTCCTGCGAAGACTGCACTTGTCATCATGAGGCAAGACAGCACTCTCAGGCTTTCATGGTAGAAAAGTCTAGGCCAGGTTAAATTCTTAGCTGGTCTAAGAGGAGTCACATCCCTGAAGTCAATAAGGTGGCCTGATAAGCACTACCTGAAAAGCTCCAGTTTTATATCTTGTCAGGAGGATTTGGATGTTGTCAAACCAATGATCTGCACAGACTCCAGGGGCACTAGCTCAAACAAGCCAAGTAAAAGCTTGACGTTAGGCTGTCTCTAACAAGGAGGCATCTGCTCCTCTGGCTCAGCAGTGGCAAGCTTCTCTGGTCATGTTCTGCTGCCGCTGGTCATATTTTGCTGCCTCTACTCAGTTATCATTGCAAAGTGAGCTAGCCAGGCAAGTGGCTTGCCAGTGCACAGCTTTTTTGCATTTAACCTCTCTGCCTGTGTCCAAAAATGGGTTGTTACGTTACATGCAGGAAAGCATGACGTGTTGTCTTCTCCAGTGACATTATTACCAATTGAATTACTTTGATTTTCCCAAAACATTCAAAAAGTAACATCTGAGGTATACAGTGTATCAGCCCAATCACGTATTTTCCTTTGGCTGTTTATGAATATTATCCACTGTACTTTTGACCTCTGAATTTCCGTGAAGTCTCCAGGGCTCTTTATACATCACTGAACTGCAGTTTATACAGTTTGCCAGATCACTTCCAACTATGTTTCAATCACTTGTGGTTAGAACATGATATTTTGTTACATAAAAAAGGAATTCTTTCACATGAAGTACTCATTTCCTTGCAGATTTATGGCATATTTAATTAGTCATTTGGAGTGCACATCACTACATTCACTAAGGATCAATATATAGTAACTGACTGCAAGCTGGTAAGAAAATATGGTTGAGTTTGTAAGGATAACTGAAGCTCAAATCTAAACTGAGAGGGTACAGACAGGAGACACAGGAACACAATCTGCCCCCAGGCATCTGCTGTTGATGTCTCTAAGTGAAGCAACCAGTCCAGCCCAGCAGCTGGGTGATGCTAGGTGATCCTGCCCAGCCTCGCCAAGCAGAAACTACATGGCTTCATGGAGTGACTTGGCTCTGCTGCCACTTTCTGTTCCCTCCAGAAATGGTAAGCAGCTCCAAGAAAGTCTCCACCTGTTCCAAAAGGATTGCAAACCTCCATTTCTCTTCCTCTTTAGCAACCTACATATTTGGATTGTGATCTGCTGCACTTATTGTGACAATGGAGCTGTGACCATGCAGAATTCATAGTCACCACCATCATCATAAACACAAACCATCTACTTTATAAAATACATTCTGAATATTAGCATGTATTATCTAGTATACGAAATATGACTAGAAAAAAATAGCACAATATTCCCCCCCCTTCCAACTGCCTATGATTCCTTATATATAATGAAGAAATTCTTTACTGTTAGGGTGGTGAGGTACTGGAATGGGTTGCCCAGGGAGGCTGTGAATGCTCCATCCCTGGCAGTGTTCAAGGCCAGATTGGATGAAGCCTTGGGTGATATGGTTTAGTGTGAGGTGTCCCTGCCCATGGCAGGGGGGTTGGAACTAGATGTTCTTAAGGTCCTTTCCAACCCTAACTATTCTATTATTCTATAGTGGACAAGAAACAAAAGCAAAGTTTAACACAAAATAAACCTGTATTTATGAATGCATCTCTAGGAAGAATTTTATTAGGGGGCCAGAAGTTAAATTGCATTCTAATGGGTAATAATAAAAGCTATACACTGTAGTTCCTGGTAATAGTGGCTTAGAAATACACACACAGCTAAGGTAACCTTCTACTTCTTTCATACAAAAAGCTACTGAGAACACTAGAGAACAAAAGAGACTGTGGTTAGTTGTCATACTGTGTCTATAATTACTTACTTTGTTCCTGAAGCCATCACCATGATAAATTTGCAGTTTCTCCCCATCTGCCAGGAGTAGTAATGCTCAATACATTTAACAACTGAATTTGCATATAGAAAGTATCATTGACCCTTGAATTTAAAAGGACAAAGATTTACAAGGACACCCTTTTGAAGCAAAGTGCTTAGTTTAGGAAAAATGAAAGAGAACAAGAGGAATAAAACAGATTTTCTCCTACATATAGGAAGAGTTGCAGTTCTTACAAATAAAGCATTTGAAATCCCTATGAAATAGCTCCCTCATGAGTGGCCACATAATAAAGGAAACAACTGTCAAATATAAGGAAAATACTACAGCAGGATTTGGAACGTGTTTAGCATTGGCTAAATGGGATGCTGCAGTGCATGAGAGCTTGCTGGGAGGCAACATCCAGACCTGTGACTTGGGTAAACACAGGGGCACAGTCTGTGCTTTGCTTGTTTGGGTTTATTTACAGGGCTGTCTAGTGACAGAGGCTTGTTCCACTCCTGCACCGAGCTGTGTGGACCTGCAGAGATGCACAGTTAGTGCAGAGAAATGCAGAGCTTCCCAGTAGTGCTTCCCCCCACCAGCTCATCATGCTCTTGGTTTAAAGCTGACTGCATCCAGACAGTGCAGAGCATAGGCAAAGCAGGCTCAGGCCAGCCAGCAGTAGGCTTCCTAAAGAGAATGTAAATTTGCACTGGGGTGAGAGACTGGGCCTAAGCTGCACCAAGGTAGGTCAAGGAAACCCCTTTCCCCACTGGAAGTAGCTCTACCATGCCAGGTTATTACACCCATTGCCAACTCACTGAACTGCCCCCACCCAGCAGCATCCCACAGGCACCTCTCCTGATGCAAGGTTAGCCTCAGCACAGGGTGCACATCCACCCACTTCATCCCAACACTTCAAGAAAGCTTTCTAGAGTCTGTTTCCCTTACTGTCTACGTAGGGGCATCTTGGTGGACTCCCTCTCTGGTCACCTGTAGTAACGTAGAGGACAAAGGCTGGACTTGAAATCCACTCACGAATCAGCAGGACTCCAGCAAGAGCTGTAAACACTGACTTAGAAAAGTACATTTGAACAAAGTGAATTTAAATCTATACTGAATCTTGACTCTTACTCACTCTCCAGCTTGCTTTGGCACCATGATATTAAGAAAAGGAGTCAAGCAGTGTCTCAGTATTCACTAACACCCAGTTGCTTATGCAGTGATACAAAAGGAAAGTGGAACTTAATTAAAACAGAGTCAAAGCACCCCCAAGTTAGCCTTGTGACTTCAGCTGAGGTGCAACATGTAATGCATGTCCTACCAGCTCCCTACACAAAAGCCATTTTGTACCTATGTGAACTTCACTGTCCCTCCCTGAACCTTTCAAATTCCATATTTCATAAGAAAGGACCAGCATTTCACTCAGCATTCAACATGCAGAAAAAACACTAAACTATTATTACGTAACCAAGTAAAATCTCTTTTGTTGTTAATTCTGTTCTAATAATTTCTACAGGTTGATTGCTGCATTGAATTGCTTCGTTGGGGAACTAGTTCCATTACCAAATCTTGCTCCCAAGTGCTAATTTTGAATTTAAACAAAGAGATTCCAAGTAATTCTCACTTTAGCAACTCAGTCATTTTGTGAGCCTGCTACAGGCAACCAGTTGTGAAGCTGGCACACCTGGGATACAGTACTGCATTCAGATTTTAGAACAGAATTAAGGGGTGGGGAGTTTTGGGGGAATATAAAGTACATTTCATATTCTGGGCAGTATTCAAATTAATGAAAGTAAGAAAAAACTATAAACCCCAAGATATTCCCAAGAGGCTATATGCAGACTTCCTTTCTCCAACCACTCTACTGATGTCCTTTTGCTAATGTTAATTTTCAGATTGTCAATAGCTCTTCCAAATAACTCTTGGGAAGAAATTGCTATAGTTCTGCTTACCATGTCATGAATAAATTATTCATAAATGACACTTTGTCTCACAAAAACTTAAGATACTAGTTCAGAGTATAATCGTAAATACAACTTTAACACAGACTGCACATCCCTTAACTCCTACACTACAATACCTTCCCAGGAAGCTACAATGATTCAAGACAAAATGACACTTGCAAAAGCGAGAGAAATTCTTGGAGACAAAGAACTGATGAATTAGGAATTTCTTAGAACATGTTTTCTTTTATTTCATTCTTAAATGAGTTTGCCCACACTTGTTACCACATCCCCTTTCCATTCTCCCTGGAGCAACCTGTGACTTCAATGTACCGAGCTATATTTCCCCCTCCTTCTGTTTACACCAAAGAAAAGAATCAATGAACTATTTCCTTACAATATACTCCCTTGTGACTCAAACTGCATGTGTGGTTTTTTGCGTGTTCTTTAATAGTAGCTCAGCAGGCTGGAGAGTGGCATTAGCCGCATTGTAAATCAGTCTTGGAGAGGAGATAAGAGCAGTGAGCAATGACTACTACAGACACTGAAATGGTTTCTGGTCCCCAGCAATGTAAGGTACACTGCAGATGCAGGGTATTTCCATTATTTCTTTTCCACACACTGACTGAGAAAGAACCCTTCCTACAAAAGGACAAAGAAATAGGAAAAAAAGTGAGGAAATAAAGGTTTATTTAAAAAAGACAACCTGAGGAGAACAAGGTGAATAACATGCAGGAATTGCTGTCTTCTCTCCAGCTCTAAATAAGCTGCTACAAGAAAACAGTTCCTGTAAAGAGAACATGCTGCTGAGAACTTCCTGGAGCTATTACATCTGGAAAAACTCCGTGCTATTTAGCTCCCTACAATTATTTTAACAAAGCCTACCTGCAAGCACCAGCAGATATGGGAAAGAGCAGACAGCCTACCACTCATTTAATGTTATGCTTTCAATTGGTTTTCCCATGCTTGCTTATTACAACTTGATCTCAAAAGGCACCTGAGTTTTTACTAATATTCCCCCCCTCCCAATTTCATTAATAGTTTCAGCAAAGAAATCTTAGTTTATATATTCTTAATCTAGTGGAGTACCTACACATTGCCTCAATTTGCTATCCCCTCTGCTGTCCCTCAGAAGATTACATTGCATTAGCACCTGTGTTAGGTTTTCTGGCACACATCACATTGATCCATTCCTACAGAAATATTGCAGATAATACCTGAGCAGCATTTCATTTTAACTAGAGCTGAAGACTTTCCCAAATCTAGCAATTTTTTTTGCTTAATCCTCATATTCAATAACTGCACCTGGTATAAAAAAAAAAACAAACACACTGAAATCTACTGTTCACAACTACTTCTCTAATGCTTTCTGCATTAGCAAACATCTGCTGTGAAGAGTGTTTCTGGAAAGCATACAAGCAGCAACAAAAGGGACAGGAGTTTGTGACAGGAGGAATAATCAGGGAGAATTGTCAGAGGCATCTGCTTAACAAAGCAAGACAGGACTATGGAACAATGTATCAGGTTGGGTAACACTGGTAGGTGTAGTTCCACACTTATCTTTCACCAGATGTGAGTTTGGCTCACTGACTGGAAGATGTGTCATGGCTTGGGCTCATACACTGAACATATGGTGGAGTTAGATTACAAGCACTGAGAGAAACTCTGTCTCTACACAGTAACTGTGGTCCATTTTCCCTAAATCTGCCTGCTATTGGCTCGTTAACAAAAACAAAATCAAACACCTGTGTACCAGATATAGAGTTGTTTAAGTGCCAGCACTGATATATCTGCAAAGCACATCATCAGCCAATTTCTTTTCTTTGGGTGAGATGCAAGACAGATTCATCAGAGCAAACCCACAGCACCACTAAAGGAGCATTATGTGTTCCCAGCCTACCACTCTCCACTTCTTTCTTTGCCTTTTCATGTAGCTGTAATGGTGATGAAAAGCTATAAAATATTAATTTCTCTCCTCCTCATCAGGTAATTCTACAAGCCCAGGACCAGCACACTGTGAGCATTATTCCCTCTTCTTTATTGGTCCACCTGCCACTTTATTGGCAGATCCTTCCAGTATGCCATTCCCTCATCTGATTTCTCCTGCACTCCAGGCAAGTGAGATTTTTCAGAAGTATTTAAACGCTGCTGTATTGGGTCTGGCTTCTCTGAGAAGGTGCCAGAAGCATCCACTCTTTCCCATCCCTCCTCTGACTTCCTCTGGGAGCACAATGTCAACCAAGTCATCTTATCTTATGCACAGTTCATGACAGGATCTGTATAGGTTGGGATTCATTTAGGATTTTTGACTGTCCTCAATTACAAAGGCACATCCTAAATATCTTTAGTATTCTTTCAGAAGTAAGATGCTGTAATGATACACAGTCATGTAAGTAAGGGTTTATTATAAGATAGCATCCTGTTCTCTCTGACAGAGGCTGAAGAGGGATATTTCTCTCAGTCATGTTTTTAACATGAATACAAAAAGCAGAAGTGAACAACTTGTGCGGGGCTGATGAGGCACCATCACCCTTTGATTTGCTGAAGTTGAGACTATTCAAAAGCTTGGAAAGATCTTGTTCATTGCAGGTGCACACAAAACAACTTAGGCAAGAAACAACGGGCATGAACTGACACAGAAGACTGTTAGCTGTGAAAATGCAGATGTATAATAGCATAACACATTTAGGTTGTCAACTGCTTTCTAAAATAGCTGTCATTTTGCATGCTTTCAAAGACCAGAGCCAGAAAACTCCTTGCTGCTGAGCATTGCATGTCACTGATGGTTTTGGTCAATCCCAGAGTTCTAGAGCTAAAAAAATCCCATGAAAAAAAAAAAAACAGAAACCCAAAAAACCTTCTCAAACCAGTCTCACTGACAACTAATAAAAACAAAATCTGAAATCATCTCTGGGAACTGCACTGCCTGGAGGCTGCAGCCTTAACATCTGTTAAAGTCACAACAGCCTCTGGCATGAGGAATACAACGTCCAGACATGTTTGCCAGCAGCCACTGGGGAGGATCCCAAACATGTCCCGGCCTTGCTCTACCCCTTCCCATGCCTTCCTTGCACCCCTTTACATGACGGAGGGCTTCCCATTCTATGTGAAATACGTGTGGCAGGAAACAGATGCACCCAGGCACCAGTATGTAAGTATTCCAGGGCACACCCCAATCTTCATTCCCAATGAACAGACCCAAATTCAGATGTCTTTATTTCACGTCTGTTTGGCTTTCCCCTTAACTTGTTGCGATCTTGTAACTACTGGCCTTAGTTTATCATGCTTTTTCTTTCATTGGTTTCAAATTTATCTGTAGTAGGGTTTCATTTGGTGAAATTCCTATCACCCCCTAGTCAAGACAGCATTAAAAAGGAAGACTGAGCAATTTCTGCTGCATCTTTCAGAGTCCTAAATGCTTGTTACCTCTCTGAATGCTAAATCAAGTCAGGCAGTACAGCTAAATAAGCTACCTGCATGCCGAGGCATTTGCCAGGAATTCAATCCACCTCCCTCAGAGACTTCATAACAGTCCATGCATCTAAACACATAACATTTGCATACACAAAATACTAGCTGAAGGAAAGTGAATATATGGAGTAACTGCCTGTGTATGAAAGAGAAAGAAATATCACCCCAGGTCTGCTGAAAATTAAAAATAAGTAGAGATTCTCCTGGAAGTGGTGTTTGCTCATCGCTGTTAAAATTTCAGATTACATTTCAGTTTATCTTGTGTCCCTCACTCCAACCTTCTGACAAAAATCTGCAGTATCTGACCTGTCAGGTTGGGATTACTTTTATATTTATCCTAGGATAAAAGATAAAGTCCCTTTGACCAGTTTATGAATAAATGGCTGGCAGTTTTCTTATCTGCTTACAATTATTCAGTTGTTATAACTGCATGTAAACACCATCAACCCATATATAGGGAGGGGTGATGTTATGGAAGTGAGACACTTTTTTATCTCTGTGAAGAGTGATGAATCCCAAGGCTGAAGAAGGTCACAGTTAAATATGAAAGTCACAATGAATTAAAGTATCCACAATCTTCTATTTGCTTGATACATCATCCAGTGAAGTCAGCAGAATTTCTTTCCAGTGTGCTAGGGACCAGATCCAAATCCTCTCCCCCTCTCTTTTTCACAGGGACCTAACAACCTTCCAGTGCAGAAAGACAAGGTAGAGTTTGCATATAAAAGAGTGTACTAAAGAGAGAAGGGATAGTAAAGTTGTTAACAAAGATGCAAAGTAACCCTAGCAATTTCCTTGAATTAAGCTAAACTAAGATAACATTGCTGCTAAAGAGGGCTGTTCTGTCACACTCCCTATTCGCTCTCATCTCTACTTTGTCAAGAGTATACTTATGCCATAACTTTATACAATACTTGACCTAGTAGCAAACTAACATAGAAAAAAACCAAAAACAAACAAAAACACTTTTCATGGTTGTTTTATTACTGTATTTAAACCATCAACTTTTTCTGAATGAGTACACAGTAACGTTGTGTGGTCACAGTCCCTAGTGCAGATGATACAGCAATGGCTGAGGGGTTACTACTGGCATCATGTTGATCTTAGGTCTGCTTCAACTAGCTATTAAATTTCCCTCTTATTTGTAGAAGTATTCTGCTGCAGCGTACAAGACATGTATGGGATGGAAGAGCTCACTGGAAAAAAGGCAAAGAATAAAGGAATCTACTGCAAGAAATATCCATCCTCTCTGCTTCTCCCAATCCCTATGTTCAAATGAGCCATTACACACCACCTGCTTTGGCCACAGAGTAGACATCAGGATTTCATTCTGCACAACATACTTGGATGAGGCTTTCATTCTCACTCCACTTAATTGGTAAAAGAGCAAACACACAAGAGCCTGGGGTTCTGAGATAGCAAAAGACATTTTGTTCAAAACTAGGATTACTTGATAATAAATCCATTTGCAAGCAGATAATGCCAGCAAAGAGGCTAGAAATAGGAAGTGTATGTTAAATAAAGCAGGTTACTAAAAAAAGAAAAAAGAGAGAGAGATTTGGATTTAGTTTGAACAAATAAGCCAGGGTTTAAAGGTTACCGTACAAAAGCAAAGTATAAGACAAAACAGACTGTTATCCTATTTGGTGTAATATGCAGTAAATTGAAGAGTTGGTATTCCTACAGTACTTATTATTGTGGTCCATGTTTTGTGTGGTACACATTTAAGCACATTATTACTCTTCACAGGATACAGAAAAGAGCACTCAGATTAATTCCAGACTTCATATTTAAATTCTTCTGTCAAACTGAGAGCTCTGGGTATACAAGAGGAAACTTCACAATAAACTGATTTACCCAGAGAAGTAAAGATACTACACTGACCTAAACAAATGAGTTAACCTTGCCAGTATTCTGACTGATCCCTCAAAGTAAACTATAACAAACTCAAAAGGAATAGGTCTATGGACCAACCCCAACATTTAGAAGATGCAGGCATCATTATTTCTGTAAGCACAACTTGGGAAATTAAGATAAAACACAGCTAGAACCATCGTTACTAAAAGAAATATAACTTTCCACTGATGATGTTCATATCAGTACCGTCAGATGTTCAAATTTTGCTTGCATTAGACACCCTTTTCAGTTCCACAGTTATTCCCACCACTTCTCCACCTTTTCCCTGCAACCATGTTTCACTCAGATAAGCTATCCACCATCTACTCTTAAATAAGAGAGCATTGCTTTGTTGTAGCCCTGCCATTTACTGCTGTTATTTTTCCCTGTATAGATAGAAAGAAATACATAATCAAATATGTATGTGCATTTCTGCTGGGTATTTCCAGGCAGTAGCCAACTTCTGCATTATCTTTCCCATCAAAGGGATACATATGACGCACATCAGAGAAATAATACATGAAGAGATGAACAGAACGATTCAACTTCCAGCTAAAATAAAAACAGGTAGCAAAAAGAGCTGTCCATGCACAAAGCTCTGCAAGTGGTATGGGGGGACAGTGAGGGAATGCATTTTTTACCTTCCTATTCCTCATGCCTTTCAACAAACATGTATTAATTTCTTCTGAAATAAGGATAGGACAATTACATGCAGTCTTTAATATTAATGGCAACGTAAGCTGTTATAAAAAGGTTTGATATCTCACAATTCCCACACAGATAAGCTCAGTCGAAGCCACCATGGTGGCCAAGGTAACACTCCACAGTAAAAAAGGTATTAAATCAATAGGCCAGCAGTAAGCCCTCTATTAAAAAAGCCTTGCTTATTGTATGTGATCTGAATACAACAAACAAACATTGCTACCTGCAATTGAGGGAGCTTTTAAAAACTGTGGGATAGCACCACAGATTAAGGCATATATGTCAAAATATAACTTCCCATAAGATATTTGGTCAGTCTAGAACATAAAGTTCTTACGATTTCACTCAGAAGTTCTCAGGACATGCGTTTAATACTGTCTTTAATTTTTATCTTAATTGGTACGAACTACAACATTTTCTTAGTAATCCTCTCTCTTAAAAGCACTCCATTAGACAGCATAGATGTAACTGGAGCCAGAATTCAGTAGATGGAATGGACAACCTACAGAGCCTTTGTACATGGGAAAAGTAGAAAAGGTTGGGGTTTGTCCTAATTACATTGAAATAAACGGATATTGTCTTTCACAACAGATACACTTTTTAGGCACAAGAAGGAAAATGCGAATGTCAGAAGGATCCACCTTCAGATAACCTTTAGGTTATTCTCAGCTACACAACAAGTATTACAGTGACCCAGTGTACAACGATCACTTTGCACACATGGGACTGCATTTCCCAGGCACTCTGGTTGCAGCTCCATTTTCCTGTTCTCCATACAGCTTGTTCCATAAGCACTTCTCCATACCCAGCACCTCTTTGCAGAAATCACTCTGATGGGTTGTAATTACAACAGACAAACGACTTTTGATTCAGCAGACAAATGACTGTTTCAAAAGCACTTGATCAGGTAGGAAGATGCCTGTAATTTTGTGTCGTGCAGCTGACCCTCATTTACCATCAACAGTCCTGTGAATTTTTTAATTGCAGACTCTCTGTACTAAAGCTGTCAGCTGGGTACATATCCACAGGACACAGCTCTCCAGGTGTTCAGCACACCAGGAGGCTCTTGGCACACAGAACAGAAACTACTCCAGAGTGCACTGTATGGCACAGTATGTTTCACAGGAAGGGGGGAGAAAGAAACAAAACACATACAAAAACACCCCAAAGCCCCCATACTTCTGATTCAAAAAAGAACAAAAAGCCCTGCTGCCAGAGAGTCAAATGACAAAATATTTCCTGTACACTTACAGAAGAGATAAACCTGACCCATGTGCTGGACTGGACCGCACCAGAGAGATGACCACTGCTGTATTCCAGTGATTTATCACCAATTAATGGTTATTCAGAAAGAACGCAAACGCAAGGAGCTGTTCAGCTGCAACCATCTTCCCAGCCTTCTATCTAGGCTCCTACCTGCCCTTTTACACCCACCCCTGCGACTGCCACATCCAAGACATTACTTGCTCATTTTGCCCAAAGTAACACACAACATGGTATTTTTAGTGCTACCTGGAAACCATCTGAAATACACCACGATGTAGCTTGGTCTCTGGACCCACCTCTTCTCTTCTTACCACCTTTAGATGGATAATTTGCCTGTTTCTCTACCTATAGGTGCCAATACAGGAGTGACACCTTGGGTGTGAAAGGGTCTTCCCTGATGTATCACTCTGCAGAGCAGTTTATTTATTACATTGCAAAGATTTCAATTTCTGCTACAACACTTTACTACTTTAATAGTACACTTTAATACTGTTTAAAAGAAACTATCCTTAACAGCCCCTACTATAACCAAACATAATGTACTTGAGCTGTCACCTTAATACTCAGTATTTATTTGAATTGGATCCCATTGTGCTGTCTCACTATTTAAATGGAAGTCACTTCTTAGAGAGGCCAATGCAGTTCTCTGAAATGCATTTCCATTTTATCTCATGGCATATGCTTCCATTTTCTTAAGGCCCTCTCCTCATCAATACCTCCTCTCCTTATGTGATCAAATCTTCCCCTTTTGTCAAAAAAGTGTGTTAGTCATCTGGTGTAAGAAAATTGGGAAGTCTTGAGTTGTTGCCTCTTCATCTAAGGAGTGACCAAGAGCCTCCAGTCAGAATGACTAAAGGCAAAAAATTAACCTAAAATCTTTCTCCTCCCACCCCCTGCTTGTAAATTCTTTGCTGAATTCTATCTCCTGTCAGATTTATCTACCAGCTCCCTGTAAATCAACTCTTAAAGAATGGTATCCATCAACAGAAAGGATCGCAATAACAATAATGTTGCTGTTATTGAGAAATAACAAAGAATTCAAAGGCTGCTTGTTTGTTGTTTTTTTTTTTCCCTAAGACAAGCAGCACTGAAGTTTTGCTAAAATGAATTTATGGAAAAAGTGCTTAAAACTTTAAGAAAAAAATCTTTGCAAAAAAAAAAGTATCAAATTTAAACTGCATTTTAATAATTTATTGGTTCAAATTCTAAACAAAATAAAACTGTACCAAAAAAAATAACATGGTTAAAAATTGCATTAAGATGGCATGTGAGGATAGTGGAGACTTGGAGAGAACAGTAATGTTTTACACTCCCTCTCAAGCCAATTTCAAAATGGAACATTAACTACAATGGGACAAGTATCTCCGTAATAATTGAATAACACAGCCATTAAGAACCTAATTTCTTGTGTAGCCTGTAAGATTCAGAATTTTTAACTAAATGAGGAATCAGTGTTCAGCTAAATTGTGAGAAAAATGATGTGATGTTGCAGTGCTATACATGGGAAAAAGATAAACTCACAAATTAATTTCAGCTCATAAGCTAATAGGCTCACAAATGCATCCTTACCCACAAGGTAAGAAAAAACATGAACTGAGTCAGTATTCATGAAGGAAACCAATCGTTCAACAAGCGTCAGGCACTCATCTCTTCAAAGCAGGAGGCCAAGACGCAGAACTCAGCATCTTGTTACCTTTTTATTTGGGTGAAGCCAAGAACCCTTTCCAGCCACAGTTACTGCCCAGTGCAGTCCAACACAGGGCTAAGTACTTCTGAGGATATTTGTAGCTCATTTACGGACACTCAGACCATGACACCAATGTCCTCAAAAAAAAAAAAAAAGACCCAAAATCCTCAGGGTCACCACAGGCATTCCCAGTCACCAAACCAAGCTTTTGGGGACCAGGCTGGCTCTGTCAGGGAAGTAACTCTGCTCACAGGCACACCAAGGAATGCTGGTGAAGGGTATGACACAGATACAACCACCACACATGTTGAAATACTAATTTTACACAATTTGAGAGCCTGACTAGGAGGCTGCAGCAAAATGTCCTGTTTCTGAGTGAGTTTATGAGAAGCTGGTAGCAAACCACTATAATACATTGAGAGTGGTGATCAGCAATGACTTCTAATAACCAGGAAGGGCTTTCGAGAGAAACTGCTTAGCTTAATTTTAGGTGGGAAAACACTCATATTCCAGGACTGCAAATCGAGTCAGGTATAAATAATTCAAAGGCACTTGCTGTGAGAGACAATATATGCAGCCACTGGCGGTACTCTACAAGAAATTGTAGTACAGATAAGCTGAGCACAACCTCATTCTCCTAAAACTACTTTTGCTGCAAAACCACAGTGTTAGCAGTCACTGGGCTACTGTAGTCAACAGCACTTCCATACTAAGACTGAATTTGGCTCTTTGACCTTACAGCTGACTGAACTGCCAATTCAGGGACCTTGTTCATAATTTAAGCTCATGCTACCAGTACTCCTGGCTGTCAGCAGCCCCACAGTAATCAGGGCAGCCAAATCCAATGCCCAGTGAATTCTGCTTCTTTTCCAGTTGCTACTCATCGATCTACCAATATCATTTGGGATAATGCGAAAACACCAATACAACCTGCAATAGGTCAAAACCAACATCTAAAGAGTGAGTGATGCCTCCTTCCGATGCCCAGCTATAGTATTCAAGAGATGCAGTCTCTAATAGGATTCTGTGATTTCTCCTGCTCCTTGAATAAAAATGATCAGTACTGACCAATTTATTCACTGCATTACTATCCAAACAATGAAACACAACATGATGAAAAGGCACACTTTAAAAAGAGTTTATCACTAGTTTCTACTCATGCAGGCAACTGAACAGAGTATGGTTGGGCCCTAGTGCTATCAGTGAGCATCCTCTCCCATTGCTATAAGCCTACCTGAAAGAAAGACATGCTAGACTGCTGGAAAATGCATACACCAAATGCATACGTAAAAATGCATATAGAAGCATGTAAAAAGGAGATGGAGATTGTGCTCTTCTCTTTTACACAACCATGCAGTTTCTGAACTGCTCTTCCAGGGCAGGGATGACAGAGGTTCAGCACCTTCCCTCCACCTCTCTCACATATCTGGCATTATGTCCCAAATCATGGTTGCGGACTCTAGTACAGAAATCATCTCTGTAACAAGTCACTTAAGTATTGCTGATGTGTGCAGTGAGTTAATTGCATCTAGAATTCATTTTATTAGCAAGAGACTGTCCAAGATGGTACAGGAAGCATCTGGTAGTGCAAGAAATACAGCTTGAGGTTTCTAAGCCCAGGAAGCAGCGTTTAATTTGTGCTTTCACCAGCAGCACATGTGACTATGGCCACTCACAGCTAGAAGAAGATACAGATTATTATCCAAGGAGCTCTGAGGTACAAATGAATAATAGAGCTATTCCAATTTAAAATCCCAGATGGAGAATTGCTTGCAAGTGCCTGATAGCATAAAAGTTTTACCCTCCCATCACACTCCCTAAGGGAAGCAACATAAATGCTTCTAACTGGAAGTTCTGCTACCAATAGCTAGTTCTCCCTCATGCCTTCAGAAAGCCCATGCATCATACCACTTTTAACTAGCGGTTTATGTCGCATCCGCTTCTAATGGCTCTGTGAGAAAATACCAAATTAAAACAGCAAAACACCAACCGCTTGCAGTGATTATAGCTGCAATTAACTCGCTGTATGTATCAAAAATACTAATCAGGCAATGAATGTGGGGCAGTCCCAAGAGCAAGCACTGGAGAGCATAAGGTGTTTGGGCAAACAATGAAAAGATAAAAGTCAGAATGACTACAGAAAAAGAGAAATGCATTTTTTCTGAGCTTTTTGTAACTTAAATGCTGAACAGGGTAGAAATATCAACCTGCTACCATAACTTACAAAAGGCAGAACTTGAACATTTCCCATGCACAGCCTTCACCAGTAAGAAGAAAAAAGTACTAGAGATCCCATTCCCAATTATAACATGCACCAGTGATTTCTGAAACAGCAGGCAAAGCAGATGTTGTACTAACTTTCATGCAATGGCATGTGACAGCCACCTTGATTGTCCTTTTCCAGCTATTTAATTCAGTTACTGGGGAAAGCAGTGACACAGATACATCTGCAGGTTCCATGTGTTTTCATAAATCAAGCATTTATATGTCTTTTTCCCCAGGAAAAACAAACTCAATTTGGAAGATACTTAATGGAATATCACAGCAGCAGAAGCACCAGCAGGTGTAATGTAACATGGCTCCAACATCTCCAGAGCAAACCAACTGCCTGATGACACCAAGTATCTGAACATGCCCATGGATTCACATCATTGTGGGATAAGTGGAAAATAGAGCCCTGTCCAGCTCTAATACAGGAAGATTCATGAGGTTCACGCAAGAGGAAATTTATCAGCTGCAACAAGCCGTCACTGGTTCTGTCCAGCCACAGATCTGCACAGAGATCATCTTCACTTCCTACAGCCCAACATCAGTCACAGGCAACAAATAAGAATTAACAACTTGACTTTGACTTAACAGTGTTAATATGAGATATCTGCGACATCAGTTAATATAATTTACTTTCACCCAAAAATAACCTGCACAAACCCTAACACTGTACTAGCTCCAGAGACATGGAAGAGTCTAAGATAGATAGTAACAGGCAAAACCAAAATGTTATGAAGAACAAAAGAAAGAAGTCAACTTCACAAAGACAACAGTCTCGCTTTCCAAAGCTGATAACAAGGAGCAAAATTTTCAGTGCCAGACATTCTCCTTTCCTGTTCTCAAAAGCCCTTTAATCTTCCCCTCTCTGTAATTTTTCTTAGAGTGAAAAATGTATAAGAAAAAAAAAAGTCTTTGCTTTTAACCTGGCAGAAATAAATGTATTGTGCAATATTGCTGTTGAAGTTCAAGAGTAGGGGAATCCACTTTGTCACAGTCACTTTCAATGAACACTCCAGTTTATGATAAGTTTCATAAATATTGCTTAATTCAACATTTATGAAAGTACTGAAGATAGATGAAAGGTGTAGAAATAGGAATCTCGCCAATCAATCATCCCGTTGAATATGAGCACCCAGAATGATAAGAATGAAGATAGGCTTTTCATGTACATATGGTTTGCCAGATAGAATGATTGAATATTCCTGCATTTTTAATCAAAATGTTCCTACCACTGCACCATACCATTCAAATTATTTTCTTCTGCCACTGAATATTAGCACTCCTTTCCCCTTGGGATTAAGTTGCTTGCAATGCTTCACAAGAGGAAAGCAAACGTCCTGTGTGGAAAGTGCTTCGTAAAAGACTGACAGAGGAAAACCTTTTGGGTGTTTCTTTTTGTAAAAAACCTCTTCAAAATAAATGCTCACAAGTGAACCCAGGGGCCCAACTTTCACATAACATAACAAAGGGGAACAAAATGGTGTTATGCCAGATCAAGCACTTTGCATCTTAAACTACTTATGCTAGAAAAGCTTTGGGGCAGAGCCTACTTCATAAATAATGATTTTTTAATAGCTTTTTGTACAAGAAATCTTTGCCAGAAATTATGCTCCTAAGCATGATCATGCTACAAAACTCCTGATTACAACCTAAATATTCAGGTGATCCATACTAAAATGCCAAGGCCGATTCTGCCTTCTTCCTTTTGTGAGGTTCTTCACAGGCTAAGAGCCCAACCTGTAATAGAGCCGAGAAACTAATTTAGCCAACTCTTCTCTCAGAGCTCCAAACTATGAGCAAAGCAGAGCAAAGCTTTATTTATTAGCTCCAAATCAGAAAATAACTTTTTCTGCCTTTTCTCTACAAAAAAAAACATGTGACATCAGCCCAACTTGGTACAAAAAGGAGCTGATAGGAATTTTTTATTCCTTTTACATTTTTGCAGGCTCCAAGAAGCAAGTTCAGGTTTCTAAAATCAAGGAAGGAGAAGACAAACGCTTCTGCTTTTAATATTAACCTAGCTCCCCTTCAATGAAATTGCAAAAGTTTCAGGTCAAGACTTAAGTGATAACATATGGTGCAAGAAACAGTCTTATCAGCTTGATGAGTTATTGCAAGTAACCAACCAGCTTACCAAACTATTTCCATGGAGTTGAACAGCTGGAATTGAATGTAGATTTGCTGTAATTTCACAAGTGGGAACATTTATCACAGTGAAGTTTCAAATTATATCTGCCAACGTTATCCTTCTACACTTGGAATATCTAGTTGAAAGGTAATGACTCTCTTAAATTTTTATTGTTCCCATTTGATTAATAAGACAAGCTCATAGTTTGTAAATAGCATGAGACAAAGGCATAGGCACTGCCACTTCAAATAATCTGCACTGGATTCTTAAGCACTTCTTATTCTGCTGCTTCAGTTCTGCACACAGAGAAGTAAAGCTAAAATAATAATAATACTCAATTATTACTAGAGCCATAAATGACTACAGAATGGCAGTTACCTCTATTCAAGCCCCTACTGCCTGCTTCTTCATTTGGTGCAACAGAACAGTTCGACACCATTTGTTAGAAAAGCTTCAAACCTCTAACTGAACAGTATTCACATTAGGACATCGTATAAGATATATTTAACTGCAACTAATAAAAAATTACATATTTTTGTTCTCACCATTGAAAGACACAGATTCATGGGAACAAAAGAAAGAAAATTTTCTTTCCATTTCTGGCATTTGACAAGTTTTCCAAAGTAGCAGAGAAAAGGCAATCTATTCATGAAGTCTTTCCCCAACTTCAGAAGGTCTTGCCAAGACAGATGAGGCAATCCATCACCTTGGAGTCAGCTGCTCCTCCACTGAACTGATATTACAAAGTAGGTGTGTGAAACACAGAACAAGTAAAATCTTATGGGTTTTTGATGCTGTGTTGGATGCTTTAAGACCTTACAAGTTTTGTGTTCTGGTTTGGTTTTTCCTCTGGATTGCAACATCTGTAATATCTATGACATCATCTTCAACTGTACATTATCTGTTGTCTAATAGGCTGAGCCTGTGTTTTAGGTTTCTGCCTGACTAGGAGTACATGTGGAAAAGAGCACAGAAATCCTAGACATTTAGGTTCACAAAAAAACTTTAGGAATTTAAATTGTCTGAAAGCTCCACCTCTTGCTGCATTTGGCCAAAACCAGCCTGCAGATAAAGTGCTGGTTAGAAGAAGAGCACACCATTTAGCACAGACCTGCACACGGGCACCTTGGTCACACATTGCTCTTCTCCTTAGGAAACAGTGCTAAAACCCCCAAGCAGCTAACCTGGCCTTCCTACTGTAGCTGTGCCCCTACAGATAACACACATGGACAGCACTGAGCTCTAACACATGGCAGAGGAACAGGGCCACCACACACCAGGATGGGCTCCATCCCCACCTCCCTGGCACACTGCACATCCAGTCGTGTACCACAACAGGGCTCAAAGTCACATAGATCAGCAGTAGGGACAACTTTTGGGCTCCTTTGGCTTTAAGCAAGAGGCTACCCACCCTCCTCATAGACAAAATACCACAAAACAAAATGTGACTTGCTTGCATCTAATGAAAACCATTTCTGTTTTATTGGGGGGAGAGGGGGGAAGAAATAACCAATAAAATAAATGCAGGCTGATTACTTTGAAAAGGACAAAGCAGAGGTGACAGAGGTGTAATTGTTAGTCACCCTTACAGCACTTTCCAGTAGAGCTATTTAACATTTGAGTTCACTGATAAGAAAAATAAAGTTATTATAAAACTGTTCTGTCAGCCAAAAGTCCAGTGAATCATTTATGAACATGTACCCAGGGCTTCTCTCCCTTCAGTTCTCTTTTCCCATCAGAAACTGAAGCTAGTTACCTTTTTTTTCTTAAACTGTCGCTTTTATTTCTTAAATCAACCTGAAAAGAATAAAATATTGCATGGGCAGAAATACAAAATAAATGTTTGTAGCTCTGTAATTCTTCGAAATGTCAAAGAAAAAACATAAAAACGTATGCTCGGTAAGTTTTCAGCTGAACTTGGCATGACAGTCTATCTATTATTTAAAAGATGTTGAAGCTCAATTCATGAATTATTAAATTTTTGTTACATTTATTTTCCAAGCGAAAAAAAAAATCATTCAATAAGGGAAATGCAGCTTGCTCTATAGGACTTTCATAAAAAACATGGGATTTAAAGTCCTGAAGTTACTCTAAAAAAATGAAAAAAATTACTAGTCCAAACTTCATAAGTAGCCTTACTGCCTCATTAAAAGGGTGCCTTGTATACCCAATAACCATCAACAACCCTTCAGCATTCCCACATCCACTGCACAAATATCCTGCAATGCAGCAGAGGCGTTAGCAACAGCTGCTCCATGTGAAGCTCCTGAACTTCTAATTCATGCATGCTGCAGAAGTCAAACATCCTCTGGATCCAAACGTCCTTCCCACACTTCTCACAACCAACCTGAAAAGACTGCTCACACCATGCTAAAGGTGTGCAGGTCCAACAGCCAGAACAAAGCTCTCTGTTGCACTACTACTACATCTGGACCTGGCAAATTTTGATTACAAATTGTATCTAAGAGCACTCAGAAAGTACCTCAGAGGTGAACAGATGCCCACCAGAGAGACTCCAGGCTGTAAGCCTGATAAACTGAAGCAAGTCATGAATCTAAAAGAATCATAAAATGGTTAGGGTTGGAAAGGACCTTAAGATCATCAAATTCCAACCGCCCTGCCATGGGCAGGAACACCTCCCACTAAACCATGTTGCCTGTTCATGGCCACCAGGATAATTTCAGATACATGTGACTGGCTGCTTCAACCCATGCAAGCTGCCAGTAGTTTCAGTGGCCACTTCTGCCACCAGCAATCAACGGGACATGAGTGTTGGTCACTGTGACAGAGCCACTCACAAGGAGTGTCACAGAATCCCAGACTGGTTTGTGTTGGGAGGGGTGTTAAAGCTCACCCAGTTCCAGCCCCGTCATGGGGAGGGACAGCTTCCACTAGAAGAGGTTGTTCCAAGACCTGTCCAACCTGGCCTTGAACACTGGCAGGGGTGGAGCAGCCACAGCTCCTCTGGGCAGCCTGTGCCAGCTCCTCAAAACCTGTATCAGAAATTCCCTTTGTCTGTCTGGGACAAACAAACCAGGCTTGATGCTCAGCAGCCTTCACCCACAAGGATCCTAATTATACCTTAGCTCAAGCAACAGCATCTCTGCTTTAGATTTCAGAAACTTTGTGTAGTCTTGCTAATACAAAATTGGATCTGCTCTAGAATGAGGCTTAATAACTATAGGGATTTAAAACAAACAGCTAACTGAACTGATTTAATAAGAAACACACAAAACAAACTCAATGGCACTACTTATATTGCCTAATAAAGTTATTTCACTGTGCTCTGGAGGCAGCTATTCAATTAGCTTCTAAAAACCTATGCCAATATTCTTAAAAGGCTCTGAACAACAAACTGACACAAGTGCAATGGTTACTCCCTATGACAGGTATTTCAAAGACAGCTACTCAAGCATATGATCCCACAGATAGAAAACAATAAAAGTTTATTATTATGAAGCTGCCATAACTATCAACTAAAATTGCAATGACTGATTAGCTTACACAGATAAATATCCCAACACCCACTGGAGTATTTTTCCCAGTACAAAGATAAGCTCTGTGTCAGTTTGCTGCATTTTGCAAACTACCAGCACTTCAAGAACAATCCAAAAGAAATGTTGCTATTTAACAACTGCAAATCCTTCTATACAAAACAGTTAAGCACAAGCCTTGTAAAATAGCTATTCATTAGCTATGAGCTAATAAATCTCTATCACAGCAGATTTTTACATGACATCATACATGCAAACTACCACTGAATTACTTTCTTAAAGTGATTTACCAAGTTTATTGGTGTTGGCCTCCTGACACTTTTGTGCTCCAGCCCCAGTTACTCATCTCTGTAATCATCCCAGGCACAAAGACGTTACACACCAGCCTCTCTGTCCCCAGGACGCACAGTCAGAATGGGTTCAGGGAGAAACTTCAAAGAGCTTTGTCCTTCCTACCCATTTGTTCACCCCTCAACAACACCCTAAACAAATATTCACACAATGCTCCCAGTCCTGCATCTTGACTGGAAGCAGGGAACTCACCCTGCACAGAGCTAACTGCTGGATGAAAGGACCTGGCTCATTTGCAAGGGACAAAGGATCTTGCCAGAATGAGAATAGCAGAGAAGCACTGGCTTACCTTCTTCTCATTCAAGATATAAAGTCTGTGATCTGGTTATGAACAATATGTGTCTTGGTAGCAATAACCAGCTTAATAACAGACAGACTCCTCCAACTCCTGAAGGGAAACTCTTCTGGCCTTTTTAATGCAACAGGTTTGGTTTTCCAGATTATACCATCAACTGTCAAGGAAAGGGCTTCCTGTTCAGCTGGTATTCTTGTATTGTGATACATGATTTCACTCTCAAAGAACAATGATTTAGTCTTCTTTATAAACAGAGTTAACGAATGCATTTTGCCCTGCACTGACATTTGCCTTTCACAGCACTTTTAACACCTTTGCTGCAGTCATGCTCTGTAAATCGATGAGCCATTTCTGCTCTGAGGTCTTTGCCAAGATTCTTGGTACAACCCAGTCTTCCAGCTCAGCAGCATATTGAAAAAGAAATAAAAATGCCTGTTGAATATAAAGTACTGTTGTTTCTCTTTAGACATTCTGCATTTCAGGTTTGAATCCATGAACAAACCTTGGACATGCCTGTAGCAGAAGGAATAGCCTGTCTTTAGACTTGTATGATACTGAGTGATTTAGACATGAGTTATTCCCACTCCCCGCACTTAGTGGAGGGCATCTCATACAGAGAGCTGGTATGAGCCAGTCACATCCTCCTGCAATGCCAACAGCAACCTCCCTGCTAACAACAATGCAGTAGTGGGCAAAGCCCCATTTCTTTTCTAGGGACAGTGTTCGTGCGGACTGTGAAGCAGAGTATTAGTAATATTATAGCAATAGTGGGCACAGCACAACCACCTCAGCTGTTTGAAAAAGCACTCCATGCTTTCTGGTGTAGCTTGGGGCATATTTTTCCCCTTTAACTGAGGTATGTTGCAGGCTTCTGATGGGAAGTTGCCAAAATCAAGGTTGACTGCATCTTTGCTCCTCTCTTACTAAAACTACACAGAGGTATTTTGGTAGCTTTGAAGATGACTGAAAAATATAAGCAACTTCTGAAACAGTAATGGCACAAGCAGTAAGCATTCCTGATGAGAGGATTTTAAATAGTTGAACCAAACAACTAGCCAGGACAGCTTAAAAGCCAGGATTAGTAAAGAAAGGGCACATGCATTGCCTGTGGGGGTCAGGTAGCTGGAACTGAACCCTCAAAAAAAGCAGCAAAGGTTTATTTTGACGGAGTATTATGTTGCAAAGTTACCTCACAACTTCCCTACAAAATGCTACCAGCTCAGGGTTTATTAGCCAATTCAAACTTGTCCTCTAACATGGGTAAGAGGATACAGGGGAGAAAGTAACAGCAATCACATTCTGTCAAAGAGAAGCTGGAAATGCCAGAATCAAAATTGACTGTGCAACCTTAATTTGCCCCCTTGTGCCTCTGCATAATGATATGTTTTTAATTACATGAACAGGAGTTTCAGTTTTAAGATCCTGCCTTATTCAGCACAAGGGATGGATGAGGACTGATGTCTGTAGGACCATTTTATATCATAGAAATGGGAAATCCTGACAAATGACAAGAGGAGGAACACAAGGGAAGCAAAAAGTTGGTCTCATGAATAAGGCAGTTCAGCACCAGAGTGAATTTGTCTTCATCGAGATCAAGGGAGCAAAGTAAAACATTCCAAACTTTGGGAGTTGAATTTTTTGGGAGTTACATTTTTTTGTGCCTTCGGGAAAAACTGCAGGGATAAACATGTACAGGCACTGGTGTCCCCTCAAGCCAGCCTAATTCATGTCTAATCTACTAATAAGAAGTAACTACCTGACCTGCTAGCTTGACACTAGCTCAAACCTTATCCATCTCAAAGGGACCAGATGTGAACAGTGACATAGAAGACTGGCCAGTGCTAACTCTTCCCCTACTTAAACTTCAATTATCTACTGGTACTTAACTCTAAAAACAACTAACAAGGCTGTGTCTGGTGCACAATATGAAGGACTCCATCATATGCCAAACAACATTATACTACCTGAGACCAGGGAAAAAGTTTATCTGTTTGTATGAATGATTCCTGGCTTCCCAGGAAGGAAATTAAAGGAAAAAGCTTGGCCTGTTTTGTCTCTGTTGCTGCCTCCATAGTTGCGAGTCTCACACTCAGACATTTGTGTTCTGGTTGAAACTCCTGAAGGTTTTCCTCTCCTGACAGTATATTTTGAGACCAGAAACTTCTTCCCAATGATGCAAATTGTTTTCAAGATTGTTTTGTCCTTACTGTTCCTTACACAAGCACTTCCAAGCCAGACCTAAAGTATCCACTAAACCAGTATCCTGTGGCAGCAGGCGGACTCACTGGTCTGTAAACCATCCCAGCTCTAACCACCATCCATCTCTAGAATGGGCTCTCTTTGCTTTTGTTTCTCCATTTAAGAAAGAGGACAGGAAAAACGCTTTTTGGTTGAAATCAGAGATAACTGATTGGAAACTGGTAAGTAAAATAGTTAGCATTATTTAACACATGCAGGCTGGTTTTCCAGTTAGGGTTCCAGTTCAAAGTGTGATGCCCCTCTAGCATCAGATTTAGGCAAAGGGGTTTGTGCTCTGAAATTTGCTACGATTCAAAACCATTTAATTCTTAAGACTTTATGTGTGTTTTTTTTCCATTTATCAAAAGAAATAAAGTACTACTGCTCAGTTTTAACTCAAAGCCTAAAAGAAACAACATAAGAAGTGCTTTGCATTATCAAGTGCCACCAAAGTATTTAAGGATTAACAGAAGAGTCACTCAACAGGACACAACTGGCACACGAACCTTGGCTGGAGGATGTTTCTAGAAATTCTTCTGATTAGGGAAGAATCACCACGTCTCTACAACTCCTCTTGGCCAGAGATCAAACTCTCCCATGTTGCTTGTCCTTTCTTCTCATTCTTTTGAAAGTGGGCAGTACACAGCATCCATCCAACACAGTGAAATCTATCCTCATGTAAGCCTGATGTAACAGAGGAGTTCTGCCCTTACCTCCAAAATGGGCTGCAGTTCCAGAGTAATTTTTACCAGATTCTGTAAGAGCTACAAATCCCTGGTTGCTTTTGATTTACAATAGAGGCAAGGTCATTCTTATAATGAAAAAACCCCAGGTCTGTTGATACAATTTATCATACAGATCAATGACACTTTTATTCTCTATAGAGATGAAGTATCCATTTTGCAGTAAAATTATCAGAGGGATTTTCTCTTTTTTAAATCTTTTTTTTTTTAAAGGCCTGTTATAGGTGCTCCATCATCTGAAACCCAACTTGGATCATTTCAGCACTAGCATCCAGTTCTCCCAGTTGCCTTTCTAAAATACAGTTCACTTACATAGTGGCTGGAAGAAAAGGGAATGGTGAAATCAGTGAAGACCTGTTTGGATGGTGAAAGGTAATACTAACAGTACCCTCAAGTCAAGACTATTGCTAAACCCTCTTAGTTAAAACAATTGCCCCTTCCCAGCTTCCAATCTCTACTCACCTCTGCAGATTCCCACCAGTCCTCACCAAACTGAAGCAGTCAGGGTAGATTATCCATATGGTTACCCAGCATCACCTTCTTTCTGATAGGACTTCTTTACTTTTTTAAGTCCTATCTGAAATTCTCCCCAAGCCCAGTGAAACATGTCTCATGCCTCGCCTTCAGCAGTACTTCTGAGCATCCAAAAACCATACTGGGCATTTTCACGTACAAAGACTGGCTACCTGTTACAAGCTTTTGAGTTTATTTAGGTACTGCTCAGTTGCCTAGCTTTGCTGGAATAACACAAATATTTTGTAGGTATGTTCTGTAAGATATATGGAACTATACACACATCACAGATATGCTTATTATAGCTGACCTAAATACTATATGCCACTGGTACCTAGGGCTTAGTCTTCATTACCTAGCTCTACCAGGCAGCTACACCCTCTACTAAAACCAGATACCCATAAGCACAGTTAACACTGTATTTACAAAACCACTAATGTAGTTATAACTGTATGAAAATTTCTTTGTTATCTTTTCAAATTGCATGGATAAAACTATGAAGGATAAGATAAACAGGTAACATTTGGTAGCAAATATCATACCTGCACCAGAGAGCTGCATCAACAGGAACTCTGCAGTAGAGACAGCCTAAATGTTTTGAAAGGTGATAATCTGGGCTCCCATGCTGTTTGAGTTACAGCCTTTGTCCCCTCTGCACACTTTATCACATAGTAAGATAAGTCTATTAGGAAGATAATCTTTCTTAAAGTTACTCCTTCAAAGCACATGAAACTCCTGGTTTTATTGACAGCTGCCCAGGATTAAAATCTTAGATGAACTTCCCTTAAGCTATATGCTTGCCCCAAGCTATCATCGTAATTGCAGGAAAGGAAGGCATTGTAGAGCTTTTCTAGTGTTTCAGTTCCATTGGTACCGATTTACCACAGATGTTCAGTATTTTCACCTTATCTGTACTTCCCAAATGTCTATTTTCTGTTTACTGATCTTAGGGCTGCTGAAGGCAAAGTTAATTTTGTGTATCGAGCACTCCACTGCTTCTGTATACATTTCTAGTCAAATAGCTATAGACAATAACACGTTTGGAGATATTGACATAGACAGGACTCTTGTTCATAGGGATTTCTTTACTTTGATGATTTCCACTTTAATAAGAGTTAAAAGTTTAAAGGGAACCTTTTTATTCTCTGGTTAATCCTGACAATTATAATTACTTTAAAAAACCCCATGCAAACAATCCAATCCAAAAAAAACCACCCCAAAAAAATCACAACCAACCCCACTGGACTTAGTAACTCCTATGGCTTTGCCCTAAGCTATTTTCAGCTACAGCTTTCAAAACACCATCTCCAGGCAGCAAGAAAATAATCCATGTGTTTATGATGATATGCCACACATCTTGAGGTTCTAATTCACCTCTTCTGTGCACATCAAGTGGAATATTTGAGAGGAAAATTGCTCTCCTCACATTCTTTTTTATTGGCATTACATTTCATTCATGTTTGCTCAGACTTGGAGGTCAGTGAGGACCCTGTGGAGGCACTTTTGGGTACCATTTTAAAGAGAGAAAAAAATGCTACAGAACAATAATGGGGGTGTCTTAAATGCTCTGAACCTTCCTGAATTAGTTAATCTGCTGTTCATTGCACTACAGGGATTTTCAGTACTACTATAATACATAAATATTTTTCTTTAGATACACATTAAAAATAAACTCTTCTAATAAAATACATGATTGGGGCCCCAATTCAGCTCCACTTTGTACTTTGTTCATTTGGAGCTACAAGAAGAGAGCTTAAAATGAGTGTAAAGTGCCACGTGAACCACCTGCTTGTTCTATTTTGCAATCACTTTACAATCAGCTTACAAGGTATTAAATGACTGCAAAAGTGCATTACAATGGAGAAGCAAGGAAAGAGAGATACAATGAAATGATATGCTTGATTCACCTGTGTCCTGAGCACTGTCATTTTCAATCCTTAAGCACGTTTGTAGGAGTGAACCACTCAGCTTTTAGAAGTGAAGAATACCAGTGGATTATCTTCACCATCATAGATCAGAGACTTTTTTAGTACAGTTGATGTTCTTGGATAAAGCATTGCCCAGAATGGAAGCACCAATCTCCCCAGACCACTCTGCAACCCAGTGACAGAAATACTGGAACAGCTCCTGCCAGCACTGAGGTATCTCCCATGGGCTGGGTTATACACCAGCATTGAAGTGTGTCCCAGAAGCAGGACTAGTTCCAACACAGTTCCACACTGGTTCCAGTCTCCTCTCAAGGATTTGTCAATTCATCCTTCTCTCCTCTTAGTCCAGTGCCAGGAGCTGGACCAGACACCCATAAAATCAGTGGAGAGCAGATTACCCTCATCACTTGTATGAGGTATCTCTGCAATGATTCAATGGCAACTTTATCATTTACCTATCAGGCTACTGAGAAATTAATCTTAAATTAATAACAGGAGAGGCATTAATAGACTAACAGAAAAAGTGGGAGGTTTTGGGGGGTTGGGTTTTTTAAAGCTACAAATAAACCATGTTTCCTTTCTCTTGCTTAACTTCACCAAACCTCCAGTCATTTCCATATTTCATCAGTAGTCATCCACAAGAGGGTCAGCCTGAGAGATCTACCTGTCAAGCACATGCCAGAGTAAAGTATCCCAGTGTTTCAGTATTCAGGAGCCAGCATTCAATTTATCAGAGGTAGCAGCAGATGGGAGATCATCACAGAAAGTATACTTTTTAATTCACAAAACATACATGCTGATGCAATGCAGCACAGTTGTACTATTTTTATGCAACTTAGAAGTTTCTGTACAAAAGATACTAATTTTGATTCATGTTTCACAGCAAAACTTTTGTCACGGATTGTATTTAAAAACAATTTCAAAACATGTACCTTAAAGTACAATGGAGGGAATAGAAGGCAGTGTCTTGTCCACACACCTTTAAAGTTTGCTTCTAGAAACAACCAAGACCAATGCTGAGAGTAAAGCTTGAAGACAGAGTTAAAAATAAAACTATTGAAGAAGAAAACAGACCCATAACAATGAGATAAGAACCTCAGCAAAGCCAAGCAGGAGCTGCTTGCCAGTTTAGAATACACAATACAAACAGGCAGATGGCATTTCACAACTCCTTTAATTCAGTGCCTACAGCTTAGCCATATGTGTTCCTAAATCTCCTAACAGCTATATAGAATAGCTCACGCTACTATGGACTTACGTTTCCAGGTGCTAGATATTAAAAGCAGAAAGTAGTTATTAAGGCTACTCATTTGTTATGTTGTGAACTCCATATTGTGAAAATTTGAGCCCTTTGATGATTACTTAAAGCTACAACCAGACCAGACAGTATCTCCTAAGAGAATGTAGAGCAGTGAGCTGCCTGAACCTAGCATACATTCTGAGGTAACGACACCCCCGCAATGATGCTTTCAGCCCATGCAGGCATCCACCAGACCAGAATATCCTGTGCATGAACAACCGTTCCCTTTCCCACCTTCTCCTTTGCTATAAGGAAATGAGAGATTAGTTGGTGCAAAGCTACTTACACAGATGCTGCATTACTTGACCATGATGGAGCTCTCTCTAGTCTTGTGCGAGCTGGAAAAGCTGACCAGAATTCTACTCAGCCTCTACTCAGCACTGGCTTGGAGCAGCTACTGTCTCAGATGGAGCTGGCAACACAGTCTACTTCATATCTCAAGCAATGAGAGGGGTCTTGGTGGCTTTTTTTGCACACTGTATGTGTTTTATAGACTCCTTAAAACCTTCAGCAGAAGTTTTGGATTAAATTCTATTGATTCCACCAATGATTCATAGTCTACAGATTAAAAAGAGATTTCCTTCCCCCACTGCCTGGCTCAAACAGGAGCAATAAAGCTCCTCAGAGAAGAGATTAGAGATGGCAATAAAGAGCCAGCAAAATTCATCATATCATCTTTTACAAAGTTGCCCGAGAGACAGGAAAATACTTGCTGTGAAATAACTGAAAAGTAAATATATTTCTAAGGTAACACATCATATAGGGCATAGGAGCCCACAGCCGCTGCTAAATAACCATCTGGGCTTGATCTCTGCAATGTAGTAACATAATACAACTGAAACAGTGAGTTGGGAATACACTGAATAATAAAAGCAAGTGGCAGGCCTTCTGCTTTACTGTGTGTTGCTTTTGACAGTGAAGCAAAAAATAAGCAGAGATAACTACGTCTAGAAACTTTCTGTCAGGGAACACAAAACTGTGGGAATACGGGAAAAGCTGCTCTAGGAGCATTACCAGGTGAGCCCTGGGTCTGGCAGCAGCCCTGAGGCATCAAGTGCTGCAGACCAGGATTTTCCCAGCAACAAGGAACACGAGCTCCCCCTCTCCAACACACCTGCTGCCAGCAGGCATCTTCCTGGCAGATACGTGGATCTCACAACCCCCAGGCAGACCATGCCAGCAAATACACTAAATCGAGCCTCCCCTTTGCCCTTCCCACTGGGAAAGCAGCCATAAAGCAGAGCCCCCCATAGCCACTTGCTTTACTCGCTTTCCTGTAGCACAATCTGATTTCTACTCTGATTCATGGTTCACTTTATATGAATCACAATTTAATAGGTTGTTCTTGGCTCCTTTTCACATTGGAAACAATCGCCACCATTTCCTTATGCTTTGTAATACACATACAGTAGTTTTGTGCTTTTGTCCTCTTTAAATCCTTGTGCTGTGTTACGCAAACAGATCAGTAAAAGAATCAAAGTGGCCATTCTATGCAGTGAGATTTTTCATTTGTCTGTTACTCATCTTTCATTAATGATGCACGAGGTCTTATCTTTCTCAATACTTTACCCTTCACGATTCTTTGTATTTTGTGATGCACACAGACTTTTGTGTTACAAACTCTTCAAAGACATCATTACTCTTTACATTTATATGCACTGAAATAATCTTTGTAATCTATGATCAAAGACTTGCTATATCCGGCTGCATTCATTTTCTTTATTTACTCTTCCTAGTCAGCCTTTTTTTAATATATATTAATTTTTGCTACCAAAAAAAGAAAAGCCAAGGCAATTCCAAGTTATATTAGTCAATGTGCTGGTGATCTGACTTCAGTGCAATGCACACGATACAGAAAGGCAGAGGTTAGTCAGGAAAACATTTTTTTCACCTATTAATATAACTGACTGTCACTCAGCCTCAGTAATCAGGAGGCATTATCCCCCTAATTCATGAGAATTATAGCAAAGCCTTTCCTCCCTTAACTCAAAGATTTACAGTTTGCCCACACACACATTGCTCAATTAACATACTCCACTAAGAATTCCCCCTCTTTTAAAAGCAGCCCTAAGCTGAAGCAAACTATCTTCTGAAACAGCATCTGCCAATGGAGGTGATTTTCAAAGCCTGTGACGGTCAGTCTCTAATGTGCAATGCTTTAGTCAGTCATCAGATTGTCTTCGTCCCATGAAAATGTCTCCTACTTAATAGATTCCAAAGTACCAACTTTAGTTGGACTTCCTTCCATACAAAACTCTTCTGTGTAGAGAAAGCGAAGTTTAGGACGCTGAAATTTCATCATCACTTCAAGTACTGCAGTGGTTTCTAGTTTTTCTGTCCTAAACGATACTCACTTGTTGCTTTTTCTTATGCTTTCTTATACTTTCTTATACTTATTCTTATACTTACTTGTGTCTTTATGTGGCACTTGGCATTGCTGAGTCCCAGCCCATAAATTAATTTAAATAACCCATATCAACTATGACTAGTAACCCCAAATCTTTTACTAGCTGTGTGCTCCTTTACACAGAGGCATTAAGCATTACCAACAAGACAGGCACAGACATAAGAAAAACAGGTGGGTATGCAGCTCAGAAGCAGCAAAGCTCATATCACATTAGTGCCCTTAAGGAAAACACAAATGAACTCATGACCTCAAATCACTACCCACATCACTTCAACCTATCTCCAAGCCCATTAGTACTAACCACATCAACTTCTGGGTGCAACCCCTATAATATATTCATTAACACACAAATGTGTATCCTTACCTCACAACAAATATAAATATTTATGCCCTTAGTATGCTCCCAAGTCATCACCAAGCAAATTTTGCCATCATTCTGAGGCAGGACCAGGTTTTTAATCAGGGAATTTTTCCAATAGGTATTTTCATTTGGCCTGCTAAAGTATGTGAATGATCACTGCTATTCCACAGCTAGATAAAGAGTGCAGAAAATAATTCTGTCAGTTGGGCTTTTAAACCAATAAAATGATGAATTCCCTTTGTAGCTTTAATCCACACACATTCCTTTTTATTGTTTAATATTTATGTTCTTCTATCATCCATTTCTGACCAGTTTCCCTCTTTGCTTTATTTCCTTAGCCTTCCATTTCACAAGGCTGAAATTTCTACTTACCCACAACTGCCTCAACATTCATGAATTAACCTCGGATGCCGAAGTTTGTCATAGCTGCTTTCTGAACCCAACTTCTTATTCAGAAATGTGCATTTGTGCTCTGAAATATTTTTCAGCTCCTCAAGGTTATGTCATCTAGCCATTTTATTGCAGGATGGAGGTTACTATAGTACTTAGGTGCCTTACACATCAACGTGCCTGGTTTAAACAGGGGCTTTGGGGGTTTTCTGGTCAAGTTTTAGTTGAGATTTGTTGATAGGCCTTTTGCACAACAGGCAACTGCAATACAGTTTTGCAGATAGACAGCACTAACAAATGTACCAAAATACATTATGATTTCATAAATAAGGTGAAGGTGCTAAATAAACATTATTAATTTGCAATTTACAATGATTTTTAAAACCCCATATAAAAACAGTACGTATTTAATGGACATCAGGACTGCATGATTAAACCTCAGGAACACCAGAACAAAATACACCTAAAGAATGAACAGGAACATCAGTGAAAATATGCACCCATATGTTTTCAACCCAAAAATAGGATGTACAGAGCTCAATGAGCATGTTCAAACCCCTGTGAAACACAAGTCTCCTGAATATTTTTTCTACTGCTAACTGGCAAGTTGAACAGCTGCTAATTTTAGCAGCATTTGGTCTCCTCTGTTTACAATTCTGTTTGTATTTAATGCAATTCCACACATTCAGTAACAGAAAAGCAGTGAATATTAGCTGTACACTGCCCTGCGCTATCAGGCACCTGAACCTCCCCTTTCATGCCAGTGAAACAGTATTTCATCCCTGAAGACAAGCAAAAAGTGGCTACAGTACTTATTTACACTCTGATGTAATGAATGTTCAAGGACAGGGAACTGCTTGAAAGAGTCCAACGCAGAGCCACAAAGATGATTAAGGGAGTGGAACACCTCCCTTATGAGGAGAGACTGAGGGAGCTAGGTCTCTTTAGCTTGGAGGAGACTGAGGAGTGACCTCATCTGTGTTTACAAATATGTAAAGGGTGGGTGTCAGGATGATGGAGCTAGGTTTTTTTTCAGTGATATCCAGTGGTAGGACAAGGGGCAATGGGTGTAAACTGGAGCATAGGAGGTTCCACGTTAACATCAGGAAGAACTTCTTTACTGTAAGAGTGACAGAGCACTGGAACAGGTTGCCCAGGGAGGTTGTGGAGTCTCCTACGTTGGAGATATTCAAGGCCCGCCTGGACAAGTTCCTGTGTGATGTACTCGAGGTTACCCTGCTCTTGCAGGGGCGTTGGACTAGAAGATCTTTCGAGGACCCTTCCAACCATTGGGATTCTGGGATTCTGTGTGATTCTGTGAAAACCATTGAATAGAAAATGTAGCAAAACACCTTCATAAATTTAGCTACTACATGTAGAAAATGCTGATCTTATTGGTGCTCCCTACCTGCAACTCTGCAAACACATTGCAAATAGTAATACATTAAGTCTGGCAACATATCTTTGAAGTGCCAGCTCTGCTGTAGAGGGTCAGGAGCTTGCTAGAGAGACCAGAGATGCTCCCTGCATCAAGAAACATGGATCAATTTTGGGTGCCTGCTGTGAGTCAGCACTCTCCATCAACATCAGTCCCAGGATCAATATTCCTGGATATAACCCTTATGCTCATTCAGCTCTTCAGGAACCAAGAAGAATGCTATAGATATGGGGGAAAAATTTTCTCTGCCTAATATAATACTACAGATGACCAAAGTGTAATGGGTTTAAACTGAAGCAGGGTAAGTTCAGGTAGATATAGGGAAGAAGTTCTTTACTGTGAAGGTGGTGAGACACCAGTTGCCAAAAGGAATGGTAAATGTTCCATCCTTGTCAGTGTTCAAGGCCAGGCTGGACAGAGCCTTAGACAACATGGTCTCTGGTGTGAAGCATCCCTGCCCATGGCAGGGAGGTTGGAACTGGATGATCTTAAGGTCCTTTCCAACCCAAACCATTCTACGGTTCTATGATCACAAGATCATTTGCTTGAGTAAGGCAAAACATTAACAACCTATATAAATAGCAATATTATCTTTAAAACTGTGGCATAACACAAAAGCCATATTATGTTCTCAAGTGAATTAAAAAAAAAAAAACAATAGGAAATAATTCTTGCAGAGCGACTGAAAACAGACACTGCAGGATTAGAGCACTGAAAGGACTAATTATAAAGTTGAGTCCAACGCTATTTAAAATATCAGTCTTTGGTGATAACAACCCACAAACCAAACCATGCCCTTGGCCAAGCAAGTTAACTGCAGTGGGAGCACTCTACATGCTTTTTATGGCAAAAAGTTAGCTCCAAAGACAGACAAATTCAAGTAGTTGTCATTGATGTTGAGCCAAGAAAGCTTTCTGGTTTTAGCATTTTTCTCTGCAAGGTCAGAGGTAACCACAGGACCTATATTATTGCTCTTAGTTCACTGTGAATCATACACGGATACAATCCAAGATGCTAATTAAAGACATAAACCTTCTCTGGACTGGATAAAGGGCTGTCATTTTTTTCTTTCCTGTAGGAGGATAATTTTTTTTACAGCCTGAAGTACAGTTACATATTTTCACAAGACAATACAGAATGAAAAAGGGAAACAAAGAAATACATGCTTTACCGAAAGCCAATAAAAAGGAGACAGATTAGCTTTCAATCACATGTCAAAGAAGTAAATCTAACTTTACAGAGCTATAAAGAAAAGATCCATCTTTGTCTCTGCAGTTTAAATAAAAGTTTGACAAGAAAGTTAATAATATGAAAGGGAAAGGAGGATTTATAAAAATCTTTTTGCAGAATAAATAACTGAAACAAGCAACAGACCTCAGAAACTACTGTAGCTCCAGTGCAACGTGAAAAAACCCTGCTGAATTTAGCACAGCACGCAGAATGTCACGGAGTGCCAACGCTTCAGAAAGCCAGCTTGCATAAAGATGAGGCAATTTTGAAAGTTTCACTGCTACAAAACTGAGCCAAAACTTTACCAACTTCAGCACCTTTGAGCATGTTCTCATGCTCAAAGCAGGGGTAATAAACACAAGACTCTAAGCCCAAGTCACCCTACGAACTGTCTCTCCCTTGTCCGCTTTGGTGCAACACACATCTTTGTAACCCATTTAATTAAACCCCACTGTCCCTCCTTTGCAACAGGCCCACAACAGGAGGGATGTGCCAAGATCAAGCTGTGCTTGCAAGTAAAAAACTTTTCTAGAAGGCCTGCCATGCATCCTGAAGAACAAAGTTTCTGAGAAAATGACTGTGGTTTAGGTAATAAAGTACATTTCCTTAAGCTATAACTCACACGGTTGATTCCTTCTGCAGCCACAGCACAGAAAGATTTATCTCTGGCCATGTCACAGAAGCAATTTCCATAAAAACCTCTCAAAAAGGTATTCTCTCACCTTAAGCCCAAACTGCTAAACATTTCTTGGGAGACAAAAGAAGCCCAGAACCTCTGTCAGGAGCTCACCTAGTCCATCTCGCTCACACACCCAGGAGTTAAATGGACTGCTTCCAGAAGAAATTATCCTCCCTGGACAGCCTGGTAAAAGCTTTGAAGTTGGGAAAGCAACTTGTTTTTTAGCACCAGCTGGATTTCTTTTAGCTAACAAATTTGCTGCTAATTCGGTAGTTCAAGACATCAGGAAGAGCTTCCTATTTCTTGCTTCCCTCTGGCACATCACATTTTTTCCACTGGTGCTGAAGGTCTGGAGTTTGTTACTGTGCCCACACTGGGCACGTGGTGAGGCTTACTGGGGGAGAGCCAGAGGTTTTTGAAGCCTTCTGGACTGGTTTTAAGGGATCAAATGGTCTCCTCTAATCCCAGACTTTTACCTCCATGTTATCATTGCCATTTCTGTTGCTGCACACCCCTAATTTTCTAGTGGTATGAAGAATACATGCTTTCCTTGGCTGTGAGTGACTGGTAAATCGCTCCAGCTTCTGATGTTGCAGCTTTATTCTCCTACCTTGATTAACTGAGTCTTATACTCCTCAAAGCTGCTTAGTGCGGTATCTGATTCCCCAGGATCCTAAATTGTTGCTCAGAAATGAGTGCAGATTATTCGGCCTGTCTACTTATCAGCTTTGAAATGCTAATCTAAGGTGATGACTACCTCATATTTTTATGTTTTCTCTTAGCCAAGATTGTAATTTCAAATATTATCTGATTATATTCTTCCCCTGATGAGTTCAAAGGAAACAAAAGGCAGTAACTAAGATGCAGGCTTTAATTGCAGGAGGGGAAAAAAGACTGCAGAAGTTTCATGAGGCAAAATCAGCAACAAATGCAATTTCTCAGGAAATAAGTTGCCATACCACAGAGTGAGTGCAAATGAGTATCTTCCACAAGAAAGTACTTGCAGACTGTCTGCAAGATCTGGAACTTGGTTCAAAGAACCAAAACACACATGCACAAATAGCCATCACAACTGAAACCCAGGGTATTGACATGTCCTGGGTTCAGCAGTAACAGTCATTTTTCTCCTTCTCAGTAGCTGGTGCAGTGCTGTGGTTTTGACTTTCAGCCTGGGAACAGCACTGGTAACACCAATATTTTTAGTTGGTGCTCAGTAATGTTTAGTCTGACCAAGGACTTTCTGTGTCTCATGCTCTGCCAGGGAGGAGGGGAAGCCGGGAGGAAGCAGAGACAGGACACCTGACCCAAACTGACCAAAGAGTTATTCCATACCACAGCACGTCATGCCCAGGATGTAAAACTGGGGGCAGTTACCCAGAAAGGTTAGATCACTGCAGGGGTCAGGCTGGGTATCGGTCAGTGGGTGGTGAGTGGTTGTATTCTCTTCCCTTGTTATTTCCCTTATCATTATTATTATTGGTGGTAGCAGCAGTGGTTTGTGTTACACCTTAGTTACTGTTCTTATCTCAGCCTGTGGGAGTTACATTCTTTCGATTCTCCTTGCCATCCCTTGGGGAACTAGGGGGGGGGAGGGAGGAGGGGGAAAGGGGAGAGTGAGATTGAGACTGTGGTTCTGATTTACAGCTGGGCTTAAACCACGACATGACAGAAGAGCCAACAAGCGGTGGGGGTAGAGAAACGTCATTTTCAACTGGCATTGGAGCTGTTTGGGTCCAAATCACTGTAGCAAAGTACTAAGATGGGATATTGCTAAAGCCTGGGTTAGAACCCCAATTTAATTTCTAAATGCACATTCATTTCCAAATACACATTTACTTCTTAAGTAATATTTAGTATTATGTCTAATTTTATCCAGGACTTCTTTTACTGTGGAAGACCAATCTCCCAGGTAGAAGAAGTAATATTTAAGTCATAGTACTTGTTTATTTCAAGCTTGATAGAAAACATAAACACTCTTAATGATTCAAAAGCCTGTGATGGATGCTATTTTAGGCACTAGAAAAATATATTCTAGATCAAGAGAGGTACAGACTGGAGAGAGTAAAAGGAGTGCAATGAGGCTAATCAGAGATCTGCAAAGCATAACCTGAAGGAAGATTAAAAACATTAAGGGTTGTGTACCCTAAAAAGAAGACAACTCAAGGGGGTACCTCAAAGGCTTCAGACACAGAGTAGAACAGAATCTTTTCCCCATACCTGGGACATACAAGACACATTATTCAGTTATCCTGTCTAATTACAATAAGAACAATTCAGGTTAGACTTCAATAAAACCTTTCTAACAGCAGAGATGAGGAGACAGAATAGATTAGCTGAGCATCTTGCTACCATTGGAGATCTTTCAGAACACATTGAATAAATATTTGTCAGGATTAATATATAGTTGATCCTGCCTTGGGGCTGATGGATGAGTTTCACGACCTCTCTGATGTCCTTCCAGATTATTTCACCACTATTCTGTTATGCAGTTGCTCACAAAATCAGGAACTGGATTTAATAACTGAAAATGCTGTTTCAGAGATTCTTTAGGGACTCACAGCTGGTACAAGATAAAACTAATTTTCAGGTAGCACAGAACTATTGGTTTCCCTGCTGCTGCAATCACCATCTTTAGGTAGCTGGGAACATACATAGAGGTTAAGGTAATTTCCATTATTCAGCTTGGAAGCCAGTTCTGAAGGGTGGCAGATTAACTGTGTTGCAATTGTGCTAAGGAGCATATCAGCAAAGTTACATCTGTTAAAAGCACCCTTGAAATGCAGTGATCTTTAAAGCTGTCCCCTTGAAAGACTTAATTTTCACAGAAGTGATAAAGGTTTAACTAACACAGCTTGATACCCAACCTGGGAGATATTGGCGAAACAAATACAGAGTTTAAACACCATTTTGGAGAACTTAAATGCAAGATCTCCTCCAAGTCATTTACTGGCAAGGCTCCCAAATCATTCTTGCTTAATATAGAATCATAGAATATCTTGAGCTGGAAGGGACCCGTAAGGATCAATTAATTTCCTGGCCAAGTAAGTTATTAACACCTTTAATGCAGCCAGAAGGCTCCCTTGAACCAGATTACTAAAAAACAGAATCTTCAGCGTTTTTGAGATTGGGTTCACAGCAATAGGAAGATTTAGTGTCTTTTAAATAAAAATTATCTCTGCATGTAGGAGTCATTTGTCCAAGAAAAGTATTCTAGAAAGCACTGGTAATAACTTGAAAGACTCTCTCCTCCTAATGATTCTTGTCATGGGTATACACTGACCACCAGTGCTTCTAAACACCTGCAACCTGAACTCTCTTTAATCTGTCAGACACTGGGAAGAGATGGGTTTTAGAGTTTCCTGAATCAATGGCCTCTGTGTCTGTAATATATTCCTTTTTGGACATCCTCAGGATGAGCGAGTTTTGTTTGTTAACTGAAGCTAGAATTTACTTCCATTATTATAGCCCATGAGAGCACTTCATGTACAGCCACATCAAAGCAGTTCTTCTGCTCCAGAGGTCTATACAGCACCACATGAGATTTCTATATCTTGAATGGCATGCAGTTACATCTCCACCACCTCTACCCTCAAGCAAAAATATAACACAGCTGAACTGTCTACAGGCTTTCAAAGCTCATGATTGAAGACCAGAAGATGAAAAACTGCTTGCACTGCCAGCATCATGCCCTGCACAGTCCCACTCTGGGTTAGGATTAGGTCTTGGCTCTGAGCTCCTCTCACTTGGCATTGCTCAGCCTCTCTGTGAGCCTATTTACAATGCAGTATGTTTTGGCCACACAGGCCACTCCTCTACATCTCATGCAAAATAACTTAAAGCATCAGCTTTCATCACACCAATCCTTGTTGTTGCTGCAACATGTGTATTTTGATCTCATCAAAGTCCAAGCCTTGAATCTAACACCAACTTCACTTAGCCACAAGTAGCACCTGATATTGCTCACCTGTTTACAGCTATCTCCTGAAGTACACTCTTGAGTATCAGAGAAGATAGATATTTGTTGCTGTTCCTTGATTCATGTGAAAAACAGAGAACACAGGACATCCCCTGTGTCCTGGGAGTTTGGGGGCATACCTCTTTGGAACAAGAGGTTGGGAAACAGACAGAGGGTGCCAGGCTGGGCAGCCAGGGAGCATGGCAGAGGCAGGCAAACAAGCAGCACCTTACCAGCACCTCTGCAAAAGGCTTCTAGAAATCAAGGAAGCTTCTGATTTTGAAAACACAGTTCCAGAGGAAAACAAATCTAAAGACTGATACAGTAATGAGCAAAAAGCAGATTGGTCAAAAAAAAACCAACAACCAAACACACAAAACCCTAACCAAACCAAAATCAAAACCACACACACAAAAAAGTCCCACAAAATCCACTAACAAGAGGAAAGTGTGTATTGCGGATGCTCACATTAGTACCCTGCATCCCTGTCATTTCCTCTTCGAAGTCTGTGTTGGTGAGGAATAACTGCCAGGAGCGAATTAAAGAACTTGCAACCAGGCTTTACCACAAGTACTTGGGTCTTTGTAATAATGAATTTTTCTTCTCCTTCAGTTTACAAATAAAGGCATCAGCAGCTTTTACTACAAACAGCTGCAGTGACCATGGCAAAAGTTCACACTAAGAGTTGAATTCTTACCTCATTATGAGAAAGTACACAGTGAAAAGCACTGGCCACTGCTGTACAGTGACAGCAACAGCAGTAGATAAAAACCCTTTCCCAAATCCTAGTTTTATACCTTATTTTCCCCTGCATTCCTCAGCAAAAGAAAACAGTCACATAAGCTGCTTTCCAGAGCAGCTTGTTGACTAACAGCTGGTTGAGGAAGAAGTAATACTGGGTAATGACTTTACGACTTCACCTCGCTGCTTCAGGTTTCATCTTAGTTACAAATCCCTTTCAGAAGAAGGTTTTTACCTCCACTAGCTCACTTAGCTCACTAAGCTACTGTGCTTTGTATTTTTCATCCTTTCTCTCCAAGGGCAGGGGGGGAAGTCATGAGAAGTCAATACATTAAACCATCCAACTACTTCAGAAGCATAATGCAAACTCACACATCCAAAGTTTTGTTCTAGTTAGGATTTTGAGAGACACACAGAACTGCATTATGCAGCTCATGGACTGAAACAGTGCTTTTGAAGCTCCTCTAGCTTATCAGTTAAATATGCATCGTTTTTTTTATTTTTATTTTTTTTAAGTGATGCATTATTAATTAGGCAACAGAGCAAAGCAGTTTCCCCAGAATTATGCCTGGCTGTGACTGAAAAACATATGCAGGATGCTATCCAGAATAAAACCTCTTAGTAACTAAAGAGGAGGGTTTCACACAGCAAGCTCAATTGCTAGTCTTTCAAGAAAAGTATATTAGGACAAACCTCATCTCTTTCCAGTTTATGCTGGGCACAGTGGAGTAATTCAGGGGATAGGTTAGAAACAGGTGACTGCCCACTTAGTCCCCACAAATTTTAAGCAGCACAAGGACTGCTTGTGGTGTTGCTCAAGCAAATTCTATTCCTGCCTCTTCTCATATCTAAAACACAGACTCAGGGCCCACAGTGAAGACACAGTACTGGCAAGTCCCACCCAACATCACCATGTATTTCAACAGCAGAGTAATGGTACTACTTGCAATATCAAGCCTGTGGTCCAATTTGAGCTGTTGAATGAAGAACAACTTGCATAAACGTAATGACTTCATTATAAACTTGCTCACTCTTACCTTGAGGCCCACCTCAGATCCTGCTGGCCAGTTTCACGCATGCACTGCAGAGCTGGAAATCAGGAGCTCTCAGCTCATTAGAAGCAAGGCGTAAAGATGCTTTCTTATTCAGGCAGTCAAAGACAGTCCTCAGTGCAAATGAAAACAATCTGTATGCCATCCTGTCTTGTGCTTGATGAGGGATGCAGAGGTAATTCAGCCCGGATCTGTAAATGAATGACAGTGAGAACAATTAGCAGAGCAGCCAACAAAGAAATACTTCAACCTTCTTTACAGTGTTTAAATTGGTGTTTAAATAGAAGCACATGTAAAATTGAGTATGCACTTCTTGCACAAGTATAAGTGAGAATGCAAGTTTCAGTTAATGAAGCACAAGCCATAGATTGTTTGATAGGGCACAAAGCAGAAGCCTTTTGCCTGTTTGGCCTGCTTGGCCTTTTGCCTAGAAAAAACTGCTTTTTGCTTAGAAAAAAACCTGCCTTTTGCTTGTTTGTCAGCAGCCGGCTGGCAGGCCAGATTCAGCTAAGAAGCTGTGACAGCACAACTTAAACACGCACCTTCGACCCCACCTCAGGGTATCTCTGTATGGCTGTTGCTCATGTTGGTAAAACAACTAGCAATTAACACCATTTATTTTGATGGGTGCCTTGTATATGCAACCTCATGCTCATACACAAATCAAGTAAGTCCTGCTTAAGCAGTTACTGTGCACCAGCTGCTTACGTACACAGGCTTAGACTACTGCAAATGCAAGGTAATACAACTTAGGCTCACCAGCAATGAAAGAGCATCAGCTCGCACGGATTATAGGCACTCTGTCAAGGAGCACAAGCCTGCTGCAGTTCAGCTGTGCTAGTTTGAGCACCAACCATTCCAACTGAGAATCTTTCCACTTCCTGCCATTCCCAGAAATAAGAATCGAAAATCCCCTGAAACATCCCACATTCTGCAAAAAGACCATTGCCAGCTGAACCATTATACAAGTCATCTGCTTCCCTATAGCAGCCTGCCCTCAAACCTGTCTGATGCAGCTTTGCCAGCTTCTCTTTCATAGTAATGCATTAAAAATGTATCACATTCTTCATATTGACCTCCTGTATAACACAGGGAAGAATGGGATTCCCATAATTAATCTTGGAATTAGACCTGAGAGTTCACAAAGGTATCTGGATCTCCATTTGGACATGGTCATACATGCAGACTTCACCAAAACCTCTATCAGCTGCTTCCTTGCTTCATTTTCTGCAGATTTGTCAGGTTGGGGCATTTGGCCCCTGGGCCCTGTACTAGTGAGACAGGAAAGCTTTCCCTTACCAAAACATGATCATTTCTGTGGGTCCAGTTAAATTTTCCTGAGCTTCAGGAGCTCTGCTTCATTTCACAATCTATGACTAGAAGAATCAGTCCAAGGCCCTCCAAAGACCAACTGAGTCCACATAAAGTCTCAGACACCTGAATTTAGGGTGATACTGGTCAAATTATCCCTTAGCCTTCCCTTTATAAAGGTGAGCTCTCAATACCTCTCTATTGGTATTTCACAGGATTAGGGATCTTTACCAATGTATCCATCACATCAGATGCCTGTGATGCAGAGCACTGTGTGCTCCAGCTGAATGTTTCTATGCACAAATCCATAACTTGTGTTTCCATCTGAGTGCCCCACACAGAATCCAGACATACAGATGTGCTCCACAAACACACTCAGATGTCATGTCTCTTTTTGACAGGCGATGGAAGTAATTCAGTAGTTGCTTTAATGCAACTTTAAAGCAGGATGACTCCAGGCTAAATAAACCCAGAGGGAAGCATACACAAGCCAACACAGCTCTAATACTGAGCCAGTTATTTTGCCTTTCTCCTCTTCCTTTTTACTTTTCCCTTCTGCAGGGACTCAAGCATTAGGCTGAGCGTTGAACTGTCGGTTCAGATTTTCAGCCTTAAGAGATGAATTTCCCTTCTGACTTGAGTCATGCCCAACCTAACCTTCTGCAATTGTGTATGTGTAGTTAATCATATACAACTACACTGAACCCAGTTATTAAAAGGCTGAATAAATATAACTACACCGTTATCTTGTTTAAAGGTAGAAAGATTAATTTGAATTCTAACTGGAAATACCAGTTCAATGAATAAGGCTGAAATGCAGTGGGTTTCAATCACACTAAGAAATTGGTCTTTTGCATCTCCAAATTATGCAAGGCAAAGTCAGTTCATTTAAATCTATACGTAGCGTTATATTTGCCATCTTCATAGTGCTCTATGTCAGCGGGTAATAGCTGTGAAGCAAGTGAAAAAGACGTAATGTTGGCTGTTGGTGCCCTCCAGGGGCCATGCCGGGTATAGCAGCCAGGCAAAACAAGTTTTGAGCATTCAAGCAAACACGATAAATATTGCATATTATTACCCCTCTAGAAAAAGGTGCGAGGGCTATTATTCATGCTACCCTTAGTGGGCAGTTTCCCACAGAAACTGGGATGCTTGATCAAGCAGAAGCAATACAAGTGACATATGCATTTATATTTGACTCCTGCTTTCCCTGTCTGGATTTCTGTGAAAACAAAGTTTGTATTTGATCACGTGCATCTGCCTGTCCTCTTCCACCAGCACGGAAGCCCTTGCCTGGATTTCAGTAAGCCTGAAGGACAAGTAGAGGTGGCAAGTATACTACACGCTGACAGCATTCCTGAAAATTGGAATGAAGAAATGAAAGCAACTAAACTCGATGCCCCACATGCTGTGAGGCAGAAGCACCAGCTCTGTCCTTACACCTGCTACAGACCAAACCATAGGATGAAAAATCCAAGAAAACTCAGTTTGGAACTTCCACCTATGGCATGAGCTCTTCTTAGTGTCCATTTTTCCCTGCAGGCTTACTCCAGCTTTACATCAAATGACTGATAGCCTCCCAGAGGCTTTACACCCTCTGGAACAAGACAAGAAGCATCCTTTGGCCCTCACAGACTGCAGAGTAGTTCTTTAACATAGGGACTATTAAGTCACATTTTCCTGTGCTGTTCTGTAACACAGCTCCTACAAAACTAGACATCAGAGAGGGAAAGTCAAAAAAGAAATCAGGGCTGTCAGAGTACAAGAACAGTCCACACAAGCCCAGAAGATTAAACTGCACATCTTACGCATAACATACCTCCAACAGAGACCTATCCGATCCAGAATTTCTCTGGAATTAACAGAACTCTTCACTGCCTCCCAGTACACACAGCTCTAACAGCAGACAGGATGGCCAAGAACAAGAGGAGGTGTATTATCAGGACATGGTTATGTCAGAATTTCTCCTCCTTAACGTTCTCAGACATTATGACAGCATGCTGCCAAAACAAGGTTTGCATTACTATCCAGTCTTACCCACAGAAGTAGCTATAGTTTTATAAATACTTTTTCTACAAAATTAGGATTCAAAGTTTTGGGTACACTTGAGGTGTTCATACTGCATCTCCCTTCTCCTCACAGCATAGATTATCCAATAAAAGTCTTAGTTGTGGAATGTTCCTCTTTCGTTTCAGTAGGTATGGAACCACTACTTTGTTTCAGGGGTTGAATTTTCAGTACCTGCTATTAGTTTTCAGCCCACTCTGCCTAAAATGTTTACATGAAGGGATGAAATTTTTCTTACAGGTGTAGTAAGCAGGCAGGACTACACCAACATCTGTGAATGCCTAGCAGGGCACATTGTGCTCAGCTTTAAGCCCTGCGCTTTCTCCTCCAGAAAGTCCAGTGTCAAACTTTAGGCTCCGATAATTGCTGACTTAATATCCCGATGTGATATTTGGAGATCATGAGACTTCCAGAGCTAAAGCTCCTGAAGGATGTTCTATGATGCCTGGTGCACAAGTCAGCTTCTGACTAGAACTGCTGAAAGAATTACCCTCTCACTCCCCCCTTGCCCTGCACAAAGCTCTCTGGTCATGTCAAGAATCGAGACTTTAAAGACAAGGAGAATCCAAAAAGTCTTTGACATAATTAATATCAGATAATTGTTCAAAGTCTTCTTTCATCTGCCAATTACAAGTGGAAATAGAGTCTGGGGAGCTACTGCAGATCATCTTTATGCAATTACAATTTATGATGAACTACCCAGCTCCAGCAGCACTCCCAGAGCTACAGCAAAACGATTCTAAATGGAAGACCTGTAGCAGCAATGACATAATGTCAATTCCAGTATTTAACATGCCCACAAGCTAGAACATACACTCCTGGATTGCTGCTATATTTGACCGTGTAGCTCATGGATGAAAAATTACTTTAGAAATCAGAATGGCAGGTAATTAGCAACACATGCTGTCTTCCATTACTTGTTTTGTTCTCCTTATATCATTTCCCATCCATGCTCTTTCCCAGTGTTTTCAAGGTTTATTTATAAAAGGCTTCAAGCTTGAAAGGCAGCTTGGCTTCCAACAACACCACTGTGCTGGTTTTGCAACCTGACACATTTGGGTTCAGACTGAGTGTAGTCCCAAAGAGCTGAAAATTTGACAGTGAGCAGTAAGAAATCTGACTGGCTTCACTGAGCTATGTACCAGTGCACTCTTAGCAGAAATACAGCTTCATCTTTCTATCTCCCAGACTAACTGTAAGACATCAGCCTCCTATTAACAGAAGAGCATCAGTTAATACATAAGCCAATTCAGCATCAGGGTTCTGGCCATGGGGGACCTCAGGCCTAGAGCTGCACATGCTGTTTTCTGTGAAGGCAACAAGAAGGAAAAACTATTCTCTGATGACCCCACCTCATCTGAGCCATTTTAATTACACTCAGTCAAGACTGATTAGTATGGGGATTCTAGAAGAACCATCTCTATTGTATTCCATGCCTTTCACTCGCTGAAGCATGGAAGAAAACTGAGCACGTTTATTTTGATCCCCTACAGACCAGAGCGAGAGGCAGCTCTGCAGGTTTTCCAGCACTGGACACTGTTGGGGAATGCAGAACTGCACCCCTCACCAGCACCTGCAGGTGGCACGGTCTTCCTTGCAGATCTCTAATCTGTGCTCCATAATCACATTCCAGGGATAAATAAACCCAACTTCCCAGATGAAAAGAGGTTTCAAAGCTTATGTACTCGTTTATGATTTGTTTTGTTCAAACCCATCAATTTAAACAATTGCTTTATCTTCCAGAAGCTGTGCTGGATTAGATTCAGTAAACATTGACAAGAAAAGATTAATGCTGGAGAACACAAAATGAGTTAAAGGAGACTGACAATGAAATACACACCAAGCACCGCAGAGCATGGAGGCTCATGAGAAGTAGAGCTCATATTGATCACAGAAGTAGCAAACATCTTCAAATAACGATGCAGGGCCAGTTTTAGAATTGAAGTTCAACAGTATTTGTAGCTTGACAGCACTTCGCTGAAAAGTTTCTGCAGAGTGACTCGAGGGAGTTAAGAGACAACATGCTCCAGTGCACTTCTTGAGCCAGAGCCTGCTCCATAGGTTTCCCCACAAATACATTACACAGCTTCTGAGGGGATTTCACCCATATGAATTCTTACCTGAAATTCTTACATAAATTCTCATGGCAAACAGGACCTCCACAGTGATCCAACCAGGGAATAAAGGAAAAAAAAAAAACAAACAGGAGCAGCTTTTTTCAGTTCAGGTTTTCAGGCTGTACAGCTGTAGGGACACATCAGTCAGTATGGCTAACAGGGATGGACAATGGGACACTGCAGAGGCAGGGCCATCGACCATAGTCCCAGCACTAACATAATGGCGTACCTCAGACTCCTCAATGCTCACAGCATACCCTTTCCCAGCCCAATATCAGATCTCACAGTCTTTACAGTGAAGCTAGCAGGTCACTGATTCCACTAGGAAGATATGCATCAGTATGTTTACACTTGGTTCAGTTACCAAATTGCCTCAAATGAGAAGGAAATTTTGAGGCCTAACACTAAAATTACTGGCTTTGTAGCAGGCCTGTGCTACCTTGGCCACAGAACTGAGCGATTACAACATGTCAGTAACCATAACTGCTTTGGAAAATAAAATACAGCTCATCAGGGTGGTCATGTTTCCCCTAAATATATTAAAAAGTCATTACCTCAAGAACTCATTACATCAACACAGCACTTCCTAAAGGGACAGGATTAGGAAATGCTGAAGGGCTTCTGAAATACTGATAGTCTGTCCTTCCATCATTTCTGTCACGGCCCAGTTCTTTCATTCAACAGCTAGAAACATTAAGGTTCTATTTTCTTTGTTCAAAGCTGCTTGCTGCCCTTTTCTGGCACAGAGTCTTGCAAAGCTTGGGAAGGAAATCAGACTACTTATATATATCAGCATATTTTCTTCCCTGGGCCTAAATTTAAAGCAGACAACATGCTTCATAAATATTAATTTACATGAGATATTTTAAGTGCAGCATAGGAGTTGCCCAGAGTTTTCTTTCTCATGCTTCCAGCTTCATTAATCACCTCAGCCCCAACAAAATATATTACAGGAAGATGTCTGTAGTCACTGTGGTCTAAGGCATAATCGTACCTCAGAGCTGAATATTTACAAGCCTGTGCCTCCTCTTTAACAAGAACACAAGAAACCAAACTGTGTGGCAGTTGTACAATGCTGCTGTTAACTCCTCTCACACCGGGAGGATTCCTGCACTAAAAAGGGAACAAAGCTGGAGAAGAGCAGCAAACTGGGAAGGGTCAGCACCTTGAAGTGCAAGGGAAACTGCAGACCCAGAAAAGAGCATGTTTCAGGTGGGAGAGGCCTGAAGGAAAAGCCATGGCGTGTGCAGGAGATACCAGGGAGCCAGCCTAGCTCAAGTGCTTGTGAGCTTCCTGACAGAGGTCAACAACAAAGGAACAGGAAACCTCCTCTCCACCTTTACCAAGCTTTCTGTAAGTTCTTACTACATTACATATGGTGGTTTTGAGGGACTGCAAGCAGCAGAACCCTGCTGTGGCAGCACTGTGTTCGTTCCTCCCTACTGCTCTAGCTGAGAAGATGGCGCCCACACTGAGGAGCTGCATGACAAAACTTTGCTGTCACGGAGCCACAGGGAGGAAATAACAGAATAACAGCAATAACAGCAGTGATGCCAAGGCGCTCTTAGGATCAGCAGGATTTGAGCCAGAATAACACAGTTGTCACTGCTCTGTTCTCACAGAGCAGAGCACCCATAACAGTATGTCACAGCAAGCTGTAAACACACGCCAGAAACCCTCTTCCAGACTTCATGCTCCTCCAGAGCCCTGACACCCACAGCATGGCCCCCACACCCAGCTGCTCTCACCTGGGTGCCATCAACACCAGCACTGCCTGGCTTCATCCCTCCTCTCCTACTCCTTGTGTCTGTGGCACACCTGAGCTCCAACCATCTTTTCTATCCCTGTCTCACTGACTGGGATGAAAGTAGGAATGACTGAATTCTCATTAGCTGTACACACAGCGTAGCTAACAGGCAAAAGTATCATGGCATTTCAATTTGGAAAGGCTTCCCAGTACCTCATCATCTTCTTGTCTACACTTCCCATGGTTACATTGGTGTTGGCCGCCAGAATAAAAGCAGTGTCTTTCTGTTTATAGTACCCTCTGTTTCAGCTACAGAAGTAGCAGGGTCCCAGCTCCACACTCAGTCTTGTAAGTGACAGAACAGCTTGTGTGGTCATGCTAAAGAATGACAAAATTGCTAAATGCAGCCAGATGCTTCTTCAGGTCTGGACAGAAGTATCTTTCCGATTTCAACACATTTGCACGCTTTAATCTTTGCATGCCACAACTCTTGCTTTTCAGCCAAGAGTGGAGAAGCAGAAGCAAGTTTTGCACTGCTTATTACTCTTTGCAACAATTAAATCCAAGAAATACCAGCCAACTAAAGAGATTTTTCCTCCACTGATAGACAGTCCAGATTTCCAGGTGTCATTCTTCAGATTTCTCCCAACAAGACATAGTGTTACTAAGACCTCTGCATGTCATTCCAAGAAAGCCACCTGAGTGTGTTGGATAAGGAGATGCATTTTAGCTAGTAATGTTTATTCCAAGCCTTATCAACTCAGGATTGACAAGCGATAATGACAACCTGTATTCTCTTCAGCTTCAGGAAAAAAACAAAGTCTGTGGTCCACACTTCCATCATTCTTCCACACTCTCCTACAGAAGACACACCAGTAAATACTTGCACTTCCGTAACTCCTTTGGTCTTAAATCCAAGCACTGCCTCCAAGTGCATCATTTCTCACTGAATTCTGCTCCCTCCCAACAGGCTAAAGCTCAAGGTCACACTTAAGATCATCTGTCCAGATGACACCGGTAATTGTAACAGACAATATACCCAAATACTGCTCCTTGCAAACACAATTCCAAACCCATGAACCAAGACCTGACCTGTTTCCTTCACCAACTGCAATAAAATTGATCAAGAAGTAAGAGCCTCAGGGTCCTTTGGCTCCAGACCCACCACCCAGAGGGATTACTGCTCCCTCCCTTGGCAGGATCTTCCGCAGCCATGTGGAAAACGCACGGCAAGAAGATGGAGGGAGACAATGGGACAGAGCAAGAGATAAGAGAAGCCTGTAGATTTGGTATCAACTAGTTGTGTTGCATGGGGCCAGAAGGGTTGGAGGGAGAGGGGCTGTTTGGGAGATAACACACCCCAGGATGAGATGGGCTGGGACAGGATGAGAAAACCCTTTGGTCCAAAACAGACTATTCAGTATTTCCTTATTGCATGATCTACAGCCAAATGATTTGATTTTCCAGAAAAATCACAGCAAGTTACAGCTCCTCTGCAGTTATGCAGGGTCCACATCTGTGGCAAGAAATCATTAAAGAGTAAACACAAGCCCTTCTTGTCCATGCTGCCTCCAAACGAGCCAGCTGTGAGCACCCCCAAGTGCTGCAATGGGACAGAGGAGCCATATTTAATAGTGCTAAGTCTAAAACCATTTTAAATAAATCCCCCATTCTTCTGGACAAGTGCTTTCCATTTACATCACCATCCACCTGGGTAGCATGAAATACTACTCTAAAGCTGATAATTATGTTTTTACAGAGATTAGATGTTAAATGCTTTCTAATTGTGTTTAGGGCTCAAACACTCCGGATCAGTTCAGCATAAAAAGAAAATTATTCCCATTTTCCCTAGAAAAAAAGAACAGTAGTTTCCATTGAATAGAAAAGGCATTTTCCCCCCCAAAAAGAAACCTGCACTGGCTTAAGACCAAAAGCAGCCAGATTTCAGGCTGCACCAATAAGAGATTCCCAACTCTAATCTCAGAAATTTCACCTTTAAACACCTCTGAAAGAAAGGAAAAGAGCCCCTGTTAGTATTACTAATAGAGCTAGAAGGCCTTCAGATATTGAATCCTGGAATTACTCTGTGCTGAAAGAGCAATTTGAGAGTACTTGTGGATGTGGGTACTTAAACATTAATTCGTAAGCTTATCTCTCATAGATCTGTAAGAATATGTTCTGAACAACTGGAATCACAGCTAGGCTTACAGTAGAATTAACACTTGAAGCCATTTGAGGGCTTTTTCCTCTTAAAACAAAACCATGGCCACTCTCACACTAGCACCTATATACCCCAAAGCAACCTGCATGCACAGCACCCACCACACACAAAACCCTTGTACTCACCTAGCCACATGGACAAGAACAGGGGCAGCATCCAGGAAAAAAATAACCCTGCCATACTGGAGGCAGAAATAAGCATTACACTTTCACAGCACCCTCCAAAAGAACAAAGAAACCCTCAAACAGCTCCAGAAAGCCCCAGTGGTGGCTGGGCCAGCTCCTAATCATCCCCTGCAGCTGTGGGAGCCTCAGCACCTGCCAGTGATCAGCTCATTGTGCCCACCAGCTGAGCACATCCCCATGCTAAGCAGACCTGGGGATCCACCAACCAGCACCTCTCCCTTTGGGGAGCAGCTCACAGAAACTCAGTGTACCTGACAAAGAACTTGGCATGCAGCTACAGCGATCGCAGCACTGGGGTTTCAGCTCTCTATAAGGCATTGTGACCCTTCTATTCTGTGACAGTTATTAACATTTAAAGTTTTTTCCAACTCGGAATCAGTTGCTGAAATACTGTATTCTGAACGTGATAAAATGTTTAAGATTTGAAGCAGTCTTTTTGATTTGTACCAGGAAGAATATGTAGGACTTAAACGCAGACAGCAACAAAAAGGTTTCAGAAGTCTATCACTTGCAAACTACAAGTGTTCAGGTAGATGGGTAAAAACACTAAAACTTCGTAAGCGACACTGATGTAATTTAAACAGTGCAACAAACCCTCAGCTGTGACTCAGATTCAGCAGCACAGCTTAATGCACACCACTGCTTCTGAAGCAAAAAACCTCCAAATACCTGTTCTGTCCCTTACTACAACAGTTCCCATTCTTGTTGCTCCCACCCAGTATCATCATTTTCAGGTGCTGCAGAACTGATTAGCAAGGCAGGCTGTGATGCTCTTAAGTTACTTCTAAGAATTAGCCTGTAATCTTGGCATCTGTAGGATCTGTCCTCTGCAGGACAGAAGGCAACTCATGAACATTATTTATTCCCTTTTAAACAACTTTCTTTAAATCATTCCAGGCTTCCTTCATTAAATGGAAGACTACAATGCACGTGGACAAAAATAAGATAAGAATCTGCTATAACCAAACTTTTTTAGTGCTGCTAGTTTCAAACAAAGACATATAAAGCATAGGATTTAATTCACATCAGATGGAAATTCTGCTGACTTATAAATAAAACTAAACTGGCAATGAGTCCTTCCCTTACATTTCCTATTTGCTTTTCAGTCATCTAGAGACAGCAGTTCATTTGTGAGAAACACAAGTATGGTATACAGTATTATTAAAATTATGTAATTTGCTGACTATATCAGCATGAGCAGGGTCAGTTCTTATCTGATGGGTAGTACTGGATGAAGTCTATAACAAAATATGCTGTTCAAGGACTAAACAAGCAGCAGGAACTGTTTCTGTTTGTTTGGGAATATCCTCCTTTAGAAATACTGTGACGAGTGCAACGTCTTACATCAGTGCTTACTTCCTGATCTAAATCTAAGTGAAAGTCCCAAGTGGTACCCAAAATATTCTTCCCTTCCTCAAGTTATAAAAACAAAAGGAACAGAGACATTGAAAATAGTCCACTGAAACCATCCAACCACATTTGCCAAGGGGCCACATTCTAGCTTTCAGCAAGGCAATGCTATTACATCCCTTAATCCACCTGCAAATCAATGATGATTTTGACTCACTTTCAGCAACAAGATATGTGTGCACGGACTGTGCTACCTGACGAGCCAGCCACCCGTACATGATTGTTCAGCATCCTACCCCAGATGTGTCAGAGCCACAATAATATGACAAATTCTCTTCGTCATGCTTCAGCTTTTGCTGGTTGTTAACACAAAACAGGTGTAAAGCAGAGGAATGAAAAATACCAGCCATCATGGGAGATATTGGAGGACTGTGAACAAAGGGCTAACAGAGAGCATCCCCAGAGACCAGGCTTCAGCAGAAAAGACCATTTGAAATGCCCTTCCCTGTCTCCAGCAGACAGTCAATCACAGGACAATTCCCTCCAATTGTTTCACATTAAACTGTTGGTTATACTTAGGGCTGTGTTTCATTAGTCTTTAATGAGGTATAATAAAACTGCCCACGATAAACTCTGCTACCCACCTGGTACCCAAGTAGGGTATATATTTTCAAAACCACTATGTTTCTGCCTTCATTTGTAGGGTCCTGATTAGCTTTTGAAAGCTTGATCTGCAGGGAGACCAACTAAAATCAGAGCTTTTGTTTAGGGTATGTACCACCATACACCATCTACACAGACCAGTAAGAGAAAGTATCATGTCTCCACTCGAGCTGGCAATCAAAACTCAAGATTTTTAACTGCCTGACTCATTACTGCAACCAGAAAACGTTGCCCAGGTATCTTCTGCTGACAGTCAGCTCTGGAATCTCTGAATTAGCAGAATATGAGAATTACAACCACCTCTCCCATAAATCTTTAGTGTAGTCCTGAATTAAAGACCATGGAGGATGACACGAGCCATTCCTTCACCAAGTTTGGGAAGAAATACTCCATGAGTTCTCTGAAACCTTCTGAAGTCTGTCAAACACTTGATCCTGCCTTTAGTTTTCCTTCCTCATGCTTGATCCATGATCTACACTCTATTCTCAACATGATTGCTTATCTGCAGCCACATCTTTTCCATTTTTGCTGTGAGGCCTTGGTATAGGATGTTTCCAAATATAGTCCACATGTCTTTAAATGTACTGAACTTGAAGTTCATTTGATGGAACCCAGGCAATTTATTTTTCCTTAGATCTATCCATCCGATTTGATGTTTTTTTAAATACCAGCCATGTACTTACTGTACTTTAATTTTCAGATGTGGTCTCGCTTCAAGTTTTGACATTTTGCTGAAAAGTTTCAACAGCAATTAGTCAAAACACGATGATGTTTTGGTTTGCAGTTTAATCCATACCAGAGAGCAGGCCAAAGCAGTTTCCTTCCAGTGAACACAGGCTTTCTAATTATACCCACTAATCACAGGACAAGTAAGAGCTTTTTCAGTGGAGGAGTGCCTGAGTTCATGCTCTGGCCTAATGAACATGATTGGATGCTCCTTCACGCTAAGTGACTGTTGCCACATAGCAGCTGGGTGTGAGGCAGGGCTCCTGTGAGAAGCCTTGGCTCTGTTTTTCAGTCCTCAGGGACTCTCACCCCATTGCATTTAGACTCCTCTGTTTCCCCTAAAATCCACTTTGATGATCTCTCAACACTTTATGATTTAACCTTTTGCTACTTTTAAAAAATATGCTGACTGTAACCAATTGAATTAACTTTCCCAGAGTCAGGCAGCACTGTTTCCAGCGATTATGGCACAAGACTGGGAGACCAGAAACTGAGACCAGTGCTGTAGGGCTGCATCTCAAATCTCTTCTATCATAGCTGAAGAAAAAGTGGCATATTTAACCCTACCTTTTCCTGGTTTTGAGTTAACTCTGGGTCCTGAGCTGTTATAGCCCTCCCAGTGCAGAGAAATGAGCACACCTCTCTACATTTGCTCCTCATGTCCCTCCAAAACGGAATATTAACATTGTCCCTAGGGGACAGTTGTGGACTAAGAGACTCCAGATCTTTGTCACTAAGCACGTTTACATCCAAAGTATGTCATGTGTTCAAAGTTTCCAACAGCAAACTGGATCTGTGTTGTTGATCCAGAAACAACTGTGTTAATGCAAAGGTGGTAAGTGGGTTTACACCTGCACCTCCAGAAGTGTGCTGGAACATCTGCTATTTAAAACATCAACTAGGACCCATAGCAGTGTAACTACAAACAATTTTGACTACATAGTTATAGAAAAACAAATTTGAGTATAGCAAAAAAATCCCACAGAGAAAAAGAAACATCATGAAGCCTACTGGATTATTTATAATATTATTAGCATTTTCACAAATATTATCACCATGGCAGCAAGTAATTACTTGGCATTCCTTAGCACAACATAAAATCATGTCAAATGTTATCACTAAAACAATAAAACTTCGTTGCTTTAACATCTGGAACAAACATTTCCAGAGTATGACATTCTTGTCAATCTGGTAAGATAATAAACCATTAAATACTAAATATTAGAGAGCAGGGAAATGTATCTCACACATATACACTATGACAGCACTCATGAAGAAGATAGTTTCACAGTGACTGCACTTCTGATTGCAGTGGGAGTACATGGCACAAGCAGCACCCGAAAACAAGATGCAGTGACTATAAGAACACCATTTAGCTCCAAAGTCACTTAGGAGCTTATTAAAATCTCACTTTACTTACAAACTTGTCTGAATCATACCTGAGCTAAAACCAAATTGTACATCCTGAACCTCTCAGCTTCCTGTCCAAAAATATTTCTACCAACAAGTAGGAAATGAGAGAGAAACAACATCTAATACACAGCATAAAATGCACCACAAAGAAGCAGGCAAATGCATGGCCATTACTAAGCAGGTATCTCAGACTTGCTCTCTAACTCGACACCATCATCATCAAAGGCCTTTAAATTTAGAAATCCCTGCAGCTGCAAACTGACTCCTAAGCACAGGAAATACTGTTTCTGTAACACTGCTCTTCCTCTCCCATTTTGCCAATAACACAGCTGCACTGGACACACACAAGTACTCCAGCCCCACTGCAGCTATCCACTGGAGCAAACCAGGTTTCCAGGAACAGACACCGGCCCAGCAGAGCCCCTGTAGGGCCCATTCACTGAGCACCTCAAGCTGGGGGAAGCCCAGCAGGAGACTGCAGCCCACAGTGCCAGCATTGTGTCACCCAGGGATGGCGGAGATTGCAAAGACCCTGGCGAGACAGTTTTCCAGGTGCTCTGTGCTATCAGCCAGCAGTGGGAATGATGCCCAGGCCAAATGCGTCACGCAAGGCAATGTGAACCAGCATACAACAGCAAGACAAGGTGATGTGAGACAGTGAGCTTGCTTGTTTAGCTAACAGTGATACAAATCAAGAGCAATTCCATAAAATTACAAAACTTCCCTCCACATTTACACACAAAAGGCAGCTACCTACCTTTAAAAATAAGCAGGCCTGATATGACTTGCATCCCCAAGGTTGCAGCAAGTCTACCCATGACAACACTGCCTAGAAAGCATTTCTGAGAGAAAGAAGTCTGTAATGATGGATAATGAGGTGGGCTAAAGCTCCTGTCTTTCAGAAAGATTAAAAGTAAGAAAACAATGAATCTGGAGTTCTGACTCAGTAACCTAATCATCCATCTGAAAATGAGAATACATATATATACACATTTATATGTGTGTGTGTGTGTATAGACACAAACACACTTTTTAACCAGTTACGAAGAGTAAGGGCTAGCTCAGCTCTCAATGCAGCCAGGAATTATCCTAAGGTGACTACAACAGGATGTCTGGGCCACATATTGCAGCAGCAAAGCTCCTTGAGGGCATGGCAGAGACTGGGAAGTTCTGCTACAGAAACATTCACCCATGAAATGCAATTCCTGATGCCCATTATAGCAGAGAGGACGTCTACTGCTGGCTCTGATTAGCTGGCAAGGAAGAGCTGAATTAAAAGCAAAGCATTGCAGGATAAATACTTGTTATCAGAAAAGCACTAGATGATTGCATCCCAGTCCCAGGTTTTTATTCACCAATCTCACCATCTGGCTGCTCAAACCATTCCAGCATCTCTGAGTATCATTATCATAACACTGGGTAACCACTGAAAAACTGAAGAACGCAATGCAGAAGGGAGGTGCTGCCTGCATACAAGGAGACAACCTTTAAAGCACCAATTTTAAGTGGATGTAATGCATAAATTACAAGTCATAAGCACATCTTTTAGAATACTAACCAAGTGGCTTCCTTCATGTACTTAATGTTGCCATATAGAGTCAGCAGCTGCTTAATGGTTAAATGCTTCAGATTACTTCATAAATCCCAATTTTTATGCTTTTACAGCGTGCATCACAAAACTGAGTTACCCCAAACCAGAAGAATAAGGGAAATCAACCTGAAAATGTAAAAAAAAGGAAAAAGAAAATCCATTATTCAAAATCCTGTTCCTTACTCACCTAAAACATATTCATTGACTTTTCACACTTGCCATAAAAGTACATCTCCTGCAATTTATACACAGCTTTTAATAGAAAACCCCCATTGGTTGTATTTGTGCTACTAGATAACAGTTGCTGCAGACCTTGGCCACCCCTAATAAAATGAAAGGTCTAGAATGGTCTCACTGATGTCCACACAAGATTTATTCCAGACTTTAAGAGGAGCATGGCAGGATGTTTCACAGATGCAACTGTCAAGTGTAGTGGCACCTTACTGTATATGTGAATGTATGAAACATGTAACAGCAGGTTTAAAGAACTCATTTGGAAAATTCGGGGGGGGGAGGGTGTATCAAAATTCAAATACTATTGGTTTTTATTTTGCCTTTTGGGAGGATGTCTGATGGGTTCTGGCTTTTCCATCTTCTCAAATGCAAGAACTTTTAGTAAAAAATAATGGGCAAAGCACTTTCCTTAATGGAAAAGATCTTTTTCTTCAAAAGGCATGCCAATAGAGAAGGTTTATTCAAGCTGAATAGGTACATTTCAGATTCCACTGCAACAGTTTTGGATTTTGATGCATGCTGACTACCTCAGTTATTTGCTAATGTAAGCATAGCAAATTATCTGCTATCATCTAGCTGGAGCTATTAGACTGCAGCTAATAATTTACTCCTCAACTCATTTTTATTCTGAACATGCAAATTATTAATTGATTACGGGTTTTTTGTAGTCATCTGTGCAAATGACTGCTCTTGCCATTCATTACTGCCTCCTATTCCACCTGCCTGTCAATCAGCCCTTCTTGGGGATGCCAAAATAACACTTCAGTTCTGTGCTGCTTGTGGAGCGATGGAGCTCAAATGAAAGCACAAGCAGAAGGGCCCACACAACAGCTCTGTAGCCTCTCAGGTGTGTGATGCTGCCATTTGGGATGCACGATACTCACTGGGGTTTTGGCACTTTCAGAAGACACTGTGAAAAGTACCTAACACAACACACTGCTGCTGCGCAGGATGAACAGACTATAAGCAGAAAGTCAGAAACCCCAACAAATCTTCAGTGCTTTGCACATCTGCTCTCATATTTGCAGGTACAGAAGGTAAAAAGGACAGTTTGATCTACACAGAATTATTAAACACAATGCTTTCCATGCACACAAGGCACAGAGCCATATCCTTTTCGAGACCCAACTCTTGCTGATTCAAGGGTAGTTGGCAGCTTCACACACACAAAACAGGGCCATGCTTTACAAAGTATAACTATAGTATCAGCTTGTTCAGTGACTCTGGAGTGCTTTATTCACAAGATCCCATGCACCAAGTGTTTTCATTCTGTTCACAGAAGGCAATAGGTGCCGTTTGGTTGCCTGGACTGCCAGCTCTCTATGGTATTTCCTTTTGTAACTCCTACCCCGCACAGCAAATAAGGCAAAGATCTTTGTAAAAAAGGACCAGTGGATTCATTTTAAAAGGCCACTTAAAATATATCCATTTATGTACCATAAACTCTTACTACTTATAGAGAAACAAATAAGAAGAAAATGGAAATATTGACAAAACACATTGCCACCCTGAAGATTTGTAAAGAAATTGAGCAGTAGCAGGTGCCTCCTCTGGCAACATACATAATAACATGTGAGTCCAGATGAGCTTCAAAAGTCAGATCTACAGCAGCTTTACGCTTTTTTCCACCAGGCACTGAGAACGGGTTACTAATAGCTTCCTGCTATCTGCTAAAACAACAGTTGCCTAGGTCATGGTAAAAAGCCAGGCTATCTGGCTGTATTTATTCTATTGCAAGCTATGTTTTTAATCTTATAAGAAATCATGTGATGGCTTTATCTCTAGCTTTAAAAAGACTTACCTCCAGGTCCCTGCACTTGGAGCAAGTGTGTTAGAAGAGGTAAGGCAGGAAAAGCCTGGCTAATTTCAGAGCTCTGCCAACAAGGTGGCACAACACATCCCAGGCACAGGGCAAGCTTCGAGCTCTCTCAGGCTCAGCAGTAAAGGTCATTTGTAGAAGTACTTACTGCAACATGATGAAGACATGGGAAATGCACAGCATTTGCATTCTGTTCTAAAATCACAAATTAACCCCCCTAAAAAAATCAGAAAATTTGTATGTTTTAAGATAACGAATCTGGGGGGGGGGGGAGGGTTCTGTTTGTTGGTCTGTTTTTATGACACATTTCCATTACCTATTCAATATATTCCCTCCCACCCTAAAGTTAAGAAAAATAAAATCTTCGCTTGCTGAGTGTCACATAACATCTTCAACCCAGAAACAGAGACTTCAGGAAAACACAGCAAGGTTCAAATACTACAAATGCATTTGAATGACTAATTTCCCTTAGTTTCAATGTGTGTGAAAGGCCTAAATATTTTTGAAACCTTAGGCTAAATAGAAGACTTGCTAAAACTATGTACCCCTTTGCAAAAATGTCCGTAAGTTACTCCTCAGCTCCCACTGGCACTTGCTTCAGCTTTCAAAGCTCAGTTTATGGTAGCAACATATCACCATTTTTTCCCAAGTGCTCTTGACTTCTGTCAAGCAGAAAAGAGGTTGTTCTTGATGCTCTCTGCTTCCTGTTCTTTTCCTCCTGCAGCTCTGATTTTTTTCCATCCCACATCCCTGATTTTAGTAAGGAAAGGGGATGGGGAGAAAGAGATGCTCACATCTGTGCAGAGTCACATCTTTAGCCAGCCCTCCTGTATTCAATCCTCTGATTTGACTGTAGGGAAGAAGCAGGTCTTGATTGCACAGCGCTTTGAAGTTTAATGGTGATTGGAACATATTCTGACAGACAGTGTCACCACCACATTTATATCAAAAGTTGATTATCTATTGAAAAGAAGTTTGTTTATATGTTTACTTCCACTTCTATTAATATATGGGGAAAGGAGAGGGAAATTAGCATATGAAAATGCCAGATGTAACTAATAACTATCAAAGTAAGACAGGGCTGGGCTTAGATCAAAGGGGTTTGCTAATTTGGAATAAGCTTGATATTGTCTTTTCTGTCTTGGAGTTACTTTAGGCCCTCACGGTAAAAAGATTTATTGGGAACCAGAAAAACACATCTGAGTTTCTCATTTTACAGACTTTACATTCGTATTACGCAGTTGCAGGATAGCACCAAAAGACCAACATAAATTCTCTCTGGTACCTTTCAGTCTATGTTCAAAGATGTGAAGCATTTGGCACAGAAGATTTATGCACCAAGGTGATACTCTTAACAAATTACGTTGAGACATCTGAAAGTCATCATTTCTGTGCACATGCATGCATTTTAAAAGAAAATCTACAAGAGGATCAAAACCAAGATTAAACCACATCTGTTTGGGTTTAAACTACATTGTCTGCAGAGTTCAAAGTTGTTTCCTTTCGTCTAAAAAAACCTACCCAGCTGCTTTTTATCTTAAATTCCTACCACTATCAAAGAAGTATTTTCATTGGCCAACCAATGTTATTTCTAGAAGTTGAGCTAGTTAGGAATGGAGCTAAGTAAGAAAATATGCTTTCTTCGTTAAAGGTCTACCCTCTGTGACTTGACTTGGCACACTAAGAAGACAAATGGACAGGTTTCATCAGGTTCTAATGGGAGCAGTGTATCTACTGTATGTCATCATGCCATAAATTAGGTTCTCAATCTTTTTACACAAGTAATTGACTACAACTGACACTGGTAAGGAAAACATGAGACAGAATGAATTGGAAGAGGCACAAACTATATAATAAATAAATACATACAGCACAAATCCAATGCATGGGAAAGAGAAATGTTTTGAAAACTGTCATCAATCAGTAAACGTTCTGCATAAATGCAGGTGTACGGTACTGTTGTAACAGCAGGACTTGTTCAGCTACCACTGACAAATGTACACAGACATGTACATGTGTATGCGTATGTATGCACGCACACACACAATAACACTAGACCAGGAAATCCTGATGTTCACTGTTAAACAAAGAGAAGAATAGGTGGCTCAAGGTGACCGCCTCAGTCGTAGTCACAGTGTTTTGCATTAAAATATGGGAGAAAAATGAAGTTAAACTAAAAGCATATGATGTGACAGCTGCATATTGAGCAATTAATTTCACTTTTCTGTGTGCCCTCTTCCTGTTTGAATGGCTTCAAGTAGCGTGTGAAAGTCTGTTTCACACAGCAGAGCCCCACTTTCACTCCAGTGGGAACTGGCTGAAGCCTTTCATGAACTAGGCTACATCCTAACTCCTACAGGCAAACTTCCCTATATCCTAAGGCCAATCTGGATTCACAAACCAAGCAACATAATGCTTATCTTGGCCAAGCTGTTCTCCGAGCTGCCCCCTCTCCCCTTCCCAACACACACAGCGTGGGAAGGAAAAGAACTGGCATTGATCACCCTTTCAACCCTGAGCCAAGAGCAGGAGAAGCTGCAAAAGCCTGGGTTGTTCAGGTTTGCAGGAGGGTGTGCAGAAGACTTGGGGGTCCCACTCTGCATTTTGGTGCCAACCCCTCCCCCTGCAAAGTTTCCTTTACTTTGCAGATCTGACCCTATTCTTCCTGAAGTCAGGAATATAATTCACTTTTATTATGCAGCAAAAAGGAAAACTGAGCAGTTGGGCACCCTACAGCTGGTCTACTAATGTCACAATCTTTTCAATATGTTCATTATGCAGTTGTCACAGATTCATACATTTGATAGCTCTCAATCTGCAAATCATTCATATCATGACCTAACAGCTGGCATTTCTTGCCATAACACTGTAACTATGTACTCTTAATGTATAGAACATATGGGGCTAACTTTGCTTACCAACTGCGTACATATTGTGCTCTGCAGTCAAATGTAATTTTACACATCTCCAATTTACATTTAACATTGTGTGGGAGAAAACAATAAATCATTTGGCCTGGAAAGAGGAACAATACCAGCTAATACATGTAACTAATCAGAAGCACATAATTTTTGTTGTATTTGTTTTCACTGGAATCTTGAACTTGAAAATATTTTGGGTGGTCTTTGTCCTAAATTTGTTCCCCTTCTCTTTCCAAAACTGAGTGGTTCAGAGTAAGCTCTTTTTGTCTTATCTGTTGCACACAAATGGAAAAAAAACAGTGATTCAATCTGCTGACATACATTTAGAGACCACTCACAGAAAGCTGGCTCTCTGTGTACAGCTCTGAAGGAAAAAAAATGTAACTGGATTCTCCAAAGGGAGAATGTTCAAGAATGGTAATAAATCAAGATGAAGAACAATAAGAAAATACGCTGTCAATTTATTCAAACACCTTCTGGCATACAGCAAGAAAAATAGCCCCAGTGCCCCCATCACTACTTAATGCAATTCTCTTTTTCCAGGTCACGGTAATATATGTTCCAACCACCATCTGATAATTAAATACAAAGCTGACCAGAAATAGAATTCATACATCTCCAAGGGATTGTCTTCAATAATGCCCAAGTGCCTTAGAAACTCAGGTCAAATTTTTAAAGACCCAAAGCAACAGTTAGGCACAATCTCAGTGCATAAGTCTCATGCTTTTAAATATCTTTTTGCATCTGGCTTAGGCCAGCAAGTGTGTTCAGCTGTAGCTACACAAACTGCCTCTCCATAGCAGATTATCTGATGAGCCACAGTAACTAGGCCCAGGAATGGCAATGCAGCAAAACCCACTCATTTCAAAAACATGCTGCCATTGCCTGTCACTGATGCTCAGAGCCCTCCATGGGAGGTGAGCTGAGGACAGAGAGTGAGCAGCAAATATCCTGGCTCTACCCGCTGCACGTAACAACTCCCTTCAGGGCCATTTCAGGGTATTTCTTTCCCTTTCCCAGACCAATACACCCTTCATCATTTCAAAGATGGACAGATGCAGATTGGGGTTTTGAGGTTTTGGGATGAATAACAGCAGTAAAGGCCATCCAAGCGATTTGAATTTCAAATCCATGGAGAAGCTGGAGGGCAGCCCTTGGCGGATGGCTGGTCATAACTGCTGGTGCAGCAAATATTAGGGTGTATTCACTTTCTAACTGCATCTTACTCTGTAGCAGACATGTCTTGTTTAGCAAAACAGATTACAGCAATCTGCACCTTCACTGCAGGCCTTGAAAATTCTGTGTGAAAAGAACAAATGTTTTGCTTCAGCTAAAAATGTAAGTGTTGGACAAGTATGGAAAAAGTATTCATAAGGATTGTGTATATCTGACTCACATAAACATACTCAAAAGCATACAACTTCCTAAGAGCTTTTCACATCACTGATGCCATGAGAGACACACACACACCAGGAAGGCTCTCTCACTGATCAGTTCTCTTGTACTGAGACTGAATCGCAACTGCCAAAGGCAATCAACCTCTCCAGTTGTGGACAGACAGTCTTTCTGAGACCACTGACTAGTGGGTAGAGACCAGAGTACTCCCTTGTGCTTGGGCAACTCAGCTTAGGATAAATATTTCACCCTCCCAGCCCCAGAGTCTTCCTAACACTCCCACAGAGTCATTAAGTGCCTATTTTCAAACACCAGAATACCAGAAAATATGAAAATGTAAACCCCAACAAGATTATAGTGTTGACATCACATTGGCTTTGCTAATATTGCTTCATATTACATAAACTTTGAAGGCTATAGTTATGGGAAGGCACTGCAGCCTTCCTTTCCAGACTGATGAAAAATGTATCTGAGCCCTTTTTAAACTACAAGGATGAACTTTAAAGCACAGACCCAAGAGTCAGGTACTCAGCTTCATGCTCACCTTAGAGCACTTCAGGGTGGAGGTGCAATGTGTAACAGCTCTGCTTGGCTGACTGAGCTCTGCACTGCCTTCCTCAATAGCAATGTCTGGCCTTATACAAGCAGCTTTAATAACACAATGCTCCAAAGAGAAAAACAGCTTCAAACAAAATCGTTTTGTTTAATCACTCCAAAACACAGTAAATATTTCAAAAGAACCTAATGATATAAAAGCAAACATGAGAGGCAAAATCCTGCTGATCTGAGAACAATTTTAGCAATGTTTTGTATCCAAAGAGACCCTTTTAAATATTGTCAGACCTCCAGAATGTTCTTATTAGTCCTACTACCGCAGGACCTGTGAGCTCTGGTCAAGTGCTTTGACCTACTGTACCAAGATAATGGAGACAAAACCCACCCTGAAGCAATCTGCAATTAAAACAAGATGAAAGACAATCCAGGGATACAGGCGAGCCAGCAGGGCATTCAAGGTAACCGTGATCATCCAGCCAAGCTGTTCCTCATTGTAACCTGCAGAGTTTTGATGAGTATCAAAACACCACAGGGAGTTTTATGGAAGTTTTGAAGGAACATATGCACTTTGTGAATGTGCAAGAAAAGTTCCTCCCATGAGGGCAATGCAAGTGTGAATCTAATCAATGCGGGATGGAGATGGGCACCGTGGGCCATATGCATTTGGGAGTCAGCCTTTTGGCAAGCACAGAGACATGACCAACTGGACAGGCTACAACAGGTCTTAGTAGCAAAGCCAAGATGTTCGTAGGTGAGAAAGGGACCTTGGTGAATAGATGTCAATAGAAGGACAAGGCAGATGGTGGTGCAGGTACCAGAGGGTCAGGGAAAAGTAAACAAAATGCAATATGAAAGAAACCTGATGAGGATGTTGTTTTATTTCAGGTTTAGAAATTGATAAATAGCTTATTTTGTCTGAAAAGGGAGAGTCCTGCTATCACTTCTTCTCTTCTTCCCTATGTGCAGACAGCATGGAAGGACCTTTGCTACTCATAAAAAATATATACAAGATTGAAGCAATTCATTGTGCAATCAGACAAGGTCTAAAGCTGACACAGAGTGGGAAGGTTAGGGGAGGAACTGAAGAAAGGTCTGAATGGAAGAGGACTCTTCCTCATGAAGAAAGGGAGCATCATCCTTTGAGTCACTGCAAGAAGTCTGGAAAGACAACTGTGCAACACAAAGATACCACTCCATCCTGTTCCCTATTTCACTTACTGTTCTCATCTTGCTTATAGACTTAGGGACCAGCTAATGCCATGCTAGATCTGCTCATCCCAGAAGCCTGATGTTAAGGTATCAAATGAATTGCTGTTCTTCAAATGGAAAAGAGGTGTTTTAGTGGCCTGAATTTTCATATGTGGGTGTAAAGGAAATATGCTTATTTTCTTTTTTATATACCAGGAAACACATGGAACATGATTATATTTGTCCCAGCCTGCCAGTATTTTAATTTTATAGAACCCAAGTCCCTTGGGGAATGTCATAAATTTACACACACTCTCAAGTGCTAATGGTTGCATAGGGATCTTTAGATTAGCAGATCCATTTGCAAAAGCACGTATGTACAACCACCTCTTCAGAGGCCTCACACATGTGGAAGCCAATGCAGGTTAACACTTATCATGTCAGCATTTCTCAGGCCAGCACCACATCAGAAGCTCTCACAGTTCCTCAGAGGACATCTTCTTTGAGGATCTATCAGCACTAACAGTCCATTCAACCTCTCTTCAGTTTATCAACCTACATCACTTAGGATTCAACAAGAATGCTTTCCAGGCTGTATTATCTATTAAGGCCCAAACATTTCTCAGCTGGTCCTTTTTATCTGATGCTAAAATTCAGCCCAAAGAAATATCGGCTACTGCCCAGTGTGTCTTAGATCAACAGACCAATTTATCTCAACAGTCCACATAAACTGATGACAAATTCCCACTTTAAACTATTTCAAATCTTCATTATAATTGTTTTGCATTATCCAGTGACTTTCCAATACAAGCTAAACTGATTTATATGTGGTAAGTTTTGTGTATCAGCAGTATCTCCTGATACAGTTCTTCAACAGAAACATTTGAAAGGTATGCCTGTTCCTATCGCCTAACAGCCTAAATCTATTTTTCCTCACAAGTTAGCACCAAACGTCTGTGCAGGCTGACATGCTGCAGGACACAGGACTTAAGAGAGGTAATGCCTGACCTGGGGAACTGCAGGAGCGCTGCGGTCCCATGAGAGCAGGCAGAGCAGCTCCCGTAAAGCTCCCCTTGTGTGTCCCAGCTTGGATCTGCAGGGTCTGTCACGGCGAGGAGTTGAACCTGCACGTACCTTTCTGCTGCGTTATCAGAAGGTGGCACTGTTGGACCCACCATCGCCTTCAGTTCCAGCCGAGCCTCCAAACAGCAGCTGCCAGCACAAATGCAGCTTTAATAATGACAAATTACACATCCGCCGCCTAATTAGTCCTCATTCATGTCGTGAGCCCGTCCTCCATCAGGTGGCTACAGCCAAAATCCTTAATACTGAATTAGCTGTTTTGTCAAAAAAAGCCTAAATCACTCACACTGTACTAGGGAGATGGGGACTCACAGGTCCTGGGCAGTCACAAACACTCTGCTTCTCTGGGCTGAGGTTTTTCAGTGCAAAGCAGAGGAGTTACAGGACAATAATGTCCTGTGCCCAACAGGGCCACTTCAGCCTTCGGTCACATCACGATGTGAGTAGCAGTAATGTCCTTGGTGTCAGACAGCATCTGATCCTGCAAATGCCAAGGGAAAGGCTGATGGACTCAAAGTTGTGAAGCAGTTTAGTCACAGTAGAAGCATTGCAGCCTCCCAAAGCCCTGGAGGCTCAGACTCAGCTCAAATAAGTTTTGACTACTCTGCGGGGTGCAGACAGACATGGATGTCCTCTGCCCATGCCCAAACTTAGCCAGAGGCCAGCTCCAGCCTGGGCAGCCTGCGGTTGCACTGAAAGGTGCCTCACCAGAGGTAATCAGCACTGCACAGGGGGAAAATGCATTATTATGGCCACAATCATCAAGCTACCCCAACTGCTTCAGGATGCACAGGGAGCTGAGGCAGGTGCTTTTGCACAGCATGAAGGGTGCAATGTCTTAACCTGCCAGACTCAGGAACACCTTCTGAAAATTAGATGCATGTTTCTAAGACAATTAAGCTTTGCAACTGCAAGTGAAGCAGTGTCTAGGAATTCTTGAAAACCTGAGCTGTATGAGCACAGAGACTTCACCATCTGGCTTAATCAGTCCCCAGATCAGCACTGGATCCAGGGTTTGCAGAGAAGCCCTAGCATCTTCCCTTCCACCATAGCACACCATGTCCAGGTGGTGAACTTCTGCCTCATGTCACATTTGAAAGACCAAATCACTGAAGACCAGCTTGTAAGTGCTTGCTCACCCGCTTGGATTTACCCTAGTGGAAATACTGGAGAATCTATCTGCTGCTCAGTGAGAGTAAGAGGCAAACAATCTGGCTCAGAAAGGAAACATAACACCAGCTGATTCAGAGCTTTTTAGCATATGAATGTGTAAATTTGCTGTGACAGGTGGGATGTTTCAATGACTTTCAATAGAAAGCCAACTGCTACTCAGTTATCATCACAGATTTCACACTGAAATGCCAGTGACGGGTACCCCATGCTGGGTAACGGAGCTCTGTTATAGTTTTTAAAAAGGGAGAGTGAGAGCAACTAAAAACACTGTCCCTGCTGGGTGATTTCCTGATCGGAACACAACCAGCAAAATATTTGTTCATGCAAATGTTTCCTGCCATGAGCAGCTTAACAATTTCATGCAGGAAAATAAACAACAAATAATGAAAAGCACATGAGGCAAAGAGAAATTCTTGGAATCATCCTAATTACCAAAATCTTCACTGTATGGAAAGAGCCAGAAAGTCCAGCAGCCCAGCACTGACCTCACTCTGTAACAGAGCCAGGGCAGGAAGAGTCTTTGGAGGAGATTTCCAAGACAGCTCTTGTACCTCTTTGTAGCTACTCAAGGGTGTGCAGTACACAGCAAGTCTCAGCAGCAGATCCTCAATGCTGAGCCTCAGTAGCAGAGATCAGGGAACCTCTTCCCATGTGCTGTGATCCATGCTCCCTCCCCACCCAGATTGCATCCACATCAGCTCCGCTACAGCCTCAGTAGGGATGAAACACTGGGATCTGTGGGATGGGGAGCTTAGGCTGCCAGGACCCTGCCGGTTCTGCAAACTGGAACACAGTTACTAAAGCCCAGCATTTCTCTGCCCACAGAGTGGTCTTCCTCCTGTATAACCCTCCTGCATGAGTTGCAGGCATGTGTGGCAAAGGATAATCTCACTACATGGGTCTCCTGGAAAACATCAGTAAGACAGGGACATATTTTAGGGACTTGCTAAGTCTTTTTGGTGGCTCCTGTCCAACAACCAGCACACAGGAAAAGAGCCTGTATATTTTTACTTTCCTGGAATAATACAGAGAAAGTTCCCATCCGTCTCCTCCGGCTCCATTCCCCTTTCAAGATGAGTAACAACAGATCCCCACCTGATTTTGCCGAGCCACAGGAAGAAACAAAACAGTCCAGCAGCCCATCAGCAGCAGTTCAGGCCAGGATTTAAACCCTCGGTGGGTCACGTACACACCTCCTGCAATGCCCCCCTCCACCTCAGTCCCCCACTGTTGCCTGCTTCAATCAGTGTTTCAGTTGTGTTTCAGTATGGTTTTGTTAAATAAACACAGAAACTACAATAACAAAATGATCCATCTACAGACAAATGTACTAAGATCTAGGAGACTTGCACCAACACAAGCTAGAAGAAGGCTTTTTTTCCTTCCTCATTGGGCAGAACCTGTGTTCCAGGGTTAGATGGGAATTTTCTTACAACTAGGCAGACACTGTTTGCTGTGACCCAACAGAGTCATGCTCACTGAACCAACTGTCATGCTCTAAATACAGCAAGTGCTGCACTAAGTGAAACCAAACGAATTCAACAAGATTAACAACTCCAAAGCTAAAGACGTGGAGCCTTTCATGTTTTTCTCTCCAGGATATGTGGGACATTTGTTGTGAACACAGTATACTGCACATGATTACAATTTATTGAATTAAACACAGAATAGTTTCTGTTGTCTAAAGTAGCACTTTCTTCCCTTATCTAATGCAGATGAGATCTTGAACTTCAATGCCCATCTGCAATACCATGTTCCATTACAAATATACTGAGCAAATTAAACCAAGTTCATCTGGATATGTTTTTTTCTAGTTTGGTTTCTGAGGTTATGAGCAGGGCTTCAGGCAGCTGCTGCAATCAGTCTGTAAGTTAATGTTGGTTTCATGGTGGCTGATGACCTAACAGAAACAGCAAATGTTGAACACCGGGGGAACAGCAGAATCCTGTTTAATCATCTTACATTTCCTCTTTTGCTTTTTCCTTTTTTTTTGGGTTTTTTTTTTTTGTTTCTTTAGTCTAAAAAAAAAAAGTTACTTTTCAGAGACGGGATCACAAATTTCAGCCATTCTGATTCAGGAGCCTTTGGTTTCAACCCACAGAAAGACGCAGTGAGGGGATTAATTTTGCTTCATAATCAACTTGAGAAGTTTCCTTTAAACCAGACACATTGTGTTTAGCTTTGAAGTTCAGATGTCAGCTCCAGTTTGGATCTAAAGAGAGGTTTGAGGAGCACGTTCACACCTAGGCTGTGCCTGTAGAAGAGGATTTACTGCAGTGGCCCTTCAACCACAAATCCCTGTGCATACCACAGCCCATGAGCAAAATCACACTGAAAGTACACAACCTGCTGACATGCCCTGAAACTGCTCTTGGTTTTATGACTCCCAATGCTGTGTTTGCAGCTGAAGGTTCAGCACATCCCAGAAAGTTAATTTGCAGGGAAGCACTTGCTAATGTGGAGAGGGCTGCGGATCCAAAGGGCATTCAACAGCTGGCACAGAGGTGGATGCTGCATGTCTACCCCTGAGACATGCCCATCTGAAATGTCTCGCGGCTTGAATACAGCCTGCGCTCATGCAGGCATACTGGAGGTTATATTTTATATCTGGCAGTTTAGAGAGGCCTTGCAAGGTCTGTTCTGGCTTGGTCCCACTCACCCAAAGGCCTCTAAAATATACCAGCTATCAAAAATGAGACTTCAAAGCTGAAGAAAAAACCAGAAAGCAAACTTCTAAAAGCCCAAATGGAGGCAGACAACTACACCCAGTGCTCCAGGAAGTGTCACTTTACAATATGCGAAGTCTGTGGAGGTGATGACATTAACACTCACAGCAGAATTTCACTCCCAGTGCTGCTAAGAAGCAGCTGAGAAGCTCACAGCTCTGCTCCAAGGTGTCTCTTGAAGTCTCCTGTATTTCTTTGCACTTCTCTGACAACAGCTCTCTTTGGCTCTCTCCTAACACCGCGTATTGTGAAACCAGAGTTATTAGCTATGTTACCCAAGGCACGGTACAAAATAACCCCGAGCCCTCTTTCTTAGATCCTGGAAAACTGTTTGACTCAGCTTTATTTCCTTACCACGAGTATAAAAAAAAAAAAGCACTGAAAGCGTTTACAAACCCTTTTCATGTGGAGAGGAGGAACGTGAATTCCCTTTAATCTTTCATAGCTTGTGTGTGTTAACGGCATGCTTGAGGAGTGCCAGCTGATTTGAATTTTGAAGGGATATGCAGGGACCACCACAGTCAAAGAAGGCCTCTCCTTGTGATGAGAGAGTGGCTGCAGGAGCCAGGGCAGAGGTGACTGTGGGGAATGCACATCTAGAAAGAGACATTGTGCTGAGATCATCACATGAGCAGCGTGATTTCTCCTGCAGACTGAAGTCCACATGTGCATGCTGGTTTTACCCTAGACCGGAGAAAAGCAGACTTCCCTGTTCACCTCTGCTCATTTCACATCTCCGACTTGCTATGAAGTAGGAGGAAAGCTTTCTTGCTCAAGCACAGGCATCTTTGCAGAGAGTGTAGTCTTCACTGCAATGATGGGGATCGACTTTAGTTTATGATAGGTGGCTTACTGTGAAGGCTAAAGATGAATTGTTACGTAAGACAAAAAAAACGGATTAATGATGGGTAAAAAACACAGGTGAAGAGAACAACCAACAGATTACATCCCAAGAGCACTGGGACTGCTGCTATTACAGGGTGACTAAACCTAGTCACTGGTTTACCAACTCTCTCAGCTGAAGTATCCATATTGCTGCAATATCTCCTAAGGGCTCTCCAGAGTTTAATGTTACTCTAAATGTCCTATAAGCCTCCTCGCAAGGACAGGTTTGGAAGAATTACTTGCACAATGAGCAGTACTTAGAATACAGTGGAGCACATACTGTTGTGCCATAAAACACGCACCTTGGGGGTGCTGTGGAGCATGACGCAGACTCCTGCCTTCAATCGCCTGAATATAGAGCTCCAGTCTCTCAGCTGTGACTCGCCACAGACAAACTGCATTCAGGAGGCTTTTATTGAGCAGTATTGATGTGAATTTCATCACATGCTACGGTTCTCCACATTTGGGTTGAAAACCTGGCAATACTTCCAAGAAAAGTATTAAATAAGGCCAGGGAAACAAGCAGTGTCTAATGTGAAATCTGCCAAGTAATGTGAGATGGAGATTGTGAGTTTACCAGCAGGATATTCTTCCAGGAGGAAATTTGGTTTCCTTGAATGCAAAATGTTTGCAGAAATCTGTCAGTTTCAGTGACACTGTGTTTTGAAAAATGCTGGAATGGGGCTTAGGTTGAGACTGAACATTCAGAGTTCCTTCGAGTGGAACTTCTTTGTTTTGAAATATGTTTTTTTTCAATCCTTTTAATCTTACTTTACACAATATAAAACAGAAAAATCCATTTTAGACCAAAATTATATTAAACCTGAAAGTTTCTGTTGTTTTAAAATAATTCCCCCCCCCCAAAAGCTCATGCCACAAGAATTCAAAACTGTGTTACATCCTCATTTTGGAATAGAAAGTAATTGGAAATCACAGTAAACTCCTGTGAAATGGAACCCTCTGTTCCAGCACAGCTTCATGGCTTTCAGTTAAATTCACAACTGGAACAGAATGTACAGTGGAGAACAGGCCAGCTGGTCTGAAATACTGATAAAACTGTAGATTCATGGATAGGGTATCTATATGAGAATGCTAGATAGTTCATTATGGAAGATATTTTAAAGCTACAGCTAATGGCAGTGTTAAAACCCCAGAGCTCTGAAAGGATCTGGAGACATTTCTACTCCAGGTTTGCTCCTCACACTCTGCTGGCTCTAACCTGAGAGCACACGTGAGCACCAGCCATGCTCACAAACAAGCTGTGTCCTTGCAATTACCCAGCAACTCCCGGATTTCAAAACCAGAAGGGATGATATAGACTCAACACATGTGTAACAGTACCAGCCTTCATGCTTTTAACACTTGTGTCCAGGTTGCCAAGTCTCATGGATTTTTGGCAAGTGGTAGGTTTTGGCCAGGAGAAGAATCTGTTCTCCCCATCACATGAGAACCTCCAACTTTAGCCAAGTTAAGGAAAACTTCAACCAACCTTTCGACAAGCTGTTTATCCTCGTGTCTGCTTCCCAGGATCGAAGCAATTGCAATGTTCCCCAAAGTAGGCAATGCCTCTTCACTCCCATCAGTAACCTAATAACAGTCTGGAAGGAAGGAGGGGGAACAGAGACAGGAAATAACAGCAGATAAATAGGATCAGCTTTCAAGCACAGGGAGTAGCTCCTCTGGACTCCCCCTCTATCCTCAACACCCTGCTTCCCTCTCCTCTCCATCCTGGTTTGAAAGACTAAGGGAACTGGGCAGCAGCTGTATATTCCTTTGCTGGCCTGGGAAGAGACACAAGTTCTTCCGGCTCCTGCAGACCAAGGCCATCCCAGAACGAGCAAAGCTGGGACAGGGTGGATGGTGATAAAGTTTACAGTGGAAATAGGAATACACAGAACTGATGGAAATGGAGAAAGCAGAGAGAATATAGCAGATTTTAAGGAATCATCAAACAGGCAAATTTGGGGATAAGGAGTACCCACCCAAACAGACCAAATAATTTTCATTATAAATCTGAGAGATTTATCACATTGAAAAGGGAAGGCACAGAGGGAAGATTTTTTTTAAGCTATCCAGAAAACAGATCCCCAAAATTTCTCTTTCATTTTGCACAACTGAGGGTGGAAGAGGGAAGTGTAAAATCTCTCCCAGTTTCAATCCAGTCAGGTAAACCACTTTCTGACAAAGGTTTATCAAACAGCCTACACCAAAATCAGTTTGCACAGAAGGAATCAAAGCACCAGAGTAACTGCTGAATGTAAGCTGGGTTATCCACACATGGTCCCTTCCTGAAGTGAGACTTCAGACAAGAGATATGTCTCCTCATGCTTCAGTATCATCCAGTCTGCAGCTTCTGTTGAGCAGCAATACCTGAAAAGCTGAGCCTGAGCAAAGGCCCAGTCTGGGACCACAGTCCAAACATAACTGATTTAATGAATTCAAGCATTACAGCATGTCTTCCCTGGATTCAGCCTCAGCTCCCACACTGAAGAACCTGGGAGACTATGTGTTAGATGGCTGGATACAAACTGGAAGAGCTTTTCTAAGGTGTTTCCAGGTTGATGAAGCATTCTGCAGATAACTGAAAAACAACATACACCTGCCTAATCTGAACTACCAGCAGTAAAAGAGATGGATGAAAAACCATGAGGACAAGCTGTACAGAGCAGCCAAGAAGCTGAAGGGCCTTTAGATTTTGAAGGGTGAGCAAGACTATCTGAAGTAACAGCAGCAACTGAGCAGAAACAGCTATCATAGATAATCACATCCGTTCTTCTTCCCTAATAATTTACAGCTGAATAGAAGGCTCTGTGGAAGTATTGGATAAACAAGTATTTCGTGCAGTGCCCACTTCAACAACTGCCTGGGAGTCATTATTTATGTATGAGTGCCAAAGAATTTGACATGATGGATTAGAAAGTAAAACCAAATTCTGCTCTCAAGGAAATCACCAGAAATGTGAAGGAATGTATTGGATTTCAGTGGAGCAACTGTACATTTACAGTATTTTTTCACAGGCATTAACCTTTGCCATTTGGTCCTTTTAGAAGAGCTCAAAGTAAGAAAATGGGGTTCACTGAAAACATGAATGATCAACAGATGAAGGAGTAGAAATGTCCATGTTTGGCTCTCCCAGCTCTTTTATGTTTGCTGGAAGAGTCTTCTGCCATCAAGCCCAACTTTTACTTACTTGGAGACCCTGATGTTCACCCAAGGCCCAGTTTAGCTATCAAGAGATGAGCTTCAAAGAAAATTAGCCCTTTTTAAGTGGTTTGTGTTGGTTTGTTTGGTTTTTTTTCCCTCCCAGTAGTTTTCATGGCATTTTCACTTCCTTCAGCTTTTCAGATTAAAAACTTAAACAAGCATTAAATCTTTGCTCTGTTGGAGCCAATGGCAAAATTCCCACTTACTTGGATCATTCCATAATTTCATGCTATATATTTTACCCAAGCTTTACTGCAATCAAAACTTCCTTGCTGCTCCAGTTAAGAGCAGACTGTTTGCAGATTCTGGCATTCCTAATATGAAGATAAAGAACTACAAGACTGAAGTAATACTAGAAAGGAAAGGAAAATACTGCTTGAGCAGGGCCAGTCTCTCTGAGTGGAGGATCAAGAGAAGTTAAAATGATACAGGTGCAGGAGTGAAATATATACTACTACAACAACTCAGATGCACACTACCCGTACTGCTTCAGGATACAGAACCACAATATATATAACTATATATATAATTAAAAGTAATCTCTTTAATATTTGCAGAGTATTTTAGCAGGAACTTAGCCCTAAATCCACCTGCCATTTTCTCACATGAACACTAACTCCATACACATCCCTAGAGAACAGAGAAGCACGGATCACGTGGAAACTTTCAATATTGCTCTCACATTATGCATTTTAAAGCACTTATTTATGAAGTTGGAATATACACTTAGTGGGGCTATTTAGATGGGACTGATGATAGTAAGCAGTCGGGGACCCTAAAAGAAGTATATTTGCTATTTAATATTAGCACTCCAGTTGACCTTTGAAGTTATCTGCCTTACAAAGACATTCCCATCAGGTTTCTGTAACTCATAACACTACTCCTTCTCAGCAGCTCTCAGTTCTAGAGGTCAAAAGTCCCCACTGTTTTCACTCAGATGATGCAGGACCACAGAACCACACTGCAGTGATACAGGGTTTCTTACTGTCATATAAAATAGGGCAAAGTGGTCTCTGAGGTCCTTGTTTTCATCCCTTTCTCCCCCTTACATTCAGAGAAAAAAAGATATCAGCAACAGTGAAGGGCATGCCAAATGGGTACTGCCCAACCTGAGCACTGTGTGGAGTGAGCAACACAGCTAAGGAGCAGAGGATCTCTAGGGCTGTAAAGTAGCAGGTTTTGATACTAGGAGAATTTCGTAGTACTTAAGGAGTAAAATGCACCAATGGATGGGAAGGTGATGAGTGTGTTACCCAATCCTAAACCAGCAGATGCACACTTGAAGTAGGGAAAAATGGACAACACTTGGGATTTAGAGCCACAACCTGATTCCCAGTTTGCTCATGGGATAGCAGAGTCCCCATACAAAGAATCTGTAGGAAAGCAATGAGTAAATCCTGTGCGAACATAGCATCACCTGAATTACACAGGTCATGTCTAGACATAACTGCTTACATTCCACATAATCAAATAATTCTTAGTAAGAATGTGCCCAGTTCTGGCACCCAAATTCAGATAAAATGGTCACAGACTCCAGAAGTGACCTTTTGTTTTCAGTTAGAATAAGGCAACAGTCCAACAGCACAAGGCTGGCAGGGTCCGGTCCAATATGGTTTCAATTACTTGTTTAAAGTCAAGCAAATTCTCATGACAAAAGTAGATTTCAATAAATATATTCCCTTAAATGTCCAGTAAGGCTCATGGTAATCTACTTAGGCATTATTTTCTGGATTCCTATAAACTGAATTACATGTGGAAAGTTGCATTAATGTGTCTTCGCATAAACGGAAGGTTTATTGTTTATTATAGAAAAACCATAAAAAGATTTGTCTGAAGCTATTGGCTATTGTGCTACACATCTGGTGGAATGTTAGTTATTACAATGACTCCTTCAGCGCCTTCAAATGAAGCCCTAGGCTAAAAACGAAAATAAGTAATACGATAAGACTGTAAAAAGATGTTATGGAATCATACGGAAATACTGAGCCAAATCCAGCTGTCAAGAGAGAAAATCCTGGCTGAGTTTTAAAAATAGCATTAAGCTAGGAAGGAAGAAAGGTCAAAAGCCCCATGACCAAGCCACATCCTCAGCCAAATCCGGGGTGCTCTTGTAGCACACTGGAAAGATGAGCAGTGCTAGAGCCAAGCGCAGAAGGATGCTTTGCTAGTCTGAAGTTGACACTGCTGTTTCTATTCCCAGATCTAACTAAAGGCTTCCCAGAAATATTGGCTAAGCTTAATTTTGTGCTGGTCACAGATCAAGTCTGTGGACAGCAGGAGCGAGAAGAAGAGCCAGCAAAGAGCCAGCAGGAATTGAAGGAGATGAAGATGGGCAGGAGCAGCTGAGAAATGGGAAGTGTTAGAAGGCTGTGTGTGAAGTCAGGCTGAGTAGGCAATGGGCTTTGGAGAAGAGGAGCAGTGCTGAGGCTGCTGAGCAATATAGGCAAAATTCATACCAAATTCTGGGGTGGGAGGTGTGTATAAGGGGGTTTGAGGGAAGGGATCACAAAGTCAGGCTGACACTGGTTTTCCTGGGGAAGGTGAAAGGGGTAAAGTCTAGGAGAGGCCAGTGAGATCTGAAGTAGGTGGAGGGGATGGGGATGTAGGTAAGGAAAGGCACTGAGGAGGAAAGGATGGGAAAGACTATGAAGAGTCTGAGGTGTTTCAGGCTGTCTGGAGCGTGAGCATAGTGAGGATGTGCCTATCTCTTTCATGCTTTCTTTCCATCCTCCAGTTCCCTCCCCTACCATCCCCCTCTGATGAAGCAACAGCTCTTCCCACTGCCAGGGGACCATGGCTGTCCTGGGTCCCTAAAGTGGTCTCCCAGCAGAGGGAAGGGCTGTATAACAGGACAGGCAGAGGCAGTGGTACAGATTCAAGTCTGCAACAGCTGATCTTCATCTCCTCAAGCAAGGGGAAGTATGCAGCCTGTCATCCCTCCGTCTGCTGCCTTAATCTCTTGTAACCTCTGTTGGAGGCAACATCCATATTCTGGTGGAAAAGAAATGCAGACAGGGCCATACCAGCTGCCCAAAAAGAGGTGGCATAACTGGAAGCAGCTTTGAGCGCTTTTACTTCTGCAAGTGGGCCAGACTGGTTCCAGCAACCAACGTCTATATTTATATTTATTGCTCTCCCAATCCAGAGCATATTTACTGCAAGAGCTAATGGAGCAATATTTCTTCTTCTATCAGCACTGGCTGCCGCAGAGTCTAGGTCCTGTGGCAGAGCAGTGTCATGTCATGATGCTCTACAACTTTCCTCACCCTCATCTGAAGCAATATTGCTGTTACATCCAACCCTGAGTTTGCCTCTTCTGAGAAACTAATCTGTGTACAATACATTTGGGGTTATGGCAGGGAATGAACCAAAAATAGTCCACAGAGACAAAGTTCTTCATATATATTAATCTTGTGGCTTTATCTAAATCCTAAAGCTCGTTTGTATCCCTTACCTGAACATTCATCTTTTCCAGATGTTTGATTTTTCATACTGGTGGCACATTGCATCTGCATCTAATAATGTTACTGATAATTGTTGCTACAAAAGAGACTTCTTTTCTGGATTTCTGGATCAAGAACATTAATATTGTTGGCTTATCAAAGTACAACATACTAATTTAATTAGTAATGACACCAGGTAGAGGAGATAAAATTGATCATCTTATTCCAGAAACTTGAATAAACAACCAATCAGCTCAAAAACACACTTTGGGAATGTGTTCTGTGGAGTCTAGACTTATCTCCCAAAAAAAAGAAAAATCAGGAGAACTGGTTAGGATAAATAAGCTAACCAGAAACATCTGCCTTTAATATTCCATTTTGACGTCAGTGCATCTTTATTGGCCTCCCAAAATAGTCTAAGGTTTAGTGAAACAAGCAGCAAACAAAACGTACTGTTGTCCAGTTTTAAACAATTTTTCCATTGATGATAAATGTAGAAAACATCACTTTTTCATTTCAAAAACCGTGCTTTTACTGCACCCACAGCAAAACTCAGGCCAATGCATGACCTCAAGGGTTATCCTGTTTCACATAAACTGAATGTTCCTTGCAATTTCTATTAAACCTATTCACAGCCTTTACAGGACAAATATTGGTTTTGCTTAGGTTGTTTAGTTGCACTCAGAGGAGCACCGGCAGCCTCCAGCCCCTCTACAGACAGGCGACTCTCTAGCTCACCTACCAGCCAGAATCCCTCCATAACTGGAGATACAGCCTTGTAAAGTGTGGGGGTTTTGTGAAGAAAGCAGCCAAAGCCAGCACTGCTGCTGCTGTGAAATTCCTATGGAGCGAGCACATAAGGCAGGCCTGCAGCCTTGGCAGTGTTTCTGTTCAGCTCACTTGGTCTTTGGAACAAATTGCACAGGACAAAACCTGATCCAAAGCCTTCCTACCACTCGAGTCCAGCACAGCTTCACACCAATTGAAGAAGGCTCCCACATCTTACAGCTGGGACTCCAAGCTGGCTCCAGAATTGGCTGGCACAAGCTGCCAGTATGTACTTGAGACAGAAAAGCCACAGGCCAGCCAAAGCCTGTGGTTATGCAGATGCAGCCAGTCCAACTCCCCCTGCAAGCTGCATACCACTCCTGTGACTAATGGTCTGGAGCTGGGGCAGAAGAGGAGGGCTACACAGTTAGCGTTTCCTTCAGGGTTTCTCTAACACCTCTGCAGAAGAAAGCATTTGTACATCACTTAGGTAGGATAGATTTCACACAGCAGTAAGATTTGCCCTATTTCAGGGAAATGTGAAGCTTCTGACACCTAAGACAGACAGAAAGAAGCCACTCAGCTTTTCCCTTCTGTATAAACATTTCATTTTGAAAACCCCTTATCATTTTGGGTATATTTTAATGATTCCAGAAAAATTCCCTCCTTCCCTTCACACAGAGCAGAAAGCAAAATACATTTTTGCAAGCCACAACACAACGTTTAATGACATTCCAAGCCTGATGCACATCTAGGAGTGATGATGTGGCAACAGCCCTGTAACAACTGGAAGTGGTGTTAGGAAATGTGACTGCTCTCTAAACAAAACCCCTTTGATCCATTTCCCCTTGGACAGAAGCGTGATGTTGTTGTTCTCCTTGGGAATTATGAAATCACTTTCTAAAACTTAAGTTCTCTGTAAACATGGAAAGTGTAGCTCCAAAATCATGCCAGGGAAGCCTCACTTGAAAAATACATGGAATTTTGTAACTCTTTCACTCAGAAATGCTAATAACTGTGATAAGTATTAAGCATTTTTAATGAGAATATGATAACCTGAATCTTCTGTGATAAATATTTCTTGTAAGTCAATTCCATAAATGTAAGTGATAATGGAGATCCAAATGGACCCTTTCCAGCAGCCAGCACAGGCTGCTTATAGCAGTCCTAGCTGTAGTTCAATGTGCTGGAACAAAGAGGACTCCACTGTTGACAGATACTTGCATTGAGTTGACAGTTCTGAACTGATATACATGACCAAAGTGTGAATTGGCCCTTATATTAATAAATAAATAGACACTTCTACATCAACCCAGTTTCTCCTTTCTTTTACCCATACACTAACCCTTCTCCATCAAATCTCCTTACTACTGTAGTTATTTCTTTGCTTTCCCAATCCATCATGCTGTTGAGCATTCAGGGATCAGAGCTATGCCTTCACCATAGACTTCTAATGGATGCTTAGCTTGAGAGATGACAACCACCTGTGCCGTTAACTCACAATCACAGATGTGCCTCAGTTTCCCTTCCTTGACAACAGCTGCAAGCAAATATTCAACACCAAAAACTGTGGCTTTCATTTTCAAACACAAAACCCAAATCAACTCCCACAAGTTCTTTCCCCCTTCATATTAAGTGTCTCTAATTTGAAATGACCCTTCTGTAGGGTGTGTGCTGAGCATGGGTTCAGCAGGATTCCAGCAGACCTCCCAGAACAGAGCTCTCCCTGAAATCAAATTTTATGTTCCTGTTTACAGCTGCCATTCTAACACGGCTTGTATGTGTCAGACACAGATATTTACAGTCACTTCTGGCCAAGCAGAGAGGGCTGTACTAGAGACCCAAGAGGTTTCCTAACAAGCCTTCAACATTTCAATTGTGTCTGTCTTGAAGCAGACTCCCTGACCCTCTCAACATACCCATGATGGATTGGCCTCAGGAAGACAATGGTGGGTCTTTGTTTGCCCAAAAGGCTTTGTTTGCCGGGCAGTTCCCATATTCAGAACCACAATGTCAGAGGGAGCAGCAGGGAGTGGCAATAGGAAAGGGGAGATGTGCACTAAACCTGACCCTGCTAAGTTCACACCAGCCTATGAGGACATGCAGAGTTACCAGTGCATTCTCCTGTGAGCTCTGGACAGCCTTCAGTCAGTGGGCTCACACTTCACTGAGAAATCACAAAGATCTTGGGATTTCTGCCCAGCAAACTGCGTGTGGGTGAAGGATAAAATCCGTAACCAGCTATGCAAGCCCTGAACTGACCCTCCCCACCAAATACAGTGAGCACAAACTACACAAACAGTTCCTGTGACACTCGTAAGAGCCTTTGTTCCAGACCTCTGGGTTTCCCACACTCCCCAGGCAGCCTGGAGCCTTGCTGTAACTTCTCCCCAGCTCTCCCCTTTGCTTCTTGAGCAGTGCCAGCCCTGGTCATCCATTTACACTAAGTCCTTGGGCAACAATACACAAACGACCTTTCTTTCTTACAATCTAATTTATCTGTTATTTACTACACCTTATCTAGGTCCTTCTCTCTGAAACCCACACCATAAATATTGCCTAGATCTGCCAGCAAGCCTCCTGCTACTTTAATAACCCATCAGTACCTATTATATATAGCGTAACACATAATGAAATCCAATAGCACATTAAAATAATTGGCAACCATGCATACCCTTATCTTTCACCTTCTTATACTGGAAACCTTCCCATTTCACACATCTTATACTTTCCAAGACCAGTGCTTCCTTTCCCTTACCTGCAGCTTTATTGCTTTGTCCAGAAAGAAAAAGATATTCCCTTAACAAATCAGTTACGTGTTTGTTTAAAGCCTACAAGGCCTATGAATCTCCTTTATCTCACTTAGTCTTTATCTCGCTCAGTCTTTCCTAATGAAAAACATAATAATCATTGCCTTTCAAATGACCTAGTATGTGAAGTCAGGAACACATTACTTACTTTATGAACCTGAAGATTAAAGGGCCACTGTAGCTTAGGTTACATTCCCCAGTTGGGAGAGCATACCCTTCTCCAATTCATTAGGAGTTAATTCCATGTTTCAACTCTTCCTATTGATAAAAAACATTTATAATAATTCCACATACACTTCAGTCAGACAATATAAATCCTCTGCTTTGGAGTTTCTTCTTTCCTGTGGAATATTCCAAATACTTTCCATCATCCAGACATTACCTGGGCTATAGTCTTCTGGAGTTTTTTTTTAATTTCTTAAATTAATATTCTTAAATTTCTTTCAAAGGAAACTATGATCCTTCTGAACTGACAGTCTATTTAGGTTGCGATAATTGTTGAGTATCCTGTGCAAGACTTCAAATAGCTTAGACCTCATCAAAGTCAAGGGGAGCAAGCACAAAAATTAGTGCACCAGTGTGCAGATTACAAGACAAAGAACAGATTTGATCCCTCAACGTTTCTTTAGATATTTCAGACAAGCAGATGCTGTAAGACAGTGATAGGGTGTGATGAAAGAAACCTTAAAATGTATATGAAAAAGCAGAAGAATAAGTGCCCAAGAATAATTTCTGAGAATTAGGATGACTTCTCAAAGTGCTGTGCAAAGGTCTGTGATGATACAAGGATCAAAGGACAAATAGCTAAAGTGGTGAGAAGTGTAATTTTAGCTACACTCTACTAATGTGCCCTTTTATCCTCGGAAAAAAAGCATTTGCAATTACCAACAATGTGGGACAGCTATACAGGAATACACATTCAGAGTCTAACTATTACTGATTACAGGCCACTTTATGGACATGAGATTTAATTAGCTAATTCTGTGACTGGTCAAAACTTCACTAATTCAAAGAAATCACTCCTGTTTAAAACAGTAAAGACTCTGATCAGCTACTCTATTTATAAAATTGTCTTTAAATTGTAAGTGCACATACGTTTATATATGCCTACAGACAGGCACTGTGATTAAAAATGAGTTGGCATGCTGGTTTCTCCTCTGCAGGCTTCTACAGTCATTTGAAGAGAAGCTGGATATGATTTTGTCTTCATTTAAACATGTCTAAAAACCATGAAACATTTTACTTGGTGTAGCTGCGTGCAGCTGTAGAAGACTTTGAGGTGCACACACCTATCAGCAGATTCAAAGGTGATGCAATACCAGGTTCTCCCAGGTTCTCAAGACAAACATCATTACAGATGGCTGAACCATCATCTAAATAGCTGAGGAGAAAGCTCATAGGGTGGGCAAGTAGCTAGGAAAGAGAACAGCAGAAGAAGTATGGAAAACATTTGCATTTTTAAATCTCAGCAGGTTTTTCTTTCACAGGTTGCATCCCCTTTATGCAAGTATTTCTGCAGCCTGAAAACTCAGACCAGGAAATGTATAAATTTATTTCTTGGTGGTCAAATTAAGTTATTGGTGTTCTAACTTCTAGTTAGGCTCTGCTTGCCTCTTTGTCCTATGAACCTGAGCTCAGGGCATTTTTCTGTCCTGACAGTGACAAACTTGTATCTAGAGATCTCAATTACAGCTCTAATCTTGATGGATTATCTGTCTTCTAGTCCCAGTCATGGAAGTGCTGGGATTGTGCCAGGACACTTAATGTTTTTAGGAAAGTACAAAAGTATAGTAGTTCTTCTGGTGGTGGCAAAATGCTTGAAAACATTAAGAAAAGGACTGAAAACTAGTAGGGAAACAGAAGCACAAGGGCTTTAGGACTTCACTGCATATTACTGCAGCGGTAGTAATTTCTCCACATTTCATAATCCTCTACACACTGTAGTTATGCCACTACCTATAACCTTATCCTATCATCTCCGTATCCAAGGATCCAGAAGAAAGAGGATACTGCAAAAACACGGAACAAGCATCATATGAGACAAAAAGAATTTCAATCTAGGAATTAACTGTTTTCTTCCACTCTTTGTTCACTTTGTTTCAGATTGGCATTTTTTAGATTATGTAGGCACTGCTTTTCTTATGTGAACGCAGGTACCTCAGGCCTCTTTTCACCAGAGGCTTTTCTAACAAAAATACATAAAACATCTTAAAATTGCTGGAGAAAATGCTAAGGTAAATCTTTTTATTTCACAAGCACTGGGAATAATTGGTGAAATATGCTTATTCTGCATGAGTGGCCAAGCACATAATTCTGATGCAATGCTGCTGAGAACTCTTAACTGGTGTGGATTTGGTGTTAGCAGTGAAAGATAGCTTCATACCACAGTACAAATAACAGAAGCTGAGGCTCTGTGTCTGGTTTATGCTGTGGTTAAATAATGGCCATTTTTACACTATCATTTAGTCTCAAAGGGAGAAGAAATAGCAATGAGAGCTCCAAACCAAAAGATTTCAGCCTAGGGTGGACATTCATGGTTAGAATTCTGGTATGTGCTATTCCAGGAATAAATTAGCAATTTTTAGTAATGTTAAATCCTTAATTATAACATCTAGGAATTGAAAACCATGAAGCTTAAAGCTGGGCTTTGAAAACTTGGAGAAACTGAATCTTCTAAAACATTGTCTGGCACCACAGGTAACCCTTTCATTCTTTCTCTTTTTGATTTTTTTCTTGAACTAGGTAGTACCTTCCATCATTAAACTAAAGAATTCCTCACTGAATCATCTAAAGCAAAACACTGATGAGACACAGTTAACCTGTACTCTTGTCTGCTGCAGAGCAGAGGAATAAAAGCTTTCTGGTATGTAAGTTCAAAGAAATGGACCTTTTACCAGATTTGAACAGTTGTCTTGGGAATGCAGATTTATGAAAATGGATCCCCTGCCTTTGTCTCCTGGAACAATGTGCCTTTCTTCTCCACATTTGCCCCCTGTCTATTCTCCCCAGCCAGAACTTCTTCAGAAAACTTCTTTTAATTAATAGAGGATACCCTTGCAGCCACAAGGTTATAAGATGTCTCTGACAAACCTCTCTTTGGATACAGTCAAAAAGGAAGATATTTAGACTTCACATTCAATTTAAAGTAGAGGTCAGAGTTCAAAAGTCTAGTTTGCCCTTGTCATGTTCTATTTGGAATTCAAATAGATAAAACAAAAGGCAAAATAACACATCCCTATCCCTGGTATTCTGCAGTCTGCTCCAAAACAGGCACCAGGGTAAAAGAAAGGACATTTCTAATGGTATTTATTGAGATACACTATACATAAGATCTGCATTCCAAAATACACAAAATAGTCAGACTAAAAGAGAGTAGGTATATACAGCTACTGACTATGACTGACTTCAGAACTACTCTCAATGGGGATAAACTTAAATTTATTCTTATGCTTCCTTTAGAGAAACAAAATAACTTCAGAATTTAAAAATCAGAATTTAAAGAAAAAAGAAAAAAACAACCCTTTAATTTAATGCCATTATGTCAATTGTTGCTGTATATGAAATTTTCTCACCATTGTCATTTAGTCTGATTATTCTCTGGAAGGAAATAATAACAACTTCACTGATTTCTACCATTGTCCTGAAATAAAACAGTGAAAATGTGAGAAGAAGCAGATTAGATACATTACCAAAATGTGGAATGCTTTAGGGTGATGGCTTTTTTCCAAATATTTGATCATACAAGTTTTGCTGAAAATAACAGCACTTTTGGGAAGTGCCCCAAAACCAGTTTCCTCCTTACAATGTACTGGCTGCATCCCACCTTTGTCTCTGAATCAAGTCAGACAAAAAAGATGAGTTACCGAATGCAGCAGCAGCAGCTAAAGAAGCAATAAAAGCAGCTGCGATAATACCAAATAGACAAATCTCCCTCCTTTTCAAGATTCTTACTATATGGAAGTTTCTGTTTACACAAGTGTGAGACTCCTTTGACCATAAATATTTTTCTATGAAAGCATAAGGACTACATAGAATCTGTAAGGGCTTATTCATTCATTTATTGTTCTACACACAGCCATGTACCTTCAGATCTAGTTTTGATTCTAGTCTTACTCAGAGCTCCTGCAGGTAAAATTTGTTTTTTTTAATAACCACTCCAACTTCTGCTAAGTATTTTCCTAAATTCTGCAAATCTACTCATAGAAGCTCCTTGTAACCTCTCCTGTCCCGCAGTTTGAAGTCTGAAGCCTAAACTGTAGACTGTTCCAGCCTGTGTTTTCATTCATTCCTATATTTGTCCCAAGCCTACACACAGCACACCCTCAACTGCCTTGCAGAGCACTTAGCAGTGTACCTGCAGAGCTCATGCAGTGAGTTCAGTCTCTTCTCTGTGTACTGTATGCTCTGATATTATTGTTGGTTGATGACTTGACTGATGAGGTTTCTTTCAATAAGACTATGCGACCATGGGAATTATGAGAAGAATGGTATGGAGAGGTAACACTTTGTGCTAAACTGGTATCTTTGAAACAGATAACCAATGAGGAAGACAAGGACAGGTTATTTGTTTCTGTGTCTTTTCTCTCAGCTGTTACCTATGCCAGAACCATGAAATGAGCTCGAAGAACATGTAGACCCAACCTAGTTAATCCCAGTGGTCATCCAGCTGGAAAGTGCCAAAGTTGGGAATATATCCAAGACCTGAGTCCCAGACTTAACTTTTAGGGTCACTAGTCCCTATTCTAAGCTGAGCATTTGCCTGGTTAGCACGTTTTGAGCAACAAGAGATTCTTTGCACTATGCACAGCTGCACAACACACAGGCTATGGATGGAAGTGATGATGCAAAAGGTGATGTCCTTCGATGCAAAAAGCTTGAAAAATGGCCATTTTTTTTCTCCATTTATCTTCATTAGATGCTTAATTGTAACTGGCCTTCAGGGGGGATCTCACTTTGCTTCCCTAATAGGATGGCTCTACTTCAGCAGGTTTGACTGCAAACAAGTGTAGGCAAACTCACATTACTGTTGACACACAGGTCATGTAATATGAAGATATGAGAGTGGTCTTTCATGTGTATTGGCTCTCTGAGCTTACCCACAGATCCAGAGCATGTCTGTACTGAAATTTTCATTGTTCTGCATTCGATGCTGCTATGACCCATAGAAATGATATTACCTGTCCTAGGTGCTCTACCTATGAAATCATAACTTCGGTATCTAAAAAGATATGCTAGGTATGAATTAAATAGAAAACATGCTCTTAATCTTGTCTGATTACTGTAAATACTCCTTTATGTTTAATCATCTTCCTATCTTTTTTAGATATGTCTAAACCAATTTGAAAATGCAACCATTTTTCTCAATACACAGCACTTTCCAGGGCTACCTTATGTTTCAGTGGTTAGAAAATGACAAAACATAAAAAGCTTTGGCTCTGCAAAACTACTTGTGACCTCTGCCTGATAATACACTCAAGTTCTTAAACTGCATTTAATTTCAGACATTTATAAGCATATAGACATACACTGCTGGCTCGTGCCAAGAAAACCCTCTTCTGACAAGAAGCCAGCCTCTCTGTAGACCAATCTGTGAGATGACTAATGATTTATTGGACAAATACAAGATTTTTAACATAAAGAACCCTGAAAAGTGCTTTCTTCTTCTCTATTGTAATTGGATTCCAGGCAGTGATTCTGCTCAGAGGCATGTTGTACCGTTAGTGTCAGGATGACAGATTAAAACCTGAAGTTCATCACAACAGTCAGACAGGACTGGAGAAAAATGTCACTTTCCTGACATCAAAGAATCAATAAGCAGCACTTACGTTTTAAGTTCAGAGCAATCAAAGTAGACAGACAGCATTTTAATGTTTGTTTCCCTTTTAATAGCATATTTCTAATGCAGGGTTGGTTGGTTCAGTTGGTTGGTTGGGGGGTTTTGTGCCAGACAAAGCAAGTTGAAGATATTTTCTCACAGCACAAGCTAATGCTCTCAATCTGGTTTTCCTTTCTAGGGTCTGCGCAGACAAATTCCACAGCAACATCTGATGATAAGATCAGACAGTAGTAGCAGAGACATGTTTAAATCATATTTACAATATGTCCCCTCTGGGCCAACCAAAGAGCAATCTTTCTCAGAACAATACATACTGGCAATTTTTTTTTGCTCCATTTAGAGATAATTTTAGCTCTTCAATGTCATGCAAATACACAGGGCTTTACTCACATAAAACTGCTATCAAGGCATTGGGAACTCTGCCAGGAAGAGAGCAAACAAGTCTCCTAAGAGGAGCTCAGCTTGAGAAAGGCTTCAGGATTTACTCTACTGGGCATGAAATGGTGTGTTTTTAAATGCATGTTTAAAAGACAATTAAAACATGCTTTTAAAAGGGGGAAAAAAAAAGGTGCCAAAATCATTAGTTTCTCAGCTCTAAATTTACTTTAGAGCCACAAAAATTTACATACATTTACATGTAAAATGAAGCATTATCCAGGTCACCTATCTTGCAGCCCTGCAGGGAGCCAGGAACCTCAGCCACCTCCTCCCCATGGCCCCGGGACCTTCCTTCCTCTCCTTCCCCTGGCTGGGCTGGGGAAGCCAATGGGCAGCTTCTGCTGGTGTGGCCTGGGGGGGGGAGGAAACTGCCCATATCTTTACCTTCTCCTTAAAAAAGGATGTGGTTTATAGGAGGGGGAATCTCCATGCGCTCACCAACCCTTGACCAGCAAAGTTAAGTACTTCTGGACACTAAACATATTTATTTGCAGCAAGATATTGCAAAATTAGAGATACTAGCAGTTGCAAATCAGCAACTGGACATGGGTCTAGAGTGAGACCATCTGCCACTACATTAGATAGGCTCAATGCAGTCATGTTGTAAGTGCTCGTGTTTCCTGGTGCTTGCCACACAACCAAAGTTAGGCAAATCTTCTGCTTCAGAAACACACTATATCATTGCCCACTCGTGGGTTTCCTTCCCTGTAAAGCAAGAGACACTTTGCACTGTCAGAGGAAGGATATTGGACAAAATGGCTCATAAACCAAAGAAAGGAATTGATGCAGCAAAGACTTCGAAAGGGAGGAGGGAGGAACCTTTGCTGTGGAAGTAATGAGGAGAATTGGTAACCTGGTGTTGAAACATTTCATGCTGCAAACACACACACTCCCTGCACCAAACTGGAAAGGGTTTTTCACTGACCATGTTAAATTGTTTTTAACTTCCCCTGAGATCAAACACTGGCGCAGCTCTGCTCAGGACCCACCAGACACAGTGAGCACTGCATACAACCTCCACAACAACTTCTTAAACACACCACAGCTTGTGCGGATCTTGGCAGATGGAAGTGATATAAATATGAGATTATATTATCTAGTATTGTTATTAGGATTTTATGGTCCTGTCTGTACACAGTGTCTTAAAACTTTGTAAGCTCTTTTCTTGTTTGGCTTTCACTGCCTGTAAGTGTCTTGGTAAATTTATAATCCCTTTTCTTTAGCTTCTTTTTCTATCTCTTTACTTGAAGACCTGGCATGCAATGAATCAAAAAAGGGATATTTATACCCGTACTGTGAGAATGTTTACAATGTGCAGAAAATCCTGCCTGTGGTTGGGTCTTTGTATATTTTCAGAGTAAATGACAGTTTTCCAAACGTACTACATTACTGTTGAGTCCACAGAGTCTGTATTTATGTAACTAAAATGCTTTTATTTAGACCTTTGCAACATGCCAGAATTAAAAATATTGTAATGAATGAATCAAAGTAGTACAGCCCAGAAATCTGTAACGTATTACGGCTTCAAAATAAAGATTTCTGTGAAAAGCCTCTCAGATACAAAGAATCTGTTTGTTTTACAAAAAGTAATTTTGTTATTTTTATGCCCATTGTTTTAATAACAGAACTTTGATCTTGAAAATATTTCAGTATGAAACATCAATATGGGGACAGCCAAAGTTTCCATTTAGCTGCTGCTTCATGTTCCAAGAATATTGGGTTCCATTACATGTAGTATTTAATAATTTACATATGGGCTCCAGGCAACCTCTCTGAGGTCGCCTTGATGCAGGCACTGTTTAGGTTTTCCAAAATTTTACTCAGGTATGCGGTTTCTCAGACTTGGGAATATCGACAGCATCACTAAGGGCCTGAGTTAATTTTCCCAACGCCATGATGTGGTTTGAAGAACATGAATGTAATGAGACAATGCAGCAGTCAGCCATGCAGACATTAAGCACACCAGGATTTCCCCACATTTTACTTGCAGTTCCTTAACAGAGCTAAGAAGTCATTATGTTACTCAAGCATCTTGTATTAAATTCAGACCTCTATAAAATTTTGGAAACAAAGGAAGCGGCTACTAATACTCCATTTCCTTAATTCCCTTCAAAGGAATTTCCCTTTTAGAAATACTTCAGAAATTACAGCATTAGAGTAAGAGAGATTTAGCATTTGGCTCAGGCTTACTTACAAGTGTAGGTACGAATGAATGAATGAACGAACGAATGAATGAGGAAACATCTCACCTTCCCACCCATAAATGTCACTGGGGAAAAAAACTAAAGGGTTCTGTAAATTAGTCTGGCACTTCCAGATGTCAAGCAGCTCTGCCTGACCACATATGGATCAACTCTACCATGCACCTGCAATGAGTGCCGTGCCTCTGGGACTGCCAGGCTATGATGTATGCGTGGGTAAACGGATACTGATGGATTTATCGAGCATGTGCAAATCATCTCTGTAGCACACTGTATATCATAAGCCTAACATTTACAGAAGCATCAGTTCTGGCATATGTTCGCTACCGAAATGAACCAGAGATGTTTCTGGGATTCTGCATCGTTCCTGGGGTGCAAGCTAGTCAGGTCAGGGAGATGGCAGATCAAGTACTGAGAAGTGATTCATCATGGAGGAGTTAGACATGCTGCTGGCAGTACTGGGGGTATTCTGAGCATCCTGGTGGCAACCAAATTTACTTTAAAAGCAGCCATATAAACACAGTTACATCAGGACCAGATAGCACCTGCTTTGGAGGGAAACTGATGTCAGGTAGAACTGTACTCTGGGCTTGTATTTATTCTTCATTAAGCAATGTTTCTGATAAGGTGAGGCCTTCACCTCATCCCAAATCATGTTACGTGGGCTTTCTTTGAGCTTGCACACCTTTCCTGTGTGCAGGATCCTCGAGGTGAAAGAATAAATCTTGCAAACGGTTATATACCTCTAATGACACCTCTTGAAAGGAAGATGAACATAGTAAATTCTAGTTAATCTTGATGAATGGGTTGGAAGTAAGGCATGCAAGAGATAGCTAGCAAAAGCACCAGTGATAGACACTTCCATTATCATTAAACATGTCATCCTGCCCTTGAAAACTGATTAACATCAATACCTCTGAAAAAATACTGGAATATCTCCAGCATCAGATGTGACCTTGCAGTACCACGGCCCATGGCAATTGCAGAAGGCAGGGAGTGCACTAGGCACGTTCTTTAATCTACAGTTATGAAACAGGAATCTTTAACATTTTAGAGGGTTCCAAAATTAGGAAGCTACTTCCTTCTTTCCCCCACCCTATCATAAAGGAGGCATATACTTGGATTTAACATGTGTCTGAAAACAATGACATATTTATTTCCCAATTATAAGTAAAGTGCAGTTTGACACTAAGGATCCAGAGATTCCTATGTGCAGCATACTCCAGTCCTTCTGCTCATCCATCCCTGGAACTCAGTGATTCTAACTAGCAGATTCTCCACTTGGAGTAATGTTGGCTTAGCCATGGCCAAAGTAAACTATATGGCTATAATCCAGTTCCTGATACTGGAGAAATCTGAATCATCTCTTACATGTTAATGTCCAAGTAAATTTAATAATACTGGCAGCACTGGAAAGTTTTTATTGCTACTGAATAGAAATAGTCTCTGCACAACACAGGACATTTTCATCTATTAAATATCTGGAATATTTCAATGTAGCAACTTTTAAAAGCCCAATGTATGGGGCACTGACTGAAATGTGCTGTCCCTGTGTGCCGAAGCTCAGCTGCAGGATCACACTCATCCTCTTCCTCACCAGGAGAGCCAGGCACAGCTCCTGTGCACTGCTGAACCTCCCTGGGACGCCATGCACAGCCAGGGCCTCTCTGCAGCAGTCCAGCAGTACGGATATAGAACAAACCCATCCTCTGCCAAAGATGTGGTGTGGGACGCAGGTATAAGTGCTGGTGAGCTGTGGCCTGGCCAGGCTGCGGCAGCGCTCCCCGTACAGGGAGGAAAACCATCTGGATTCTGCAGTTCACAACTGGGGCAGGCATTCCAGGGCAGCCAGGCTCCCACTGACTTTCACTTTGTTTTCTTTAAAACAGACCAAGTTGCTGTCAGCTTTCCTATGACTTTCTCTTGCTTTAATTTACATCCCATGCAAACTCCACAAACTTTTTCCACTGGAACAAGTCAGGGACAAAGCTTTTTTTCCCTGCAGCATTTGGGGGAAACTGGTGAAGTTATGCAAAGGGGTCTGGACTATTTTTAGGCTGAACTTTTTTCTGATTAAAAACCAGTAAGATTAAAAAACCTCAGGTTTTATTTGGCCTAAAATTATTGTTACCAAGCAACAAAGAAGGGTAAAATTGAAAGCTTTCTTTAAAGTTCTGCTACATTTTTCAGATCTCAGTTAGGCTTCTGGTATTCCACATAGCTCAAGGGGAAATTAGCAGGACATATATAATCATCAGCTCACTGGTATATGAAATACTAGGGTGCAAACTCTCCCAGTATATACAGTTTAGCACACATCTGTGCCCACGTACATGTGCTTTTCTGATGTGAGGAAAGTTCTCTGAGAATTTATTAAGTTACTTCTGCAGATCAATTCCATTCAGTATCCTACTATTTTGAAAAGGAATGTCCCTAAATATCCCTGTAATTCTAGCTTTCCTCTAGCATTAGTAGCTTGGGAAATGGCTGACAGCTTTCTGGGAGCTGCGTGGCCACAGCAGTATGGCACACACATTTGTCTCCCATTAAAAAAAGGGGGGGGGAGAAGCCACAAGGATATTTTAATGCAGTAAAATGTCACACAGCCAACATAAAATGCAATAAATTTCCATACACTATTTCATGTTCTTGGGTTGGAATTGGCTGATCTTTAAGGTCCCTTCCAACCCAAAGCATTCTATAATTCGTTGCATATCTATGGTCTATCTCAGCATTCACCTGTTGCATGGGGTTTTGGAAGGGAAAATTTCTGAGCATAATGACTTTGTCCACTCTAATGTAACCTGGTTCCATTTCACAGAAAATTGATTTTTACTCAACCATTTAACTGGATCCCTTTGAGATAAACTGCATGGTGAGATGGATCTGTGCACTATCACAGGCAGCGTTGATCCTGGTATGAGCGCTTCTAGCAAGCAATATGCTTTAAAAGCACAATACTTGTGTGTATTCTCTCAGTGCATATAGCCTTGCTACAGTTTTATCTAAAGGTAGATTGTGAGACTAAAGAAAACAACACAATTAACTGTTTCTAACTACCCAGAACACAACCACAGGCAGATCTCATCATTGCCAAGTCCCTTGCAAGTGAATTTGACACTTGTGGCTGCTCCCCTTCTGACACAGCAATGGATATAAATTGTTTTCTTGGATACCCTGAAGGGAAACCAGAATGTGACCATTCTTTTTTATGCTACTGCTGTCTAGTGTCATGATTTCAGTGAAGCAGTCAGAATTCCACCAGCAAACGAGGAAGAGAAATCCTCCAGGGAACCCTAAGATGGACAGGACACTGACTTTCCCATTTCTGGGCTATTTCCTAGTTACAAACAGAGTTAAATAACAAAACCTCACTGTTTTCAGAGAAAAAATAAAATAATTAAAATGTTTGTTTCAGGTTTGATTTTTTATTTTTTAAAAGATTGAATTTTCTAAACTAGCAAGCTAATTTCTCTTAAGAACAAGAAATCTTATTCTCAGATACATTTTGCAATACCGCAATATTTTCTTTGGAAAATTATGTCACTGAATCTTTCTTCTTTCCCCCCCCCCCCGCCCCCCAAATGCAAATGTCTCAATTTGATTTGGATTGAAACACCCTTTCAGATAGGGGAGAGGGATGACTTCTGGAAATAAATCAGTTTTTCAAGCCAGTTTCATATTAGGATTTCACCCATAAGCATGAACCCAGACACCAGAGCAACTCTGAGTCCAAAAAAGTTTCCAATTACTGAAAAAGACTTGAAAAGATTAAAAAATGCTCTTCCAGGAGAGATTTTTAAGCAGCAGACAGGGAATTAAAGAAATGATTGGAAAATCAAGTTGATCTTTCACACTATCTCTAATTACCATGGTCACTAAACACCAGCTCAGAAACTTGTTACCAGACCCAGCCGAAGGCACTGCTGTTTGAGAGTTCAGGCTCATGTCCAACCACAATTTACTTATAACTAATAAAGCAACTTCCACAATACATTTAAAGTAAAATCCCCAGATCTTCTCTCCATCCAATTTAAGACTCTTTCAATTAAGCTCTGTCGAATTTTACAACAAATCAGATTTAAACATAATGAAAACGTAGCAAGTAAGACTCCAGGGATTCCTTTCAAGCTCTGCAATGAGTAAGATACGTAATGTGAGGTTTTGTAATCCCCGAGTGGAGGTTTCTGAGTTCAAATTGCAATGTTTCCAAGAGTAGAAGGGAGGCAAGGTCTGTAAGATGTAATAACGTTTAGTAGACTAAATGATATAGCAAAAAATGCATAAATTTGAAGCACATAATTTGTTCTTTGTGTCATTGAAGAATCCCACAAAAGCTGTTAAAAATGGCTTGAGCGCCAGAAGACTCTGTGTTCTTTCTAACTAAACCATTCGCTCTAATAACAGATGGAAAATTACTTTGTCTAAAAAGACAATAAATTACTCAGTCTGAAAAGACTTTGCCACTCCAAACACACTGTTTTTTGGACAATGATACCACATTCAACCCAATCATGAATAACACCCTACCACACTGCAAACAGCTCCAGAAGGAATCCATGTGTATCTACACAGAGCCTGGATATGACCAGTGGACAAGATAACCAGAATACACGTGGTTTCTAAGTGATTTGCAAATCCCAGAACATCTCCATGAGTGCGCTCAGAAGTAGCAATTACGTGGACCATTGCCTTTGATAAACAACAATGCACGTTTCCACTGGTGAAAGCAGGACCTGAATTGCATTCTGAACACCTAAGCTCAGTTGGTGCAATCATTAGCAACCACAAGCAGGTCCAGCGGAAAATTATTCCTTGGAAAAGTTTTAATGAGAAGTTTGTACTGAATTCAGAGGTGTCTGTTGCGGCTTGCTATCCAGCCTATGAACAAAATGGTTCTGAGTCCAAATCAAAATGCTCTGCATTTGTCATGTAAAACTCTTGTTTGACTAGTATTAAGAACAAGACACACTGTGCAGAGTCCTGCTCCACACAGGCCTTATGCCAAAAACCCCAGGATTTCACATATGTAGAACTGTTCCTTCAGTCTTTGGTGACAAGCATTACACAGGCTAACCACTTACAGACCTCTGCACTGATTCTGAAATAACATAGTATGTGCACTGTGTACTGTACTTACTTTTCCTTATCTTCCTACCTGCCTCCCTCTTTTAAATCCACCTAAAATACATCTGCTTAGGTCAAACCCCATCAAACTAATGCTGTTGTTACCTGGCAACCATACCTTTTTCCATTAAAAAAATTAGTCATAAAGGTTTTTTTCCTTGGGGCAAGTCTAGGCAGTTAATTATTAAGTAACTAAATTGCCTAACTAGTTAGAGGAACTCTGACCCATCACCAGTCATCATTTAGTTTCCTATGTATTCATGGTTAACACACAATGAGAAGATACAGCCATGTGCTCCGTGCAAGGGCAAGTAGCCCCAAATAGCTCACTACCAAAGCGGTGATAGAGAATGGGGCTAACAAGACAGCAGGATCTGCAGTGTTCTGCAGCCTGCTCTCTCCACCCTGAAGGTGTTTCCAGATGGAAACGTGTCTGTGAGCAGCAGGGGTTCCTGTACTGCTTTTGGACAAGTCCTGGCACTGAAACCTTTCAGGTGTTGTGGCAGCAGCACAAATGACAGTAAAGTTGTTCTGCTGCAGGCAAGGAAAGCAGAGCTATGCAGAGATGCAAGTCCTTCATATGGACGGTTCAGACTTCCACAGATTTTGTAAGATGCCTGCTGAGGTTAGGATAGATGCCTGTTCTGGCAAGGAAGGCCTTGCTGTTTACACAAGGATGCCAAACAGTTCCCTGCGGAAGGATCTAAATGTAAACTCATGTATGTGAAAAGTGAAAACTAACTGTGAACTCACATAGTTGCCATCACCCTGCGGCAGTACGGAACAGTTTGTCTTCTCATTTAGGCATCCCAATGTCATCTGCAACCTGGATCTCTTCCTCAGCTGTACATTCACAATGACTAAATTAAAAAGTCAAAACATGCAAGCAGCAAACTAAACTGGACTAAATCAACCTTGAACAAGAAATGCACAGTGACTGCTGCAGAACACAGTGTGCTCCTTAAAGCCCAGGGACATTCAATTATCACCATGAGCACAAAAAGGTGCTTCTTTCCTTGGCTTGAGCACAACAGGAGGCAAATTAATTTTGACATCTCATTTCAGCTCATCACAGAACAAAGAAAACGAAGGTGCTCCATATGCCTGCACGGGTTATTCATGCAACAACTACTTAGTCTAGTGAGGACAAGGGCTCTCCTCTCTATGAACCCTAAGTCTGGTGTATATGAAGTCTGATATTTTCTTTCATAAGACTGCTGTTTCCAGAGACTAGTTTATTCTTGTTAGGATTAAGTAGATAGCAAGAATAACATGCTGCAGTGTATGTTGCCAGCCAATTAAAGTAACACGGATCATGGCCTGATACTGATAATAGAGATTCTACAGACTATTGTTCAGATTCCCAGACAATAAATCTTAGCTGTAATGTATGGGATAATGTTCCAGTCCAATAGTATCTCTCAAACATTTATACAATGGTATATTTATACAGTTAGTTTTATTTGGAGCAATGATCTCTCTAGATTTAATTAAGGAACTCAAAAGCTGAGCCTTGAAGCCTGCCTTATTATGGTTCCTCTCAATTAATCAGTACTGAAAATAAATAAGCAAATCACGGGAAAAAAGAGACTTCAAAACCAGCATGAGTCAGTACCAGTCATTTTTAAAGTCAACAGTAATCATTCTTCATAAAGATTTTGCACAAGTTTGTGGATACCACTTACAGCCAGGGATTGCCCCCTGACCTCTCATTTTATTTAAGTATGGCACTACAGTTACAACAGTTTGTAATTTTTGAGTCCCTATTTATCAGCTCTGTTCTCTCTGCCTTTCTCTTACATGTTCTTATTCTATGTATGTACTTCTTATTGTATTAAATTTTCTTATGACTTTTATACATATACTCTTACTAATACAGAAAAATTGCTATGTATTACTGTTACCCAGTATGACCACTGCAGTCCTGTTCTAGAGGTACAGTATGCACCTCAGGTATAAGTGATTAACTCAAACTCCATGTTCACTCATGTGATACTATTGCTGAAAATAGTAATGTCAGGTTTTAGTGCTAGTTCCTGAAACTGGGCATTTCTAGATGTAGGTTGCAGAAGATATCAAGGAAAGTGCTGTCTACCATTTCTGCCTTTAATGGTTTTTGTCTACTAGGTCTACATTTTCTTGGTAAAGTTAGGGATAATGTGGATAAATGGCTAAAGTACAAGACTAGACATGAGTAACTTGTGACTTAACTAAGCTGTTCCACTTAACTGCTGTACAATTCCAGAAGTAATTTCACACACCTTGCACAAAAAAGCTGCTTTCTAGGTAAAAGCTGGGCACTGAAGCTTAAATCTGTGAAGGCTGACATGCAGCGTCTGCTGCTCATTTTGAAAATGGATAATAATAATGATGCCTTTCTGTATTTTTCATTATTTTGGTTTTCTTAAAAGAAAATATGAAATCTTTTCATATGAAATATGAAACTAATAGTTATAGATTAAAATGTCAGACATCCATTTGTTATAATTTTGAATAGGCCTGTCAGTTGTAGAAGGATCTGTTGTAGCTGAAAAGAAACACCTGCGATGACTTGTCTTGATGTGTTCTGGAGTTGTTTTTCCAATAGAATATCTTTTCATCCTAAAAATTACTTTAGAAAAGTCTTGAACTAAGAGTTACATTAAAAAAAAGGCTGACTTATTTGCCTTGGTTTTTATCCAAGCACAAGTGCAATACCATGTATGCTGCATAGGCTAAAGCTGACTTCTCTTCTAAGCAGACATCTACCTTGTTGAACGAATCAAGCACTTACCTGTTTGCCTTTTTGCAAGGGAAAGTTCTTCACAAACTGTGTAACTCTGCTAGTGGAGAAGGTATTATTTTCAGGATGGATAAAGTGGACATATTGGTGGCTGGAAGCAAAGTTAAATAACAGCAAACTGAGCACTCTGCCTGAACCAGTGACATGACAAGCCCACAGGCAACAATAAAGTCTGTCAAGGAGCTTGATGTTATCAGTGGGCTCCTAGGTAAAAGAAACATTCTAAGTGGTCACAAAAGCAATTCAGCAATACATGTCTTAGAGTATGACAAGATTCTTACTAAAACATCATTTGGATTTACAAAATGTCCCATATTCTGGATGCTTTGACTGATAAAGAGGTAGTAGGGGTTTCTCCTCAGAAACAGCTCACAGGCATTTGGATAAGCAATAAAAAGATAATAAATATAAGCACAATTTCTGCCTATATGCCTCTGTCCTAATGTAAGCTGAAGTTCACACAATACTCCTCAGAATAGCCATAAACATGGTAACTTGTTACAAGCAAATGCAACAGCAGAGGAAGTACAGTGAAAGAGGGACAAGAGCAGCAGCAGCAGTCAACTAACACCAGTAAGAGTAGCAAGAGTTTTTATTTGCCAAATCTTGGACAGAGTCAATAAAATTTCCTTTATTATTAAAAAACTCATTAAACCTAAAATGCACCTTCTGTATAGCAAGAGCAAGAACGTATTACTGTATTTACGTGTACTTCCATCAAAAACCCACAGTGAGTATCAATGTATTACATTTCCAGTTCCTCCCACCTCAAAAATGTAGAAAATAAGCTAGAAAATAGTTCATTGATTATCTGAAGCAAAAGCTGCTGATTTTGATGGTAGGTGATGGACTGAGCACAGCTGTCTGAGCACAGATGTATCTTTTAGACCAGAAATCATGAATTTCAGTTGAGCATGCAGAGTGCATAGAGCAGGTTCTCCTGCACAGCATGATGTTGGACTAACAAGTATTTGCCTAGAAATCCATCACAGAGCTTAATAATTTAACTAATGTAGAATTTACTGGTGACAGAACATGTTCCTAATAGGCAATGTATTGAATGCTTGAAATACTGTCATGACTTTAACTCTCATAGTTCAAATGCTTCATGATAAGTGGCCATTCAACAGATATGAGAGTGCTGAATTCCCTGTCCTGTCCATAGAGACTTTACCTATTTCATATCTGTATAGTCCAAGTCTAAATGTAATTTTTTGAGTGAAGTAGAAAAAAGGAAGAGCTCGTTATATCTGATAAGAGACAGCTCCTTTCAATGTTGCATTAAGATCATACTGAGATCTACCTGGAACATTGTTATGACATCCACTAGCTCTATAAAGAATGGTACAGGTTGATTTCTATCAATTGTATTCACAGAGAATGGGATTTTAAGAGCCTGTGATACATCCCAGAAATGTTTAGCCTCAAAAGACAACACGCTTTGCAAACTGCACTGTGTTTTGCCTGCCCTGCTAAAGCAACCCTGTGTTACTGAGATGTTACTAGTTTAATTAGAGGCCTGATTCTGCATAATGACTCTTATGCTTCCCAAAGTCACAGTCATCAGATAAACAGGTGATAAGCAATGCTGCAGTCCTGCTATGAGTCAGGACTGGATTCATAATTAAACAAGCCGCAGTAAACAAGCAGCACAAAACTTGCATCTATTAAGTTTCATCAGTGTTTCTTTGGGTCATGTTGTTTAGAACAACTTCTAGGGAAGTAAAGAGAAAAGAACTGCTGCTGAAGTGAATGCAAACTGTTCCATGAGACAGGTAAGATTCGCATAGCTCTACATCTATACAACCTAAATTCCTCATGCTCTAGACAGCTGGCATAAATATCTCTTCTTTAGCACACAGGTAGACTGAAAAATACTTCAGGTAATCTGTTTAAATGTTATATGGAATATTAAGAGCCTGATGCAAAGCCTATTGATGCCAGTAGAAAACCAAAGTGTCATAAACTATGTATTTTGAGTAGTCTGAATTGTAATACTAAAAGTACCTTATTGCCTTTGGAGAAGCCACAGACAACCCCAAAAGACTGTAAGAAACCAAATCCTTCAGAAGCACTCTGGAGCAGCAATTTCTGGTGAAGAGGAACACTGAACATTTATTTTCTTCTGAAAAATCAGAGCAGTCACTTTACTCAATTTGTGGAAACACAACCTCCCCACTATGTTTAATGTCACAAAAATGCTAATTGCTCACAGGGGAAATATTAAATCAATGCTAAAAAAACAGCTGGGAAAAAGCAGGGGGAACATTGCACAAGATCTTCAAGTACTTTGTGGAATATTTAGTTGGCACTTTTCTGGAGCGTTTGTGAGCATTATCTGGTATTTCTGAAGGCATGCTGGGCAAATGTTATGGGAAAATAACAGTCAAGCAGTAGAGCCATATGAAAAAAATCAACAGCAAATAATAAAGAAGTTAATTTATCCCCCAGATAAATCAGTGCTAGAGCAGAAATACCCTGTGTGCAACAAGATTTCTTGCTAGGAGAGTGCAAGGCTAAGTTGCGTGTTATTTCTATAATCAGTTCCCTTCATTACTACCCCCACCAAGTTGCTAGCTTCCAGCAGATGAGAAGCATCAATGTGTCCACACATTTCAAGAAGTCTGACATTCTCTTACCTTCCTCCCTCTTGGGAGAAATTACCTGCACTACCTTCATTCACCTTTTGTGAATTTTCAACAATGCATGCACTGCTTTAAGGAAACAGCATGGATTCTGTTGTGCAGAACTGAGCAGCGTTTAAGCATTTTATATTCACTAGAGCTGTAGTTCTCTCTTCAGATGTTATTACTTGGGATATTTTTATTTCACAGCTATTTTAAGTACAATTATATGCTCCTCTCCCCTTGTCCTGCCCCAGGTGGAACAATGTTTCTAACCAAAAGAGAGAAGCATCTTCCTCAACAAAGCACCTGCCTCCATCACTTTCTATGTTACTGTTTTAAAGTTGTCTCCATAGGTTCATTACTTTTAAAGGTATGTAGACCATGTCTTGCAGCCTCCTCTAGATCACTTAGATGCTGCCCTCCTGTGCAACACAGCAAACCTCAGTGTTTGCGAACACAGTCTTTCTCCTTGTGACAGACTTGACTCCAGAGACCAAGAACTCTGCAAAATGCCACCAACAGTGTTCAGGCACAGTTTGAGCATTAACATTTACCAGCCAAGGCCCCAGAAGGGTGTATATTCCAGTAAGAAGCCAACCCCTTGAGCAACATAAAAGGCCTGCCAAGGACAGCCAAGTAAAACCAGATGCCGTGGGTTGGAAAGATATGGAAGTCACACTGGTAGACAGTGTGAGATGAGAAAACAAGGAGAATACAAGGAAATGACTGGAGAAATGAAAGAAACAAAAAGCAACAACAGGGAGAAAAGTGACTTGGGCAGTATGAAAAAGCACAGGACAAGCACTCTTATACAGGAAAGCAAAGGAAGGCAGGTGTCAGTGCAAAAAGTAGAAAAATGGATTTTAGACAGAAAGGACCAAACTACTGCTAGCTGTGGTACTTTGCCTCCATCAGAGGTAATTGAGCAGTTGGGATCTGTTAGACAAGAAAAATGATCTCCAAATGTTTGGAAAAATATTAAAGTATGAATCATAGTATTTCACTATATATATTAAATAAAAACCCCATGACCTTACCATTATTACCTACAGTTTTTACCTTTACTGTTGCCATTGGTGCTGTCCTATTTCAATCTGTTTGTCTTCAATAAATTCCTGATAACTGCCTACATGCTACCTTTACACTGTAAAGGTCAGTGCTGTTCTTTTATGATAACTGAGGGCAATACTAAGAGAATGGCAAATGTAAAACTTAAACACATTTCAGCAACTTGAAAGAGCTTTGCATGCCTCCTGGAATAATTCCTAACAGCAGTTCTGTACACTAACCTTTGCCTTTAGAATAGCTATGGTCAGATAAATCATTTAACTCTACCATCAAGGCTGTTACCTTTGGCTTTTTCCATGACTTTCTATCTTGTTATTCAATGACTTAAATCAGTCACTAGATCCTACTTCATCAAGCTTCAATAATCTATAAACCAACTATTTATAACATGATTTTTTCATGATTTTTCAGCCCAGTTTCCTTTACAAATCTGACAGAATTTCTCTTTACATTAAGAGGGAAAAATCAATTTCCACAGTGGCTAATGAAAAAAATATTGGAAGGCATAAAGCTGTTGCAGAATAAACCCCACATCTTTAGGTGATACCTGCCTTCAGAGCCAAATAAATCAGTCTTCAGAGACGGGGCTAGAGGGACAGGCTTTGCAACCGGAGTTACTTAGGGCTATAGCAGCACATATTCACTCTGACTGCATATAACCAGAGACACAGCACAACCAGTATCTTACATAAACATGTCTCAGGGAGACACAATCAGTCTGCTCTCCTCAGCATGTCTCTTAGTCACAGTTCCGATGATCAAACAACAGACTGGGTAAGAAAAGCACCTTTGATCCCCAAATGCAGCTCTTTAAGTAGCAAATGTCAAGAAGGTCCTTGCACCAAGTTTCTGAACATGCAGGATGCTGGGAGCAGTCATAGTCATTGTTTGCAAATGGTAGGAAGGTTTTGTGTTGCCGTTATGTACCATAGGTGAAGTCTCCCTGACTTTATGGCACAAGGTCCTTCCACAAAGGGCAGTTATTTTAATTGGAATATGGAAAAAATATGTAGTCGTTATAAATGCTTTCTAATGGAAAATGAATTACCAGTACACAAAGAGTAGGTATGGGAGCAATCTCATAATGTCCTCATTGTCACAAAGCAATGTACAAACATACAGTGTAAGCCATTATACCAAAACAATCATCTTCCTAAAATAGCCTGCAGCAGAAAACAGCTACAGAAAGAGACTTGTTACCAAACACATAACACCCTGTACTAGTTACTAGTCAAATCTTCTCCTGATGTTTAGCAGGATTCTCTGCTTTGCAATTTGGGAGAAAGCCTTGATCCTAAATAAATTGCTACAATTTCAGCTTCCTATTATAGCTACAGAGTGAAAAACATGAGCTGCAGTGAAAGAGAGAGGAGAAGCAATACCTGGGGAACTGCTATTGAGGTCATTTTCAAAATATTATTCCCATTGCAATGTTCATGGAGCAATTCTGATGAGTTCTGGAGCTAGCCACAGCAACACATCTTTTTGGAAAAAATAGGGATATGACATTAGAAGGATTCCTGCCCCTCTCCCAGCCATTTTCTTGGAAGAAGGCTTGGTCGAAAGGAGCCACAGAGTGGGCCTGGGAGACTGGCATGTTTAGATCATGGACTTCTGCTCTGTTTCTGACATGTGTTTCTGACATCTTAGCCTATCTTCAGGTCCTGCAAGCGTCTCTACTCCTTTATAGATATACTAGGTTTGGGAACAAACTGTGTAGGACATTAATTAGTAAAAGGAAGGAAAACAAGTGAAAAAGAATAACCTTAAATAGGGGGGGTTGTGACCTTGTGGGTGTCCCTGAAACCATTTAACCCAGATACAAACACAGATCTCAGAGGACACAAACACATCACAGCTCCCACATGGGACAGACTTTGTTCTCCATAGGAGTCTCCTCACCTCCTGGAGGATGTCAACTACTCCCTCTGGGGCCTCCATTTGTTTCCTTCTCTTGTCTATATGACACCCACAGCATTTCCTAGGACAGAAATCTCTATCCTCATCTCTATCCCCCACATGATCAAAGCTGCCAATCCTCACAGATGTATGCCCTGAAGAGGAAAAATCAGCCATATGCCGGACATGGAGTACAATCCTCATTCAAACTTCACTTACTTGGAAATCCACGCTGCTCCCTGCTCCAAACCATCCTCTGTTGTCTGGAATCTGAAGTTTCAGCATCATTAGTAAGTCCTAAAAAGAAATAAGAAATTGACTCCTTCATGTTCTTGGTGACATGTCCTTTGTATTATTAGATTTGATTGAAAAAGTTATGACCATTTTTATATCGGTATATTTGAAAATAATCTATTTTTAAATTAAGAGCAAGCATTAGCTGTATTATCACCATTACTTTGCTAATTTTTCAGATAACACATTTTCCTTGCATGTTTTATGTGGCATCCTGGTGAATAAAATGTTCGCTTTTTCAAACCTACTTATTTCAGAAATAAAAAATGTAAGCATCTATTTCAATACAATTAAAAACAAATGGTACAGAAAAGTTACATTTTTTATTTAGAAATTGTAAACAAGAAAGAAAAGAGGACAGTATTTCCTTATAATGATCTCTTTCTGAATTTTTACAGTGACAACAAATTTGACATTTCAAGGAGTATTCAGAAAATTCTACTTTTTTCAGTCAGATCTAGTATTTACCTTAAAACCTGTTTTGCGAGTGGTTCACATTCTGTCACTGCAAATGCAGCACAGACTGCCAAAATACAAAGACAACTACTCTTCTGCATTTTGAAACCTTTGTTAAAGTTCAGAGAAGATCTTATGAACACCACCTGTACTTTTCATTCAATACCTAAAATGTTAATGAAATTTCAAGGCAGACTTAGTAGCACAAAACCACAATAGGAAAAAAAGAGAGAAAAAAAAGAAAGAAAAGGAAAAGGAGCTGGAAGCTGCCTACATCAGAATATTTGAGAAACAAAAATAAGCCTAAACCTGAAACAGTTCTGAGAGCTCCGCAAAATGTTTTTCACTACAGCAAGACAGAGATGAATATTAATATTTAACAATGTAATCTGGATGGATCTGGTGCAGCATCTTGTGCAGTACAACATGCAAGCTCAGAGCGCAAGCACAGATTTTAAAGTTCCTGACTCTCCACATCATTGCACAACTGGAAAGTTACATAAACCAGCCATGGCAGAGAGGCCTTGGGGGTCTCTGTACCTATTCAGCCATGACTCCTAAAGAGATTTAGAGCTCCCAAAGGACTCTACGCATGCAAAGAGAAAGAGTCTTCATAACTACAAGTGTGTGTTCTTTTCCTTTCAAGAGAAAAAAAACCCCAAACATCCTCATGTTTAAAAAATCCACCTTTTGTCTCTTAATAGCAAAACTGGGCATGTTTAATAGCTAGGATGTACCTTCTTTTTCTAAACTGAAAGACTGGTTTCCAGAACAGACACAACTCCCACCCCTTGCAACATTCTGAATTAAGAGTAAACATTGATGCATATTAATAAGGAAAACAATGGCCTGACCTAGTGTAAGCTTCTTAGCATATGATTTACTAATCTGCTGACTGTCTAATTCAGTGGGGACTAAATTCCTAAGATCTTTGATCATTAATATTAATGAAAACTTTAACTTGCATCAAGAGGTTTGCACACTTAACAGTGGCTTAACAGTTCCCTGACGATAGCACTTCCCTGGCAAGAATGTCACTGAGTTAGGATCCCTGAAACATAAACATGAAGTTTTTGGGGATGAGCTCTCCAGCTGTATGGTTTTCTGATGTTGAAATTTCCTACAGACATCTTTAGTTTCTGTTGCACAGTGAATCTGTGATCTTCCAAGCTCACAATTTCTCCAAAACATTACTAGGATATTATTGCACATCTCTGCATAGGCTGGGATAAACAACCTCAACACACTAAGCAGAATGCTGATGTAAAATCCTCCTATATGAAATCTTTTAACACTTGATATATGTAAAGTATATCACTCCCAAAAGGAATTAAAGGAAGAGCGCACACTCAAGAGAGCAGTTCTCAATGTTTCCCATCCAAGTCCAGACTACATCAACCCATTTTTGACCTGCATACCCAGTTTGATGGTTATCCTAGCCTGATCATACAAAGTTTATTTGTAAAAGATTAAACTTATTGCAGCATTTAAAATCAAATATACTCATTATTATTAATTTTCTAAATCTGCACACAATGTTTTTCAAGCGGCACATTCCACACACTCACCATGTTTACTTCTTTTCATCAGGCAGATTTTGTCATGTCCCTGCTTCAGCTTTGCAAAGCCCTGCTACACTTCTCTACCCACAGCTTCGTTTCACCTCAACTCCCTTTGCAACTAGAAATAAGGAAATAACTCTTTGAAATCTGAGCTTACTATTTCTAAGTACTGGAACTCATTTTTTACAAACTTGTGTTTTAAAGCAATACAAATTCCACAGAAAATCCAAGAGCACCAAAATGAAAAGGTTTTCAAAATACCTTGGCTATCAAAAAAACAAAAAAGGCAAAAGCTCAATTAGGATCTAATTAAAGGTCAACAAGGCCCAGAATCCTGTCTCTAAGAGCAATCAGTTGGGGATACTCATCTTGCACAGATAATGGCACTGTCTGTTTGCAGTGATTCTCTCCTAGCTTCTGGCAATCAGTAATTTAGATAGCTCCAGAGGCAGAGGTCAGCAGCAACAGCTGGACTTACCATCCAAAGATGATGTGTGCCCTCCCTGAGCCCACATACAGCTATGGTCTCTACAACATCCTGCTGCAGCACTCAGCAGCCAAAGCAGCATTCTCCTAACCTTCTATCTTGGGGCTCACCTGGCCCAGAAGTTTTTTTTACTTAACAGACTGGGCTTTCCATAAGGCTTCTGGTTTTGAATTAAGACACATGTTTGAATAGGGAATTTTTCCTTAGTTTAGAAAAATTTCAATAGTGCTTTAAATACATAAGCAGGGCAACTGTTTTCCTAAGAAACAGTGGATGATCACAAAAGCCTGCTTGTCAAATACACCTTGTGCAAGTATTAAGAACTGTTCCATTTGGAAATGGTACAAAAGCATCCTGAGATAAAACAGTGGAAAAAAAACAGAACATTCCACATCATTCACAATCATCCTGACAGTATGAGAAGTGAACAAATTTCCATTCCTGTGCTTGAAAACAGGAATATCTTTCACATTTTAGGAGAAAAGCGTTAAACACTTTTGGAAATGCTTATATATGAACACACAGTTATGTACAAATACAGCTTCACCTCTTTTTTCATGGGGCCAGACTGTCAATGAAGGGCAATACAGAGGCTCACAGATTTGTCAGCTAAATACAATCCCAAACACACCTATCCATGCAACATGCTATGTGTGTGAGTACTATCTGGCAAGTCTGCTACATCCATATGCATGGAAAATGGGGAAAAGACCCACAGAAATTTGTGTTCACTAACTACACTCTCTTTCCTGAGACACAGACTGACCTCCACTATTATTGAATTCACCATACAAACTCCTACAGAATATGCCTCTAAATTAAGGCTTGCATTTTATGTCCCACCCATTACCATTGAGTTAATTGCAGTCTGGATTTAAACATTATCATTACTTACAACGTGCAAGATGTGTGAAAGGGAATTAGGCATATATAATGTCAGTTCTCTCTCTCTAAATTGTTTAAATAAGGGAGGAAAAGACAAAGAAATTACATAGTACAGAATGTGGTGTCTACATCATAATTCAGTATCTACTGCACGTTTTGTGTTGCTCAAGAAATTCAAGATGCAGCATTTGTGGTTGTAGCACTGGATACTGAGTGCTTTCTGGGATGTAGCCTCCACTGAAATTTGGAATCCTTGAGTAGTTTTGGGCAAGTAGTGGTCATATTTGGGCTTCAGTCTTGTACTCAAATCACAGCTTTGCTCATAAAAAGCAACAGCTCACCAAAACTGGCTCCAATATCAAGTGAAGAATGGCTCAGGAAAAGCAGAATTCAATTTCTAGCACTCAGCTTAAGACTTACTGAATTACAATGGGCACTTCCATTATCCCACGTTTCACTAAGCCTAGCTTTAAAATATGGCTAATTCTCCCTTACCACAAAGAGTTTGTTCCTAATAAAATGTATAATAAATAACTTCACTCTCAGATGTTGCAGTGGTGAACTAATGTAACTATACAAAGAGCACTCAACACAGCTGACTGATCAAATTTCCTAAAAAGCCCCAGAAATAAGAGCATTATTCTACATCTTTCTTTATTCATATTAATGTAGAAAAGTGTACTTGGAACCAAAATTCTTGGGGACCTTGCATCTCAATTATTCACAAATAAAAAATAAACTTCACTATGACTTTAGCTGTGTGAAGAGATGAGGAGAAAGAAGCCAGTTATGAAATAAGCTCAAATGATGCCAATCCTCCAAGCATGTGTCTGAAAACAGCTAGATTGCTGAGCAATGGAATAGCTCTTAAGCAACTACACAAAAATATGTATGGATCAAGAAAGGATGCTCATGTGCCATCTACTTCTTGCTTAAGTGTTTCTTCTGAAACAGGGATTTGATTTGGATTTTTGATGTGGCTTGTTCTGTTGCTAATATAAAATTTACTCCTAAGTGTCCACTTTAATATTGTATTGACCTTCTACTCATACACATAAACCCCAGAAATCCTAGCTCAACTGCCAAGCCAGAGTCTAACCTTTTGCAAAATACTTAATATAAATGTCATATAAACCATTATCATTATGAAGCATCTCTACTGCGGTTGATACGGATGGCGCTCTACCATTACAAGACTGACATTTCATTTTGTCCACATGTGCCAACTCTTTTGTGTATCTTCTATTACTGCAAACTTGTATTTCTACCAGCAGCAGAAATAAAAGACTGAGGCAAGTTCCCTTGAATTTTAATGATGGGAGCTACACAGATAAATTAATAAAAACATGTAAAACATACATAGTATAAGAAAGGTCATAAAATGTCATAGAATACAGAATCTTTCAAATGTATAACTGTACAGTGCTTGGCAATGAACTGAATGCTGAGAAGAGCTTGACTTTTTAGATACGTTTTAAATACACTGCACATACTGCTGGAACTAGATGATCTTTAAGGTCCCTTCCAACCAAAACCATTCTGTGATTCTGATTCTATTCCTAATACACTAAACATATTTTAAATATGCCCAGGACCATTGTGAGCTTTGGTTTCCAAGCAGCTCCAACTCATGAACTAGGTGCATGAGGAAGACCATGTTACATTGGATGTGCCCTCTTAACCTTAGGGGTTTTGTTAGAATCGAGTAAGGTAGAAGAACGACACATATCATTGCCGTGGAGAAGGATACAACTTTTTCTCTGCTTTACCTAATGGCTTCTACTTTCTTAAAGGCATGTAAATGATGTAAAAAACCCCATAGATTTTCTCGCAAAGAACTTGGCACTTTGTCTGCTGCATCCCAAAGCATAAACTGACATGCTCTTGCCCCTCTTAACAGCAAAGTTAAATGACAAAGCCCAAACGGTTCAGTAATGGTCCAACGCCAGTACAGGATCTCTGATGAGGAGAGAACTGACTAAATAAAAAGGACCTTCCTAAGCTGTGGCAATGTAACTTCAGCCCTGGTGGCAATATCTGGAAACCAAACCTCTTTTCATTTTCCAACCTCAGGCTTTGAAAATAACATTAAAGGCTCATGTTGAGAGGCTGCTTTGTAAACATTTTTTCTCAAGGGAGAACTGAAACGCGTCTCCAGTAGGGAAAGCTCCATTCATGCCTTCTCCCGTGGATAACGGCAGCAGGGAGACGGGAACTTCAGTTCCCTGTCAGCACTCCAAAGTGTAGTCTCAATGCAAGACTGCAGTGGCCTTCAAAAGTTTTCATTTATAAATAAAGAATCTATTAGCACATAAGTGCTACATTAAAGTGTATCGCAGAACCCAGCACACCATCTGCCCAGCCATGACTCCAAATGAAACTGTTATTCAAGTTCTTGCCCATATTTTCCATCCAAATATTTGTATAGTTTCAAATAGCTCAAGAAACCTGGTACTGACGTCATCCTTGTGGATATCAATAAAAGCTCTGCCTTTGGCTTCAACAGGAATGGCCCTGACCATCCTGTAGCAACATCTTTGAAACCAAATGCTTTGAAACTAAACCAAAACTGCTTACATCTATGGCTGAAGGAAGTAATGTATTTCTATTTCTATTTACAAACACACTTAATACACAAGGCACTTTATAAACTCCTGGTCAGTTGCATTGATGGATTTCCCCATTGGATGTAGTCTGATACAGCAGCTGTGAAAATGAAAACGAACCCTCATTGCTCATTTGTACCATGTGCATCCTCAGACCACTAATCTGAAGTTTTATCTCAGATAAAATGCCCATGGAAAAATAGATGCTGTGATTAGTAACAGCTACCTGAGCTTTTGTGACAGACTGAGACAACAGTGTCCCACTAGTGAAGTGTACGGACATTCCATACCGAGCACGGAGAATCAGCAGTGTGTATGGCTGGAGGTCAGGGTGGTTGGAGGGAGAAAAGAGAGACTGATGAAGAGAGGAATTCTGAGAAAATTCCTAAAGAAATACACAAAAAATTCCTTAGCTAGGTATATAACCCTAAATATGTGCTGCACACTTTCTTCAGTAGGTCTATGCTACACAGCCAAGTGCAACCTTAAGCTTTATGGAACATTAATAACTAGAATGAAATGAGCACTACAGATGGAATTCATATTGAAAAGTGAAAACCCTTCATGCTAAAATCTACTTGCCCGAGACTGAACTGGGAACACAGTTGTGTGAGCACTAGTCCATTGCCTTGAAAAGGTCACTAACAGACAAATAATCATTCCAGACGTTCAGAGAATCATTTTACCATGATATAATAGGCATATACTAAAGGTCATTTGAAACTAAAGTTTCTAGTTGGGCTTTTTTTTTGCCACAAAGCAAAACACATTATTAAAAGAACAATTGAGCTGGTGTGTGGCTTCAGTGCATGTGAGTTCTGCTCTACCATCCACAATGAACAAAGCTGCTCGCTTTTATTGCTTTTTTTTTTTCGGCGCTCAAATATCTGCCTTGTAAGAGAAATTGGTTTTGCCTAATGCTATGTCTGGTACTTCAGGTGTGGTCTGGCTAGCTTTTTATAGCATATTTTGGAGTGCTTTTAAATCATCTCCCCGCAGGAACAGATATCAGAAGTGGTAACGTTTTCTGGTCACCCTCACTTACATCCACGTGGCACTAACAGGCGATGCACAGTTTCCCTTTCCCCTGAGGACAGCGGCAGCGGGGCAGACTTTCCTGCCCGCACCCCCCTCACTTGTGGGGTGATGATGCCCCGCTGAGGGGCAGAACACCCAGCCCGGTCTCTCAGCAGCCCGAGGACGGGTCCTGGAGCAGCGCCTCCTCCTCCTGCCCCTTCAGTCCCGGTTCTGAAGTGACCCGTCCGCGCTGCCCCACACCCCCTCCGGAGCACCCCGCTGCTCCCGGCTGCGCGGTACACCAGCGGACGGCCTACGCCCCTCCTTCCTCACCTCACACCCGGCCCTCCTCCTCATCCTCCTCCTCCTCCTCACCCACCGCCCGCCCTCTCCTCCTCTCCCCCTCCCCGGGCCGGGCACTCTCGCCTCCTGAGGCCCGCCCCGTGCCTGGGACTCCCGGTTACCTGCACCGCAGGCAGGGCCGGGGCTGACAGGACAGAGCCCACCCCGCTCCCCGCCCTCTTCTCCCCCTTGTCCCTCACAGGGGACCCCCGGGGTGGGCGGGGCCGGGCAGTGCCGGGGCGGGCGGCGGCGCTGTGCGCAGGGGCGGCGGGGAGAGCAGCCCGCGGCGGCGGCGGGGCCGGGGGAGAGCCGGGCTCCTTCCGTGGTACCCGCGGATACGTGTTTGGTGCTGTTTTCGCCTTTTCCCGTCCCGGGTCCGCACTTCGGTTACTTTCGTTGGGTTTTTTTTTATATCTATATTTTTTTCCTCTTTCCGCTTGTTTTTGGCCAAGCGGAAGGAGGATGGGGTTCGAGCTGGATCGCTTCAGCGGGGACGTGGATCCCGACTTCAAATGCAACCTGTGCAACAAAGTTCTGGAGGACCCGCTAACCACCCCCTGCGGCCACGTCTTCTGCGCCGGCTGCGTGCTGCCCTGGGTGGTGCAGCAGGGCAGCTGCCCCGTCAACTGCCAGCGCATCTCCACCAAGGAGCTCAACCACGTCCTGCCGCTCAAGAGCCTCATCCTCAAACTCGACATCAAGTGCGACAACCACGCTCGGGGCTGCGAGGCGGTGGTGCCGCTCCAGCACTTGGGCGAGCACGCCGAGACCTGCGACTTCTCCCCGGCCAAGTGCCGCAACCGCGGCTGCCGCCAGGTGCTCAACCTCCGCGACGTGGAGGCGCACATGCGGGAGCGCTGCGAGGCGCGACCCGCCGGTCTCTGCGACCAGGGCTGCGGCTTGATGCTCACCCACGGCGAGCGCCGGGCCGGCGGGCACGGCTGCCTGCGAGCCCTGCGAGCCCACGGAGCCGCGCTGCAGGCGCGGGCGACGGCGCTGGAGAAGGCGCTGAAGAAGGAGGCGCTGCGCGCCGGCAAGCGGGAGCAGTCGCTGCTGTCGCGACTGGCGGCAGCGCAGCTGGAGTTGCAGGTGACGGCGCTGCGATATCAGAAGCGCTTTACGCAGTACAGCGCCCGTCTCGATGCCCTGGCCCGCGCCCGCGCCGCCTCCCCCGGCAAGGTAAGGGGGGTTCCCGGGAGAAGCCTCCCCATCGCGGGGCGAGCACCTCGGGACGCCTCCCCGCGTGTGTCCCGGTGGAGGTGGGACCCCGAGAGGGGTGACCGGGACCCGCTGTCGGGGCGCGGGAGGCGTGCCGAGGAGCCGTCCGGCCCCGTGCCCTTGGAACGTCTGAGCTGTGGGGTGTAGTAGCCGAAATGTACCGGTTTCCATATGTGTATGTTTGCTAATGTGACCATCATCACTATCTGGACCCCAGATGGCAGCTCACACATCAAAATACCGAGGTCTCGGTATTGTTACTTTGTTTCGCCTTGGTTCTTTCCCCAAAGAAAACTGAACAGCAAAAATGGAATTTCCAGGGCTGGAAATGGTATTAAACCACCAGAAATAGACTCCCAAGAGTAACACAAAGCAGAGTCAATTGGAAGAGGTTGTTGTGACCCAATGATTTCCAGACCCCTAAGCTCACCTCGCGTCCCACAATCCGGCTTGCTACAAAATGCGATGTTTAGGATTAACTATTACACAGCTCGAACACCTTGCCAGCAGCTGTTTCATGATCTGAAGCCATCATCTTTGTAACATCCGTGTCCAAATACAAGACCTCAGCTGCAGACTTGCATGGGTTTTTTTTTCCCAGAGCAGCACTGGGTCCTTTTAAGAGCTCAGTTTAGGAGGAAAAAATTAACTTGACTTCAGCCCCTCAGAATGACACCATTTGTGAAATGACCAGAATCAAAAGCCAGAGCTACAACAATCCCTAAGTTTTAATTGGAATGAGGCTCCCCATCGAGGGAAGCCCTAGAAACCAATTATCTTTTAAATGAAGACATTCAGAGTCCTCCCTGTGACCTGGAATGTGCTACCGCAGACACAGCAGTATTAAACTGTTCAAAACTGTCAAACGTCTGTATTCACACCTTTGGTAATGTTAAGGCTCTAAAAACTGTGCAAATGAAACAAAACTTTATGTTAGAGTCTCTTCCCCCTGTTTTTCTTCTCAAAAACTCAGAGCAAAACAACCTACTATGTTCTGCTAACTCAAACCAGAAAGAGTGTTTTAATACTGCATGTACGGGTTCCACTTCTGGCAATACTGGACATGGTGGTAGTTAAAATCTTAGTACAGTTGTTGAAAGAAACTGGGGGTTCACGTTCATGTCAGTTGTGAACCTTCGTTTTCCTGCAGCCCCTGTACAATGGCATGCTGCAGAGCCTTCTGATCCTGCAGCTTAGCCCACAGCTGCCTCTGCTCCCTCTCGCATTGCTGCTGATAGTAAACCCTTCCAAACAGTCCCGCTGTCGGAAATCATCTCAGTAAACCCCGACCTCCTCGTCTGTGATCTGCTCCTAAACAGCACACATTTATTCTCACACTGCCCCTCCTTCATTTCTTTGTGGCTGGTATTGATAATGCTGTTTCTGTTTTATTTAACTGTCTAAAGTGTAGTGAGCTGCTATTAGTGTGAAAGGTATACTTCAAATAGTTGTAAATGTGCACGGTATGTAGTTTCCAGCAATACTTTTTATCAAATGTATGGATACAGCTGGCTGAGACAACTGTGCTCATTTTCAGTCCTATTACAAAAGCCTGTTATGCAGTTTTCTGAAGCGGCGCTGAATCTGAAGAAAGCTGGAAGGTGTCATGTCACCACAGACATGTGGTCTAGTGGTCAATCAATTACATGTCTTTCACAGCATTTTGGGCAGCTTTCCAATACCAACAGCTCTCCTCTGCCCAGCTCCAGAAGAAGTACAATGTGGAAACTTGCATCTTTGTGCACTAGAGAGGCTTTTTAAAAAGACCCCTGTGCAGGAGATGCTTTCCCAATTTGGGGTTGTGGCATGCTTCCAAGTTTGTACTCTGGGGTTATTTTCTAGCAGAGACTCTGCACTGTGCAGCACAGACTTTAACACTTGGCAGGGCATACATACTTGCCCAAGGATTAGGTCCCTGAACACATGGATTACACATATGGTAATGTGGAATAACTAATGTCAATTTCAGTTTCAGAAGCAATTGTGTATTCAAAGCAGGCAGCACCTTTGCTATCATTAATTATGATCATTAGTCATATCTCATGAATTTTATTATAAGATGTGATGGTTCAGGCTATGTGAAAACTCAAGTGCAGTAATAGACTAGGTTCATAGGTTAGATGTGATTGCAGAACTTACCGTAGGATGTTCTGGCTCCTCAGCAGATGAAGAAAAAGCATTGCGTGACTTCCCTGCCTGATGGCTGCTTGTTGCTACAGATGTAGAACCAATCTAGAATAAAACAGATGACATCCTCAGGTCAAAACAGAAGAAACACTCACATATAACTTTTTGTAAACGCTTAGTGAAAGGCAAAACACAATGTTGAGTGATATTAGGCCATTCATGAAAGACCAAATATATGGTTTTTTGGCTGACTCAAACTTCTTCAGCAGCTTTGGAGACCCAGATCTGGGTTTGCCTGAGTATAGACTTCCCTTGTGATACTGGTTGAACCACACAGCTGCCCTGCACTTTGATCCCCATTTTTGAAGTTTTCTAACACTGCCAGAACTGTATTGAGAGAAGATATACATAAAATACGTGGTTTATACATAGTCATCTGTAAATACCTCACAGTTTTGTAAGTCCCTTAAAAGATAGATGTGCTATAAGTGACTCCAGTTGTGTTCTCTATGTGTCTTGTTTGCTACTGACTTTCATTTCACTGTGTATTTACTAGATGTCTGATCAAAAGCCAAATCTGAAGGTTTATTCAGAGTGCAACTATTCATTCCTCAGTGAGAAGAGTTGAGGCTTATAGTGGACAAACTTGAGGAGGGAGTGGTAGGGAAGGTGGTGTGTCCTACCTGAAATTAGTATTTCTTTTGATCAAACACATCAGTCCTGAAACATCAAAGTCTAAATAGTCAAGAAAAACCTCATGCTAGTCAAACAATGCTTAATCCTTGCTGAAACATACCACTGTTCACACCTATTGATAAGCTGATCTGATCCTTCCTTTATGTACAGAGCTGTCAAAGTCCTTTAGGAAGAAAAGAGTCAGGGCGAATCGGAAGCAGTTCTGTGTTGGCTGCAGCCAGGAGTGGAAGCCCGTGTGCTGCTCTGACAGCCAAAAGCAGGGCTGAACTTTCAGTAAATGTATCACACATACAGGGACCAGTTTATGATCTGGTATTCAGGACCTCTGGTTTAATACCTCTGTGGAAGTGGTAACAAGTTTTAATTCCATTAAAGCCAGATGAAGTCCTTTACAACAAGATGATACTTTTTCCTCAGACTCCCCAAGCAGGATCCACTGGACTGGTCCTGGCAGCTCTTTTGCTGGTAAATGAGGAGGTGAAGTGCCTCCTGTAATGATGACAGACCTTCTTAGCCACAGCACTACCAAGGAAATTAGAGACTTGCAATATTTACAAGGAAAGGCAGTCCATTAGCTCCACATTGCTCAACTGGGAAGTACAGTAATTTCAAGAATTATGTGTAAGAGTTCTGTTCAGCTGTGGGAATACAACATGCCAGCAACCATCAGGTCTGCTGCCGAACCAGATGACGGGGCAGGGCTGGATGCTGGCCACTGCATTTCCACAGTTACTTCACTGTTTGATGATTGTTTCTCTGGAACGCGAGACATGTTAGAGGGGGAAAAAAGGCAGAGCCCTGGAAAAAACATTTGCATTGTGGCCTCCTTATGAAGCAAAGGAGATTGTTAAAGAAATTGTTACATCTCAAGATATGAATCTGCAAAAGTAACCAACTGTTAAAGCAACGCACTGCAGCCTCCCTGGTGCTGGGGCAGTTCAGCACAGGTGGGGGGATTAGTGCTTTGCAGTTGCACGTGTGCTCTATAACATGACTGCTGCCACCAAGAAGATGGAGAGAGTGGACAAATACATCTGAACTGGCTGGAAAGTTTCTTTAAAGCCCCCATGGATGTTTTTCATTTACTGCCCACTAAAAATTGCATTAGTTTCACACACAACTTCTGAGTCATTCAAACCTACCTGCTTTAATACTTGTTCAGCTAGGTGTAAAAAGCATTGTATCATAGTCATGTGAGGTAGCTTTAATGAAAACATTCAACTCTAATTACTGGAAGTGTTTTGAGAGCAATGTCATAACTGTTTCTTCATTGTTCTCTTTGATTTGCCTTCTTAAGGCATAATAGGGGAAGTACACAGTGGCAATAGTATGGCCTTGTCTTTCAAATCCTGAATCATCAGTCCCTGAAAGTGGTCTCACAGGACTGGAAATTTCTTCCTTGAAATCCTGTCTGAGGTCTGGGTCTGAAGGCATGCAGGGAAATAGCATTTATTTTGTTTTTCAGTCCACTTCTGGGTACCTGATTCTTACTGATGCCAGCAACAGGCAAATTCAGATAACATCCATCGGACTTCATTCATGTTTCTCTGTATCAGGTCCAAGTCTATTTATTATCAACCTGCAGGAAAGATAGTGATCACAAACTGACACTAAGATTGTAAACCAGATTTCCAGGTGGAGTATGTTGTGCAGCTCCCCTGTGGTAGAGCTCTGAGCATGCGGTCAGTGGAGCTCTGCCAGTTTACACTGGCAGGGAACTGGGCTTTGTTACCATCCCAAATCTGTAGGAGTAATTCAGTGATCGAGGATTACTTTGACATTTTTTATGAGTTTAATAGACATTAACATGTGATTGACAACTTCAAATTGACATGTTAGAAGAAAAATGCGCAAACTAAAACCATCTGCATCAAATTACAATGTAACTTGTAATTTTTTTTGTCATTAATTGGTTATGAAAACCAGACTTGTAAGATAACTTCCTCAGGCTTTTTTGTGTTCATAACTTTTTCACCCTTTGGATAAAACAAAGAAAAAGATCTTGAAGGAGGCAAGGTTTGTATCTATCTATAGAGGCACAACATACCAATAGTTGATACTCGGCTTTTTGTGGTGTTATGCTGCTGTGTCTTGTATAGTTTTGTAATGTGCTGTAAAGAACACCTGCTTGGTTGAGATTATAGTTAGTACATTGTGAGGATTTAGTTGTCTTTAACAGTACACACACTTTTCTGTCTTAATGAAAGTTAACAAACTTAAGTAACATCACTGTGTCATAAGGGACATTTTGGTTTATAGTTTATAGTTAGGAACAAGCTTGAGGTAAGAGGACAAGAAAACACCATGTTTACACAGTCTTCTGGATACTATAGGTCCATCCAATCTATCTTTGTTGTACATTTTTTTGTACAATCAGAACTGTTCACTGCAGAACTTTGTATTTTAAGGAATTAACATACAGATTTTCAATGATGGAAGATTTCTGGTTTGCTAGTATTAAAATTCCAAAGAAAAAGCCTCTGTGGCAGGCACTGTGAATAGCAATTGGCACCCTAGGCCTTTTGCAGAAGTCATAGCAGTTTTGCTTAATGCTGTTTTCTAAAACTCACCAGGGAATTTCTGTTGTATAACACTATGTTTGATACTGTTTAAACAATGCCATGCAGTTAGCACTAGAGAGGAGCAATGTAAAAATACAGCCCTAAGATTCAGTCCTCCTCCAGCACTGGAAAAGTCAAGAATTTTGACTACCGGAAACGTGGAGTATTTTACATAACACATCACATATGACTAGGTCAAGTAGTTGCAGGAACCAGTATTACATATAAAACTCTTCTGTTGCTGTTAAGTGTCTCACTGTAGATCTCAATAAAAATACACATAAATCTTACAGGGTGGGTTTCACAGAGAAGCACTTCTGTAGAACAGTGGGGTGGCTGGGAGCTGCTGACTTTGCTCCTGCAAAGCTGTTCTGAACATTCGTCTCTAAACTACAATCAACCCAACAAACCTGGACAGGCGTTTTTAGCTGTCATACCCACCAAAGCACACAAATGTTTTGAACATGTTTATCTTTTCTTTGTAGGGTGAAGAAACTAAAGCACTGACTCTCATCCTTCATCGTGACTCTGGCTCTCTTGGATTTAATATTATTGGTGGCCGACCATGCGTGGTATGTTAATTGTTAAAATATGTTTGCCCTTTCCAGTTGAGAAAAGCATGTAGGTCAACACTTAGAGGAAAAATGCTGCTGACAAGCATTTGGGTCTCTTGGGATTTCTTCAGAGCAGATCTTGTATTCAGATTTGTATTGGATGTCTGTTAACTACACTGTCTTTTCTCTCACAATGCGTGTATTCTTGCACATCATTACAGCAATACTAATACTGGTGCAGCATCACTCTCAGAATGGTGAAACCATGGTATCTCTTTCTCAGACCATTACTGCTTTGAAGGTGTTGCACGAGTTCAGGGCCCACAAGCTTTAGGTCCCTTACAGTTCATTAAGAAAATGTTATTTATTCTCCTTGCCACCAGAGATTAAGCAGCCCTCTGTCAGGTGAAGGGATGGAACTTCGCCTACTTCTGAATTCTGTGATTTCAACAGATGTTTCCTGCACCATACACTCACTAATGTATTTTTTCTGGATGCGTGTTGGCTGGAGCTGCTACATATGACTTTAATTAGATCAAGGAATGGATTATACCTTGTCCTAGTAATTTAGAAAGCATTCAGAACTACTTCTTGGCTGCTTGGAAATCTGACATTAATCATGATTTATTCCTAGTAAATTCACTTGAAAGTTATTCTTTATTTATAGTTAGAGTTTTTCAGTTTTCTGAAACATTGTCTGCACTGGTAGAAGCTGGTGACACAAAATGTTGTATGAAATGAGTATGAACGTATCTTGTTAGGTATTTTCATATATATTGGTTTTCATGGTTTTATTTTTAAGCCTCTAAGAGCTGTGCAACTAAAATGAAAAATGCACTGTTGTCTTATGTTTGCTGTGAGGGCAGGCTGCCATCTCACTGGATTTTACATTAAGAATAATTTCAATGATAGGTCCTACTGAGCTGGCCTGAGTCAGAGGAGAGCCATTATCATGCAACTAATGTGCCTAATGGAAGCCCATTCCTGGTTGTTTATGCTTTCAAAATAGGAGTATCAGGTGGTCTCATCAGCACAAAGTAGTTCCATATTAAAATATCAATAGTAATATTTCTTTCAAATCACATGCACTGTTGTGACATGGACAAGTTTTAGCTGAGGGCAAATTAGAGTTAGTTCAAGGTACAATAATGTATTTTTCTTTTCATCTTTAAAGGATAATCAAGATGGTTCATCTAGTGAAGGGATTTTTGTATCAAAAATAGTTGACACGGGGCCTGCAGCTAAGGAAGGAGGGCTACAGATTCATGACAGGATTATTGAGGTATGTGAATACACTGTCTTTTAATAGTGCAAGTTCCATCTCAGGTCTTCAAGTGGCATGATGTTTAGTGTGGGTTTAGAAGAAATGTACTGTGGTAAACACTGTCTAGAAGACATGTCTGTTAAAATATGCTTGACTGGATTCAATGCTGACCTTCATGGTTTTAGGTGTAGTTCTTACCTAAATATAGAAACCAGATTATGGATGGTATGTGCATGTCCTGACTTTGAGGAGCTTGCATCTATCTGGTATGTAGTAGATACCTCTTTTTAAAGCTATTGGCAACTTCTAATTTATTTAGTTAAAACCATATGTGAAATATCTGTAGTGTAAACCATGATTTTATTTTTCTTGGTATTTAAGACAAAGTTTTGAAGAGCCAGAAAACATGCTGCTCTGCATTTTCTGCACGGTTTGTTATAAACCTCTCTAAACCCCCTAGATGTTGTGTGTAAGTTCTTACATTGCTCATATTGCAGTCTGAATTTCTTCTCATTTTGCCAAAGTCTTGACCTCAATAAAAAGTCCTTCCTGTGAAAGAGGTGGTTGCTTGCAATGTTTCTCGCAATTTGCAGCGAGTTGATTTCTTTTTTTGGGGGAAAAGAGAGACAAAAATGTTTTAGTGAAACAAAAGGCAGCTGATCCTGAGTCAGTTCCCATTGTTTAGCATTTTACAGTTAAGAAAAAGTATTTTTCACTGTCTTATTTTTGTAAGCTGGAGAAACTTCAGGACTCTATTGTTCAAAAAGATAAGTGCGGTGTTTGTTGCCAAGGATATCATGGAACAGCCAGTTTCTCTAAGTAATGGAATTCCATTGCTCTTATGTTTTGCAAATGAGCAATAAACAGCTGTTAAGGATTTTCTGTTGGCAGGAGACAGTGTGTATTTGCTATTTTCTGTACTGTTACGGTAAATGGTATTCACAATTTAGTAAGGATATAAAATAATAATGAAGTTTCTTCATATGGGAAAGAATGGAGCCACAGTAGCAGAACTATAAAAAGATAAGAAGCTGAGCTGTGAAATGATCCAGAGTTGCTTCAACTTTTTATATGATGTAACATAACTGGGAAAAGGTCTGGACAATTTTGTGAGAACGGTGCAGTTTTGTTTGAAGTGAGCATTTTCCCATAAGCATGTATTTCCCCAAAGCATATTTGAAAAGCCGACATCCGTTTCTGAAGTAGTGCATAGTCACATAAAGCAAACAACTTCATGAAAACCAAAACTTTGGAAAACCAAATACTCCAAAGTTAGGAAATGTCCTGGTCTCTCTCTGCAAACTCAGTTCAGTCTCCTTGAGTGTAAGCACTGTAACTTGGTCTGTAATTGCACTCATACGGCATTTGTCTGTAGGAGTCATAGAAGTCACCCTCACTAGTGGCACAGGGGCAGCTAACTTCCATGGACTCTGCAGCATCAGCTCTCTGTGTCAAGGAACCTTCCTCATTACTGCTTTTATTTTTCTCCCCACTCCCTCGTTACTGTTCCGTTTCTCCACAAGTTTAGCATTTGGCAGCGTTAGCACAGGCCAAGCTAAGCAACCATTATACTGGATGCTGCATGTTTGCACAGGGTCTTCTCCACAGTTCAAATTACGTTTTCACATAAACGAAAACCCCAGAGTAAAGACACTAGAGCAATTAGTTGTATTTATAACACACCAAGAGTAGCAGCAACCCATGTGTTGACAACTCTTACTGTGCTGACCACAAACTCATTTTCCTATTCACTCTTCTCACCTCTAAATATATACATAAATATATACAATAGTGATGAAAATTTGGCACATAGTTTGCTAAGAGTTGACCTTGGGTGCCTCCACATCAGCATCTGAGTTTCTATTAGGCTTGTCCTTTTGAAGCAAGTCTCTGAATGGTGCCCAGCTAATGCAGTTCAGGTCCCATTGTGGAGCAGTCCCAAAGCAGGCTCACTGGGGTTTGTTTTCAGATATTAGTGCATTTAATGCAGCCCAGCCACTGCAGGCATCTAGTTCACAGAACTAGACTTGAGTGCTCTAACACAGAGCCCTCAAAGTATGTGTAGTGTGGACATCAGCTCCTGAAAGCAACTGTTTGTTTCCATATTCTGTGTGATTTATATTTAGTGCACTATATCTAACCCTGGTCTGGGTTAAAGAAGAAAGGGGACACCTCCTCAATTGAGACATGTAAATGAGCTTTATTGTACTAATCTCCAGTTATCTTAGATCATTGAAATACCCTGCAGATTATCTAAATGGGAATAAGGTAAAATCCAGTAATAATGGCCTTCTAGAGGCAAATTTTGTTAATAACCTTTACACAACCAAAGCTTCACTTTGGCAGTTTGGCTGAAAACTCATTTACAGACTTAGCGGTAACTGGCAGGACACAGCTGGAGGATTCAGATGGAACTTGGCATAGAGAGCTGAGCATTGTAGCAGATCACTTTTGCTTTCAAAAGCATGAAAGATGGTAGAGAAGGATGGTCACTTAACTGTCTAGAACTGAATTTTGCTATCTCAAACTTTGACTTGTTCATTCAATACTAAGGTTTTATGTATTGCTAGCATGATTTTAAGTACTCTTTCAAAGAATACATTCCAATGTAAGCTGCTGAGCATAACATCTCCCAAATTAATTCCAGCATCCATCACAGAGAATTTACAATGAAGTAAAACATGAATTATTTGATTTCCTTTTGGAAAATGTTTCTTTGCTGTGGACTTTCTGGTGGATATGGTTTGGATCACATATTGAAGAAGAGCATCATTTCTCATTTTCAGAATTGTCACAACTCTAATTACTGAGCAGGGATTGGACAGACACACACAGGAATGTTCATAGCTGCTAGCAAATGTGTTATTATATTCATATTTGCTTGCAGTTCTATCCCCTGACAAATGGATACAGAGATAAACTCTGAATTATGTCAGAGATAATTTTTAAACATATTTTCCATATGGGGTTTGGATTTCCTGTTCTGTATTTTTAGAAGGTTAAATGTAAAGTTAATCAGGCTTAAGAATTGTCTTGAAGTTTCTGAAAAAGTGGTTTCTTAGCCCTTTGCATATCACTGACTTAAGTAATGCCACCGTGAAGTACATGTTTCTGCTACTAAATGACATACATCAAGATGAATGTTGCATGCTCTATGCTACTCAGTTTTCAAAGCAGCATGTAGCACTAATACAGGGAAATATCCTTTTTTCTTTGTACTTTGTTTCACAGAATCTATTAAATAATAATGATATTCAGTGTTTCTGTAGGACTATGCAGATCATGTTATGGCTGTTAACTGCTAACTAATTCCCCCTCACTGCTCAATAATACTATCCAGACTTTCCAAATGGGTAATCTGAGGTATACAGAGAAATAGCTTCTAGACATTCCTGTCAGTTTAGGGTTGAAGGCTTGGATCTTGGATCTGTTTGTAACTGTTCTATGTAAACCAATGCTTCGTAACCTATACCTGTTCTCAGATCTTTCATAATTACTTCAGAAGTGAGGAATTAATGGTACAATGAGATTTTCTCTGATTTGATTCCATGTTTTTCATGCAGCTCTGTACTTACACATTCAAAGCAAGCAGCTGATTTAATGCCACACTAGTGATTTACTGAATTACTGTTAAGATGCTCCCTAGCAAACTGCCATGTTAAGAGCATGCTGAAACTATTGATTTTTATGCAAAGGAATTACTGTTCTCATAGATTTCGTTTTTGTCAGGGTAACAAAATGGTCCTAATTTCCTCTCTTAACAGAAGTTGGTTTAACTCCAGCCATGAAAGCCGCCTCTACGCAGCTGCTTGGCATTTCTTAAGACAAAATTAGATTTTCAGAGCACATCAGCTCTGCAAGACTGTAAATTAAATATGGCATTCTCTTCTCACTAACTGGAAAACTTGTTTGTTTAGCTTCAGGAATGCTTAGAAAGAAGGGAACCCTTGAAATGCTGACCACTTGCCACCTTAAAGAGTTTCAAGCACAATTAGGGTACTGTTGAAGTAGCACAAACTGTTGCAGCTCCACTGAAACCTGGAGGATTTATGCCACCTGGGACTTGCCCAGTGTTTCATGCTGCTCACAGGAAGGATCATTAGTTTAGGAGTTGAGAACATGTCTTAGTGCTTTTGATTGATTTTCCCCAAAGCACACTCATGTGCTACAAATTACAGGCTGCTTTTCCATCATGTGGGCTTCTTCACAGGTCGCACATCAGAACAATGACACTTTTTAGCGAATCTGTGTTTGTACAAAATCCACAATTCACTGTGGGTTCCCTGTTCACTCTGCAGTCAGTGTGCTGCAGCTCACATGAGGTGGCTAAGATAGATTTCAGCAAAATTAATTTGGTAGCTCTGTTAACAACACAGCCCCTGAAAAGTAGAATCAGCATAGAGAAACTACATCAGCCATGCAGGAAGGGCAAGAAAGGATGCTCTAGCAGGCACTTGGCATACCTTTCCCTGTCAATAGCGTCCTAAGAAAGATCTGCTGCCGAGGCAAGGATGGCTTTAAAACTGAGTGAATGAATAAATGAAGAAACATTTCATGTGGTCTGCTGGTGCGTGATGGGGTCTAGTTTTTCCACAAGACTGAGTCTCTGGGCTGAAAGGATTCAGTGTATTGCTGCTCTGGCTTTCTTGTCAGCATGCAGTTGTCCCTACCCCGTGTGCCCTGTTCACTCACCACCACTCACAGACAGCTCACAGGAAACTCCCACAAATAATCAGTAAATAAAATCATTAACTGAACACAGCCTTCAATTCCTCATTTGCTGGTGAGCACTTTCTAAGTGTATGCCCACTTCAGTAGGATAAACCTAAGCCAATAGCTACTTGCAGGAAACTTCCTGCAAGGAAGACGCTGCAGACGCTGAACCCTGACAAGCACATAGGTTAAACAGAGTATTTTCATTGTCGTGAATGGAAGGGGTTCAGCTCTGCAAGCAAGATTTACAGTGCAGCTACATACACTTAGGAATTGATTTTCTAGAAGAAAACTGTTTCAGACAGTGACTAAGAATTGGCTGTTCAAGTTCCTGCCAGGACACGCAGGCACATTGGAGTATTTGAGGAGAGCCAACACAATGGGGCAGTGAGTACAGCTACAGCAGAGTCAGCTTTTTTTAGTTTATACTCTTAGAAAACTTTCCAAGCCCTTTGTCCGTATCTGTTACTGGTATCTTACAAAGCAGCAGCGTGCCTGTGCTAAAACACGGATCCACAGCTTGGTCAAAAGGGAATAATAATAACCTTAAGAGGAAAATGTAAATGAAACCAGGCAGACTTGGTTATCGCTGCATTTTTTCCTCTCATAAATGTATTTGCCTGATTTCATACCAGCACTACAGCCTAAGCTGTGGCAGGGAGGAGGGGAAGCAGGGGGAGGAGCCAGAAAACAAAATAAAGAGTATTTTTGCACTAACTACTGTACTAATGTCCTTCCCGCAAACAAAAGAAAATATATTGGATGGGATCAAAATGTAAGTGCTGCAAACAAAGAGAGCAGTGTTAGCTTCAATATTACAGACCTACAGTCTCTGCTTCTTCACTGATAAATAAACTGAAATGCACAAGTTATAAGCGCATTCCATGCTGCAGCTCTTGAAAAGGTTCTGCATGGGTTCCCCTCAGATTTCCCCACCGTCTTATTCTTTCTTCTTAGCAGAAGTCCACAGCATGTTGACCCTAAATATAATGTGGGTATTTGGAATCTATGGAAACTTAGAATATTGCTCAAGGGCATGCTGAATGAAAAACAGATAACTGAATTACCAAAAAAAGCTCTCTCAACTCAGGTATAGATCCCATCTGTGTAAGACTGCTGAAATTAATGGAATTAATGGCGTCTCTCCCCTTTCCCCCTGCTTATAGCCCTTTATGCTGCACTTCCCTCTTCCCCTCTACCTGCTGGCAGCCCCCAGAGCTGCTCAGCTTTCCTCAATATTTAATCTGTCACTTTGCTCTTGTGCTTTAGAATCATACAATCATTGAGTGACCTGGGTTGGAAAGGACCTTAGAACTCGTCCAGTTTCAACCCCCTGCAGTGACACCTTCCACTAGGCCCGGTCAGGTTGTTCAAAGCCATGTCCAACCTCTAGCACATCTTCACATCATCAGCATTTCCTCCTGACATCACCATTTTCCTTTTTCCTGTGGGAATAATCTACAGTCTTGAACATAGGACAAATCCCTCTTCTTCTCAGGTGCTACAGACAGCTGTTAGCCATGGGAACCCTTTGACATCCCTGCTATAGGGAAATGGATACAGAAGGTGTAAGCCCAAGCTGCTCTGCAGCTGAAATGTAGCATCCACTGTGCTTGCAGAAAACTTAAATAACATCATTCAAGTTTGTGTTGGAATTGCACAGTTAAACAGGAAAGTGCTTGAGAAAAATACATGATTAAAGGGAATATACATTCCATGTCACATTCTCTTGCATCAAACTTTACATGACTATGGGGATGAAAAAGCAGAAGAAAAGTTCTTCTGATAGGATAGCATTTCATATTGCTTTAAAACCCAGTGAAAGTCACTGATCATGTAGCATATGTCATGTCCCCAAAAGCTTTTTCTCTTTGGTGTGGTTAGTAACTTGTTTGGTACTACAAGGAACAGGACTTGGGAAGGAAATGCAAACCACTTTGATAATTTCCATGCCTGTCAAATCTCACATTAAGCAAGGGAGTCACTCAGTTGACTCATGTATTGCTTGATCACATAGCTCATGAATTCTCATCTGTTCTCCTTCAGCTGTGTTTACTATTCTCTGGTAAACCAATCCATGCTAATTATCTTGATAAAGCAGGCTTTGGTCAGTGCCTAGCCTGCCTTTTGCCAGGCTGTGCAGTGGTGAGGGAAACAGTTTGTTCCCTCCTTTGAACAGTGAGGTGGGGAGGTGGTCCTGTGCTGGAAGACAAGCCTGGTGTGTTGCCTTGTGGGCTCCAGGAGCACTCGCTATGCTGAACATCAGCCCATGGCCGTGACACTCATGATGAAGAGAAAACACAAACCACCTGAGAAACCCACCGTTTGGTTTTATGAATTATTGCTCTTCAGAGAAGTGAAAAATAGCTGTTCCATATTCTCTGTACCTAATCAGAGAGAAATGTGCCAGACTAACATGCTTCTTTTAAAGAGGGTGCATGTAGAGCATATAAGAAGACAATTTAATCTTCTTTTCACATGTGGCACAATTCCTTGCATTTTAAAGTCATCGGTTTGGTTTTCCACATTTGAAAGCCAAACCATTATGATTAACTGTTAGCTTTTATTTTTAGATTTTTGGATGTGCTGAGCCTTTTTAGAGAAAACACACAGAATGTCCTATCAACTGTTTTCACACATTTTGTTTGTGTCATAATAAGTGGGCAATCAGGCACAATCATCCTCAATTTAGTACATATGCAGTACATTAGCATGCCAGTTGTACTAAAAGATATGCATAAAGCAAGTGCAAATTAACTGGCAAAAAGGAAAGCTCAGACCATTGCTATTCAAAATACACTTGAGGAAAATTTGCATAAGTTCTCATTTGGAATTAAAAATGTAATTTATTCAACAAATGTGAAGAATACTGATGTGTGGCTGACCACATCTTCCTGGTGATCCCGATTCCTGATCCTGCAGCTCAAACCTGGTTTGTTCTGGTGGTGGGATTTTTCTTCACACGAAGAACATGCCATGCAGACGTGCTTAGCACGAGTACCTTAGTTCTACTTTCTGCCCAACACTGTTTTTCCACATGCAAAATACAGAAACCAAAATTAAATCCTGGATTCTGTCCCAGTAAGATGTATAATACAAAGTCACTTTTGGTCAGTGGTATTTGTAGGTCTTAAGACAGATCAGGTCTTACGCTTGAGAGTGAACAAACTAATTTCAATATCAGGCATGGGGTTGTCTGGAGTTTATTTTGTTTCTAAATTGCCAAATCTATGATGGGACATGAAACATTACAGGCAGAAAAACATGGAAAGTGAGAGCGCTGAGAAATTGGTCCAATTTATTACATCAAATTGTATAGCAATAAAGGCATTAGAATCATTCTTTCCTCATACATAAGGCTTCTTCCTTTGCCCAATTAAATAATTTTTGACACTATTAAAAATTGGAAGCCATTCAGAATTAACTGCAGTTCTGTGCTTTAACACTAAGAGGTGACAACTTATCAGCATTGTGAAATAATTCCAGCATTGTTGACTGCTCCTTTATGCACGATGTTTGGATACATACCAATACAGCTTCACGATTTCATGTTGCACTATGAAATGCAACTACAGGACTTATAAAGTTTTTAGATACTTGTAAATACAAATGGTACTGGGCTGCCAGTAATAGTAATTGAGAAGTTTTTGCTTCAGTACTGGGGCTTTTAAATGGGAATAGTATTTTAAGTTGCTTTTAAGACTTTATGGTGCATTTTAGTACCCAAAGTAAATTTGTATTATGTTAGGCTTTTTTATAGCAGTGTAAAATTATTAAAGAAGGTTGTGTCTGTGAAGTCTTACACCTCTGAAGAGAATTTATTTCAGAAAGTGGAATTTGGGTTTTAAAGACCGAGGGAACAATACTTCAAATAAAAGGAAAGTTCAGAAATTGTTCTGGATGGAAGTAGAAGTGGTACAAATGGGCTGTGTGGGTAGATCAGCAGATGGCAGAGACATACACCTAATCCCTCTGTACATGAAAAGAGTCATTCCTTCTGTGAAAGACCAGGTTATGCGGCTGTACTCTGAGCCATGTAATTCCCAGATAGTGCAAGCATCTTATCTGTAACTTAAATTACACTTTAAATGTACCTCATTGTATGAAGTGGGTCAGAATACGGAAACCAGTATCTTTCATTGGTGCAAGCCCCTTTTTAATAATTTACTGAAGCCTGGTGTTAAAATAATCTTGAAATAAAAATCATTCATTTATTTAGGACTTGGCCTGTGGATCTCAGGAAAAGTACACCCTACAGCAGGCTCTTTTATACCATTTTACTCTGACATAGGTATCATCCAGAATGTTCCTCTAGGTTACCCTGCTCTTGGAGGGGGGGTGGACTGGATGATCTTTCGAGGTCCCTTCCAACCCTTGGGATTCTGTGATCCACAGCTTAATTATATGTTCTATTTCACAGCAGTACAGAATTAATTCTGTTTAATCTGAGATACATGAAGAGTCATGAGTGGTCTGTAATGTATTTTATCTGGAAGTACTTGCCTTCATCTTTATTTTTTTACCATCATCCCCATAACTTTGGAGTGCTCAAAGATGTGCATCACTGGAAGCAAGTAACCAAGATCAAGTTTTGGTAATCAAGCTTAGAATCCAGTTTAATTTAATTTAGGCACAGATTTTCAAAGACAGGAGCCACAGGTGCACAGTCGTGTAAAATACCACAAGGATATTGGCAATTTCAAAATCTCATCTTCAGGTATAACAAAGTTATTAAATGTTTCACAGGATCACCAAATGGCACAGGTTGGAGGGGACCTCTGGAGACATCCAGTCTATCCCCTGTCTTCACAGCAAGGTCAACTAAAGCCTGTAGCACAGGATCACGTTTCTGCCTTGGGTGTACACATACACATTGTGCATGAGAATAGTCCTTTTGGGCCATGGGTTTAGCCAGAATTTGAACTGAAAACTAGTAAATATTATGTATGTTTGATTGGACAAATACCAGAAAGAAGCCAGCAACAGGAAGGGAGAGTGAAAATGTTTCCTGAAGTATGTGGGGGAGAGAGGGAAAGGGAACTTTAGTGCTATTTTTTCTTGTACTCTCAGTTCTGCTGGCCTCTGAGCTCAGGAAGATTTAGTTTATTTCTTGAAAGGTCTTGCTTATAAAGCAGACCTTTTTCTGGCTCTGGCCAGCTCTAATAAAAATTAGCAGTAACTTTAGCAGCTGCCATACCCCATGATTGCTTGGAATTGCATAACTTCTTTTTCTTCCAAAGGAAACACACAAAGAGTTCATCTGATCTCCACCCTCGCAGCATTCTCCAAAGTGTTTTTCTCTAACTTAATTTCTAAATAAAAACAGTTTTCTACTTTCTTTTAGCAATCTTCCCTTTTTAAGACCAACATCTGATTATTAATAGTGATAGGCTCTAGGCTGAGCTTTTGTGAGTTAAGTGAATAGTGTGATTGGTTTTATTTTTGCTACTTAAAACTTCCTTAGTGTTTATCAGTAAGAAGCCATGGACAAAGGATAGATAACCCAAGAAATCTTTTGTTGCTGATTTCTGAGAGAATGCATTTGGATAGAGAGAGATTGTGTTTTGACAAAGAGACAGTCATGGTGAGAAAGGAAGGACCCTTATGGCCATAGTACATGTGAAACTGAACAGATTGCTGGCTCAGACCAGGTCCCATTTAATTCACTGGAAATCCCAGAGTATCTAACCTGATCTGCAAACACAGAGCAGATGGAAGTTGAAATTATCTTTCCCATGTGGCATGTGGAGATGCACCATTGCTTTCTGGCTCATTTTTCTCCCCTAAATGCTGAGTCAGCAACAGCACAATATTGCTGCTGCAGAAGAAGTACTACCTACTGTAAAACTCAAAGGTGGGATTGATCTCTTAGCAGACCTCATGTTGTTCTACATGAAGATGCAGTCTAACCTGTTGAATTAAACATGGCTAAGGGCATGGCTTTAAACCAGAGCCACCAGGAATCCTGCACACAGCAGCCTGTCCCCTGACCAGAGTGACTGCTGGGGCAGACCCCATGGCAGTTAAGTTACATTACCACAGTTACTTCCTTTTACCGCAGTTCTCTTTAAGCCCTTTTTTTGGAAGAAACATTTGATGAATTTACATGAATGTGTACTATGTGTGGAAGTTTATAATCATTTGCTGAAACCTAAGAATAAATAAACGTACAGTGCTTTTTCCTGACAAATTTCTTGCAAAGAAAGAAATAATCTTTGCTTAATGAGGAGACCCCACTGGCTGTGTGTTTATTTATGTCTCCCTAGTAGCTCAATCAGAATCAAGGCTAATATTCATAGATTGTAAGTCTTAAAGAAACCTCACCCTATAGGTAGGAATAATTCTTAAGTCATTCAGTGTTCTTTGGGAAAAATATGTCATAAACTTTTTAAAGTTTAATTCATCCCAAATCCAAACAAACAAAAGCCAGGTAATGATAATATCATGGAATACGAAATGCTGCTAACATAATGAGCATGTTGGCACACAAGAAAGCTCTGAGAGCCACACTTCTTGGGGCACTGTCACTGGTTTGCACCAAGTTCATTTCCCTTATTTGAGGAAGTTCTCAACCACAGGTTTCCAATTAAATCTTAAGTAATTTGTACTTTTAGCATTTTCCCATTCTCTGCTAGCATTACTCTCCTTTTCAGGCTAGCTTGTCAAGAATCCCTAGCTCTCATTCTGGAGTAAAAGTTTGGCACCTTTCATGCTGTAGGCAAAAGAGAAGAGCTGGCCTCTCACAGCCTGCCTTTAGCAGTGGTAAGCATCAAACAATTTGAAACATCAAGCAATGAGCTCTCTTTAGATGCAGTGTCCTGCTAGCAACTCTTGTTTTAATTTAACAGTTCACACAGCCTGCTCTGATTACTTCCTGTGCTTGAAGGAGCCAGTACATACCGATGCTCTTTTTTAATATAACCTTTCATTGTTTTCCCTTCATTTTGGCCTCCCTTTTTCCTCCTAAAAGCTTTGTAGGCAAAGTTTCCTCTGCAGCAGGGGAATTGCTGACTGTTTCTATTACAAACCTTTCTCTAGCAACTAGAACCTTTTCCTTCAGTGTTAGCCAGTTTTGCCTCCTGCTGCTAATGAAAATGTTCTCTCCCTTTCTCTCCTTCTAAGTTTACCAAAAAGCAAGTTTATTCACCCGCTTTGCGGATTTCTCATTGCAGAAGGTTTTTGCAGACTTGCAGCCTACTTTAGAAGCAAGTAATAAACACAGGAATTAGCAAAGATGTCAAAGAGCACAATAGCTAATACATTAGCTTCTTGTCAGGTCTAGCAAATCTCCAAGCTTTATAGACTATTAAAGGCTACTTTCACTGGGCTGACACTGTGCATTTTAGTTCAGTTTCCCAGCTTGCCTTCCCCAGATGCTCTGCTGCAGTTCTTTGTTAGACACCCAAACTCATTAGATTAACGAGAAGCATTTTAGTAATGTATCTCAGGCAGACATAGGGAGGAGTTTGGGGGTTAAGAAGATGCTGTGGAGTTTTTAAGGATGAAATTAATTTCATGCATAATCTAAGGGCAAAATAGTGGTCCTGTCAGTCCTTCATATTTGAGTGATGTGCTATTAGTCTATTGCTTAGACTTTCTGCTTACTTTTGAATACTGTTATAATTTGAATAGATTTACTGAACAAAGGGTCCAAAACCCCACAGCCTGAACTAGGATGATGCACTTGTTGCTAACTCTGTCACTTTGTCCTGAGTAATAACCCTACAAATAATTTGCTTTCTATTTGTTTATTCCGTAGTCTGAGGTTCTGTTCAGTATGAACAAGGATTGCAGTCTGGCCCTTACTACTTGGTTGTGTCTGACTGCAATCATTTCATTCCACTCCTTTGAAAACCTCTGGGGGGAAAAATAAGTCCAAAAGCTTTTAGCTCCTTCGAAAGTGTTTTCCTGCATTTTCAGGAAGAAATGCAATTATCGTGGCTGCTTAATTAAAGTGAGTTGTCAATGAAGCAATAAACCATGGGAGAATTTACTTTTCCTTGTAGAAGAATGCAAATGAACGCTATCAATGGAGGTCTTGGGAAAGGTCTTGACTGCTTTTTGCTACCAGACTAATAATCACACCAAGTCATCCATATTCTCACGCAATCAGATTATGTACATCATCTTTTGCAAGGGAAAAAAAAGGACTATGGAAATAAGTATGTGTCAGACGTGCTTCAAGAATAAACGTCTTTGTATCTGTCCTTAATGTATTTAATCAATGACCTATTGTTAACTGCAAGCCATGACATTTCAAACCATGAAAGCTCTTTCTCAAAGGAATTTGTCTTTGAGAAAGCAAGCAGCCAAGGACAGTAGAACAGTATTTTGAAAGTATTTTTAAAGGAAAGACAAATCCTGACCTGAAGTAATGAGCAGTGTCTGATTAATCTGGTATCTACTAGGGCAGAAGTCTTGCTGAGCTAAAAGCCAGCAATGAGGATTTCACTGTGAGTTTTGAGACCTGATGGCCACATTTGTAACATCTGTTCTAATATAATGATAACAAAAGTAAATTTAAAACTGTTCTCTAAGTTCCCTACAAGCCTACAGTATGATCTGTAGGTGAGCAGGAGTCCCTTTGGATAAAGCTGTCCTGGAAGAAATTAGTGTTATCATAAGATGCCTATTACAGGGGAGAAGAAGCCTGAAAATACAAAACATGTATTGTAGTACTTAAGTATGGAATTTGTTTTACTAAAGCCAAAGGGAATACTCATCTGTTTAAGTATATGTGTTCGAATAAGAAAAACTGAGGTCTTGGGTACTACTAGTTAGTGTCAGAGTCTATAAGCATGTGAAAATAATCCACAAATGGCATATCCACTGATCTGTGGAAAACACCAATTCATTTTACGTTTCCTTTGAGTTTGTAAAACCTTAACCAGTCACTGAACAATCCAAATTGTGGTATTGGACACCTGAGAAGAATTTTATGGAAAACAATAACAGATTCAGTTCAGTCCCGCTTCATAACAACCCGGTTATAAACTGCCCAACCTCTACTTTCTTCAGTTCATAACACCCTGGTTACTACCTGCTTTTATTCTCCTGACAAACTAAATTTTGCACAATATAGCAAACCACCATGTGTTATGTTGGATTACTGCGGATTTTGTTTCTAAGAAACTGAAACTCAGGATTGGCTTTGACAATGAAAAAATGTTGGTTTGTTATTTTTACCTCTTCAGAATATTCCTTTTTTGTTACACTGCACTCATTTTCTATTGCTGATTTCTATTCCTACCATTAATTGCAGAGTAGAGACAGGCTTGGAACCTGGAATACTGACTTGCCACTGAAACACATTGACTTCTACCACTCTTTCCAATTTAGAGACATCATAGTTTGCATTATTATCAAGCATGTATGTTATTAAAAATTACTTTTTTTCTCTGAATATAATTTTCTTGCATTATGATCTAAGTAAATTTACTCTATAGTAGTTTATAGTTTAACTGAACAGTTATAAATTTCCTTTCGGATGGATGTACAAATTAAATTCTAGACCAAGGTCAATTTAAAGCTACAGTTTACTATTGTCATTGTTGTTCTCTCCCAGCCATTACTTTGTCTATTAGTTAAAAAGCCTTTGGATTAAAGTATACTATCAAAACACATGGCATTTTAGGCATTAAGAGCACTAAGTATCTCTGAACCACAAATGAGCCTGAATTTTGTTTTGCTTTATGCTGTACTGTGTCAGACAGAGGATTTCCTACTGTTGTTTGTGAAAAGAAAGCTGGGGCTCAAGTTAGAAAGGAAAGCATAAAACTGATTGCTTGATGGTTTAATGTTACAGACCACCTACTTGGAGAAGGCTGAGAGCTTGAGCCAAATTGAAATTCTAAAGAAACAAAATAGCTATAGACCAGCAACAAACAAATAGGTAAAACTCAGTCGAAAATTAAAGGAACAATAAAATATGATTCCATTTTGTTAGTAGCTTGGTACTTGGAATAGCTTCACATGTAAGAAAACAAAGCTAAAGGAGCCACTTAGGGGAAAGCCATTAGACAGGCATTTAAAGACTTCCTAACAGACCTAATGTAATTTTATACATTTATCACCCTGTTGTAAAAGCTGTGTATATTCAGATGTTGTTTTATATAATTCCTTTATTGAATAGGGGACAAAATAAGTGAATATATAAGGAAGGGAAAGAAAAAAAACATACACATCTCCAGAAGAGGCTTTTTTATAAAGAAAAGCAAGGGACAAGATTTCTTTAGTTCTTCTTGGACTTGAACAAGCAATTTATTTAGCTAGAAAGTATTTCTTTTGGATAAAATCTGGAAGTTAGCAAAGAATAGATGCAGCTTTCACTGCATTGCATACAATTAAGAACTGTATTTCTAGTCCTCCCTATAAAACCTGAAAACATCTTCAACTCCAGAATTTGGGTGTGCAGTAAGCAGTAATACTTATAGGAAGTTCTATAATAGTATTAAGCAAGTAGGAAAAGATTAACTGAAATTTAACAAATTAATGCAAAGGAGTAAGAATTGGGATTTTTCAACTGAAGACATCAATGCAATCATCTAGGGAGATAATGCCAGTCCATGTAAACACAAGTACTGCAGATAAGCCAGTGGTCAAGTACCTGATATAAGTGAACATTTTCACAAACTGCTACAGACAAATTAGTGTGAAGCAGCTGCTGTGCTGCTGAAAAGAATGAAGTTGTATTTAAAATTAACTTCCAGCTTTTTATCTATTTATAATAATATACTGTAATATCATGTAACAACTTTATTTAGAATCACCCTTAAAAAAGCTGATTTACTTTGGAGCATTGTGCAGTGTGTTTCATACCTGATTAATTCCTCTGTAAAATCATCCTTTGAGTTAATTTTGCTGTTGTCTATGGGGATTTTCTCAAAATAGTAGACTCTGATTGTGAAGCTGCAGCATGTTATGGATTACTGTACTCAACATAGAACATTATCACAATTAGTTTAGGGCATTTAGTGTAGTGAAAAACTATCATTTAAAGAAATTAAAAAGCTGTCAACTGAAGTTTAACTTTACTTTGAATACTGTCCAGAGACAAGGGCAACACCATCACTGTGATTAGTCTGGCTTTCAGCTTCTGTGATAACATTTTACAGGAATTTACACAGAGGGGCCTAAAACCTTTTATTCCCAAACACTTTTATCTCGGGCGCAATCACCTGGGAGTCCAAGAGCACAAGTGCACAAGGCCAAGCAGATACATCTCCATTTATGTAACAACCAGTTCTGTGTGCTGCAGCAGCAAGATGTGAGAGTCCACTTGCTTTGGTAGCCCTGGAAGGGTTGTAATTTTTGGTTATAATCTCTTTTTTGGCAAGGCTGAATCAATCTGTTGTTTCAGGGGAGAACAGCTGCAGGGGACACAAGGGATGTTTGAGGGGAAAAGTCAAAGCTGATTTTTCTTAGAGATAGAACTGAAAGTTTTCTTGGTAAACAGATGTTCTTGTAGAGGTTGTTTTCTACCAATATAATCTGTTCTTAGACTGCAAAGGCTGATAGGTTCAATGAAGCAAAGTGATGCCCGATGCATTTTGACAGGTGTCAGAGAAAGCTTTCTCACTTCATATGCCTAAACCTAAGTAAGATTTCAGTTTAAATAAAAATGGCCATTTTCCCCTCCCCATCAGTAAAGGAAGAATTTCACATCAGCAGCTGCCAGGCTGCTGCAAAGGCTGACACCAACTTTCCTTTCCAGGTGGGGACTGTTATTGTTTCAAATGCCCCTTTTAGAGACCTTTTTTACAGAGCCCTGGCATGTGGAAAGACACTGGAAACTATTTTGAATCCTTGCAACAGGTGGTTAGAGTCAAAATGCAGTGCATAAAAGTTGTAGTCTTTCCAAGAGCTTCATTTTAGCTGCATCAATTATTTCTTACTGAGATAGATAGGCATTTCAGTAAGTTGTGTTCATAGTTATTATATGCTTTTTAAAATAAGCAGTCAGGGCAAGCGTTATTTCTGTTCTTTCTGCTTAAAAAATGCATGTGAGCAAACAAATATCAAATGTAATATGCAGGAGCAGCCCAATAACACATGTCTTGCTTACGCTTTTGTTCAAGCCTGTGCTAAAAGTTCTTTCCACTTTAAAGATGGTCAGCTTGTATTTATACAGTTAAAAGATTCCTAATAGAGCTGGATGAGCCATCACACCATACAGCTAGACACAGACTGTTATCAAGGTCTTGTATGAACTTTCTTATATTTACATTGAATCAGTATCAATTTATTTCATGGCCTGGTATGATACTGTGGGATTTTCTGAGGTCTGCTCCCGTATCTGTTGTTCTTATTATTCCTCTGGATGGGACTAGATTTGGGCCCCAGTAAGACTACAGTTGTGGCCTAAAAACTGAACTAAGGATGCCTCTCAGCTCTGCAGTATCAGAATGGTCTGAAGTATTTCTGTTCTTAAATAGAGCAAATAGCATCAAAAATTGCCTCATGGGAAGGTTTCATGGCTCTCTTGCCATGTCCACTGTCAGTTCCAAAATCCATAGAGCCCAAGTCTGAAATCCTTATCAAAAATGACTTGCACTTATTTAAGTAATAGTCCGCATAGCAATGCTTCATGGAATATTTTCAGCTCCTATAAGTCTTCCCTGCTGCAGTCAGCATGGAGTCATACTGACACTATTTTTCCAGTGGTAGGAGGTAGAATGCCTAATGAAAATGATCAAATACTGGTAATAACAAGAACATACTAAAGCTAATTTAGTATTACTACTGCCAGTACTAAATGGAGAAATGAACTGAGTGGCATGAATAGAGCAGAACAGACTTTAGCAACAGAAGGTAAATTACATAGTGCTTTACATAAGCATCAAATATTTGACAGTTTTACAACTGGCTTGTTATTTCTGACAACTGTTGCATTAGAATAAAGAGCATTTGCTCTTTCCATTCCTGGCTTTCTCACATCCTTAGAACTACTCATGCCTGGAGGATGTGCTAAGAAACTGTGAGTCTGTATTAATGCCACTTGAGCATCTGAGAGGTTTTTTTACTTGTTCAGCTATCACAGAAGGAACTCAAAGGTTTATTTAAGCAGCACACCAGATACAAAGTGAGGCTGCCCATTAAGGTAGGGGCTCCTATGGACATATGGGCTTAGTTCACACATCATATTCAGATAGGGCTAATGCTTTTTGTGCTCATACTGGAGAGGGTAGGCACCTTCTGTCTTACTTCACCTCTAACCCACAACACAAAAGTTACATGAACTCCAAAGCTTTGGGTCTTATTACTACTCTAGTAGTGCCTGGGGGGCCTGATGGAAATTGAATCCTCACAGTAGTGCCTATCTCAAAAAACATGCAGTATAAATACTCAAAAATGTACAGAAGGACAAAGTGAAGTTCCCTTATGACAATGTCTGATCATTGCCATCAGGGAACCAAGGCACAGGAGCCTCATTTACCCAGTTTCATGGCTAAGAGGAGTATGGAGCCCAGACCTTTTAGACCATCAAGTTACTTAACCACAAAGGCAGTCTGCTTCCCTAGAGAGCCGAGTAAACCCAGACAATTGTAATCCTCAGCTCCAGGTTGCTTTAGTACTAAAGCTTTATAGTCATGTACAGATGGAAATCTGTTGTAGCATCGCAATGCTTTTGTCGAGACTAAGACTTAGATAGAAAATATTCAAAATGTAATGTAACATTTTAAAGATGAGTTGACAAGACAATGAAAATATGCTGAACTAGTCAAAAAGACTGGGGAAGCATCACTCCTAATGTAACCAACTGGACCTATATTATATACCACATCTACATCACATTTTGTTTGTCATGCTGCAACAAACTAGCTAACCAGTTCTGAAAGCTGCAGTCACTGGAACTAAAGCAGCAGCATAAAGTGATAGAAAAATTACCAAGATACAAAATTAGGCAAAATATCACTCCATTAATAACCAAAACACTCTGCGGAATTTTACTAATCCTCAAAACAATTCTGTTACCTTGAAACTAAAATAAAGAGGCATCTGAGATAAAATAGGAATGTCTTCAGAAAAAGTCCTGAAAATGAATACTTAAAAGTGTTAAAATGCTTCTTAAGCCATAGCTACATCAACTGCAGTTACAAACCCTATGAACAAGATGTACCTGCACTTCCATGTATAGGAAGCATCCATAGTAGTGAAAACAACTGCTTAAAATTCCAGTTTTAACAAAAAGTATTTTATCCACAAATTCTCTCTTCAACACCAGCTTGATATATTTGACTATTTCTAACAGCAATTAATAATATTCCTTTTAAAAAGGAATGAATGGGAATCAGTTTACAGATAAAGCATCTATTCTTTGTGTACCTAAGACTCCCAGAGGGAAATTTGGGTGTTCAAGGAATGTAGGGTGGGGTGGACTGCAGCTTCCCTTCAGCCCATGATACTAGATTAGCCTTGAAACACTGTTTCTGCTGCCATTTTTAGTGATTTGGTATCAGCAGCTACAGACTTGTGAGATAAGACAAGGGGCATGTAAGCTCTGAAGGGTTCTCATTCTGCTGCAGGACTATATCAGTCTGGCAGCTGTTGCTTTGATTGAAAAGGTATGCTGACAGTTCAGGGCAAGCTTCAACAAATGGCACCCGCTTCTGAGGAGCATACTTCTAACAGAACTGCCCCCAAAAAACTCGTTATTTAAGGATCAGATTGTTGTTATGCCTGACATTTGTGTTGAAACTCGAGTTTTTATGGTGTGAAATGAAATAACATGAAAATGTTTTCAGAAAATGTATTTGAAAATATATAATCACTGAACCATTATTGAGGAAGGGTCTGCTGATACACAATCTATAGCACTGCCACACTGCTGGTTTTAACCAAAGGTGGTACAGTTACTGAGTATGTATTATTTATACTGGAGAAGATGACTTGCAGAAGAGTGATAAAGTGATAGCTAAAATGTGTATGACTCTGGGACCTGAAGCTCATAACTAGCCCCATATTCTGGGATGCTAACGCAGGTTCTGAAGAGCAGGAAAATAGAGATCCAGACCACACACACTCCTAACAAGTCCAGGAGTCATTAAATCAAACATTAACTCTCAGACCATCTCAGTGCCATACACATGATTTTCAAACTCAGAAGAAGCCATTATTTGAGATAAGTTCTCCAGTGAGCCATATTTTCCATTACCTTGTCCCTTGTGTGGTCATTTTATTTAATGTGAAAAGCATGTAAGACACTGTTGTTCTCACTTGTAGTGTTTCACACTCACTGTAATTTAACTATGACTGCACACAGTACAGGGTAGGAGGGAAGGAGTCCCTGTGTTCCTAGACTTTTGTGCAGAGAAAAGTTGTTCACAGGTTTCCTACTTTCTGCCCCTGGATGCATTGCTCACTTCACACTCATCTTCCCACCAGAACCCCATGATTCACACTCATGCTGTTTTGCAACACAGGAAAAACATTGTTAGACAGTGTTTTGACTTTTGTCTCTTAATTAGAAAGCCTGGGAGCTGACTCAGTACTGCAGTCTGCCTACTCCTAATAGCACTGCTGGAGCTACATATAGTAGCTGTAAAGATCTGTATATACAAGATAAAACTTTAAGGCTTATTCCTTCACAACCCCAGGAAGTGCCACCCTAATCAAGGCATTCTGACTTCTAAAAAGTGATGTGTTATTTATGCTTTCAGTTGTGCTGGTTACAGATGGCAGCCTTAGCACAAATGGCAGCCTTAGAGCAACCTCCACGTAGATTTACCTGTTGCATGGCCTGTTGTGAGAGCCCTAGGGCTGGCTCCATAGCAACCTTCCAAAACCCCATGGGAAAACCCTGTACATACTCAATCCTTGCAGGTCCCATCTCCTGCCCTGTGGGCAGGTTACAGCCTGCAGCCAAACCATCTGTCTTTGCAGGGCAGCAGCAGGCAGAGAGGGTGACCCAGTACTCTCCATTACAAAACTCATTCCCATTGAAAGATGCAGAAGTCGTCTGCAACAGACAGACTCTTGCAGGCTGTTTCAGGAGGAAGAGGCACAGCTGCTGCAGGGTCACAGAAGTAACCTGTGAGTAAGAGCATTCCCAGGAACAATGTTACCAAACAGAGGGTCAGGTTCTAGGCAACTGAGGGTGGATTTCTCCAAGCCATAAAGGCAGTCAGAAATAGGAATGTAAACTGAACTGAGTTCTGGAATCTCCCCAGATACTTTCTGATAAAAATTATTTTATATTTTAAGTAATTTAATTACTTTAGTTGTATAATAATATAATTATACCTTTCCAGTATCCAGTTCATCTTTCCAGTTCATTTAACTGAAAATTATTAGTGAGTCATTGAATAGACAGTTGAGGTAACAAATTCAGATTAAAACTTCAGGGTTTATTTCCCCATTGTGCTGAAATCATCACCTCCAGGATTATTTTGGCTCAGTGTGCTTCCACATGGTACTTGGTGAATGCAGAGAGTGCACATGCAGGAAGTTGCCATCATTTTGCTGAGCTATGGCTATTTGTTAAATAACTTATAGTAACATAATTGCTCTTAATTATATCTCCAGATCCTAACTTTCAGTGAGGAGCTTTACAGCCTGGTAGTAGTAGCAATCCCATCTTCAGTCCTTCAAGCATACATTAGCAAAGGCAGTGCCACTTGGTCTCCTGGTACATGAAAAGGGAAAACAGGGCAACTGTCCAGTAGCTTGAATAACATGTTTCAGTAGGGAGTTGACTTATGCCAGGTAAAACATTGCAGAGAATATATGAATTACAAATAATAGGAAGATGGAAAACATGTTTGTGCTTTATGTTAGGAAGTATTGATTTGCATATATAAAAACTATAGGAGATTTACAGTAAAACTGATGCAATTACGTGGCTGAATTGACCTGTTAGTAATTAGGATTTTGAGCAGGGTAAGTACAGAGAAACACAAAAACAGGGCTTAATTAATACCAGAAAATTCCCAGAGCTTACCACATGTCCTTATATCCAGTGATTCACACTGGAATCCACAGTGCCTGAAGGAAACCACATGCAGGTGCTGCCACTGCAAGGAATGGACACAGCCTGTCGTGTGTGCTCATCACCGGATCATTCCTTCATTCATTTCACACACACTGTTCCCAAAGTCACTGGGAAGCTAAAAATATCTCCCAGTGTTAGTGAATATTTCTAAGACAGTGTTTGACAAGCATGCAAGAATCACTTAACCATTTTGTTTGAGCCTGTTGTTGAAGCATGGTAAAAAGTCATGAGGTTGACTCGAGATCAGAAATGCTCTAACAAGAATGTGAGAATTTTCCTTTGAACTTACATTTCAGTTTCAAGCCTCTGTCCAAGAGCTGACAATTTTAGGGTGAAGACTGATGTTCTCACTTAAGACAATGATTCCTAGATGTGAGCTCTAAAAGGGAAACATGAACTAGAAGGGGGCTGTGTATGCATAAGCCTGAGTCAGTCTCATGGGGTGAGATTCAGTTTGCTTTGGTGAGTGGGAGATGGAGAGTTCATGCACCCAAGGCCTCCAGAGCAATTCAGAAAGGTTATTCTGAGGGTCTACCTGAGCATCAGCTCCTGCTGGCACCTCCAGGAAGTGGTGTATAATGTTATAAAATCCTGGACATGCACAGAGCTTACACATTAGACAGGTCAGTACCTAGGTGGATCTCATCTTTGTACATGAAGCCTGCCCTGTGGGCTCAGATGCTGGGGAGTTCAGTAGGCAGAAGTAAGCATTAATAGCTTCATTGTCATCATAGTATAGATATTCCAAAAATACAGCAAAGAAACTTAGAGGTTTCTTTATCCAGAAAGTGGAAGATCCTTCCATTGGAAACAAGGGACTTTCACAGGAATACAAATGACAGGCCCAGAAGAGGAGGAGGAAGGACTAATTCTGCTGCCAACCTCTAGGTGCATAGTCCATGAAAGAGGAGAGTTTTGCAGTCTGAATCTGCTGTTCTTGTTTCTATGCCCCAGTTCCCTGAGCTAACATCAGGCAGATCAGTTTGCCTGTGCAACTTGCATATGTTTGGGGATTACAGTTCCATACATCCACCCACATTTGCACAGATTTATGAAGTTGGGCCCCTAATCTTGCTGAGGTCTCTCATGCTTTAATAAACACAATGAACTTCTTTCCCCTGCTCTAAACATATAAACTGTTGAGCCATCACTTCTTTGTCACTATGGACTGTTAAGCATGAAATACTGTCCACAGCTTGAAGAACAACAGAATATTCTAATGCAGCTGTCATTTTCAGAGACACAGTGGATAAAAGCAAAGCTATATTGCCAATGTAAAAATAATCACTTCTCAGTACAAACATTGAAAGATACAATGGAAAGCCACTGTAACAATTCTCCCTGCATAACTGCTGTTACAGGTTTCAATATGCCATTTGTAAGGTTTAAATTACTCTTGCAGTCAAGTGTTGTAATCCATTAGTGATAAGAAAAGGTATTTGTCTATCAGTTGTGGTTAACTACATTCCTTGTATTAGAAACAATATAGTCTCTTACATGAACCCAGTGCAGGAAATTGTTTAGAGAGTCTGGCTGCAGAGCTGGAAAAATAGAGTAGTTAGTGCTCCCTTCCCCCAGCAGCAGTATGCTGTGGAACTGAACACTGACAGCTAACAACCTTTAAGAGTGTTGTGCAGAACACCACTATATACTTTTAGTCAAAGGATTTCAACTGCTTCACTCAATAACTCCTTTTAAGTGAAGTTGTGTAGGAAAATGTCATGCTTTTCAGCTCTTCCTGGGAGTCTCCTCTTTAAACAGCGATGGTCCTCCTTTGCTCTGTTAAATTGTTAATAGTTTGGGGCTCTTTTTTAGATACTGTCACTATACTTCCAGCAAATAAACCTCTGGACAATCAGAAGAAAAGTTTTAAGATTTGATTCTTGTAAATGGGAATTCATATTTCTCTGTAAAAGCAAGCTATTGAAGCAGATTTGCTACCAACTACACTGCTTTCCTCTGGGTTTTGGAAGAGTGCTTGCTAAATATATCAGCTTTGCATGTTTGGCTAAACATTAGTAATGAATCGGTACATTTCCTTGAGTTTCTTTTTCCTCTACAAAGATGCTGACAAATGTTGCAGACCTCTAACATATGATCTAACACTGTAAAGCATGATGCATATCACATAACACAGACTCATCGAAATCAGACACAGGAAAGACATCAGATGGTGATACCAACCCATATACAGGCACTGAACTGGTATATTAATAATCTTGGCCACTACCTGCTATCTGCTGTATTAGCATCCCATAGCAGAATGCAGAATTATCAAGTATTTACAAACCATAATATACTGCACATGTATAAAGCAAGTTTTTTTCCAAATATTTTACAGTAATAATTCAAAAGCACTGCAACCATGAGTCTTTCTGCTTGTGATGCAGTCATCTCCATATATGTTTATTCTTACAGATAAGGTTCATTCTGGGAAAGAGTTGGTCCCATAGGAAGGCAGGGGCAGCAGCCTGTCAGAGGCTGGTATCAACCTACCCTGAAAACCTGAAGCAGCCTTCCTATGGGATTTAGGAGGTGTGGCTGTCCCAGCAAATTCAAGATGTGCCTAGAAAGCCTTAGCACCTAGACAAAAGCTGCACTCACTTGATGGCCAACCCCTAATATCTGACACAGGATCCCTGTATTCCACTTTAAAATAATCCTTGCTGAGGAAGACTTTTGCAGGTTTCCAGAGGCTCACTGTTCATTGCCAGTCTTGACTTTGTCCTGTAAAACATACCCGAATTCCATTTCTGGCAGAGGAATTGGAATATGAATATCGCAGAAGAGTCAGCTTTCCCACCTAATGCATTTGGCAGGAGGAGCACTGAACTACAGGGAAGGCTAACTGAGCACTGAGAAGGGGAAGATTAGTCTTAGGAAAGAAAGCAGTGAAAGAGGGGACTCAAACTGCATTGCACAGGGTTTACTGCTTTGTCAGGAGTGCTGCAGAACTTAGGCTACTGATTTCTGAAGAAGTATCAAGACTGTGCCAGGTCCATGTCTTCCTTACAAAGGTTAGGTATCTACATGCAGTGATAGCATGTTCTTCATAGCAAATAATCACAGATACCAAATTCTTTCTTTTGGAAAGTGTTTGATTATCAGGCATCATCAACAACATGGCTTTCTCCTGCTATCCTGCTGCAAGGGTGCTTCCAGCAAAGCCTGCAAGAAGGAACTAGGCATTTGGTGATGGTGGTGCTTACAGCTGAGTGGGAGGGCACTAATGCCACAGCATCTGAGTGGGTCAGATTTCTCTTATGGTTTTAATCTGTGTTCATCTGACAGTGATTCTGACTTGTTTTCATTGAGCATAACCATATGTTCGGTTTTCAACAACACATGAAAAAGTAAGGGCACTATTCACAAGCTGAAATGCCTTTACAGAGAGGGAAAGGATAACGCTGCATCTGCACCACCATTCATTATTTATCTTCAAAGACTGGGTTAGATTTATTGTGCCTGTCAGTCATCTCCAAGTACTTACTCCATTTTTCCCCCCTCTTTGTAAATCACATCCATCAAATCTACTGCTGTCGAGTAGCTAGTAAAAGGTATCTTCCCTCAAAAGGGGCCTCTCTAGCTGAAAGCAAAACAAGCACCTGATAATCCACTGCAAGCCCTGCAGGATATAAATATACCTGCAGCATATCAGGCCAAAATAGCCAGAGGGAATCTAAAGGTTGGAACACCAGGGTACTCTGTCCAGCCAAGTCCAAATCACATGAGCATCCCTTCTTATATCTCAAGTTCTCCTCAAATGGGAACACTTTATCCAGTCTTTTAAAACTTAATTCCATCACCCTCCCTGGCATTTACTTTGCATTCTTGCTTCAGGTAATGCAGTAAAACATTTACACAGTGTCTGCTGCATGGGCAGCTGAGATTGCTGATGTGGTTTCAGGCAGTCTCTGCCTCCACCGCCATAAAAGAAGGCAACCCTGGAATAAACATAGCTTTGTCCTTGCACAGAAGGTCTAAACTCTGTGGGACTGCCTGCTAAGCCTGATGCAAGTTCATAACTATTTGACAATTTACATTCTACTTTGGCTTACATTTTTCCTCACATCCTGTGTGGAAGTGTGACTGGAATTAAGTACTTGGTGCTCACCTCACAGATAAATATCCTCCAAGCTGTAAATAGGAAGACAGTTCAGTGTTCTGCCATAAAGTTCTATGAAATAGAGCTATAGGAGGGCAGACTTCAGGCTCCATGTTGTAAACACTGTCAGATGCAGAAAATAGTTTCTGGATTTTATACAAGGTATTAGACTATCAAGATGTGATTACAAGGCATACGTTTTTTCTGGAAGCCTATTTATATACAGCTGAACACTGCTTTTGATTCATGAAGCTCCTTTTTTATGTAAAATGCAGTTTGGCAAGTTGTAGCACTTAGTTAACTAATTCCCACCAGAAATTCTGAAAGCATGGTTTCCATTTATAGCAAAATGGATTAAGCTGATTTAGAAATACAGTATGTTGACAGTACTATTTAAAAGCATATGCACAAGTTGCTCCTTTCTTCATGACAAAAATGAGTGGTAACCATCAAATGCTGTGCATCAGAATGCTAGCCTCTCCTTTTTGTATAATCTTTTCCAGTTGTAATATCAAATCCAAAGTAGCCTGATTTATTGTTCTTTGCTATCCTCAAAAGCCATAGAGGCATCTGCACAGCCCTTTCTAGGCAACATTAGTGTAAATTAATGCATGAAGTTCTACAGAACATGACTCTGATTGGCATAATAGTTCACAACACTAGATATTATTCAATTGCAAGAAATCCATGATTTTCTATTCCACAAGTTTATGCTAGTATAACGCCAAGTTTCAAGGCATCTATGGCAATATAAAACCAATGCAAAAGGAGATGTTTTGTTTGTTATTAGCTTATGTCTGGTTGGAGCCTCTATAATTAAATATTCTATTTGTGCTTTATGGAAAGAAGTGTCTTGGAGAACTCTGAGGTAGAACAGAAACCATCCTGGCACAAAAGATGCATCTCTGTACTTAAGTAGGTGTACAAACACAGTGTGTCCTTAGAAAACAAAAAGTATTCTAATACATATAGAAAATAGGTCTTGTTTTTGAATTCACGTATAAGGCATTACTCAGTAAAAAGACAGTACAGTTCATGAATACCTAGGGCACATTTCCTGCTGCTCTTGCTGATGTCAAGCAACTTCTGACTCCGATTATCCCCATTAACTTTTATTAGTTTGGAAATTAATGTATCTACTGAAGTGAGTGGTAGAGGATTTGTTAACAGGCCTAGGCAGTAGCCTAGCCAATGAAAAGTCCTAAGTACTCAGCAAGTGTAGAAAGGTTCTTAGTAGACTCAGGAATTGATTTTTTCCTCAATATAATGAAACAATAGCTGACTGCATCATCCAGCAAAGTAATGAACCAAAGCATAAAACCACATCACTTTCTCCGGCAAAGATGATAATTTGTTATTCCTTAATTCTCCTCCAAGAATGTTACAGCAGCTCTCTGTAGTTCTAATAGCAGAACTGTGCCATTGTCTGACAGTGTCACCTGCTCATCCCACAGGTCAGAAATGTGTGACCAAAGTGCAGTACTCCCCAGGTCCCTCTAATACAGATACAGTAACATTACGGGGCAGGCTGTCACTGTGGCTGTGCACAGCAGGCACGTGTTGTGTTCATTCTCTTGGGCTGCCATCTACCAAAGGGTACAGGCTGTAATGCAGTTCAGGATTTTCATATAGGCACCAAAGACAAGGTTTGGGAGCAAGAAATTATGCTGTACACCTTTCCACCGAGACATTTAAGCTTGATTAAAGTATATGCACAACTTTCTGTTCACAGAACCCAAGAAAAATACATACTGTGTTACAGGAGAATAAAGAGAAAGATGGAAAGATCTATGGGAAAATACATGTAGCAAGTCCAGCCCTCAAGAGTAGGGAATTCTTGAGTCCTGTGTGAACAGTATTTTTTCTTATTTACAGTAAATTCACTGAACTGGAAAATGCAAAAACTCAACAAGCAGGGACCAAAATCATTTTCAGCTGAAGTCGGTGAAACTGTGTGTGCCTACACAATCCAATATTCAAGGCAATCTGCAGTCACTATCTTTATCCATTTGCTGACTGTAACATATCATAGTGAATGAGTAACACTACAGTATTTTCTATCATGCTAGACTAATGCCATGAATACTTTTTTTATAATCCAGAACATTCAGTCTAATTATTAGTCTCCTTTTTATTATTAAAATAAGCAGAACTTACCATAAAGTGTTAGAAACAAAGCTGACACATGAAAAGCAATATAGTATTATGAAAGATTGTGAGCAAGAGGAATCTTTTGCAAGCAACTGCTTGGCTCTCAGCAACACCATCCAAGAGTTTGGTTCACAACGGTGTTCTGATTCATGAAAATGCCACTTGCAGCTGACATGTGCATTTGACTGAGGCACCTACATCGAGATTTACCAGGCAGGTGGTACTGAGCTCTCAGACTTCACACACAGAAGGATTACAAAGCATGTCAGCGAAGTGATGCTTCAAATGAAACAGTTCAACGTGGGTTTTGTTGATCCTCAGCTGTAGAGGATTTTAGAGCTGTACTGACCAAAAAACACTTTTTACAGGTGCACCTCTGATAGAGACACCTAACAAGCAGGGGTTTGGGGCAGAAGGAATACCACAACAAATTCACCAAGTTTATGTTATTGTTACATGCTGCAGATTATGGTACTATTTTACAAGTATAAAATACTGAATGATTAAGCCAATAAATATGTCAGAAAACAAAATTAATCCAGACAGGTGTATGGCAAAATTATTCAAACCCTTCCTTGCTGACAACTGTTAACATTCCTTTTCAACAAAGCCATTTGATGTTTCACTCTTTAGAAGTGGCCAGTTGGAGAAACACCCCCAAGACAAAAATACTGTGCACCCAGAATGCTCTGTGGAAATACCACCTGCACAGCAATGAGCTTTTCTAATGTTTACACTCTTGGCTTCTCATGAAAAACCATAACATGAGGCAAGTTTAGGTCTGTATTATCAAAGATCAGTCTGGTTAATGTCAAGCTCCAGTGCCTCAAATACTTGAACAACTGTCCCTAGATAAGCCAGCTATTGACTACCAGATGTATTACATTAGCTTTTGAATATATACACACACAATACATATATATGTGTATATACATCTTGAACACAAGTTTCAGAACAATGTTTTTATGATTTAGTACTTTCCCAAAATAGCTGCATTCATCTGCAGACTCAAAGTATCTTACCCTTAGGAGTTTTAAAAGATACGTATAATCATGCCACATTTTTGAGAAGGTCCTTCCTATTCTGGGATCTTATTGCACTCAACTTTGTTATGGATACATCAGTGTCTCCAGGGCTAAGCGCACTGAAATAATTGTAATCCAATTGTGCTGAAATATTTAAGGGAGTTTGTTGCTGTAAGAACATTCCATTTGACTCAACCAAGGCACGGCCAGCATGCTTTCAGAAATAAAGTTTATGGCTTTTATCCAAGTTCTGTGAAAGTAAATGGCCAGGCTATCACGTGTTCAAGTTGGGCTCTGCATTACACTACCTGGTCCATTTAACAACTGCTTGTTAGTATTAAAGAAAAAGAGTTACCAATTGTAATAGCAATTTACACATGGTATATGGCTAAATATAGTATTAAATTGTTTTACTCTGCCAGGTAGATACCCAAGATCAACGAGTGTCAGATTTCGGTCTTGCCTCTCATTAACTGCCCAACATACTGCGCTTTCAACCTAGCTCTTACCACATATATAGTATTCCATCCTCCGGATGGCTAAACATACTCCCCTATATGTCATTATTTATTATTTTGAAACATGTATGAACAGTTATTATTATTTCATCCAAATAACTTCAGGTTTTCAAGATTGAGATTTGGAAAAATCCTGATTGCTTTAACATTTCTAATATCTCAAGCTCTAAGTCATGTAATGCAAATCAGGACTTCCTCTCATTTTAAGTTATTCATGTACATAGCAAATATGTGGCCTAAAACTGAGAAAACAGCTACAAAGTTTCTCAAGATTGAGGATAATCAACTGCAACTGTCTCTCCTGGGACTGTGAGCAAAGATCTGAGATGCTTTTTGTAAGTCCACTTAGTTACTTGTGCCAATAGAGAGTCATTTAGGGGCAGGGGTCTGGCTTTTGCAGTGTATACACCTTAGAGCAAATATGCTGTGATTAAATCCTATCAGAACAGCCTTCAAAGCTGAATTCTGAGGAGTGAGTTTCCTAAATCTCACAGGTAAATACACCAGTATTGGCATGTGAGAGGGTATTTACTTTTGGTATTTATTGATCATGGTAGCCTGTTAAAATCCCACTTCTGCTGCTTGGTTTATGTAGCCTCTGGTTTTAATGGGACCATTGACAAAGTTCAGCACGGCCATCAGCATAACCTTTGACTGTCCTAAACCATATTTTTGCCTTGATGAAGTCACTATTAAGAGTTGATGTTGTCCAACATGCTAGGTGTTTGCACAAAACTGATCTGAAGAACACAGACCTTGATTTGTGTTTCTGATGTCTCCCTGTAAATATTTTTGCTTCCAACATTCAGAAGCGTACAGAAGACTAACCCCTGTGACTTGCACAAGGTCAGAGTCAAGAATGGAGTTCTGTTCTTATACAAAAGCCCTCAGTCCATGGCTCAGAGCAGACCAAGCTTACATTAATACACTAGTGATATACAAGTATACATTCTCAGCCTTCACTAGTAATCTCCTAATTTTTGGTTATTTCATTTTCCAAAGCATTTTTATGTTTCCTTTTATTTCATTTTTGGCCTAATGGCAAACTACAAAAAAATGTACAGAAAAAGCTCCTTTACCCACTGCAACTGTTAAGTCTTTCTGCCAAGCCTGATGGTTATTTATCTCCTGGGACTAGTTATCTTCTGATTAAACAGACCTGCTTTGATTTCAGTGTAAGCCCGTGGCTGATTTACACTAGGTGGAGATGTGGCCTGCAGCTCCAGCCTGATGAGATCAGGGTATTTTTGTAATAACTGGTATTTCTAATGAGCAACCTGTATCAGTGGAAGAATGAATGGGGCAATTATAATTTTATTCATGACTTCATAATAGGGATTAAGAGGGGAAAGGGACCTTACTCACAGAAATCTGTAAAGTTAAAACTGTAAACAAGACAAAAACCTACAGCAAAACCACAAGTGAATAAAAAAAAACACTAATCCTTTTGGCCTATGGCAATACAGTGTTTTCTAATAGGGATACAAGGCACTTAAGGCAATTTGAACACATCTACCATGTTTAATATTTAAGAACTATGCCCTGAAACTTTTCACATGAAGTCCTGGTTTCAGTATTCACCTCTGCTAATGGAAATCAAGGATAAATTGTGACCACATGGTCAATCTTCCTCCTGAAGTCGGAGTGAGGAAACATGCTGACGGAAATCAGCTCAGAAATATTCCGTGAAATATTTCCAGATTTTCTAACCCAAGGCTGATGATCCTGTTCCAAGAAAAGATAATGCAAATTTTCTAAATGCAAACCAGCTGCTGTCTTGAAATGAGCATAATGTTTCCTTTCAGAAACAGGCCAGAAAACTGAGCATACTGAAGAACGAATTTGCATTGTTAGTTTTGAAACAACTGTCATTTATCTCTAGTGAACTTGTTATTTAAAAACCATTGCAGCTTAACGCTTAAAATATTCTGAAATGACACTTTTAAAGCTCCATTAAATGGTACTGTGTGATGTCCTGAATAGGGCATGTGTGGTTGTGTATGTTCTAACAAAGCCCATTAACACTTGCTTGACATGTTAATTATTCTTCTTTCAGTATCTAAACCATACAAGATAGGGCTGTTAGCAGAGTGTGATTATTAAGCATAACATGCTTTGTCAACTTCCTCTTCTCATTTCTGAGTTACAGATTGCATAAATGCATGCTGTGAAAGTGCACATTTTCCACTGGTATTGTGTTCTCCTACCTCCTGCATCAGTTTTTCAGTTTGTTACTTATGGGGCCAGCTTCACAGCCCTAGAGATGCCATCCAGTTTATTCTCAGACTCACTAGTAGCAGGGAAACTTCGAACCACCCTCCTCCTCTGCATGAGTAGGACTCGATGCAGCTTGCCATTCAACTCTTGGCTTTTCCCTCCTGGCACTGGGAGACATTTTCTGATGCAAGATACTGTTCGTACTCAAAATATGTATCTTATTTGACTGAAGGCAAATAGTCTAGTTGGCAGTTTTTCTGCACTAAGTAAGTCAGATTTGTACGTATGCCTTAGTTCCTTCCATTTCCCTTATGCTAGACACCATGCATGTACTCTAGCCAAACCTGCTCCTGTGTTCGTATTGGTCCATGATAGGAGAATGGGAGTTACTCTATCCCTCTTTCAAAAGATTTTAAACCAAGATACACAGACATGTTCAGGGTTATACAAGCAATCTGTGGTAGACATGTAAAGTAAGCCCAGATCTCTCAAGTCCTATGCCAGCATGGCAAACTTATGAACATAGAATATTTGCAATGTAGCTTATTCTAAAAATAGGGGTTTGATTTATATTTTGTGCATTCCTGTGATTTATGAGCTGCAGGCTCATATAACTGTTGTTGTAAACATTTGTCCTAGTCTGTATGAAAGTCCATTGACTGCCTGCACACAAAGGTCATGAGAAGTGTGAACAAGGCCAAAAAAATTCAACTCTGGGTTTGAGTGAATAAAATAAAGTTCATTTGAAACAGTCTGACTTTCACAAGCTTATTTGTTAGAACAGTATTAAACAGCAAAATGCACAGTGCTGAAGAGTACACACTGAATCAAGGTAGCACAAAACTAGAGTCTTAAATTGGTTTCACCATTACATGACTAAAATGGTGCTCCTTTTTCATACCGGTGAAAGAGCTTAACCTGTAATGTCTTTCCATCTTTTCAATAAAACAGTTAACAATGCTGTTTTTTTAGCAGAAATAAAATAAAGCAGTAATTCTTACAGCCTTTATTAATTCCTTTCCCCCCACCTCTAAGAACTGTTGTAGTGAGTTATTTATAAGATGTTATTTTACATTCCCTGACTTAAATGGCTGTATAGTCTTAGTGCTACTGCACTAACTTGTTACATGGTTACCAACTATGTATTTTAGTGGTATGAAGAGCACCATGTGAATGTCATGAAGCACAGCCAGCACTGGCTGAATGTAAGGAATGAAAACAGAAGCACCACTGGGATTTTACCGATAAATTGATTTTCAAGCACTTAGCAGGTGTTGTCTTCTCCATTGGTAGATCATTCAAATGTCAAAATTGCCTTACTGAACAATATATAAGCTAAAATCTACTACACTGATTTAAAGGCAAACCCAGTGTGAGGTAATGTTTTGCTCTGCAAAACAATCACCACCTTGCTTTGTTTGCTAAGATATAGGATGAACAATCTTAACACAGGAGCATCAGTACAAAATTCATAAAAATACTTACTATGACCACCAAGTTAGGTTTATACATGCAAACTCTTGTCATCATATTATATTCAAGCAACCAAAGAGTTTTCATAGGAGAGCATTTTAAATATTATAGAGATTTACTACAACTGTATCAGTTGCTATGGAGCAGAAGATATCCTTCTAACACTAGTGAAAATGAAAAGCTGATCTCAACAAATCTTTGCTATCACAGAGCAATATACAGCAATGGAAAGTATATACCTCATTAACAAACCACAGTCTGTTCTAATTTAGACACATGTAAATAGCACTGGAGTTTTCCAGATTCATATCAGTGTAATTGACAGCAGAATTTGGATAGTATATATACACACACATGTATATACAATAAGCTTTCCTCATACTACCGTATGCAAGGTTTTTAGAATATGAAAAGCTCCTTTAAAAAAAAAGGAACTTCTCTTTTGGATTACAGATTTCTGTCGGAGTAATCTTTAACTTACCTGATCCTGAAGTGTATCAACTTCCGTAATTCAGAATAATTGGTTCTCCCTTGATTATCAGAGTTCAGGTTTGGGTTTCTGGACTGGTTTTCTTGCAGTGTTTTGTACCTTGTCTTGGAAGGTACTATGTGAGAAGGCCAGCAGTAAGCAATTATAGTTTACTGTATTGCTGCGTGGATCATGGCATAGGCATTGGCTGATGTCTTTTACTCTCTATGCAATTGCATTAATGTCTTTCATATGTTAAAACCCCTTTTCATCAGAACATCTCAGCCATTTATAAAGGTGGCCATGTTTTTACATATGGAAGTGTATTGGTGGGGAGGATGATGGAAGGGACAGAAGGCAGCATTAGAAAACCAGTTTATTTGATCTTATTTCTACACTCCAAACACTGGCTTCTTCTGTCTCCATATAGATGTAAAGGGCTAGCTGTAAACAAAGTCAGTTTCACAAAATGCATTCAAGTTGCAGGGACTATTTTTGGTGTGTTCAGAAATAAGTATCAACATCTAACAATGTAATGGCAGGGAAACCACAATAAAGATCCTCATGCAGTCAGACTGGGTTATGCCAGTTAGATGATCCAGGGAGTATTTGGCAACACTGACAGCAATTTTATCATCCACATAGTGGTTCATCTGTGAACCAGTGGCAAGGGACACATAATGGTTCCCCTTGTTCAAGCAGGAGAGAGGAAGAGGATGATTTGAGCAGTTTCAAAGGGGCAGCTGGCAGACTGAAACCTCATGGAAATGCCTTAAGCAAATTATCACTCATTCTTCCGCAGTAATCTCTAGCAACTTGAACAGCCCCTTGGGACCTTGGGCAGCAAGGCACAAATGAGAGCAAACCTGAGCTACTCCAAGTTTTTGTCAGAAGCTCAAACAGCCTTTCCAACCAGAGCACGTGAAAGTGCTGGTTTAGCCTCCTCCTCCAGAAGGATCTCCATTGTAAGAAGTAACACCCACCAGAAAGGCTTTTCTAAGGCCTAAACTATAGGTCTTGAACTGGATCAAAGAAACAAGCCTTTTCATCCACAGTGATACACAACTTTTTTCAGTTCATTTTTATGCCTGCTGCTTGCCTTAGCAAAGGAGCTCACTGGAATGCAACCAACATAACAGTCAAAGTGCCAAAACCCAGAAGGATCAAACCAGTAACAGGCCGCAGTTCTTGAACTACTACAACTTAAATGTAATACTGAGAGCAACGTAAAACACTGCATTAAAAATAAAACCATTATTGAAAAAGCAGGATAATAATAACGTGCCCTACCTACAGTTCAGTGATCACCAGGCAGAGCCAAGGTAGCAGAGGCAGGTCCAAGGTCAAGCCAAGAAGTCCAAACACCTCAACAACAAGGGCACAAAGGACATCCCTTCAGCACAGGGAGAAGCACCACAGCTGAGCTTAAATGGACTCCTGGGCCTGTGGGCGGGGTGACCCCAGGTGAGGCTGTTCAGGGCAATCAAGGCCTCTGGATGCCACAGGCAGTCCCTGTGTCTCCCAGGGTATGACAAAGGTCTCCTTTAGTTGATCAGATAGGATGACTTTAGGGCCCTGGGGCGCTATTCTGCTTTTAAGTGTATCACAGTCTAAATCTGGAGTTCCTTGTTGCAGTTAAACCCTTACAGTGCCACATCTCTTTCTTTCTGTCAAGTAGCAGCATTGCTTTCCTGCCCTTGATGTCCCTCTTTCTGCACACTCCTTGAAGGTGCCAGTCTTTCTGCAAGTGGCCTGTGCCATTGCTGGCATTCACAACCAGACAAGTCTATGTCACCAGGAGACTGGCAGCTCCCCCTTGGAGAAGCAAAGGACAAGAATAGTAGGGTTGTTGCAGGTCACTGCACCACCGTGAAAGTTCACACACCACCTGCTACATCCCTGACAGGCTGCCCCTCATAAAGTAATGCTACTTCAGAAACACATGAGGTTTAGCTCAGCTCCTGGTGCTCAGCGGCAGCAGCTCTGCCCCATTTCAGTGACAGTATGTGGTGACAGCAGGTCCAGTGTAACAGTTTCACAAGTTCTGCTTTTCCAGTTGACTCCTTCTGCTGTTTTATCTTCCCTCTGAAAGACGGAGGCTTCGTGTGTAGCTTGAGTAAGGTGGGGGACAGTCTGGCACTTACCCATGGCAGTAAAAGGCTCCGTCTGTATGCTGATATGTTACATGCTCCATGCATTTTTCCCATTACCTCTCTGCCTGTCTGGAAGAAATACCAGCCCTGCTTTCTTCTTAAAAGGGTGATAAATGGGGGCTTTGTAGGATTGTCCCAGTTCCCTGTACTAATGTATAGGACAAGTGAGTTGCTGCCTTACTCTTCACTGGAGGACAACAGTACTCTACTGGAGTAATTCACTACCATCAATACCCTAACTAGACAAAAATACTTGCTTTCTCTTAACAAATATACCCATAAAATACATATGTATGCTGGGGAGGCGGTGGTTTTGGTTTTTCTTCTCTTACTGTAAGGTCATGGGTAAAACTGTAAAAGCCAGAGCTGGCCACACTGGCTGGGTAGCAGTTAGTAGTCCCGTAGGTATGTTCACTTACACTTCTCCTATTTTTACTATTATTCTGATAATAATAAGCCCTCTCCCATTACCTGTTTCTGAAAGCTCTTCTCCTGCCAGGGCCAGATTCTGCTTATCCTGCTCACAGGAACGACCCAGTGATCCCCATCCCGCAAGGACATGCTGCAGGATGCGGTCCCTGTCCTTACCCCACCCCAGGAGGCAGCTGCTGGGGCTCATGGGCAGCCAGGTCCCCATTTCTCCCCTTCTTTGCCTTCCCCTCGCTGGATGCAGCCCCATCTCCTGAGGTGCTCGGCTGCTGTAACAGGATCTCCCCGCTGCTCTGGATTTTGTTTTTCTTGGCACAGCGCTCACTGAGACACTTGAAAACAGAAAGCAAGTCAAAGCGCTTTGGCTTACTTCCTTGCCTCCTCTCCCCCCTTTCCTTTCTTGAAACAGTTTATGGGTAAAATCGGAATATTCTCTCTTAAAAGCATGCAGCTACAATGTGAAAATGTGGATTGCAAGTTCTGTTGTCAGTGTTGAGGAGTGGCAGATGTTTGCAACAGGCACAGTGGGAAAAACCCATCCCAGATTCCTGCAGTGGGAAGTTAAGGTGCAGGCTCAATTTTTGGTAGAAATATGAATCCCCATAGATCACTTGCTGCATATTTTAATGACATTTAAACATAACCAGATACAATTAATACTTGAGAAGCGGGGAGCTATTCTAAGCAGGAGGCTCTGAAAGCGCTGTGTTCAACTGAAGACCTATTCACCATTCACTTGGAAAGGGGCTGAAAACAAGTCTGTAGGAAATTAACTAAAATAACATTTTGCCCAAATGGAATATTTTAATTCATGCTAATATGGAATGCTAAGAAAATACATGTATCTGTAGAGGATTCTTGTGAGCATAAAACAAACGGTGCTGCCCAATGCTGCTTTCTCAGCATGGCTGATACTTCTAGAAAATGTGCAGGAATTTTAATCTCCTGTGACTGTGGAGCACAGTGCTGGAGTCTATATGGGGGATGGAAAATTTACATGCACCTGGAAGCAAACATAAATCACAGTCAGCCCAAGCACTCCGCAGGCTCCGCAGCCTCCTCCAGCCAGCCATCTACACGCTGCGACTCATTCCAGACATTTCCAAGACCAGAATATCTGCTGCCTGTTTTGTACACAGCGGCACTGCGCTGTTTACACTCGCACAACAACTTCCAGGGAGTTTAGCTGTTAGGCTGTGTAACCTGGCGTAGTCATGGTTTGACCCAGTCATCCGTGATTTTACCCTAGTTGAGGATCTGGTGCATGAAACAGGAAAGTGAGAGCAGCTGGGACTCAGTAGAAAATCTGTCACATCTATAGAACCATAAAGAAACAGCATGTGATCCAAATATGCTCAAGTTTGCAATTCTTCAGCGCAGATCTGCTGACATCAAGGGCTGTGGGACTGACACCAGCTGGGAATTCACCCCAGCATTTCCCTGAGTTCACACTAGCTGCATGAAGACAATAACCCATTTTTTCTTTTCCCATTCCCTCTTTGGCAAAAGGAAATCAGCTGCAACAGATACCATCTGAGAACAAGCCTGCGCTGCGGTATCTTTGCAGAGGCATAAGGCAGGACGTTCAAGGCTATTTCTCCCCAGGAACTACAGCGTGGGAGCTCTGCTTGTATATCCCTGGAGGCATGTGTGTGCAGTCATGAGACTGCTGCATCCTTTGAGAGAACCAGGTGTCTCTTGCCATAGGACTCTCTAGTACAGAAACATCTAACACAAAATAGGGGTGTAAGTCTGAAACTTTGTAAATATCGTGTAAGAGTTGGGGGAGAAAATAAACCCACATTTTGTAAATTCTTCTAGCAGAATAGAAATGGAAATACAGATTATTATCCATATAATGACTATAGATAGTTATTGCAATGCCAGAGGTTTGTTTACCAGGCTTTGCATTGAATCTTACCTACGTTACTGCCGAAAATTGAAGACATCTGAGAAATCAGGAGTTCCAGGCACAGTGTGTAAAACGTTGATACAATGCTGCAGTTGTACAAGCACCTACAAGTAAATCTTATGTTTTGATGACTTTAATAAGTATACAGTACTATAGAGATATGTAGTATGATAGAGATGCTGACCTGATTCCATGTTACCCAAAAGAAACAAACAGAACATCAGAAGAAAAATGCAGTAAGAGGTACCAAAGTGCTTCATGCTTCCGTATACCATCATCCACATTGCAGCAGCATCCATAGCATGACTTAAATGCTACATATTTGGTGTGTTTTGAATGACCATATATATCAGAGCACAGTGCTGTTTCACAGCAGGGAGGAACTGGGATGTCCCAGTGAGAACTCATGGTATATTTTACAACATTCTTACTTACTACAGTGATACTTGAGTCTGAAAATGCTTTTGTCAGTGATGCTGGGAGATCTGCTGGCTCATGTCCTGCCCCTGTTTCTGCCTGGTACTTCAGAAATCTTACAAAGAGGTGGAGAGTGGTGAGGAAGAAAGGAGGAGTTGGATATGAGGGGTTAGGATTATTGGTCAGAGATGAATTCCAAAATAATGACATTTGCAGATTCTGAGATTTCTTTTGCTTGAGACTGTTTAAAAGTGCCCTACTAGCAGGACGCAAGTCAGCATAGCTCTAACAGTCCCTGTTCATGATGCCAACTCTTAAATACCAAACTACACCAGTCAGAATCAGAAGTATTTGGGAATGCTGTCTTTTAACAACAATTATTTCTAACTATTACACGGGACATTACACATAGCTTGTTATTGTAGCTTAGCATAATATATTGACTGTTTACGTAGCAAGAATGCTTTCCTGACTAGTTCTTTTGAGGAGATTCCTCGGGAAAGTGTGCAATAGCTGATGATACTAATTTCCATGTAAAGCAGATACAGTTGTTATTTCAGTGTGCAGTGAACAGTGAAGGTTTTTCCATTTTTTCTATAAGCTTCTATTAAAGGACAGAAATGAAACTAAGTTGCATTATGCGTCTTGAAGGCCTGAAGCTTTTCATGTTGCAGTTGTGGTGTCATAAAGCAAATTAAATAGCCAGGGGCCTAGATAGGTTTTTCATTATCATTTAAATTCACTTTTAGGTCACCTGCACTGGTTTGCACAGCCCAGACAATTAAGGTAGGGCTCAGTATGGTTGTGTTGGTCTAGTATGCTAAACTACTCTACTAAAACCCAGTTAAAAGCAGTTAAGCCAAACTGGCCTCTCTGCCGATGATCACAAAAGAGGAACAAAAGACTGTCCACAGAAACTGAATCAGTCTGGCCAAAAGTAACAGGTTTTGCTTCTTTGGTGGCTCAGAGAACCAGTTCCGCATGGCTAGGATTGGCTGCAGGGCATGGCTCACGCTGGCTTGCTTCTGTTGACAGTTAATTTCAGTCACTGAGGTGATAAATTGGATTATCAGGAGATGGAATCAGGAGTAGTCCAGGTGACAGAGCAGCTTGAGCATGCAGTGCTGCTGAGTTTGCACCATGGTGAGCCCAGCCCCTGCTCTGCAGCAGAGGACTGGTGAGGGATGGAGGTGACACATTGACATCTGGTCCCAGAGCAAGTGATGCTGGAGCAAGGGGGGTAGAATGGGCAGCTGCTGCGGCTGCTCCCTCATTAGAACAATCAAAATGTTGGAAGATGCTATGTTTTGTAAGAAAATGCTGTCTTTTTCAAGATTTATTCTAATACCCCATAAAAACTGGTGTGGGAGGTATTGCAAAATAGCCTCTCATTTATACAGTCTGAACTCAATACAGTGCTAATAAATGTAAACATTTGACTTTTATTAGTAAGAAAATAATTTTAATGGTTTGTGCCTCTGCTTAGTTTAATAAAACTATTCTATATCTCTGGTATGTGTGCTTAGTGGATGGTACTTATTAAAGAAGTAAGTGTGTGCCAATGGATGGTAGTTATTAAAAATCACTGTATGCCAAGAGCTGTCAGACGAGCTCGGTGTTGAATAACGGGTGGCAAAACCATGTGTGTTTAACAAACAGAAGAAAATTAAGGCAACACCAGTAATGTTAGACTAACATACAAGGTATGCTTTTTCTATAAAATTGGTCTTTAGGTCTTCAGGAATACAATATTGACTGTTGTTTAAGCACACATTCTCTCCAGTCTTTTCTGAGGGTACCAGCTAGGACTGCTTAGGAGTAGCATTCTTATACATAACACTGTGTAACACTTTAACTTGTAAACAAGGGTAGTGTACGACTTAGGGTGTGTACCTATACATGCCCTAGTGTGCACTGCTATGCTACAAAGCATTGTCACTGCTTACATAAACTGAGACACCTATACTCAGTGAAATCTTACGAGTGGCTGCAAAATACACAGTAAATACAATACTCAAAATGAATCCTTGACAGAGAAGCATTTTGAGGAACTCTTTACTCCAGTATTTCTCTGGTGACAGTGCTCTCATCTTTTGTGTGGACCTTTCTCTGCTCCTCTGAAATTCTGTGCAGCATCTTTCACCACTAAGGGTACCACTTAACACTAAGTGTAGTGCAGTGGGATGTACCATCCTTTGTACCTAAAAGGAGGGAGCCCACTCACTTGCAGATGTGAACATACCTCTGGCTCGAATATTATCAAATCCTGTGATGACAACTCATTTTATGGCTCCAGTTGCTGTAGGAAGACACAGATGTGAAACAGAAATCTGACTGCTTTGTGTAATCTTGGCTACTTAGCACGGACGTGGGAGAGCTCCTAGGAGAATGGGGCCCAGGAGAATATAATTGTGCACAGAAAACTGGAGGAGGATCACACCCTGCACTGTCCTTTTGCCAGTTTAGAAGACAATTACAGAGAAGAGGCTTTGCTCAAGCCACACACATTGAAAAAAGTGGAATTAGAGGGAAGTGATTAAGAGAAGGGTTAAGAGGGGGAAGATGTAAATCCAGCCTCTTGGGCTTTATTTAGAAATGTGTGGCAAGCAGGACTTCCATAACAAGTCAAAAAGCACATTTGCATTTTGAAGTCATGACAAAATACATGTCATGCTCAGTAATGTTACACTTCAGCAGTTAGATTGCTTTTAATTAAGTCTATACATTGCATGTATACATACAGATGCAGAAATGGATGGCCCAAGTTAACTGTTCATTGCCTGGTTTCCAGAAAGGCCACAAAGACATTACAACACTGCATAATTTACCACCAGAACCTTTTTAAGCACATTTTGGCCTCTTCATTCTGTCTCAGGGCAGTGTCATATCATGCACTACAGTGTGTAAAAGACAAGGAAAGTCATTTAAGAACAGAAACTATCATTCATCTTCAGGTGGTCTAAGAGGCAATCAGAAGTGCAAGTCCTATAGCATTTGTTCAGACCATTGTATATAATGAGATCAATGAAAGTTAATGGAAGATTTTACTCAGCCAAAAGTAGAAATAAGATGGAGAAGTAACAAGTGCTTAACTTGCCCTGAAGTGTAGCTTGAAAATCCAAAAGATAGCTATTAGGAAACTAAGCTAAATACTTCAATCTGGAAAACCTAAAATACAGTCAAAGTAAGTGAAAAAATGCCCTTGGGTTAAAGTGAGCTGCTTTGGCTTAGGTCTCTGAGTATCAGTTCCTGCCAGCAATACTTAGAAAAACATAAACTTAATTAGGACAGAAGGACTGGTGTGGGCATTGGCCATATTTTTATGAATCCTTCAATGTTTCTCCATTTAACCCTGCCCACGAATCTTTTTCTTTGATCTTAAACTAACAGGATTAAAACCAACTTGCTAAACCTGAATCCTGAGGTCACAGTGCAGATTTGTTAAGGCAGATCTTTGTTAAAGTTGACTTATTTTAGAAAACCAAAAGCTGTTATTTACGGAGTTTATTACTTCAAAAAGCTTTTATTTCAGAGTTCCTTAATGATGACGGTAGGTAATATTTATGTTTTTCCAGTTAGGTATTTTTTTAGTAATAACAAAAAGCTGTTTGTCATCCATAATCTGTTCAGTCTGGGGCTAGAGAAGGTTATGTTCTGTGAATGGGCTGTCCCCAGGGTGTCACTGCATCTTTGTGTTCAGGAGGACTTCCAGCCCCTCTGACATCTTCTCTAGAGCTCCTCTACTGTCCTTAATGGAAGTGGAAGTTTGAAAGTAAATAGTCACAGTTGTGATACTTCCTTGCATTGAATGCATACTTGAAAGCTAAACATAAATTACTTAACTGAGTTAATCCAGAAACAAACAGCAGTGTAACATATTCCTCATGCTGCAGTCCTATGCAAGAGGCACCTGAAAGGATCTAGCAGTTGGATTCAACTTTATGCCCTTTGGTCCATTCTGTTGAGTCCGTAACATTACTGGGGATCTCATATAACTATAGGGAATCCCACCCTGATTTTGTAATAAGGAGTAAGTTGTAAAGTACTGTATCATTTAATTGCAGCATCTTTACAGAAATGTTATGTTTGAAGTGTTGGCAGCAATCTTAAGGTTACTCACATTAATAACAAACTCTGTAACAGCATTTACTGCTGCACAGAATTTAATAGGTAAATTAAACATAGTAGTGGTTTCATTATTTAGTACTGGCCTTATGTAACAAATTTATTAGCAGGGGTGTTATATTGTAAAAATGGGCTGTATTATGAACTATGAAACTACACTATAAACCTTAGCAATGAGGCCAGTCAACCACGTGTAACTGCTGCATTCCAGAATCAACTTACTAACTCAGTCTCATGTCTAACATCATTCAGTATATAGCTAATGAGAGTAAGTCATGAGAGACATAAAGAGTATGTATTTATGTAGAAAATGTGAACTTTATTCCTTTATAAATAATCATGGAATATATGTGCATGTAAGTAATAGTAAATGAGTAAAGCACAGCCATAACATTAATTCACAGAGATTAATTCATACACATGAAATACTGTAGCAGTTCAGTGCTGTGTTAGTAAAATTCTGAGGAATGCAATTTATGGGAAAGCCTGGAGAAGCTGTCATCATCTCATCAGTTTGCTGGAAAATAATATGGTCAGTTAAAAAAATGATGGGTTAGATTTTTAGTTCATGTAAATCATTGCTTTTTGTGTTCAACCAAAAAAGAACACTGACAGCAAAAGATCAGTTCTATTCTTTTGTTTTCATTTCATCATTTCCTTTTTGTTCTAACTAAATTAAAAGAGATCTCTCGTGTCTCACATTACTTAGTTGAATTTGTTTGAAAGCTGCTTGACTATTGTGTTGGATTTGTGTGGCTGTTTTGGTAGCGGGGGGGCCTCAGGGGTGGCTTCTGTCAGAGGCTGCTGGAAGTATCTCCTGTGTCCAGCAGAGCCAATGCCAGCCGGCTCCAAGGCAGACCCGCCACTGGCAAAGGCCAAGCCCATCAGTGACAGTGGTGGTCCACTGGAGCAGAGATTCCCCTGCAGCCCATGAAGCAGACTGTGGTCAGGCAGGCTGTGCCTCTGCAGCCCATTGAGGTCCATGGTGGAGCACAAGAAGAGTGTGAGGAGCACTCCATTGAGGAGGAAGAAGCTGCAGAGACAATGTGGGATGGACTGACCACAACCCCCATTCCCTCTCCCGCAGCACTGCTGGCAGGGAGAAGGTAGAGAAAATCAGGAATAAAGTTAATCCTGGGAAGAAGGGAGGGATGAGGAGAAGGGAGTTTAAGATTTAGTTTTCATCTCTTATTATTCTACCCTGATTTGATCAGTAATAAATTAAACTAATTTACCCACAGTCAAGTCTGTTTTGTCCGTTAACGGTAAGTGGTGGATGATCTCACCCTGTTCTTATCTCAACCCACGAGCCTTGCGTTGTATTTTCTCTCCCCTGTCCAGCTGAGGAGTGCCAGAGCAGCTTTGGTGGGCACATGGCATCCAGCCAGGGTCAACCCACCACAACTATTTACTTTCTAACTCCAATTAAAGATCTGTGGAGTTATGGGAACTGTTTATTTGCCTAGGCAATTGGCTCGATTTTTGATCCGCTTTATTATCATATACTAAATTCCTCTGAAGTCATATAATATTTACTTGTTGCCTTGCCTGGGTGCAAAAGAAAATACAAATTCACATCTTTGACTTATTGAAGGCTAATCACATACCATAAACAATTCTGAACAGGCAAGATGTGGATCAGATTGCTTTCCCATATGATTTTGTTAGAGTAACTAGTTACAGATTTTAGTACAAAAAGTAGCATTATTTTACCTTCTGATTGCATTAATGTGTTCTGCATACCTTCAGACTTCTTCATTACTAGTTAGTGGAGTACAAAGTAAATGTATTAATGGAGTACAAAGTGATAAAAGCAGTTGACTGGGAGTGAAAATTTTCCCTTGGAACTAAAAAAAAATATGCTATTTGTAATCTGCATAAGTTATAAATACTTCAAGTTGCAGTCTGAAGAAATAAAAAGATGCTGGTGTAGAAATGAGGAGTGCATTTCATTAGCCAATATTTACATTGGGAAAGACATTTTCTACTGAGATGGAAGAAAATGCTGTCATCTTTTCACACTTCCAGAAGAATGGCCAATGTGTTGGTAAGAAGTTGGCTCATTTCTCTGGACCATTTACAAATATGAATAAGCAAGTTGTAAAATTTCCAAGCTCACATCAAAACACCCAGTAACAGCACAGGGCGCAGATTCCAAGGGAGTTTCCATTGCCCCATGTCAAGGAGCCAGCCATTCATCGCAATGCAGACAGGCACAGCGGCACTCAGAGGCTGCACTTTCACATCTTATAAAGGGCACTGGGATTAAAACATCAGTGTATGCTGTTAAACCCATAAGAAAGTGTATGCCCAAAATAACAGGAAGTACAGCAACCCTGAGGAGCAAGCCTGGGCAGTTAGTTACAGTTCAGATCAGTGGTAGTGCTTTACTGCTGAATCTTCCGATGCTGTTCCCAAGCAGTAAGATGAAAGCATGAACCACCATAAAAAAAACATAGCAAGCAGTCCTGAGAAGGATCATTTCAAGTTGGTTGTATCACTTCAAATTACATGTTTTTCCAATGTTCTGCATCAGATCTGAGGGAAGACCCTCACAATAGAAACCAGACTGTGCAAGGACTAAGAAATCACAGTGGAAAGTGTAGAGACCATTAGTTTGAAGCTCATGAAGCAGATTATCACACATCTTGATTTGTACTAACTTAACTTACTCTGCATGCTGCACCACTGATTGGAGTCATAAGGAAGCAGAGAGAGGATTTCAAAGAATGGGAAGTTCAACAACCTGTTTTTCCTGTAGTTAATTCTAACTTCGGGTTTAGTAACAGAAAGTGTTTGGATTATCTAGAGAATGTAAATGTGAGAATAAGGGATGTTGGTTCTTGGTCATGGTAAGAAACAGTGAGATAAGTACCTGAACATTCAGAAGAGCTGAACACTGACACGCTGCCTTCCAGCTCCTTGTGATTTCACTTTGTAATAAATGTGAGCGTGACTTTGTCTGCTGAGGTTAGAATTATAAACTTCACAGTTAACATTCAGGTTTCTAAATTTTAAGATAAAAGTATTGTTTCATATTGAATATTAGCTTCTTCCTGAAAAGGCAATAATAAAAGTGTCAGATATTCCTCTATAATCTGTTTAGGCATGCCAGCTTTTCTTAGAGAACATAAAAGCTTGACTGAGGAGAAGAAAAGCTTTCAATATCAGACTAGCCTTTCCCCCTCTGGTTTCGTAGCATTACCCCAACTATAATAGAGATATAATCTATATTGTTCTAATGCTTTGTATAATATGTGTTAAATAATCACTTGAAGCTTGTCTGGAAACCATGAAACTCTAATGCCCATACCCTTCATCTGTCTGTTTCTGTCTCAAATGCATTTTCAGGTGCTCTTTTAGGCTTTTCAAATTAAACTGGCAGTTTCTTGTGAACTTCAGGAGGGGAAAAAACCCAGGCAGTTTTAATCTTCCAGTGTACTTCATGAAAGCAGTCACTGGGCTGTTTGAGGGATTAACCAACAGGAGCTTTAAACTACCCACTCATGTAAGCAAGTGTCCCAGCTAGCTTCCAGCGAAGCATGAAGGAGCGCAGCCTTTAATGGCAGCAGGCATTAAAAGAGCACTCCTGCATCACATGCTGCTTTGGGCTTTAGTGGAAGGCCCTTGACATCAGAAAGAGCTGAACTCTGACCTTGGCCCTTGCCACCTAGATTATCAGCAAGAGCAATTTGTTGAGGGTTATTGTGTGTGAGGGTCTGCATCAGTCAGGCAGTTAGGAATTTCTAAAGCAAACAGCAAGGAGCTACATAATGTGCTACATACAAACAGCTTCCACATTTGAGTTCATGTGTCGCATGTTACATGTTCAGACTGCATTAAAAGATTGTGAAATTGTATATTGAAAGGCTCAACAGCCAGGGTAGCTGTATATTCTTTCTTTTATTCTTATGATCACATCATGTCTCCCAAACCTCCCTTCTGTGCACACAGCTAGTGGCGCTGGGTGGGATGAGCGGCTTTTCAGCACTTTTGTGTTATCTGTATTGTTCAGGGGGTGTTTCACATGGGTGACTTCCTGACACAGCCTAAACTTCGCTTCAGGAACAGACTTGCTGATTTTGCCACGGTTGTCCCTTTTTGTGGCTTTTTCACAAACATGAATTAATCTTCCCAGCTGCAAAGTGAGATGATATTAAGAGGTAGGAACCTTAAGTACAGGGAAAAAAGTCATCCTGTGGTGGGTAACAGGTCAGATTTGACAGGTTGTAAACCTTAGACCTGATCTCTCAAGAGTATTTAGAGTTGCAGCATCACTCTGAATGCATAGCACAGGGACACTACTGTAGTGGGAGGTTGTGGGGTGACAGCACTCCAGCAGAGCAGCCAGATGAGGGGCCTCCTGCTGGGCATTAACACTTCTGGGGAATATTCAGCTTGTGTCCACCTGCAGAAAGCTCATTTTGAGTGATCTGCAGCACACCATCCCACAAAACCTCTCCCATCATCATCTCCAGTCTTTATGGTTTCTCATGCAGCACATGTCCTTCCAGTTCCTTTCCCCTGGTCGTGGACCAGCAACACTGATGCTGGCTTATACCTAGCATGGCCTTAGAGGTGACCTTACATCCTAGCTAAAGCAGGATGTCACCACAGCCCACCTGGGAAGTGAGAGGTTTGATGTCCTGATGTTTACTGTGTGCAAAACAGCTTGTTTCCCCCTATATTCATTCTCAGAAACAGGAGCTTTTTTCTTTTTGCTTGATTTTTTTTCCACAAAACTCTATGTGAAGCAGATATCCAGCATGGATCATTTCAGCCTCCTGCATTAAACTGGTGCAGTGCAAGTAACTGGAAAGATGGGCTGAAAAGCTGCTAGGGATGACTAATTACAGGTATTTTTACCAATCTCAACTAAAATATATAATGTACAAGAGCCTAAATCATAGAAGGGCTGGAAGGGACCTCAGAGATCATCTGGTCCAACCCTTCTAGGCAAGCAGGACCTAGGCTAGATGTTGCAGCACCCTGTCCAGCCAAATCTTAACTGTCCAGTGTTGGGGAATCCACACCTTCCCTGGGGAGATTATGCTAATGGCTTATTGATCTTACTAGGTTCTGTGAAATACTGTTGGTTTGGAAACCTCCATAACTTTTCTATATTAAAGGTAGGAAGGATGGAAGTGCTACTTAGCACTGCATGTTCTGCAGCCAGGCATCAACCAAAGGATAGGGATATTGGTTAATGCTTTGAAGGGCTGTATTTTAGTGGTCCAGAAAATGGCAGGGATAGAGCAAGACAGCTATCAAACCCTTTAATTATAGTAGTCAACTGATACTGGAGGGCAACCAGTAGAATGATAAATATCCAGGCAAAAATGGGAACTGAGACATGACACAGAACAGGAAACCAGCAGACTCTGATGCTGAAGCCAAGTGAAAACGCAAGCAGGAGAGAATCAGGCCTCACCACAGGGGCCACAGAAGTAGGATAAGGGTAAGCAGTGTCCACTGCAGCCAGGTTTGGAATCTGCTCCCTGGGTGCCTCCTTAGGTCTTCCACCCTACCAGGGCAGAGATCTGACTCACAGAAAACTCACATTCCCACAGGTGATTTCAGTAGGTGATAAAAATACATAGATCTGCAATATTATTGTTGTTTAATTCAGATTTTGATACAATTTTCATTTAAGCACTGATGCACTGAGAAGTCCCATTTAACAGGACAGGTTTCTTTAAATAATCTACTTACAAAAGAAATGCATACTTTGGCATAAAGAAAATAGTTCTGCTCCCCAGCGTCTCTGGAACACCACAGACTTGAAAGCAAAAGGTTTTGTTGTATAAGCAGGAAAAATGTGCATGTCAAAGCTGAATTTTCTTTATTGTTTTCCTTGAAAATATCAGTTCAACTTCCCAAGGGAATGCATTTTAAAAATCCACATTGGTTTATTAGAAACAAATCAAACCAGATGCACTAACAACCTTCATGTGAAAATTCCCAAGCCAGACCAGGTCATACTTTGGAACTGAAACTCTGTAGCAGCTTGAAACCTGGACACTGAGAAAGTATGTTCTGAACCCTTGTGTCTAAGCATTATCTCTGCATAAACTCACCGATCCATTGAGTTGGTAGCCTATCATAGGGTGCATTCTGCAATGGGTGGGCTACAGAAATGAACTCTGGATGTGTTTTCAGCTGTGGTAGCTCTGTCAGATATCACCTTTCTCTAGTTAAGAGGTGTACTCACAAGCCACCCTCTCTTCTTGGAGAAAGGCATTCTGGATTCCCAGCACTATATGTGCAATACATTTGTTTATATAGACAAAGTTACTCATGCAAAAGTACCTGCAAGGTCAGGACCTACATTTGCTCAAAGTAGCAAAGATGAGCTGTGTGTTAATACTGAAACAGCTTTAATGAGAGAAAAATACAAGAGCATTTTCAAACTCAAGTTATGAAGACTGAGCAGCCTGATCTGGTGAATGTGTTCCTGCCCATAGTAGGGGGTTGGAACTAAGTATCTTCAAGGTCCCTTCCAACCCAAACCATTCTGTGATTGACTTAATGTTACAGCATATGACATCACAGTGTCAGAAGAGGAAGTCATTTCAACATCATATTTTCTGATGTGTTAACTTCTGAAATACTACCCCCTTTCTATACGTTTCATTTGATTACAAACTCTTTTTACTTTTGTATTTCCTATTACAAACACAACTAACATAGATCTTCCATTTACAGATCTGAGTTAATTAAATTGGAGCATGCCAGTGTAAGCAATCTCTTTTTAAATACAGATCCTTTGGGTCCTGAAAATCCCTCTTACTAGGAATAACTGCCATTACTTCAAAGCAGCTAGTGAAAACTGAGTGCTCTTTCATTTTTTAATAAAGAGATTTTCTGGTCCAAGGGGGCACACCTGATATTGTTTGCATCCAAAGCAACTGGTCTGTAATAAGTGACCCAATGAAAGCTTAAGCCCACTTTCAAGGGTCATCAGCTTTTCTTACTGTTTAGAACTGTTGATCTGTTTAGAACTGGCTAATTTGTTAATCAGAGCAAAGCTTCAGACTTACTATGATCACCTCCTTCATGCTGTTTTCACACACTAATAATTAAAGCAAAAATTCTATACAAAATTGTCACATGCTTTTCTAAAAACACAAGCATCTGGTGTAGTATTAAATCATGTTTCAGATGTCACAAGTTAATTCTGTTCATACAGGGATTTAAAACTCATTTTCTCTAATATTTTGCATGTCGGATTTTCCTTACATGCTGCCTATCAGTTTGCACTGATTTTCATCTCTCACTGGTTTATGTCTACATGTTTTAGTGGGATTAGTCCCTATTCAGATGGTGAGTAATGCAAAACAGACTTACCATCCTCTCTGTGTCCTAAAGCCGGTCAGGTTGGTTGCAAAAGCACAGGATCTCAAAATGATGGAGAATTTAAGGGGTTTTCTGCATGGAAAAGTCACCATGGTACAGTTTGAATCTGTTTGTTTGTTTTTAAACACGGTTAAGTGATGCCAAACTCCAACTTTCAAATTAAACTTTCTCATTTAGTTCAGCTGAATCCTTTCCTAATAGCTTTCCATTAACTAAAAATACCCAATCTCCAGTGCAAAGAGTGTCCACACAGGTTTTTACTCCAGTTTTGCCAGAAGAATTTAAACTGTGCCAGGTCAATTTTCTCATATAAACTTCTTTCCCTATAACAATATGGACTCTGTGTGTGTGTAGGGAAAATAGAGTGAAAATAGCAGCATGCAAAACGCATGTCAGCTGGAAAATAAGTGACCTGCTTGTAAGAATATTTATGTCTTTTCTCCTGACTTGGCTTGGGGAAGCAAACAGCTTGACAAAACATCAGCTGTGAGCAGGATGTTTCTGCCATTGCAAATCCACATGGTCATACTTGAGAGGCTTCTGGAAAAATGAAATGCTGTAGTTTAGAATCTGGAGAGTTTATTGGAAAAGCATTTACCCTAACATCCGCCAGGCAGGGCGTGTTTGAACTGGTCACTTAGGAGTTATCATAATAACATCTGCTTTTAGCTCTTTGGTGCGTATTTAGTTAACTAGAGAGAGGCACAGTGAAATCTTTCATTAAAAATACATTCACAGTTACACCTATTTGCTAATATTTTTCAGACCCAGAAGAATATTTTCTCTGCCAGTAGAGTATTGGAAAAGGAAGATGTATTCACATCTGAGCTTGCTAAAGCACAAAGGCCTTCTCTTCCTTACTCTGTGTGTATATAAGTCACTGAAAAAATGCAGCAAAGTTCAAAATCATTGTTCTTTATAGTCTTTCCAGTCTGGAAGTCAGATACATGACTGTAGGCCAGTCTCATTGCATGAAATAAAATATTTCTCCGGAACACCACAGTTACTCTTTAACTGATTTACTGTAGTTAAACAGTAACAGTGAGAGTGTTCATAGTACCAAGCCTGGTGGCAAAACCACCCATACAAACAAGCCATTCATGAGAGCAGGAGAGTTTATGAACAGTCTGAGCTTTTTCTCAGCATTGCAGTGTGGGGCAAGGCTATCAAGGAAATCTCAATCCAGCCCTGCAGTCCAGCTGGAGTAAATTCTGAAATGAAAGGTCTCCAGATACCAAGTAAGACCATTAGTGTTTTGAACATGGCAGGGAAGAAGATCAGTCTCCACATGAATGTCTGTGGTGTGGTGAAGTCACCTCAGTGCCCTGGCAGCCTCTAGACAGTAGATGGAAAACATGAGGATACCTGGCAGTGAGGATAGTCAGCATTGCTGGGCTGGGAGTCAAGATGGTCTGTTAGTAATGGGAGCTTCTCTTTCTGTACTAGAGGAGGGAGTTGGCATAAAAAAAGATAATGAGGATTATTAAATCTGTTCAAGGGGGATGAGCTAATCTTCAATTACATCCATTTCATTGGCATCACACTGGCCATGATCAGCCAAAACAAAAAAAAAAAGAAAAGCAGGCTACTGAATGCTTTGCTTAGCTACCACTTAACAAAAACAATCCTCATGTGAGAGGATCTGTCATCTATTTATTGCATGCAAATTGCTTCAGGTTAGATGGCTTGGGAAATAGCATCTCATCCACTTATGAAGCCCTCCCACCCTGTCTATCCATCTTCAAGCCGAGCATTTGGTATCTGGTTTTGTTACTCTACCCTATTATTTTATAGGCAATGCTGCTAAACAGAAGGTTACAAACTTCCACAGGACGCTTTGCATGTACCTTTTCTACTTCTTGTACCACTCGTTTTAACAAGAATTTATTTGAATGCTTTGGGTGTCTCACGCAGTGTTTGTATTCTGTCATTTAAACACCAGCCTGCCTAATTCCTTATGGAAGTACTAATACCCGTTGAACACAATGGCCTTTCCAAATGTTGGCGATTTTGCAAGATTATGTGTGTCAACAGAAAACAGGAAATTGATTGTGGCAATGGCTGGGAGGGTGCCTGGAGCAGCAGCCATAAGGAGCTGTGTGCACAGCAGCTCCATGGCTTTGCTCAGGCAGCGCCAGCTGATGGAGCCAGGCAGGGGGTCATGGCATTCCTTAACCATAGCATTGTAAAGGTCTAGTTAAAAAACATCACTGCTCTGTATGTCATGAAAAAGAGACAATTTGCAGAGCAGATGTTGTACTAAGTATGGTCCCGTTCATTTATCATAGTACTTGATTTTGTGACTGCCATAGCATACAGGGTATGCTCCGTGGGGTGAGTGACGAGTATTTAAAAGGAGGAGTCTGTGAGCAGTGCCTAGGTCTCCCCAAAGTGCTGTCTATTCCAGATGACCTTCATCCCCTCTAGAGGCAAATACGAATGAAATACCTGGGCCAGGCAAAGAAACATCAAGTGCCCAAAGGGCCAGATTCAGGAGGAGCTGACTGTGTAATGAGCTCCCGTCCTCTAACACAGCATGCTCTACCCACCCAGCAGCAGGGTCTGCACTGAGCTTCTCATGCAGGCAGATGGGTGCTGGGCTCTGGTGCCCCATAGGACAGCAGGAATGACTGAAGCTGAAATTTCTGTCCTACCTACATCATGCACCTCACTGTAAAGAAATACTCCTCTTTACAACACTGATGACAGCACAAATAAATACCCTCCCTGGGGCAGAAGGGACAGAGCAATAGGTATTTAATAAATAATGCGGTACTATGCATATGGATAAATCTCAGCTAGAACCCACTTGCTGTCAGGGTCCGACAAATACTCTCCAGCACTTTCCCTTTGGAGAGGCATTTTCCACAGCTGAAGTCTGCTCAAAACAGGTGGTCAGGGTTGTTTGGGTGTTTGTTTGGGGGAGCTGTACAGCAGAATTACAGCTGCCATGTTCTAGTTTTCAACACATTCAGAAAATAGAAACAAGCAGTCATCTTCGCCGGCCTACAGACAGACACAATAAGCCAAGTTTTAAGGCTGCTTCGGTGCTTGTGGAGTTCTCACCAAGGGAAATTTTTTTTGCATGAGCACTGTGACTTTTCTGATTGCTTTTTTGTGCTCAGATGGCAGCTTTGAAAGCTGTTGACACACATGCGCAGCAGACTTTGCCTTTTCTTTTTTCTTCCTGTTCAATTGGAAGCAGCTTTTCTTTCCTTAGATTTATGATACCTTGTTTTCCTGAGTGCTAAAATGCTTTGAGAAAAGACAGAAAAAGATATTAATTTTCCATGGGCAATATACTTTAGTTGAAAATTGGTGAATGCTTATGTTAAACCTAAACAGGGTGAGCTCTTAGGACATGGAAACACAGTATTAGCAGGCATGCTTTAAAAATGATAGTTAGGCAAGAGAAACATGGAACCAGCCCCCAAACCTGGGCACATTATCTGTCAAAGATTAGCCTTATGTATAAGCATCTACAGCTGGATGCATGCAAGACTTGTTTATCGTGACCTTTATTAATGAATCTATGTTATGATTTGGAGCCGAGTCCAAATTGGATCTTCTGTCAGCTGTGTCCCCTGCAGCCGCATCACCCCCATTTTCAGGAGGTAACACACTGTAGCAGAAGGTTCAGGTCTTCATTCACTTCAGAGCTGATTTGAAATAATTAAATCATCATTCCTAAAACCAGGAAATCCTTCTCAATTTGGGGCATGATTCTGGAGCCCTTTATCACAAGCAGAAGTGATGCCAATGCAGCAGAAATAGATACGCACATTTTGTGTCTTTCTTGAGGAAAGGCCTGAGAATTTGCTATACCATTTGCATTTTGCCCTTTGGCTTTCACATAATTAGGGACATCTCTAGATTTGTTTTTCAAATTGAGACCATTAGGGGAGCAGCAGCCTGTTTGAGCCTACAGGGCTGTGTTTGCCAAGGTGCAAGGCTTTTCCCAGGAAAGGAAACAAAGGCTTCATTTTAGTTAGCTTTATAATGAGCCATTTAGAAAAGATGGGAGAAATGTGTTAACAAAGAATAACAGAAACAGAGATATTTAAATTGTATATCCGATAGAACTATCTTCTGGGGTTTTAAGGTTTTAAAACTTCAGATGTTCTTGGAAGGGAAGTCAAATATTCATTTTAGGGGGAAGAAGTCAAGATGACTAACATCACACATATTTAATTTAGCTCCACCAGTGTTTATACACTGGACACACAGTGTTTTAATGCAATAAGATGAATATTTATTAACAATTCAAAATGATCTGTTCCAAAATGTACAGTGCAGTCCCAGTGATGTTTTACCACAGAAGGCCAGGTGTTTCCTGTCTGCTGCTAGCTCACAATAGGTTTACTGAGCAGTGCTTTGGTAAGTTTAATGTGCACCAAAAGAACATTTTACTCTGCCTCATCCCTCAAAATGCAATGGTTAAGAGCTTTAAATGCTAGTATTGCCTAATCTAATGGGGAGGATGGACTTGAGAAAATCTATCCAATATGCACAAGGAAATGCCACTGTTCTTTGTTCCACCATCAATAAAGTGGTTCATTAATATGGAATGGGAAAGTGAAGAACTTGATAGAAATTGGTATTTTCTACATTGGGCCTCCGCGTGATGTTCAAGTTGATGGTAATGTCACAAATGTTTGCAGGTAATGCTCTCAAGTTTGGCGCTTTGTTCTTTTTTGAACAGTCCAGCTGGGGGCACTGGACTGTTCAGTAGGTTGCATCTCAGCACAGGATTGCAAGACTATTAAGGCAACCTGCCTGAGCTGTAAAGTAGACCCTTTCCACACATCCAGGAAGTCTGGAGGATGATTGTACTTGCAGGAGGTGGCAGTGGCACACTTCTGCTTACCCAGAGAACTGCGAAATTGCAAAAGAGCAATTCTGGATAGCAGAGATTAAAAGAATAGGTCATGCTGGTACACTGCATTCCTGCTGTCAGACCACCCCTGGGCCCCTTCTGCCCACATAAGCACCTCTGCTTCCAGGAGAAACAGGAGAGTAGGAGTAGAGAAATAGGCACCTGGGTACCACTGATGCTGTCTGAGGTTCAGCAGTGGGAGCAGCCATATTCCAAGAGCAGAACAGCTCCCAAGGCCAACCGCTGTGCCATACAGCCATCATTAAATGGGTTAGAAACTGCAGTGATCTCAGTGCTTGTAATCTTCGTAAAACTCTACTTACATCTGAAACCTGTCATTAGAGAGCTTGAGCTCTCGAGTGTATTGCGCCAACATTTCTGCATCACTAGTGCATGTGTCCAAGCCACTGAATACATATCCAGTGATAGGCAAACTGACCTACTTTTCCATGACACATTCCCCAGATGGAAAGCTTTACCTTAGGACTGTAAGTGCGTGCTGTGTTTAGAAAGTATGCTCCTCTATCTGTTTTCACAGAGAGGAAAGTAGGTTTCTGTTTATTTCTGTTTACTGGAGATAAGCTACTAAATCTCTGTCGATTTTCTGGGGAGCTCAGAGCTGTGCTGCTGTCAAAACTTGAACTTCTGTGTGATCACCACAGCACATCAGGGAGATTTCAAGAGCATTTTCAGTTGCTTACAAAGTCCATTTCTTTTGAAAACCTAAGCTTGATGGTAGCTGTTTGCCTCCTGAAATGGGGAGGTTGCCGTCACTGTCTCAGGACCCAGGTATACGTGCTTCTCTGTGAAAAGGAACATGAAAATCACTTCCGAAGAGACATAACCAGCCAAGAGAAGCCAATTAGTGCGAGTTAAGCTGGCTCCTAGCGAAGCTAACTCAGTTCTGCAAGTCTTCATGAAAGCTCTGGTGGGAGTCAGGACATGCTTCCTGCTTCCACAGCTATGTCTTGTGACGGCAACTCCGGCAGTTCCAGCCAGTCCCTCTTAAGCCCCATGCCAAGGGCACAGCAGAGTCCTATTTTCTCCCGTCTGCTGCAAGAAGCAGCAAACTGCACGGTGCCTATGAATGTAAAGCTGAACTGTAAAAAACCCTGCATGAACAGGAGGGAACAGAAGTTTTGGGCAAAGTTCTAAGCCAGGAAGTGAGGATATTATTAGAAAGCTCTATTAAAAAAACCCAACCAAGCCTGTCGCTCGGGAGCCATCTAGTGCCAGCCTGCTCTGTGCATGGGGAAAGCTGGTCTCACCCCTTCAGCTCAGACCGGACTGAAAACTAAACAACCCCAAAACTAAACAAAAGGACACCTAACGTGTCCAGCCAACTATCACAAGAGTTGGTGTCCAGTTCTGGAAACCTGTATTGATGTGTTCTGGTTCTTCTGCTTATTTGCATGTCACTGCTCCCAGAATTTGATTCTTATTTTGAATAGTAATTAACACATTGGCTATAGATATTAATCAAAGCAGGTGATGAAACAGAGTAAGCTGTCTGCATTGGCTTGTGCAATGTTTAAAGAGGCGGGACCGGAGGTAGGGGTAGGGCATAGCTAATCCTAGGAACATTTTCCACACTTAACTGCCATTCATTGTGTGCAGGGGATCTTCAGATTAAAAGATGTGCTGCGAGGATGGGAAGCAACATCTCTGATGTTTGAGCATGATGGAGTTTTCCCAACTTCCACCAGCTCTTGCCTCTCACTAGCTCTTTTTCACTCTCACCTTATAAGCTTTAATTTGTTATTCTTTCTTCACTTAGGAATAGTGGATATTGGGAGCAGAATTATGTAAAACATACTCCACCTTTTATGAAGAACCTTATACTCAGGTTTTGTCCTAAAGAAGCCTCAGTAGAATGTGACTTGTATTCATGTACTGTTAACTGAAAGGGGAAAAAAACATCTTTCTAACCATCTTTTAGCTGAAAGTTGAGGGGAAAGGAACAGAGTTTACACAGGCTGTCTTCAGAGATTCTGCTCCAAAAAATCTGTGCATTAAAAGGTGTTTGATACAGCTGCCTCTTTTCACACACAGCACAACAACCTACCTTTGAATTACGGGCTTGAAGGTGATTATTGCACTTCATTTTCCAAAGTGACCATAAAATACTGTTAAGTATCTTCAGACTGTTCCACTCCAGAACTGTGGCTGTAATCCAGTTCGTGCTGTCCTGCCCACTGCTGCTGCATGAATTCTCCTTTGTGCTAACTCATCCCTACCTCTAGCTTGTTTAATACAGAAAAGGTCCAGTGTGGCCTTCTACACAAAGAACTGCCACTAGAAATCAACAGGCTCTGGCATGTGTACAGAGCTCCAGACCAAGGCTGCAACTGCAGCACCTCTCTCTGTCTTAGCCCTTTCTTGAACATGGCTCAGACTGAAACAAGGGAAGAAAATCTTTGTAAAAGAAACGCTGTTTTCAAAAGATGGTCCGTAATTATGGATGCCAATAATGTCACTATGTGGCCAGGAGGCAGAACTGGATGTGTTCTATCTACCATGTAGCCTAGGCTGATGACATTAAACAAAAAAGGTTGTGCTGCTGCCAATCAGACCATTTTTCTATAATTTAAAGCCCCTTTTCCTAAAGGATTTTCCTAAATCCTTTGTCTCCCTCTGTCACAGAAGCCTCAGCCTCTCCTGTGACATATCCCTGTGACATAGCCACCAAGCAATATTCCTGCATGCTGAGGTTTGCCCAGAGTCACATATGTGCTCCTCAGTCACCAGGCTCCTGCCCCCTGCCAGCCTTCACCACAGCTGGGCTGTCTTCTGTGCTTCCATCATCTGCCAGGGATGGCAGAAACCAGCCAAGAACTTCCAAATGTACTGGGAGGGGACTGGAGAGAGCACATTTGGACAAGCTGGAGGAGCTTCATGGAGGCTCCTCCTCCTTCCTGCAGGAAGCAGAGTGTTTCCAGAAGGGGAGTATTTTAGGTACTAGTCCTTAACAAGGCAAAATGTCACACCTAATGCAAATATATGTTCCAATACATGGCATGTCCTTGGCTTTTGCACCCAGCCATGGCTGCGAGCCCTTGCACACTCACCACTTGCACAGAGTTGGCCAGAATCAGAAGAAACCAGCCCAGAAAGCACGGAAAAAGCAGTGCTGCACTCAATGACTTGCCAAGTCAAAACAAAGGTGACTATCTTGGGCTCGGATCAGCTCCTGCTATGGAAGCACCATTCAGTTGTTTGGCCGGCTGAGATGTAATTCCATCAGGTCTTGGGCAAGCGGTCGGAGCTGGAGTTCAGAGCTGCTTCCAGGCAGCTCTGGTGAATAAACCCCTCATTATTTCAGAGAGTTACTAATTGTTTCTTTGATTGGGAACACTGGAAATGAGAACACCTATTTTTCTATTTTTGCTGACTCCAGCACTTTTTGGTGTAGGCACCCTGGGGAAGCAGTGATTTAGTCATCCAGCCACGTAAGAACGTGGGGCTTAATGAGTAACACATTTGTACTTTCCATTCTCAGTCTGAGAAAGGGCCTATAAATAAATCATATTTGCCCTTAGATCAAGAAAACCTTTTTCTTAAGTAATGTCATTAAATTTTAAATTAGATGTACAGGCAGTTACTGGTGAAAATGTTAAATACTGGACAAGCTATGAATATGACCTAATTTCATATAATTTTATAAATGCTTGAATTCAATTAAATAGAAACTTTTGTGTAACATTTAAACTGTTTGCTTAGCTCTCCCCAGAGCTCACAGTAGGTTACTGTGAGCCAAACAGCATTACAGCATTTGTTGAAAATGCCAGAGGGCTTAGGATAGATCCCATATACTTCTAGCTGAATCCCTAGTTACTGGACAGCAATTTCTGGGCAGAAGCTGCTGTATTAAATAATTGCTAGCTAATAAATATATTTTAGACACATTATAAACCTGCAAGTTAAACCTGTTGGAGTAAATGAAATGTTTATTGCAGAAAAAGATAGAATTTGCTGTTTTGACCTAAGTGCATTGTCATGGAAACCAAAATCTTTCTTGTGCAATAAAAAATCTGCTTGTCATCTGATTTGAGCCAGTTATTTGCACAGGTGGTTTTCTTAGCAGACAAGTACTCAGTGAAAACAAATCTATTCTTTCTCAATAGTTCCATTATGTGTTCCCACAACAATATGTTTCATTTCACTAGCTTTGTAATTAATGATCCATTATCAACTAATTAAGTCACATTTAGAGTTTATATGAGTTCATGTGTTACACAACACTCGCTCACCAATCCTTCCTGGGCGTGTTAACACTGAAAGGGTTTTAATTAATGCTGAGAATGAAGCATTGTAGGTTGCAGGGTACTTCAGACAGGCTAAAGTAGTAACAAATGTGGACACGTAAATACATCCAACGATTTAATACCAATTTCCTTAAATGAAATAAAGCAGCAGTAGGAGTAACTGAAATCAGATTTACAATCTGTATGTAAAACTGTTATAAAATATTAAGTTCGTATGGTTTCAGACAATGGAAACTGAAATGTGAACTATTCTAACAGTTCCAAAATGTCATCCAGAAGAAAATTCAACTTAATAGACAACATCTTTACTGTTAGGCCTGCTCCAGAGCTCACTGAGATGGGTGAAAAGACATTCATTAACTGATTCTGGATCCAATCCATGATTTGCAGTCCTCTGGGCAGAGGCTGTCTCCATCTGTGACAGCCCATCACACAGTATAGCTGGTTTGTAAGCCCAGTGTGACTTTCACAGTACCATAAAAAGCAGTAATAGTAGAGGTGAGATGGAAACATATAAGATAAAAGAAAGCACCTTTGATCATGTGATATTCTCCATAGGAGTTTTAAGGTAGACTAAGATGACATAATGATGGAGTTTTAAAAACAATGTTTGTATTATTTCACTCACATATTATCAACTATTTGTACTTGAGACTAATGATATCCATAATCAAACAGGACCAGGTGGACAATGACTTTTCATTTCTCTCTTTCACTGATTAAAGGATAGCAATGTCACCTACAAACAGATCTGTCCAGGTTGGCAAATTGCTCCTGAAACTCACACAACATCCCTGCTGGGGTACTCCTCCTTCACGCACACTCTGCAGCTGCCCCACTTACCTTGTTCCAGTCCCCCCATGGCAGTGGTACTTCATGTGCCAGTTCTGTCATCTACTGGTTGCAATGCTCATGGTACCATGGTGGGGGAAAGGGTCAGGTTGGAAGGAAGCTGGACATGAAGCAGGCCAGCTGCAAGGGGTGCTTGGTGGCTGCAGCGTAACACCAAGAGCTCTTACCCTGATGCCCATCGCTGGCAGAGGGGCACATCTTGGAATCCCCAGCGGGGTGTCCTGGACAGAGTCCTGGGCACTGAGTCAGTTGCCTGTGCTGTGCCAAGCCCTGACTCACAGTGCTGTTCTCTCAAAGGAGGTTAAACACTAGTGAAAGAAATCCTGGATCCTACCTGGAGGAATGGGGAAGGGTTACTTGTGAGATTTCCTGTTTGAAGCCACTGACTCATGAGCTGCTTTGCTCGGCAGTTTTGAGCATCTCATACAAATAAGCAGCTGTGCAGGATTGAAGATTTCAAGGAAATACTGTAGGTAAATAACAGGCCCTTACATTCCTTTGCATATGTGGCAAATAGTGTCAACAGCTTTTGGAGACCAGTTACACAAGTTAGATGTTTAGTCTACAAATTGGGTCCATTAACCAAAGCTCCTTTGTCTCTACTTGGAATGGCTTTATCAAAGACTTCAGAATCAAGTTTTATGCATGCAATGGAATGTTAGATTGCATACAACCTGAGTGCCTCGGAAACATTTTGGGTACTTCTAAGAAACTACATGAGTTAAAAGTTGATTTTTTTCTGATCACTGTATGGATTTTGCACACTCATAGAGAACAGAAGTGTATGTACTCAGCATTACATTTAAATATGCTATTAATGCAAAAATGGACTTGACTCATGCTAGAATGATTACTGTAGATATTTCACTAGATGGCACTACAGCACTAGAAACAGTGGGAGAACACAGTTCAGTTCCTGCCTCTAAGTTCATCTATATCCCAGTTTACTTTTATAATACATATTAGGTGTGATGGTGATGACAATTACCATGAAGCAAACAACGCTGAGATCTCAGTTTGGTTTGCCCTGTCCCACACATGGACACAAACACATGCACATTGCACTGAGAAGGTCAAAAGCTGGGACACAATGGAGACACTCAAGGGGAATGGTAACTAGAGCGAGTATTTCCTTTCACAAAAGAGGGGAAGAAACTTCTCTGAAGAGTGAAAGGAGCAGGAAAAGAACAGTTTTCAATTTGTTGAGAGGAACTGGGGAAAGAGGAAGCTGTGGCCAGAAATGGAACGACAGCTTTAACACATTAAAAATGCCCCTAAACTTGGAAAGGCTACGTTTATAGAACAGAAATACTACGAGAAGCTCAGAAAATAGGAAGAACTTTCCAGACTGAATTTGAGGGTGGATAAGAGGCACTGTACGAGTATTATATTTCCTTATCTTGGAGAAAGAAAGTATTCTGTCCATAATCTTCCTATTTCCCTGAAGATTAGTGAATAGCAAACTAGGGCCAGCTCTTCATCTGCTGTTGACTTTCGTGGCTCCTCTGACTTAAGTGTAGTCACTCTGACTTAAAACAGATGAAGATCAGACCTTTGTAAGTTTGAAGCATTTATCAAGCAAGCAGATAGCATCTTTTAGTTTTTCTCCCAAAGAATATTATTAAATTATGTCCAAAGTTTAGACATCCTATATTTTCACTAAGTTATCTTAACAATGTGTTTTCTATTGAAGCATTCAGATGTTCCAGTTGTTACTTGTGTTTTGCTTTAGTTGATCTCATCAGGGCTAATGCATTGTATGTAAAGTAGTAATTTGGTAATCCAAAGGTTCCATACACATCAAGCTAAATGTATAAACTGCATGCTCTGACAGATGAGATTTGGCAGATTTAGGTGCAATGGCTTAAGACATGACCACCTCCAGCTGTTCACCTAATAACTGCCTTACAGCATCAGCGTCCTTTTGGAAGGCTGACAGAATGGGACACATGTCAGCACTTCAAGTGCCCCAGTTCACAGCCTGGTATTTCAGCCTAAAGCACTGATGAGGGGAGTGTGGAATACAAGCGTGAGGTACACTGGTGTACAGACGCATACTCCCTGCTGCAACAGCAGCGATAAGCATCAACACAAAGCAGACAGCTGGGAGTAGGAACAACTGCCACAGCTAAACCTGACAGAGTCTGGGAATGAGAGCCAAAGGCACCAGCAAACCTATAAAGTATGTGCTTCAATCCAGGCCTGTTAACAAAACATTTGAGTGCCTTCTCAATCTCATTGACTTCATGGGTCTTAACACCTAAGCCAAAGCCTATAAAACCTCACTGATTAACTTTTAATCAAATCTGAATGAGGAGTTAAAATAAAGGCATTCCATTTCATTATAACAATTACTGTAAATTTTGCGGCTTCTCACATTACTGCAGTATGTCACATTCCTTAGTGCTGTAACACTACTTCACATTAGGCAAATGTAAAGACCTGTCCTGTGAGGGCTGTCCTGCAGTGACAGCAAAGAGTCAGTAGGGTGGGCTGTAGATGAATCTGAAGCATAACCTTGTTCTTTGCTGAAAACAAAAAACATGCTTTAAGCCATTATTAGCAAGCCTGGTAATCATGTTTTTTCCTCTTGGTTCAGTGAAAAAGAGTGTTAATTTTTCCCTAAGATGCAAATTTCATGGTATGATATATGCTTTTACCATTGGAACTGGTTTTATTGATGACTGTAAGTCTCTGAGTAAAAGAAAACTATTATCAAAATTGTAAATGCTGAATTCATGTACTAGTCGGTTTACATCACATGGCTGTCACACCGATCTTGACTTTAGCTCTGGAGGGTTTAGAGGCAAGTGAAACAGAAAGTTTTCCCAAATTCCAGAAGTCTGAGCCTGTGAATGTCAGTTTGTCCATCTCCAGTCACAACGTCCCAGCAGGTCCTGAAATGTGGCATTGGAGCCATCAAACACAGTCATCTCGGGAGAAAATGCAACGTGAATTCTGTGCTGTTAAATCATTCTTTTTCATCTGGCCCTCCTTTGACTTCTGGTGCAGAGCGACTGAGAGCCGCTGCCTGCCTGGCAGACAGCACATGTGATATTAGTTCATCTCCAGTGAAGTTTCCAATTAGTTCATGTCCAATTCAGACTGCTGAGACATGCATCCAGCCTTCCCCAGACAACTTGTCTTTTTACAACCAGAAGCATTGACAAGTGGAAGAAGAGTGATTTAGCCATTTGGCCAGGATTGAAAGACTTTGTTTTGCAAACAGAATGCCTGGCTTGCAGAAGTGCCAGATGAATGGGTCCCGAGCCCACACGCATCGACTGGGCTCAAGGATCCAGCGCTGCAGGCTCCTCCTCACCACAGAGTTAGAGGTGATGAAATCTTTATGTTTGTTTCAGGCCTTAGGTGGGCACTGACCCATTTTGGACAAAAGGCCAGTGTAACTTTTGCTCAGGAGAAGGAAACAATCATTGCAAAAGTGACTGAAGCACCTCAGTGCTTTGGACAGCACTGGGAGCTGGTTTAAGTGAGCAAATGAGACTCAAAAGTGCATCAGTGGCTTGGTGCCATGGTTTATTCCAGGTGGGAGCTTCCAGAGCTCCACTTTTCATTCAGCCTAATTGGGCTCCTCTGGAAGTCAAAAGGAGCTTGATGCTTGCTGTCACCAGGAGCAGGGTTAGTTAAACAGAAAGCACTTTTGTACCAGTATCACCTTCATACATATAGGTATGACATATACAATAACTTCACATTGACAAAGAGCTCCTGTAATTGAGGTATTTGAATAATAAGGCTCATTTACTTGGAAATGTTAACAGGGCTGTAACCCCATGCAGTGTGGCACACGCTTCAGTGTCTGTTTCGCCTCCACACTCACACATACAGTGTTATTCCTTCTTAAATGACAGCACTATCAACAGTGGCTGCGGCAGTTGTGTTTCTTTAAAATACTATAGTAGAATTTGTTATTAAAGTGCATTACTGTGTACCCATAAATATTTACATACTTTTATGAGCATATTCACTGGCCATGACAGACTCAAAAGCATTCTGATGCTTGAAAGTGTCAGTAAATAGCAACATTCACTGGTTTTATGATTTAATAACTGTGTTTATTTAAACATTCTGTCAGTAGTCAGCTGCATACTTCTAAGTGATCATTCTGGAGGTTTTCTCTCCAGACAGAGACACAAAAATATATTTGACCCACTTGTAATATATTGGATTTTTCTTTATAATCTCATTAAAAAGTGTGCAGTGAACACAAACCCATAATTTACCTGCTGTTGTAGTTTCATTAAACATCAAAAGGGTGCTTGATGGAGTAGAATAATCCTATTCTGCATCCTCCATTGAACATCTTTCAGAATAAGTTTATTCATTTAATTAGAAGGTTTCTCTAAGTGAAGTTTGCACTGGTTTTACCAGTCTGACCGAATTTGCATTTGTCATCCAAAGCACCCTCTATTTCACTGTGCTCATGATAAGTGTGTTAGGACACATGCTACAAAATAGCTCCACAAATTGGTACTTACTCTCAAAATTGCGTTAGTACTAATTCAGAAGGGAAGGAACAGAGAAGCTCCATTACACTTTAAAGTGGAATTTTCCCTTCAAATCTGTGGATTAGTCATGGCAAACAATGAAATGTTTAACTCAACATTAAATGGGATTATTAAATATCTTTTCAAAGTGGAAAATCACATGCATTATACTATTCCCAGTACAAAAGGACGCTGAATTAGTTTCTCTCTTCATTCAGTATAAAACAATGAATAATATCATGGGCATACTTCAGCCTCAGAGGACTCTGCTGAATCACATATGCTGAAAACTGCATGGATTGTTTTAATATGAAGGTGACATTCTCTGTGATTAAAACACAGTATTATTGTAATGATGGTGAGGCTTGTACAAGTTGGAATGTCGCAATCTGGGATATAGCAAACTGGGACACTGTACCTAAGGCAAATTCTAACTCCCTGTCTCAGCCCTGTATGCAGACAAACAGTTTTGGAAAGATGCTTTGCAGCTCAGCAGCTGTTAACACACAGTGGGAAGAGTGAAGCTGTTTCATTTCCATTTTTCTCATTTATGTGTCTGGCTTTTGGGAGTGTGACCTTTCTCACACCTAGATCGATATGTCTGTAACCATTAATTCTATGAAAACCAGGACCTGTTTGTAACACTAGAAATTAGGATATAACACATGGTCAAGTCTCTCTCTGCCGAAGAATGGATAGGTGGCTAACTAGGCAGTTCTCTTCTTAATCAATGGCATTGGCTTTCCTGGGAAAGGGATTTACTCAGGCTATAGAGGCACAGAGATGGATAGCTTCTTAGCATCCAAAACAACAAGAAGGGAGTGGAGCTGGAATACTTAGCCCAAAAAGAAACGCATTACCTTAAAGCAAATCCTGTTCTTTCATAATACCTGACTCTCTCTCATGCCTGTAATGGGCTACATATAAGCTTATGTCATGCACAGTATCAAAAAACCTGCAGTTATTTTCTAGAATTAGGTATCTTTACTTGTGTGAGCAATAGTCGAAACAGACATCAGCAGGTAGCAAGAACATTGCTGAGCCCCACATCTGTAGTACTCAGGATTCTTATCCCCAGGTAAGCATGAAAGGTTTCAGACAACTGTGCAAAATTCTTTTTAAGAGAAAAAATATTAGATGGAAATGATGCCAACCTAACAGAAACTGTCTTTGTATGGGCACCTGGAAGGATCTTTGGAAATAGGGTTGTTAGTTAATGAGATCATTTGAATAGTCTTTGTTAAGGGGTTGGCAATCCCAGAGGACTGAAGAAGTACCAGTCTTTCACCTTCTGGCCCATCTCACATTGAGCACTGACAAGGTTGCCTGAAATGTATTCATTGGAGACTGCTTTAGAGAAAACAGTGTGAAGGGCACTTACTAGATTTCTGTACTATATCTCATTTGCTATAGATACCTCTCAGGAAAACCTTTCCTCTTTGCCCAGGGCTGGAGTTGTTTCAGTCCACACAGGACAATGCTTTCTTTGATTGCAAATAGTCTGTTTACTTGGCTTCAAGATGGTTTCAGAACTCCAGGCTTTTTGCACTGAACTATTCCAGGGTAGGCAGGTATGAAAAAGTTTTCACTGTGGTGCAACAAGTCTGTTGTGAGTGAGTTAAAAGTTTCATTATGAGTTGGACCCACAGAGTGCTTAGAACTAATTAAGGACTTTGCTCCCCTTTATTTTGCTGTTTATTTCAGGCCATAGGGATGAACAAAAAGAGATAAGAGATACCCAGTTGTGTTCAGGTGCTTGCTTCTTTTGTGACTAATTACTCCTTGGAGGCAGGTTAGTATTTAAAATAATCTGATACTTTTGTTATACAAATCCATATTAACCCAACAGAATGATTGTGTAACTTGGGGGGATAAGTTTGGCATTAGTGAGACATAGGATAGTGGCCAGGTCTCATTGTGTTTTGAGGCTCCCTTAATAGTCAGTACAATAAAACTATTTATCCCTAACTAGACTTTTCTGCGTACCAGAACACAGAGGAGAGTGACACAAACTGCTTCTGTAGAAAGGAACTAAATGGAGAAGAATAATCTGAGCCTGTGTTCAGAATATTTTGAACACAGGAAATGCATTTCAGAAATGTATCTTCTCATGGGATGAAATAAAAATTAATAAATTGATTTTTTCCACATATTTCAGGGCAGGAAATAAGTCTTTATTTCCTTTAGCTGTTGCTTCCAGTCATCTTGTGTCCTGCCATTGTTCAGTGTCCTGACTATTCTGTGATGCTGTCATCTCCATTTTGTGTTTGTTAGAAGATTTCCTTCACTTAGCTTTGTGCCATCCCTGCGTAAGGTTGTGGCAAATCAAATGAGAGCAGGTACAAAGTCATGCCAAAACCTCAGTCCATGAGCTAAGAACAAGTTTTGGATCGAGTCAGCATATGTCATGATTCAGCAAGTTGGTGTTTTTCTGGGGTGGTTGCCATCATGTGCTTCAGCAGCTAAGCATTCACTTTTAAGATGCTGTGGGTGTAAACCTCTCTCCACTAAGTCAGTGGCAAAATTCTCATCAGCTTTAAGGAGGCAAGGGTGTCTTCTCAAGTCTTGGTGTGATATTTCTTCTGTGTGGCACGCTGTGCCAATGCTTTTACTTTACCAGTGTTTCCTGTGAATTATTTGATATGACAGTTACTGGTCTGTATTAAACCTTCTTTACTAAAAAAAGTAAAATATCGACCATGAAGGCAAAGTAAGTCTGTAGGCCTTATATTTGAAGTAAATCTTCAACATATAAATTGAAGGGCAGATGCTTGAAGCTGTATCTAAAAGATGTTAAGGTGAGACAAGCTTTCAGAGAAATGAGACATGGTAGAATTCCTTGCAATGGCTTGTTAACTCTGAAGCATAATGGTAGTTCAAAGGGCATTAACACTCTGAGTATCACTATTATTCTTCCACTGCTGTGCAGTTAAAAATGAGACAAGGTGCATACATTTCTAAGAGTGGTCACAAATGAAGACTGAATGGCCAATATACCTCAGGGACAGAAAAAACTTGCAGTAAGTTTTTGCTATGTGTTGTTTCCTGTATTTTTATCAGCATCACTTCTTAACCAAATCTGCTTTGTTGTTGCAACTTGGTTTTGTTTGTCCATGCACACTTGAGGTAAGATGCCAATGACACATGAAGAGTAAATGCATAAACTGATTTAAGTAATGATTGCTTATATTCTTTTTCTGCATTCAGTGTTTCATCTTGCCCTGTTCATCATCCACTTGATAAAAAATACCTAAATATTTGTCATATGTAACATATATTAAATCACAGCCAAGTAGATACTGAGCTAAGATATTCAGCTTTATAGTTTTATCTTATGGTACGGGATTTCCATTTTTATAGCGTGAGGACTGGGTTAAGTTGGGCTGTTTAGAGGGACTAAGACTGAAGTAGCTGTGTTGAACCTATCCCAGAGTTACCTACATATGGCTACTGAAACAAATATAAGTTTGTTTTAAATGGATTAGTCAAACTTCACTAACTGCTTGTGTCAACATTCTAATTTGGAATTAAAGTGGCCTTAATTCAGTTTCATTCACTTAGAAAAATTGATTAACTCTATGGACAGAGCATTGCAAGCAATAATATTACCACGGCTTAATGAGTTACCATTCGTCAGCTGACTGTCAATAACTTCTTGGCTATAAGCTCCCATTCCACCACCGTTGCAGGATTTGCCTTGTAATTGTGGGGGGCTGACAGCCTACACATGCACAGGGCAAGCAGCCTAGCTGACTGGAAGTAGTCTTTTCATCTTGATGGCCTTGAAATTCTTCTGAATTTTACCCCATTCTTCTGAAGTTTAGACTAGCCCAAAATTTGTTAAGCACTTATTGTGGACTTCTGTGCAAACAGCCTTTATTCACCTTCAGGGCCACCACCAGGCAACACTGCGTTTTAGACAAACAGCATCTCTTATGAGAAGGAAACAAATCTATTTCTCCACCAATTAATGGATGAAGCCTGCACAAGCTGAGTTGCTGGGAGGAGCACCTACTGGCAGGTCATTTCTTAGCTCTACTCCATGGAAAGCCAGTGTGCTCTCGGGCTATCTTTGGACAGTATATAGAGGGTACACCAAAAAAGGCAGCAATCTAGCTTTGCCAACAAGGTGCTCTCTGTGGTCTAATTTACACTACTGAGCATCGCAGTTAATGAGCTCAGGCTGTGCTTTGTGTCGCAGTCAGTGGTCTGCTGCCCTGGGTCCAAGGGAGCTGGCGTAAAGCTCACGGAGCACTGCTGAATTCAAATGCAAGTGACCCAAGGCAGATACAATTGCAATTTCAGGTTTTCCGTCATTATTTCCAATGAGCGTACCTATAATTTAGAAACTCCACAAAGTTGACTGTACAATGAATCGACTGTTCTTGAATTATACAGTTTAAATTCATTATGAGCCCCAGTGAAGGAGGCGAGGCAAACAAGTGAAAAGTGAGCACTCTGCAGGGCTCTTCAAATTACTGTAAAGTTTGGAAAATTGGGCCCACTGAGTCTATTACCCACTTTATAACAGTCAGAACTAGACTGTTTTGTTTGTTGCACTGCTGGATACTCTTGTGGATCTTAAAGCCTTGCCAATGGTTTTATTTATTGGTTATTTTGTTGAATGCCACAGTAAAATAAAGTAATTGGACTTTGTTTATGGTGCCAAAATATGTTTTCCTGAATGACTGTTTTCAGCAGTTGGTGCAGTTAAATAAACCCATGGTCCGTATACCACAGAGAGATTTAAGACTAGTATTGGTTATTTGCTTCTGCATTATCTTCAGATTTAAATCAAGTGAAGCACAACTGGTTTTCAAATTTTGAAGTAGTTTTTCACTGTTTTCTGTTGTGCTCATACTGATACAGATGTCTTGCATGGAGTGTTCTGCTCCTCATGGGCATTTGAACACACTCGCACCTACCAATTCTTGGCACAGGCTCTCTGACAGAAGCCCAGGCAGGATCTTTGGGGTTTGGAAATAAATATTTGAACTACACTAGACCACACAATTAAAAGATGGTCGCTCACTCTCTGTAGGGATTAACCTCTCTTTCCACTTTATGGGGTCATGTCCAGTTACAGATACCTTGAAGGGGTCTGATTTTCAGAGATTGCTAATAGCTAATGTACAAGTCACTCTGAAGTCACCAAACAAAAGTGACAGAGTTGAGCACAAGCAGATTTTTTTGAAACATCATGAATAACCAATTCAGGAAACGTGTATTCTGAAGAAAAATGGGTATTCTTTGATCAGCAAGATGCAGGCGCACAAAATCATATTCACGTATGCAAAAGGCACTCAATACAGAGAAAGACCAAAAACCAACAATGATATGGTTCAGAGGAAAGGTGCATGAGGAAAGGGAGGATTATAAGCACAGAAGCAATATCGTAGGCTTGGTAGAAACAAGGACACTGGTGTTTTAGTTAGATAAAAATGACAGAATTAGTTGCTGCTTATGAAAGCCACCATAGGCTTTTTTTTTTTCTTCTCAATTTATTCAGCTCCTCAGCTCTCTTTCTACCGAGCAAATAACTGTTTCCAGTTGGGCTGTATGAAATGCATCATTTTAAATGACAACATGGCAGTAAATCACCTCTCACCTCTCTCCCACCCTTATCCCTTCCCCAGAACTCACCAAACATCAAAACACAACCAAGGGGGGGGGGGGGAGATGAATAAAAGCCAAAAGTAGTCTGCTAATCTATTCATTTAACTGTTGCTTTTAAATAGCCATTGCGGAATCTTTGCCATTATCTGTGGCAGGCATATAATTGTGGAAGATTTTAAAGGTCCCATCTGGCTCCCCAGTACATTTATTCTAATTGTGAATATGCAGGGATATTCTTGCCTCTCATTAGTATAAGCTTCCTTGTCTTAGTTTCTTTCTCATAACAACACAGGTCAAAGAGGAGACACCTAATGAGAATCTCGGTAACATAAACAGGAAATACGGTTCATTTCCTTATCTTCATTTGCAACTCAAAACTTCATGACCAAAATGAAAACACTAATTTTCTTTTATACATTTTTTCCCTTTGTCTTTCTCTTGGGCCTTTATCTATTAGGCAAGGCAATTATAGGATGTATTTTCATCAGAAGTATTAATATTCCCATTTATGAATTAATTTACCAGCATAGGAGTAACGAACTAAAGGACACTATAATTTTAATTCTTTGGGTTTATCTCTGGAAACAGTTGTTTTCACGTCTTCAACCAACGAATTAAATGGAAAGGAAGAATTACATAGAGTCAAAGCTATTTTAAGTTAAGTTGATCAAAAAGAAAAGACCATGGCACTTCAGCTTTCTGTCAACACAATTTTTATGCATTGCTTTTATAAAGTCATACTGAGGCCAAAGATAACAATTAGCCATACTTTCCCTATATGCTGGGGAAGCAGAAAAGGCGACACTGTTCCAAGCTGGTTATTGTATTTCTTACATACAGAAAAGCATACACATTTAGGTGCTCATACATTGCGCTATGCAATTGTTCAGCTATGAATTCAGGAGAAATAGAAATAAAATTAAATAATCCCTGTTCTATTTTACTTATGATGCAATTCAGCATGCATTTCTTGGCTAGCAAAGCCGGCACTGGGAACAGAGTGATCTATTGTATCAGCTGAGAGCTGGGTGTTCAAGTTGAAGCTAGAAGACTTGGCCAAGGTAGGCTGGGTTCAGTGCATTGCTCCTAAGCCCACATGGCATGTCTTTTGGAGCTCAGCTGCTCACTATTAACTGGAGTTTAAATGAAGTGTTCCCCTGTCTCAAGTTTATCCACACACTAATTCCCAGTCCATGTGTAGCATTGGTTTTAACTGCATGTTGTTATAAGCTGCAGGTTGAGCTAGTGAAGCTCACAAGCTGGCTTGCACTTCAGCTCAGGTGTTATTTTCATAGGAGGGTTGCTCTGCTTCAAACTAAGCAGACACAAGATGAAAACTAACTTTTGTGAGGATATGCCAGAATATGTTGCCTATTATGAAAAATGTTTAATTCAGCTGTTTTCTTACACTTATGCTCTTGTTGATCCTGATATATGAAACAGTTAAAGCAATATAAATCAAGTTGTTGCATATTTGTTTCTCAATGTAGAAATCTGAGGGGGTTTTGAGAAAAAATGCTGACAGTGGGAGAATTTAATCCACTAACATCTGTGGAATCAGAAGTTTCACAAGCAGGATTGCACACATGTGCCTGCATTGTGTTGCATTTCTGTTTAATTGATTAAGAAACCTTTAAACACAGCATGTGACTTCCAGGAAGCTTATCTGAGTGAGATACTATTTAGGCCACTTTCTAAAGCTGGCAGCTCAAGTGAAAGGTTAGCACATGGTCAAACCTGCACTGCAGCTGTGAACGCCCCAACAACAGAAAGTCACATCTGCATCTAAAAGTTGCAGTTAAAGCTGATCTCAACTGATGCATTTACTGGTACATCTGTTTTAGTTTGTAGAATGCAAAGCACCTAACTATGTAAAACTGGCTTTTCCTCATTATATGACCTTGGCAATAGCTACAAAACTGATCTATACACTATATTTCCTTCAGTTTGTCAAAATCAAACTCAGTCATATTTTTATCATATATTTTCTGCATATTTCATATACATCATTATTGTGGTTGAAACCAGGACAATCATGTATGATATGAATACAGAAGTATTAATTTTTCTTCCTTTCTGATTAAAAAATTGTCTTTGCTTGCATTTGGATATTTAAATAAATGTCTTCCAAATTAAACTGCATTTGGAGTTGAAATTAAATGCAAAATGCAACAGCTAAGATTTGTTAATATGGTCCTTCAAATCACTGCCCTTTAGCATAAACGTAGGTTACTGTCACTTTTGGGAATGATCATTCCATGAAATCAAGTGGCAAAACCATACCAAAGTCACTTTTTCTCGGGCATTTAATTGAAGAGCTAAGTACACAATCACTACATGCATTTTCATAAAGCTACTCGAGGGATGGTATGTGAAAATAATTTATGTCTGCTTTATGCAAGGTCATTAGCACTCATACAGAACACCGATAATGACATTAACCCATCTCATATACTTACCATGTCTGCATAATACACTATTTTAGGGGGGAAAAAGGAAGAATTTAATGGCAAAGGCTGTGATTTTTGAAATAGAGCATTTAAAGGTTGCTGATGTTTCGATGGAATTATTTTTGGTGGGATGTTCAATTCGTGTGTGAATGGCATTCAAATAGACTCACAAGTGAAATTTCTGTGCAATTTTAAGCAAATTTTAGCTTTATTAAAAAACAGCTGTAGCCATTAAGTGAAACAGCTGTATGCTGCAAGAGGTTTGCTCCATGAGGATGGCTTCTGTGTTGAGGGGTATGTTCTTTGCTTTTGGATTGCTACATTCTTTATGGATGATTAGAGCATGCAACAAAGCATTCCTTGCTAGAGTCGCCTAACCTGAGCAGTTTAGTCTGTCAGGTAATCTCCCCCCATCCCTATCCCTGCTGAAAGCATTGGGTGCTTTAAACACTAGTTGAATTGGTTTATTTTTAAAACAATGCAGCTAATACTTCCATAATAATTTACTCTTCAGTATACTCAATAAGAAACCTACATGCAGTACTCTCTTCAAACCCGCAGTACCCACAAACTAGAGTAATGCCTTATTGTTTTGCATAGGAAAAGGGACTGAAAATGCATTTTCTGGCTGTTCTGTGGAATTTGAGACTCTCCCTGAGTTAGATTCTCCCTAGTCTGGGTCCTCTTGGATCCCTCTCATGTTTACATTCATCAGCATTTGAATGTATGTTTTTCAATTAAAAATGTAGTGTAATGCCATGAGTGTTGCACTGAAACTCTTGGAGGGGTTTCTGTAGAGCATCTTCTGCAGTTAAATTCCCCTTAGATTATTTTGGTCACTCAAACCCATGACCCTGGTGGGACCTCCTTCTCCAACATCATTCTGTGTGTGCACATCAGAAATGCCAGTTACAGAGTGTTTGTGACAGGCGTTCACTGGGACTTTCCTACCCATACTGTGTTGGCCATAAAAAGACAGTCTGCTAGTTGGATCTGCATAATGTAGGTGATTTTAACACTGTTAATATGCAAGGCTCTGTATCTTCTTATCCATTATCTCATCCTTTTTCTTGCAAGCATGCCCATCCCTCACTACCTGGCAGCTGTATCCGCTCATCCACTCCTCCTCAAGACTATCCATATTCACTGATTAAGATAAAATTTTGTGGACAAAAGCGCCAAAGCAGTATCTCACATGCTGTTTACTGTTAAGGGGATATTTAATAGCTTTAAAATCCATTTAAGAAAATGGTAGCAGTGAGTCATATGTAATTATTCCCAGATAGATCATTAATTACTCGATAAAGTTTCTCCATAATGCTGCCTTTTGCTTCTTTGCCATAATGATTGGTTATTTCTCATTTATCTCAGTTTGCTTGTCAGTTATTCCAGTTCCCTTTCATCCCCTATATGTGATACGTATGTAAATACTGCAGATTGAGATTGATAAAGGTTGAAAAAAAAGGCTGTGACTTTATTGGATTACAGAAGAGTTTATGAGAAACTCATTTGATTATTGTGTCAGGATGGCCTCATTTGCACCAACACAAGTATGGCTGTTTGGTACCTACACAGGAACTTCATGTTTCATGGGTTTGTAATTAAGATTTACAGTTTTGGGTTCTTTTGAGATGCCAAAGATGTCAATACAAACATTACATCTGAAACTAAAATTGCTTTTAAACAAAGTTCACCTGGTAACACTGGACTTTAAACAGGCATTACAAAAAGAGTGAGGTCGCAGATGCATGTGAGCTGTATGTTCTTTAAGAACAACCATAGGCTCTAGCAAATTGATGAGATAGATGTGCCAACTTAAACAGCCATCTAAATTGAGGTCTTTGTCTCTTTTTTGAGACCCAACCTTAAGAGTTTAGAAGAAAGAAGAAACATGAGAAGCTGAAACTCAAGGAAAAGTCATTAGTGCTCCTCTGCTTTAACCAGTTTGTTAATTTTATACTGTTGAACTGATCGGGATATCCCATGACAATGTCTCTTTGGTGCTGCTTAATCTACCACCAGCTGTGCATTCAAACATCGTTTCCAATGTAAGTTAGAGAATAACAACAGTACAGAGAAGGCACGCTGCAGTACTGCTTTCTCAGAGTTTAGATGCGATTACAGGCATCCCCTGTTGTAGCTGCATTGCCTTTGGAATTCAAACATAATCAGAGTATCTGTGCTAACATCTTCCAAACACCAGACTGACAAGAGTAGGTGTGTATGTTCTACACAAAATAAGAACAGTGTCGGGTAGTAGGACGGCTGACAACTTAATGGTTCTTTGCAAGCAGCATGTAGTGTCTTTCTCCCAGCATCCTGATGACTGAAGTGTCTGAGTAGGCACAGCTCCCCAGCAACATCTATAGAAAATCTGAACCAGAATAGTGATAACTTGCTCAGTAGCAGCTGGTGAACTCTGGGAATAAATTTATCCTGCTCCATAAACACTTGGACATTTATGAGCACAGGCTGTATTCATTCTCTGATACACCTAGTGCTGTTGTGAGTTTATTACTAAGTTATTATTATCCTGCCAACTAAAACACATCTAGCTGAGATGTTTTAGATTAGCTTTACTGTTCCACATTATACTCTTTATTTCTCCATAAATAAACAAAACCAGGAGAACTACCACAGGGAAGCGTGGAGAGCTGAACTCAAACATCTTTACTATGTTTGAGTCCTAACCGTGCCCAGTATCCCCAGGATTGTGTGCCTCACCCCATGACCATGACACATTCTGGTTTAGTAATCATTTCAAAGTGATTCTTTCTTCCAAGTCAGGAAGGATCATCTGCTGTCGTGTGAACCGATAACACGACAATCATGCTTGTTGCAGTATTGGCCTGCATCTGCTACCAATTACTCTGCAGTTAGCTTAGAGCAAAACGTAGTGGGATGTACGTCAGTAGCAAGTCTTAAAACTGTCTGCAAAAGCTAAACAAAGCTTAACAAAGTTAAACATTTGAAAAGATGCCCAGACATTGTCACTGATAACCAAGCTCAGCTGTCTGTCCAAGCATCTTGGGACTGAACTAAAAGTCCGAGTAGACACAATTCGGTGTTACAGCACCTTCCAGTCAGAGAGAGGAAATAATGCACATGATTACAAGCTTTGGGACTAGGGTCAACTACTGATTCTTAAGTCTTGGTTGTAGCACCTTTGCTACACTTCAAAAGAACTGTCTGCTTCCCACTGGTTGTTTTCAATGCCTGAACTACTGACTAGATGCCATGATACTGTGGGATTTGTAACATCTTGCAAATATTTTAACCAAAACAAAGATTCAAAAATTCAGATGCAGAATCCTACCTTCCTGCAGCGCGGGTGTATGGCATAAATGGTTTACTTATAATGCCCAAGAAACAGAATACAGGATCACTCTTAGGTAATGAACCTGGAAATCATCGATATTCAAAACCTGAGGACTGCAGACAGTGAAGTGGGAATTAGTACAGGCCACCAGCTGAATCCTAAATTCATATTCTAGCCTGGGGACTTAATGCAAATACACCTCAGCACATGTTTCACGTTTTCTGGTTGAGATATTACTATTTTAAAAAATAATGAAAACAAAATCTGTCTCAGCAGGGTTTAATGAAGTGAGATGCCAGCTCTGGGACGGGGGCTGTTTAGGCTGTGGCACTGATGACGTTAGCCCTGCCCTATACAAATTACAGTTATATCAGTCAGAGAGATAATCTCTGATACAGTGTGGTGTGGTCATAAAATAAACCAAGTGGAAGCATCTGAATCTCTAGACTCTTTGATTCTTTCCTCAGGTTCTCATGGGACATGTGTGCTCCCCAGAGCCTGATGTGAAGGCATTTGAAGTCTATGGAAATTCCTCTGTTGACTTCATACAGCTTTGGACTTGGCTCCTAAGGGTGTGGGTGTAGAAACATGCTTCATCTTTCTGGATCCATGTCATCAGCTTTCCTGGCCTTTTAAGGACAAGCTCTGTTTTTAGAGAAATATGGCACGATATGAAACAGTCTGAAACAGCAGAAACCTCCTCCCCCATTCATCCAAGTTCAGTACAACTTGGAAACCTGTTGCTTTGGAACAATAGGCTAATACTTTGGGGTTTATCATTTTAGATATGTTTTCAGGATACTGATTCATGTTAGATTTTAATGACATCCCCCGATCCTGATCCAAGCCCACCCAGGCCCTGACAGTGACAGCTGGAACAAATTTCAGCAACCACTGGCCTGGGATAAATCAAACCACTAGCCTTGAGATAAAACAAGGCTTTTCCAATTGCCAGACCCCAGACAACCCATAGTTTTAACACTGCTCTATTTAACATGTGAGACTTCACAGCTGATTAGCAGAACTCGCTTGTAAGAGGAGCAGAACTTCCCAAAATCATATTTGTGGAAAGTTAATAACAGCCTTCTTGTGCACTAAATGATATACGGTACACATGTTCCTCTGTATGGGGAAAGTGTTTTATGGATTTTATGTTAACAATTGCAACACAGTTAGTAACAGTTTATACCAAATTTCAATTTAAATGGTCTAAATATGCTGTTGGGGGGGGGGGGGGGTTAATCATGCTTTGGAAATATTCTAGCATCCAAATATTTTATTGTAATAATAGATCTGTCAGTTTATGAAATGAGCTGGTTTAGGGCTAACTGAGGATACCCAAAAGTTAATGTAAATATTAAATGGATTTCATTGAGGCAGATATTTCACTTTGCAGTCTGCTGTATCAGCATCCAAGTTTTAGGACAAAATATATTTTTAGATTAAATCTATTTAAAACACATACATTAAAATATTTAAAGTTAACTGTTGAAATTCTAATGCCAAGGAGCTAGAGGTAACTGTCACCTTACACTTTCTTAATTACAGCACCTTGATTTGCATTATTGGTGTTCTGCAAAGCAGTGCCATCTTTCTAGATATGGTTTTATATGGACACCCTCTTGCTGTTAGTTGTGCTACAGCTTCCTCTGAAAAACCAGAGGTTTGTGTAATGACAAGGCTGTTAGTGGGCAGCATTCCCTGGGAACACTGAGTACTTCCTTGAGGATAAAGGTTAATAAAGCCTTCTTCAGCTTTCTGTTCTATCCATTCTTCATATTATTTTCATACTAAAGATGTTTATGGGATGGGATAAAGGGACAAAAGCTAACCTTGTAGCAACCCATAGCAGTAAAGTTTGAAGTGGATGCGTTCACTTTAAAAGGAGTTACTGGTGTCCTTTGTGGCAAAGCATTACTCACATAAAGAGGCCCCCTCCTGATAGCAAGGACTCTCACAGCATATATTTGCATGGATTTGAGCACATACACGTGCAAGGTTTGATAGAAGCAAACAAGCAAGAACTCTAATCAAGTGGTGTACAATCAGTTAATCAGTTCAGAACTGTGATACTAACTTTATGGTCTTTGGTTGAATAATGCTAAGCTTTGAATTCAAGCCTTACATGCACACTTCATTTATCCTTCTGGAGCATAGGCATGTGTGTGTAACTTTAGAGGATTAAGAACTACTTTGTTTTATCTTACAGCTCAGTTCACAGCTTGCTGCCTTTACACCTGAACATTCATCTTTGGGGCTTTTCTTTCCCCTTTCCATTAATTCAAGAAAAAATTCTTTAAATTAAATAAATAAATAAAGGGCCTTGAGTGGTCATACCCCATGCTGATGGCTTTTGCTTAATGACCTGGTTTCTGAGCTTTTAAAAAACACAACTTGAACACAATAGCAGCATTTGCTATATGCTTGGGACTGGAAGAAAATTATAGGCCTGAGCTGTTTTAATGTAGACATATTTCAATTCATCTCTGAGAAAGAAGCAAGGGCCTGTATTTACCACTGTCGATAACATATGATTTATTATTTATTATATGTCATGGTATGTGGTGGCTTAAATTTACACTCCAGTTTTAACAAAAGAACAGTGATATAAGCTATTTTTTATTGTAATAGTAGCAGCTGATGTGTTGGAAAACTTCCCTGTATTGTATAAGACATGTATAACATGTATAACACATGTTATAACATTCAGCTATCAAAACAGCTGAATACTCTTCGGTAAATATTTGCTAAATTTTCTTATTTCTGTTTTTGTTTTTACTTCGTTAGTCATTCAGGATCAGGGTCATTGCGGTGGTAATAGGAAATGAAAGAAAAGGCTACTTTCTGTTTGGAACCTACATGTGGAGGTAGAGATTACGGTTTCTTTTCGGAACATTTTGGTCACCATTCTTCAATACCGGGGGGAGGTCCAAAGAGGGACGAGCAAATATGGGTTACAGCACCTGGAAAGTGCCTCTCAGATCTCAGAGTGATCTGGCTGACAGTGTAAAACAGGGCAGTACTCATGAGCTGCTTTCACATCACTTGAATGTGCTCTTGGGCTCATCTTTCTGTCTGGCTTAGCTCGCAATAATTTTCCATTTTAGCATGTTATAAACAAGTAGAGAGCTGTAGTGGTCCCCAGACCAACACTATCTATTTAATAGCTCGCCAATGTTATTTTTAAAGAAATGCTGTGTTTTCATTTAGTGGGAAGTGAAGGTTTCAAAATAGGTGCCTTATATGCAGAATGATTTGCCCAGTTTGGATGTTTGTGGAAAAGTCAGGCTTTGAACAAAGATGTAGGAAAACAGGTGAAAGAATTTTACAGGACTTCCCAAATTGTTTCAAAAATTAACTTAGGTAAGATGCTGAATGATTTGGTCCTGAAAGAGGAAAAGGAGAGACCCTCATGGATGTCTGAAGGAGAAGGTAGAACTAGAAACTCAGTGAACTTCAGGCAGAGGGTGAGAGCATGGAGGTCATGAGGAGGACCTGGGATTCAGACGAGTGTTTCTTCTGGTTCAGAGGAGGATGCAGGGGGTGACCTGTTATTCATCTCTAGCCCTCAGGCAGCTGGCTCTACCACTAAATTAGACCTTTTAAAATAAATGAGTTTGATGTTAGATACCAGCCGGGGGGGGGAGGGGATGGAGGTTGGGATTTAAAAATCCTCCAGTTTGGAAATTCCTCCAAGCCTCGTTATTTACAACCTACCAATAATGCCACAATATATGTATTTTTATTAGACTTCCTATTGAACACTAGTCTAATACCTTTGCTGTCTTTATTTATGATAAGATTGTTTCCAGCTACTGTTAATTTATTTTACACAGCCCATGATGTAATTGTTAAGCAGTTGTAATGAAGATTGAAGGTTTAATAATGCCAAGTGTTACAAATTTCTATTTAATCATTCCTAAATCGATTAGTTACTTTCACCCAAATGCTGTGCCATTGAAACAGAGAGAGCTAAAGATACAAACCACTGTGGCCAGTGTTTGATAAATGTTATTTTGGTGCAGTGGTAATTGAGTTATTGAATTTACTCATCTTACAAATGATGTTTGCATTGTCTCAGCCGTATGTGTTTAGGGCCAGGGGAAGGTCATTAGGAGCTTCAGACCGGGGGCATGTTTAGGTTAAAGTGATTTTGAACAGCCAGTGTTGAGGTTAGTCAATTAAAAGAAATAGCACAGAAAGATGCTACAGAAGGGCATGTTATAGGCTGGTCGTAGGGAGGTCCCAAAGGCCTGTTTAAAATAGTCTAAAGATTCTGTAAGTAAATGTCTACTCCTAGCCCCAGGCTCTTTAGCCAGTGATAAATTGCTGTGTAAGATGCCCTTCACTCAAAACAGCTTTCAGCTATAAATGAATTTCACACCACATGTAAGACAAGCCCATAAAGGCCAAGGTAAAACGTTAAATGATAATGCCCTTTGTATATATAAACACATCCTTAGATGAACTTCCTTAAGGGAAGATAAGGGCTGCAGGTGAGGCAGAAAGTGTACCCAGGCTGCTCAGGGCACAGCTGGTTCTACCGATGTGTGTTTGGTGGCAGGGGCCATCCTGGGCTGGTTTGGTGGCTCATCAGCCCGTGTGACTCCTCACTGCTGAGCCCTCCATAAAGATCAGCTCTATGTCCAGGGGATTATTTGATCTGATTAAGCTGTTTCAGAGACACAGTTCAATAGATAATATATTTATATGTACATCCTGGACAAAGCTTGCAAGTGCTTTGTTTTCCCAAGCCATGTGTCATTTCTGTTTCAGACTGCATGCTGATGGCTGCACCTCTGTGGTGATCAGCTTCCCCCAAAATGGGTGGGAAGATTCCTTCCTAAGCAGACAGCATCTCTCCTGTGTGACCCAGTACTGGTCCCAGTAAAGTTCAAATACCCAACCCATGATTGTTGTCTGCATTTTGAATTAAAACCAAGGAAGTTTTGCAATTTTTCAAGTGTTTATGAGTAATTACTCTGCTAGAACCAGATCAGGGTAAGGAGCAGCAGAAGCTGCCCTCCTTGTATCTGTTAATTGCAAAGATTTTCAGGGGATATAATACCCTCTACTACTCTGTGAACGGAGTCACAGAGATGAGCAAAGTCTCTCCTCAAGTGAAAAATGGCCCTACTTTAATCCTGGGCTACTTGCTGTATATAGAGACCATCTTTTAGTTCCAAAGCACTGGAGAGGGGCTCATGTTCACTATTATTTCTGTTGTGCAACTCTTTTAAAATCTGTTCCTTTATAAAACACTGTTTTGTGTTTAATTTCTGTTGCCTAAACGCTATTTAAATCAGAAGTAATAATTTCTAATCCTTTAAAATGTCCAAAGCTTAAATCAATAAACATCTGATGAATACATAACCCGAGGACATTCTGTTTGGCTGATAAATGATAATTGTGGGAGTGCCTGGCAGCTTTTGTGGTTAAACCTTTGCTTTTATACAATTAAATGGCCGACTCCTTCAAACACTGGATGTACTCTTAATGATAATTGCACAAGGAGTCAGCTTACTGGGGACAAGTGGAACAAAGACCTTTCTCTTGGTGCCTATAAATGATCAGCTGGAGAATCAGGGTGTCTGGGCTCTGTGCACTGGTTCCTTGCTTGACTCAGAACATTATGTCCAGGTCCTGGGCAGCTTTTAGGATCACCACTCATGTTGTGCCCGAAGTTCCCCCTCTGCTTGCCTGCCCTGCTGCTCTGCCAAGGGTCCTGCCATCCTCTGCCACTCCACCACATCTGCTGCCACTGTAACCTTTGCCCTGGGCTATAACATGTCCCACTGACCTGTGGCAAGGCAAGAGGTCCTATCGCAAAGCAGCACTCCTGTCTCAGTAGGACACGTAAAACAGGCTGGGATGTATTTGTACCCGGAGGTACCGTAATGACAATGGAATCCTCTGCAGTCGTTCATGGTCGGTTTACATCATTTTATGAGATCTGAGCTCAGTAAAGGGACTATATGATCACTGTAATAATATACACACCATAGGATTGCATAAAGCCTTACGTATTACCTGTGAATGTATCTCAGTCATGCATTAATAAAAAAAACTCCATCCCTCCACTGTCCTGCAGTCTTTCCTATAATTTTCCTCATCTCCAAAGCCACACCAAAGTCCATGCAGTTTCTTCCTCCCCAGTCTACCCTGTTCAAAAAACTGCACCTCCGATAAATCCAGCCTGTTCTGTAGATAGCAGAGTGGCAAAAGGAGAGGTGTCATGACATGCAGAGTGCTGTTCTTTTCCATAGTTTGTAGCTGTTGAGCCATTTTCAGCCTCTACAGTTGCAATACCAGATGCCAAATTTGTAAACTCTTGTTCACAGTTTTTTTCCCTGCCTTCACCAAAGAACAGCTCTTTAGGGGAGAAACAGGGAGCTGACAATTACACTGCTTCCTGCTGTGAATAAACTGTAGGACATTCCTAGCCATCAGGCTTCACAGGGAGACGTAAGTATCTTTAGCCTTTCTTCCCTGGGTTGATGAAGTTACAAAGTGAGGCACAAGCAGTTTGGCTGTAAGATTAGAAATCAGCCAGGAAAAATGAGCCTGGTTTAATGTACTGTGGTTTCTTTATGTTGACTCCTGCATCACTCAGGAAGAAATGATGGGAAAAAAATGGGAGAAAAATGAAACACTAATTATTTTTGTTTTTAATGATCACTGGCAAAATAAACAGAGCATTTCGGGATTCTGGCATATATGAGATCATGTGTGTTTATTTTCTGTATTATTCTAGCCACAGTGTCACCCAGAACCACATCTCACATGACAAGGAGCAATTAAAGCAAAATGTGGACAGGCTATGCCCCTGCCAAACTGAATCATGACCCTTCTTTTGGCAGCCTCATGCATGAATCCCTGCCCTTGGGGAGCACCAGGCAGTAGCTGATTTGCCAACTGACATGATACATACATTTTTCTGTGCATGTATGTCATGTTAGTGACATTACGCACTGGTTTAAAACAGAGCTTATGTCTCAGCATAATGCTCTATTTTTAACGTTACTTAGCTATTCAGAGATGAGCAGTAAGGTCCAAGGAGAGACGCAGTGTCTCTTCACAGGGTGTTTGCTTTGTTCTAAGTCAAAACTCAAAGCCATTTGATTTTAAAAGACACTGTACAATATAGATAGATGTAAGTGTATTAAATCACCTAGTTTGAATATAAACAGCTGTGGATATAGTAGCTGAGAGCACCTGGGGAGTTGTATACTACAGGCACAGGATTTTCTGTACAATTTATTAAATTAGAATGTGAAAAGTGTCTAAAAGAGTTATTTGAAGGGCTTTTGTTCTCCTCCACAAATTCTGCCTCCCCCTCCCTTCTTTCTTTTGTACTAAAGTCCCAGAACACAGCTCAGAAAGGGAATAATGGAGTATCTAGGAAGGACACACAGCTACACAGCAAAGCAAGCTTAGCAATATCACTTCCAGCATTTGTGGTTCATAGAGGAGATCTGAATAACTGTCCTGTGTATTTAACACAAAGCTGTTCATTATAATTCAACTTGTTTATATTTCCTCCATAGCAAATATTTTCTTTATTTCAAACAAAGACATCTCACTAGCTAACGGAACATTGCAATGACTTCTGGAGCAAAGGACAATTAACACAGGGAGAAGCTTTATACAGAACCACATCTAACCTATGCAAACACGTATTTAATTTGTCTAGATGTAACTACAGCTCAGCTCGTTCCAGCTGCCCGATCAGCTTGGCAATAGTGTTTATACAACACCTAAACAGGGATCTTGCTGCAAGTTTATCAGCATTTTGGGCACTGGAGTATCGGGACTGGCCCCCAGATGCTGCTGCAAATGGCTGCAGGTCCTCCTAAGTCCTGCATCTTATCTGCCAGGTGTGTGGATGACTTAAGGCATCTTAGATGGCACCAGGTATCTGTATCTATGTTTCTGTAAGTGAACCCTGCCCTTATAGACTAACAGTGAAGTTACTCCGGAGAAAACACAGAATATGTTATTTCCTTACACAAGTGACTCACAAGGCACAGAAATGAAGGCAAGGGAATAAACCCTCCAGATTTCCATCTTGAGAACATGGCTCATTTTATGCTGTAAATCATTTATTTCTGCACACCCAACTGTACAAGCCTTTGCTTCCCTGTCAGTAATTGCAAAAATGAAGATAAATACTCTCTCCATTAGAGTCCATAGCGTCTCCACCTCAGACTGCATAAACCTGGAGTCTAAAAGCACTCAGGAAGGCACACTGTTTCTCCGGAGGAGGTACATCTAAGAGATGCCCAAAGTCACTGTACAGAGTAAGAGGTCTTGCACTAACCGGATATGTTTTCCTCACATATTGCCAACCACTTCAAATACTATGCTAAGAGAAACTTCCTATTTCTTGGCAACAGAAAGCAGTTTTTGTTAATCCCGGTTTTCCAACACAGACTATGTATTTACAAATCACCCAGAACTGTCTTCTTACTGATGCTGCTGAAAAAGGAAAAGAAAAAAACCCTGGCAAAGTCAGAGTTGCTGCTCCAGCAGCAGTAGCCCATGCTATCATCAGAGAGCCCATCATACAAATAATGCTGTTAAGAGATACCTAAGATACTGGTAAGAGCTAAGATTTTGGGGATTCCATCCTCAGTCCTTCATTTCTTGTATGTCTGTTATGTCAGCTAAATTCCAGACTGGTTTGAGTTGGAAGGAACCTTAAAGCTCACCCAGTTCCAACCCTCTGCCATGGGTAGGGATACCTTCCACTAGACTACGTTGCTGCAAGCCCCATCCAGCCTGGCCTTGAACATTGCCAGGGATGGGGCAACCACAGCCTCTCTGGGTAACCTGTGCCAGTGCCTCCCCACGCTCACAATAAAGACCAGACTATGAACATATGCCTTACTTAAAGACCATCTCAGGTGACCATTCTGTTCTGCCTTTACAGAACAGTACCTTCTGCAGCCAGACCTGTTGTACAGTATTCTTCTAGGTGTTCTCTTTCTCTCCTAGCTAAAGAGTAATTGTAGCACAATTACACAAGTGCTGACATTAAATACAGATTTGGGTTTTGAAAAACACAACTGTAAACTATTTTACACAAGAGAGAAATCATAATGTTCTCTTAAATTTAAAAATGGTCATTACAGTCATTAAAGTCCAATGTAATTTCCTTAACATAATCCACCCATTTTTCAATGAAATGCAGTTGGTATTAATCAGTGAGAAAGATTCAGTAATTAGCTGGGATCATCCTGTGAAAATGAAACTCCTACTCGTGATTAAGCGTAATGTTTACCATAAAAAAACCCAAGCCCAAGAACTTCAGTACTCAAAAGTATCATTAGTACTTGGAAAACTTACATAATTGTTCCAGAGTAACCTTTTCTCCAGCTAATACAGCTCCTGCGTCTGTCTCTTGTGTGGTTACAAGTGTGAGACACGAATTTTATAAGAATGCTGATACCCAAAGTGAAAGTACAGAGGAGACAGAATTGATAATTACCAGTGGGTTAAACATGAGCCAGGTACTATATGGATGAAAAGCTGCCTCCTTACAGTTTGTAGGAACTAGAGACATCAGAAGAAACACTAGAATTTCAGATGTGACTGCTTTGCCACAGTTGTGTTTTTCCTTTACATCAGTCTGTAACTGGTGGGTGCTATATACTCTTTATGGAGCTAGAGAGATACAAAATGGGTTTGTATTCCCTAGCCAGCTTCTGGTGGTTTCCAGAGGCAGGAATACCTATGCTCTGTGTACATTCCTCCCGCTGCTGTTTATATGAGGAAAGATTTCCCATTCCCATGCTCGCTTTTTTGCTCTGATGATGTGCATTTTCCATATTGCAACAAATACTTCCAAAACTGCTCATACCCCTTCTGCAGCATAGATGCCTCAGCGGTGATGTGACTCTTGATCATTTAACAGCGTTACGAGCAGCAGTGTAAGCACTCAGGTCATCAGCAGACACAGGGAGGGGTACTGGGTTATTTCAGAGTTGTGACACTTGATGCAAGGCATAGAAATGTTTCTCCTTTTGAATAGAAGGTTTATTTCGGCAGTAGCTGATGGTGTAGATGAGGACTTTCTGGAATAAACTCACTCAAAGTTGAACAGTTTTTCAGAGCCAACATGTAACTCAGAGACATTCAGTACAAGCAGTTCTTCAATTTATCATGTCTCAAAGTGCCAACATTTTAAGTAAAAATAACAAATAGGCACCTCATGGCAAGCAGGGGGAACTTACTTTTGTTTGGTAATTAGACTTCAGACAATGTTCTATTATGTAGTTAAGGGAAAGGAACTTTGCCTCAAATTTCAAAGTGGTGAATCTCAGTTTAATTCCGCTAATGGCAGTTAACACAGATGGCTAAAAAGAGTAATTATCTGCTTTAGCTTTCTGCCACCTGCCACAAATGAACTGTTTTCTTTAATTGCTCAGAATTACTCTTAATCACACAAAACAGATACTTAAATCCTAGTCTCATATTGTAACTCAAGAGCAAGATTTTAACTCTAAGCATGAGACTTAAGAAATTGCCACCCTGAGCAAAAGTACAATGCTGGCTGTGTGCTGTGACAGGGGAAAAGATTAATCCTTTCTCTTCTAGGGAGGAGCAAAGTTTGCAGGCTAATCATACAGGTCCTGTAGACTGATCTGAGTAATTACCAGAGCAACTAAAAGGCTCTATCTGCAGTAGCAAGGAAAAGATTCACACGATTTCTTCTTGCTGATTTACTTCTTTGAACAAATGGCGATTATTAAAAACCACACAATCAGATAGAATTATCTTAAAAATTACTTACTGAAGGACTTAAAGATGCAACAATAACTATACCTGACTGATGAGTCAATGCTTTTTAGATTCCTGGAGATATGTTAACAGATATAATAATCCTGTTTCCATAGGGGCATCATTTTGAATTAAATCAATGTTAGGCATTTAAAAATCCCAATATGACACCCTTTGGAGGTTTCTGACTACATTATATTTTATAATGGCAGTTCTTGCCCTCCTGACATTCAGAGATGATGTGTGGAACAACAATAAGTCTTCCCATTCTTCTTCCCTATTGTTCTTGATGTCTGAACTAAAACCCAACAAATCCAGATTCTGCAGAAGAACTCAGAAGCCATCTGTTTATTTCTGCCTACTGAATCACCACATTAACTTGAAAAAGCACTAACGTAAATCCTGAGTTTCAGGTAGATTTCTGCTTAGGAGAAAGGAAAAAGCACAGGATTTACTGTTCCTTGAACTGTGAAGTCAGTGACTCTCTGGCATCATTTTTCCCAAATTTGTTAGAGAAAGTTCCCAATGAATTTATACAGAAGGTACTAAGAGGAAAATTAGGGTGGATGCTGCTTAATAGGAATACTTTAAATGAAAACCAAACCCAAGCAAACACTTCCACCTCAGTCTAAAACTTACTGTGGACGTGATCCCTACTGTATGTATTCCACCTTTTTGAGAACACATCCTGTTTAAAAAAACTACTCTTATTTTAAAATTGAGTAAGCTCAGGACACTGTAGTTTAGTACTTTGTTGTTGTTGTTACATCTCTGTCTTTTTAAGTGTGTGAGCGGTAGAGGGATAGGAAATCACTTAGAAGCACAGGCCCGGGAAAACAGCTTTAAGAAGCTTGTATGTTCATCAGTCTAAGGATAAACAGTGATCTTAAGGTCCTTTCCAACCCTAACTATTCTATGATTCTATGAAATTAGCCCTGACTGAGAAACTCCACAGGAAAATTTCTGAGCTTTATCTGTACAGAAATGAATTATCTATGACACTAATGTTCCATACCAGGGCTTTGCACTGTGCTCCAACTTAGTGATTGTTTCTACTTCACAGATTCTTTTAACTGGCCTGAGCATCACTTCTAAGAGAGCCTCAGCTGTACAAAACATCCACGAGTAGGTGTGAGAAGGAAAGGGTCTGGCTGCAGCATTGCCTGTGTGTTATTTATTCAGCAGGGAAAGTTAATCTAAGAAGAGTATTTACCTTTGTTACTTGGTAAATAACAATTATTGGACAAATATAGTAAATGTCAAGATCGCCTTTCTTTTTCTCTCCCCTCTAAGAAACATGCTTACTCTGTGGTTAGCTTCAGGATAAGAGTGCTTTTCATAAGTAATGTAGTGTAGCAAACATTTGAATATTATTAGAGCTTATGACACTGACTTAATTTAATGGTAAAGATAAGAAGTTTTCAGTGTTGCTTGCTCAGGTACCCTTATTACCATCCAGTTCCAGCTTTCATGTTGCTTTACAATGAGAATAATAAGGATTCATAAAATGGACAATATTTATATGAAAACAGCTACAAGTGACAATAGACTTTTATAATCAGCTGCAGCGGTGGCCAGTGAACACTCTCTGCTGGGGTGTTGTTGCTGGGAGCGCACACTGCTGCAGGAAATGAAAACAACTTCAGAGGAGGAAAGATTAAATACAATCAATCCATCACTGTACGATAAGTAACGGGCTTTTAGAGTTTTAATGGACTAAGTAGTGTAATGTGTTGGTTTGGTATCCACAGATTCTAATCAAGCATTTTTAAATTTTTAAACAGGAAATGGCCTTTTCTCCAAAGGATATATACATTTGCAGTGCATAAATCAGATCCTGAGTCCCAGGATCCTGATCTCATGGTCTCTACTATGCAATTAACTTGAACTCTTTTTCTGCAGAAACTCACGGTCATTCTCATAGTGTAATGTGATTTGATGAGTTTTTGCTGTTATTCTTCCAGCATTTTGTTCCATTCAAGCTCTCTCAGTATTGTTCCTCTAAATCATTTTCAGTCTGTGGATTAGCCACATACCCCAGTCCTGGGGTGAGCTTTAGGTGATGGGGTGCTACCTGAGTAGCTCAGTGATGGCACAGCCATTCACCACCCAGACCTCCTCCCTGGCAGACACAGCACCATGTCTCAGCCAGCAAACAGCAATGTACAGCCTCATCTCACCCTTAACTTCTAACCCTTTCCCAAAGTACAGCCGGCTTTGTTTTAAGCCCAGCCTGCACAGTTCTGTGCCCTACCACCCTGCACGGGCATCCCCAGCCACGGCTGCTGGCAAGGGGAAGGCTCACATTAGAGTGCTGAGCACAGTATGGGGTTTATTTAACACTGTACAAATGTCAGATTTTAGACAGGATAGCATGTAGCTATGACAGCTGTCTTTTAAATTATGCAGAAGAACAAACCGAGGACAAATACAATTGAGCAGTGGCTTGTTAAAGAAATCTACCAAACACAATAATGTTTATTCCTTCAGAAAACCCTTAATATCATTTTGCAATAAAACCAGGCAAAATTGCAGGTGTGTGTATTTTCTGACATGCTCTCTAGATAACCATGATATAAATACATATTACCAACATAAAATATGCACATGCACTCATACACATAGATCTCTCTTCTGAGATTACTGATAACTTATCCTGTGCCAAAATGAGATGGAAAATTTACAAAACATGTATAGTTAATATACCCCCTCATGGACTATTGAAAAACCTAATTCATAAATTATACATTAACTTACAACTATAGCGTGTGCATCAACAGGATATTGTTATGAAGAGAAGACGGCTGTCTTTTCAACATGTAGGGGACACATTAAAATACTGTTGAATGACAGGCAGAACCGGGAGCCTTTCAGCAGAGCTTAATCAGAGACTTTTCTGGAAGCTAGAAAGAGGAGTGCTGGGAATCCCATTCTTTCCACAGAATCAGATGCATTTGAATGTAACCTGTACAGGTCCCCCAGTTTACAAGCAGAGGATCCCCACACACTATTGGCCCTGCTACCTCCTGCACAAGAAGTATTTTCAGGAAAGCTTGAATTTAGGAAAGTCTTATTATCCAAAGTTGTTTTTTTACCCTTTTCTAATTCAAAACAAAATTAATGTTACAGTAAGGAAGAAAATACAAGTGCAGAGATAGCAAATGTTTGAAATGCTTTCAAGTAAACACTGAAACTAAATGGATAATGTTTGAAACATAAATGTTCCGATGCAAGCTATGGGGAAGGTTTTCTGAAGCATGTATTAATTAAGAAACACATACTAAATAGAGGGAAGTGTTTATGACTGTACCTGTATGTGATCCTATATGAAAAATACTGGATAAGACTAAAAAAGGTGAAGTCAGCTTCCTCTCCTTTAAAACAGATTTCAAGTAGAGGGTGTTCAACACTCTCAGATAAAGGATCGCTATAAAACTGCACGTGAACAAGATACTATTCTACTAAACTGCTTGACAGAAATGCAAAATAAGCCTACAAACCACTGGAGAAAAACAGTCTAGCTCCGAATACAGCATTGCTGTGACTCCAGATTCTTGTTTCCTAATGATTTACCAATGTGCATAGATAGTTTCATTCAGACAGCTTTCACGATAACGACTATAAACCGCTTTAATAGATTTAATATGAAGGCCAGCAGGGAAACAGATAGACCTTAATATCCCAAACAAATCTTAGTTCCAGCTAAGTGTCTGATGTTAACCTGGCTGATACACAGAGTATTTAATTTCTGTTTTTTTCCTATTGAGCCAGCCTTTCACCCATAGCAGAGCTTAAACAGTGGAATAAAATCTGTGATGTTGATATCTTTGCTTGGAGATTACATTTTTTCCTGGGTGAGAAAGCACTGAGAGCCTACCCAGACAAATACCAGATCTCCATAGGCACAGCCTATACACTTTTATGCGCATCTTAGGTGCAGGCTTAGTGTATTCATGATCAGGGAAGACTGTCCTCAAGGAAGTGACATGAGCTCCACACCACTTCCAAGGTCCCAGGGGCCTGTGCAGGACCTTACTATGCTGGTCCTGTGGCATGGCCTGTGGCTTGATAGAGAAGCCCCAGGGGCAGTTAGTTAAGTTACCAAAAACTGGCCTCCTGTGACTTAAGCTTGAGAGGACTTAGTGTTGAGAATCCAAAGTCAGTCTGTTATGGTGCTGGTGGCTGGTGAGGGATGCAGGAGAGCTACAGATGCACAGCATCAGGAGGAGCACTTGCTCCTCCCCCTGCCTGCTCCCATGGGACAAGGATCTACAGAGGGCTGTGAAAGGTGGTTGATGCAAAGCTTTATGTCCTCTAGATGCTGTGTGAAAGTGTGAAAAAGTTAGATCAAAGGAAACTGGTAAAGGGCACAGTAGAGAACAGGAGCAGGGTGGTAACCCAAGGTATTTTCCTTTAGTAGATCAATTAAATCAAAGATATCAATTAATGAGATTCAAACTATTTAATTACTTTTTCATTTAGAGGTATAGCACCTGATTTATGGCTCAGCTACTCCTTTACTGATCATACTGCTATAAAGTGCTGCATAATATATTGCTTTCTACTGTGTCATGCACAGATAGAAATGGCAAGTGTAAAATGGGATTAACTGCCCTCAAAATAGTTAAAATTACTATTAAATTGCCCCTCATAGTTAAAATGACTTATACAAGGCTGATGCCAAAACTGCCTTTGACTTCAGAGCGTGATGAATTCCTTCCTCATCCCCATCTACTGCACACAGGCACATCCCTGTCCATGGCAGACCTGTATGAGGCCCCAAAATAGTATGTGTAATGAAGAGCAGAGAGGATTCTACTTTTTAAAGCATTGTCCTGCCATGAAGAATTAAACAAAAAATTAATGGAGAAACCAAATGTCAGCTGCTCCCTTAGACTTCAAGGTTCAGGAAACTGAGAGTTAGGAAAAGACTGGCAGTCTGAAATGTAAGAGAGTAATTGTATTATAAGAAGATTATGGACAATTATTTTTCTTGCAGGCCCCAGATTTCTGCTAAACCAATCCTGAACTGCATCCTACAAGGCAAAATGAGTTCACCCATTCCTCTAAAGGACGGGTTTATTAACTGTGGATTCATTTGGTGTGTGCAAAATTAAGAATGGGCTCATATTACAAAGAGTTGCATGCATCTTCCATTTGACAACATGGAACTCAATGTGATTAACAATGTGGCAGCTCATGGCAAAAAGAAAAAAGAATTGTTTTTTTCAATATACAACCCCCATAATAATCCAGAAATCAATATGCATCCTCAGAGAATATCCCCCAGCAGAGGTTTGGCGGAAGCAGGGTGGCCTGCCTTCATTTCTTTATGAATGTGGAGCTGTTGCAGCCCTGGCTAGCCTGGCTTCTTCTTTTTTAATGTTTAACTATAACCACTGGGACTGGAATCATCGCTTCTAGTGGCCTAATATGAATATTAATAAGACACTGGGCCATGGAGTTCCTTGCTGATTTTGACAGTTTAAAGGATCAGTTAGTTAATTAGAAGATGACATGGCACATCGCATCCCTTGGCTCCATCCTGCCTTCTGTCTCCTCTTTTCATTTTTGTTTTTGACATGTTAGATTACATCATTACTTGTAGTTTCACTTGTTAGCCACACCATGAAATGAGAATATTTTAAGCTGTAATTATTGTAACTTCTCTCCTTCTCTAAGAACATGAAACTCAAAGAAAGCACACAGAAACCTGAATTTCAAGGACTTAGGAATACACGCTTGGTAGTTTATAACCTTCTAACTACAGCAGATAAACAGAAAAAGATCATAAGTAGCATAGGAAATTGTGTTGATTGTCACATTGGCAATCAGTCTCATATTTTAAGTAGACACCCCCATTTTCTGTGCTTTATTTGTGAGTTACTTAATCCTTTCATAGGTGTATTTCTGATAAATCTAGAGTCTCTTCCCCTGGCCATGAACCGATTGTGCCTCTAAACATGTATATGCAATCCAGTACATTCATTACATTGCACTAGCCTAATAAAAGCATGAATTTTGTATCATCATCATGGTCAGAGGAGACAAAAAATGATTTGAACAGAAAGCAGGGAGGTGTGCAGGAACCCTCTTATTTGGGGGAGCAACAAAGGATAACGAAAGTGGAGAGGGGATAAGAAATTTCACTCAAACATTAACTTATTTCTCACTACACCTGATACCCCAAACTAGACAAGCCACAACCCACCATAACAGTAACCACAACGTAGAAAACTAACCTGAAAACTACACTCATACCATAAATCATAAAAACTTTCAAGCTTCCCAGCCCAGTGTCATACTGCAGATAACCAGCAGGGCAGAAACTCCAGACACGCAGTAAGACTTTAGAAGAACCACAACCATTTATTTTGTGCATTACGAGATAAATTAATTAATACTTGTCTTCTAACTTACATTCTGCCTGTAAAATTCTCATGAAGGACACTGGTCATTCTGCAGAGAAATGCAGAGAAACACATGTGTGTCTTACTTACTCAGTAAGACGAGTGTGCAGGAAAAGTGGAGCACAGTTTGTGCATCACAGAAAGCCTGCAGCTCGGGAACTTCATTGGAAATTACAAGATTAGTGGAGGAATGTGTCTTCCAATAGGAATGAGCATTCCTGGGTTATTATTGTTATTCATCACTGTGTCTGATTGCCTGTGTACTTTCCCATTTCTTGTATCAGATGTTTTTATTTCTGTGTTCATTTCAATACTGTGTAATCAATAGTGGTTATTGGAATATGTATTTTGAGGGAAGAAATTGCAGAGGAAGTGTATCTACATAATAACTCTATGCAGTTGGCCAATACAATAACCTATGGAAGTAATTTATCTTTCTCATTAAGGTAAACATGTAAGCTCCCATTGATTCACAGGACTTCACAGAAATACAGTGCTAATAACAGGAGGAAATCACTTCCACTGCCATTGAAGATAAAGCTCAGTGATGTTACCTATAAAAGGAACAAAGTTGGACACTGTGTGCCCTCCAACAGCAGACTTTACTCATTGAACTAGAATTCCTCATTCAAGATGAACCAAGTTTAGCATTAAAAGTATCCTCCTTGTATCAGAGATCAGATTAATGCCTTAGAGAGTCTTTTATCAAATCAATGTTACTGCAATAGTATTGATTTCATAAAGAAACAAGAAATGAACCAGCTTTGCTGCAAATTCATATGCTGGTAAGATTATATTGTAAGGAGGATAAAATGGAAGCCAAATATGATGCTATATTGTTAATGTATTTCATATGCTAAACACTTGAGCACTCAATAGGACCTCAGCCATCCTCTGTATTCTTCCACAGTTTCAAGGTTAAGTCATAGTTGGTGCTGTGAATGCACAGGTGAAGTTTGCAGCACAGGCACAGCCTGCCTCTGGGATTGCAAACTGCCTCTATTGCTCCTTCCTCTTACCCCATATGTCTAATCTCTTGACTGTACTTTTGCTGAAGCAGAGATGACTGCTGCTTTACACATCCAGCAGAGTCCTGCCGTCACTGCTGGCCTCTCTGTGTGCCTACAGTGGAATTAATCACACTGAGCAGTGCTGGAGCTAATGCCAGTCTCCTTCAGCACAAATGCATCTTTCCCAACTCAAAAGCTAGAAATGAACACTTACGTTTCCTTTGTTCCTAAAAGTCTTAAATCCAGCTTCATTCAAGGTCTGCTCAACTTCTGGGAGCATAGGAGCTCTACCAGTGAATTTGCAGTCAGATTCCTTGTTGTCCACTTGAACCTAGAAATGAACACAAAGGCAAACAGATAAGCAATTCTTTCCATTTTGACTGCCATTTACTATTAATAGTTAATATTTCCAAATACACTTTTCATTAGATGGTTAGTATAAAACCTGATGAACCATAGATGGGATTCCTGTTTTGCTCTGTTCCAAATTAAGTGTGGAGCAGTAAAAACTGAGAAATGAAAGTTAATATCTTTTCAAATAGAAATGGCTTCAAATTCATAATATGAATACAGTAGTTAAAATACAGAAGTAAGTGGAGGCTATGATCCGTAGCAGGTCTTGGCAGTTTCTGGCCATATATTATTAAGCATTATTCAGCTGACCCTAATGGGAGTTCATCCGGAGACATAAAGGTCAAAGAGTAGAAGCATTTGGACACAGTCAAATGGATTTTACACCTTTGTATCTTTCTGACATTACTGTTTTGCTTCAGCAAACTGCCTAATATCAGATATATCCTACTGGGTACCTTTCTAAATCACTTCAATTTTCTTTGTCCCTGGGCTACAGTTATATGATCAGGATCCAAAGCTAACACAGACTATGATATACTATTTTACTTGATCGTTTGTATTAGAATGAACTTTATTAGCTTTTGGGTATGTGTCTATCAGTTTTAAAGATTAAGCATTATGTCAATAGTTTTTATGCGGCATTCAAGCACACTGAATCATTTTGCTTGCTCCGAGATTATTAAAAGTGTATTAGCACTTTTAAAATGAACCATCACTTTCAACAGTCTGTGCTTACCAATGCTATACCTCTAAAGTGACATCTCATAGCAAAAAGCAAAATCAAAATGGAGATACGTGCTCTGTAAGTAATTATAGATTTGAGAGCACATGAACCTTATAAACACAAGTGTATGACTTTCTTCCTTTAAATATTCTTAGTTCTCTGTTTCCTATTCATGTAATTGCTAACGATAATCACAACTCTTTTGCTATGTGAAAAACTGACAATTTGTCCAAGCTTAAATTTGTCATTCTTCTTAAACAGAATGTATCTAGTTAAATAACCCGTAACAAATTAGAAATATGAGCTTGGCTGTTCCAGTAACAAACCCAGGAAATCAAAGTTGCTTTTTTGCAAGGAAGCTGAGGTTTCAGCTAAGAAGCTTTTAGAGCACAGATCCAGCCTATAATCAGATTTTCTCATTTCCATGCAAGTCTTCCATACTTTTGTTTTTGTGGTTCATAGTGGCTTGACTACATTGTGTCATGAATGGGAAAATGGACAAGGATAGTGTATCAGGGATTTGAGCTAAAGAACAGCTCTTTAAGATGTGATCTGCCTCCAGGTCCCTCACTTGCGCATTGCTAGGCTTGAAGTATCGTAGCTAGCAGATGGTAATTTTGGAGCTGGTTTATGATTAGGTGAAAGAGCACTCCCTTTTGATTAGTTCATCCTCTGTCCTCAGTAGCTAAAACCCTGTTTCACCCACTTCCATCACAATGTCATCACTGTAAATCCAGCGTGCACATTCACTGGTTCAGAGATCACCTTTTGTCTTAATCTTTGACCAAGGCCTCTTGGCACTGCTGTTACAGACACCCAAAGAGGCAGCGAGCAGTAGGAGGAGTTTCATAGCCCATAGGTCAGCTCTTAGCATCCTAATTCTCCCCATCGTAAGGTCTCAGTGGCATATTAAACAGTTATTTACCCTATGCTGACCTCATCATTTCTGCTTCATGAAAGACTGAATTAACACAATAGCGTTCTCATATCTACTGACTTTGCAGCACTTACAGCGATGCTGCTCTAATGTTCCTATAATGTTACTGTCTTTCTCAAGTGGCATAAATTAAAGAGGTATCAGACTCCCTAAAGAGCTCACAGGACAGAACAGTTCCTTCAGTGGTTTAACAAGAAGTATCATTTCATTTAAGTTACTTCTGAGAATTGGAACCCTTTCAGAGATGCTAAGTGGAGCAAATAAGGATCTCAAGACTTCAACATTAACTGATGGGAATAAAGCCAAAGTTTTACATTTGCTTTCACATCCTCTCGTGTGGTATGTTTTAGTTTAAATATTTTGGCTCCAGACTTGAGGCTTCCAATGCACAGGCAGATTGCTGTGCCCACATGCAAAAAATAATACAGAATTGAGATCTTCTTGCTGTTATATTTAGCGTATGCATTTAACTGTGTGTCTGCACAATGCCATAGAAAATCCTGGTTTGCTTTCACGTATTCAACAAAGGACTGTTCAGAAGGGTATTTTTAAAGGAGATCCACACTAATTAAATGTATTATTAAGAATCCAACACTTCAGAGCTATCAGTGGATTGTAATACTGAAAATCTGCAAATAAACACAGGGAAACAACTCCAATCTAACCACATTCTCAACAGAGGTACTCAAGCTTTAATAGAGGTAACCCAGTGACTATAATTGAGAAGCACCCTAACACAGTAAAAAATTCCAGATACTTACTTTAAAGCACAGTTGTGTAGCACAGTTTCCTTTTGCACCACTCTATGTACTCATCATCTGTACAGTTTCCTGACTTCTGTTTATACAGCACACCAATGTTAGAATTATTTATAGTCACAGCTGTTCTCTTCCCTAGCTTTTGTTTCTCACGTCTTAAATATTTGTAAAAACAAGAAAAGTAATTAAAGTATTGATACATTAAGCAAACATTTCCCTAATAGTGTGGCTTAAATAGGAATCATTTGTTTAAACAGAATTTGCTAAGTATGTCTACAAAAATATAACATTAAATGGTTACTGCGTACTGGGAAAGCGAACTTGCATTTAAAGAAACAAAATAAACAATGCCAAACCATTACTAATATTGCACTCAGCCACTCAAACATTAGGAACTCCCAGAACTGAGTGCAAGGGTTTGGTGTCTGCCCAGATCTGTGAAGTAGCTATGTGCCATCTGCTCCTCGCACAAAGGACATGAGTTTATTCTTGCTGGTGGGAACTGTTGTCTAAGAGCCAACACTTGGCAGCCGAAGCCCCTACCCTTGAAAAGCTGGCAGAGAGTGCTTTTTGGCCTTTGAGTTCCCTAATAATGCTCCCCTCCAGGGTGCAGGTCCCTCATGAGTGCTTTATTTCCCTCTTTATTCTGATGCACCATCCCGTGCAGACAGGCAGGATGCCTCAAGTGCATTGATCTCCTGTAGATTCCCCTTACCTGCCAACACCTGACAGGCTTAATGGTAACATAAATAAAACATTTAAATAGTGAATTATATACTGGGCTTGTAGCTACAAGCTGAGAAATTGTGAGCTGTAACTAAGACAAATACAAATAGCAAAACCAGCCTATGGTCTGTGTCAGGATTCCCTCATCACCAGCACCCACCGTCTGTCTGGGGCATCCAGCTTCCCAGAGATGAAAGCAGCACCCTGCCCTTCATGGTGGCCCACACAGGCTGGCTGCTTTCCACTCCCCTGTTCCTTGGGAATTAGCTTGTCCACACAAAACCAAATGTCTGATAGTTGGAGCCAGGTATCTTGGTAAAAGGGTTTATCACAGACTTGGTCACATGTGATCAGTCAGGGAGCAAGTAATCTAGATAAATGCTAATGAAAGCTTTTGCTGGCACCTTGTATATTCAAAGGCTATTTACTATTGTTCCCAGTCAGCTGGCTCACCAACTTCCCATTCAGTCTGGCTTGCTCAGATTCAGCTGGGACCACTATAATATTCACATTACACGTGATATAAGCCATCCACTACACGTACATTTTGCTAAGCTCATTATCTGTGGCACACTGGTGAGACCACACATGACACATTGTTAACGCAGATGACAGATCCTGTAACAAGCTGCTTTATGTGGACAAACCAAAGGAAGACTATTTACCTTCCCCACGTACAGCATGCACGGGCAAGGGTTCCTGTAACTCATACATATGTTATAATATCACACACTTAACATCCGCTCCATCCTGGACATCTCAGGGGGCTCTTTCTGGCTGGCTGGGTCCAGCAGTGAGGAGCACTGAGAAGATCTCTTTGTTCTTGGTATCAGTCCTCAAACCTCACAAAGAGCAATTAGGAAATGGAACTGGTCTTGTCAGACCTTCTGGCATCACCCACCAAACTCATTTATTGTGGCAGAAATCTCATGAGAATTAAACCAGAAACTCGTAGGAACTTTGTACCGAGAACATGCAAACCACAACAGCTTAAAAGCTGACCAAATTTAGCAGATTTCACAGGAACAACACAAACTGTCCCTGTGCCAAACTTCAAATTCTTGTTTCAAATTATGTTGATAGTAAAACTTTCTCAAAGAAAACATATCCAGAATTTCTTAACATGGGCAAACAATGCTGTTTTTTTCTGTAATCTTACTCTTGGAAATGACTGAAACACTTTGGCTCAAGTGTACCATTAAAAGCAAAAATCAGCATTGGACAATGCCCAGAACACAAGTTTACAGCCCAAATGTTTAAAGTTTGGCAAAGCACTGTCCAAACTAGTCTATATTAACCTGAGGCAATACTATCATTTCTGCCTATGAGATGAATAGAGAAATACAAGTTAGATTTCCATAATGGAAAACATCTCCATTGAGATAAGCCTTGGCCTGACTGTCAGGATAGCTTATTTACCACAGCAACAGTGCAATGAAACCAACTGCATCGATAAGCCACAGTTTGGTGTTGAGCAGCATGCTTAGGCTTTGTTAGCTGAAGAATCTGAAACATCACATGGATGGGATCCCTCCATTCCTACATCAAAACAACAGTCCTGTGCTTATTCTCCTGATTTACAGATTATCATTCTGAATCAGATGAAGTGTTACCTCATGTAGTCTATCATGTTACTATAGGAAAATAACCAATAGGTGCATTTCCGCTGAAACTGGAAATGAAATATCCTGCATGTTTCTGTTCTAATCACATCCAGCTGTGTGCTATTGCTAAAGAAAATCCTGACTGAACTCAGGCACCTGAACTGAACAATAACACTTCAATAGCAAATAGTATTTAAGAAGAAACTGAATTGCATGAAAAGACTCCAAATCATAGACAACAGTTTTGAAAGTTTAATCCAAAGTTGCTTAATTAAATTACAGAATCAGAAACCAGCTAATCAAAGCCATAGATTTTCCTAACATTTCACTAGGGTCTTCTTTTTTTTCTTAATTCAGTTATCATCATCATCATCTTTTCTGCTCTTGGGGAACACCAGTTCCCTCAAGCAAGAACTTTCCAGTTGTTCAGGATCCGCATCCACCGGCTTTCAACCACCTTTGGAGAAGCCCGTAGTATGTTGTTGCTATATCAAACTGAGATAAGCTTTGCTAAAAAACACTGGACCTTCCAACCTGGTATTCAGTGATTCTAACCAGGATAACATGAATCATTCTTCAGCTTACAGGGCCAAGAGTAAGGTCCAGGCTACATCTGTCTTGCTCTAAGCAAGTTCTACCACCATTGCAGCAGTGATCTTGCCAGGGAAATATCCCAGTCACACACAGGGATGGAGTCCCTACCTGCTTTTAGATGTTTGGCAGGAATTTGAAGAGGTCTCATTTCTTTCTTTTCCTGTAGGTGGGTGGATTTTGCTACCAAAACACAGGCTCAGAGTTAAGGGACCTCTTCTTGTCACGGCCTCTGTTTACTGAAGCTTAGTACCAACACATATGGCCATCATGAACCATGTTTCAGGAGCTGATCATATTAATGCAAACTTTGAGTTGGTACAAGCATAGCAATAGCTGAGTATCCTACAAGATACCTACAGCAAGATATCTATGTACAGAGTTTGGCCATAAAAGCTGCAGATAATCCTTGCACAACATTTCCATTGTCATCCACAGAAACTCACTAAGCAAATAGGCAGAAACCAGTTAGATAAGCACAGCACAAGATCCAGGACCTCTGCCATGCAACACCTGCATTAGAACTGTACCTTTGGTCTCATTCCTAGCTGTTCTATCATCTGCTCTTCTTTGTAGCAGAACGAATTGAAATAAGGATTGTAAAAATGCATACCTTTTGAATGCTTGAACTATTGGAGAACACATGGTCAATCCAAACTCATAACACCAGGCAGTGTTTCCTACAGACTGGAAAATATCCATAAAGATTATGACTTATGAGTACTTTTTCTAGTTCACTGAGCAGTTCCCTGATGTTTTATCCTTTGCATCTATGGCATAGGTTCGGTGTGGATCTAGGCACTCACATACTGCGTACTTATAAATGCCATCCTTATTTTGTTGCATGTCTTTTTATAATCTGGTAAAGTTCGTATTTTTAATGTAACAAATTATATGTGAAGCTATTAGTTACACTCTTCAAATACAGTGAGAGTCAGTAGCATAGATGCCCATTTTCCACTTGTATAAATATTAAAGAAAATTATAAATATTAATCCAAGGCACCCCTTCCTTTCTTTTTTTCCCTGGATTCATATACATTCACATAGGTCTCTCCTGCTTTGTAGCAGGTCCTAAGGCTGCGCATAGGCTTTCAGGGACAGAGATGCCCTTTCTCTGCTTGCTAAATGCCTTGTTCAGTCATCTCCTGCTGTAAAACCAAGGCTCTCAGATGGCACCACAGTAGGAGAGGAAAATAAATGCTACTAAGCATATTCAACTTTGCCACAGCCATCACTGAGTTTTGTACCATTACATTCATTTCATTGTGACTTACATTTAAACTGTACTCGCAGCCTGCTTAAATATGTTAAGAATTATCCTGAGGGACCATAGTAAAGCGTAGTCATGTTTATTTGTAATTGCTACAAAACGGTTTACAAAATTGTTAGTGTCTTTTATTATGCCAGCTACTGAAGCACTTGCCTGTTAATTAGAGAAATTTCAGCTGTCATAGCTGGCAATTATAGCTTCTGTATCACTGTCTGTTATGAATAGTCAATGAGAGCTGATTAATATGCATGAGTAGCAGTATATAGTGTGCGCACTGGAGCACAGTGCGGCAGCCGGCAGAGCGGCAGAGGGAGTGCTGTGTGCTGCCAGGGAAGGACGGAGGGAGAGCACGGAAGGAGAGAGCACAGTCGCTCTGCAGCAGCCTGTGTTGAGACCACCGGGAAGCGCTGCGGTCCAGCCCGCTCACCTGGGGTCTCAGGGATACCTGCATGCATGCTTGCTAACAGAGATTGCTGTGGCTGCTCTGGTGAATAAGGAAGATTATTTCTGCCACTTACTTAAACATGGGATGCAGCCTGTGCACTCTGCAGAAGCAAGAGGAACAGTACAAGTTACTGTATGAAGTTTGTCAGGTAAAGAATTAGATTTCATTTCTAGAAACAAATATTCTCTTTTGGGCTTGTGACCACCATTGTGACAGGGAAAACAGAATACCAAAAAGTGCTTACACAAGTGGCAGTGAAAGGGGGATTGCCTTACTGATAAGGGTATGAGAATGACTATGTTTTTATGATGTACCTTCCCATTTCCACGTGCAGAATATGCAGTATTTAAATGTATACTATTATACATCAGACTTTTTACAAAACTTTCTATCACAAAACAGGACTCTGTTGTTAATTTCTCCAGTGAGCATTAGGGAAAATTTCTTAACAAGGATCATGGCTTGGTCACACACTCTGAACAAGTTAGGGAAGATGTGCAAGGAATGAATTGTATCTGTTTAGGAGTACATACAGACACTTCTTTCTGTGCAAGGCACTCATTCAGTGCTCAGTCTGGTCTTTAAGTGTCTATTCTTGTCAATGTAAGTTTATGTCTAGTTGTTGTAGTTTCTGCACCTTGTAGACATGCCAGCTAAAAAAAGTTAGATTTGACAGCAAAGACAGTTCTACAGATCTTTATATATCAACTTGCTCGTATTGAGCATCTGATAAGTGTTCTAAAAATGTGATAACACATTATCCTCTATTACAAAAATGTTGATTCCTGTTTCTGCTTTTTCCTTCTGTCTGTTTCTGAAACTTCTCACTCTGTCACATCTGCAGTACAGTTTGGACCAAATAGTGTGATGGAATCATGCATAGCAATGGCCAGGTGTTTAGGATCACACTCCTACAGCTTTCTCTTGAAATAATCAGATAGCTTACATTAACCTCTGAAAACGTGAAGTGGGTTCTCTGTATGAACGCTCCAGATGATACACAGAAGCTACCCAGCTCCTTCCAGCTGTACTCTGCCACCTTGCCACTCCTGAGGTGGTTTAGAGTAAATGACAATGACGGCAGTCACAGGGGTGTCGAGCTGGTTGGCATTTCCCTGCGCTGCTGTGTTCAGCGCTCACCGGCAGAGGGGTTTGCTCAGTGGAATGAAAGAAATCCTGTGTCCTCGCTGTGTCACCCCCTGCATCTCATCCCAGATACTGATGTCACTGACAACAAAGTGAATAAAATATGTGGTTTGTATGTTATGCTGGTAGGGAAGTGATTAAATTTTAAAGGCATAGGTCTGATCTAATCTTTGCTCACTCACCCAAAGGACACTCATGCTTTGTGGAAGTAAAAAAACTTGTGAGAGCAAATAGGAAGACATGTCTACTGTCATTTCTATTTATAATGGCTCACTTCCACTTGCTAAGCTCTTATGTATGTGATGGTGGGAAGAATTTCGGAGATAGGTAATCAGGTTTCTCAGACTTTATTCAGTACTGACAACTAGTTTCAGATGCAGTCTACAGCAGCAGACCTGGTGCCTGGTATCACTTGTGTGAATGTTCTGTTCAGATCAGGCAGTGGCTGTGGTAGTAGTTACTTACCCACAAAATCACCAAGTTTTCATTCAGTCTGGGTTTAAGGATTGTGAGTCACATTCAGAAGCACAACAACCAGAACAAACTCAGACAGCAACAACTTATGAATGTTTTGATTGCTTAGGAAGCTTGCACAATTGTTACTGAGAAATGAAGGTGGCAGAGAACCTCTGCAAGTTACTGACATCTCTCAACAGATGCAGGACAACATTCTTTAAATACACATCCTTAAAAATCAGTCACAGGAACAGTCTCACTGATATCTGAGCTGATTGAACTATCCGGTGCTGGCTGCAGGTGCGGATCCCCTGACACTAGGCTGGATTTAGAAATGAACCTGCAAAGTGCTGCAGCCTTGTTTCAACAATGTGTGGAGCACAGGGCACAGCACTTGTGATTAACTTTAAGCAGGGAAGTCCTTTGGGAAACATGGTTGGAATACCCCCAGCTTCCACAGAAGTGAGAGGTGCATGTAATCCTATAAAGCTGGGATTTCTAACATAGTAGAAGCTGAATTATTTAAGGCTATAATCCCCGATTATTCCAGAATATAAATTATTGCATAAAATTATTTTAGCAGGGTGCTGTTTTGATTTCTCTGTTTCACAAGATAGGAGGGAGGGAATCCTATACCTTATGGACTACATCCAGATAATTAAATGTCACTGGAACTATAAAAATGCATCCTAATGTAACCTACACATAAAAGCCATCACTTAAAATTTAATGGTGAGGGAAATGAAGAATCATTGTCATGTAAAACAGCAGAATATAAAAGACAAAAGTTGCAATATATGTTAGTGAGAACAAAGACCTCTTACAGTGATTTTATTTGGTATCATCCATGTAACCCTAATATCAGGTGATAAGATGACATTGCCATTTCTGAGAAAGCTAGAAGAAGCTTTTATTAAAGTCTGAGTTAGACAATTTGCATAACTTGGTTTTAGGAAATACCGAGCATTGTTACAAATAAATCTCCTTAGCCTTATTTTGTATAAGTTCATGACTCCGAGATGTGGGAATTCCGAAAACACTTGCAAGAATTAATAATAGGACATAACTGCACTTTCTCTATTAGGCCAAGAGCTTTAGCGTGGCTGGGAAATTAATGCTTCAATAAATTACAATTCCAGAAGGTCCAGTACGTCTGGCTCCGTAAGTCCTCATAACAGAGAGCACAAAGAGGATCAAATATACCAGGGCTCAGGCTTTATCCCTTCCTCATCCATAGATAATTCAAAGAGATCCTCTTCATTAAGGGCTTTGGCACATTGCCTACAATTTCTTTTTGGGCTGCTGTGAGCTTAATGATGCAGAACAATGGTCTTCCCTCTTGTTGAACACATACCTTATTGTACCTTTAATCACATCATAAAAACCAAATTAAGACACCTCGTCATTAAAGTCTATTGTGGCTGTGCATATCAGTGCTTTGTATTAGATACAAAGGGGACTGAGGCAGCTTGAAATCTTGATGCAGAACAATGTCACTGACAATAAGCGTGCTTGTGGCAGCAACATGATGCACATAATATCTTAGATGTATCCTGAGGTTTGCTTCCCAGTTGCATGCAGCATATGAAACGAAGTAATGACATGCTATTAGATTTTGGGGTTCTACTTAAATGGAAAATTTCTTCAGAAGATTTTAAAGGTTATGAAAATAGAAGGAGAAGGGGGAAGAAAGAAAACCAGAAAATTGGGAGGGTGTTTTAGACCAGTTCACTTTTCACAATGTCATCAGCTCCTATACAAACAATAACAGAAATAAGGGCTTTTCCCTTTGAAGGCCAATTCCTGGAGGACCAAAACGTAATTTTTATTGAAGGAAACTTACGGAAGAAGGAATCATCTGAGAGCACTTCTGAGTCTGTAAAATAAAAAGATTCAGATCTCAGCTTAGGAAACTTTCTCAGTACCTGTTTCCCACTAAGCCCATGTTCACACACAGTCTGGGAGGTGTGAAATCGTTTCATAAATGGACACTTGGTATTTTCAAGGATCAGAACATAGAATTTTAAATCACAGATGACCAAAACTGCACAAATATTGCTCAAAATGCTGTCCCCTGGGAGCCAGAATGGTGGGAGTTCATCCAGTTCTCATGGTGGGAGTATACCATAAAAATTACCCATCAAAACTGGCACCTCCAGCTGAAAAATCATGCAATCAGTGAGTATGGAGACTAACTCCTTCCTCCAGGCCGTCCCTCCAGAATAAGGACAGAGACGCTGGCAGGAGACAAGCTCACGTTGCCATTGCCCTTGCTTCAGACAAGCCGAGGTCAGAAGATTTCTGCCTCCATGGTTGTTGAGCTGGCAACTTCCACAAATACTAAAGTTCATATATAAATAAACAGTTGTAGTGACCTTTTAGTGTTTTAGTAACTTGAAAGCCCCGTTCACATGCTGTCGGCCTGGCACATCTCTGAGACAAGTACAAATGACTGTGGGTAAAAACAATAGTGGGCAAGCTGGATTTGTCTTTTAAACTAGACTAAGATACGACACAGCCAAGGTTATAAAGCACCAAGGTCAGCATACAAATTGCTGTTCTAATGAGAAGATGGTAGTGATGAGGAACTAACTGACACTATATTTCACTTGCAAGGAAGACTATTCCTTCAACAGAACTCGCACACAAACCAGTTGCACTGAGATAATCATTGATTCAGGTCCCTTCACCATTAGAATTCCATTCACGTGTTTAGATCTGCAAAAAATTAGACTAAAATAATCAGTCATTAAGAAAGCCTGATGTAAGGATGTAGTCTAACTAGACTTAAACCGACTGAGCAGTGACGTGATCCTAAATCAGGGCTAAAATGAAGGTTGACAAAATAAATATGCAGCTCAAAAAAAATTCTAATCAAAACTGTAAGATTTGGGAAACAAAAATAATTGCCTCTGTACATGCACTTTTCACACCCTCAAATTTAATTAGGCAGCCAGAGAATTAGTTGGTCTACATATCAGTAGTTTTCCATGTTAAAACTGGACTGGTTGTGCCAATTATAGTAAACTGGCCTGCTTGAAATACACTGTATGGTTTGAGATACTCTGTATGTACAATCTGTGCCACAGCTGAAATTAAGAGTAGTGTTGAAGTTATATTCTGTCACTTCACTACCATTAAACTTGACCTCAATAACAGTTGCGAACCTACCACACTTACTTCAAAGTAGGCATGTGTTTGCTTAAACAAGATGTTAATTCCAAGGGCTTTGTTCTAGACAAGGTTTTCTACTGCTGAATTAGTTCAGCTGAAGAAAAACTCTGCTTGACAGACTGGAGACTCATAATCTTCAGAAAACTGCCCTTTAATGATTGTGGCGCCTGTCTGTGGCTCAGAAGTCCCCTTTCTTAATTAGACATTTACCAGAAACTGGCAATTGAAATTTTCCTCTTCACTTGATGATGAATAATGCAATGCCTCTGTCAAAAAAGTATCTTCCAGAGAAATCTTATTGCATGTTAGAGGAACATTTTGGCCACTAAAGGAAAATAAACAAGATGTGATATGAAATAAAATGCCTAACGGTCACCTGTAATATAAATGGATAATCTGACTTGCTGTGCATGTGGAATATTTTATTGCTACATAATCTTCCTAAAATCTACGGTGCCTTTCTTCTTCACATTGAGCAGATAAAATGCTTAACCAAAGCATAGATTTATTTGGATTTTTTTTAGATGATAAATGATTGAAAAGATGAGTTTTGTAATGCTTTACACTTACACATCTGTTTAACGCTATGAAGCAGGTGGCAGGAAGTCACAAGGGAGAAGGCACTAGGGACAATCACGCTGTGCTTTACTGTCACATGTCAGACATGGACTGGGAAAAAGGAAACATATGGAGTAATGAAAAAGTGCAGATTTAATAAATGTGTTTTGGTGTGTTCATTAATAATGAAACAAAAGGTCAGGTTTCATTTTCACTAGGATGGGACAACTTTTCATTTATACGTACATAGGGATTGTTACTTTTGGAAACTCAGTCAGTAGACAGGTCCAGCCAGCCCTTCAAAGCTCAGTATGAGTTTGGGATTTGACAGAATAAATAATAGAAAATACACATAAACTTTAAACAAGACTACAATATTCAGTACTTTAAACACTGACTATTGAAGGAAGCCTTCCTGTCAATACATTGTATCTCCAGGAAAAAAAAACAGAGGCCACCCCACGGTTAAACATCATGGCAGTGCTTTCTTACTCGTATCAATAATTCTGGACATGGACATGTTGTAGGTGATTGGACACATTGTCCACTGGCTTTACACTGAGATGCCCCCTTACCTGCATTCAGTAGCACTCTGTTTCTCAAACACTACCATCAGACTCCCTGGGAACCCTTGAGAAATAAGTGTTCTGCTTCACAGAAAGAATAATTGTATGGTCAGACTAAAACCATATTTGATTTATGCATACTTTTCCTGGATCATGTGCATTTACAGTGAGTAATGTGTCTGGCCTGACAGTATTTGCCTAACTGCCAGCAATTTTTGCCAAAAAAAGGAGAATGAAGGTGTTTTTATCAATAGGACACTATGAGAACATTATGCCATGGCCAGGCAGCACGGACTGGAAGGATAAAGTGAGGAGGTGGTGGGACTCCTACCTACACACCTTCTGAGGTTAGTTTTCTTCAGCCAAAACCACAGCTCTACTTCAGGAAGTATATGGCCCAAGATGACAAAGCCTACTCTGCAGGTACCAGGTAGCTACTGAAGCAGCAGGCCCTCTTACTGACAAACCCACTTGGACCTGTCACTGCTGCCTGGTTGCCAGATAACAGCACTGGGTGATTTTTCCATCTTTTCTTGGCACCAACTTCAATAACCCTCTTCAATCCAGATTATCTTCAGAGCTACCCACAACTGCTCTTTCCCTGTCTTACATCACTGAGACATTTGTGGAAGAAGGGGGGAGTGGGAGGATGGACTTAAAAGCTACAAACGATGAGCAACAGTGCTGAAATGGGAATGTCATGAATTGAAATGGTCTTAAACACAATGTCTTGTGGATCAGTGTCCAGATTTCTGTTGTGGTGCACTCTCATGGGACCTTGGGTAGATCACTGACTTGGATTGTGTTTCATTTTCTCATCTGTACAATACACTTTGTGTCTTTTTGCTTGGAGCAGGCTTTCCAGAGGAGACACTTTGTTCTCTGTTTGCATAGACTGATAATGCTACTAAAATAATACTAGTATTACTTCAAGGCCTGGTCTATACACCAACTTGAACTACTCTGTTTATAATTGAGGTATGGTGTTAAACAGTTCTAGGCTATCAGCTATTTGAGCTGTAGGTGCTGCAAAAGCATGGCAGGGAAAAACTCCCTCTAAATACATCTTACCCCATTTTCAAAGCACCCTCTGCATGCCACTGTTGGAGAAAGGGCTACAGGGACTTTGGCCTGAGTCAGGGAAGTAACTGTTTTCTTATGTTACTCCAATATAGCTTAAATCCATGTAACATTACACCCTCAACTGAACAGATTAATCTTTTATGCTATTTACTATCATTGTGTATTCTAATAAACATAAACATAGGAAAACACAGCTATTTTAGAAGTTCTCCTTCATACCAATACCATAATTTTCTCACTAGGCAAATACACAGATGTAGGTTTTGCCTCTTGGGAAGAGTGCATAGGAGAAGGGCAAGAGCATTTCGATGTAATGTGCCAGCAGCAGCAGCCCAAGGTGCCAAACTGGAGGCACAGTGCTATACATGGGTAAATCTGAAGAATGAGAAAAGGGGGGTAATTGCACTTGCTGATTCTGGTCATTAGTAATTCATGATTAGTTATGGCTGTCATTTGTACCTCACTCACAAATATAATTGATTGGCTCCCTCAGGGTCATGCTACTGAAATGGCAGTCATTAAAAAGGGAGCGCCTGTAAACTTCTGGTTTTCACATGGACCAGGGTTATTAAGCCATGAACAGATACAGGAAAGATTACTTTTTTAATGCTGAAAGAATATAGAGAAGTACTTCTGCCCTGATAGAAAGCCATTTAACATGATGAATACATAGTTCAGGAAAAGGGTTCAAAATAAACTTTGTTTTTAAAGAAAGTACAAGGTCTCACAATCCCCAGCATTAGTCTAAATCTGTTTTCATTCCCTCTGGTTTTGAGTTGTGATACATAGGGGTGGAGCCCGAGACTCCAACCAAAAGCAGGCACATCTTAGTATGCTATAAACAGTACTAGCATTGCCCTGTTAATACGTAAATGTGCTAATTACTAGCAGAATAAAAAATCCTTTATTTCAAGGGTCTTTCTCCCAAGATTTTCCATTTGGAAGTTAAAGGTTTAGAGAACAAATGTATTCTGTACTCTGAAGTAAAGAATTTTTCTTTGGTCTTAACTATTTTGTCATGGATGGCTCACAAAGCAGAAAGGAAATGCACACACATGGAAACAGTCTATTACTAAACAACATGATTCTGGTTTTTGGAAAAGAGAGAGACTGTCCATATGAGGGAAATAAAAGAGGGATTAGATGGAGCTGCAAGAAGAATTAACCTGTATTTTGAACCTGCTTTCTCCAATTCCTGAGGAAAAGGGGGTTTAGAAAATGGGCTTTTTGCTGCTCCAGTTTCTATAAAAATCTTTAAAGTTCTGTTGCTTTTTCTTAATATGCAGACTTCTTAAGAACTGCTAAAGAAGTGAATCAGACCATAAAGAGCGTTTTAAATGGAGCACAGACGTCTGTAGTCTAAAAGAACTAGCATTTTTATAGTGCACTTCCCAAGGATTTGCATGAATTTCTACAAAGAAAAGCTGCTTACTCATTCTTAAGCAAAAAAGTTTTTTTTCTCTGTGACATTTGTGAAGCACAGAAGAACCAACAAGCCGTACAATGCATACAAATGTTTACCATTCATGACATTAAACCCATATAAATCAGTCTAATTTGATGGATGGAAAAATAATTTTCTTGTATTGAAAACCTTTTTAGTATCTGTTGTGTACTGCCAACATCCAGCAAACAACTTAAGCAAAAATAAAATACAAAATAATTATAACTACACACGTAAACTCTTCATGCATAGAGATTTTCTGGCCTGCTCAGCCTTTCAGTTCACTACTTCATGAGTGGCCAGAGTTACTTCATCTGTACTATTGCAAATGATGTTTGCACATGCTTGCATGCAGAACTTCTCACCTACATTGAGTATCCTGACTCATTAGGTTCTGCAGAGCTCTTTCTAGCACAGCCCTGTCCTGATGCTCATATATCACCTCTCCAAGTCAGTTCAAGGAACACCTTTCTTGTGTAAGTAACACAGGTGTGTATATTCTGCTAGCACAGGAACAGAGAAAGAACAGACACCACATTTTCTATAAGCATTGTATCAGAAGGAACAGAAAATAAGAATTGGTGGTAACCAGGGGGAAATTTTGTCTGTGTAAACAAGTGACACATTTTGATACACCTGAAAGCCCACAATTTATGTCTGCCATCAAGAAAGTGGCAATCAGGCTTCTCTACCCACTCAGAAAAGTAAAACATGTAAATTGCTTACTTTGCTGAATGATTAAACAGCAGCTACTGATAAAATGACATGTATGTAGCCTACACAACCATGTACTGCCCTATCAAAATACTTTCCTCATGCCTCAGACAAAAGTAAGAGTGTGTTTTCTAGGAAGAGAGTGCAGTTCTGTAATCTCAGCCATGGCTGCAAACTCTCTCTGCCTTTTCCAGGACCAGCCTTGTCCTTGCCGTGAGAAGGCTGGAAGGCTCCCAGCATCCAGAACCTGTGCCAAATTTGACCTCAGGAGGATCTGGCCTGAAATTAGCATCTAAACAGCGGCAGTTGGCTTAGGGTTTGCTGGAGGATCCCAAACCTGCCAGTACAAAAATTGGTTAAGTAAAAGTAAAAGCACGTACGTACAGTTTAAAGCAACATGAGAAAGTCCATGCTCACAAAAGGAATTTCACCGTGACATATAGCCAGAATTAATAGATTTCCACAGGATGGATGCCAAACATTTCACACAGCTCTGACAGAGGGAGAAGCTGTTGTATATCCAATGCCTTACACTCTTGCAGCACCGTAAAATTATCTGGAAAGCCATGTCCTAGCTCAGTAGTGCAAATTCTTCACAGGCCTAAAAAGACGTCAGTTCCTGGTTTACTTCCTTTTGTCCTTGTTGATTTGCCCACCACTGACATGTTCTTTCTCCCTCTCTAGTGGCCATGTGTACTGTTAGTATACTCTATAATACATATAAAACATTAGATGATGCAGGTTCATAATATATTGTATCTGACAGCGTACTTAATAAGTAGCTATCAATGCAAGAGAGGTTTGAACAGAGACTCAAGAATGCACTTGGGTCTTACCAACACTACCCCCAGCAAGATCTTGCTGCACATTTTTACTCATTTTATCTCCAAGACAGCACTAAAACATTTCCAGCCTTTTTCATGGCTCTTAGATGCTTGGTCTTAAGGTATAGTCACATTGTACTTACTGCTTTTGCATCTCCTGTCATGGGTTGTTCTTCAGCAGTTTCACCTGGTCTTTAAGGTTGGACACTGAAGTTCATCTGCTGCTTCCATTTTTGGCCAGATACAGCATACAGTTTTACTTTGCAATTTTACCTTATTTGGCTATGATGACATTTTTTTTCCATTATCACAGTTTGGCCATGCCAGTTGAATACTGATGGCACACTCAGCTTCACAACATCTTGCTTTTTTATTAGACTCATCTCTGTTTCACTCACTGCCTGAACTAAGTTATTGCAAAGGCAAAACTCCCAACGACTTTAGTGAGCCTGACATCAAGCTGAAGGCACTCTCTTATTTTCATTCCAAGTATTAAAAGAAAACTTCCAGGAGACACTGAACTCCCAGACAGGATCATGCCGTGTTTACGTATAGATTTCTTGCTGCCTTTACAATGTACATTTTAAGGTGGTGTGTTCTCTGCAGCCTACTTTTGTGCAAGAGAACATAATATACAGTATATACTATAAATTAAAATATTATAAATACTATTCTATTTCATAATCATTACATAATTTATATTTTAAAAAAAAATAAGCATCCCATCCTTATTTGCTGTATGGCCTTAATTCAGAGTATTTATCTCTGTGTCTCATGCAGATGCTGAGCCTGTCTGGCTCCACCACAAATTTCATCAAGGTCCATTCAGTTCAGTTTGACATCATACACTGCAGATAACTACAGCTTTCTCCATATTCAGTATATTTCCAATGCAAAGAAGATCCAAAATTCAGCATTTCAACATTTCAGACAAGTTAATTTATCCATCTTTTGTGCCATGAAAGAACCCATTGTCTCTGTCACATGGCATGTTCTTAAGAAATTATGCACATTCGTAGTTTTTGGCGCTCTTCTGAAGCATTCATTTGCATGGATATATTTTCCTGTGTTATTTCAGATGTAACTATTTTTAAGGAAGAATTTTGCTGAGCACAATTGAACAGCATTAGGAATGAATTCTATGATTATAGAACCACTGGGATTTTTTTTAACAACTGAAACTATACAGATATATTTACTGGCTTTTAAGCACTGGGAATAATTGTCAATTGTGATGAATTTTCCAGACAGAAACTAAACATCTTAATATCATCTATTTGCTAAAGTGTCAAAGGATTCAGGATTAGCCACAAGTACTAATTCTACATGGATACCAGAAATAAGGCCATTAGGATCATCATATTTTTCTTCTGCATCATTTCTGCACTACTAAAAATAAAATACTAATACTTGATACTTTTTCTAGCTGGAAAAAGCAATTTAGCTCTGTTATACATAAGCTGACTTGAGAATGATGAGGTTTTGTTATCCAGATATTTCAGCATTCCCTTCCTCATTTCAATGGAAAATTATATTATTGATGTGCTGGGATGGGAATTACTAAAAAGAAAAAAACACAGTAAATACAAACTATTCACTACTTGGTATTTACCTCATAATGTGTCCATTTTTTCAGTTGCCAGGTTCAGAGTGTCATTTTCCTGCTGTAAATCACTTTAGAGCACATTTTTGCACCATTACTAGTTGTTCCATCATTCCACATTCAGAATCTAAATGGTTAATAGTGATAGCCCTGTGCAATCCATTAACTCTTATTTTGTTAGTGCAGTTCTGAACACATCTAATAGGTCAGCAGTGCACCACACTGACCAAGACTGCTGACAGAAACAGAAACTTGAAGAGCTAAAAGGATTTTACTCAGTTTGGGTTTAGGAATTGGTCTCTTAGAAGAGATGCACAGGCTGAGCCTGAAACCATTCCCTGTGTGAACGGCTACAGTCCATAGGACAGCTAGCCTGATAGTATGTGGGTACTCCCGAGGTTTCATAGAATTATTAACTTATAAAGACAAAATCCCCAATCATAATTTAGCATTGGGTTAAGAAACCCATAATAATAACAGTACAGTGAGTTATGCTTTCATTTTACTATAATCATTGCCATATTATCAAACCCATGATATAAAATTGTATATACATCAAATATAAATCCCCCTTTAGAGTTATTTATGTATCATGCTCTGCAGAGTCCTAGTATTCTGAAATGCCCACGTAGAGATTGTTGAATACAAATACCCACAGAAATGATCAGTTCTGACCTGGAGCCAGCAATACTAGATGAAAGGCTCTGACAGAGCAGACCTGATGCCATTACTTCCAGCACTTGTAACGTCCCTGCCTGCAGGTTTTCTCCAGCCCCTCCACTGCGGCTATCCTTGTAGCGAATGAAGCAGAAGGAGATGAGCACATGCTCCTCAACAGTCTAATTCACTGCCCAGGACCTACAGTTAAGCCACTGATGAATGAGCATTTGTGGAAACCTGTAGGTATCAGTTCTGCTGGCAGAGAGGGCACTCAGTGATGCAGTAGGCAGGCCTATAAAATGCTGAGTATTGCCAGAAAGTGACAAACCTTTTCTACACAAGGTTTCCTTTGCAGGAGGAGAGGTATTAGATTAACACTTAGCTGGTTTTCATCCCTAAGTCTAAAATATGGTTTCAGGTCCTTCTGCCTGGCTGTGCAGCACTCCTCTTTTTCAATGCATTATCAGCTTGTAGAAAGCAGTCAGAATACTGCTTAGAAATAACTCCTGTAGGTAACAACTTATGATACATTCAGACTGCCACCTGTTCCCTGCACGATATCAGCCTGACTTTGAAGTTACAATTATTTATATAGCAGTTGCATACAAAAGCACAGAGGATGCCAGTGTATGGATTTGCAAAAACAAAGTGTCCTAAGTAACCTGAACTAAAATGCAGGCCTGTACCAAAGTATCTGTAATCCAAGTTCCTCACAATATTGGGGAATAAACCAGGAAGCTATATCCTTTGCCTGATTTTGCCAGGCTTTAGCATAAAGATGTAGAAAGCAGCTCATGTGAAAAGTTTCCTGTTCAAGAGTTATTCTATTCAAGAGCACATTTCTGAAGAATACTACACTGGATGCAGTTTAGATTCTATGATTTTGATTGCTTGCTGTATTTAGTTGTACAAAAAAAAAAAACAACCACCCATTAGGATGCACACAATAAAATGTGCAACATTTAATTTGCAGCAAATAATAAAACTCGAACCATAATCAGCATTTCTTTTTTTCCAGAGAAAACATTACACTGAACTTAATTTTACAGCTGTACAAATTGTTTTAAAGTAATCTGCTCAATTGGGCGAGTTAATGATATTTAATTCGACCAGGCCAAACTTTACATGCATTACTGTGAGCCATTGTGTTCAGTGCAAGTGTTTCTGTAATGTAAATGTAATGCTAACACGTTCCATTCTCGGCTGGCTTAACAAAAAACCTGGTGTCATCACCTCTCTAAGATAAACCAGAGATGACAGCATAAAAAGTGTTATGTGCACAAGGTAATTCAGCAGGAATTTAGCCTTTTCAATCTATTCTGCACTCAAGTTAACCTTCTTCATTATCACCCAGCATTTTGCTGTAGGCATTATGTTAAGTATGGGCTAAATTCAGTTACTGAGCTGAGTAATGTTACTCGTTCAGTTGCCCAACTTACTTTAATGGAACTAAACATGGCATAGGACAATGTGAACTAAGTGTGACCTGATACAAGTAAAGATAGCAGAATCTGGGCATACATTTTAGAGATTCAGTCATATTCAAGAACGTGATATGGCAGAGTTGCCACATTAGTGTACATTTCAGACATGGATAAAACTGATTAAATGACAGAGCAGCAGACACCATAATACCTGAGGCTGGACACTATTGCATCTATGTCCAATCAAGGCAATTCATTATCTTTATGCCTTGGAAAGAAAATTATACTCTTCCATGCAGACAGCAACAGTTTCCAGTGTGCAACCCACACCTCTGATAACAGATAACTGTAATGCAGTTTATCGAGTGATTAGCTGTCTGACTGCAAGGAGTACAATGCAAGACATCATTCACAAAGAAAATCTATATATAAAGCATGCTCCTTGATAAGAAGGACTTCTGTGACAGGGGTCCTTGCTGTTACTGCTATAAGGATCTTTTAATCTCGAATTGCAATTTATCTCTGCGTGTCAGCCAGTGCTTGCCCCTGTCCAAAGAACAACACTTTGCATATTAAAAGAGTATAAAAACTTCCAGGAGTTACCAGTGGTTCCCACTATTTCTGTGACAGTTTTTGCATATGAGCCCATAGAGCATTTGGTTCTGTGGATATCTTAACAATAAACAGGCCAGATTTCAAGAGAGATTTTCACATTGAGCTGGAAGTAGCAGGAAGTGGGCATACTGTCTTTTCACTACAGTTGCCAGTTTTCCATTCATTCCAAACTGTTCATTGTGTTTAGCTTCCATAAAATTAGTTTGTACAGTTGGAGACACACAGAAACATTAAAACCTCTCACAAACCAGAACTCAAAATGGGAATTAGAGTTCTGCAGCTTTATAAAAACTTTGACCAATGTGACCTCATCTCCTTCACAGCCCTTGGGTACACTTTAATACTTACGGAAAAGATCATTAGAAGAAACCATGTGCGGAAGGAAGCTGAGCATGAGTGAAATGCAAAGCCACAGTGGGCTGGAAGTGCTCAACACCTCTCTCTGGATCAGGAAGGACACCTCTGCTTGCCAAAGACTGAAAACTGTGTATAGAGTTTAACACCTCATTTTACTTTTGCTGCTATGAACAGAAGCTTCACTACTTTGAGACAGGAGGGATCTGTGTTCACATTATCTTCTCAGACCCCCACCTTCCATCTCAAGTATTTGCAGGTCTCAGTGGGGTCTCAGTCATGTTTAGCAAAGATGGTTTGCAATGTACAAGGATTCATTAAGTCAGGAGAGAATGGTGGTGAGATCTGGGGATGGGAAGTGACTAAGCTACACAGACAAAAAATTAGTTAAAAGCCAAAAAGCCCATGACTGTTTTTTCCTTATTATTTCCCTTCAGTACCCCAGATGATGTTCATGCCCTTCCCTAAGATGCAGATTTTTCTTGCAGTGACTGGGTACCACCATGGTGCTTCATCTGAAATGTTGTTTATCAGACACAAATACGTAGTTTTTCAATTTTAGGTCTTGACCCAGGAGTTCTGTTTAGCAAAAAAGGTTAAAAGATTAAAAAATAAACAAAATCTAGAAAAATTACAAGAGAATCAGTAACTGTTCTGTTTAAACAAGGGATGAGGGGTTTCTAATCTGCAAGAAACAAATGGGATGCTGTTTTATACTTTAGCTAGAAGAGTGAGTCCAGTAAAATAAAACTATCAAAATTAAAAGCAGACCACAAGATTCATAAAGTTACATAGTGAAAGTGGGAAATGAGAGATGCATAACAACATATCAATAGCTCCTAGTTCTTGCTGTATATACCTTTAGAGCTGAGACTTTTGCATTAACAGCCAAAACCAACAAAGACATCCTTTACTTTCTGACTGTGTCTCTCATTGCTTTGCCTGCTTTCTTCCCGCAGGTCAATGGGAAGGATTTATCTAAAGCAACACATGAGCAGGCAGTGGAAGCATTCAAGACGGCAAAGGAGCCCATTGTGGTGCAGGTCCTCAGAAGAACTCCACGCACCAAGGGCTTCACTCCTGCTCACGACTGTCAGCTCGTAGATGTGGGCACACAGACAGACATCACTTTCGAACACATCATGGCTCTAAGCAAGATGGGCTCACCTGCACCACCTGTCTCTGTGCTAGACCCATACCTCCTACCTGAAGAGTAAGTACCATTTTGTGAAGCCCCTGAAAATCCTTGCATTCCTTCATGTGACATTTAGAAATAGTTCATCAACTCACCTTCACTCGCTGGTGAATGCGTAGCCAGAATTCATACGCCACTGAGCCATAACTCAAAACATTTTCATTTTTCCTACACATTAGCAAGCCATTACTCACATGAGTAATGCCACTAAGTCACAACATGGCCTCATAAAGCTTATTTTTTGCTGGCATTTGATGGATAAAGTTATTGCTTCTTATAATTCCTCTCACTGCCTCTTTGGGTTGCTTATGTTTTAACTTTATTTTTTATGGCTGCCATAAATTGTGTAATGCTAAGAGCTGCTACATTCTGTTCCAGTGTATTAATTACTTTATTACAACCCTGCAGCGATGTTACTCAAATAAGTTATTTTCTAGGACTAAAATTACTTACCAGTGCTGTCATGGATGTTTTAGAATCAAATTTTAATTATTGTTAATGGTAGTTTGATGCTTTTGTGCTTACAAATAAAAATGACAATTATCTGCTGGCACACACACCCCACGCCCTCACATGCTGTTCAAGAGGAAAACAGCTCCCCAAGGAACCCATGCAAATTGCCTGTCATCTTGCCATGCATCTCCACAGGGGAAAAAGGAATAGAAAGGACTCTGAACATCTCAGTTGCTGTGTATGAGAGACCCTGATCTGGTCAGTCCACAGCAGTACCTAGTTTTGAGATGATCCTGTACATTGGTGAGAGGCAGTAGCAGTGTGCACGTGTCCTGGCTGCACAGCACCGCTCTGGAAGGGGAGCCTGCAAGCAGCACAAGCTCTGAACTTGGATCAGCACACAAACACATCCCAGCACACCCCTCCAGACATCCCAGTCAGCACTCCTAGAAAATAGGCTTTGACTACCAACAGGCACTGATGCTGTACTGCTCCTAAGTGACTTTCATAGCATGTTAACAGGAACTGGGCATCTGTGTACAATGTCTGTTCCTTTCACGACTCTCAGTAATGCTGATTATTTGAAAGACTGTTCCATTGGATATTACTGCATGGCCACCTATTCCCAGCCCATTGAAAATTCAAGTGCAGCTGCACTTCTTAATGGAAATGTTTGACAAAAGGCTGTAGCTTTGAGCTTGTTTGTTGTGAACAAGCAGCAGAGCTTAGCACACTGTGGAGCGGACACACTTATACAAAGATCACCTACCCTGCATACCCCCAAACAATAGACACTTTCAATGCTGCAACTTCCCAACTGCAAAACCAATACATTAGGAAAACAGCAAAGATTAATTCGTGATGAATTATTTAGGTTGCCACATGCCTGATAATACCAGTGTTATTGGTATTGATAAGTTCTATCAAGAAACTTCATATTGCCCCTTAATTGTTGCAACTGCTGGTATTATCAGTGGCCTTACTTTGAGCTGTAGATCTTGGTCTCAGGCACCCAGCCTGCCTCACAGCTCTCCCTGCACACAAGGGCAATCCATTAGCTGTTTGAGTGTGCTGTCACCCAGCATGTGCAAGCAAACAGAGTTGTTTTTTCCTAATGCTTCCTGTAACTTCTCCAAATCCCATTCACATTAATCTAGCCTGCATATAACAAGATGGGTATCTCAGCCAGTTAGCAGATGCTGTTACATAAATAGCCTCACACTTACAAAGAAACATGTATCTAGTTAACGGAGAATTAAAGGGAGTTTACTTTCATTGCAGAAAGTAATTCCAGCATAGAAAAGAGTGATCACGAGAGTGTTACTGCTTACAGTTTTCAAAGTATAGATAGCAAAGAGTTGGAGAGCTCAAGCTGTGAAAAGCAACATGCCAGTAGTGAGTGGCAATATGAAGAGTGATGCATATTTAAATAGTATTTAACTCATTAGGCACAGCCTGTTGCATTCAAACCAATCAACAGAATGCCATTGATCCAAACAGTTGGATGGCAAATTATTTTTATAATACTTAGCAGTTGGATAAAGTTTTCTGTCTTTAAGGCAAAGTAGAAATGCCAAGCAGCCGGCCAGGAATGGTTTTACTTTCATGTCTGCAAATAACCTGAGCTCGCAAATAAATAATCTAGTATTCCCTCTCATCTTGAAACCTGGCAAATACCTGCCCTCTCAGCAATCACCTGGTACCCCTGACCCTACCTGGCTGTGTATTTTTTCCCCAAGTCAGCTTTACATTTGGAGAAAACCTATTGGTAAATTTTAAAGCTTTTTCCAAGTCTCTCATTCATCAACAGGTGCCAAATGCTGTGGACTTCTCTTACAATACATGTAATTTTGTTTAATACATTTATTGGTGTAAGTGGTGGCAACTTCTTGGTGTGGTTGTTAGTCCATCATGTTCACAATGACTTGCTCTAAGCTCAGAATGGATTAATGTGCTAACTCTAGTTAGTACTGAGTGCTGAGTGCTGTTCTAAAACACCTTTTCTTTCCCAGCCATCCATCAGTGCATGAATACTATGACCCAAATGACTACATGGGAGGAATTCATCAAGAAATGGACCGAGATGAGTTGGAATTAGAGGTACTTGGTCTTCAGTAACTATTTCATTCACTGACAGCTTACATGCACTTGTCATGGTTTTTATTTGTACATAAAGCAAAAAGACATTTCAAAGCAGATACTTACAAAGTTGCTTGTTAGTTACTTTGCAGGTTGCAAACCTTATTGATACCTTTAGCAGTGTATTTAACTGTGCACTGTGGACTGATGAGCTAGAACTTCAGCTAAGAAATTAACATAAATAATGAAGTCATTGATTCCAGTCATTAAATTCTGTATAACTGTGCTGATTTAGACTTTCCAAGTTTGTGAGTGGCAGGCACTGTTCCACATAGTCATAGTAAAATGTGAGTTTCCCTTAAAATATTCCCCAGCTGAGAAACAGATGTTCTTGATCATATAATTTAGAAGTATTGTAAGTTTACAAGACAAGACCAGAATAGATTTGCCACTATACTAAGCTGTTCCTCCCTTTTCATATGTATACATATGTAACTTCTAAGTAATGAAAATTATAGATAATAAAAGTTGAACCAGTCACAAAGGTATGCAAGTCCATTTCCCTGCCAAATCTTTAAACATCACTTGGGATTTTAGTACTTGTATATCCCATCAGAAGTTCATCTTCAGCTTTCCCATACTTAATTTTAATAAGCTGCTCCCACCCATTCAGAGCACAGCATATAAATTGTGGGCCTTAGTTCTGCAAGATACTTAAGCTGTACTGACCCACTGAAGTGTTTTAAATTGTTTGTAATAAATAGCAGTAAAGTATCTCAATACTTCAAATACTGCCAGCAATGTCTGACCCAGCTAATCCATTCAAGATAATCAGTAAGTGAATAGTTTACTCTTAGCTTGCTTGCACTTCTGATTTCTTAGATCCTCGCCCTGCTAATGCCTATTTGTCAAAGCAAGCAATGCTGACCTGTCTGTAGCTCTGTTTAAATCAGTGGTACATTTATCATCAGCTTCAGTGGGAGCAGAGTTCAGATGTTCTACAAGCACAAAGTTGTTCTCTTCTCGAAAAGTGTTTGTGGGATCAAGGACTAAAACCCCATAAAAAATTTGCAAGCTGTTTTCAAATGCTGCAGATCTGGTAGCAATTCATCTCAGTATACAAACATGAATCAAAGGCAGGATAAAATCAAAGTGCCAGTAAAACAAATGCTGTTTAGCAGACTTCAAGGCCTTACTTTTCAAACAAGTGCCTTTTTTTTTCTTAAAGAAAAACAAATACAATATAGATTTCAGTCTTAAGGGAAAATGTATAACAAATCAGTATTTTCTGCCAGTGTTTTCAAAAACTATTTTTTAGGAAATCTAATACTGAAGAGAAATTATATTGCTTCCATTAGAACATCAACCAGTTGAGCTGGAAACAGTTTAAACACATGCACTTCAGTAGCCAGACGTTAATATGCCTTAAACCACAACATTAATAATTTTGACATTGATATAGTACTTCATGGCAAGAGGTGATCAGCTCAGTAACACAGGGAGATGAACATTAGGAAAGTCTCTGTAGCCTAATAGTGTTTCTTAAAAACCACTAAAGATTCTTGTTCAAATTGTAGAGACTGTGATCAATGGGAAGGTCAAAGTGCTAACAGGGACTCAACTGGCTAGTTGCTTTTTTGTTTGCCTTTTGATAGATATGTTTTAAAAGACCACAAAGGCACTGTTTCATTGACTGCAGCAGGAATGTCTAAAGTAAGAAAGCCATCAAGTCAGCCTTCTGGCATCCTGTGTCCATAAAGTGTGCTTTGAATTTCAATCAGAAGCTCCTCATCTAAACTTTTATGGCCTATAACTGACTGGCTAGTGATTTGTAACAAGTAAACAAGGCAAAAACAGTGAAATACCCAAGTTCACGACAAGCTTCTAATGTAAATATCCATAGGAAAGAATTTAGGCTGGCAGTATTGCTGAGATGTCAAAATTGTGCTCTCAGTTTTACCTCTCAACATTTGTCTTAAAATGGATGACTCAGAGGTAACTACCATATATTCCCTACTACAAAAATAAATAAAGACCATTTCTTTTCCTTTGAAGTTTCCATGCCGCAAGGAAAGTGGGACTAAATCCTCAACTACTGTTTTATTAGAAATTAAAAGTATATTCATTCTTCACAGAGGCCCAGCCAGAAGTCATTTCAGGCTCATAAAGGAAGAATAATGTCACTCCAGGATTCCTCGGCAGCATTATGCCTTAATATGTTTATTCAAACAAGTCTGTCCAGCTGTTAGACACACAGCCCAAGTGAGGCCTTTCTCACTGTGTTCACTTTCTCACATTACAAGGGAGAACATTCCACATCAAAAAGGGAGCTTGTTCTGTCTCATTTGACTTTCTGTCTTTACCCTTTCCTATATGCAACTTGCACTTAGGTCTTGCTTTCTTTCTGAGAACTGAACTCAGCTGGATGGCTAGTTGCGACTAAGTAAAACTTGGGGCTGAAAAATATGTTAAATGTTTGCTAACTGCTAAGAAGCCTCCCTTCTGATACTCTCACTCGATCTTGGACAGAAGTGGAGCCTTCACATCAGAAGAGTGAAGTACAACAGATACATGCAAATAGCTTTTTGCCCTCCCAGCACACAGCTCAGTGTTCCAAGCATGAACCCATAACATCTGATCAGCAAGAAATGAACACACTGAGCACGAAAATCTGGGCTTCAAAATTTGAAATTAATACTTCACTGCTTTCAGGAAACCATAAATAAAGCTGAGTACCAGGGTTTCAAGCTCTGCCCTTTACTGTGTACTTCAGTACTTTGGTTGAAAGTTTGCTTTTACTTCTCCCATCTATTTGCAAGACACATGGGAATCAGTAGGCTCCGTCACACACTCTGCAATTTTTATTCCATCTTGGCTGTAAAGCATTTCAAAGCATATTTTATGTGAATATATTTCTTTACAATGAAAACTCCTGCTCTGCAGGGAGTTGCACTGATCAGGAGCTTCTCAAGTCATTAATGTCTCTGAATACAAAGGACTTCAGCCGTAGCAGTGCTGCTAAGGCAGTGATTGAATTTGTAAAGGATTAAAAAGCAGTACCTTCCTTCAACTTCATAACTGTGCTTTTTGAGACAAGTATTTGTATGTTCTTTGTTTGGAACAAATCCAACAGTGGTAAAACATTCCAATGTGCTGACAAGCTAATACTGAAAGGTTGTTCTCCCCTGGCTCTCTGGAGGACTTCAAACTGGCCTTAACACTTCTTACTGCATGAGAAAGGTCTTAATCACGGACTGCTGGCCATCTGCTTGGCAAAGAGCCTGGGCATCCTTCAAGTTACCTTACTTAGGCATCCTAGAACTCTTTTCACCAGGGTGAGAAACGGTTTTCTCCAGCTTTCCCTGGCATCACTAATGACTTAAGACCAGTCTCTGTGGTCCATCACAGAACTAATATCCCAACGTTGGGTTGGCACAGTAACCTCCAGGCAGATTTTTACTTCTTCTCTAGTGTGAAGAATGTTTGAAAGAAAACCTATTTTACAAAATTTTCTTCTCTGAAAATTGGAGGGGTTGGATTTTGGCTTTTACCTACATTGAAACCACATTTATGGGCAAAGACAAATATAAAGATCACTTTCTGTATCTTCAAGACAGAAGAACAAGATTTTTCCTTCTGGTGAATCAGGGTCAGTTGCCAAAATGAGTGAGAAGGCCTCATGTATTATAAAAGGAAATAGTTCTTTATCGATAGTTATTTCCCTGACATGCTCTTCTGGGTGAAACTTCTTAATGGAATAGCAAAAACTTGCACTCTGCTGGTCAGGTGTGTCAGGACACACAACAGCACTTCTTAGAGAGACACAAAAGGACAGAGTACTTACTATGCAGGCTTTGGATAATGCTTTGTGAATGTTTGAGCTTACTTAACCCATTGTCCTCTCATTTCAGAGTTCCACTGCTCATTCCTGTCTTGTTACAGAAAGGACGTAGATTTTTAAACTTCACAGGCAGGCCATAAATTTAAATCAGCAGTACAATAATTCAATAATCTCTTGCAAATGAAGGATCTTCTGAGCTTAGAGAGGTTAATTTACCATTATCACTTACTCATAATTCATTATTATGAGCGGTTACAGGTATAATGTCATAGAGCATGTTCATTTCTTCTTGTCTTGCTACAAATGCCATATGGATTTCAGCAGCTAGCTCTTTGAGCCCTCCTTGACTCAACGTTTGATAAAGAGCCAGTAATCTTTCAGCCAGTTCTCTTGTGCAGACTCTATTGTGTAATAGCATACAAATACTTCTCGTGAACATCTCTCAAAATGTCACTTTTTTACCTTTTACAGAAACAGCTTTTCATTATTTGTGTGTTTAAAAGTTACATCCTATATGAAATTTTTACATTTATTGTATTAATGCAGCCCCAGCATTATCACACTTTGTGGATACCACTGTTGTCTGCTAATTAATTTCCGCACATCTAGACCAGGTGTTGAATAACTTCAGTGTCTCCCTTCTGCAATGTAGGTGGCTGATAGGTTTCATATTATTTTATAAAGAGCCCCAGTTGAGCAGTAAATACGCTTTCAGATGGTGACTGTACAGTGCACCAGCCTGATCTGAAAGAGCAGGGCCTGGTGGGGTCTCTGCGCATGCAGTGGCTGCTCTCTGCAGCAGGACTACTGCAGGATCAGGCCCTTGGGCTGTCCAGATGCTCAGCACTAAGACACAGGAGTAAGAAACAGCAAGTCTTGTGGCACTGCAAAACTACACCTACAAAGTTCTGTAGACCCATGTTAATTTCTGGTACAGTTACACAACCAATCATAACACCTTGTACTTGTAGCTGCCAGTTTTCTATTTCCCCCCTTTCATGTATGTGTACATTATACAGACTTGACTCTGAATATGGAAAATAATCTTTGCTTTGAAGACTCTGGTGTTGATTCTTCAACTCCAACTGGAATTGCATACTTTTATCTCTCAAACATTTCAAACCTTTATGATTATATTAAAACTTCACTGACGCAAAGACCTACAGAAAGCAGCTGTTTCTATCTTGAAGTTCCCAAAATTATCATGTTTGGGTAGCATCAAACCCACTTATTCTGTTCCAACAAAGGACTAGAGGGATTGTACCCAAGGGTAGGTCTGTCAACTCCTTACTCATAACAATTCAAGCTCTAAACACCTGCTCTAAATTTTTTTTGTTTGCTTTAGCTTTTTTGCTGCTTTATTTGTGAGTTGTTTTTAAACAATATATATTTGTTTTCCTTTTAAGGTACATATTATTTCATTTACCAGGTGATTTATTACTTTCCAGTATAGCACAAGTGATGTCTTGGATGGTGCATTTTACATAGAAACCCATGCGTACTTTTTAGTTATTTCAGTAATACCCTTTATAGTTGTACACTGTTGGGAAAACACTTACTGCTACTCAAAACATGCGGCAGGTAGTAATGAAACTGATAGCTTACTCCTTCCATTCTTTCTGCTCCAAAAGGTGCTGGCAAGTGTTTATGGTTACATAGGACCTATTTAAATACTGACCAAGGTCACCATGCTTTATTGTTTGGTTTTGTGGATTTTTTTTAACGTTATATATATATGCATTTTCACTACCAGTGTGACAAACAGTAGAATGAGCTATAGCACTAGTTTCTTGTCACTATTTCATTGCCATATTGTGAAAGCAGTAAACTTTAGAAATACTTTCCTGAAGATATGAAATCTTTTTGTAAAAGTATGCTTCAAATATGGGAATCATCTTAGGCCTGAATTCATGAATTCCCACCTCATTCCCATTTCACACCCTGGTTAAATACAGAATGAATGCACTGGCTGCAGTGGCTTTCCCAAGGATCAAATGAGAGCACAATCGAATCCACTTTGTCTCATCTTTTCCTCTGAAGAATTTCCATCTCCTCTCTAAAAAGCCCCCAAAGCTTTAGAAGTCTGAAAAAAAAAAAACCACTACCAAAGCATTGTGTTCAAACCCTTAACAAAAGAGGGAGAAAAAGAGCAGCAGTTCACCACAGATACTATTGATTGAAACCATTTAAATACCATCTGAAATGTCACTGACATTTACAGCCACAGCTCTTTTTTGGGGAAAAAAAGAAATTACAAATGTTGACAAGTAAATAACATGAGATTGCTGATCTTGGCAGCTGTCATCTAGACATGCCAATAAATTATTCATATCAGCTTGTTTTATTGTCTTGCCCCTTACAAATGGCACAGCACAGGTCAAAATAGAGACACATTCAGAAATAATGAGTCATGTTATCAGAACTTTTACACTGGAAGGGACAGGGCCATGCACAGACTTGAGGTTCAGGGTCAGCCCTGGGGCTGGGTCACCCCTCAGATCCCCCACAGGGATCTTTGCCTGGTTCCACTCTTTCCCTTCTCAGTAATAGGGCTTGAGTCCCACAGTTGCCTCCTCCATCCTGCCTGGTGTTAGCTGCACAGGAGTGGGACCTTTCAGAGCCTTGTTTGCTGCCAAGCACTCTTCTAAGGTGTCCTGGGTTCAGCAGTAGCAGTAATTTTTTCTTTCTTAGTAGCTGGTGCAGTGCTGTGTTTTTGACTTTCTGCCTGGGAACAGCACTGATAACACTGTTTTTAGTTGGTGCTCAGTAATGTTTAGTCTGACCAAGGACTTTCTGAGTCTTATGCTCTGCCAGGGAGGAGGGGAAGCTGGGAGGAAGCAGAGACAGGACACCTGACCCAAACTAGCCAAAGAGTTATTCCATACCACAGCACGTCATGCCCACTATGTAAACTGGGGGCAGTTACCCAGAAGGATTAGATCACTGCTCGGTCAGGCTGGGTGTCAGCAGGCGGGTGGTGAGCAGTTGTATTCTCTTCCCTTGTTATTTCCCTTATCATTATCATTATTATTATTATTATTATTATTATTATTGGTGGTAGCAGCAATGGTTTGTGTTACACCTTAGTTACTGGCCTGTTCTTATCTCAACCCATGGGAGTTACGTTCTTTCCATTCTCCTTCCCATCCCTCTGGGAGCAGGGTGGGGGAGGAAGGGGGGGAGTGAGAGAGAGACTGCATGGCTGACTGAGTTTAAAGCACGACATAAGGGAAGTAAAAAACACAACTACACCTCTACCTATGAAGAAACATCTTCTCTCCCTGTGGCAATATCCTCAGGACTGACACAGTAGTGGCAACAAGCTGGTTAAGCATACTGGGCTCCTCAAGGTCCTTAGGCTCCTGGCTGTCCCTCAGTAGCAAGAAAGTAGAGCTGAAAGGTGGACGGTCACACTGACTGTGCACTAGGCAGGAGCATACTGCAGCTTGTGGGCATCTACATGGATTTTACAACCCAATGTCACAGAGCAGCAGCAAATATAGGAAAAAACAACCCACATGAAATCCTCATGGCAAAAAAAAAGCAGAGGAAGCACATAGTTTTAAGATCACTTAAATGTATCCAAGATTTAACAAGACCACCAAAGAGCACTAGAATAATAAACCATGACCTGCTGAAAACAAACCCTTGCAAGAGATTAAAGTGCTTATTATATTTCTATTACCAATACCAAATGCTTTGCTGACAATGTATTGATCTTCAGTCACACTTTTAAGAAATTTATTATATCATTTCATAAAGATTAGACAAGTTCAAGTAATAAAGTATTATGTATTTCTCTAAAAAGCCAGAAAATTTCCCTGCTTATAAGGAAATATATATCAGCTATGGCAAATATTGAAATCATACTTTATAAGTATTTTAGTGTTTGAAGCCTTACCACTACATGAAATATAGGTAATTTTTCTTCTTTAAGATCAATAAAGGGTCTGTTTTCAAAATGACTTCATATTGATTGAAGGGTCAAAAATGCCCCAGGTATTGATTGTCTGCATATAATCACGTTTTGCTCAGTAAGTTAACCTCGTCTACAAGTGAAATGAAAAGAGATCCACTATATCACTTAAGCAAAATATATTCATTGTATTTGAAAAATTGCTTCCATCAGTCACCAGTGTCTCACTGACAGTGGGTTTGCTTTCCCTTTTTCTTTCTTTTTTTCAAACCTCAGGAAGTGGATTTACATCGAGTGAACAGCCAGGACAAGCTTGGCCTTACTGTATGTTACAGAACAGATGATGAAGATGACATGGGTATTTATGTGAGTGAGGTAAGATTGAGCTGATTTCCATAAGATACAATTTGTCTTTAAAATTGCAGTGTTGGACATGTAAGACATTCATCCTCTGTTTGTACCATGTGTGAAAAGCAGTCAGAATGCAGTAATTGGAAGAAATCTAATTATTTTTCCTTTCCTCCAAACAGAGTGAAATCCTGCATCCACTGAGCCAAACTTCGTTCTGTTAGCATTTAGTATTCATTTTTCCCCTAACACAGTCTCAGCATTCAGTTTCAGATGATGTTTTCAAAATATTTTGAAAACATATATATATTCCCCCTTTAATATCCCAGAAACAACATAAAATAAAGAAGAAAATCACCACTCCGCACTTCTATTTGCAAAGATTTGGAGCCCTTTTGTCTCTCCCTGCTCTCTTTCATGCAATGAGTAGCATTTTATACATAGTCTTTTTAGCATGCAGATCCATTTCAAATTAGTAACAGCAGTTTGGGGAAAGAAACTCATAACTGAATCTAAAATCTGCCATTAAAATGCATCACTTAAGATATAATCCTTCCTGTTCTGTATGCAAAAAGTGGTTCTAATCAGAGCACTGTGTTGTAAAGGAAAAAGTTAAATTATGAGGTAACTCAGTATCATGCAAACACAATAAATCTACATTCTCTGAAGACACATATCAGGAAGAAATGGGTTTGACTTCATCATTTTAACCGGCATTTCACTTTGACACAAGCAAGAGTAAGTCCTACAATCACTAAGCGGGACATAACACTATAGATATAGCAGCAGCAACAGACACACTAGCTTACAGTAACAGTTATATTACCAATACTGGGTTTACAACAGGAAGTAAATACTGAGTTCTCAAACCTCCAAAGCACTCACAGCTCTCTTTATTTTGCAGATTGATCCCAACAGTATTGCTGCAAAAGATGGTCGACTCCGAGAAGGGGACCGCATTATTCAGGTACATGTGTAAATGGTTGGAATCTGCTAACACACTGCAACCTGCTGCAATGCCTTTATTTCAGCATAATTTCTACAAATTATTCCCTTCTGACTGGTATTCATGTACTTCATTCTAATTTTATGAGGGTATTTCCCTTTCCTCTGCCATATCCCAGTCAGACTTTGACAGTCCTGGCCAGCACTAACAGGGATGTTAGTATTTGCTCAGAAGGCAGAATGCCCAGTTCTGTATGCAGGCATGGGTTGTCTTCCAAGTGCAACAATCCTCCACCACAGGGGCTTTGTCAGAAGTCTGCATAGACACTAACATGAGTAGAGGTCCACATCCCATCCAGTCTCTGGCAGCAGCATGCACAGCCTCAACCACACTTGTCCCACGCTAGGATGCTCCTGTTCCTTCCCACCCACCAGACCTTCTGTTACGATTCTGCTCCTGCCTAACTGTGCTTCTCCAGTTTTTCTTCTTGTAACAAAGCTCTGAACATCAGATGCAGAGGTGTGGAACAGCTTCTTATGTCCAAACCAATACATTTATCCAATACTTACGTGCTGGAGATGTGAACATAGTGCGTGCCTGGCCCACACAGCACTGGGATCTGTCCAGCCATGCCACTCTGTAGAACCATCACAGCAGCATTTAAGTATCCTTATGAAAAGATTTCATTGTGTTGCTCTTTTCTTTAAAGATCAATGGCATAGAAGTACAGAACCGAGAAGAAGCAGTGGCACTTCTCACCAGTGAAGAGAGCAAGAATATCTCCTTGCTTGTTGCAAGACCAGAACTTCAGGTACTGTAGGAAGTACATAAAAAAAACCCTCTCTTGAGTCCATCAAAAGATTTGCTGTTTTGTAGAAAGCAGGGTTTTTTTTAAGAATTTTAATCTATTTAAATCTACCAGATCTACCCAAAACCATATTACACAGTTTGACTGGACATATACATGATCTAAAATAATGGAATTCAGCAGTCATGGTACTTATGTCTATATTTTCAACTTCAATTTATAAGGCGTTTGGTGATTTATATATGCTGCAATGCTATTACAAACATCAGTGCAAGGTATTATGGATGGTTTCAAGCCATGGCTTTGAAGAACATACTGAACTCTTAATTCCTATAGCTATTGATTATCCATTCATTAAAACACCTATTATTTAGCCCTTTATACACCATCTCTTAATGTAGATAAATACTGTCAAGAAGCATCCTCAGCTGTAATAAAAGGTTGAACCAGATCCCTTTGTAGAGCAGGAATTAGCACAACAAAGATGTTGAACAAACAGCCATGAGCACTGTTCTTTGATCTGTCTCTGCTGCCCCTGCTGAGAGAGCAACCCTTGCCAATACACCTGGAGACACAGGATCAGGCTCATGGCTATCCTGTCAGCTTGGATGTTTCTGATCTTCCCCTTGGGGATGACTGAAGCTGGGAGCAAAGAAGTCTCACAGACCCCTAGCCAGCATTTTTCCCTCTGGCCCTTGATGCCACCTTGCATGTGGTGTGTTCAAGCTCTGGGCTCAGGAGTATTTCTATACATTCTAATCAAGTCATGCACAAACCAGAACAGCCCCAACTCTTAGAATTATTTCCATGGATGAAAAAGCTGGGTTTGTTTTATATCTGTTGAAGGTAAAACCATGCTGCTGGAGATGAAGGTGGCTGTGGGGGGAGGTAGGACAGTCAGTACCTACACTTAGCACAGGAGATGTGTGCTCCTCCTCAGGAAATGGCAGCACTGTCACAGGAAGGAATCCCCTGAGATTTCTCAATCACTTTCCACAAAGGAGTGTAATTTAAGTCAGTCTTCATTCTTTTGACAACATTTGGTTTGGTTTTTCCCTCCCTTTTCACATAGCTGGATGAAGGATGGATGGATGATGACAGAAATGATTTTCTGGATGACTTGCACATGGACATGTTAGAGGAACAGCACCACCAGGCAATGCAATTTACTGCCAGCATGCTCCAGCAGGTACTGCCACTCTGTTGTGCAGCAGTGTCAGAATTTCACGTTGCAGTCCGTATTCCAGCACTGAACTTGACTGAATACACTTAGTGTCTCAAATGACGATCAAGGCAAAAGGGCTTTCTCTAAAATCAAGATATTACACAACTGCCCCAAACCTCATCTTGGGGACCAGAAGGTTTTAAAATGTTACCTTTTTTTTACTTTTGCCTCTAAAACAAATGGTCACAGTTAGAAACCCACCCATTCTGTCTGTGGTCACTGACAGTATAAGGTACATGTACAGTAGATAGAGCAGTCAGAGAGCTAACTTATAAAATCCCCTATCTGATATGCGTGCACATACTGAAAACACCCTACCTCCCAAAACCTTAAAATCCAGATAGAGGATTCAAGCAAATGACTCAAGTAAGGTCTAGGTATGGGGAGTAAGGCAAAGAAGAAGGTTTTATATAGCAAAGTTTATATACAGGGCCACAGATATGGGCTTTTATTCCCCATCATTCTGCCACAATTCATGCAATCATAAAAGTTCATTAATAGTTTCTGTGGTTTTGGCTAGAATTTTATCTAGAGTTTTCTCAAACTGCATCCTCTGTGGCATCTGCTTGTTTTGAAGAGCCATATTCTCTTGGCACTGACAAAACTGGATACTTTTGTGCTTCTTAGTGGGAGAAGAAACATTTTGGAAATGTGACTTCTACCACTGTTGCTATATAACTGCTGAAAAGCAGACCTCAGGTTCTTCTGAAAAGGACCTCGACAGCAGGCTGTGGGTTTGGTCAGCATTTCTAAAAGTTCTTCATAGTATTCTTACCACGCAAGTAAAAGCAAAGATGCAGCAAGTGTAACAAAGATTCATAAAATGATTGAATAATAAACACCCTGAAACATTTCATGTCCTTGCAATAATTACTCTGTCTTTTCATTTTTGCTGTTAGAAGAAGCATGAGGAGGATGGAGGTACCACAGACACAGCCACTATCTTATCTAACCATCACGAGAAAGACAGCGGTGTGGGGCGCACAGATGACAGCACTCGTAACGACGAGAGCTCCGAGCAGGAGAACAACGCGGATGATCACACCACCTCCTCCAACACTTTAGGGAGCCAGAAGAAGCTGATGTACAGTCATGACACCCTTGGAAGTGGTGATATGCAGTTCAGCAATGAGTCGTTTATCTCGGCCGACTGCACAGACGTTGACTTCCTTGGCATCCCTGTGGATGAATGCGAGCGATTCCGGGAACTGCTGGAACTGAAGTGCCAGGTGAAGTCTGCCAACCCTTACAGCCTGTATTACCACAACAGCACTCTGGATATGAGCAAAAGCGACCAAGAAAGTGTTGACAGAGAGCTGGAGATGCTGAACGAGGAGCTGCGCAATATCGAGCTGGAGTGCCTGAATATTGTGAGAGCTCATAAAATGCAGCAGCTGAAGGATCAGTACCGGGAGCCCTGGATGTTGCATAACAGCGGGTTCCGCAACTATAACACAAGCATCGATGTTCGCAGGCACGAGCTCTCAGACATTACGGAGCTCCCCGAGAAGTCTGACAAGGATAGCTCAAGTGCCTATAACACAGGCGAAAGCTGCCGCAGCACACCACTCACGCTGGAGATCTCCCCTGACAATTCACTGCGCAGAACTGCAGAAGGCATTAACTGTCAAGGTAATGAGGGGGCAGTGGCATATAATGTCTCCCAAAAGAATTTATTTGCTAGCTCAGAAAGTCATGAATCCAGCACTGGTAAATGCCATGCTTCTGTGAAAGATCCCGACCTTGGCAAGCAGCTGGAAAGCAAGGAGAGAAAAGCCAGTGATGGAAGCAAAAGCCCTACTCACAGTCAGAAGCCTTCTGGTTCCTATGTCTCCCCATACCATCACTCACCGTATAAGCATGCTCATATTCCTGCCCATGCACAGCATTATCAGAGCTACATGCAGCTGATCCAACAGAAATCTGCAGTGGAGTATGCACAGAGCCAAATGAGTCTGGTGAGTATGTGCAAAGACTTTAATTCAAGCCAGAGTGAACCAAGGATGGAGTGGAAAGTCAAGGTCAGAAGCGATGGGACCCGCTACATTACGAAGAGGCCAGTGAGGGACAGGCTGCTGAGAGAACGTGCCATAAAGATTAAGGAGGAGCGCAGTGGTATGACAACCGATGATGATGCCATAAGTGAAATGAAGATGGGCCGTTACTGGAGCAAGGAAGAGCGGAAGCAGCATTTAGTGAAAGCGAAGGAGCAGAGGAAGAGGCGTGAGTTTATGATGCAGAGCAGGTTAGATTGCTTAAAGGAACAGCAAGGTGCAGAAGAAAAGAAAGAGATGAATATCATTGAACTGAGCCACAAAAAAATGATGAAGAAGAGAAATAAAAAAATATTTGACAATTGGATGACAATCCAGGAACTGCTAACCCATGGCACTAAGTCACCAGATGGCACACGGGTGTACAATTCCTTCCTGTCAGTGACTACTGTATAATCACCATTGCTAAGTTATGTACATAAAACACTACCATTGGGGTAGAAATCAATGCCTCGTTCAATGTGGCAAGAGTTTTGTATATAAGATACAGTCATCGAATTTATAGTTCAAATACTGAACTCTACAACTGTGGGTGCCAGGATCTCCATTATAAAGTGGAGAGGAAGCTTGCCCATGTCCATCAACGGCAATACTAGCAGTGCTTTTTGGAATACTGATTGTACTTTTTTACTTGTTACCTTTTACATGAAGTGTTTAAATATCAGAAATGTATTAACCATACTTACACAGGTAATTTGCTTAGACTATATTCATATTAAAAGGTACCCATGCTTTTCTTTGCCTAAAAGTTTGCAAAAACCCACAGGGGCAACTGCACATATGTATTTTTTGTGAAACCATATTTTGTGCTATTCTTATGCTGTTGTTCACTTCTACACAGAGTGCTGTTTATCAATATTTAGCTGATGGTTTAAACTCAGAGTCATTCTCTTGTAATATTTAACATTTATCAAACAGCAGTTTTTAGAGTTATGATCAACATTTAAACAGTTTTCTTTTTAAGGTTTCTGAAAACAGTCTACAGGTTTCACCTGAAAAGCCTGATGCAGAGGACACTATCCTGCAGCTTTAAAGGAGTTTAAAGCATGTTTGCAAATGTTGCAACCTATTGAAAAGATGTGCATGTACAGCTCATTTTTTTCTATAAGACAGTTTGTGGAATTTGAAAAGCCCATGGTAGTAACTGTTTGCTTTATAGATTTGAATGTATTGAATTATAAAAGCAGTTCCATAAAATCATCATTAGCTATAAACGTTAACAAGTAAAATGAAGTCAAATAAATTATTGTTTTGTATTTCAAACTGGTTTAAATTCTTTTGACTCCCCTCAGGTTTCACCACATAAGTGTTCTTCCCTCAAGCATAGCTCCTGTGCTGCAGAAATGCCTCGACAGCCTCCCAGAGACAAACCTGATGGAATATTCTGCATCATGACTTTGTGGGGAATTTGGATTGAGGTTTTCTAGAGGGAAGGAGGGATGGAAGTAAGAGGCAAGAAAGAAGCACAAAGAATATTAAAAGTAGAATCAAGCAACGCATAACTTCAACTCACAAGGCATTTAAGATGACCTGTGAGAAAGAAGTAGAATCATAGAATAGTTAGGGTTGGAAAGGACCTTAAGATCATCTAGTTCCAACCCCCCTGCCATGGGCAGCAACACCTCACACTAAACCATATCACCCAAAGCTTCATCCAACCTGGCCTTGAACACTGCCAGAGATGGAGCATTCACAACCTCCCTGGGCAACCCATTCCAGTGCCTCACCACCCTAAAAGTAAAGAATTTCTTCCTTATATCCAATCTAAACCTCTGCTGTTTAAGTTTGAATCCGTTACCCCTTGTCCTGTCACTACAGTCCCTAATGAACAGTCCCTCACCAGCATCCCTGTAGGCCCCCTTCAGATACTGGAAGGCTGCTGAGGTCTCCACGCAGCCTTCTCCAGGCTGAACAGCCCCAGCTTTCTCAGCCTGTCTTCATATGGGAGGTGCTCCAGTCCCCTGATCATCCTCGTGGCCCTCCTCTGGCTTTGTTCCAACAGCTCCATGTCCTTTTTATGTTGAGGACACCAGAACTGCACACAATACTCCAAGTGAGGTCTCTACTCTCCTGTTCTGCTTTGGTTTGTGGTTTCTTAGTGGTATTTAAAACCCACCTAAAAACTACTACCCAAAAGTGTATCTTCAGCCCTATAAATTGCCAGTGCCCCTTGAAATCTGGCACTCCTGTCAATAAGCCTCTGTAAATTTATCTTCAGATGATATTTTCCTTTGGGATAAAGTACTGATCCTGGTATAGTCTATGAAAGATTTTATGTTGACTTTGCTAGAGCCAAGATTTCACCTGACATGCTACCAGCCATTATCATCATTAGTGTTACAATAGGAAAAACACATGGTTTTCACAGCACTCTGACTCTTCAACCTAAGACACTTGCTGTCTGTAGGTTAAATCTGCTTTACTCAGAGTTCATGTTCTTTTCATTCCAATTGCAGGTGTGAGAACCACTGCCAAATACTGCCTCTCCTAAAGTTCAGATGCACAGGCACAGCTATGATTAGCATGGAATAACAATCAGGCATGAAAAGACAGTTAAGCCGTCTTTAGTCCACCTGGAAATACTAGAGTAAGATTTTAAATGCTCTAAGGAGAAAGAATTATCATCAAGATGCTCCTCACAAAAACAGGCTGCTTTAGAATAATTTCACAGGTAATGTTTCCTTTAGGCATCAGTTCTTAAGTGCCAAGCATTGCATGCATGTGTGTAACAACAGAAACGTATTTGGGAACTCAAGTGTGATATACAGAAATTACACCAAAGCATCAACAGTATAAAGTTCACATTCTTTAACATGTTGAAATAAAATTATTGGATAAGAATTATTCTCACACCACTGAGTTTTTCCTCACTAAACATTTGTTCTTATTTTGGTCACTTAAAAATCACCCCTCTCCTGATGATTTATTAACTAGCAGCAGTTCACAGAATCTATGAGTTTTCCTGGAAATCTGGGCAAAAGCCTTGCGAACTGTAGCTTTTCCTTTCCCATTCTCAGGTACCTTATCACACACTCTTTTTCATCAGAGTACTTAATGTGGTGTTGTAAAAGGAGGTTTGGGGTCTTTCTTTTGCTTGCAAGGGAACATTGGAAATTACCATAATGTTAGTCCAAAGCTGACCTCATTACAGTGAAATAAATCAGACCAGAAAGCAGCCTTTGATGCCTGAGAGGAAATATTTCATCCAACAGCTTTTCAAAAGATTGCATCGTAGTAAGTACCCCAGTGATTAAAAGGTAACAACTGAAATTACTCTAGTTGCCTACAGGACATCACTTTCAAGAAATCTCCATGCAACTAGTCTTACAACAGGCTTTAGCTGAAATCCAGTGCTCTCCACCAAGTGCTGCACAGCCCTGCAGAGCAACAGAGCCATCCTCACAGCCTGGGCACAGGGGCCTGACTGCAAGATGCTGACTCAGTGTGCTGGATTGTCCTTGGCTGGACACTCAGCTTCAATCCCAATTACTCAGGTTCCTGCAGGGATCAGCACTGGCAGATGTGCTCCTTTCATCAGGAGGGCCCATTCTAAGTGGTGTTTGAAGGGAAGGAGCAAAATGGAGTGTTGCTCACCTGAAAGTATAAATCTTTTCTGTCCTACTGTTCCCTTCCTCCTCAGCCACTTGACTGAGTGTTATCTCAGACTTGGCTGATAGCTGATCCCAAAATAGTCTGTACACAGGGAAAGATCCTAAATCCTAAATGCACAAAATGGGAACGAGCAATTGCCAAGCAGCCTGAGATGTTCCAGAGGCTCTCACACAGCCATTATTCATTCCTACTACCCCACATCCCAACTCCACCTTTGCTGTGGTAGCAGCATGACACTATTACAGACCAACACCCCAGTCCCCATCCTTGACCAACACATACCCCCCTTCAGCAAACTAGAGATGTCACCCGGATGCCCTGGATACTGGCTGGTGCAGAATTTAGCCTGATTCTTTGCAATGAAAATAGGCTCTGTGTCAAACTGGGGTCAGGTTCCCTAAACTGCAGAATGGCTCCCAGATGGAAGATCTATAAAAATGTAAAATACTTATTTGCAAATAGTGTTTCAGTTGGCATGGAATCACCCAGTGTAGATGTGTGCTGAAATGGGAAAGCCCTGAACCAAACCTAACAGCATTGTTTTGTAAATTAAGAGAACTTGCACAGTAGGGATGGCAAATAGAATGAGGTAAGACAACATATTGCCCAGGGACTGCTGGTTGAGAACTCATTAGGATTAGAAACTGAAAGTATGTAAATTAACCAAATATAATTATCTGCTAGTGGCCTTTGCAAATAGGTTGCAGGATACTTGTTAGCAGAAATGCTCGGATGCCTGGGAGCCATACAGAGCAAGCCATGAGCCATTTAAACTCCTCTTTTTGTTTCATTTTCAATTGGGTTTAAAGCACTTGTTGTATTAAGGATTTATTGGAACATAAACTAATTAGAGAGAAAGCTCAAAAAAACAAAAGAAAGACCAAAACTGTCACAGCAGATATTGCACCTCCAGCCCAAGGCCCCTGTGTTTATTAGATGTAAATTCTTTAATGTGACAAAATAGCAAAGGTTCTGCTTGGGATTTTATCCCAGCAGCTTCATTTCTCCATCAGAAGAGCTTCCATCCAGAGTTAATCTGGAAGGGAGGTGGCTGTCTTGCATGAGTACAGCTCCTCAGCCACAAAGGGTTTGTGAAGATGTGCTCACTGTTCAAATGCGCACATGCAGAATTAATGTTTCTTTTCTCTCACCGTCTGTCATGACACAACACAGTACCAGATTCAGGGCTTCTGTGGGCAAATCTCACTCCCAGTTTATGTCATTGGAAACATGACTGGTCTGATGGTAGTCGTGGCAGTGGTATATTATACATTAAAAAAAGAAGGAGGAGTACATACAAGGTTTAGCTGTGCTGATTCCATGCTCGAGCATGAAGGCTTTAATACACAGGCCTGACTCAAAGCCCACTTATGTGATCTGAAAGACCCCAAGTAATCTCAGAGGGTTTGAAAACAGGCTATTAACTTACATAGTTAATTATCCTAAACTGTATTAGTGAAGGGTATGAAGAGAAGGGCCATCACAGCCTCGTATCCCAGAGCACAACTTGCATTTCTGCTGCTGCCCACACCTCCCACATACCAGCTAATGGCCACTTAAAAATATTAATCATCCTACTAATACAGTGCCACCCCAGGCTGTGCCCTGCTCCAGGAGAACTGTGTTAGAGCTCCCATTACAAAATAAACGGTGCAACTATTCCTGTTGCAGGACTGACAATAAACCAGGCTCACAGGTTAGCAGGTGCTGCTTACAAGTGTTCCTGTGCCAAGCTCTCCTCCCACCTGTGTCCTAAACCTTCTTGCGGAATCCTACAATGTCCTGAACACTAGAAATAGCCTCATTTCTGTGGCAGAAAAACATGCAGTGGCCCACTCTGAAAACTAGGTAGAAAACAAAATCAAAATGAATTTAAAAGCTACATGCCTACTCTACTGGATGAAATCTACCTCTTTGAAAATTGGAAATTAAAGCTCCATCTGAGTTCTGTTACCAAAATCAGCATCATGGATCTAACAGCATAATTGCAATGCTCTTAACTGAGCAAGTCCAAAATAGGAACAAACTTCTGTTAGTTTCCAATGGAAAACTGTCCTCTTCTGAGGCACAGAATGCTTCTTAGAGGAGATTTTATCAAATCAGTTAATAATGAAAATAATGACTTAGTAGCAATGCTCTAACTGTGGGCTTAATTTACACAAATATAATGCCAATATTAGAAAATCAGGGTAGCTCCACTAGAGTCAAAGCTCGAATGAAACTCTGGGCTGACAGTCTCACCTTTTCTTTCTATATAAAATCAAAGTGATTTTTAAAAGATAACTAAATTTCTCCAAAGTCTTCTTCTAGCACCTCTATGAAAAATCAAGTCAAAGCAAGCCCTAACAGCCCATGCTCATCTCTCCCAGCAGGTAATGTTGGCCTTATGTAATGGCTTTCTCACACCCTACTCCCATCTCTCCCTTTACTGGGAAAAATGAGTCAGCGAAGTCAGAAAGGGACCTGAAAGAACAATCCCTGCAGGTTTGCAGTTGGATCTGGGCCCAGCAATGACTCGGGATCAATTACATATGCAGGATATCACATACATAACATGCACACAAAAAAAAAAAAACCATGGCCAAGTCTGGCTCTGCTTCCATGTTTTGATTTTGTGTTTAGCCTTTAAGGATTTAGTCCATCTCACATGTGATATGATAACCACAAAATATTTAACGTTAAATTATAAATCTGCTGTGTTGGGACTAGAAAAATCCTCAAAGGCTTGGAAATGCCTTCATTTCCACAACATAAAAATATTAAATGGCTTGCTCTGAAACCCAGGTAGGAGATTCTATTATAAAATAATACAAGCCTAAAGAAATGGCACTTGCCCAGAAACATGGGGTTGAAATCCAAATGCTGACAAATCCTAAACTGCAGAAGTGCAAAGGGGCGTGATAGCTTGGTTGGCTGGGTCATGGACTGCTCTGTCTGGCCAGGAGAGAACACGTGGTCTGTCCTTTCACATAAGTTTGTCAGGGAGGAACTTTAAAGGTAATTTCTTTGACAATCCATCCTTTTTATGTGAAGCAACTGCAGGACCATGCAACAGGGAGCCCCATTAACCGAGAGAAAGAACTTCTCTGTAAAACTGAACTTTTGTTGACCTTCTCTCAAAGAAAATACTTTATCATACTGGAGTGGAGGCCTCCCAGGTGTCATGACGAGGCTCGGACCAGGCGGGATTCCATTGTCCCTATTAGGAGATCAAGCTTTGATTTTCAATAATCCATCCTTCAGCTTAGCTGGGCTTTGTTAGCTTAGAATGCCATAAACAAAGACTCCCCAAAAGGCAAATCCAGCTATAATTGTTTAATAAAAGTAAATCAAAAGGCTCTGAACTGAAAGCACCCAAGCTTTGACAAATTTCTACTTAGCTCCAGTTAAATGCAAGCATCCAACATTTACTAGTCCACAGGGCTCGAGGCAGCAGCCAAAATAAAAGCAGTAATAATTTCCACGAGCAGCATATCTCAGTTATATCATAAGGTCCGGCAAGCACAGATGCCAAATGTAACAAAAAACAAAGCCAATTTTACAGAGCTATTCCAGAAAATGCACCTCTGCTCTAGTGCATTTGAAATTTGATTCAAAGAAACTCCAGACTTCTGTTCACAAACTGAACTCAAGGCAGAGGCAAGCACTACATGAGTGTTCAATAATGAACTGTTAAGCCTTTTTTAGTATTTCTATTTCAAAGCCATCAAAAACTATCTCTAGTAAGGAAATACTGACCCTTCCTATATTCCTTCATTTTTTCTTTCTGGCAGTCTTTGCAGGCATCTCTGCCCATCTGTACTACAGAATAACTGAGGCTGGAAGGTCTGGAGATCTTCTAGCCCCATCCACTGCTCCCACATGACATTATCAAGGATTACTAAACATGAGATAAACAAAGAAAGCTGCAATCTGTGACACCTTAAGACAAAGCCCAAAGGCACAATGAAGCAGGCACTAAAGGGGGCATTAACAGTTTCAACACAGGCTCTAGCTCTCTTCTCCACAAGCATTTTCTGCCAGACACTACAGCATATTCTTCATGTCCTAGTCATGCCAGGCTTTTCATTAAGCACTCTTTGTACCAGCTTTACTAATGCAGACAGTGGCAGAGCCTCAAGTTTTAGAAAGGTGATGTGAATGGCCCTTCATCTGTATCATAGAATCATAGAATAGTTAGGGTTGGAAAGGACCTTAAGATCATCTAGTTCCAACTCTCCTGCCATGGGCAGGGACACCTCACACTAAACCATATCACCCAAGGCTTCATCCAACCAGAGTCCCTTGGGTCTCAGGACCCAGGTAAGCAGCATGGTGGCACCATCCCTGTCCCCATCGGTGACCACAGGCACCCCACAGCTGGTCCCTGTGTCCAGGACTGGGAGCCAGGCTTTCACATCTTGCTGCAGAACTGTTGTACCACAGCCCTGAATGCGGCCAGGCATGAGGAGAAGCAGTATGCAAGGCTCGCACTTGACACACAAGACTTGGCAGATGGTTTTGTATTTATCCTGTTTAAATATCTGCACTGGAAGCAGCACACACACCACACGCCCAGAGGACAGAGAAGGTTACACACCTTCAGGTGTGCACATAACAGTATTGTTCTTTTGAATTATTCAGGCTGGGGGAAAAGTCACATTATTAAGAAAAAGTAATAACCATCATACAAGACATCTGTGTGTATTTGTGAGTCACATGTGCACCAACTCTCCTCTTCCCTGAGTCTCAGTACAGTTTCCAAGTCCTTTGTCTAAGCATAAACAGCACCAGTTGTCCCCATCCACAATGGAAGCTTCACTTGACTTTATGGGAGCAGACCTTGCTGAAGAAAAGTAGCTTCACTCATGAGCATTAATAGCTTATATATCAAACACCCACAAATGAGAAACAAAACCAAAGCTAGAAAACCCTTTCACCATGTTTTACGGCATTGTAGCATCTGTCGTTTTCAAAACTAAGTCAGAATAAATGTGGCAATTTCCATTGCCTGTGTGTGGCTGTTGATGAGTGCAGAGAAATATTTCCAAATTAAATGGATGAACATACATGTGGCTAAAGTAGTACAAACAGGACCAGGCACAGCTGGTACTCTGTCTCCTGACATGGAGATTAGTGTCACCAGCCAGGGTACACAAGCCCAAAATGCAGTAATTCTGCTAAATAACAAGTGCCTGCCAAAGGGCTTCTGTATTCCCAGCACAGCTTTAAACCTCAAGCCATCATCAACATCTGAGGCAACAAGGTGGCCTTAAAAATGCAGTTCAGACTTTCATCCTCTCCACAGTAGGAGGAGGAAACCTGCTTCCAACTCAGGTTACCCACGTGCCAACCCACAAGCAGTAGCAAGGCACCCAGCAAAGTACTTCATAATATTCTCCTTTTTCCTTTAACTATGCCAGCAACCCCTCAAACATCTCTCACCTCTCTTGTCACTTTCCTGGTTGATCAGTTCAGGCAGCAAAACTCTTTTGTTAAAACAAACAGGAACACAACTTACAGACTTACATGTACAAGGTCCGTGACCAAGCACATCACTCATCTGAAAAGGTACTAACAAATTCTTTTAAATCCATTTGGACCAAATTAAGAATCTTCACTCCAATGATGCTCACAAATGCAGCCAGCACTTTCCTATGAAAGGTAAGTCAATACTCTCTGAAGACTGATACACCAGGTAGAACTCATCTGCTCATCAAATACATAAATGGTTGTGGCAAGCAAAAGGGAACAATCTATTCCCAGGCAGAGGTACCCTATTCTCCTCTGCAGAGGTAGAACTGCTCCAAAGCAATTAATGCCTGATGAAGCTACACCATGCAAGAGGGCTAAAAGGGTTTAGAAATGAGCACCCACAGTGAACAGAGAATATTACAAAAGGCAGCAACTGCAAGCCTCTCACAGGATCTGTATGCTAGCTTGTGATTCTTCCCCACCTTGAGCCAGTCTGAAGTGGGTCCTCTCTCAGGAGTGGCAGTCTTGTGGGAGGTCTCACTACAGAAAAGCAAATCTTCAGGACTATCAGCCAGTGGTCAGATGTCAAGAGGAATTCAGCCAGGACAGGAGGTGACCAGCTAAAAAAACACTGGCACTGAATAAAGCATCTATAGTCTTCTCATTTAGCCAACAATCACAGTGCTCTGGTCGCTGTCTGTTTGCTCCTGCGTGTACAACCAAACTTCTCCTTATAGGCCACAAAAGTATGCTTGTTCAAACACTGACACAAAGGCCCTTACTTGCATAGATCATCAGGCATATGGAAATACTACAGCAGGTTATTCACAAGGCCACAAGAGGTTTCACCCTTTCTCTGACTTAGGAATTAGGAGAGAACTACTAACATATCAGACCCCCACGCGTATCACCACACGAGCCAGGACACACAATGAAGTGTTTTTATCTCTCCTCTGAGACATTTCTAGTCTCTTCCAAAGCAAATGGTGTCCTCTCTGTGCTACTGAAATACAAATTCAGCTGCAACACCATTGGTGAGAACAGGAAAAGAAGAACCAGATGCCAAAGCGCAGCAGCAGGAAAAGCTCTCTCCAGTAGGTATGTATCACACCAATGTCATGAGGACCCTTCATAACGGGTGAATCCACTTAAAGCTCCAGTCTTGCTCAGCATAAGGCTCCCATCTTAATGGGATGAAAAACAGGCTGAGGTTAAGATAAGGGACAGAACATGACAATGACAATCTCAACCACTACACTGAAGCTGGGCATGGTACCTAAATGAAAGTGTGCACGTGTACATGCACAGCCATGCAGGAAAACAACCACAAACAGAACATCTGAGGTTAAATCAAGACAACATCCTGCCTCAAAGGGTGACTGCAGCCTTCAGTGCAATCTAGGAACAGTGACTGTTTCTTATACACAGGCACACTGGAAAACCCCGGTGCAGCGGAACTTGCTTTGCTGACAAAGCCCAGACATCACAGGGGACAGAGCTTGGCTCAGCAAGGATTTAAGGACCCCATAGTCAGAGATACAATTAACATACCAGTTCAGAGGACTAAAAGCAGTAAGTGCACTGCTACAAAGGGAGACGGGAAATGCATTCACTTCTGGTTCCTTTTTGTGAAGCAGTTACTACAAGCATTTAGCAGATTAAAAAGAATAACATTTTACTTGAAATACAAATAAAACTTGTTCAGAAACTGCTGCTTTTTTGGAGAGGAATAAAATTAGATTTGTATAAAGACTTTTTTTAAAGAATATTTTATTTTGTTTGATAGTCACATGGAATATTAGATACTAAAATAAATCTTAAAATGCTCTGACACGGAGTTATGCTATTTAAGGATAAGCCTGGATTATTTGCAGAAAGCTGGGAAAACCCTGCAAAAGTAAGTCTCTGCCAGAAGCTGACTGACTAGTTCTGAACGAGGATAGATGTAAGAGCATTGGTACTCTTTGTAAGTTTATATTCTGAAATACCTTGGATAACCAGATTGAAACTGAGAAAAGGTATGAAATGGCTGGGAGTCCTCAGTGGTTAGTTCAAAACTCACTAAAGGTAGTGGATTTTTGATCGGGCCCTTATGAATGTTGATCCTAACTACTATGGCAGAAAGATTAGGCCATACTTTATCAGAGCCTCCAACACCACAGGAACTGGCACAGTTAAAACTAGATCTGAATTAGATCTAGACTTTCTGGCTAGTAATTTCCAGCCACAGCTGAAGGAAGCCAGGTATCTTCTGCCAAAAGATGAATGATTTATCCCCATGAAGTCACCATCTCAACTTATTCCCATCCTGACAAGTCTCAACTGAGGCTTTCTTATTGGCAATCTTTAATTGATAAACTGATCCTATTAGTTCATTGTCTTTCTACCCACTCACTTGTAAAAAGGCCAAAGTATTGACAGCAAGGAGTCCTCCCAATAAAGTGCTTATGGTGAGGGCCCCAATGAAGGAATTTCCCAGGCAGAGCTGAATACAGAGAGACAGAAAGTTTCTCTGCAAAGATCTTCCACTGTTCTAAAAAAGTGATCCAGTGAAGCTTTACTATCACAGTCCAGAATTGGGGTGATTGTTCTCACTGTTACAACTGTCTTTCTTATACCAAGATGAAACCTCTCCTGATGCAACTTGTACCCATTGCCCCTTGCCTTCTCCATTTGGCTCCTTGTGAAGACCTTCCCCAGTCTGTGTGTCTCTGCCTTGAACTGCAGAGACCAGAACTGGACATAGCTCTCCAGGCATTGCCTCACAAGCACTGAGTGGAGTGTGATGATCAGAAATCTTACTGTGGGGAGAGGGCAGGATAAGAAAGAAAGGTTAAAAATACTATCTACCAAGATTAGAGTTGCTGTTATGTGAATAGTGAGAAAACGACCCATCCTGCCTAATAGTTGAATCTCAATCTATGAGGCTTTTTTGCTTTTATGGCTCTCTGTCTGCTTCATGCCAGTGTGAGCTACAAACCATAACTTTAATAGCTTCAACCAAAGAGTTATGATAATATCAGATACCGTGGATGATGAGCAAATAACAGCAAAAATGTAATGAAAAGTATATATTTATGTCCTTGCTATTAAACCCAAAGCTATAAACATTGACAGCCCTAACAGTAGCAGTTTCTATTGTCATTGATTAATGTCTTGTTTTGAAGAACAAGGGGAAGGTTAAAAGAAGAAAGAAACAAAGAAACGTGTTTTGCTTCTCTCAATCTGAAAAAACACATTGTCTCTTTTAAGTGCAACCTGCATTTCTGGAACATTTTCATATAAGGCAAAATGCCCAGCAGTGGAAATGGAGACAGAAAGATCTTCAAGGGCCTTTGAATCATACCACTATACACATGTTAAAACACTAATTAACCAACGACCATGCTCACTAATGTGCACACTTCAAGTTTGCTTCTTATGTCCTTTCCATTAGCATAATTCTCAGCTGACAGTGCAGCTACCCACCATGTATTCACTGCAAAATAAGGTTTCTTTTAACTCTTTGGTAGCTACTGCCTCAAAGACTTGAAGGAGAAAAAGCTCAGATAAATCAATGCAAAACCCTTGCAATTAATTCACTTCTTCATGATAACTGCTGATGAAAGAATATCTTCTGCCTATGATGGCATCAGGGACTCAGATGACAGCTTAAAACTTAGAAGAACCTTCCATGTCTGGCACAACTGGCTCTGCACCTGGCTCCATCCACTGTAATACCATTTTTTCCCCCCTCCCTCACTAGCTACACAATTAGAGGATTATTTTTTTTCCAGTCCAAGCCTTATCTCCACATCTGGTTCTGAATGGAAAAACTAAGGTCACACACTCTTAACATTTCTGGAATGCCACCACCCTCTTCCAACCTGATAAAAGTTTCATTTCTGCTGCATCTGCTCTGATGAAATGTTCATACAAACTTTGCTGAGAGAGCACAAAAGATTTGCACAATTCTTCCCTCCAGCACTGCTCCCCCTTTTCTGAACTCCTCTTTTAACCTCCTTTCTCCGGCACCATACAAACACACCTGATAACCACCCAAGAAATCCAACATTGTGCCCGCTTGAGATTTCCAGCACAAAAGAGCCTAGAGGCTCTCTTTTTAATCATTTTAGATTAAAAAAGAAACACAGAAAGAAAAGATCTAACTAAAGCTATATAAGATGGCAAGTCTGAGACTCAGAAAAAAGGTAAGTCTCTGCCATTTCCTGAAGACAGACACTGTGCTCTTAAAACAGAAGACCTGGCACTGCCCCAGTGTTACACACAGCATATTATACTGGCAGTTCATCAGTCCTCCTGCCAACCCACTGACCCTTCTCCCATTAAAAAGGCATCAGCTCTTCCCTCTATTGACATTTGCCATTCCTCAACCCCCTGAGCCCATCCCTTCAGCCTAGACACTCATTGCCTTTTTCCAGGTAGCCACGCTGGGCATTAGTCTGACTCACTGCAATTTCACACCTTCTTTCAGCACTTGTTCTAATAAGCTCAGGCAAAAATTAATTTTCATACATAAGAAAGGCTGAGAATGCTATATTTTTGTTGAAAAGCACAATATTTTTACTTATTTCTCCTGAATATCACAAATGTTCATTGTGCCACACTATTGTATATTGTTATTTACATGCACTGGTGTTACACTGGGAGCAAAGATGACCAGTTCAATGGGCTTTCCCATGGCTTTGTGCTACTCCTTAAGGCAACTGGTGTGATGTTTTCTTCTTTCTTTTCTTTTTTTTTTAATAACCTGGATTGTTATTATTGCTGCTGTTGTTGCTAAAGAGCTCTAGGGGGAGATGTGAAAATAGTCTGCTCCCTTGTGTAATGCCTGAAATCAAACCAGAATACATCAGGCTGACACTGCCTGCCTGTTATTGCCTGAAAGCTTGTTATTAAAAACAAACACAAACAACTGCTGCACCCCTGTATTTCACCTCCCCCAGAATGGAAGGGCAATTTAATCTAGTGGTGAAAGGTACACAGGACTCCAGACTCCTCACAGCAACTCAGGCCAGCCAAGATCACCATATGCATTTACATCCCAATCTCTTTGGGATATAGGAAATGTGGAGAATACCCAGCCAAAGCAAATCCCATTCACTTATGCAGTTCTGTATGTATGCTGTTTGCACTGGAGAATGGCAGATCACTCAATAGCAGAAGAATTAACACAAAACAACTTCAGGAAATATGCATATAAATTCTTTCACTTGAAAGGCAATAGAATAATAAATTCTGAGCTCTGAAATGTGCTTTCAAAAGCCTGTCAAAGTAAAACTCTCCTGTAGCATCACAACAGCTGAACCAGTTTTGTATAACATATTGTAATCATCTGAGGATACATATCTGCAGAGGATGTGTTCAAATCCAAACCCCAGTGTTGCAGTGCTTTGTGTGCTGTTTAGAAAGCGAGAGGCACACCACCCACAACACAGAGGTTTTCAGCACAACCCCTCCCTCAAGAAGCCAACGTCACTTGCTGTCTTGCTCGCTGCCCTCACAGGCAGCTCAAGCACCTGGAAGAACCTGACAGAGCACTACAGAGGCAGCTATTCTGATCATAGAAAACTCCACAGTTTGGCCTCCTAAAAGAAAACTGTGAATCATTTCTCTTTGGACCTGACAAACGCTGATGCTGGAAGTTCTACATTTTATTAGTCTTTACATAAAGAATTTCTTTCCCCTCCTCCTGCCCCCCAACTTGGAAAGAGTGAAGGCTGAAGAGCTGCTTTAATCTCTGTGAAACATTATCTCAGTTGAAACTATTGTTCGATATTTTTAAACTGTCAGCACCAAAAATAGAGAGACTTTCTCCACAAGAAATGCTTTTAAAATACCAGAAAGGCCACTCCAGGGAGAACTGTTATCATGAAATAGTTATGCCCTTTTGGAATATGAATATGTGACTGTGCTTTATGGATTACAGCAACACCCTACATGAACTACAGCAGAGCAATGTCTCCTGTTGTGCTTTTCTCTTAAAGGCAGGAGGATTCCTGTCCTTCCTCTCCCATTTCCAGAAGATGATTCAGGCACCTGAGTGAAAATTGTGCTCCTAAGAATTCTAGGAGAACAAACAGTTGGGACTTTCCTACTCTACAGCCATTTGTGTTTCTGTATTTTTAATGAATTATTTTGGCTATCCATTCAGGTAATAGTTGTACGTGATTTGGTATTTGGAGATCATCTCATTACCAGACAACCCTTTCGCTGCTGAGCAGGCAGCTAATATGACAGGAGCTTTACTACATGGAATCTGAATTGCACACTATGGATGAAGAGAAGCATCAGGACTGCCTTCTGTGAGAACAAGGCATAAGCCCTTCACAACTGCACTGTCCTTACAAGTCCCACAGTTTGGTTTCACAGAGGCAAGTAATTCAAACCCCCATGAGACTATCAAAGTAGATTCAAAAACACTGTCAGCTGTATGTGAGGGAAGTACAGCTCCAAATCCCCATCACTTGCACGTCTTTACCCTACTGATCATCTCTAGGTCACATAAACATACACACAAAATAGTGCCTTACATATATTGTTGTGTGTGCATATACAAAGTAGTAGAGCATTTACTGTTCATAATACAGCAAGGCTAGATATAGCATTTAAAATATGGACATAAGGACACACCTAAATATTAGAAAAGGAATACAGTATTTAAAGATATTAAAGCAGACTTAGAGGCAGAGCCACACAGATGCAGGGAATTTCAGTGGTGAAATCGAGGTGAGACAGGGCCAGATTTAGGGACTGGGGCCAACTCTAACCAGAAATTCACAGTCAGCAGTGCTGACATCTCTTATCTGAAGTAAAGAAATTAAAGCCTTTCTCAACACATACACAGGGAGCTCCACCTGCATGAAGGAAGCCACCCTGCTTCCAGAGAGCCATGAGAAGGCTCCCAGTGCAAAGAGCTGCTCTGCTGTCTCCCTCTGGGAGGTCCCACCGAGTGTGGAGCTGTGGCAGAGCTGGGTCCACACCATGCAGCTCATCCCAACCAGCTCAGCTCACCTATGCCTGTCTCCACACCTCAGTGCCAGTAGCACCATGAAAGTTGGGACTCTTTTAAGGTTATTCTTTTTTTCCTAATCAAAATGAGAAAAGGATGTAATGTCTGTGAGGTTTTGGACACTCTCCCAAAACAGTCATCACCTGGTTTGGAAAACAGCCTGAACTGCAACACTAGGGACCTGTTTACACAGAGAGACAAAGTCAGGACAGGGCCCACACCCACTGAGGGCAGCAGGCTGAGGGGCCAATTCAATGGCTGATAGGAGCTGGGAGGATGGGAAAAACTGCAGGCCAACAGGGAGCTGGACACCAGAGTGTAGACAGAGAGGGGGTGGGAGATGAGAAAATATTAGAGTTCAATAGGGGTAGGAGGCTGACATGGGCTGGGACACTGACAGTGGGTTGGGAAGCCAGGAAAGAAGTGGATATTGACAGGCAGTAGGAGGCTGGCAGGGTGTGGGAAAAATGTTGAGGCTGACAGGGGTGGGAGGCCAGAAGAAAGGTGGAGGCTGAATGGGGGTGTGAGGCCAACAAGTGTGGGATTCTTACTGGGATTGGGAGGCTGGGAAACAAATAGAGGCTGATGGGGTGTTGAAGGCTGACAGGGTTGAGAGGCTGGGAAAAATGATAAGACTAATAGGGACTGAGACCAAGAATAAAACAGAGGCCAACAAGGTGTGGAAAGCCAAGATGGGATGGAAATCCAGGAAAGAGTTGAGGCCAGCAAGGGTTGGGAAGCTGAGGAGAGGGTGTATGCCAAGTGAGGGGTGGGAGGCCCCAGAGGGAGAGCAGGCCAACTGGGATTTAATCACTGGAGTATTGACAGGAAGGTTTGGCTCAGTACTTCTAAGGGAAGAAGCAGGCTAAGGGAAGAGTTGAGTCCGGAAGGGAAAGGGAAGAGTTGAGGCCATAAATGGGAGAGGAAGCTGAAAAGATGAGGGAGGTTAAGGAGGAAATGAGGGTGAGAGAGCCAGGGTAGAGTTGGGGGTGACACAGGGTGGGAGGCAAGAACCAGTGGACTTTCAAGAAGAGGAAAATGGATGACCCAGGGAATTACAGACAGTCAGTCTGATCTCTGTGCCTGGCAAAATCTTGGAGCAGATTCTCCTGGATGGCATGCTAGGGCACATGAAAAACAGCAAGGTGCTTGGTGACAGCCAGCATGGCTTCACTAGGGGGAAATCCTGCCTGACCAATTTGGTGGCCTTCTATGACGGGGCTACGGAACTGATGGACAGAGGTAGAGCAGTTGATGTCATCTACCTGGACTTGTGCAAAGCGTTCGACACTATCCCACACGACATCCTTGTCTCTAAATTGGAGAGACATCAGTTTGATAGGTGGAACACTCAGTGGATAAAGAACTAGCTGGATGGCCGCACGCAAAGAGTTGTGGTCAACGGTTCAATGTCCAGCTGGAGACCAGTAACGAGTGGTGTCCCTCAGGGATCGGTGCTGGGCCCAGTCTTGTTTAACATCTTTGTCGATGACATGGACAATGGGATTGAGTGTGCCCTCAGCAAGTTTGACACCAAGCTGTGTGGTTTGGTTGATACGCTGGAGGGAAGGAATGCCATCCAGAGGGACCTTGACTCACTTGTGAGGTGGGCTGATGCCAACCTCATGAAGTTTAACCATGCCAAGTGCAAGGTCCTGCACCTGGGTTGGAGCAATCCCAGGCACAGCCATAGGTTGGGCAAAAAGGAAATTCATGGTAGTCCTGCAGAGAAGGACTTGGGGGTGCTGGTCGATGAGAAAATGAACATGAGCCAGCTTCAGTGTGCGCTTGCAGCCCAGAAAGCCAACCATATTCTGGGCTGCATCAAAAGGAGAGTGACCAGCAGGTCGAAGGAGGTGATCCTGCCCCTCTACTCTGCTCTCGTGAGACCTCACCTGGAGTATTGTGTGCAATTCTGGTGTCCTCAACATGAAAAGGACATGGAACTGTTGGAACAAAGCCAGAGGAGGGCCACGAGGATGATCAGGGGACTGGAGCACCTCCCATATGAAGACAGGCTGAGAAAGTTGGGGCTTTTCAGCCTGGAGAAGAGAAGGCTGCATGGAGACCTCATAGCAGCCTTCCAGTATCTAAAGGGGGCCTACAGGGATGCTGGTGAGGGTCTGTTCATTAGGGACTGTAGTGATAGGACAAGGGGTAACGGATTCAAACTTAAACAGCAGAGGTTTAGATTGGATATAAGGAAGAAATTCTTTACTTTTAGGGTGGTGAGGCACTGGAATGGGTTGCCCAGGGAGGTTGTGAATGCTCCATCCCTGGCAGTGCTCAAGGTCAGGGTGGATGAAGCTTTGGGTGATATGGTTTAGTGTGAGGTGTCCCTGCCCATGGCAGGGGTGTTGGAACTAGATGATCTTAAGGTCCTTTCCAACCCTAACTATTCTATGATTCTATGATTCTATGACTCTGAAAACAAAGGGCAATCATATCTGCTCCAATCAAGGCAGCTTTTGTAGTCTATTACTGACAAACCTTAAATTCATGAACAAACTCCCATGTTAATTATGATTTCTGTTAAGGAATTAGAGAAGAAAATGACAGATATATCAATGTGCTATCACAAAATTTGCCTTTCTGGTGCAATACCAGCCATAGGCTAAAACAACCAACAGAAAAAAAAGATCATTTGGCTATGGTTACTGCAGTTCAATAGACGGCTCTTCCGCTGGGAGAATTGAGCACAGAGTGCAGTGATTAATGTGAAAAGCTGGGTGGTGTATCAACTGTTTAACAGAAGACAGCACTATGGCATGCAAACTGAACTAAACCAAACATAAATAAATTTAGGCACCCTTGAAAAGATTTATAAAGATTAGATCCTCTTTGGTGTCATGTCAAAAAAGGGGGGGGGGGGGATTTCTTTGCTTATTTATACAGAGCAGAATGAAAATAGCACTTCAGAAAAAGGAATCTTTCACTTCTGCCCCCCAAGACAAAATTAAGGAGCATCTTGGTTAAAAGTCTCCTGAAAATTTGGACAGTAAAATCATGTTCATCATTGCTACATAATTACATAGCAAATATTTATTTCCAGGGTTGCAATTAATACAGTATAGAAGATGAACAACACCAAACTGTGTCTCACGCAGCTTCCAGACAGGTTCAGCATTTAAAACTGTGCCCACACTGCAGATTAGAGCGGGCTTAGGGGTGCCAAGCCCTGAGCAGTACAGTTCTCACAGTCAGAAGAGCAGAGTCTATCACATATTCACAAGAGATGATTACAGAACTCTTCACGTTCCAGCAAGCCCAACTTCATGAACGGTCTTTGGTCAAGCAAGGAATTGTTATTTCGTCGTTGTTCAGACTGCGTGCCAGAGCAGAACTTGCTGTGGGATGCCTTTCACTAACATGACAATACCTGCTGTATGCTGTTCCAGTCTAGTAACCAAATAGCACAGTTAAATAGGGAAGTACTGAGCCAAACCTTCCTGTCAATACTCCAGTGATTAAATCAAAGGCTGTGGAAATTCATCTCACAGTTAAATACAATTGGATTTATCTTTCCAGCCCTATGTACCACTGCCAAGCATCACGTATTCTGTCATTTGAGCTCAAGTTGTGGAGGCTTTGGAATCCTGATGTACACAAATCAATCCACAAAATCAAGAGCAGCAAGCATGTCATTGTTTTCCCTGGGTGCTCTGAGGTTTCTCTGTAAAAGTGAGGCCAAGTTTAAAATAAATCACCACAAAGCAGAATGTCTGGATCTGAACCTTGTGCATCTCCTGCAACACAGACTCCACAGCACTGGTGTACGCAGGGGACTCGGGATGCTGTGCATCACCAGACACAATGCACAGCCCTCTCCCAGCTCAGGCTGCACACTGAAGGCACGGCCTTTGCACTAGGTTATATAAAAGCACCAGGGATTGTAACCAAAGACATGCTCTTTACCTGTTGCACCTCAGAGGGCTGTAGGTAAAAATAACAAAGCAGCATTAACACCACAGTTGGACAGTATCATCAGAGTTTGGAAGACAGATTTTTTTATATAAAGAGTTTTGGATATTTGCCTCTATTCATCCACATTGGGCATACTCTATATGGAGTTCCTCAGCAACAGATAATGCCTTCAGCCTGAAGGCAGTGGTGTCCCAATGCTTACATATATTTATAAGAGAGCCCATCTTTCTCTGAAAGCAGGATATGCCTAAGTCTCATTTGAAGTTTGAAGGCTTGGTTCAGAAGCAGAACAAAGCCTCAGGGTTTTATCCTTTTTATTGCTGCAAATGCCAAGAAAAGTTTAAAATTAATAGCAGCCAGCATAAAGTGGAATGAGAAATAAAAGAAACATTTACTGCCTTAGATACAGGCCTGTGCCCCTGACATCTCCATATCAGGGCAGTATTCCCTCTGCTTTAGCAGCAGGCAAGCATAAAACATGCTCTTACTGCAAACACCATGAATTTTTCTGTCCTTTTAAACTTAGCCATGGAAGCCTGCATACTATAAAAATAGAGAAAGAGAATAGAAGACTTTCATTCTACATAAGGCAATTACCAGGGCTGTCAGCAAGAGCAAGATTTACTACATGGAAAGGGTAAAGAGAAAGGAACGTGCCAAGCAGTTGAGAAAAAACTGAAAGAGACAGGGTTGTGGGATATTTTGCCAATCACAAATTTGGTAGAGGCCTGAGAGGTAGAGGCTGCAGAGCAACCTCCAAAACCCCAAACACCCCATAGGTCTTTACTTGCACAGGAGGCCTCACTGAGACCAGGACAGGTACCTGTGGGATGTGTGGCTCCTCAGAAGCTGCATCTCTAACAGGAGACACAGGGCCACAACCCTGATTTCTGTGCAGTTCTGAGGTTATCCCAAATAGGCATCTGCAAAACTAGAAGCTATAATGGGAAATTCTGCCAAGAGACACCTGACTTCTCAATAAATTGTATTAACTCTCCAGACTCGAGAGATGAACCACAAGTTCTTTCAGTGCTGCTGCCATCACTGGGAGCGTTACCAGATGGTCCAGGCAAAGCAGGTCATGAGCTCTGTGTTCTTATTCAGTGGTATTGCCCAGGGAGCTCAAAGGGAAACCATTGCTCAGACTCAGCCATCCCTGGTTCTGGGTGATTAGAAATAAAATGCCACATCTCAGCTTGAAGATCTCAGAGCATCTACTGACTGCAATTGGTCAGTAACGCTACTTAGGAGTCAAGTTCTTTCTCTTATAAATTACCCTGCATCACAGGTCTGTTTTGAGCATAGCACTACTGTAAGCAGTAACTAAATATCATCTCACCCAAATCTTACTGTACTCGAAATTCAGGTACTAATATTAATAACATGAAATCATGGTCATGGTTGGAAAGACTCTTTATGCTTCTATGACACTCTCAGCTGCAGAAGTTATCTTCCATGGTGGGCTAAAGTGAGATATTCATACAGAGGATCAGCTGAGGTTCTGCCCAACAAATCTCTATGCAATTAATAGTCCTTGACAATGTAAGACTCTCCTAAAGACTGACTGCTGCCTTTTTCTTCAAATAGCGAGAGACTTTGAGAAGATAGATTTCTACCATTCTGACATGAAAAAAACACCAAATTAGCATTACAACTTTGAGAATGTGATACAAACTAAAGAATAAGTACAAAAACCTTTGGCAAATTCCCAAACAAAGCAAATATATTGGAAGACTCAGCCAAACAAACTTCTCACTGGAGTAAAAAAGGGAATTTATTCCATGCAACATGTGTTGATGGTTTTTTTGCCTTTCTTCTCAAAAGGATCCTTGCTCAGCCATGACTGGAGGACACCATAGCAATGAAAGCTATAAGAAGGTTAACACTGAACTGGCAGTTATTGCTATGATTGCTGGTATCCATAATTTTGGATTCTCAGCTAAGAAATGATTGGTCCCTGTAGACAAATTGTCAGCACTAGCACAAAGTATACCTGGTGCCCATACAGCCAGTGAGAAAAGCAGCCTTTCAAGGCACAGGCAGAGAAGTGCGTGAAGCTGAAATCATTCTTAAATTGCTAAGCCATTGTTATGAAAGATTGTGCATAAATATTAACACCACTACTAAGCACTTGTATTTCATATTCCTGCTGGAAGCAAATTTTTATTGCTGAGTTGTAAGTGCCTGAAATTAACACCTTTTCCTGGAAATGCTGACAGATCTTTCATTGTAATAGTGCCATAAGGCACAGAACACAGCTGTAACACTAATACCAACCTATTTAAACCAAAAGGTAAAGCAAAATAGAGCTCTGGGTGTTAACATTAGCCAGCCCTAGAGCAGCCCATCCTGCCTTTACAGCCCTATGAATTTCCACAGGGGCATCAGCAAAATACCCACTGTGAGTTGGCATTGCTACTCTGTGCCTGACCTGAGACACTGGGGCTGCTGCTGGGGAATGAGCATCAGTAGAAGGCCAGGATTCAACTGAATGCCACAGATGAACCAATCTGCCATAAACAAATCCATTTTGCTGTTGTTTTTCAGGAGATATCAACATGGAGCAACATGATCATCCTGACCTGGCTCTGATTATCTTCTAGATGTTCGTTTCCTACCCTTAATTCCATTCCACAGAAGCAAGCTGACATGAAGCACCTCCCCTCCCAAACCAAATGGAATAATGAAGGGGGCTGAGAACGTGTCAGATGCTGAAGCAATTTCACCCCCCATATACTTCTCGCCTTCCCTTTCTAAACAAGCACACTTGCAAGGAAATATTTACTCATTTCAAAATTCTGTAACATCTCTTTTTAAAAACATTGATAGTAGAAATGCCTGAAAGAATTGAAACTCCAACCACACTGCTTTGTATATCTACTTTGATAAGGTTTTTTTCCACAAGACATTTCAAGCTGACAACTTTGTTGAAGTTACAGACACAACTTCTACTTCCTTTGCAGCACAATGTCCCCAGAGCAATCCAAACCTTTCATATTGATCTCAAGTGAAACCCTCTCGCTAGGACACTGTTGCCAATCCCAAACTAAGGTGAGATTTGTGCACAAGAACCCTGGCCATGCTTTTGACAAACTACATTTATGTCTCACTTTAGCCAGTTTGGATGTGGCCCAAGCTGCAATCCCAGAAGGAGAACCCTTCTGCTCCATCCTTGCCACCTCCCAGGCAGAGTTCCAACAGCTCTCACCTCACTGCTCAGCAGGAAAGCAGCTCACTTTTTCTCTCCATATGCAGCAACAAAAAGCAGCTCATAAAGCAGTTGGCTGCCTGATTCCTGGCCATGAACAACTCACACAACCTCACAGGAAACTGTAACGCTCTGCACTGCTACAGTGGTTTCCCCCCATTGGAGTATTGCTGGTCCAGGGTTTCATTCTATACTCCCAAGCTGACATTGGTCATTGACATTATTTGGGGGCTTGGAAGAGTCAAGACATGGGATGAAGCCCAGCTTTTCCAATTTCTGGCCTTCTTGCCTTCAGCAGGTAAATTAGTGAAAAGGCCTGATAGCATATTTGCTCCACTGCTTCCAGAGAGCATTAAAACAGCTTACCTTGAAAACTTCAATGCACATCAAAACTGGAATATTTTGTCTGCTCTGATGACTGAAGAGAACCTGCCATCTCAACACTGCTGTTCTGTAACACACTATCCAGCCATACATTTCAAAGTAACCTGCCTCTCCTAGCACAATGCTTCTCTTTTCACAGTTTGGACAGAGGCACCAAGAGTCCAGCACTGAGCTTTCCAAAAGGCACTTAGCTTTAGGCTAACCTCAACCCCTTTCGATGTTAGCAGGAGCAGAGTTAAATCAGTGCTGTCAGGTACTTCGACAACTGAGGCCTAAATTGACTCAGCAAGTGGTGGCAAACTCAGAAGGGTCTTGACTCCCATTAACTTGTGCAGCTTCTTTTAGTCACAAAGTAAGAGCATGCAGAAGAGCTCTTTTATTCTGCATGGGTCATTCTGTATCAGATTTTGGAAAATGCAGCCCAAAACACTGGCTCTTTATGTAGCAAACAATACCCTGTACACACTTGTTTCATGAAGAACAGATTTCCTCATCAGCAATCTTAAAGGTGAATTTCTGGTTTTAACAAGGTCCTTTGTAAAATACCTGGGGGAGAAGGCAGATCACTGAGCTGAAGTAGTTTTTCAGGCATACACTTTAAGACCTTACTTTTAGGATCTATCTGATATTTCCAGATTCTGAACCAAGAGAAGGGAGGAAGAGCTTAAAATTTCAATGAAATACATAATCCATTCTTTGCCTAAATCCTCCAACTCACAGCATGCTCACCACCTGCTTTACTTTCACACATGCAGCCTGGGCTCAGCGGGGAAGTCTGTTGCAGTGAGGATTTCAATACAATTGCAAGGGCAAATGCTACAACTCAGTTTTAAAGTGAAAAGAGAGAATTATAAACAAAATCTACTGAGTCAGGCTTGCAACCATTAACACCGTGTTTCATGTACATGCACCTGTGCATCTGCACACATAGCAAGAGCCCAGAGACCTACCTTGTGACACTGGTTATAATGGAGAGGAACAAGCCTGCTAGACAAAAACACTACAATGTATTTCTGCAACCAAAGACTGAGATGATTAAATATATATCAAAGGACACCTAGCAGAGTGGGGGAACACCCAGAATAGCTTTTATCACAAAGGCTCGCATATATGGGTTTATATATAGATACCTCAATTTCTGCAGCTCAGTGATTTTCTTTGTGTGTTTAAGAAATCTAAGCAAAACACACTCTGGACCCCCAAAGTGAAGGAAGTCTGTCTTTGCCCACTCGTTTCCTACACTGCCTTGTTGTTAAAGGTATGCAACACTGCCACACTGCCCAATGCTTTGATAATACCCTGATGAAACACTGTGTAATCACAAAAATAGCTAAAGTAATCCATGAGGATCTGCAAAAGCCATTATTTATACAGGAAAGGCTGAGCAGATGCTGACCTTCCCTTGTGTTCTTTCCTAGCCCAATGGCACATAATCTGCACCATAGTTATTAGCAAAGACAGTCCTGTGAGCCCGACACGGTTAAATGATTTAGCACCTACAGGTACAACTTTTATACTGCATCTTAATTTACTACCCACTAGCGACCCTTCTTTTTTATCAGTCAGAACAGGATAGATTAGATCTTCCATGTACATTTTATGTTTTGTCATCTAGGAGATTTACGATCTTAGTTGCACCTACTGCATTCAATGAGGCAAAGCTGTGTAATAATTGTCCTTTTGCAATGCATGAAGCTGTAGAGCATTACACTTCTGTAAAGTATTAACCAGAATACAGGTCAGGATTGTATAAAATCAAAAGGCAAACAAGAGGCACACTACAATAGGAAAGCTCAGACAGACCCTAGCACTACCCTGAGAAGAACTGGGCATGAATTTCCCACCAAAGACTTGAACCTGTTTCCTGTGTCACACGACTGCTTTAACCATGAGGATACCCTTCTTTACCAGCTGCTCTTGTGGAAGCTGTTTTGTATATACAGATCATAAGCTTGGCCACTGAGGACTTGTCCAGCAGAGCCACCGTATTCCTCTTTGGGTTTACACATATGAGCTACATTGTACACACAGAGCATTTCAGAACCACTGCATGTGACCTGTGGACATCTGCGAGAATACTGATAGGGCTTGCAGAGATTCACAAATTCCAGCTCATGTTTCATGTAAATTTGCCAATTCCAGCCAGAGAAAATGTCTAAATAAAAAAAAAAAAAAAAAAAAAGGATGGATCTGAGGAATCCTTGAGTTTTAGTCATGGTGCTCATTTGGAACAAACCACCTTATTAAAAAAAGTCTTTGTACTTCAAGCTGGCAGGATTCAAAACGATCACCATTCAGTAAGAAAAAAAAAACAACACAGTTATTTTAAGCATTGTTTTTATAAAAGAAAATCATTATACTCAGCCCTTCAACTCAAACAGGAGTATCAGTTGTCAGGTATCTCATGTACTTTGGTCGACAACAGCACTGGAAATAAAAAGTTGCAGAAATACACACACCCAATTTGTACATAGAAACCTCTGTTACCAACAATAAAATGGTTGAGATAAAATCACATACGTATCTCCTTAAGTACATACTTAAAATAAAATACAGGCAAATACAGCTAACAATCCATTTGCATATATGTTTTTTATCAAACACAAAAGCACAAATGATGTTAACCTTAATCTTCAAAGATAACTTGTGTGTGCAAGTGCATTATCTCTTTATGTGTATGAAAATCTCCAAAGCCCTCTCAAACCTTTCCCTAAAGGGTTAATGAAGGCATCAGAGCATCTGTGAGGGTTTTTTTTTGCATGGCAGTGCCAACACTTTCTGTATCAGGGATGAAAACCATGAGGACAGTTGTAATGGGATGGACAGGTGTTTGATTACAGATAAGATCCTCATTGTTTACTAAGCCACATCTGAGCTTCCTACAAAGGGGTAGAGAAGACAGCTAAGCAGGCTGTAATTCAGACAGACAGAACTTTGCTTAATGAGAAATCTTGACTCCACGTTTAATCAAAATAAACTAGATTATGAGCAGTAGGGCAGTCTAGCATGGGTGCTATTAATCATACATCAAATAAGCTCTGGGAACTTGCTACTAAAAATAAAATATCACTATTCACCAGCAAGTTTATCAGAAATGTAATCAATATAAAGAGCAAGAATGTAGCTTAAAAATGTATTACATGAAACATTAAGGTTAAGCATAGTACCTGAAGCATCAGGTATTATGTATGCACATAAAATACTAAGCATTAAGAGCACATCTTTCAAGAACACCGACATGATGCATCAAAGTGAAATTTTACCATCTGCAAAGTAAACGTAAGAAGTTGCTCACAGGCTATGAAAAAAACCTCTTTTCTCAAAACCAAGTGAAACTGAGAGTACCTTAAGAGTCACTCCAGTTATCACCCATTTAACATCAGCAGGATAACATTTGTCCAAATATGCAGGATAGCACATTTGGAAGTCCAGTACCATTCTGAGCAGGACCTCATCATAATCTGATTTGAAAGTTACACTCTTGTTTGGATGGATATGCTTCTCAAGATTAGTGTCAGCACCCCAAATGCAATTTGACTGCATTTTGGGGAGCAATGATTTTTATTTGGTTTCAGTCAGAAGTGAGATTCGTGTTTATCATTCCCATGGTGAGGCAGATATAAAATTAACTTATTTCAGTACTTGGGATTAGCTATGGAAAACTGCTGATTCCTCATATAAGCACTGGGTATGTCTATCCCAAAGAGAAGTGTGTTATGGAAATACCTGAGCCACCCAGCTCTGCAACTGGGAGCAGTGCAATTGCATCAGAAGGTGCTGAAGCTGGAAGGAAGCACACAAAATGCAATTGTGCTGCTGCCAATCCTACACCACTTTGTCTTCTTAGATCCTTACTAACAATCCCTGAAGCCAACTCCAGCCTGTGGTACTGACACCACTCACCTCTCTATCAGTATCTTGCACATCAGAGGTAGAGCCACAAGCATTCCTTGTTCTTAACTCATTATAAATGTTGCCGCTCTGTGGCTGTTTTGTTTTAGTCTATCTTTAAGTTAAATTTGGATTGACCAATGATTCTGGTTTAAAAGCAAGTATCTTCATACCTCACTGTCTTCTGAACTTGTGGCCTCACAAACCATAGGAGCGCTGTGGAAACTGAGTCTGTGAGGATGGAGAGAAACCCTTACTCTATAGGCATTAATTCCTTTCAAAAACTGAGACCCTGAGAAACCCACATTTTCAAAAACCCACCTTATTAAACTGTTTCCTCTGCCTTAATCCTTGTGACCGATCAAAATTCTCTTTATTCTCAGTTTTCATCCAGGCTCTTACTCTACCAAGGAACCTTCTTAGTTCTTTCTGCATAACTGAGGACTTAGGCTTTTAATTTAGACTGCAGCACATGCATCATCTTCTCTATACAATTCCTCAAGTAAGGCTGTGATTCCCATTGATGGAAAACATATCTGTATGTGTAGATGCAGACATAGATGCTAAAGGTACTGCTCAAACCAGTCTCAACAGAACTGAGGGATCATTTTTAAGAATGGTTCTGAGCAAATCAGAAAAAAAAGAATGTATCGTATGAATTAAGTACAACCCTTGTCAAATATCCACCCACTTTGTTCTTTACCAAAATATTATCCTACCATAACACTGTACCCCACCATAAGTAATATCTAGCAAAGTATCCCTCAATAGCATCCCCTGTTACTCTAATCTAGCTTTATTTTATTACACAGCCACTTCCTTATTAAAACCCATTTCTAAAGACAACTCAGTGATTGAATGAGGTAAGAACTTTTGTAACATGGAAATCCTTATAACAGTTCTGTACCTGTGCAACTGTAATAACATTGCAAAACACACCACCCTGTGCTACCTACCTGAGGAACCAGAAGGGCTCTGTCTCAAGTGTGAGAAACAGCTTAATATATCTTCATTGATTTTGTTGTTGGACTCCTCACTGAGAATCTCAGCTCATATGTCAGCAGTTATGCTGCTTTTTCTTCCATGAGTATCTATTATGGACCAAACTAAAGTCACTGGCTTATTGTATAAATATCATGGCAATGGTGTGTTTTGGTTATTATTCACCAGGATCAGATCTCAAGTGAGGAAAAAAGCTCTGAATTCCCTTCCCAATTGCCAGAGAGATCAAGGACCCTTTTTCCCCATTGATTTTTTGGTGTTATTTACTTTACAATAGTAGGAATATCCCTTTGCATGTTCCAGAAATAAGAAAGCTAAAGAAGTCATCTATATGAGCGTAAGATAGGATATTGAACTAGATTCCCTGAAGCGGAAGTCGCTGGCATAGAGGTAATATTTCAGAAGGGTGGAATTGATTTTTAACCCACTACTTCAGCATCCTGTATTCATGAGAGCTCATATTGGATGAAAACCAGTCAATACAAGGGGCATATGAGATTTAGAATGCTATGAAGTACAGTAGGATAACAATGGATAATTTACACATGATGCTTAATAAGCAACTGCAGAAGCTACTTTTTTCTTTTTTTTTACAATTACAATTAAACTTTATTGGGTGATCTTGTTAAACCTAAGCCAGGCCAGTAGCTCACACTCCTGCAAACCCTTCTCTTTCTAATGTAATAGTAGACTACCCAGCAGACCAGCATATTGCTTCTTGCAAGTGTATCTCACTAGCCATTAGCAGTAGCAGCTAAGGGGCACCCAAGTGGAAATGTCTGCCCATCCAACACGGTGTGAGCCAGTCTGACAGCTTCTTCCTCTGGGAGGGGCTGTAGGTCCTTCGTTGGAAATATACTTGGAAAACAGACAGCTTCCTCCTTGCTCAACTGGAAACGCTGGTGGAACACTGTGCCAAACCAATGTTTTCCTGAACTGAATGCGGTGGTTTAGTATTAAAGAGCACATGCTGAAGAGGAACATTACTACAAGACCATTTTATTATTCTCTGTGGTACTCAAGCTGCTGTTTCTGGTTCTTCCTCAGCAAGTCTTGATCAACAGCAATCTTTCCAATTTTATCTCAGTCTCCCAGGATTTATATCCAGGAAAGCTAGGAGAATTTGGCCTTGCTCCAATTTGTCAAAATAACCAAAATGCTTCTTCTTTCACAAAAATCTGTGTAATGGGACTGTTCTGAATACCTTTAGTTCATATTCAACACTAACAGATTACTCTTGAAATCAAATACCCAGTCTTACATAAGAAAAGCCTGATTCTGCCTCTTTAAGTAAACCTATATAGTAACAATGCCAAGTACTGTCAGGTTAAAATATGAGACAAATTAACCCTCATTAAGAAAATGCACCTGCAACAGCGTCTATCAGCTGTGAAAAAGCAACTGTGCTGGCTTTGTACTTGCATTGTCTTCACCCCTCATTAAACAGCCCTGCTGCAACCTGCTGATCAGCCACTGCCTGCTCTATGTTCAGCAAGAATCATCTCCTTGGAATCATGACAACTTTGAAGAATCAAATTATTTACTTAAAGATGTTAGCTGCGTTTTTTAAGTATCATCACTCTCCCCACTTCCCCCAAAATAGAAAACTTTCATGTAAGAGTCTGGTTCGCTGCAAGGCATAGTTTAAGTTACAAAAATAGCTTCTTAGATATTTTATTAGGGTTTATTTTTGAGCGAGCAGAACTAAAAACAGTAGATGAAAGCAGGATTACAATTTGACATAAAGGACTACAAAAGTAAACAAGACCTAATCCCATCAGAAATGTTTTCAAGCGACTTCTAGAGACTGATGCAGAAGTTTTTGTTGAATTAAACATTGCTCTATACAGCATTCATTTTCATCAGTTCCTAAAGGCATAAAGGTACGCATAAAGGTACACATAAAGTAATAAAAGCAAAAGTGAAATAGCCCAGGCTTTGCTTCTCATTTCAATTGTGGTGTAAGCAGCAAAACTATAAGGATGCTTGACCACTTAAGCACTTCCAACTATATAATCCAAAGGATATTAAGTTACCTGTAATACATTTAAACAAAACTAGCTTGAAGAGATGTTGTATTTGCTTTTACTACATTTTGCATATGGGGACCACTAAGTTTTAATTAATAGCTCAAGAAATATAGAATCGTAGAATCAGGACCAGACCTAATAACGACAAAACACAGGTATTACACAACACAGCAATGGGAATTGGGAGAAATTAGCTGAAAATTCTCTACAGCTTCTGTTGCACCATTCCATTACAGTGGCTTTTTCACAGAGAAAAAATACTGCACATACTTATCTCACAAGTGAGACTCAACCCATTGCATGCAACTGGTCACACAGGTGTATGTGCTGCATGTGTCACTTGAAGCACAGAGACCAGTTCCACAAACTTCAGTAAGGGCAGAAATAAGAAAGCATTGAACATGGCTCTTCTTCGCTTCTGCACTATTTGTTGCTGCTGTGCTCCAGTTTTCAACTTGTATTTAATTCAGAACTTTTAAAACACCATTTTTTGTGTGTTCCTTCCCACCTCTACCATGCTTTTCTACACTTGCTTATGGTTAAAATATCAAGTACATCTGCTGGAGGGATTTGCAAGACCGCATTACTCTAAGTTTGCACCCTTTAAGCACATAAAAAGGTGATTACTTGGTGAACCAATATGTGATTATTGGTCATCAATACCTGAAACACAACCAACTTCAGACAGCTTCCAGCTGGGTCTGAAGTTCTGAAGCCATGCACAGAACATACTTCAGAATAGGTGAGAGAACGATGACAGGAAGTTAAACGAAGGTTTAACCATGATGATCGCTCCTCCAGCAACCCAGTGTAAGGCAACTAACTGGCATAGGTTGAAGTTCTGCAGATGGGCAGCTCTGTGTACCCGGCTCACAGCACTTCCATTCCATCTCTGCCAAACACTCAGTCAAAAACCAGTGTTCTTCAGCCAAATTCACACAGAGTGTGCTGTACAGTTGTACTAATTCTTCACACGATGCTCATTGCTTAAATCAGAGCCATCCCACTTAGCATGTCAACCACACCAGAGGCACTCAGCTTTTGTTTTTCTGGTCTTGTGCACAACTGGCATTAGCTACTACCCAGAGTGATTTGGGCATAGACCCTTATGGAGGTGAGCCTTGTAATCATCACAGTAACATTCTCTGTTGGCTGCCCATCACAGAGGTCTGCTGCAATGCTAAGTTTCATGTAACCCAACTTCTGAAGCCACCTCTGGATCTAAGCCTTCCCCTAATATGTTGTCTAATCTTGTATTTGAGTGAGGACCTTCCAAAAGTCTGATTTAGAGAGAAAAGTTTATTGGTTGCACATAAGCATGACTACAGTGGGTCAGGCAAGAATCCATGAGAGCAATACCACCTCCATCAGCTGCCATTGACAGACATTGATGAAAATGAAAAATGTACAGTGTGCATGTAGTGATACTTCTGTTAAGAACTCTCCACAGCTCAGTTATACAAGTCTGGCTTCCCTGTACCTCACGGCCTACCAGAGATTTTTGTTCTGTGTTTTCCACACATCATATGAAACAAGAAGTTGGCTTTTGGACAGACTGCTAAACATCTACACTCATCTGCAAGCACACATGCCTATGTGTGCATCTTTGACAAACACAATAGACCGTCCTCCACTGACTACTATAGGAAAGATAATGCCTCACAGACCTCATTTGATTTCTTTGTGTGCATTTTTCCCCTGCAACTTATAGCATAATTAAACTAAGAGATTTAATACTCATGGATCATTGTCTGGAAACTGGGGGAGGGTGTGTGGAAATCATTGCTCTTTGATTTTCAACCTACTCAAAAAACCCTGCTCACCCAAAGTTCATCCATCAAATGAATGGTTAAGTTATATATTATCCAAGACAGACAAAACAAAATTCTTATATAATTCTCCATCAAGAAGTGCTGTATCTTCTGTAGTCTTTAGGTACATTATTCATGTAGATCTCATATAGCAGAGTCACAAAGATAATGTACCAGGCACGAAAAATATATCACTGCTTCTGTAGTATATCTGTGCTGGATTCAAATGTGAATTGCTTTTATTTAAACAGAGAGTATTATACATAGCTCTTTTATACCTCTATAACTATATTGAGGTCTATATTCACATAGCCAAAACTCAATAGGACCATTGTTGCCATGTGTTAGTCCATTCCAAAGGTTTCCCAGCTGATGAAAGCATATTATTTGGAAAAACCTGTCTTGATCTAAAACCTTGAAGTGACTCCATCCCCTGGCTGGGTGTTTAATTATCTGTATTAGTACAAATATTTCCCTACGCAAACAGCCATTTCAGAAGCATTGCAGTACAGACTCAAGAGAAGCCACCACATTTTTCCCCCATCAGAAATGCACCCTTTGGATGAGCTGCAAATGTATTTTTATATTTCTGGAAGGCTGTAATCATTGCCATGCATGTTTGCAGCTCTGTACTTTGGGTTGCCAAGACACTGCCCTTCTTAGCCCAGCAATCAGCACATAATTAGCTCTGTATTTTACTGCAGAACTGATATTTGCAAAATCAGGTGCTGCTATGAATCATAACAGCTTGTGCTTCAAACAGAAGGTGAACTTTTTACAACAGAAACACAGGCCACATGAAAGAACAGGGTTCATACTTCCCTTTAGTTCAACCACTTTGCTGTGCCACTCACAGCAAAGTCCTCCTGTGACAAGGTCACAGCCTAATTCTACAAATACTTTGATGTTACTCATGACTTCATGGCCTACCTGAATCCCTTTGATTATTGTGCTTTCAGAGGTGCCATCAGACAACATATATCTACCTGAATTGCATGAATCTAAAGATTATAATAGTGAAAATAATGTACCCAAGAATGGAGTAATCTCTGTTTCCTTGGGAGTCTTGAATTTGAGGCTGATTGTTTTTCTAAAATGGATGTCAGAGCCCAAAGAGAAGCTATCGACTTGATACAGAGATTGATGGGTGAGGGTCTGTTGCTTGTGTGGCACAGGAAGTCAGACTAAATGATGGACTGCACTTTCTGGTCTTCATAAAAGCTCTTGTTGAGGTATACTATTAAGACCTCACCATTACAGCCCATGAAGCAGAGAGGCTGTGGACAGCACATGCAATCTGTGCTGAGAATATTGCAGTTAAAAGCTGATTTATTTTTAACTTTCCCATATCAATCTGAGAAGAAGAAACTAACAGCAGAAGTCACATGTATGTGGTTGTCTCTGCCAAAAGCAAAGTCCTGTAAAGGCTGCCAAAGAGCAAAAGGGTAAGAAACAAGACATTCAAAGACAGTACCAGAGATGTAAACATGTAAATACTCACAGACCTCTGAACTGATACAAAAGGGGTCTATTCAACCTCTTACAAAAAAAAGAATCAATGAACTATCAGGAAAATTAAATTAGAGGTCAGCCAAGGGCTGCACCAAAAGAAGCGTGACCAGCAGGTCAAAGGAGGTGATCCTGCCCCTCTACTCTGCTCTCGTGAGACCTCACTTGGACTATTGTGTGCAGTTCGGGTGCCCTCAACATAAAAAGGACATGGAACTGTTGGAAGAAGTCGAGAGGAGGCCACATGGATGATCAGGGAACTGGAGCACCTCCTGTATAAAGACAGGCTGAGAAAGTTGGGGCTATTCAGCCTGGAGAAGAGAAGGCTGCGTGGAGACCTCATAGCAGCCTTCCAGTATCTGAAAGGGGCCTACAGGGATGCTGGTGAGGGACTCTTCATTAGGGACTGTAGTGATAGGACAAGGGGTAATGTGTTAAAACTTAAAACAGGAGAAGTTTAGATTGAATATAAGGAAGAAGCTTTTACTGTAAGGGTGGTGAGGCACTGGAATGGGTTGCCCAGGGAGGTTGTGAATGCTCCATCCCCGGCAGTGTTCAAGGCCAGGTTGCATGAAGCCTTTCTTGGCATGCTTTAGTGTGAGGTGTCCCTGCCCATGGCAGGAGGGTTGGAACTGTATGATCTAAGGTCCTTTCCAACCCTAACTATTCTATGATTCTATAAGTACCTCAGTACAAGTGAAATCCACAGCTAATGGAAGACAAGTACTGTGATGTCTCAAAGGACATTGATTGTTCAAGGAAGTCTGACTTCCATCCAAGATCCTGAGAAGCATGTAAGCAGTAAAGCACACACTGCACCTAAGTACCTGCTGCTGGGCAGACAGACACATCTCACTCTGCTCATTCTCTGTACAAAAAGCTATACTGGCCATCTCATCTTAATAACTCTGCTCTGTTTGGCAGCAGTCCAGTAAAAAAGTGGGAAAGAACTGGGGAAAAAAACATTAACATAACAGAAAAATAGAACTATAAAACCATTCATTTAATTCTCCCAACTGCCATGGTGACCTTCTCCATGTGCTCTTTCAATGTTTCCCTTCCCCTACTAGAAAACCGTGACAAAGAAAAAGCTGTTCTTTAGCAGGAGCCCAAGTGTCTGGTGTAATTTCTGTTTACTCTGAAAGTAATGTCCACTTTTTCTAGTTGCTCTCCTTCTGCAGGTCTCCATGGGAACCTTGGTGCAATTCCACCTTTCTGGAACATCCTTGCATGCCACAAATTGAGTAATTGTATTGCATGACCCATTATCCCACAGAAGTTGAGTCACAGGACAAAATGATTCTGTAAGGAACACAAAACTTCCTGTTGAGATCACAGACCAGCAGTTTACATTGTCTCTTTAGTGTACTTGTACAGAGTGTAATGAAGGGGTCAAATGATGAAAACCTGGCTTGTTGAGTGATGTGTCTGAATTAATGTGTAACCTCAGAACAGAGTATGGCTAGAATCTAGAAAAGGGACAAGAAGAATAAGTATATGTTTGTTCTTTATAGCTAGAAAAAGTAAAAGTAGAAAAAGGACAGCTGGACAACGGTGTTCTTGCTATCATTCCCAATGAGGACACCCAAACTTCTTGTACAATTAATTTATTTCTGTACAGAAGCAAAGAAGCCCTGCTGAGCTTGATGTGAAGACAGAGTTACATGTTCAGGCCTTTTGGACCTTCGTGCCTTCTGAGGGACTGCCAACAAGAGAATCAACAGGGAAATCCTGCTATAGCAATCACGTACAAAATAATAGACAAAGAGCTGCTGCACTGCTGAGTTGTGAGGTTTTTGAAGAGAACACATTCTTCATTTCAAAAAGAAGCTACAATAATGAAATACAGCTTGTAGGTTATAAGAGCTCTGCACTGACCATAGAGTCAGATGATTATGTATGAAATGTAACATCGGAGAGGCTTAATCACACTGGCTTCATTCCTACAGCCTACCCTGCCAAAAGGAGAGTAAGTCACCTGAAGGTACAAAAACACCATTAAGACACAGAACCACCACCCCATGACTGAAAACCAGACTTGTTTCTACCTTACCTCATCATCAGTGACATTCCTACAAAGTACAACATGACTCTACTGAGCAAAGATTCTTCAGCATCAGTGGCAATGTGTGCTTTTAGCAAATTCCAAGCTATAATGTGCAGGAGTAACTGCAGGACAGTAAATTGATAACAAAGAGCAAATTAAGTAAAACATGCTAATAAGAAGTCTCTTGCAGAGTAAAGCTCTTTGCAGCATTAAATAACAGCAGCAAGAACTGTTATCTCAGATGCCTATAGGACGCCTTTATGTATAATTACACATTCATCAGCGCTGCAGGCAACAAAGCAGACACCTCCTAACCACAAAGGGTTGAAACACCATGTTTTGTTCTTACCTTTTTATCTTGGGGAACCATTTACAGGATGATCATAACAATGTGAAGCACTGCATGGCAGCAAATGCAGCCAGGGGCAGCAACAGAAAATGGACAAGTATAGCCTGCTGGGTCCAGATGTACTGTCACCTCCGTACATTCAAGGGTCAGCATAGCAAAGCTATGTAGTGAGAAACACTGTCTGACCTTTGCTGTGCTGGAGTTTTGTTCCATCTTGCCCAGCCCATTACACTGCTTCTCTGTAGCGTTTGAGGATTATAATTGACACAGATAGCCAAATCTGTTTTCTCCCAGTTACTACTCTTTGTCTTATGTTACTGCACAAGAGCTCTGTTCTGACAGAGGGTTTCCACAGAGCACAACCCTGACTATGAAAGGCAGCACAGAATGACTGTGCACACCCCACAAAAGCACATCATTTAAAGAGCAAGTTCAGAGACAACAAATGCTCAGGGAATACAATGTGATGCAGAAATCCTTAGCCCAGTTACACACTAAATCTGACCTCAGGTTTCTGAGCCTATTATCTGTACAGTAAGTGGCAAGTGTGTCACAGGGTAACAAACCTAGCAGGGATGCAGGCTTCAGCTCAGCAAATGCCCAGGGTGCTGGAAAGGCTTGTGCAGGGAAAAGAGAGAGGCATTATCAGCAGCTCTGGAAAATGTTAAGATAGATCTAGAAAGTAAATCTTTTAATTATGAATGAAAATTCAGACTACATCATTTATGGTTTTGTATCACACTGCTGCTTACTCTGCTTAGATACCCTTCCCTCATATGATTATAAAAGTAAAAGCTCTATAAGAATCAAACACAAATGCTATTAAGAAGCAAAAATAACACCCTAAATGTTGGGGGGTGGGGAAATGTAGGTAAAAATCTATCTAATAACCATTAAGCTAAAACTGGGGAAGCCTCTAAACAGACAAAGAAAAAAAAAGAACTGTTGCAGGTTCTTAAGATTTCTTCTAAGTAACCACTACTGTTTTCTTTAGGCTCAGCTCAGAGTTTCGCAGCTCAATGGCTTCTGGGGTTTGGCTCAGCGCAATTTGGCTGGGCCATTTCTACTGAAAGCCCAGTGATTTTGGTAATACAGGTCTTATCAGAAATGGGATAAATCTTCTGACACAAGAGTCATGCAAATGTGTGATAAATACTTTCATTAGTCCAGGAGACTAACTTCAGATGTAGAATACTTCAGTTGTTAGCTACCAGTCAGATGATTATTCTCCTATGCCCCATGCAGACACTTGGAGTTTCTCCCTCCTCAACCCTGTTTTCTAAAACCTCATATTAAATATTGATTGGAGCAGGGATTTGAATCAGGGTCTTTCACTTCGTATGCAAGTGCTGCAATTGCCAGGCAAGTGCCTATTAAGACCTAGATGCCCCTCTTCCATTCCAACACTGGAAGCCTGAAATCATGCCACAGCAACGTGGGGTTTAAAGTCTCAATGTTTGCAGATGCAAAGTAACATTTTCCTATTCACTACCAACTTTAAAGGAGAAGTGAAAGCACCAAGTTCTCTTTGCTTCCTAATAAGACAGCTCCACAGATAGCTGGGAATGTCACATTCCAGCTTCCTCCTAACAAGCTTAAATGCTGGGCTCAGCAGCACCTCCTAAGCCACACACATCACCAGAGAGCAGCAGATGCCTCAAAGCCACAGGCACTGCTAGAATTGGTCTTGCTAGGTACAGCACTGCACAGAATGGGAAATTCCCCACAGATTTCTAAACCATTAAAGTAATTCAAATGGATATTCTGTGGTTTGCTTTGTATCATTCTAACTCCAACTGGATGCAGAGTATTACTTGCTCTGGTAATCCACAACCCAAGTGTAGTAATTATGTAATTTAAAAGAAAATCCCCCCCCCCCCCCCCCCCCCGCCCCGTTCACTGGAGCTTACAACAAGCAGGTAGCTTTTTGCTTTGTTTTTATTATATGTAAGAAGCTTCCACAAATCTGCGACCTCTACAGACAATTCTTCAAAGCAGAGAGTTTGTTACTTTATTTATCTAGTTCTACTCCAAGAGCACCAGTGCTCCAGGGGGAGAGGGAATTCCCAGGACAGTGACTGTGCTCGATTTAAACTCAAGAGTGTGATACAGATTACAGGGCTACATAATTCCACATCACCTTAAAAAAAGGGCTTATCACAAGTTAACAGTGTGAAAGTATCCAAATAAAGACAAATATTAACACTAGCCAAAGAACAGCAGCAATTATTCTATACCCCCAAACAGTTCTTCACCGTTAGGTAGCTCTCAGCAGAAATATCCATGCTCAGTTTTGGAATGCTGATACGCTCTTTGCAAGTTCGCACTTGTGCACAAGCTTCAGCTCATGCCTTTTGGTAAAACATTTAAGCACTAAGCAGACCTTGCTGTTGCTTGTTATCCAAGTTGTCTTAACACATACTTCGTATTCTGGAATCTCATTCACAACACTGGCCCAATGCTGCTACACTTTTACAAAGTCCAAATGAGTTTTCCAAGTCTTCCCTGCTTTACCTTTGCCATTAAGAGGAAGAGACAGCATAACTGTATAGGGCACGGTCCTGTCTAAATACAAGTAATTCCATTCATTTGGTGCTTTTCAAAACCAAAAAGATGCAACACAATTTCCTTATGGAAGAATTGAAATTAATGTATTTCTGAAGCTTTTAAAAACAGTTTGAACTTCATTACAAAAGGACCATTGCACTTTCAGCTTCAAATCCCTGACCTGTTTCCCACAAGTGTTCCACTCCTTTCTAAAACACAGAATTTAGTCTGCATAACCCTAATGTTAGGTAAGGCTGATAAAACAAAAGGATCAATTGCCTACCAAATACTGTAACCAAGAAAATAAACCTCCCATTAAAAGAGCCCTGGGAAATGACATGATGAGATTGGCATTCTTAGTCTCTGGGGAGCTCAGGCAGACCATCCCAATGCATCAAGTCCTTATTTATGCTGCCAGCAGCACATTTGGGAACATCAGGATGACACCTGCCCACCTACCAAAGGCTCACATACAGTCGAAACAGTTTCCATGGGGCAGAACTGGTTTCCATTCTATGAGCATGGGGAAAAAGAAGGTCTGGGCAATGGGTTAAATGCCTCCTGCCAAATCTTGCAACTTTGTGTATCAAGAGTTTGAAGAGCAGTTAAGTGAGGGGTAAGTGGTGCCTCAGGTTTTTCAGGTTGCACTACACCCATCCTACTTCTCTTGCTCTTCAATAGCTTCTTTAGAAGCCCTAGGTGGTCTCATTTGGCCATTTTTAAGGAACAGCTGTCAAGCACAAAGCAGTCACAAGATGGGTATGTGGGTTTTCTAGTTTGGAAGGAAAACAATTCCCAGGGCAAGTTTTAAGAAATCCCAGAATTCAGTTTCTCATGGAGGCACCAAGTAATGTAGTTAGTGTTGAGAACACCAATCTTACAGTGGGACATGGTGGTTACTGGACATTAAAAAAAGCAAGCCTATGTTCCTCTGTATCCAAACCAACATAGGAATTCTTTCACTACTTTACATGCAGGGAAGTGAGTGTCATCTACAGTTTACTCTGAAAAACAAACACTTTCAGACTTTGGAATAGGGAAAATTCCACACCAATTTCTTTAGACTTAAGTTATTGCTCTTTAAAAGGAAATTCAATACAAGCACAGATACCTAATTATTTGTGAATCAGTCCTATATAAATATTAGACCATAAATTAGGCTGTTTGAAAGCAATTCCTCTGCTTCCTGAGGTCTACTGAAAAATAAATTATAATAAAATAGCACCATGCCACAGCACAAAAGCCTTCATATTTTACCAGAGCTGAGATAATGAAAGATTCAGAAGCTTTAAATTCTCCTTGAGATTCAAAATCTTGGCAAATCCATACATAGACCCACATACAAACTCTTTTATGAACTGCCAACAGCCCTGCTGCCTTCAGAGCTCTATTTTACCAAGTTAAGCCTAGGACTCAAAGCCTCCTAGCAGGGGACAGATCCTTTCTCTCCAACTACTATTATTTTCAGGTAGGACCTAACTTTAGAAAGCAGAAGAGTTTTGATGAGTTCCAAACTGGCCAGAATAGATCCGGGCCCTTATTATTTCAGAAGTGTCACTTCAGTGCTGAAGCATCAGTGACAGATGGAACAAGCTGCATCAAGAGAGTAGCAACTGAACTGCCAGTCTCCAGAGGGATATTTAGCTACAGACAGGCACATATGTAGTAGAAGACTTCAAGTACCATTTGCACCACAGCATGAATCTTCATCTTGTAATGGATGTTAACAGAACTGACACTTGGCATCATAGCATTCTCCAAAGACCTAGGTGTTCTCTGACACAAAGTGCTATAAATCTCCAGTAAGGAAAAGAACATATTTAATAATTAATCTCCAGTGGGATTTTAACATTGGCCACTAGCAAACTCTGCAAAGCGTTAAAGATTGAGCAACAGAGCTGCCTTGTTGACAGGTGGATTTGCCCAGCGACGGCTCCAGCAAAGATGCTGCTGTAACTCAGCATCACATTCTTTAACAAAGAAGCTTCAGGCTTGAATGAGTTCTGCAGTGGTAGCACAAAAATACACAGTTGTACCTTTACCTCCCCACCACAGTGAAACTGAAACAATCCGTTTAACTCCTTTCTCAGCACACACACACAACTTTCCTTTCTTTCATACATGTAATCATTACATAGATGCATCCACCACATGCAGCTAAACCAAATGATGACCTAGCTCTGATCCTGAGGTTGCCAAATGTTATCTGCAAAGCCTGGTGCTGAGTGATAGGGCATCCTAACTACACCTCCTTCAGGGATAGCTTCTGTGGCACTCATGGTATCCAGCTAGTAGAAAGGTACAAGCCTAGTTACTAGTTACCAAACTTCCATACACAGTGTTTACACCATGTACTTGCACCTATAGTCTGAATTTCCTCGCAAAATCTAAGACCAGACAGCAAATCAGTGTCATAAGTTACAGATCATCACAAATCAATGGGTAGGATTAATTCCATTCCCCACCATCCACACAGAACCGTACTAATCTCAAATGCATCTCCTTTACCTACACAAGAAAATAATCCTGTACAAAGTTTAAATAAAGGTTCTTATGATGTCATCCAGGATCTCTCCATGAATGAATATAAGCTGTGATCGTATTCATTTAAACCTACCTGAAACTGCATAATTAAATTATATTGATACTGAATTTGATCTAACAGTGTACTGATAAAAGAACTAAAGGTTGAGAAGGTATTATAAAACACCCCTTTATAGCTCCTCATCAAACCACTGCCAGTGATTTTAATCACAGTTTGTGAGGTCTGGTATCTGGAGATATTTTTGTTCTTACAATGTGCTGTCTCCAAGATTAGCAGCACAGCAACAATTTTATATTCTTGTATATAAGAAAAACAATATGCAAAAAATGGTTAAAAAATAGCACTTTGCATAATGTCCACCTTCAGAGAAAAGCCTATCACGTAACAAATAGCCAAGAAAATTACTAACTTTGTCCATCTCAATGAAAAATACCATTTCGAAATCAATTTAAACATGTTCTGTACAAACAGCCTGGATGCCTTGATCCAATCATCTTGGTTTGATATTATGGATATAACATTTAAAGCCAGGCTCAGCAGTATCTACATGCCTGCATTCTTAATACAACTGTTGTCTTAGAGGAGAGAGAAATGTTAACACATTTAAGCATTTCATCTATGCATTCTTAAAAAACCCCAAACCACCAGAAAGATTCATGTAGGAATTCCTGTACATTAAAAAGCTAAATATAGCCCTTTGCTCAGCCCCCCCCCCCCCCCCCCCCTTCTTCTTCCAGGCCCCTTTCACCAGGCTACTTTCAGAAAACTGCTTTTCTTTAGCTGCATTGCCAATCAAGATTCCTGATTGCTTTCACTGTGTTAACAAGTGTCAGTCACATCCTGTCCTATCACATTGACAGTAAAATTCAAAGTGATCAGTATACCTCAATGTGACAGGGACACAGGGCACAGCTTCTCAGATTATGCTGTGACAAGGTGTGGCATATGCTAAAAGCTGAACGTATGCTTACTAATAACCTGCCTTGCTTAAACAGCAGCAGCATTGGCCTTGCAGCAATACTGTGGGATATAGAAGTACTCCTCAATCTGCTTAGTCCATCATTATGTAGAATTTTATTTTATGACAATCTCCAGCAATTTCCAGCAAAACTACTCTCATTAATGCAAGTAAGAACATGCAGGTATCTGCAGAATTGGACAGCAGACTAAACAGAGTCTTTTTTAATTAAGTGTATGAACAGTGCAATGAAACCTGAATTGAAGTCTCTCAAGGTTACAGCCATCCAAGTAACAAAGCCACCACAATGGCGAGACACTTGCCATGTGCAATTGGCACATTAGGTCCCAGCACACCAGTTAATAATACTGATTTACAAGAACACACATACTCACTACTGGAAGGGTCTTGATCTGCTCTGACTCAACACACGCAGGTCTGCATACTCTACAGACTGTGGCTATATTCAAATCACATTTCAAGTGAATTACCACCCAGCAGCATTTGTGTTTTCTGCACCCCAGCTTCTTCCCCACTTTATTCTCCAGTCACTAGAAGTTAACCCAGCTCTGTCTCTGAAGCTGGCCTCTACCATTCAAGCCTGGAATATGATCAGGCAAAGTCGGATAACTTCTAGACAAACACAATCTATTTTCAGTCAAGTTACACACCTCATATGCAAGCCAAAATTTCTCTGGTTCACAAATTATTTAATTAATTATGATCTAGTATTAAAGAAACCTGGATTAAAGCTGTCCAGAAATACCAGTGCTAGGTAAGACTTCAACCGGTTTGGGTAGAAGGCACAGAACTAAACCAGAAGCCATCCATATTTTTGATCCAGCAATTTTCACCAATTTTTAGTTCATATAAAACCATAAACCCAAAAATTAAACTCTAGAACCATCTTCTCACTGAAACCACGGGGGGAAATATCTTTTCACACATCAAGCAGACATCTAAAGATCTGCTTCCACTCAGCCCCATTAACCATATTAGGGTACAAAATAACAGACCCTTGCTGGGTAAATTGCTGCTGACAGTTGGAGCTTTTCCAATGAAAATGTCTTATAAGCAATAGGGACATCTCAAATGAGGGGGATATTGGAAATCCTGCTCTGAAACAGCTGCTATTTTTCATGTTATCACCCCCTTGGGAGCTCACGTCCTTGCACAAAACAGATTTTGCATGAGTAAGCCATGTAGCTGGGGCTGGAGCACTTAAAGGTGGCTCACAATCTATTCTCAGATGTGCTCCATTTGGCTTCCCCCTAAAAGAACCTATGCCAGCCAAGACTCGGGCATGAAGCTGCCCTCAACCGGACATCAAATACACTGTACTGATTTACAATGAACCTGTAAAGGGCTAAAGTTCCTCTATTCCATCCCTCATTGTTGCTTTTTTGCACAATGGAATTTCAGTAACAGGACAAATCATAATGGCCTTCAGGAAGCAGACAGGATTTTATCCTTCCTCAGGAAGTAATCCCTATGAATACTGGCATGTTCCTACCTCCATCACCTGTAACCAGCTTTCAAACTAAAGTATGAAGTTTCCTGTGGCTGCTTGCATATTTTATATTTCATTCTTTCTGTGACTGGTGTAATTTTTTCTCCCCTTCTTTCCGGGGTTAGTGGTCTAAGAAACTGTATATTTAGTTTTTCTTATTATAGAGGCACAATAGAATGCAAGTCTCAATCCTGTTTCCCTCTCACCCACAGCTTAAACACAATTAACTTTTCATTTGATGCATTCTTCCTGTCTGCACTCATAATGCTCCCCCAGGAAATGAGAGCCAATAAGTCCTACACAGGAGTAGGAGAGCAGGGTACTGACCAAATATTGTATAATGCTATATTATAGGCCTATGGGAATAAAGTTAATTAAAGACCACAGATATCCTCTGGGATAATGTTTAATATATCAGCTCTTGCAGCAGAGCAATACAATATCAACAAACCCCTCCTTTTAGAAACTGTGAATGTATCACACGTTCATGGGGAAAAAAAACCCAGCAAAATACAACACTATTTTATTAGTCATTGGCTACAAATATATCTAATAAGATATACAAAGAACACACTTAAAGAATATTAACTTCAACAAACCTGATTTCTGCTGTGGCCTATATATCACCTTCCTGAATTGGGAAGCCCCTTTGTACAGTTCAGGTCCTGTCACGAGTTTTATCACAGTAATAACAATTAAAAAGCATTTCTACCTAGCTCCTAATGCTTGGTAAGCATACAAAAAGGCTCAAAACCAAACCCAGGCTTCTGAACACTCCTGGAGCAGAAGCCTTGGAAGTCTGAACAGTTGTATCCAGAGACTGATTTCAGAAAGTCTCTCTCCCTGCCTAACTCTCCCCAAAGGGATGTGCAACATTAATATCCTATAAGGTATTAATTTGGAAGGTCAAAGACTACATGCTCCAATAGCCACACATTTTGTGCAGAAGAGAAGTGGAAGTTTATAATTAGTAAATAGCTTACTCATTAGCATACATTTTCGAAGGAACAAACCCAGTCTCTAAGGTAACATTAAGCAAGCCCCATGGCTAGGTTTCCTTTTACTCACGTTATTAACTCTGCTGGAGTAGATGCCTAATTTAAGCACCTGCAACAGGCTTAAACAAGTGTTAGCATTTGCATTTGAGTGCAAATAGGATGTTTCTTTGAAAATTAAGTGCATTTTTTTCTGCAACAGGTTCCTATAAAAGCCTAACTAAGCTAATTCCAATCTCAACTTCCACAGGCTTTGATAAGGTATAGGCATACTGTTACTCTGTCTCTTTGGATCTTCCACTACCATCAGCAGGAAGGATAGGTGTTCAGCATTGCTCTGGAAGAGCCTGTGCTTGTTTTGCTCCAAACTGATGGATCACATGAGAGGAAGTCTCTAGGCATGCAGACTTTGGCCAGCATGTTTGGTGACATAAGTTCCTTAACCCACACCACAAAACAAGGATAACATGATTTGCAGTGGGGTCTGAGATCTTGCCTGGTGTGATTAACAGTCCCTCACTTCCTGCATCCAGTGCCACAGCATCCCAGGTATCACTGAAGTGTCAAACTTCAAGGCAGAAAGATTGATCTGGAAGCTGAACTGAAGGAGCTGAAGAAGCTGAAACTGAAGTTGTGTGTTCAGTTTAAGTGAAGAACAAATACCATTTGAAAGTGGTTACTTACACAGTTGAACCATAGGCTTTTAAATGACACCAACATTTTAAAATCATATATAATATGCAGCTTTCTGTCCTTCCTACTTAACTAGAACACTGACACTTACTGGATCTTGCCATAAGAATTGCTATGTATACAGCTTCTCCCTTCTCACTCATGCTCATACATGTTTTCACCAATATATCTTAGAACATTTTATTTCAATAGGTATTCTAGTTGAGGAAGGAGGATGACATGGCCTATCAGGCAACTGCCAAAGAAATAATGCCTTAAGTCAGAGCTGAATCCTGTAGGCAATATTGCCAGCTCCAACAAAGAGGTCAGCCCCCTGTATCAGGTACTCATGAGACTCACAGCAGCAGTAGCCAGGTCAGCTCAAGGGAATGTCCTCCTTGGTATTTGTTTTGGGACTTTGAATACAAAAAATCCACACAGAAAAAAAAAAAAAAACATAAACTAACCCCCCAACACACAGTTTTTATCATACATATGTTCTTTTTCTGGTTCTTGGAAAAAAAGAAAAGCATACATCTGCAACTAGGCCACACACAAACTGAAACATGTCATTTGTCTAGCAGCGTTTCTTGGTGGAATATGCAACAAGACAGACACAGCCTCTGTGCTAAAATTAAGTGCATATATTTGCTATGTTTAAAGTTTTAACTTTCAGCTTCTCTCTGAATAGAGCTATTGTACTTATGATTTACCAGGCAACATATTGCTATTTACTTTTGTAATTACAGGCACCTTTTCCAAGAACACTCAGATGACTGTCAAAAATAACCTCACATGAAAGCAGCAATAAGCACAAAATGATGTTTCATTAAGACCACTAAAGAATTTTTATTTGCAGTTCCATCAGTTTTAAGTAGCATCTTTAGTATATGCACGTGCATATGTATAAACTGTGTCAGATTTGTCAGCTTTTGATGGATGTTTTCACTCTCAGTGTTATTATTACTCTTATACAGAGTAATACTGGCAATGGGGACCTAGTTTATTAAACCTTATGTTGCATCTGCCACAATGCCCTGGGGCAGAAGTACAGTCATCTATTCCAAACACTATTTCTTGCAATTACACTTGATTGTTAACTGTGTATGTTCAGTACCACTTACATTTGACTGTTGCTGTTCTGAGGTTTCCTTCTGATAGGCCATGCTTGAGCTCCCAAATGGTTAATGGGATTACACAGATCATTACAACTGAAACACAAAAGTTGCATTAATGTAGTTAACAGTGGATTAAAATATCCATGATAACATGACAATATCCATGATATCCAAGACAACAGTGTGGCTTTGAAACCTTTTGGTCATATACTTTAGAGGCAGCAGGTTAAAATTTCAACACTGAAGATCTGATGTGCCAGTGCATTACAGCAGTGCCAGGCAAGCAGTACTTCATCAGGCGCTGTGCCACCCAGCCCCTCAGTGCATTCAGGCTGCACTTACACCATCCCTCCCAAAGCCAGCAGCATCCTCCTTCAGCCTACAAATTATCAACCACCAGAGAAAAACCCAGCAAGATAAAGCCTGATGTTGTCAGTAGCACATCACAGCCACATTCAATGAATGCCCATTTGTGGTAGCGCACACACTGAAAAAGGAGGGAATGGATTGTGTCTGTCATTCAACCCTGAGGTGACAGACCTCCAAGAGCATGCCAGTCAAGAAAGAATACACTGATTTACATGGCTGCTGCATCACTGTTTGAGCATATAAAACATAAAGCCAATATCTTCCAAGAGGAGATTTACTTGAGATGTCCTCGGGACTCAAGAACAAGGAACACAGAACTAACCTGACAAATAGCAGCACAAGGCAAAGCAGGAAAGCTACATGCTGAACAGTCCTACAAGCAACAAAGCAAAGCAAGCACACCTACTGCTCCACAGAACAGTTAACTTCAAATTACAGAGTAAACAACCAAGAAGGGAAGCCAGCCCATCCACAGTGTTTGAACAGAGTTGTGGAGCTGCTTTTCAACAGCAGAATGTGCTCGCTTGTCACCAAATCTGGCAGTTTAGCCTGAAAGGGTGAGATTAAGGACAGAGCTTTGTGTGAAAGCTACTTTTCTGAGGTACTGCGTGCAAGTCTCCCATTTGCAGCAAAGCCCCTGCAAGCCAAACAGCAAGAACAGCAGAGAGTGGAACTAAATGACAGTATTTGCTTCCATCAGGTCAGAAAGCTCTTCGCCAGGTAAGCTTATGAGGTAAGCTCATAGCTCAGGTACAGCAACGAAGCAGCATAAACCAGAGACATGGAAACAACAAAATAATTTGATAGTGGCAGATGCTTAAGTTATGCTTAAGGGTTGACTGATACACTTTTAACATCAAACAACATTAAGCTTGGAAGCTCTGAGATAGAGTCATCATTCACCAATTAAAGTTTCAAAAGACCCAGTGAGAGATATTAATTAATATGGAAGCTGTTAAGATGTCTGTGTGTAATTGTTGTTCTGCAACAATTAGGAAGTAAGTTTGCATCATTTGCTATAAGAAATTGCTAAACCTGCTACCAGTAACAAATCAGGTTCTCTCTAACAAGCTGTTAATCTTGAATAGACACTTGCATAGACATCTTTGTTCACAATTTTCTGAGTACACTCATCTACTGAACATGAGTTTTTGTACATTGAACAAAGTTTGAGTTATTTCATATTCAGAAAAATGAAAAGTGTACTTTGTAGAAGTAACAGAAGCATCATAGCAGTCTCCTAAAAATAAATTGAATAATTAAAGTCATACCAACAGACAAGCAAAGATGGTCTAAAAAATATCAAGAGACTGAACGCATAAATCATGATTACAACCCATATAATCTTTGACCTACACACAAGCTACAGGGTTCAAAGGTGGCATTGCATTATGTATTTATTGCTTGCCTAAGCCATTATTCACCAGTCTTCGTTTTAAGAGGTAAGTATGATAGGAGTCTCATACAGGGAAGAATACATCATAAAATCTTCCACATAAAGGATGGTACATCTCATTTATCTTGTGTTGCCTTCGTCTCGATTTATGGCATGGCAGCTTTCTGCAAAATGAAGATTCACAATGCAATGCAAGAACAGAACAAAGTGAAACCATTCCCAGAGCAGCCTGTGTGTTCTCCATAGGCCTCAGAAGATCAGCTCATCATACTGATAATTGAAAAAGGCACTATACCATCAGCATGGCACAGAGCAACAAAGCACAGAGCTATTCCAATGCCAGCGCACCACCATAAACCAACACCTACAGTGTTTAACACAAGACTGAAGCACCCCATCTGCCCCCATGGCACGAGGATCAGGTTGCCAAGAACTCCCACTAGAACCTGCTGGTGTGCCAGAGCAAACACACCCCGAATCACGTCCAAGCTTTAAACCACAAGCACTCTGCTGTCTTGTTCCCTTTCTCCTGTGCATTTCTAACAGTGCCACACTTTCAGTTAATAGGACTCCGGTGAGGGTGAAGTTTCCTATATTTGACAGGGAAACCACAAGCAGCACTGTATTGGTTTTGCCTGTTTGTTCTACAGCTCTGAAGTTCTCAAAGGTCAGTGAGGACCTTCTCTGAGCCATGTTGGAGAAGTTACACCTTTGGAAGTCATAAAAAGAGCAATGCAAGATCAAAAACAGATTTTCACATCACCCACAACGATCTAGAAAGCCAGGAACTCTATTAGACCCAATAGATCCCTATAGAGAATCTTATTTCTGATTTGAAGTAAAACCCTAATCAGAGCATCACATTTGGTACATGAAACTTGTTATGCTCTTCCCCATACAAAATTGTTAGCATTCCTTGAAATTAGCAGGAGTGAGATGTTCAGCTTTTGCTAATTCATTGGAAGAGCTGGCATCCTGGCCTGTGACATTCCCACCCAGACAGCCAGGATATGGTTTGTCTCTTAAGGAGCTTGTGAAAGGCAAAGGCCAACTTTTCTTTTTCTCTGTCAATCACAAGAGACTTCTTGTGAGCTGCTTCACTTAGGAAGAACAAGACAATTTTTTTGACTGCACCTCATGGAACACAGGGTTGTTTTAACCACCCAAAGCCAAGGAGTTGTACCTGACTAGGAAAAAACACATCCTAGACACTCCTCTGCCAATATTCAGCTCTTCCCAGTAATCCAAGAAAACTATACACCAGACACCTTACTGCAAAATGTTCACAAAGAGCACAAAAAATATTGCAGCTTACTAACAAATGTTCATCCCATTTCTTCTGCTTCGACACCAGCAGAGGAAGCCATTTCTGTAACAAGAGTTCTGCTGCACAGTGATCCAACATGCCCTCAGGCACTTATCTGTAGGATTTACATTTTTCACCAACTTACCAAGAGAAAATGCAATTGTTCCTAATGACAGTCACACTGCGTTGCCCGTTCCCATATACACGGAAACAGTATTAGCCATTTGTGGTAATTAAGGCACTGATGTTATATGGATCCATAAAGCCACGTTCATTAAGCAAACAAAGGCTTTCTTTTTTGACTCTCAAAGCTGCAAAAACATTTATAACTAAAAGCTGTTACAATGCATAGCACAGTTTGAAGAACAAACCTGTATCAGTGAATCTAGAGTGTTCTTAGGACTGGAAAATAAACCCATGGTCCATAAAATAATTATTTTCCCAGCATTAGTTAGAAAGAAACAACATAATTAGCTATAAAAACATTAGAAAGATAGTGTTTGACAATGACTGTATTGAGCTTACCTTGTGAAATTGTTAAGCAAACTGCTTTACTGCAAGTTCAAGGTTATGTATTACCAGGGGAGGGGAATCTTCCATATCCTTTCAGACACTCACATTATTTGTTTCGGATAGATTTAAATCAATACTAGAGGAGTGCTGCCAAATGCCACTGCTCTTGCCAGAGACTTACTGAACAGTAATTGTACTGAATGAATGTAACATTTCCACCAAAGGACTCTACCAAGTCAAGCAATTTCTTTAAAACCCAGCAAAGTAGAGGAACACACTAAGCCCAAAACATACAGAACAGGTTTCATTACCTGTTTATTATTTTAATTTCATTTATTATTTCATTTATTTTATTTTATCAAACATGTAAATTAAATGCACTAAAACCAGTTAGACCAATTAAAGCCAATCTAGACAAGTTAAATATCTAGTCAGGACCTTAGACCCTCACAAACAGGACACAAACCCTCTGCCACAACAGAGCTCTCTGTACTTCAGAGAACAGGATTCCAGCACATCACCATCACAAAATCCTGAGAGGCCAGGCGAAAACCCAGAGCCAGCAGAGTCCATGAGAACACTTATGTTAAGCCTTGGGTTCATTCTGCATCTTCTTGTTCCTCTGTAGACACACTGCACAGCTGCAGAATTTCATGCAAACATCAATTTTATGTCATTACGTTTATTCTTGTGCAGGACCCACAGAGCACCGGCATTCCTCCAGCAGAAACACAGCTCTTCATTTCTTGAAATGATCTTGCTTCACATCAAGTCCTGCTATAATTTCTCTCTTGGCAGGGATATCCACTGTAACACATGTGAACTAGCGTTGTAATACTGTACAAAATTATTTTCTTCCCCTAGCCATGCAGCAAAACAAACGTTCCTCTGCAAACCCCTCCTGTAAGTGCACATACAATTCCAAACACAACAGTCACAATGACTTTCTTTCCCTGAAAAGCTGGAAAAAGGGCAAATTCATCTCTTCATGGCACAGATTTTAAATGTTTGGAAGAGGTATCTCACTGGAGCTGTATGAAGTTTCTGTGAGGATGACCAAATCTTTGCAAGTCTGGATTTCAGTGCAATATGTAAAATTTGGCCTTTGTTTTCTGAATTTTGAACTAAAGCCCAAATCTGCCTGGAAGGTTTGCAAACAGATCTGGACTGATTTCTATTTTGTTTGAAACTATGCCTAAAACTGTGATTAAGTAAGACAACTCAATGGAGTGGTCTCATTTTCCAGCACGATGACTCCTAATGCATGCACTCTACAAAAGGAGGATTGTGTGAGCAAGCTTCTCCCAGCATATTGAGATGAGCAAAGAAAGAGGATGCAAAGACAATGAAGTATAACACAACACTCAGCTCAGGTGTCAAGAAGTGACACAGTAAAACAGCTTTGCATACATTTCTCTTGATTAATATCCCAATTTAAGAGCAACTCACACTTTATCCTTCCAATTTAAGCAAACAGTGAGTGTGCTCTGGTACTGGGGAACACATTCCTGTTTTATTTTTCCCCTTTGATAACTGAGGGCAAAGAAAACCAGCTGCTCAGTTGGAAGAAGTCAATACAACACTGAAGTGAACACTAACCTAAAGCAAGAGATCTCTTGGGCAGGGGTTTAGCCCTGCTACAGAGGTGGTCTTGCAATTTACAGTCATTTCCCAAGCCTTCAGTCAATCAAACCTTAAGGAAAAGGAATATGCTTTCCATTCAAGGAATGAAAACAGCCTCAGAGCCTCCAGACTGAAAAAGCAGGGTAGACACTACCATCTTCTGTGCAGATTTTACTTCAGCAGCTTTGTAACAGCTTATCTATTAACTCCACCTTCAGCCTGATGAATCCAGATTCCACATCACACATTGACATGTTTGATTTTAGCATGCAAGATACAGCTATCCACATGTAAAAGCTTTCCAGCATATACCCCAAAGGAGTTTACAACCAGCTAGTGAAGTTTAGGGGTGACAGTATATATGACTTACTTTTTAGGACCCACTCCAATCTTCATTAAAAAATTCCTCAGAGCGAATGGGACTGTGTGTTTAGGACTGTTTCTCATTGCTCTGCTTCATAACATACTGCCAAAAGTCAGAGTTCGTCTTGGTGGGGGGTTTTAAAAATCAAAATCTATTTGGCACTTCAATGCCATTGCATGCTACACAGCATAAGTGGAATTACTAATTATGAATATGACATTTTATTTCTATTATAAAGGCTATTTACATATATATTAAATCCAGTTTGCACTTAAAAACATAGGAAAAGTCATGTGTTCGTGTTCTATGACCAGTTTCATGGCCTTCTACGATGGAGCTTCAGAACTGATGGACAGTGGTAGAGAAGTTGACCTCATCTACCTGGACTTGTACAAAGTGCCCAACACTGTTGCACATGACATCCTGGTCTCTAAATTGGAGAGACATCAGTTTGATAGGTGGACCACTTGGTGGATAAAGAACTGGCTGGATGGCCGCATGCAAAGAGTTGTGGTCAATGGCTCAATGTTCAGCTGGAGACCAGTAACGAGTGGTGTCCCTCAGGGATCAGTGCTGGGACCAATCTCGTTCAACATCTTTGTCGGTGACATGGACAATGGGATTGAGTGTGCCCTCAGCAAGTTTGCTGATGACACCAAGCTGTGTGGTTCAGTTGATACGCTGGAGGGAAGGAATGCCATTCAGAGGGACCTTAACTCACTTGTGAGGTGGGCTGATGTCAACCTCATGAAGTTTAACCATGCCAAGTGCAAGGTCCTGCACCTAGTTTGGAGCAATCCCAGGCACCGCGGCAGGCTGGGCAGAGAAGAGATTCAGAGCATCCCTGCAGAGAAGGACTTGGGGTATTGGTTGATGAGAAACTTCATATGAGCCAGCAGCTTGAGCTCACAGCCCAGAAAGCCAACTGTATCCTGGGCTGCATCAAAAGGAGCGTGACCGGCAGGTCGAGGGAATTGATCCTGCCCCTCTACTCTGCTCTCATGAGACTTCACCTGGAGTATTGTGTGCAGTTCTGGTGTCCTCAACATAAAAAGGACATGGAACTGTTGGAAGAATTTGAGAGGAGGCCACGAGGATGATCAGGGACTGGAGCACCTCCCATATGAAGACAGGCTGAGAAAGTTGGGGCTGTTCAGCCTGGAGAAGAGAAGGCTGCATGGAGACCTCATAGCAGCCTTCCAGTATCTGAAAGGGGCCCATAGGGATGCTGGTAAGGGACTCTTCATTAGGGACTGTAGTGATAGGACAAGGGGTAATGGGTTAAAACTTAAAACAGGGGAAGTTTAGATTGGATATAAGGAAGAAGCTTTTTACTGTAAGGGTGGTGAGGCACTGGAATGGGTTGCCCAAGGAGGTTGTGAGTGCTCCATCCCCGGCAGTGTTCAAGGCCAGGTTGGACAGAGCCTTGGTTGACATGGTTTAGTGTGAGGTTGGAACTGGATGAGCTTAAGGTCCTTTCCAACCCTAACTATTCTATGATTCTAGGATTCTATAACAAGGTTGGACTTTATATTTTCAATTATGTATATGGTTGAAAGGAACAAAAATTGTAAAAGAACCAAAACTGAGTTTCTACAATACCTAAAGTCATTTTACAGACAGAAAGGTGGCTCAGGACTAATATCACCTCTAACTGCATCTCAGCTTCAATACCAGGAGTTGCAATTCCAGACAAGAATTCCTGAATCCTTTACAATCCTAAAATTTGGTTCCTCAAAAAAAAAAAGCATCTCCACAACTGAGCAGAGCTTACAGCACATACCAGAACACATCACAATCAGCATGTTACCACAGATTGAGATACGTCGAGTACCAAAATGAATATTTAATCTTAATTGCTGCATGATTCTAAAGGAACAGTCCAAGGTTCACACTGAAAAGAGTCAATACAGTTCTAATATCCCAGTAGTAGTGCAGTGAGTATCTTTCCTAGCCTCCAGCTAGCCACTAAGGGAAAAAAATCAGCCTTGTTTCTCCCTGCTCACATTTCTCAGTGTAGAGATTCTCATTTGCATAAGCTTTAAAGGTTCACATCTGTATTAGCAGTATACAGCCTTGTAGTTGTATACATTCATACCACCTACCTCAGTGACATGCTGGGCTGGGTGCACAGATCTGCTTCCCACAGGGAAGGAGATAGAATTTGCCATGTGAAGCTCCTGTCTCCCTTTACAAACAGGCAGGTGATTATTTTTTTAAAATCAGCCTTCACCTAAATATACTTATATCCTGGGTCCTGATCAAGTCCCATCTTTATAAATAGGAAAAGAAATGCTCTTATTCTTAAACCACAGATAAAAATCACATCTGTTTTGCTTCAAATGCTTAGCATGGTATTGCCAGGAAGAGTACTTAGGAACATAACCACTCAAATTATTTGCTATAATGGTGCCATGCTATAACTCCCAGCAGAATTGGAATTGCTGAATGCTACAGTCTCCACAAGGAAGGAAATGCTGGTGTGGTGCTTATCTGAAAATTCACTAGTTTTCTGCTCTCAAGGGAATAGTTTCCTCCTGTGATAACGCTAAACATAAACCTCACTGAGTTTTACACTGATGAAAATAAAATTGGTGTGAATAAATTATTATTTATATAAAAATGTACAGTCAGGACATCTACTGCATATATAAGCCCATAAAATTTAACTATCTTACTTTGTTTCTATAGCATACTCGTGAAAGCTATTGTCCATTTGTGGGCACACGTTTGCTCTAATCATCTACAAGGATCACTGCCTGAGCAGTGCATTTCATTAGTTAATGGAAAAGGAGATACAACTGCTTGAGAACTAGGCTGTCACTTGTGGTACACACAGTGAGAAGACATGCTCAGTTCACTGGAATGCTGTTAGTTTTCCCTTTGACTTTGAAGACCACACTTCCCAGTAATCACTTGCACCATTACCAAGAATTCAGAACAAACAAAACATATTCTACAGAAGAGCTTTATCATAGTTTTCACAGAGTGGCCTCCCATGAATATCATTGCCTATCCTCTTCCTCACCATCTCTACTTCAACTGAAAACTTGTCAGGGGTAATAGTCCTGCTAGAGGTGATACAGATGCTAGAAGGCAATGTACTTCAGAGATGCAAGGTAGTGCTTTATCAAGCATATGCTAATGACACAGGCTGTTGCATTAATGTGACACAAGGGCTTAATGCTAGTTTTAATAAGGGTTGTGGTTTCTTGTGATTTTCTAGCAAAGGTAGAAATAGAAAAGCTACTCTGGCTTAACCTGAAGTCTACAACTGACATACATTATAAAACCTTCCTTCAAACTGAGAGTCACTATTAGAAAAATACACTTTGCACAAAGTTTCTAGAAGGCTTAAGATTAGCATGACAGTTGCTTAGATAGAGGTAAAATGCTTTTGACAAGTTTCTCTGCTAGAACTTGATTCAACAAAGCACTTCAGCAGATGCGCACGAGCTTTGCTGAATCAGAGCCCAGAAGAGACACCCCTTTTGACAGCTTCCTTATAACTGTTCGAAGTTAACCCTCTTGCAGGGACCTCTCCCCTCCCTCAGGCACTTACACGTGATGGAACAGACATACGGCCTGGCGCTCTCCTGCAGTGATCTGGGACTTGCATCATACCGGAGGACAGGATCTGGTAGCAAATGGCATACGGCAGCAGATGCACACGGCTCCTCCCCTGGATTTCTGGTCCAGCAAAAACAGCTGAAAACCAACACAATTGCTATTGCTAAATGAGGATTACAGAACTACTGTTTAAGAAAAATAAATCACTGAACAACTACCTTAAAAGGTGGATAATTCTTTCTTGATGGCATTTCAGTAACACCATTACTGAGGTTTCCACCCCACTGCATGTTGACAGAGCTGGTTATTTTGACAAGTATAAAGAGAAACTTCAGCTAGCTGTGTAGTGACTGCAAGTTACTTGTATTCTCTATTGTGTTATCTACTGCAAATATAAGCTAAAAAAATTCATCTGGTGGAACAGGCTCCCAACAGTTTGCTGTGTGCCACAGCATTCAAATCAATCGGGTCTAGCATCTGATTTTTTCATTTTAACAAAAATCCCCTATTGAGACAAACACTGCCTGTGAACTCTGTGTTGCTCATGCATGTAGAAAGAGTCAAACTCTTCCTCATTTCTCCCCTCTCACTTCTGTCATCACAGCAGTCACTTCTCTACAGCAGGTTACTTCCACAAAGGGAAATGGTTTGGTGTGACGAACGCTTGCCTGCAATGTCGTGCTGTGCACACACAATGTGGCTCTTTGATCCAAGCTGCCCCCTCTCTCTCAGCCCAGCAGACTGGAAGGCAGAAAGGGCCAGTTTAGTATCTGATGATGTCAATCATGTAGACAGGACTGCTGCCAGCTGCTTTTATCCTAGGTACCCTGCTCCACAAACATCCCACAACTCTGGATTCGCAGCTGTCCTGCAGGTATGTCGAACCACCCATCCAAATCAGCCACTCCACCTTTCAGCCAGGAGTTCATCACTCCTCTGTATGAGGTTCCCACCCCATAAGACCTAGAGTCAGGGCTCATCACCAGGTCACTGCTGCTCTCGTCCCCTCTGTGCATGCTGCCCAATGCTCCGTACCACAGCCCTGTCAAGGCTGTAGCAGCTGGGCTCCCCAGCACCTATCACTTGCAGGTCACAGATTTTTATTCCAGACTGATTCAATGTTTGTAAGACATAAAACTTAGAGTCTGCTTCCTAAAGATGGGGAAAAAAAAACCCCAAACTCTAAGGCTATTGTAAGATGTGCTTTACACTCTCCAAAGCAAGATTTAAAAACCTCTATCTATTGATCAATTACTTAACCATCAAATAATACATTTTACAGTCCAAAGGGTGATTTATAAAGATATCTAAAGAAACTATAAGAGGAAATAATACCGTGACCTATTGCTTAACATTTGCAAGTCAACACACATAATACTTGTTTAAAGCCCCGGTTCATTCGATTCATGACAGTAGTGGCTAAAGCCCTCATGCACAGCCTGGATTTTCATTCCCCACCACTATCCCTTAATGCTTGCCCAAATACAGCACTCTTTTTGTGCTATAAATTGAATACTAAAAAATAATAGTTCACTGAATGCAAGATTTACTATAAGACATAAAAATAAAATGACAATAAAAGCACATACATAAATTAAGCGAGAAGCCTGTAATCTAGTCTGTATCAATGCTGTATTTTCCCTCATGTCAATGTCTCATTCTTCACCTTCTCTGAAGTACAATAAGTTACCATTATTGGTAAATATTTATATGCAGTTCTGCAGTATCAAGATAATGACAGTTAATATAAGTCCTCAAAAACACACTCCCATCTTCCCAAGACAACCCAAATACATGTCTTTCTGAAGCCTTACGCCTTTTTGGGAATGAGTGTTAGGATTATCTTTATTCTTGTCTCAGCAACTTTCAGCTAAGAAAACTCAAACAAATTAGGACTCTGTTAGCCACATGCACACCAGCTAAAATCAATAGCTTTAATTTTCACATTTAAACCTACAATTTTCCTCTGACAGGCTCAGCAGGTTTTAATGCACACAACAATTTACTTTTACTGTTCTAATTGTTTTTAGTCAATCACTTTTATTGCTTCTCTGCATCTCACTAAACAAATTAATACAGCTACGTTCATAAATGATTACTCTGTGAAATGGCTTGAGAGATACATTTGCCAGTTTCACCTTCAATTACTGCCAACATTAGTAATATTTAGACCAGAATACACATTTATCCAGGTTTTATAATTGAGTAACAGGAGCAACGAAAGGAAAAAAAGGAGGGGGAAAAAATCTAGTCATGAACATGATGGTATCTCATTCCATCTTTCTAACAAAAAGGGCCCCCAAGGCCAAAGGAAAACCAGCAAGAATGACATTATTACAGGGCATGAGAGACCTGGATCATATTCCTTGTTTTCTTCGTTATGCAAGAGCAGCCAGAGTCCAAACTCCAGAAGAGACTTTGGAGTCTCCTTGTTCCCACCCAACTCTGCTTCTTGACCAGACTGGATCACAGAATCACAGAATCCCAAGGGTTGGAAGGGTCCTCGAAAGATCATCTAGTCCAACCCCCCTGCAAGAGCAGGAACTTGTCCAGGCGGGCCTTGAATATCTCCAATGCAGGAGACTCCACAACCCCCCTGGACAACCTGTTCCAATGCTCTGTCACTCTTACAGTAAAGAAGTTCTTCCTGATGTTAACGTGGAACCTCCTATGCTCCAGTTTACACCCACTGCCCCTTGTCCTACCACTGGATATCACTGAAAAAAGCCTAGCTCCATCATCCTGACACCCACCCTTTACATATTTGTAAACACTGATGAGGTCACCCCTCAGTCTCCTCCAAGCTAAAGAGACCCAGCTCCCTCAGCCTCTCCTCATAAGGAAGGTGTTCCACTCCCTTCATCATCTTTGTGGCTCTGTGCTGGACTCTTTCAAGCAATTCCCTGTCCTTCTTGAACTGAGGGGCCCAGAACTGGATGCAATATTCCAGATGCGGCCTCACCAAGGCAGAGTAGAGGGGGAGGAGAACCTCTCTTGACCTACTAACTACACCCTTTCTAATGCACCCTAGGATGCCATTTGCCTTCTTGGCCACAAGGGCACATTGCTGGCTCATGGATGTGGGTCAGGTACAGGATAACCAACATCCCTGGCTCTCCACACATCCACAGACACACTCCTCCAGTGTATGTATAAGTGCTTCAGCTACAGCTAACATGACATGTCAGTTATTCTTCCTACTCTCACCTATCATATCACCATTTTCCTGGCATTCTGTGGATTTTGGGATCTTTCTTAAACATCTTGCCTTGTGATTGGTAAACACTTACTCAAAGCTTTCCTCTCACCTTTACAGAGCATGTTCTTTCTAAGTAGTCACCAGAGTACTAAACCAGCTGCTGCTTTTGTACAAAAGCTAAAAATTATTCTACATTGGTCAAAACTGCTGACATCAAACTAGTTTTTTCATTTAATATTCCTACATAATATCCCCCGCATTTGATTTAAACCTTCATTGGACACGTGCCCTCAGAAGCATCTGGGTCTTAAGCTGCAGAAAACTGATAAACTGCATAGCATGGCAGAAGGGCTTTTTTTCTGTTCTCTTAGAAACCTGCATAATATTTTATACAAAAAAGCCCTGATCTCTGGCTGAGGCTGCTTGGTACTTCATTAGTATAAACCAAATCTATTAATCCTTTTGGTCCTTAAGCTACCAAGCCTACATTCTACTGCAACAAGGAAAAAAAACAACATGAAAAGCCTGCATGAAAAAAAAAGGCATCTTACTTTTACTAAACTGTGTGAACAGCAAAGAACAAACCTGATTACTTCCTGAGGTCTGAGATTCATACAAAAATACAGACTCATAGAATGGTTAGGGTTGGAAAGCACCTTAAGATCATCTAGTTCCAACCTCCCTGCCATGGGCAGGAATGCCTCACTCTACACCATGTAACCCAAAGCTCTGTCCAGCCTGGCGCTGAACACTGCCAGGGACAGTGCATTTGGATTTGTTTTAGTATTTCGATATTCCTTGAATCAGCTCCCTAGTCTGAATATATATATTTTTTATTTTAGGCTGCTTGGCATTAAACAGAGTCCTTCTCCACCAGCAGCTTCCACAAACCTACCCCTTCTCCCCTCCCTGCAGTGAGGGAACACAGCTGCTCCATAATCCCATCTTTTTATCCTCAGGCAGGACAGCGCTCACTGAAATGTCAACCCGAGGACAGCCCCCTCACTTGGATGACTTCCCCCAGAGCATGTCTGCTGTTCAGGGCTCTTTATTGAAGAACTAAATCTAAAAAAACCTAAACAAACAAATCTTGTGTCACAGATTACCCAGACTGCTGCTACTCACGGCAGAGATTAGCAGGAAGAACAGATAAAGCCAGAAGCAGCAACAGCATCTCTACCCACAGCCAAATATATCTGTTTTGATTAAACAAAGCCAGTCCCCATCACCACTGTATCACAGCAGAGAGAAGTGATCAACAGAGCCACAGCCACAGCAAAGAGGCACATCTGTATTCCCACAGAAAAGGGCCAGCAAGATCATCTCAGTTCTGTGTGGCAGCTCAGCATGGCAGCAGCCTCAGCTCATTTTTGGACTTGCCTTGAAATGGTACCAAGCAGCAAAAAGTCATGTATTTTACTGCAGGCTGACACCCTGGGACACTGACTCACAGACTGCTTGGAGAAGGATTAAACTGGTATCCAAAAGTGGCCCTGAACTGCCTTGTACAAGACACATACAGGCTGGACTGACTCATTAGAAGTTTTACCGTGGTCCAGCTATAGAAAATTTCATAGTTCTATCAACTAATGACAATATTTCATAAAGAATAGTGAAGAGTTCGTGGAATTGCATAATTTCGAAGGCCAATTTTCAAATATGGGCAAGGTGTGCCTCATTGCACTCATAGACAGAGACAGACAACATGATATAGCTGATGAAAAAGTTTGTAGATCCCCATCAATACAGTCTAAATAAATAGGTCGACCTGCTCCACATGTTTCAATTAGGGACAGAAATCAGCACTAAAACGTGCTCATGGTTATGAAAAGTTCATCACTTGGCAAGATCCTTCCATCTCGTCTACCTAGAAAGGAAAAGATATCACCATGCCAAGAGGCCACCACCCTGCAAACATTCAAGACTTTTACAGAGATGTTACAGGGTATATTCCCAAGACATAAATACATGAGGAATGCATCATTTTCTTGCCTTCACTGAACTCTCTAGCATACAACTTGCATCTCACAGTTCACTTTCCAGCAGCCAAAATAGAAGAAAAAGGATCACGTCCAAGCTATAAATCATATCAGCCCATTGCAATTAAACACATTCAAATTCTGAATCCCAGAAAACCAACTTTGTAATGATACAATTGCTGACTGCATCTAGCAAATACTCTATTGCTGCCCTTCAAACGTGCTTTCCATTTACAAGCACACAGAAGCTACTTTACTGCCAATTCCTCCACTGATGGCACATTTTATTGACAAAATACAGCTAAGCCACCTAAAGCAATTTCAGCTACAGACTAACCTTTCACACAAGAAGTTAACCAGCTCCTCCAGCCATGTGCAGTAGATTTAGATTAGCAAACATCACACAGACACATTTGGATCCTTTGAACAGCCTCATGCCCAAGTGACAGCTAAGGACAGCGTAATGTTAGAACAGTATTGCATGCTTTGAGTTCTGGGAACTGAGCTCTTACTTCCTTACTCAGAAGTAAGAGGTTCAGATTCACACTCTGCCACAAACTGTTTGATCTACCCACACCTTTCCTTATCCATTTCCCCTTCCTTTGTCTTCTCCTTCTCCTGCATTACACTTTTATAAAGACTGACCTAGTTCAAATAATGCTGGTTTAAAATTAAAAAAGCTGCCCAGTCTTCCTACATATTTAAATAGTACCAGATGTATTCGGGTCTAAAGGGCAACCACTGGCACAGGAGCCCTGCTTCTAACAACCACCAGCCAAAGAAAGGCTGCGCAGCCACAACCTGACAGGTTCACCAGCAAATAAATAATTTCATTACTAAAAGCAGGAGACTCCAACGTAAAATTACACTTCTTTTAAATGAAGTTATAGAAAATATAACTCTGTTTAGAGTTATATATATCTATATATATATAAAAATTGCTCTGTATTACTTCTGGAAGGAATCACAAATCTTAAGACGTGCCAAGACTTGGAGCTCCACATCAATGAAACTTGCTAGGAAGAGAAAGTTCTAGGAACTACTTTGTCAGGCTTAATTCTGCATTCCTGTCAAGTCTGCCCTTTAAGTGAGTTTGCCTGATCAAAGATCTTACGGCTGACCTCTCAGATTTTGTCCATAGATCACTCAAAGGACTAGCTTACTATCAGTTGCCCTTCCCATCTGTCCAGTGCTAGCTGTCATGCCCTCTTCAGTGTATTCTGTACTAAACAATTCCAGGGGTGGGTGGGAAAGGGGAAAGAGCCCATACAGCAGCACATTCTCTCATTAACTCACACATAAAGCACACACCAGATCAGGCAGTCTGCTGGAAGAAGCTAAATTCACTAACGTATCTGTACCAGTGCAAGTCCCAGGCAGAGACTGCTAAAGCAGAAGTGAAGCTGAGTAGTGTTTGGAATCAGAGTGCACGTTTCCAGAGAAACATCAGACATCCCCAAGTGTGAATACCTACCACATGAAAGCAGGCAAGGCCCTGCATTATCAGATCATACGGTTCAGCTGCTTCTCAGCCTGAAAGCACGCACAGGAGAGCAATGCCAGACACCACACTCAGCCTGCTGCTGACTGCAGAAGAATAATACAGCTGCAAACAGAGATGTATCCCTGCAGAAGGTGCTATATGGGAAATTATTTTAGCTATGGGAGGTTGGATGACTTCTCTCAAACTTTTTAATTAACCCCATGCAAAAGAATTCAGCACTCCCACCTAAAGCCCTTTTATGTTTCATAGGTCAAACCCAGTTTGTCTTGGTGTGTACACACAAGCTGAAGCTCTTACTGTCCCACATGAACTTTTTTCCACAGCTCAGCTAGAAGGAGCAAATCCAGTCATTTATTCCTGCATGCTGGGAAGTGAGCAGAGTCATAGTTAAAAGTAGCACTAAAAAGAAAATCAAAGACAGATCTAACAGCCAGACACCACACAGAAAGTAACAATCAATACGTTACTTGCCCTGGACAGAAATTCACACAGAGCAAGAGAAGTCCTTGTGCTCACAGGGCAGCCTGCTCCATCACACCATTAGCTGGGGGGCTCAGTTCTCCTCACTATGCTGCTGTTCTAGTTCACCTGTGGTGAGATCAGATATTCCTTGCACTGCTGCTTTGGAGAGCACAGATGTATCAGCCTGGAAGGGCTCATTTGTTTGTCTGCCTTTACTTTTTAGTTCACCTGCACAATAGCAAAATGATTTTTATGCTGTGGTAGCCACAGTTTACACTTATTTCTTTGTGCTTCATCTTCCCAAGGAGGTCACCTAATACTTCTTTTCTCTGTGCAACCCAATGGTAACACAACCATCCTGTGTCAAACTTCGAAAATCACTAAAGTACTTGCTGGCATCTCATGAGAGAAAGATACTGCTGTTGGAAAGCGAGTGCATTATTAGTTGCTTCACTCATTTACAAAAGCTGATCAAAGCCATACTGGTCCCTGAAGATGTTGCACTTTATAAACTACTACAGTTTCCTAAAAGGAGACAGTGGCTTAAGTCCAAGCTGGTAATGCACTATAGGCACTTCTCTTGTCATCCATTTTAAAACAGGGCAGGAGAGGCTGGTCAGCCCAGCGTTAGTTGGCTAAAATTCAGCTGAAGTAACATCAGAGCTGGGCTTCTTGCCTCCTTTCCCATTCAGAAGGAAATACACCTCCTTCATCAAAACCACATCTTTCATGTGTTAGGTCAATGTCCCAGCCATTTCATTAATACATCACACCTCAAACATCACATAGCCTTCCTTCTAGTTAAAAGAGATTTAACTGAATTGAAAACAGTAGCTTAGGTTCTACTAGGGGAGGAAAAGTCACAAAGAAGTTACAAGAAATGTCCATCCTTACCTGTAGAGAAACAGTAAAACCCAACAACCTCAAACCTGCACCAAGCCCAGCCTCTTTACCCTACTCCACTACTGCTAGGCTGATGAGTTTGCATTGCTAAAAGACATCCTCCCAGCTGAAATAAAGTAGATGTTAATGGTGAAGATCCCTCCTGCATACTCTTGTGAAGGATTCTTCTCAAAGTCCTCAATTTTTCATTGAGAATCTGTTTTTAAATTTCTAGGGGAGTTTTGTGTTACTCTAGAAAATTGTGAGTAGCCTGTTTTATAAACATCTGAGAGTTTATTGCCAGGCATTACAAAAGATATGTCTATATATTTACCCTCTTATGAAGATACAAAGATTGGGTTAATGTTTTTCATGAAGTTCCTAAACTGGAAGTTCATTTTATTATTTAAAAATTATTTAACAATATATAAAGATGAAATGAACACTGTAAGTATTTCAAATGAATGGAAAGAAAATGTTTATGTTCAAGAGCTGGTTCTTTTGCAACTGCAGAGTAACTTACCTCTAAAAGTTCCTACCTCTCCATATTCATATATAGCTATATAAGATAGTTTTGTGTGCTTATGAAGGGTATTCATTTGGCTGAGAAAGCCTGCGTAAGGGTTCTGTGAACCAACAGAGTTCTGCAATAATGCCTTGGTAATGCAAAACTCTGCTGTTTAGAAAACCATCTCCTTTGAGATCCCACAGCCAGGTCTATTTTTTGTGGGGTATTTCAGCAGTAGTACTGCCAAATCTCCAAGCAGAGGCTCTGTGCCTAGTTCTCATCTTTGCCACACACAAGCCCCTTTGAAAACATGTATTTAAACACGATAGCAAAGGCCCACAGTCAGAGATCTGAAGATGCAGGCCTTTGGTGCATGGCACACAGCTCTTTTGACTTGAAAGTCAAAGAAAATGCAAAAAGGAATAAATAATCAAAAGAACAGAAGTAGAAAGAAGCTCGTAAGACTCTGAGAAGCACAGACATACTCTGATATTCTTAGATCACTGAGAAAACAAGCATTCCTTTTGCTGTTTAAACTAGACTTTGTTCTAAATTACACTATTACATAGCAAGAAGTGCCTCATAATAAGTTTTTTATTATCCACATGACTTTAATTTATCTCTTGTACACAAGAAGAGGCAAAACGGAATCCTCTGTATGGATTCAGAAAAAAAAAAAGAAAGATCAAGTTGGGGCATCACCTGACAGCCCAGTGATCAGAGCAGTCACTTTGGCAGGGAATAGACGTGTCAGCACCCTGCTACAGGTGCTTTTCAGGAACCTACAGGAATCACTCCTTGAATAAACTTGAAGTGCAGACAGTGCCTGACCAGGGCCTGCTGTTTTAAGAGGATGTGCCAGCATCTGTAACATCCAAAGGCAAGGTCCTGGGCGTGGTACCTGCACGAAGGGAGGAGACCCATATAAACAGGGACAGTCACTCCTCACTAAGATCCCCAGGGAGATAAGTGACGCCAGTGATAAGTAGGAGCCTCTCTCTGTCTCACACATAAACAGTCATCTACTTGATGGAGAACCCAGCATGTCTCCTTATCATCTTTACAAGTTGTAATAAAACGCACCACAGGCCCTGGAGTTCAGGAAGGAGCACCTTAAGTCACTGGGACTCATTTGTGAGCAAAGACAAAGAGTCGATATGAAACACATGAGAAGAGTGGCCCCAAAGGGAAAGGCTTGTCCCACAATAATAGATGTAAGTTAGAAGAACTACCATACCTTCAAGTATATCTTGGGGAAAGAGGATGGAATAAAGAAGGTTTATGAGGAACTAAGGGGAATAAAACCCAAGGAACTAAGGGGAATAAAAACCAAATAACCAACCATTCCTGAAAAGCAAGTACACTGGAGAGTAGAATTATCTTAAACACCTCAAGCAACTGAGCTTTATCACATCTCTTGAAACCAGACTGGAAAAGGCTTCAGGTACTGAAATTTAGAGATAGAAAAGAAACTACCTGGAGAAAGAAAGAGAAAACCAATTAATCTCTCATTTGCCGTGTAACTGGCACTAGATGATCTTAAGGTCCTTTCCAACCCTAACTATTCTATGATTCCATCATTCCTTGCAGGAGGCATCCTCAGTTTCCCAGATACTGCATCTGAGGATCAAATTTGAGGTTCTGAATTTGATGTATTTTGCTTCCAAGGGCAGAGCAAATGCACAATTTCATACTTTCCCATCACCCAATAAAATAGAAACCTTCCAGAAGCGCTTACAAGGAGTGAAAAATAGAGGCAGGAATTGCCTGAAGAAGTCATCTAGTCCACCCTAAATCACAGGGCTGGGCTCCATCATGGGGCAGCAGGGCTTTATGAAAGCTGGGTGACCTATTCCAGCACATCACTTATCCTCACCACTACCCCAGCACCTGGCCTCTTCCCTGTGGCCATCTAAATCCATAACTCCTTTTCTCAAGCACTATGGGCAAGGAGAACAGATGATGGCCCTCCTCAGTGCAACTCACAGTGCATAAAAGCTTCCTGTTACTCAGACTGATTTGATGAAACCTTTTCCATGGTCTTGCTGCAATGGTTTGTGAGGTTTGGGGGACTGCAGAGGGGAAGCAGAGGCTGGGACACGACGCAGGTGTGTTGTACTGTATCCCTTCCCTTGATTTTCCCAATAAGCTGGGCTAGCAGCACTCTTGCCATGGAATCCCTGACAGGATCAATCCTGCTCAAGGAAACTTGTGTTAAACCTTCAGCCTGTTGTAACCTGCAGATACAGTAACAAAGTTACAGCACTCTGCAAATTTGGCCAGGGAAGGAGCAAAAAACCCTTCTCAAGGCTCACTTCTTAAGCTGATACTCCCACAGCATCTCCAGTACCCATTCTACTGTGTTGTAGCATCTGTTTAAAAGCTCCACCTTCTGGAGCCATGAAATCAATACAGAAACAGCCCGACTTTCACTTGAAGTAAGGGTGCGAAAGTTTGTGAAGGTGTGGATCTTAGAGGGCGAAACTTAGAATTACAGAATTATCTTTGATTTAAAAACAAACAAACAAAACCTTGAATTTGGATACTCATCTCCTGATCTGGAGGGAAGTCAATTTAGTTTCTCAGCACTTAGGTGCGGTGTTTGACAGAGTTGCTGCAACAGCTCTGTTTAATGTGTCACCACATCCCACTGAACTGATGATTTAAGGCTATTTCCGATTTAAAAACATAAAAGCAGTTATGACTGCTATCCCCCCTATTTAAATCGTCCCCTCTTTTCACGCCTTTGTCCTTCCCACGGCGGGCATTGCGCAGCGACCTCAGAGAGAGACCGCTGCCTGCCGGGCACACACCTGCACGGCGCGGACGCCATTGCCGCTACCTCACGGTGAGCACCGCCCCACACAGCCAGCGCCGCGGGCACCCAGCGCCACCCGCCGACCGCAGCATGGCGCCGCGGCCCCTTCCCGACGCGGTGACGCCCTCTGCCGGCCGCAGCCTGTCCCGGCGGGGCGGGAGCGGCGCGGAGCAGTTTGCAGTGCCGCTGCCCGCAGCAGGGCCCGCCGGAGGGGCACAGGTCGGGGGCTCTCGGGCAGGAGGGTTTTGGGGTCTGCGCCCCCTGCCCGCCGCTCCCTGGACCTCAGAGGCCGCGTCCTCCTCACAAAGCGCCCACAAGGCCGGCGGGCCCCTCGGCTGCTCTGCCGGGTGTAACCGTGTGTCTGAGGGAAGAGCACTGCCCAGAGAGCTTTACTGTCACTGTCAGGTGCCACAGACCTCTCCTCCACTTGGCGCACACAAATGTAGCAGTGCCACAGGGAGCCTCTGACCTTAGGGAGAGAGGGAATGCAGGAATGCCATCCACGGAATGCGGGTCTCCACTTAGGGTGCAGCCAGAGGCCCAGCATCTCCCATGCGTGCCTCAGATTCTTCCTCATGCCTTGCCCCTGTGTCCCAGAGGGCAGCTCTGCATTCCCCGCTCTCAGGTTCCTCATTACAGGAATGAGCCTGAACATAAGTTTCCTCTTCCTGCTTACCTACCCCGGGAATCCATGTCCTTCTGCTCACTAGCTGAAGAGTGTGAAGACTGCTGTGCTTGGCTGGGCTCACTGTCTCCACACTCATTACCACAGTGTGCTGCTGGTGCTGCAGGCAGAGAAGGCTTCACTTCCTCAACAGCCTTTCTATCAGTCACCCTCATCTTGTTTTCCACAAGATCATAAAACAACGTTAAGGGCTGTTGGCCACTCTGCAGCCTGGTTTGAACCTTTTCACCAGGCATTGTTCAACTGCCCTGCATTGTTCAACTGTACAGAAGCAGAATCATGGAGTCACAGAATGGTTTGGCTTGAAGGAACCCTAAAGCTCATCCAGTTCCAATCCCCTGCCACAGGCAGGGACACCTCCACTAGACCAGGTTGCTCCAAGCCCCATCCAACCTGGCCTTGAACACTGCCAGGGATGGGGCAGCCACAGCTTCTCTGGGCACCCTGTGCTCACTCCTCAGCACCCTCACAGGGAAGAGCTTCTGTTTAAGAGCTCATCTCAGTCTCCCCTCTGTCAGATTAAAGCCATTCCCCTTGTCCTGACCCTATAGGCCCTTGTCCAAAGACCATCTCCAGGTTTCTTGTAGCCCCTTTAGGCACTGGAGCTGCTCCAAGGTCACCTCAGAGTCTTCTCCAGGATGAATAACCAAGAAATAAATGCTCAAGGAAGTCCCTCTGCCCCATCCTGCTTTTGAGCTCCCTTCCTCAATCCTCGTGACTGATGTTCTGCAGGTGTGAGCATTAGAAGTGCACCAGGAAGACTTTTTGGTCACTGCTGGAACAACCTCAGAGCCCAGAGCGAAACAGGCAGCAGCTGGCAGCCAGGCAGCTTTCCCAGGTCATCCCTGCAGTTCTGCCTCTGAGCATTGCAAAGGCCTCACCAGCAGCCCCAGGTTATTGCAAGAGACAGTAGTGAGAGGTGAATGGTACCAATGCCGCCTGAGGGGCAAGAAGTCTGGACCTGTTGCCTGCCACAGTTCACCTGAAACCGACAGGGATGAGCCACTTCTGCCACACCAGTACCGATCCTCACTGAAGACCCTAACGCACAACTATTGCATTTGTTGCATAAATACAGAATAAGGAAACAAACATGAACTACACTGTCTCAGACATAAAGGTTGGGCTCTCTGCCTTCACTGTTCTCACCTCCAGCACAGCTTAAGGCCAGTTTGAATACCACAGGTATCTGCCGTCGGTCCAGTTCTGCTTCAGACTGTTAATAACAACACGGCACTGCAGATAAAGTGCCCCTGAGAGCACAGGGAAGGGAAAACCACTTTTAAAGACCTCGTGGAACAGGATGAGAATTAAAGATAAATAAATTGGAAAGGGTGCAAAACATCACAATGTAGCTGGGAGAAGATGAGGGAGGGGAACAGTGTGCTTGAGATAAAATACATGCCACAGGACATGGCAGCTCAGAAACAACTTGGGCAGAAAATGACATGGAGGTCATGATGGACCTCAAATCAAATACAGCTGAATCTCACCTGGAGATGTACACAGGACACCCCAGAGGCATGGCTTGGGAGGCCCCAGCTGGCATCCTGGGTCCTGGTTTGGACACAGCAAGACACATGGGAGAAGAGCAAAGGCTCAGAACAACACATACAGTGAGGGAAGGGCGGGAGGACGGGTTTGTTTAGTCTGGCAAGCAGAAGACAGGGTGGCTGGATAAATCAAGTGGGTTGCCAACACAGTGAAGAAGTGCCTGCAGGAATTTGGTCACCAGCCGTGTTCCTCATAGAGTGGAAGGGGGGACGACATGAGGAACGATAGCTTAATTTGCTGCTGAGGTGATTTACCTGAAGTATCTGGGGACACCCTCATTGACCTGCAGCGCATCCCGAAGGCTGTCCCCTTGCGGAGGCCGGAGTCTGTCAGCAGGGGTCTGTCACCGGAGCCACCCGGCAGAGACCCCGCCGCCTTCCCGGGATCCCACTCGGGAAAACCCTCGTTTCCCACCGCAGAGCTCTGCCCGGCCCCACAGCCTCGGTCTCACTCCGCACTGCCTCACGGAGCCCTGACCGAGGGCCGCCGCCGGCCGCTAGATAGCGCTGCCAGGCTGCACTGGGCCGCTGGGGTAAGGAGAGCACTGAGCCCAGCGCAGCCCAGCAGCGCGCCTCGTTAATGACCTTAATGAAGCGGTGACCAGCCTGGGTTAGTGGGAGACATCGCTCTGGAGGGGGGACGAGCCTTTATAACCCCAGCACATGCTGCAGGAGCAAGCTTCCTCTATTGCAAGTATTAAAGTCGGGCCCGAGGCCTAAAAATCAAGGCTGACAGAGCACCTCAGCTACTTTAAGGAAATGGACTACCCAAAATAGCAGGGTTCTTTTTAAGTATCAGAAGCAGAATTAAGGGCTGTCCTTTACCTTGTACGCAGAAAAGTAAACTGCCAACCCCCTCTCCATTCTGCTCCTATATAAGGTTTTTAATGGGAAATATACCCATGAACACTACCCAAGCACAATGCAGCTGCTTAAACACAGGGCATGCATTTGGGGCTTTAAATCCACACTTAGAAGAAATCGCTGATTTAGTAAATGCAGTCTTTAAATGTAGGCCCATACTTAACACTAAGATGTTTACTATGATGTTAAAGCATGATGTCATTTTATTAGTCATGGTGACAACAGCAGATATTTAAGTGCCTTTATATGTCAAAGTTCTCCTGCAAGGCTTGTTGCTAAAACAAATGTATCAGAAGGTCAGAGGTGCTTAAAGAAGAAGTTTATTGACAGTATCTTCACAAATAAACAGTCTAAAGAAAACTTCAGAAATCTCTGAACTTAGAAACCTTAAAATTGTCTCATTGGCAAAATATTAAAAAAAAGAAAGACCCAAGACCAAAGCAGTGGAAGATGTCACTGTATTTTCAACTTTCCTCATGCCAACGTTTTGGTTCAGTCCTTTAGTTTTGTAACACACATCCAACCCTTCAGCACAATGTTAGTGAGTCACAGTACAATTTTCCTTCTGTAAGGGGACTTCCATCAATGAGATGTTTATTGTTTTAGCAAGCACCTCCCTGAATCCCATCAGCTTAGAACTTGAAAGGTAACATCAGCAAGAAATAGCTTTATAAATACTCCCTCTGAGCCAAATTATTCCGGTATTAATCAAAACCTTAGAATCTCCCCAACTGATCCCAAGCATACCATGTAATAGTACAAGAAACTATCAGCATGCATTTTAGAGGTCATTTTTGTACTTCAGCTCTGAACTTAAAAACCAAAAAGAGGGACAATTCTGATAAAAATGTACTCGGATATTTCATAACATTAATATTTATTGCTTTATATGAATACTGTATTGAAAGCCCAAGCATTCAGTTTACACACAGGAATTATACAATTATATACCGTTCCACAATGGCAGTGAGCACTCATTACAATCTACAAAAAATCTACTTTACAGAAATTTAAAAATTCTAAATATCAAAAAAGTACAGTTGAAGAAACAGGTAGAAATTTGGCAGCCAGTAATTGTGACCGGGAGGTTGCAGCTTGCATGTCTTTAAATATGGGAACTGGAAAATACCAAGGGTTTAAAGCAGTAGTTTGTGCTTTGAGCTGGTCTGGAAAAGAAAACGTAACACTGGCTGTCAAAGTAGCATGTTCAAAAATATCTAGTTCACTTCCAAAATGTTGTACAAATTCATGGTGATTTCTCTGCACCCCTAAACCTTTCAGTCGTTCAGCTCAGGTACGTAACTATGGTCATGGATTAATCCTTCCAATACAGTAGTAGTGTGAGCTTACCAATGCTATCCTCCTACCTTCGGGTAATTGAGACTTCTCTACAATGTTCACAATGTTCCAAGAAGCATTCAAAAAGGCAAGTACCTGTTTTGTTTCTTCCAAGGTATTTTTCTTATCATGTTTTCAAACATTTCTCCTACAAAAGTTGAAGCTAATGTTTTGATTACAACGTTCTCAACATAAAGCACATATTCTCATAAATAAAATGAAATCCTTTCACTCAGGCACCTCAGAAGTATACAAAAGTGTTGTAATCTGAACAGTTCTCTTGGAATGTGTTTACTCTGGTGTTTTCAACGTTAGTAGTTCCAGGGTTTCACATGGGCCAGATTTCCTTTGTTTCATTTTCCAGAGGCAAAACAAAGTGCCTTGAGAGGTGAACTCAAGTCTTTCCCTATAGAAAAAAGTATTTACTATGTTTATCTTTTATAGAAACAGAAAAATATACCATTTCCCCCTTAGAACAGTGAGGGTACACGTAAGTGTGCATGCGTGCATATATATGTGTGTGTGAAATGTAACACATTTGAAACACACAACATAAGGTTTCATAGTGTGTATTCAAATAAAAATCTGGAAACCAGCATGAAACCCCGTAAGTTCACATGTCAAATGTCCAAACTGTAACCAAAACATGAAGTAACTGCTAGAGCTGTCAGAAAAAGACAAAGACAAAGAAAGCTTTCTTGCTTACATACAACTAGGTGTGGTAATTTCCAAAAAAGTTGTCAAAATTATAATTGCCTTCCAGTTTAAAAACTTTTATTCTAAATTAAAAAAACTATACACAAACCACTGATTTGACCAAACGAAAGTTCAGCGGTAAGCAGGACCTGAAGGAGCTGGTAGTCACAGTTCTTATCATGTACAACTCTTTCAAGGTTCAATCCTTGGAGAAGTTTATTTTACAACCTGCTTTTTTTTTTCTTTTTTTTGTAAAACTAAAGGTCCACTTTATTACATAAAATTATTTATACAGTGTAAAACTGGAGCCTTATGGAAAATACTGCATCTAAATTTATTTAAATTAGTCTTGCTCCATAGGTTCATCTGCAGCTTCTGTGGCTTCACTGCTGTTTTCCATCGGGGTCTCTGATGATGTCTCTGGAGTTTCACTAGCATAGGACCCTGACTCATCTGCTTCACTGCAGTCGGCTCCACTACTGGCAGATCCACTAGTTTCACTGTCATCCGAGTGTAAACCCTTCTCTGCTTGAGACTGATCAGACTCCTCCATTTGATTGTTCTCTTCGGAGGTCTCTTCATTCACAGTTGAGGATTCAGTGTCTTTTTCTTGATCTTTTCTGTCTGGACCAACATTTCTGGGAGACATGAAGGACTCTAAAAAAAGTGAAAGTACAGTATTACTGAGGCATTTTAACCATTTCTTAACCCTACTACTCTCCATCCCCGGCAATACTTCTGCAACATAGCCTGGGACAAGCTCTGATGTTATCAGAAGATATAAAGTATTAGCCAGCATCATCAGGACAGCCAAACCATCCTAATATACCAGAAAATAAAGTCTATTATTTTAATTAAATAGGTTGTTTTGCTTAATTAAGCTTCAGTGCACAAAGACACAGGCTAACAAGTATTTTTAACTTGTCTCCCCACACTCCTTCACTTGTCTTCAGCTGCAGTCTTTTGGATGCATTGAAGACAGTGTTCCAAGTGTACACCCGCCACCATCTAGAGAAATATTTTCCAAATGCATGAGTCTCAAAAACATAATTATCAAAGGAAACTCTGGAGAATATGTAAGAAATAAGTATTTTTTTTTAATTAGGTACAGTGCCTGCATTATACTGAGGTAGTTTCTACTGTCTTAAGGATCTGAAGAGATTGTTGCTCTGCTTCCTCATTCATACGGAAAATGAACATAATTCATTTTCAACATGGAAAGAACACAACTTTAATCTGTATTTCAGTAATTTATATTATTAACAGTCATAGACAGAACCCAACCCCATTCTAAATAACGTATCTCATGATATCACAAAGTAGTGATGCTCAAGTTCTTTGTGCATCATTACAACCCTCGTGTCACTTATTGCCCATGAGGATTTTAAGTACATTTTGTAAATTTAATAGAGATGTAGAACAAAGAAAGCAAGCAGATTGCCAAGTAATGCAAAACGGAAGGATGAACAAGCAGTCTATTTTTATGCACAACTGGAGACATTCAGCAATCCCAGCACTGGCCTCCAGCAAAGAAAATCCCATCTCTTTGGAAAATGTACACAGCAAAGACAATAAAATCTGAAATACCTTCCTCCTCTTCCTCTGTACAGTGCTGCCTGGCACAAGTAGCATCCTTTTCTTTATCCTGAGATGTAGAGGATGTCTCTGTCTCTTCCCCCATGCCTACAGAAACTTCACTGGAAGCAGTTTGGTTAGGTGCATCTCTGGCTTCCCCTTCCTTGTCAAATTTAAGTCTTTTTACCTCATGCCCTTCTGCTTCTGCAGGATCATCTTCAGAATGTTTATTTTTTACTGGGCTGCTCTGAGCACTTTCTGATTCAGATGCTGGTGATTCACTATAAAGAACAAGAGCACCTGTAGTTATTACTGAAGTAAAACATTCTGTATCATCACATACAAGAATGTAGCAGCTATCTCAAGTTAAACACTCTGCAAGAGGTAATGGTAGAACTCACTTCACTTATTAGACAACAAAACCTCAAAGCCATTGCTCCTCCCGATCACTGATGAAAATACAGAGTGGTCAGGCTATTCTGGTGGGTCCAAATTACAGACAATTGTGGATTCCTGAACACTATTATTGACTTTTCATTTTTACCATACATTGCATGTACCTACAAGATGTGTTACTGCAACTGTGGGAACTTGAGCTAATTGTCTGGACACTCGAACAGCAGCAAAAGTACACATCAAATCCTGCTGCAGATAGTTGCCTGTTAAGTTATTAGATGTTATTACGCATACCTGAGGTGGCCATTCTCTTTTAGAATATTTTTTGTATGTAAACAAAAAAACTGAGAATAATAAAACCTCACAATATATCCTCCTCACCAACCTGTGTTTTTTGTCTTCTGCTTGCTGCAAGCTTGAGTCTTTATGTTCTGCACTGTCTGGCAAACCATTTGTTGTCATAGGAGCTGACAAAGAAACCTTCGGTCGATTTACTGGTCTGGGAGTTCCAGGACCATTCACATTAGACCTTGAAAAAGAACAATACAAAAACAACCCATCCTTTTAGCAGTGATTTGTTCATGATAGGCAGAAAGCAGCTAGAACTTTGTTTTAAAAAATTCCTCGCACACATAATGTAAACTATGATAGAACTTTAAATAAACATAATTCTAAACAAGAAAGCCACAAAGATCAAAGAATAGAGTGAATAGTGTGTATGTTCATGGCTCCTCTACCCTCCTTCCCCCAGTATTCCAGGTCACACCCCATTTTTGAGGCTACCTGGTTTTGATCAGAATAGGCAATAAGGGATCTGAACCCACTATTTCCAGAACTACCTTGCTTTAATCCAAAGAAAGTTAACTCCAAAACTAAACTTACCTGTCAGAATACCCTGGTGAGTTTCCTGGGAACATAACACCATTCATCCGATTTAAACTATTGGAATTATTTTTTCTAATAAAAACAAACAACAAAGTTATTAATAAAGGAATTTTAAATTACATGTTTGCACAGAGTTCCCCCCAGCTCAAACAGTCCCTCACTGTCAGTCCTCAAAGGGTTTTCTACCTGTATATTATATCAGGGAAACGGACTGGGATATGAATTCACAGTACAACAGTTAGATGGGTATCCATTTTTCAACCACCAGCTATAGGACAAAATAAGAGCTTAGTGTTCAGGGATAGTACCGAACTGTACCATATCCAATTACGAAGCTGGTTGTTCATTTTCAGATTACTACAGGTAATGCTTGCAGACCACTATCACTACTGTTAACTATTGCTAAGGAAAACTGAACTCTGCACATCTGTCTTCTCAATACAACTACCGCCAGTGAAATATATCAGACACATTCTCCCTCCTAACACAAAGTTTCAAGGAAAAAAGGTTATACTTACTCTGAAGATGGATATACACAGCTGACAACCATGACATTCTGTAATACACAAACAATGTAAAAGTTCAGAAACTGAAGCTTCAGCTTTTGACAACACCCCAAAACTAAAGAGTTACAGGATTTTGGTCACATCTGCTAAAGTATGTCTACAGAAAATTGGGATGAAAGCTACCAGCAGATGACAGATACATAAAAAAATACCCTGCTCCTCCTTCATAAAGTCAGTCCATAACTGCACTAAAAGTGAGTATTTCCATAAGTGGGCTACTCTCACAATGAGACAGGCACATTAAGCCTCAGGACAAAGTGTTTGTAATTTCTAACTGAAGTATCTCTGGAAAACAAAGTATACCAAAATGCTGATCAAATTCTGAATTGCTGGAGCAAGGCTCTATTCACACACAAGTCCTGCTTCCAGAAGTGCACAAGCACTATTAGTTATTTTTGGCACAGCTGTATTTCCAATGTTAAATTATTTCATCCCCACATAAAAAAGGGCAGAAATAAAGATTAATTCAGTACGTTTTGCTCAGCCACCTCTCCTCCTGCATGACACTGCGAACTATGTCAGGTTTTACATCCAGAAACCTAGCTTAAAAGTCAGGCAAGTTTCTCTCTTCAAATCAACACATAGTCCAGTTATACAGGGGGACTTTTATCACAGGGCCAGATGAATTAACCCAGATGAACTCTGATGAGGGCTCTTCATAAGGCCTGAAATGTGGTTTCACAGATCTTGTTGATGGCTAAGAAATGGGTTTGTGAAATCCCCGCCTCATTTATTCCTGACCATCTCCTTCCCATCTTATCTTCCAAGAATACAACTGATTGCATCCACTGTAACAGGGGGGATGGGGAGAAAATCACTCCATTCACGAGTTAAACTTTCTTTGGCCAAGAAGTTGAAGTAGGAACCTCAACCCAATTTTGCCATCCAGAAAATCCTATGTGGAAACATCCTGAAACACCATGATCTACTTTTGAATGATCCCACATTCTGAAATAAGCTATAAAATACTATTAGACATCTGTATGCTTTTATGAAAGCACAGTCCTCTACAAGAAGGATTTAAATACTGAAACAAAAGACACTGAGGAAAGAGGCCTCCTTTCTCCTTCTTCTACTGGATCTAATCTGAACCCAAATGTGGAAGCAAATGCCTGGTCAACAAATTCAAAACTATTTCAGCTAATCAGCTGAATAATCATTTCATTTTAGCTAGAACTCAAGACAAAAAGTGACATTACACCCCTACAGACTACAGCTCGAGTACTGCACAGAGAGGAGGAAACACAACAGTTACAGCCCTGAGATTTATGTCTTAGCTTCTAACATCAAAAAGCAGTTTTAAAGTAAGTTATGAAACAAACTTACATATTTAGAGTAGCTATTAGCTATACTATGGCTATGAGCCATAATGAAACTAACAGACCTTTGGCAGCAATTCAGAAGTTATTTAAGCAGTAGTTGTGCCTGTTTAGCTGTGTTCTCTCTCAGAAACATACATACCTTTTCCACACCTCTTAAAAATTTGTCTGTTCCTGTGTAATTCCTCCTAGGATCTGTCAGCAACTCACAGAGTCGCTGAATAGTGAAGGGGATGCTGCAAGGAAATAGATTTATAACAGTTAAATATGATTTTAATGAGCATGACTGTGAGGAAGTAACATTAATGCCTCCTCCCTCTTACTGCGAAAAAAAGAAAGAAAACAGCATCAGTCATCAGCAGCAATATAGAGCAGTAACTCAAGGCCTTATTTTCCCCCCATCTCATACACTGAGGTAACAACACACCATGTTTTGTGCTCACCACCACAAAACACATTGGCAGAATCCTAAATACATCATCCCACAACTCAAATGATTCATTAAAACAATGAAAAGGAAATCACATTGTCAACAGGAAAATAGTTTAAGACTGTATTTATTATTCAAATGTATGGAACAAAAATAGTAAGTGATGCCAAACAAATTTGAGTCATACACTAGAGCTAAAAAAAAGAAAAACTCTCAACTCATCTTTTATTTCATATTTTACAAAATACATTTACAGAAAAAACATTAAACATTGGAATCAGTAGAACTAATAAGTCTTTAGCTATTACAAATACTCTACTTGGCCACAACTGGGCAGTATACTTATCTATCAGAGATCAGCTCAGCAACAATAACTAAATTCAGAGCAAGGTACATAAACCCATATGCACCACATTCACACATTCCAGTTCCTGACAGCTCTGCACTGCATTTCATCCCTACTTACAAGAGAAAGTGACCTTCTAGACAATCAATTCTTTACATACATTTCCTAGTTACCTGAGATGTCACACACTTTCATTGCACATTCACAGTATCACACTTTAACAAACTTCTGACAGAACAGCAAAAAGTTAAAGTTTTTTTCGATAAAATAATGCAGAATCATACATTTTTACAGTTCACTATTTGAAGTTAAAGCCATAAACATTTCAGTAATCAATCTATGAAGAATATCTGATACAATACAGCACTGAAGAACCATTGTTTTTATTGGGAATATGACTGATACACCAAATCCAAAGCAGTATGTGTAGAGACTTACGTACGTGTGTGCGTGTGTATCCCTATACCGTAAGTTTCGTAAAAACTGAATTTTTATTTTCTGATGAACTCTCTACAGACTCTTAAGCCTATTTCATTAGCTAACACAGTATGTGCCTCAAGCTTAGGTCATTAGTTAAAAAGCCACATCTTAAAGATGCACAGACCTACCATTAGTTCAGTGCAAACAGGCCGGCATAGCCATGATAAATCATACTACATGACACTTCACTTTAACTAAAAGCCAGGAGTAATCAGTCCCCAGTGTCAACAATTTAATTCTGTTTTTAAAGAACTGTCAGTATACCACCGTTACTGCAGGAGTTATAACCCTCAATTGGAAGACTCTAAGGAGTTCCAACACCACTATCTGAAAGTACAGAAGGTACATACCACATTTACCCTACAAGTTAATGCCTTCCCTTGCTATTTGCCCTGAATTACACCACACCAACTTAAGTTTTACTTAACTTCTGAGAATAGAAAAATTAACTTCATCAATCAGCTGTGCCGAGTTAAAATACAGTTGATGAAGCATTAAATACATGAACACTTGCAGAAAGTAACAGTCTAAGACAACAGGCTTTCCAAAACATTTGTCTTACTATATTATTGCTTAAAAGTAAAATGGCAGAAACCAAGTGTTTTGGCACACAAGCAAGATATTCCTGGGTCAGAATAAGAAGGTGAAATATATCTCTTCTCCCATTCCCAAAAACCAGTAAGTACAAACAAGAACAAACCAGGAAGAAGTGTTCCTTTTAATTCAGTTTATTACATGAAGGGTTTTAAGCTTGACAATGGTGCTGACATTATTCGTTTCCTAAAGCTGCCTCAGTATCAACCAAATTGTGCTGCTGTTGAGCAATTTTTGGTCAATCAGTAATCTTTCTGACACCCAAATTCGTTATTATGTTCAGCGTCTGTGTAATGACCTCTTGTAACAAAATTCCTAACTCTAACTCAGTCACAAAGAATGTACCTGATCTATTAACTTCTCCACATGGGTACACCACTAACTGTATCTCCCATTTCTCGCTGATGGCCATTTTGGGTTTGGGTTGACAAGTCCATAATTAGAGACTTTGTAATTTTTTAGACTGATTATACTGTCCATTCAAAATCTATTTATTTCACAGAAATAAAATACACAGCTAAATCAGCAAGTGTTCTGGAGAATCATTGCCTAACATGTATCCAGCTGTACCTGGCCAGTCACCTGAAGTGCCAATGCAGAAACTATTCTGTGAAGATCCATAATTCCAGCTACATGGGGAATAAGCATACTCAAAGTGTGCAGCCTCAACTAACTCCAGAAGTTGCCTTTCTATTTTACTCTCAGCTGTAAGAAGTTTGTTTAAACAAAAGCTTAAAGCAGCTCATTTCCCTCCAAAATTTTCCACTACAAACTGAACTTCGTTTACTGAGCAGCAGATGGCACCAAGTGTCACACTATCATCTCTGCATGTCATTCCTTCAACATTCGTCAATGTTTCTGGTTGGCAAAACCCAGTTAACTTTCACATAATGAATTCTTTTCAGTAGAACTTAACTTCTTTAAAATAGAAGTAAATGAACCTGGTGTAAGTTTATACATGAACACCAATGCAGAAGTTTGTGAGCACTACGGGAATTGATCTTCAATGCTCAGAAATGTAATTAGTTCAGTGCATGAGCTGCATGAATAGTCCTAATGTGCCTGCTGAAGATAACCACTTCAAATCCTATACAAACACCACAAATCAGCACTATAGTTCAGACTGAATGACAAACCTAACATTCATCAGATGGACAGGATTTAAGAGGGATCTGGGAAAATGTCAGTCTAACAACTGTACTAAATAGTAGCAAAAAATATACATAAATTAACATCTGGATTATGATGTTGGCTATTTTATTCATGTTGTGAAGACTCCTCTTTTGGAGATCCCCAATAACTTACTGCAGAACTTTCTGCTTCACTAGCAAAACATAAAGAAAATGCAAAGTCTTTCAAGAAGTTCCTACTCCAAAGCATTCTAAAGTACAGACAGCACGAGAATTTGGCTCTGCAAGCATATTACACAATGTCAAGTGAGGTATGGTAAGGTTAAACCAGCCAATTTGTGGGTTTTTTTTTTTTAAAGACATTTCCTCCAGAAAGACCCCAAACCAGGGGTCATTCATTGCTTCCTTGACTATAAAAAGAAATTTTAAATCCTTAGGTACTTTTACTGAACTCTTTCACTGACTCTTATACAAACACCAATAAAACCATCCTAATAAAAAAGTTACATCAAGTAGCTTCCTTCTCCACTACAGCAACCTGAAACGGCTTCAACAACTCTAAACAAGAAGCCTGAATATATGCAATTGCACCAACGAAAACCTGCTGTTGATGCTTTTTGGACACATCACCACATGATTCAGCTTTCACAACAACCACTGTATGAGTTGCAGGATTGACTAAATTAGCTAGTCTACAATCCTAACTTCTGAAACATCACAAAGTATTATTTTCTTTAAGGTCACCAATGCACACAGCTTGCTTCCTCAAAGACTGGGTGGTTCACTTCAAAATATGAGGAAGTTGAGCGCTGAAGTGTTACAGCAATAGATCAAAATAGCAGGGCCACAGAATAAGCTTCAGACTTGTTATTAAGAGGTTTGTTTAGTACACTTCAGAACAAGAGAAGATAACAGCAGCCCGTTCATTAGCTCTCTCCCTGTGAGAACATTACAAATTTTGTGGGCAGAGAAGCATTAACAAAGAGCTGGGGGAGGTGGGAGAGAGAGGCATAAAGAATAGGTTTGTTTTTAAATTCCTTCAGTGAAGTAGCCTGGTATAAATATTGGGTAGCTGAGATCTTGCTGAATCTCACATTCTTATAAGTACCCTACACAACAACAATGGGGAACAGGAGGGCAGAGGAGATCTGATTTATAAGAGACACTTAAACTGCAAATAAATTAAGTAGCATGGAACAATGACAGTAAAAATTATTAACCTAGCATCAAAACAGTATACTAAGGACATGTTAGTACCACCAGCAAATCTGGAACATCAGGGTTACAGGGTTATTTACTGACAGGCCGAGAAAAAATGCTGAAGAAGTCTTTTGTAAGCATTGAGACCCACAGCAGGATGACTCAGCTTATGGGAAGTCATCTAAGCTAGAAACAAGAACAATACTACACGAGCTATTAAAAAACAGACACACCAAGTGAGACACCAAAATCAATCAGGAGCTTTATTTCAAAGGAAACAAAATTTCCACAATTACGAAGCCAGCAAAAGGGACACACTTTAAGACACTGTCAGCAATAGATCAAATGCCCCAAGTCTCTCAGTTAGCAAATATTGCTCTACCTGTAACGTTGAATCTGGAACACCTTAAGAGTTCAAAGCCAGGGACAGTTTGCTCCTGGCCAAGCCAGGTTCATCACAGAATCACTTCTTCAAAAGCTACTGAACTGCCATAAAGGAGCTGAGAGCTGAACACAAAAGGCTTTTCAATTGGGTATTTCAAAACAGACTGAAAGAAATCTTACTTTCCTGTCTATTTTACCTGTTAAATGCACAGTGATGCCATGCTTCACTGAATTGTGTTACTTAAAAATTAGCTACATATTGAAAACACCAAAGTGACTGATTTGTCACAGGATGTCCTAATTTTCATTCAAAGACAGAAAAATAAAGTAAAAGTTCTGAAATTACTATCATGTATTTCCAAGGTATGTATTTTGCTTCTGCCCATCTACTTGAGGAAGCAAAACAGTCACAGATAGATACTAAGTTAAAAACTGGAAAAACACTTCTGTTATCCTGATTTTATAAAACAAATTATACATACCCATTAAATCCAGTGACAATTTTCAGGATTCTTTCTTTCATTTCTTCAAAAGGAATATATTCCACATTTGGATTGGGGGGCCCTCTTGGTTCAGGAGCTGAGGTTCTGAAATCATCCATTACTTTCTCCAGTTTGAATATGAAATAGCCTTTGAACTGAGACCACTGAACCCTGCAAAAAACACAAAACATGTGCAACTCAGCCCTAAACCCACAGAAAAACAGTGTAACTATGTTTGCAAAACAACACTGATGCTGGTTATGCCAGTTCTAAGATAAATGAGGCAAGTAACGCAGTATTATTTTTCTTCTTGAATCTAAAGCATGGTAACTCTTCAAATAATTACAGAAGAACAATATTATGGAAGTCAACTGCCATTAACAATAGGGTAGCCCATTTCCTTTGAGAACCAATACCCACTTACAATTCAAACCTCAATGTGAAATATGTGCAGTTTACTAGTAAGCCTACATGTCACCTAAAGCCTTCACTGAGCACCGAAGAGAAGGGGGGAAAACCAAAAAAGAAAAAAAGGAAAGGGAAGAAGTGTTCTCAGTCTGGAAACCACACAGCAACTGTACACAGCATTATCTGCTTCAGTTACAAAATGTTACTGAAAGGCCTTTTGTAACTAACTGCTCAGTATCCAGGCACCTTAAAAGCATTTAATAGCACCTCTTTTCCCCAGAAAGGCAAATATTTTGTGTAACAGTTAGAACTTGCTGATGAACATTTGAGCAAAACAACTGACTCCTGAAAAACTTTCCCACAACAGTAAGTAATTAAGGTCTTTCCGAAGTACCTTCTACCTTATAACTTAGAAGCCTTATCATTTACAGACTCCTATAGAGAGAGATTTTCCAGCAAATGTGTCTCACATTGCATACAATGGGCAAAGTGGGAAAGAGCTGAGAAACCCTTCTATGCCCATCACCCTACACAACAGCCAGAAGTAGTTCTGGGCCTCCTTTGGCTACTGAGTTTGTTAGCAGCATAGGGAGCAACATGAAAGCAACTGATTTAGCTGTTTTTATTGTTTTAATGCTGATGCAGGATGGGGATGCTGATGGAGGCAAAGAGGAAACAAGGAGAATAACAAATCAACAGTAAAGAAAGAGAGAAACTATCTTTTACATTTATCTGTAGCACATGCAATCTGGAAGAAGAGGTTCAGATCAAACAAGCATAAGATCTGAACTGCTGCTGAAAGAAATACTATTTAGCCACAGGCTGTACTTCTACAGGCTGTCACTGGTAGCAACAGCCCTGACTATTTTCAACCCTTTGTAACATATGACCTTCTGTTGGGCTGATGCAACTGTCTGTGCTGTGAGGTACATGTGGTGACTCCCCAGCAAAGTGACAACGCTTCTTTTCTGCACACTGTTCCCAAGCACTGGTACTACCAAATATAAACCCACACACCAATGAAGTCACATTTGCCTACCCTCTCCAGAAACACACTGCCATGTTATCTGTGCATTCATTTTCTCCTTGGTCTCAAAGAAACGATTATGAGATTAAAAGGGGGAAAGCTTAACTTAGGTTTTTACCTACAGAGATTCAAATAACCCCCAGCCTTTTATTAAGAAGGATAAATTTGCAAGAATGGGGGAATCTGATGAGGAAAGCAACTTCCATTTTTCTTACAAGAAACCATTAAGCACCTCACAACAGAGAGCACAGGCTGCAGCGAATAACAGAACCAGAAACTAAAATGGAAAGTAATAAGAAACAAGGTCCCAGAAGGGAATGTCATAGATATATTAAACAGCATCATTGAGCAAAACAACTGGATTATTGCTCCAATCAGCATTATACTGGCAAAGCTGAATACTATGTTTCCAGCATACAATATCAGGCATTACTACTACAAATGTTAAATTAAAAAGCTATGCAACTCTGCAGTGCTACCACCATGATACCAAAGCTTGCATAATAAGCCACAGATTTAAGACATAAGCACATCACAAAACACATGCAGAAAAGACCCAGTAAATAACCCCATGCCAGAGCAGGATTACTCCCAACAGAGCATCCCAAGAGCTTTACTTGCCTTATGAAAGAAGAATCCACTATTATTCTAAATATTCTTTGACACCCCCATTTGGGTATGTTTTTTCCATGCTTTAAAGCTTGAGCTGTTCTTCGTTTTCATTGTTACTTCTTTCTTGCTAAAGACTTCTCTTTCCACAGACTAGTAACCCAGTGTTGTGTTGCTGAAATAAACCCAAGTCTAAAATGGCAACCTACTGCCTGACAGCAGAACCCACCAGCTCCTCTTTACAGACTGAAGTCTAGAAAACTGTCACTTGTTTTAAATCCATGTAATTTGATTTAGTATTTCTTCTATTATAAAAAGACCCAGAACTTGCATCTGCAACACACTGCACTATTGATATAAAAAGCCTCTTTCATCCTGTATTTCAAATATACTCGGTAAGTGACTGCCAACCAGGTGATACAGTCCAGCTTACAGACAAAACCAGCAGAGTTTAAGGATAAACTGATCCTGCAGTCACAAGCCTGACAACAGCTAACCCAGACATAACAACACCAACTTGAGATCAACTAAACGAGCTGTTGCTAGCAGCAGTGTAACCACAGCGGCAGGAGTTCAGGCCAGGTTTGCTGTCCAGGCATTTACTCTGTTTCTCAAGCAGGTTTTTCTCACCACTGCTGAATTCCCTGCTGCTGGGGCTGCACTACTAGCACTGTGAAAGCTAATTGGTTAAAAGCAAGTGTTATGTTCACATTTCAAACCACAGATGGAAGCAGTTGTTTATGGTACAAAATGCAGTTACAAGTCAGAGGTGTCTCATGCTTCTAGATCTCCTAAGCTCAGTGTTGTAATTTAGACATTAAAATACTCTCCCATTTAAGGGACGATCTTGAAGCACTTTCAATCTATTTGACTAGTTTCTAACAAACAGTTTGATCCCAGTAGCAGAAAGTTACACAAACTCCAGCCACTCAACAGGAAGTAGCATTTGTACCGTGAAGACTGAGTCAGCTCCAGACTCATCGATCGTGTAAACAAAATTCAGTCCTGCACTGGAAACACTGTGGATTCCTGGACAGCAGGAAGAAAGAGTAAAGGTTTCTAGAGTCTACAATGCAGGTCACTTTTCACTTTTAGGCCTGACACCTCTATCATTATCCTAATATGAAGGACCTCCGACTTGTGCACACCATCCTTCGGTTACCTCCTTCCTGCCAACCCAGTAAGCAACAGTCCCTCTTCCCCTCTTACCTCATCTACTTATCATTCTCTGTCTGTCATTCTTCTAGAAAAGGAGCACAACTGCAAGCTATTCCTACATAAGAGAAATACTTAGAAAGCAAGGGGGAGCAGTGCTGGAAAGCTGGTTTCTGCTGTTCTTGCTTTCACCCAGAACTGCAACTGCTTCCTTTTCCTTCAAATCCAGTCTCTTCCTCTGCAACAACGGCATCTAGCACAATATTATCTGACAGTGACAGCTGCATACTCTGCCTCTACCTTAAGATAACTCTGAAAAGTACTCAGAAAAGAAACGTAATATACAAGATAGATTTACATTAAAGAATCTTAATTCAAGCAAGCTTAATTACACATATTTGTTAAAGAAACTTATCTACACTTGTGATAAAGTCAGAACACTTAAAATTGTTTATAAAAGATTACACTCAAATCAACCTACAAAACTGAAAAGAATCTGGCTTGTATCTGAAAAAAAAAAAAAAAAACAGCATTATTTTAAATTAACTCACTTCTGACCAAAAACCCTTATTTCTGCAGGGACAGTAAGATTTGCTTGATTTCCATTTACTCCAGTGGAAGTGATCAAAAAGAGGGAAGTTACCTTTCCTGTTTTACCAGTCTATAAAAGTGCCATGGAGAAACTGGTATCAGCTGAACACTTGGAATTCACATCTCATCCACAGAGAAAAACAATTTATTCATAAACAATGGGTAGAACTAATAGCCAATACAGAATAAAATTTAATATTAAAAATGTCATATTCTCCTACTTATCACAGCAATCCATAGCTACACCTCTAGACATTAAGTTGTCAGCATGCACTGAAAGCCTGGTCACTTAAGACAGGTGGACAGCAGTAGTGAGAAGAGAGAAACAAATGGCAAACCCCAGTTGTCAGAAGAAAAATTCCTCCACATGTATCAAGCTCCTCGAGCACAATTCCAGCATTAGGATGCAAGACCTCTATTGCATCTGCTTTGTTACCAAATGGGAGACACTAAAAATGAGCAGTTTGGTCAATAGTTCTGCAGTTAAATCAAGAGCCAAAAGGAAGTGAAAGATCACTCTTCTGCACAGATTTACGTACATCTCATTAAGTTTTACACTGGAAAATAACTGACCAACACTCTGTAACAAAACCCAATTGAAGACATTCCATGGAGAAAATGCTATTCATGCTTTCTTCTGAGGAGGCTTCTTAATAAATACTTGCTCTTCCCACACAGCATTGCACATAATCAGCCTTTTCTAAACACACACTAATGTCTTCTAAAACATGCTTTTCCTGCCTGCTAACTTTGCTGTTAGCAACTTTGAGAGCTCCTTTATAGTCACTTAGAAAATACAAATCCTGTGAACATTGCATGATCTGTAATATTATCTTCAGAAACAATGCTTCAAAAAAATCAGTGTTTGGGTTCAGTGGACTCTCATTCTATTGTATGCAATGAGAGCATTGAAGCTGTTTACATTTTATGTCTATCTAAAGCACCTTTCACTACAATACGTGGGTCATCCTGTGTAAATACATCTGTACAAGGACATCTCTCCTGAGCTAAGAAGCCTGTAGCTCCAGATACTCCAAATCATCATAAGCTGGCATTTTTTCTTAAGAGTCCTCTGCTTCCCCTGGGCCAGCTCCTGCACCATCCTTCCCTTATAGCAACCTAAAGGTTTTGTGCTGACATACAGGGAGTAAGAGGAAGAAACTGATTTTATTAAAAAAGCATTTAGCAAGGAAAAATGTCACCACAGGCAGTAATGAATGGCTGAAAGGAAGTCCCAAAAGCACACTTCAAAACTACAGCTTGTATAAATATATATGTATACAATAGATATATACCATAGCAAAGCCACACATCTCAAATTCTCCCAGGACCAACATAAGTGCTAGTAGTTTAACTCAACAATTTATTTTTTTCTTTAAAAAGCACCTTTAATAGTCAAGCAACACATGAAAACACAGAAGTATCGGAGTCCAGCACTTCAGGCTCTGTACATTACTCACATATGATACTAGGGTAAACATACGCCAGTAACTGTGCTTTAAGGTATGAAAAGATGTTTAACACCACAATACAGTAGCAGAGTGCAGCCCCTGACCTTGCCATTTATGTAAAAAAACAGAAACATAACAGAGAAACATGGATAGAAGACTCTGGTGTTAGAATACACTGAGTTCTATTTTACAGAAATTAAACAGGAAAGCAGGCATCACCTGAGCAAACAGCCAATGACATGAGAAACATAAGCAAGTTCTGAGAATATTTACATATAATGAGAAGCAACATGGTAAAATGCTAAAACCACCTCCCAGTAATAAAAGGTAAAGAAAAAAATCCACCCTCCAACTACACAAGACACGAGGATGGGTAAGAATTACTCAGGACATGAAAATTAAGCTCTGTGAAGTAAGACACAAAGGAGTGCAAGTGAACTCCACAGTCAGAATGGTACTGCCCTAATGTACTTTCTCACTAGAAGTTGATGAGGCAGCAAAAATAGCAACTAAACAGGGCAGGAAAAATAAAAAGATAAAAAAAAAAAAAAGAAACCCCAAAACCCTGACTCATGTAAACAAGGGACATTCCCTGGCATTACCAGGGTGGATACAAGGCAAAACACAATCCTAAGTAACTCTGTTCTCCAATAAAAACAAACCACTTCACATCTGTACTTGAAGTACATGATTTTCTGTTGGAACTAATCCTTTCTGTAGAGATCAAAGTTAGCCAAGTTTGGAATCCGTCAATTTTATTTGCTAAACAGCACACTTCAACAAGGGACAAAAGTCACCTTCCACAGAAAGCACTTAAGTCACCTGATGCTATGCTTTGATTCAAAAGATGAATTACTAGCACCAAGTTGCCTGCAAGGTACAATTGCTTCTCTACTAACACAATTTGCACAGAATTAATCTTTCCAAACATGCATATCAAAACCAAAATCACATTTTACACGGAAATAACCTAATCCTATCACTCCCAGAGCACAAAAGACTTGCCCCATTTCCTTATCTCCTGCTTACTCAAAATGTTTGCAGTGATGAAACAGAGAAAGCAGCTTTTTCCCTTCCAGCACTGATAATTGTGAAATAGGAGAACCCTCAGTCTGCACTATCAAGATGATTTTTGTATGCCATTGAATTAACTGATTATTTTCTTCCAAACATTGGGCAAGTTTTTATATTTGATTCTGTTGCCACTTGGTATATTCACTTTGGAAGACTTGAAATCTCAAAAAGCAAAAAAAGCCTGAAACATTTAACAAACATTAAAAGCCAAGTAGCAGAAAGAACAGCAAAGGGCACCTTAAGAACCTGAAACAGAGGGGAAAGTCTTGTAATCTGGAGAATCATAGAAACACATGAACTGTCAGAGAACTATAACACGGAAAAGTGAAGTTATGACTGCAAATCCCCACCTCCCCTTCATACACACACAGTGCTTTCCCTACATTTAAGGAAAACTACTGATGTCAAACAAGTGTATGTAGCACTCACTATACTGAAAGGCTTTACTACAACACAGTGGTCCCCAGCACTACTACATGAGTTGGGACACTGAGTGTAAATTGCACTGCAAGTCTCCACAAGCGCAGAAGACTGTTCAGATATGAGACATAACACTAAAGAAGTTCATCTGGCTTACACACACTTTTGACAGATTTTAAAGGATTTCAAGTTTCAAACTTCAATAAGGCCCATGGAAGGAAAACAGGACAAAACCTAACATTAATTGAAAAACAAGAGGAAGAATTCAGAGTGTCTGAAATAAGGCAACCTCATGAAATGACGGTACTGCAATTATTTAATAAATCTTTCTGGAATTGCTTCACAGATTACAGGTTTAATTAAGAAAAACATTATATTGAAAGGATATTAAGCTTCTAGAGACTTAGCTATGTACTTAAAACATTAAGAGTCCCAGGAGCCCTGGTGGGACGTCTGGCTTCAGACTTCAGTGTTTAAGTTCATTACAAAATTACTTGGTTTAAATTTTAAAGAGGATGCCATCTGTTTTGGAAAGATGTGATATACCACAAAGAACATCAAATGAAAACAAAGTAGATCTACTATTGATTCTGTTCATTGAACAGGCTATAAAAGAAACGCTAGAACTTAGTAAAAGAAAGCAGCACTTCCCTCTCCACCCTTCTATTGTTAGCTCTCTGACAAGCAGGAATTAAAGTACTAAATCGTGTATTTAGGAGGCAAACACTTAATGTTGAACTAAACTGATTTTAAGGCAAACTCCTGAGAACACAGAGGGTAATCTCTGAGGGATTCACTTACCACATGAGAGATGAGTCACTTAGATTAGCTTCCCCCCCAACTCCCATTTATTGCTGATTTAGATTATACTCCCACAGAGACTTGTAGTAAGTAGGAAACAGGTGGTTTTAAGTGAAATAACTTTAATAACCAATTCTTCTCTTTTGTGCCTTGCTCTAGAGCTCTTAGAAGATGAAGATATACTCTAAGACACAGTCATTTCCCCAGGCTGTCAGAAGGAAATTAAAGATTCACCCAAAACAAGTTAATTCCTTTTCTACTCAGGTCTATCAATGGTATTTCCAAAACTCTTTGAAAAGTCAGAGGCACAGAATAAAGCACATCCAGCATTCACATATTCAATTCAAATCCCAGCACCAGGTGGCAAAGCTTTCCAGCATGCTCTTCCACAGCCTCTGCATGAAATGTATGCAATCAGGAATACTCTGGACAAGATGAAACACATCACTTCTCAAAACAGAAGCCCAGTCTTTGCCACCAGGGAGCACAGAACCTTGCTGCAGACTGGTTGCCTTCCTCCAGGCTGCAGAAAGGGCCGCTCCAGGGAGCCAGTGTCCCACTTCCTGGCAGCAGTACAGCAAGCTGAACACTCTCCAGGACAGTCAGTAGCTAAAAGTGCAGAGGAACTGGTAGACTGCAGTCCTCTGGGGGAAAGAAGTCTCAGGCCATGCTCCTCACTCACCTCCTTATTCTGTTATTGCTTTTCTTTGGAATGGAAAAGCAGCAGATAGCGCCTATTCACTCCATTGTTTTGTTCTTTTGTTTTAATATTCACCTTACCTAGCACACTCTAATTTCAGCTACATTGATTTGGTATAAACACGGATACCTTGAAGCATGAAGTTAGACAGAAGTGAGTGCACTAGATAAAAATCCTGGTAAGAGCTTCTGTAAAACACAACCCCAGCATTTTCATTTAAACACAAACAAACAAACAAAAAATCCTGCAGTGTGAAATGCAACAGCTTTTTACAGGAATTACTATTTCATTATTTATTATAAAAATAATAAAGAATGCTTCCTAATGAGGAGTACCCGCTGGTAGAGAAATGGCTTTCAATTTGTTCAGAAGATACCTCTGAACAGTTCTAGGGTAGAAAGGTGGCAGCACTGAACTCCCACAAGCAGGAGATGAGCCATACTGCAGGGATTTCATCACAGCACAGAGGGAGGTGCTGCTCCACCACATACTTAACCTTCTATCTGGTCTACACCAAAAAGGACAAGCCTGCTCTGCTGCTCCCACACATTCCTGTGATCCCACACACAGGGAGGTGAAGCACATCACTAATCTAACCACAAAATTAATGCTACAGATAAGGAAGAATGTGTGCTGTGACTCGTAGAGAGCAGAGCCATTGCCTTAAGCAGCTGCTCTCAAGTACCAGATAAAAGAAGGCACCTTACATAATTCCACTTTCACTTCAAATATTCTTCTAATTTAAAACTTATTTTTCTACTTAATTTTAGGGTCCTCATTTTGCTCACTGTTGCTATTTTCACCATCCACACAGTGCAGATTAATACAGGGAATTCCAAACACTGACAACAGATTTACATAGTAAAATCCCCCGTGCACCAGTGCAGACTAGTTTCTTAAACGCTTCTGGCAAGCAGACAAACCTTTCAACCTAAGGCTTAAACTAAAACCATAAGCAAGTCCTGGATTCTTTATCGGTGTTTCTAAAAGAGCAATAAATGTTAAACTTGAGGTGATAAAGCAGGGTAAATTTACTGAACCAGTGTACTTTGGTGTAAAGGGTATGCTCCTGTTCAGAAACACACTGACAAGCATCCCTCCAGAGGGAGCATCCTGTTCACTTTCACCTGATAACTCATGTAAAATGCTCTCACATTTTATCTTCAGTAGCATTTGACCTCATGCTACCTTTCACTTTAATTAAAAATATATTGAAAAGCTCAAAAGAGGAAAAACTGGTTATTTCCCACAAGCATAGGAGGTGTTTTGCATTTTCACTCACTGATTGTTGTCAGCCTAAATTAAGTCTTTGCTCTCCTTCCTGTGAGTGATGAGCCTGTTCCAGAACCACAGAAACTAATAGATTAGAACTACATCTACTTCGGCAGAACGAGCCTTCACTTCTCTACTACTTGCAATTTACTACTGCTATTGCCAGGAACATAGATTAAGACTTACTTATGAAAACAGCTGATGAAAACATTAAACTAGTATTTGTAATTATCAAGGGACTAATTCTGATCTCTACTGATAAATATTCAGCCGACTCCAACAGAATACAGCTGTTCCACAAGACAGAGAACATCTGACCAGGACTCAGAATTTTCCCAGAAACTATATTTCTTAGAATAGTTATCTAAATACAAGCTCAAGTACCTTTCACTTTCTGTTTTAAAAGCAAAAACTGACAACAAAAAAAAAACAACAAAAAAATCACAAAAATAAAAAAGTACAAGTTTAAAACAGTCTTCATTTTAGAATTCAATTCCTTACAGCAGAGGGCAAAGCAATACACACAATGTAACTGAAAGCCTTCAGAACTTCCACAAACCACTGACAGTGGTTTATCTACAAAGACAAAAGTAGATGGTACTGTCATTAAAGTTCCCTCTTCCACTTGAAAACTTACTTGAAGTTACCTTTAGCTGCTAAGAATGAACTGGTGTATTTACTGGACTATCATGCTTCTGCACTCTGTACCAATTAAGTCTTGCCTTACTCTGGTTTCTTCATATAATTTTACTTCTGTGCATATTCAAGTAACATTTCTTACAAATCTCAAGTTTTATTACAAGTACAATGATCACCCTAGACAGTGACTTTCCATGAACTGCACACCAGCTACAAAGGTCTCCAAGCATCAAATAAAACACCAGCGACGTCTCTTCACCTGAGCAGCATAAACCACACTTACTTACAATTTAGCTAACCAGTCTAGTGAACACCAAACTTATGCTAAACAATACATGCACATTTAGTATCTTCCTGCTGTCACGTATTTTACAGAATACTTTACCTCAACAGATTTTCTTTCTCTAGTTCTGGATCATTTTTTTAACCCATGTTCTGTGTAATTATTAAAATCATTTAGTTACACCCTTTGTTCTGGATTATTTAAATAATTTGAGTTCCATGCACTTTCTAATCTGACTGATCATCTTCGAAGCAGTATTTCCTGCATAACTGAATTACAAAACACACAGAATGGTTCAGAACTGTCAGTAACCACTTCATGTACCACAGCTGTTCTCGTGCCACATTTCTGAAGAATGGATCTTCAGAACAGCGACTAGGTGACTACACGTTTCTGCAACACTTAACTGCATCAAATTCTAACATTATTACTAAAATAAACTGTACTAGAAATATTATTTCAGAGGCATGATTCCAGTGACTATATTCTTGAAATTTAACTTTTTGTCTTTAAACGTCCATTAAAGTACACTCACATCAACCTTAGAATTGTAACCAATGAGCAAATAGCATATAAAGTTTAGGAGAAAGGAAGCTATCCAACTTCTCTCACAAGTTACAAGCACGGGAGCCTTAAGAACATTCATATTCATCTGCTCTACCAAAGATAACTGGAGGTGCATTTGAACAGCACCAGCCAAACAGACAGGCAGTAGCAGATAGGCATTATCTGTGGCAAAATACCTCCTCAAAACCACTTACACATAGCTCAGATCTGCCTTCAACACAATTGAATGTTTTGCTGAAATTCAGACAACATTTATTTCAACTCTAACAATTCTTCGGATTGTTCTTAGCTTTTAGTGATTTCTTTTTCAGATAAAATTTGACTGAACAGATCAGTGTTTGCCGAGGCATGTTTCAAGAGTGATGCTGTGCACTGTGTAATAGAGATTCTGCTGCAAAGCACAAGTCAGAGTGCAGCCCATTCAATAGATACTGCACAGAAAAATACCAGGCAAATACACAGCATAACTCTGTAGTACTCTGGATTGGATGCAGGCAGAATACACAAACATTAAATGGATAATGCTTTCTCAATAAACCTGTATAGAAGCAGCCCAGGAGTCAAAGTTCAAGAAAAGTATGCAATAGGTGAGGCATATTTGAGTTTTTCTGAACTTGCAGGAAGGAGCTCCCTATAGAAAACTCACTCCAAGTAACATAAAATTAATGTTTGTATAATTTCCTATATAAATACATCATTTATTCCATACGCTAAATTCCATATACGCACTAATACAGGACACTGAAGTGGTTCCAGGTATCACCAGTTTGCACAGAAGAACCAAATGAACAAAAGAAATGCTTTAATACTCAGCTGGTAAGTGTAGCTTTCCTTGGTAAGTGACCAGTGCATACAGATCCACAGGTTATCACAGAAGAGCAGCAGAGCACACTGAGATAATGCTATCAGATCTTTCCTATATTGAAAAATAAAGCTGAGAAACCAGATTAAGGAAAATGTACACTGTGCAGCTTCTTCTGAATCTGAACTTACTTTGCCCTGTATTCCTATGCCTGCCAGTTCATGCATGTCCTCAATAACCCAGGCTTCACTCAGGTCTGAAAGCAGCACTACTAGGATCAGGTAAATTGCACTACTATTACTAACTCCTTCCAAACCAGGACAGAAGCAACACACAATTGACTTCTACATAAGGCAGTTCAGGTGACAGACACTAAGCTTGGACTCAGAAGGTGTACCCTACCCCAGTGACCTAATGCAAAGGCATTAGGTGTTTCTGTGTCACCACACTCCCTTACCACTCCTGAGCAAAGTCTCATTTGGTATACCCAACATGGAAAGCTTGTCACTGTCTTCAGGTAGTTATTATTTCTAGAACTGAGACCTGTCAGGCACACACCAGCTTTGTGGAAGAGTAAGTCTTGTTTATCCAAAAACCTGACAAATCCATCACCCCCAGAAAATCAGACTGCTTCTATTCGCCTTTCTGCATGTACCTTGTTCCTTCGCCCCAGCATACACCACTGAGCATGAACCTTTCCAAAATCTGAAGACTGAAGAAGTACCAAGGCTCATCAATTACAAGGTCAAAACATAAAAACATCCTTGCTGTTGTAAAGCGTAATACAGAGTGGAACACCCCCCCCCCCCCAATGTTTGAGAAAGTACTTCAAATGAAATAGCCACAAGCAAGGCCACCATGGAACAGGAGGCTTGAGGCCCACTGGAAAAGATAGAGGTAATACTGAAGCAGCCCCCACAGCTGTGAAGAAACATTACTAAGAGCTAAAGGTAAGAACTTAGAAAAATTCTGAGGATGAGAACAAATCCAATTGAACAATGCAGGAGAACTGAGCTTGAAGACTATTAGGATGCCAACAGAATACTATCAGAGTTCATAATCAGAAGCACATGCAGCTGTACCAACTGCTATGAAGTTAAGTGGCAGGATGGTTTTCTGTGCAAAGTAACAGTGAGCTGTCTGCAGAAAGAATAGCAGGGACCATGCTTGTAAAATCAGACTATACAGCAACAGGGAAGAAATGTACTTACTACTGCAAGTCTGCATGTGCATACATTACATCTGCAGTTATAATAGTGCAATGACACTGAAAAGTTATAATTTCTATGAGAAGCTGGCCTTTCGTCTTTCCTTACATGTGTATTCTAGAGAGAGACTAAAGTTTATTAGGATTGGTTCATGATGCATATTTTATGATGGCAGTTAAAGCTTGACCTTTACACTGTAAACCCCACTCCCAACAGATATGAAGTGGCAGCATTTAAAATGAAACACTATGACAGTGCATGTTTCCTAAAGTAGCAAACAATCTCACCTGTATCACAACTAACTCTCCTGGGGTACTGCAACTGTACATTTGATTATATATATTTTTTTTGTAATATAAGTAAAAAGAATAAGGAACCTAAACCATCTTTGACAAAAATATATCAGCAGGCTTTTCAAATGTCTCCTGTCCTCTGGAGACATCAGAGGATTATGAGACAGAAAACAGTGTCAGTGGAATAGGAATTAGTGGGAAATAATTCCAGCCGCTTAGTTGAATGGAGTTAGTGAGGGATAATAGCAGGAAACAATGCAAGGAAGTTTACTCACATCTCTTGCTTCACTGAGAACATGGAAGTGGAAGAGGCCTACACTAACAGAGGCACAGACTGCTTCAGCAAGTATTATCCTGCTTCTTCTTGCAGCAACTTGAGGATTTAGTGTTTTTTTCAAAAATCCTATGGAATTACATTCTCCCAATAGTTCTGCAGAATTCCAAATAATGATGTGCCTCCAAATCAGAACAAAGTTTTCAAACTAGTCAAAAAATACTAGCATACACATGGCAAGCAACAAAACTGCTGCCTATTTGTGACATAAGGAAACTACTATACAGGAGTTCAGAATACACCATTATAACACTAAAGCCAAGAACAGGAACATATTCTCATTGGTGTTCCTTGCTAAGATACCTCCCCTCACATCCTTCCTCCAGCTGACAAACTATTTCATTGCTGTAACACAATAATATAAAAGCTAAGCTAATCTAAACAAGTGCTCAAAAAATGCAGTTAAAAAAAAAGTTCACTGATACATAGGGTACATGAAACAGTATCAAAGGGTTAAAAATACTTCTTGCCATTATCTTTGGTTAAGTTACATAACTTACCTTTACAGCTGTATTATTTACCAACAACAGCTATCCCTGATCTACCTGATGGGCCTGTGGGCACTTAACTGAAGCAAGACATACAGCACCATTTCCCATAGCATCTCTGTAGCTAAACTGGGTAGCTGCAGACTCAGTGGACCATCCGTCCAACACAGCAGCCTTTGTGGCTGTAACTGCAACCAGTTACAGATAGTGTTGCTCAGAGTCATGCTGATGCTATAGGTATTACATTTGCTTTATAATGACATGTATTAAACTTGACTCAAGAAACTACACAGAAAAGCATTTAAGTTGGTCCTCAAGGAAAGCAGCAAAAAGACATTTCTGTCTTCAGGCTTAGATGAGGCACAAATTAGCATTTCAGATCTTCCAGGGAAACTCTGAGGAAAAAATCCAACTACTAAAAGAAATAAAAACAAAATGTATTTTAATGGCTGTTTATACTGCATTCAGGGCAAGAACTGGTAGAACTACATTACACCCTGACCTAGAACTATTTTACAGCTAATCACTTCTGCCTATAAATTGTATTTCTCCAGATTTTGGTACTCCACTACTTATTTCTGGACGCCTTCACTGTCACTAAGCACTTACATTACACTTGCCACTATAGTAAGCCATCAAAACTATGCTTTATAGACTGCTAGCCCCAGGGCAGGAGTGGGGCAAACAGAAAAAATTGACATAAATTTGGTTTTCACTTCCCCCACACACAAAGTTTTATTTTCAGCTTTAGAACCAAAGAAAAATTATAGTTTTCCCTTCTAGTTCAATAAATTATATTTTCTTGGTGCAGTACCTAAATAAATGGTCTAGAAACACTTTTGCTATTGGGAGGGTGGAGTGATTTTAAATCCAATAGAATTTCCTAACAGATAAGAGAAAACAAATTTTAAATACAAGATCACAATTGATAAGTGATTCTCACATCCTAGAATTCTTCTTTGGAATAAAAAGTATTTCGTTTTTGCATTTCACCTCTAGTGCTGCAGGTGCTGTGACTTTTGTACTGTCTCTTAAAGCCATTTCTACTTCACAAAAAATAGAAACGCGGATTTCTTATGCAAAAAAAAGAAAAACATACCCTATTTTAAAAAGGTCTTTCAGACACTGTGAAGTATTAAGACTAACAAATTTTATATCTCTTTACCCAGTCCCACTGATCTTTAATAAACTAGAGAAAAGGAGATTATAACAATTTTTCCCTAAGTACACCTAGTCTCACTAATGAAATTCCATGTTAGCTTCTTAGTAAAACATCAAGTCACTTAAGCAGTAGATCACTTGTGAAAGTCCTAAGACTTAACACAACATTAAAAGAGGTTGAACCATAAACTCAGTATTTCACCTAAGGCTAAGTCTTACCATAGCAACTGTTAAGAAACAAAAACACTTGGAAGTAGCCAAGCGATCAAACTTGTGCTTCTGTTCACAAATAATAAGGGAAGTTTAGACTGGCTCTTGCAAACACAGCTATAATCTTGCAAACCATTAAGTGAATGGTTAACTTTTTACAAGATAGTTTAAACTTCAAATAGGCGAAGTTAACACATGTGATTGCATGATCAGGCTTTTACTGCAATGTACTGATAACACAATTACATTTGTGCTCATAATATAACCAAATTTAGCAAAGTTTTTATTCGAGACCTTCCTTGTAAATGAAGAAGACTCTTAATTACAATAAAGACACACTCTGAAGAGCCTTAGCATAGTTGTAGTGCTGGCTCACACAACTCTAACCCTCCCCTACACCACCTCTGCAGCTACGCTGGGCTTTGACATACCAGTTTACAGAGACAAAACAAGATGGATCAATGAACTGAACCCTGTTAAAAACAAGCCCTGCCAAAAATAAAGTTAGTTTCAACTGTGAGCAGTTCCCTACACTTGGTTACCAAGCAGCTACATAAACAGTTCAACAAGCCCCAGTGAAATAGTGACACAAAAGCTGCATTAGCCAACACTGCTGCCAAGAGAAATAAATACTAGTAAAATTACAGCCTAACCTAAACCTGCATCTACCTGTTCATAACTCATTCGGGTGAATAAGCAGACTGAAACAAATGGGGGCAGGGAGGTACCCAACAGCCTCAAATGAGCCTCCGCTTTCAATCTGTTAAGCAACTTAAGAATGCCATGGTCATGCTTTGACAAGAACCTTGAAAGTCATTTTAATTTACTCCATTGCACCCTTTCAAACTAAGTTTACTAACTGCTTACAAGACCTGCTGCAACTATGTGCAGAAGAAATGGCAGGGGGAGTGAGAACAATCTACATTTAACATATGAACTGCAGTAGGTCACCTTTAAAATAAATAAATAAAATCAGCATTTGTCATTGACTAAGTTCAAAAGCTGAAAAACACTGCAACTGCTAGAAACAGCAACAACTCAAAGCAAAAAATACTTCACATCTCACTTGTCCTTATTTGCCTTGGTCCTCAAATGGGTACTTTTTGTTTGTTACTTCAGGAGCAGGCTGTGACTGAGCATGATCCATTGTTTTTCAATAAATAGGTCTGCAAACCATTTGTGTTTGCACAACCCCTGACTTCAGCATAATTTTTTTGAGAAACTGAGCTCTGAACTTCATAAAAATCCTACAAAATGTCTACAAAGTATTATTTTAGATTTCATCTTCTCAATCCAAAGCAATCAGTTTTGTACAGTTCTTAAACTATGTAACATAATAGAAAGGTTCAAGTGCATTGAAGAAGAGCATTCTTTCCAAGTCACAGACTTGGGGAAAAAAAAAGCAAAAGAAAACCATGGCAGTGTATGCAGCCAGGGTCTGCATGAGGTTCCAGGTAAAAGCTGCCAGTTTAGGTTTAAGCAATAGCTTGTAATAATCAATAAACGATAATAATAATCTAGAGTTCCTAAACTGGAATAAAGTCAGGGGTCTGTTCATTCTCCAAGTTTCACATCTTCCCAAGAACCTGCCCCTGTAACAATCACTTTTTTAAATTACTTTGAAATTCATATAATAGTGGCAAAAACAATACAAATAGCCTGAAGAAATATTTTAGAATAAGGAAAATACTTTTAACATATTATACAGCACAAATACACCGCAGTGAGCCCATTCTAAAATAAGTACTATATCAAAATATTAAACATTATGTGTTTCTGCTGAGCCAATGCCTTCTCTTCAAAGAGCAAAGTACATTTCAGAACTTGTTTTTCTTTCAAAACCATTAATTCAAGCAGTACCAGCAAGCTGCAGAAAAAATAATGAAAAGAAAATCCACACACACCAAAACCTACAAACCTCTTACAATTCAGAGGGATTCTAGAAACCCAAACAAAGCCCCTGCAGTCACTGGTTGCTAACAAAACACTGGTAAAAGCAGGTATCTTCTGCAGAAGCCTGTAGTCTGGCACTAGGCCTCAGAAACAAGGAGACAGCCTGGGAGCCAGAAAGTGAGCAACTCTATAGCAACGCACCCAGGGAAGCCTTTCCTCTTCCTGCCAAATAGTGATCCACCAAGGAAGTCACCCAGCGCAGCACCAGCGCTCATCCTTGACAAGGAGCACGGCTGCTTCCAGCCCCAGCGCACCTCCGGACGGGAACCCGCCAGCGTGAGCTGCGAAAGGAAGCCCGAGAAAAGCGGAACTCCTTCGAGCTGGAAAACGGAAGGCTACAGAAACACGGAGCAGTTCCCACAGATCTCCTCTGCAGAACGCACCTACCGGCTGTCCCCTCCTCATCAGAAGCACTTAAATGCAATCCCCACACAGCGTGGTGTACAAAGCCTGGAAAGAAATAATCTAAGCCATTCGTATCTTTATGTAAATAATGCTATTAGATACTGTATACAACAGATACTGCAACAGTATACAACAGACACCACCACAGTGAGCTAAACTTTCCACTTAAAAACCCCCAGATGTCACATAAAATGTACAAAGCGCAACAGGCTTCCTGTACTGAGTAGGACAAGACCTGAGAGAGCCCCCTGAACAAAGCTATGCAAACCCTGTCAGATAAAGCTACTAGCAAACAAAACTGCTCCATCCAAAATTAAATGGAAACTAAGGCAAGCTCGTTCAGCTCACATATACAGGCAAAAACAAAACCCACGTAGCATCCCATTGACTTAAAATGCAGACGTGTTCTAAGGTACAACTGAAGATTGCCAAGAGTCACTTACATCGTCTCTCCAGTCTTAGCAACATGACAAAGAAACTGATCCAGTATTGGACACACTTCCTTCTTCCCTCTCTTCTCAAAATCTGTTGGTATGAGAATGACACAAAAGAATGGTAAAAGAAAACAGAACAGAAATTAAAAATAGTTATCTAAGTGATCAGTACAGCTCCCACAAAATTATTTCCATGCTTTCACAATACTTCAGTTGTTCCCAAGAGCTCCACCAGCCCTGTAAAACACTTAATATTGTCATGTGGAGAAACATGCATCTGACTAGCAAAAGTTGATTTGCAACTTCTTCTGAGCAGCTACAACAGAGAAGGAGGCTGGTGTCCTCAGGCTGCATCCAACAAGGCAAGCTAGCACAGAAGCGGGCTGCGGAGGCAGAGAAGAGCAGGTCGGGGCGAGGGCCGGGGACGGAAGGCAGGCAGGCTTGCGGGGGCCAAGAGGGCAGCAGCCGAGAGGAGCCCCGGGCCTGCAGGAAGGGGGCAGCCGCTGGGGTCACCAACCTCCCTGGGCTGCTCCCCCTCACGCAGCCCAGAGCGAGCCCGGGGAGAGCACCAGGGCAGCGCGGAGCAGGGGTTCACCGCTCCCCTGCCCCACCGGGAGCCCCCCAGGCCTCTCCCCGCTCTGCGGGAACCGTTTCCCTCCTACGCGAGCAGCCCCTTCCCCACAGCACGGGCACCCCGACCCTCGTCCGCCGGTGGAGGGGAGCTGAGGCTCCCTGCCCACAAGAGGGTCGGCGCTGCGAGGAGCCTCTGCCTCCCTCAGCGTGGGGACACGGCTCCCCCCACCCCCCGCAAACCCCGGCACCACCTTTCAGAGCCTCCTGCAGCCTCTCGATGTCCATGATCCGCCTGGGTGTCTCCCCCCGGCTGCGCGCTGCTCCCCTCCTGCAGCCCCCCCCCCCCGCCCCGCGCAGGAACCGGGCTGCAGCCGCCGCGCACACACAGAGACCCCGAGCTCAGCAACCCTCCAACATGGCGCCCGGGCCGTCCCCGTGCGCGGCCCCGACAGCCCTCCCTCCCTCTCGCCGGGGGGCGGGGGCGCGCGGGAGGGCGGGGCCGCGGGGCGGCTCCGAGGGAGGAACCAGGAGGGAGGAGTCTGGGGCGGCTCCGTTGGGCGGGCGCCCGCTGCAGGTCTCACGTTCCTCCTCCTTCTCTCGTTCCTCCTTGCCCTCCTCCCTCGTCTCCCTCCTCGGGCCGGCAGCTCCCGACCTCCTCACGCCGACCCAGCCGCGCGGGTCCTGGGTGAAGGGGACCGCAACGCGGAGCTCCCGCCTGGCGGCGGCCCCTCAGGGAGCTCCTGCGCCTTCCTCCTCCCCCCGCCTCAGGCTGAGGCGGCTGCTCTACCCCACCCTCAGATCCAGCGCACAGATAACGCCCGACTCCCTTTTACTGTCAAGAATGAGCTTTTTTTCCCCCCTTCCTCACTCTTCCTACCTCTCTCTCATCAAGCCCCCCAGCTGCGCTCCTTACCTGTGTTCAGGAGATAAGCCCTTCTACCACCCTGTGCCCTCCTGGCGAAGAGGAGGTGAAGTCCAAGCAGCCTCTTGTCACCACCTCAGCGGGAGGCCGGGAGCTCGGCACAAAGCCGGTAAGCAGAAGCCAGGCGAACACATACATCTTGTTCACCCCACACGCTCCAGTAGGGCTGAGGGACATGCGGTTCCTGGAAGGAGAGGGAAATGGTGATTTAACACACAAAAAAGAAGTTGTAAATAACGTAGCCAAATATTGGTGCCAACTGTTACTCCAGGTATATGTGAGCTGGCACATCTGTGGTGATTCACTATTAGGTAAAATGCCGATATAGCTCTGGATCGTGTCCCTGTCTCCTCTTGAGGCCTGCGCTTGCGAGCAGCCCTGTGCACAGAGGTGGCCTTGCTCCCCTGCAGGCAAATCCGTCTGTGCTCACGGCTGCCGCTGGCCTGGCAGAGCACAGGGTTGATGGCAGGCAAGGGTGGCCAACTGTGCACAGCAGAAACAGCCTCAGCCCTACCATTGCAGGGAGCATACAAAGAAATGGTGGTATCAGCAGCGGTACTACACTCTCCAAGCACCACCTTGACAAGAGAGAACCTCCAACATGGCTATGTTTCTTAGAAATGCTGCCTAATGTCAGTGACACAGTTTGTGGACCATCCCAAATAGGTAAGAGACCGACTTGGCACCCATAGCAAGCAGTCCTGTGCTGCAAACTGCTTTCTTTGACCCCTGGTGTTGATTTTATCATGCAGGAGATAATCCAGAAGTTGTGCAAGTAATGGTCTTCACTGGTAACTGCATCACATAGAAACACTGACTTTCCATAGAATCATAGGATGGTTTGGGCTGGAAGAGACCTTACCAGTTCCAACCCCCTGCCATGGGCAGGGACACCTTCCTGGCCTTGAACACTGCCAGGGATGGGGTAGCCACAGCTTCTCTGGGCACCCTGTGCCAGTGCCTCAGCACCCTCACAGGGAAGAATTTGTATTTAAGAAAACGTATGGTTTATAAAAATAAAGAACCTTTCAAGTTTCTGACAGTTTGAGGACTACATGACCCTATTAGGGATATTTAATGTTTCATATCTACAGATCCCCTATACAAAATGTTTCATACTATTATGAAAACCTTTGTTACAATAAGCAGACTTTACAAAGAAATTTCTGTGGTCTCTGTGAGGGCTGTGGTCAGGCAGAGAGGAGCTAATGACCCTTCTCCAGCCCCTCTGCCTCTGTGTGTCAACAAGAGGAGGGAAAAGCATCAGCATGAGTTAACAAACTGACGTTATGGGAGAGAGACAAAGGTACAACTTGCCCAAACCTGTAGGGAAGGAACAAAACAAAACCCAGCAAACTCTTGTGCATGAGATGGCATTAAAACCATGGTGAATTTAGCTGCTGTTTTGCTTCTGACCACTTTGTTCATCATAGAGACATGGCCACCCTTAACAGTGGTCATTACTGGCCATCTTGCCCTTGCAGCTGTGCTATACCATGACTCTCCCTGCCTGAAGCCCTCTGCAGCACATGTACCTTTACAGTAAAAGACATTTCTCTTAACTGAAGCTACACTGGTCTGCTTTTATAATGAGACAAAAACACTCTACATGGAAAGCAAGTGAAAAATCTCTTCAACACAGAAAAAAGCTGTATTGTGAGAAGAGCTGGAAGAGGATAGGACAGGGTTTCAAAGCAAGCAGCGCATATTGGGCTGAAAACAGAAGCACTAAGGCCCATATGCAGATAAGCCAACAATTGAAAAGGGCAGTGCAATTCAGACTACAAGTTAGTCTATACCCTTTTCCTTGAAGTCCACTCTATTGTTTTAAAAGAGGTATCAAAGTCCATTTGAAGTAACAAAAATACTAGCTTACCTTTGCAACCCTCAGCAAAACTGAGGGGCAGAGCTTCTCTTATATGATTTCTATAGCGCAGCTGACCACATTTCCCTGGCAGCAAGGGGATATCCCAGCCCAGCTTGCTCTTTGCAATAACTATTAGAGCTGGTCACATGCTCTCAATTTTCAGCTCCTCCTGAGGAACTACATTTCCCAGCATCACTGGTCTTAAAGAATCCCACCAGCCAAAACAAGCTTAGAGAGGCAGAAACATGCATATTCCTGTCCAGTACAGTTACACATTCCACTCTAAAAACCCTAGGAGAACAAATTCAATCATTCTTAACAATATCCCATTCCATTTACAGGTGTCACCAACACCAACTAAATAAAGCTCATACTTACCAATTTGAAAAGTTGTATTGTTAGCCTGTTCCTTTAAAACAGAAAAAAAAAATGCAGTTGTTTCTAAGATACCTGGAGTTACAATTGAAAATTGGGACAACGAAGTATTTCTTCACTAAAAAGGCAAGTTGCAGGAGACAGAAATAAGAAATATACTCTTTCTAAATTCTTGTGCTACATTCTATGGAGAAATAGAAAGCTAATGCCACAGTTATAATCTCATAAAAGAAGCTCAACCAATTCATTAAGTGCTTTAGAGCTACTTCTTTGCACTCAGCAAGTTGCAGGTGAGGTTTGATGCTAATGCTGCATAGTGCAGTGTGTATGCTTGCAGCCCTCTGACTTTCTGCACTTCTGCTATTGACAAGTTCCACATCTCCCTGGTGCTGTTCAGTCACACAGGCCCTGCTCCAAGGGTGGGTAAAGCCAATGGAGGACATGGCTGTCTCTAAAAGTGAGATATCAGCTAACAGGGCAGTTTCTACAGGATTTGCCTGCTACGAAATGCCTCTGGTTTCATTCCAACTCTTCTATTTTGTATTAAAAGTGAACTTTTATTTTCTGAAGAAGAGCATTTATCACACAGCTGTCATACATCAAATAAATTATCACTGTGCTACGTTGGGCTGAAGGAAGATCTTTGTTTCTTTTTTTGGCAGAATCCACAAGAAGTGAACGAACTGTATGTTAACATTGACTTTTCATTGCTGAGAAGCTTTTCTAATTCTTCCCATCTAGTCAGACTAGGTGGCAAATCTTTCCTACATCTAAAAGATGATGGCATTTTATAGTTCACACAGGTACATGTCTGACACATAAGAAAAAACTGGGTTACATCTACCACTCAGCCATAAGCTTAATTCAACCCTTACTTGCCGTGGGCTCATGCTGGCTTCCTTATTAGCCAGCCAAAGGCAAAACTTATGGGAGAGACAAAATGTTAATGTGCTGGTTACAAATACCTTTTAATTCAAATGACAAAACACTGACAATCATTAAAAACAAAAGACAATAATATGACTGTTTTGCATGTAGTAGCAGACTACAGAAAACAGTGTTTCTGATCAGTTTTAGTTTGATGTGCCTTCACATCCATGTGGGCACTGACACACCAGAAACTATTTCCTTCTCTTTCTTGAAGTCTTCTTTTTGATACTGGTCACTAATAGAGAATGTGCACATACATCTACCAGCCACTCTCTGTTTGCACTGAAAAAGTATTTCAGGGAGACAGGAATCTTTCATTATTAAAAATGTCATTTCCCATCTTACAGAAAATACACACTAAAGCCACATTCCCTATCTTCTGATCTCCTGCCCTCCTAGCACAGGAGGAACAGTAAGAGAAAGCACTTTCCATTTTCCAGCCCCCTCTCTCTTCCTTCTCCTATTAGAGGAAAAAAAAAAACCAAATAACAGACCTCTGAAAGCTTTTTGTTTTCTATAGGAAAGACATTTTAAATTTCATCAGTTTTGGGGGGGTCGAGACAAACATTGAACATGAAGAAGTCCTGGGAATTCAATGACAGAGATAGATTTAATGAAAACACTGTTTGTTTGGGTGTGTTGTCTTTTGTTTGTTTTTTATTTCAGGGAAAATGCTTAGAGATACACAAATAATATCTACCTGTTTCTGAGGAAATGAGAACCACATCCTCTGGAGCAGGAACAAAATAAAACCCATAATTATTTCTATGGAAATAAAGCAAAGAAAGCGCATGAATGACTTGTGTATTTTTGTGGTAACAAGGATTATTTCACATGCATTTCAGGATACAGCTCAGCATGGGGGAGGTTTGCGTATTTTGAAACCCACATCCCCTTAACTAACTGAATCATATTTCAATTCACAGCAAATGATCTTTTCCTTCCATTTTCAAAGGAGAAACATTTAAATACAACCCTAGAATACAAAAAAGCTCATATGCATCTTCATTGATGTGTTGTGTGATCTCCAGCAAATGGGTTAGGCAGTCATCCTGTGTTTCTTCATTAATGAAACAGGAATGATAATTACTCTTTTTTGTAAGGTATTTGGCACACCTTGTAATAACATGCACAAAGAGTATGATTTCATTTGGTGTCAGTTCCTAATGCCGCTGGTAGAGTACTGAGAATCAACAGTGAAAACAATCACCTTGTTTGGAGAGGAGATGTGGTAGGTTTGAACATTTAACAAAAGAATGAGGAGAAATTGTCTGACAATCCAGAGTGAGTTTTTCTTCTTGCACTGAACTTACACAAAGCCTTGTTCAGGTTTACATTTTATGTTTGTTTTCAAGCCTCTGCAAGACACTGAGACTTTTCAAAGAGAGCAGGTCCAGGTCACATGTACAACACGAGTCCAGCTCAAGTCAAGTCCCCACATGTTTTCTTGCATCAATCTGAGCCCATGGCAAACCAGGTTTGCAGTTTCCTTCCCAAGCTGTTCTCTCACACCTTCCTCCTGTGCATCTGCAAGACAGAAAGCTTCATGTCGACTGCTTGACAAACTGCAGGATCATTCAGATTAAAACCAGACTTGTTTTCCCTCCCAGCGCCCCAGGTGTGAGGAAGCCAATAGTCAAAACAAGCTGCCCTTTAGCAGCTCTGAGCTGAAGAGGTGGGAAGGCTTTAAGGTGTGCACTCTGTGAGGGCACCTGCCTTGCACTGGTCTAACCACCACAGCAGGGAATTAACCACTTCCAGAAAGGTTTGGGAAGGATATTTCTGCAGGAAGAGGTCAACTGATACCACTTTATGCTTTAGAAAATGGGCCGTGTCATTTTAGCATCATTATTTCAGTATGACCAAAATGGGTTAGTTCTAAGACACCATTACACATTGTTGGACTATACTTATTTTCAAATAAAAGCAATTATGATTTATTTATAGAAATGTAGAAATCAAAACAAAACATCTTACTTCAAAAGAAAACACAACCAAGTGCTTTGTTAATCTTAAATGGCCATTCTCATCTTGGTGTTTTGTCTCAATTTTCATTTCAAAGGAAGTGTTGACAGTTTTGTTTTTAGTCTGAGCAGAGATGAAAACAAAATTTCCAAACATTGCTATTTCTTTTGAAGCAGGAACAGCAGTTCCTTATCTCCTGTCAATGGGAGCCTGTGCTCTGCATGGATCCCGGTGTAGATGTGCACTGGCCTCACAAGCACAGTGGAAGAACAGCCCAGCCTCTGCTGGAGACAGCCCATGTTCCTGTGCCATACCCCCTCTGGGGGGTAGTTGGTGTCCCTTTAATGGCATCATGTTTGTATCTAACTGAGAGAAGCAGAACATTCTCTGACAGTTGCCTCCCTTATAGTTACATTCTTGGGAGAGGAATCTCTTCTTGAAGCAGTGGGAAGGAAATTATTTGAAATCAAATGATCGACAGTTTGTGCTGAAGTTGGTAACGTGTCAAGATCTATCACAGTATTAAAAGTCTTCAATTTTTCTTCAGTTAGTTGTACTTTATTCGCAGCTCTGAATGCCACAGAAAACAGAGAAGTTACCTCTGCTAGGAACCTACTTATGAGATGAATGTAAAATGACAGCCGAGCTCTGTTTAGAATCAATGCTCCATGATGTATCCTGGAGTCCAAACCATGGCTACTGATGTGTGTGCAGTAGTGAGGACAGGGAAGAAGGAGATGATTCCAGTATCCATGTCCCTCAGCTGTGGGTAACGAAGCTCAAAGGCATTGCCTCAGTGAACCGAAGTGTGTGTGTTCCAAGAAGGAGAGCTGCAGACACTGAGACTTAGACTGATGTAACAAACCCAGCAGTACAGCAGTGGGGACGGGAAAATCACAGCTCAGCAGCAGCAGGGAAGTGCCCATCCTGTTTGCTGTTGTGCCTGGGATACCTCTGCAGAGCCTCTACCTCACAAAAACTGTGCCTTGTGCCCACAGCAAAACTGACTGAAGCCATGCTTGCAACTGAAAAAAACCTTGGCTCAGGACATCAACAACCAGTCTGATCATGGAGCATGTAACCAAAACATCACACAAGTACACACCTCCTGGGCACGGACAGAGCAGCACTGGACAGAGAACTGTTGTTTTACAGCTGCCCTTACCTTTTCTTGTGAGTATCAATGGGAGTTTTATTCCTGACTTCGAAGCGAGCGTGGCTGAGCCCAATATACCAAACAGTGAGCAAGTGACGAATCAATTTCATCACCAGGCTGGCAACTGGTTTGGCTGAACAGACACCTCACGAGCTTCTGTCACACAGAGATGTTGTGGCACAACCAAGGAGATTGCAGCAGTGACCATACAACAGTGTCAAAAGTTAAGATTTAATACCAGAAGGGAAGGGAAATGGTGCTTAACGGCCAAGTCCTCCAGGGAGTAAACCATAATGGAGAAATGTTAAAAAGGTGAAACTGGTTTCCTTTGAGATCAGGTTCTGATCTATGGCCACCGTAATGCAACTGGAGTTGTAGCAGAACACATTAGCACTTTGAGGCAAGTTGCAGGTATGGATTTGTCTCTTTCAGTAACATACCCAATTCAACAGTCTCTTGCTACAGTGAAATTGTAAAAGAGGAACACTGTTCTCTGCTCAAGGCAGACATACTTTGTATACACACACTGTATCATCACCAATACAAAACTCCATCCCAACCAGACCCATCACCCCCTGACACACAGAGACACAAAATCTTGTATTTAAAAGGAAACTATCAAAATACAGAGCTTGATTAAAACTTCATTTATTTGTACTGTAAGCCAAAGGATCTTAACAAAGAAATGCACTGCTAGGCCTCCTTGGGAGCTATAAACAATTGGTGCACTTGTCAAACAAAAATATACTAGTAATTAAATGATAGAGAAAAGGTACAGAATTCTTTACACACACACTCCTGTTACACACACACACACACACAGAGCAGTTTCCAGTTTCCTCTTCTAAGTGACAGGACAGTGGAGCTATCTAAGCCCGTTTTGTAACATGCAGGCAAATGGCCTGGAGAAATTCTCACATTAGAGAAATGATGCGACCAAATGCTTCCCACTCCGGCAGTTCTTTGTGCTACAGTGTGCACTGGTAGCCTGATGCCTTTTAAATGAGTTTGAGCTAAAAGAAGGTGCTCAGCAGCACTTACTACAAAGCCCCTATTTATCTGTCTTCAGCAAGTTCAAGTATAATATAGCAACTTTAAACCCTGAATATCTAGCGCTGATACAGCAAGGACTTGGTTACATGCTTAGCATTATGCGCTGCACATAAGCCCCTGAATACACGGGCAAAATTCAGAGTATCCAACATTTGCTGGGTTGGGGCTTAAGTTCAGATGAAGCAGGCACAGTTCTTTGCTGTACCCTGCTGCTTCCTTCTCAGTGTGCAAGGGGATTCTTTCCCTTTGTTACTCATACATTCCATGTGCTGGAGTGTAAAGAAAACTGGTTTTGTTTCCCCCCTAAGTTAGCCTGACACTGCTGAGGATGTTGCATTAGCAAAGGTGGTTTCACTACACTGTGTCATTGGAAATAACTAAAATACATGAGAGGAAGGGGGAGTGAGGATATAAATTCTATATACGTATTTACATATCCCATTATTAAAATAAATGAAGGCTAATTAACAAGGAATTAGCCACAAGTATGAAATAGGAAAGGAATTCAAACTGGTTTCTAAATAAGATTAATATTAGAATCAACTACTGTTAAAACCAAAATATAACATGGTTTTGGAAGCGGTAATAAAACATATCTTAATAACTCTAAGAGCAACAAAACTGAAATTACAGAATTGGTTTAAGCCACTCTGGGGAGCTCAGAAGCAGCTCAGCAGGGGGGAGCCTCCCCCTTTCTTCCTGCAAGTTGATATTGTATTTAAAAAAGTCTTCATGTTAAAGCATATACTTCATATATTTTAATAGCTGTTGAGAATGTAACACAATTCCTTCTAAACATAATGTAGCACCTCCTGTAAACAAAAAAAGCGCTGGTTTTATCTCTAATAATTTTAAATGCAAAAATGGTTTTGTTTTGTAATGAATTCCATTCCTTCATTTTAATGTGCCTGTAGTTGCTGGGTTCTGCTGAATCACAGCTTACACAATCCCAGCCTCCCAAACTTCAGAGGCTTAGCACCAGAGTTACAACTGTCTGGGCAACAGGACTTTTGCTATGCAACTTTCCGTGGCTTGTAGCTACCATAGAAATGAGGAATTCAGAGAGCCCAGCATGTGCCTCATTTGGCCTCATCTGACCCACAGTCAGCTTTACCCTGATACTTGAAAACAAACATCAAAAAGCAAGCTAATATAAGCAAATATTTTTTACAAGTTCTCAGTATTGCTATCCTGAAAGGTTTACCTGTACTATGTTAGGCTTAGATGATCTTAAACTTTTTAAAACAGCATGCTGAATTCTCCTTTCATTGCCTTCCAATTCTGAAGTCTTCAGTGTTCATTTGGGTCACATATTCACACTTCTCTCTGTAACTACAAGTGTTCTGTTCTTTTTAAGTGGCAACTATAACTTTAGTTAAACCAGACAATACTAAGTTGGAGAAGCAGTAACATCTACACTTTAAGTATCTTTCTGGGTTTTGTGCTTTCAAGAAAAACAGATGCAGAGCTGCCAGTCTCCTTTGCATGTCAATTTACATGTTAGTGGCAAACTACAAGAGAAGGGACAAGAGTCAGAATCACACAGATCACTGATTAGAATTTGCAGCACACAGCCTGCAAAGTTTCTGTCTGTCTGTCCTACCTGTGAGGACTAGCAGAGAGCAGCAGTGAGACTGCTAGGACCAAGATAGTATGTCCCTTATTCCAAGCCTCTATCTTAACACCTCCTCTACTCAGATGACTTTGTGATGCCGTTAGCCACCTTGTGTCATTCACCCAGCACTTACGGATGTGTCACAGGCATTTTCACACTCTGGTGTTTGCCGGCACTTCACCCTGTGTACAGGCTGTTCACTGCAGCTGAGATGCCAGCAGGGCCTGCCTTTCCCTCCACTCAGGAGATGCCACACAGGGAGAGAGGAATGTGCAAACCAAAAGGACTTTCTCTTGGAGTCTCTTTTCCTATGAAATTGTGCATCAGTCCTGACTGGACATGGCAGAAACCCCCAGAATTGCAATTTTTCAGAAATCCTACATTTTGAGACACGTATCCTTTTTGCTCATTCCCACCCCCTAGGATGGTTATCACTAATAAACACACGTTACGTGTACAGGATATACAATCTCTATCAGTTTGCCCTTCAGTACAAGAAAGCTCCATGTATCTCACCCTTCTCACCCCTCTCCTACTTTGTCTATTAAAGTGAGTAGTTCCAAGCAATGGCTAATTTTACCTGCTGAACAGACCTGGTAAGATAATTTTCTCTGCTGTCTTCCTCTAGCACTTACACACACACACCCCTCGGGGCTTACACTTAGCAAACACCCTCTGGGAGTCTACTCTTGTATCACCACTCTTTAAGAGCATCTTCACTTTCCCAGTGACTTGTGCCAAGCACCTTTCAGCTACTTCCAGTTTTAATAAGCTGTTGTCTGTGAATCTCATCAGGTGATCATCATACTTGCGAAACCTAAACTACATGAAGTATTTTATATAAGCAAAGCCATCCTGTATCCTCTTTCACTTTGAGGCTCTTCATTATGATCCTAGCATAGAACTCTCAACTTTCACAAACGAAAGTGCCAGGCAGAAATATATGTCTATACCCCAAGTTTCTGGTGAAGGAGAGAAGGTGAGTCAGAGGCAGCAGTCACAGTATCCCTGGTTGTCAGTTGCATATTATTGTTACTGTGTGGTAAACAGCAATTAGAGAGGATTAATTAAAGAGGAAAACAGATCAACAGTACCTGGTTTTGTTCTCTTCATTCACAATATTCTTGGACTGTGCCTAATGCAATTAGTATTACCAAGTTACATTCTTAAAACTGTAAGACACTGGAGGGGAAAACCATGACCATACACCACAAGAAAGGATTGTGTTGCTGTTCTCCACTCATTGTGCAGGTGCCACAGCTTCCACTGCATCCCCCTCACATTTCTTGTACAGAGTCTTCCTATTGATGCTGCAATTATTTTCCTTGTAATTCCTTCATGAGACGCCCTCACAAAACTACTGAAGAGCAGAAGGGAAAAAATGACAATCACTAGACAAAAAGTGCTGTAGCACTTCTATTCCTCTAATCTTTTTAAGTAAGAGAAATCTTAGGTCCTACATGTGAAGAACAGCAGGTAATATACCTTGAGACAGAAGTGCAATTTAAAGCAAATTCTTTCCCTTTACTACAGTAAATTTTAACTGATCCTATCACACAAGTGATCTGCTCTTTAATTCAGTGCTCTCATAAGTCAAGAATATTTGCCCTGTCATTTCAGAGTTATATTCCTGATGTTACATAGTTCAAAACCATAGTTTGTCAAGCCTAAGATCTGTACAGGCTACAGTGAATACAGCTGTTCTTAAACAAGCAAACTAAACTCATAAATGAAAGTGAGAATCCTCACCTCTCCCTGTTACAACCAAGAGTAAACACGGGAAGAGAACAAAAGACAGTTTAGGTCCTAGGATTTCCTCTGGTTTTGTCATTTCAGAGGTTATTAGGAAATTGGATAAGGGAACTATTTTAATTCTGAGTTTCAGAAAAGGAGTTCATATTCTTCATTTTTATGCTTCATGAGATGGGGTGCAAACTTAAAAACTGTGCTTAAAAATAGCTACATTTAGTATCTGTGGTTGGCACCCAAGTAGACAATGACACGATTTTCATACACCTTCTTCATAGTTTTCTCAATTTGCTTCAAAAATACTTGTGGAATTCTCCCACATAAAGTGTGCACTGTATCCAGAAACTTGGACTGCAGAGGGTAGTACAGAGACTGGAAGAGATTGTCTTCAAATGGAAACTAAAGACAAAGAAAAGAAGAGTTATTAGTTTTCACCAATTACAAAATGGCATTTTAGAAGTTTCTTTAAGATAGAACCTGCTGCACATAAGCAGTGACTTGTCCCCCACATTCCCACAGTGTCAGCAAAGCCTGTCAGCTTCAAACACTCCTCTGCTTGAGGGTAACTGCTTTCAGAAAAGGGGTATTACCTGAAACAGCTGACTGCCCAGAAGCTGTACTTCTAGAGTCTGCATTGAAAGGAAGTTTGCTAACACAGGGATACTGTAATAACACAGCTTTTAGAGTGGAGATGTACTCATACAACATCCAGAGGGGGAATATGGACCTGTGTCTATATGCAAACTTTTGCCTTCTGTGTGCCCTGAGGCTCTAGGTGCTCAGGGAGGACAAGCTTGCTTTGGGTATTTATGGATCAGAGCTGCAGAACTAGCAGGAATAGCTCCATCTAAACAATTCTTTTTCCTACCTCCATTATTAGAGAAAAGCAATTCATCAGCATTTTTATTAGAATTTTACTATAACATGAAAATTATTTAAACCACCTCCAATACATGCATGCAGTGAAACAGTTGAGACCAAAGCAACCTTGTTATCTTGTGTCTGATGGGTACACATACAGCACACCTCTGCTCAGCCTGATCTGCTGGAAGAGCAGTCTGAGTGACCTGGTTAAATCCATAATTACACTTCAGTGTAATAAAAGGACCGCCTCTGTCGAGACAGAAGACTTACATCACGTATCACTTCATAGAGTGCCTTGAATGTAGGCTGTTTGTCATCATGGTAGACACCCCTATTTCCATGTAGAATAGAGACACCTTCTTCTTCTGCACCTTTGCAGTTGCTTCCATACATACAGTGATCAGGCCGGTAATTCCACTGACAGGGAAACACATAGAGACATTCTGCCCATGTTGGTGAAGGAAGACGGGATGGAGGAAAGAAAAAGACACATCAAACAAGAGTTACAACCAATTAAACCATGGTTCTGTGGAAAAGCTGCCACTGATATCAGGAAAAATTCAGTTAGTTCTTCTGCAAATATCCCCAACAGCAGATACACAGAGAAGCTTCCTTGCCTTAGGGGATGACTATACAAACCTCAGCACTGTTAGACCTGAGCTAACAGAATGAGAGGCCAACACAAAGACTGGGTGCAAAGAGAAACCAAGGCAGCATTTTCCAAAGCTAGAAATGACAGACTCAGACCCAGAGAGTGTGCACCAGGTGGCACCATCCAGCACCCTCTGCCCCTAAGAAGTTTCTGGAGCTACAGAAATGACTAGGGAGGCACACACAGCCAGTGGGGTTATGCAAAATCCTCAATCCGTCTGGAAACAGCATGGGAAAACTTGCAAAGTATATCTGGGGTCGGCTGCTGAAGCTTTCACTGAGGCTATGGCAATTTGTTATACTGAGATACAGCAGAGTGTAAAAGGTATTTTACCCACAGTCCTTCTAAAAATGGCCATCCATTAGTTTCACAGGTCTAGGTTATTTAAAGATGAGCTGAATTTCTCAAAAGGGCTTGCAACTTCCTCTCTCCTACTGATTCTTTTTCCTTTTTTAAACTCTCTGTGCACCCACAGGATTTGCAATCTGCTTATAATAAATTACACCAGTCCCTGTGACCTTTCCGCTTCAGAAATGGAGCACAATGAATCATTGCATGATGCTGGCAGGTCATGCCAGACACGCTGAAGACTGAATTCTTCACTTGGCCTTTCCTAGCTTCCCAAGAAGTCTGCAGCTGGTCTTGTGTAGTTCTTGAATATGTAGGAGATAAAGTTTCTGAAACATTTCTTCCCTTGAGGGGAAGAAATCTCCCTCTATATAGCAGATTATCCAGAAAGGGTAGATTGTAAATGGTGTCCATTCCGTCTGACCCATCACACATCCAGAACTGCTCCCTGGTGTTGCTGAAAGGGCAGGAAGAGCAGTAATGTCTGATCCAAACCCTGCTACAGGTAACAGGGATCCTTTCAGTAACCCTGAGCAGATGTTTCCCAGTACCGTCACCAGCAGGTCACTGTGGGGAAAGGATGTCATCAGGTGCTCATGAGCTTTCACACATCATCAGAGCGTTCGTGACCTTCTCACAGTGATGCATTTGTGCATTTTTGCTGTCCCAGCTGGACTCGAGCTCCAGCTGCTCTGGGAGCCTTCAGACCCATCAATCACTACAGCAGCCTTCAGACATGGGAGGAAGGACACATCTCTCCAGGCCCCAGGCTACACAGTGCTGGGCATTTTTAAGCCAATGCACTGCATCTACAAAAAGCCACCTGCAGGATCTTGACTGATCCTTTCCCAGAATGATCTCAACAACCCAGCAGTTAAAACCTGGGGCAAGTCTTGTTTTCTGATTTAATTGTATCCAGCTCTTTTGCTTCCTTGTGGAGTCTGATGCTACGTCATTCATAAAAAATTATTTACCAGTTACAAGGGAAGGCCAGAGACTGTGGTGCAGGAAAGTCCCAACATGTGGATCCGATAGAGAATTCAAATACTTTCGTAATCTTTGCTTTTTCCTCCACACTGAAGTTATCAGCTTGGGTTTAACCTCACAACCAACATGGCTTCAGCTTCTTCTTTGTCCAGTAGGGCCTATTCCCATAACATCCATTTCTTTTTGGAAATTCATTTATGATTTCATGATGATTTCTTCCACCTTATTTTTTTCCCTAGGATTAAGAGTAATATGTGGTGTACATCTGATGCTTGACATCTGCCTGCAGCAAACAGACAGTAGCTTATCGCTTTGCTTTTGTTTTCTCCTTTTATTTGCCTGGATTTGGGTATATCCAGTTACCCAGCCTGTGACTCCTCAGAGAAAAAGAAAAGGGAACAGAATAAATAAAAATAAATCCAAACTTACTCTGTTCCTAAGATCACCTGAGTGAATGTGAGGTCACATGGGAAACAAGAAAAAGTAAGTAAGAATGGATACTCAGCATCCATTCAGAAGCATGAAATAAGGCCCTCAGCTTCTCTGAGAAGCATGTACTATGTTGCAGTTTTGAAATCCTTGCATTTCTCAGATGTTCCTGGGTTTGGAAGTGCTTGAAGTCACTTCTTTGTAACCAGTGCAACCTACTTACAAGGGGCTGAATTCCCAGAAACTGTCTCAGCACTTGTGGAAAGTCATACCCTTTTCAAAAACAGATGCCCAAACTTGCCAGTTCCCTGGTAATGAACTCATTGGAATACAACGCCAATTCAAGGAGAAAGGGGCAAAGTGAAATGCTGTGTGCTGCTTTCAGAGGCATTGTGCAAGACTGACAGGTAGGAATCTAAGAGTACATTTTTGCTGGGCTGACAAGTACATATATGTTGGTCATGCTGGTCCACACTAGGATAGGTGGGTTATGCCATCTCTTCTCCGAGAATAAGGACTGGAGAGAGCCGCTTTTAGTCTCAGGGCAAGCAGAACACAGAAGCGTAGAAAATGCATAAATGTAAGGAGCAGAATATAGATGACATGACCCTCGTGCCTGCTGAGGCAGGATCACTCAGCTGAGAGGCTGGAAGCATCTTTCTCAAGAAGTAACTGTTAGTGAAGGTGCAAGAGTAGGGAGGGCAACTTAGAAGAGATATTCCAATGGCTGTGTCCATTTGTATTCACTTTATTACTCATTGCATAAATACCAGAATTCAACTGTATTGCAGAAAAATAAAGCGCAGCTTTGGAGAACATTTGGCAATTTCACATTCAGATAAACACCTAAAACAAAAATATTTCTTCAGCCAGACTCTGATCCAGTGGTGCTTTTTAAGCACACATGAAACTTGAACTTCACTGCTGCATCTGATCATTAATGTTACACTTCCCTATTTTCTCAGAATCTTCAGAAAACAGATTTACATATCCAATGGAACCAAGTCTGAGCCCCACTACCAGAACCACATTCAGAAGTAGTTTCATAAGCTGTAAATCCTAGTACACTCACTCATTAACTTCATGCCCAAGTACATTATACATATAAATAACAAATAGCATTTAAGAAAAAAATATCAAGAATGTTCATGACAAATCTAATGATGACTCCCAAGAGTCATTACTTACCTGGATTAAAGTAAAAAATTATATTTAGTAAATCCTGGTCTCCCCATGTAATGTAGTTTTTGTACTTTTGGTATAATGGATATAACATTTCCTCCCAACTCAAACCACTCGGTATCATGCTGTTCTGCAGGGCAGAAACCAGAAGCAATAGTTTAGTAGAGGGACATGATGTGATGTATAAATCAGACTGTGGCACCACTTACTTATAAATCTGCTGAACCCCTTCAGATCCCCAGGTAAAAAATGAAGAACTACCAGGAAGTGTTAGACCTGGATAGGTTTGAAACAGCAGAGCTGATGGTGCTCCTGTTTATTCAAACAGGAAAGCAAGGTCTAGCTCTGATGTCAGCTCCTGCTATTCAGAGTCTTCCTATTCTGAGCAACAGGAGGGAGAAAAAGTGGAAAAATGCAAAAATGCAGGGACAAGGTGAAAACTGAGTGAGGAAAAATGCAGACTAAAAATTATATTCCCTGGATATAATGGTATCAAGACCAAGGGCTCAAGCTGTTCCTGTAACAATACAGGAAACTACCAGCTTTGGCTGAGGAATAAAACCACTTGGGGCAAATAAAGTTTCAAAGAGGATCTAAAGAATACGTGCTCAATGAAAGACAGATTCTACAAGTCAGGCCTTTCGCAAAATAGGGGACATGTCAGATGTCAGTGAAAATGTTCCCCTCTCATTTATATAAATTCATGGAGTCACTTGATCTGCAGCAGAATTCAAAATTCTATTTACAGCAGATGCAAAACATTACCATTTTCTCTGGGTATTTACATCAAGCTTTCCAATTTCAACAACAACACAGTGACTGCACTGGAGATCCTGGAGTTTATTCTTTCATGGATCTTTCTAGGGAAAATGGAATGTTGAAGAAGCCAGTTTCACCACTACTGCTAACAGATTGCATCTGCAGTTCTCTGTGCTTCAGTCTCTTGAGGAAGCTTCACTTGTTTTAATAATCATTTACCCTATAACTTATTTTAGAGCCCAATTATATATATATTCTCTACTTTTCAGATTCCTTATATTACAAACTTTATGTAATTTTATACTAAGCTTTACAAGCTGTGAAAGATACAGAGCTCATTCGTTCCTGCAACAGCTGTATTTCTTCTCACCTTGAACTGAGTGTTGCGTATCCGTGTTAAATTCATTAGCATCACTCCGGAATTGACTCCAGTTGTCCCATAATAAGGGTGACGTGCAAAGCGACTGTACCAGCCAATCTTTGGTATCTCATGCTCTGGGGCCATAGCAGCTAGCTGTGTGGAGTTGAACTCTGTCAGGATGTGCCAGATGTCATCGATGGGCCTCAGGAAGAGGACATCAGTGTCCACGTAAAGGAGAGAATCCACATCCTTCAAAATGACCTTTTGGGTTTGCACAGCAAGGAGAGGAATAGATGAAAAAGAAAACAGACAACAAACAGGAAGATTATTGGCAGAAGGTGCCTTTATTTTAAAAGGATAATTTGAAAGAGGTTATTGATTTATCAGCTAAATGTAATTACACACAGCAATAGCAGTTATCAGGTTATTGGCTTGTTGTTTGCTTAGTGGAGTTTTTCGAACTGCACAGCAAACAGACCACACAAGCTGGATTCTAACCTTCATATGAAACAGTAATCCACTGAGCTCTCAAAAGTACCTACAAGGACTATTTAGTCTCAGTTCAGAAATAAAATGCATAGGATATTTATTTAGATAGCTTCATTAGTGGTGAAACATACAGCTTGCTCCACCGACAGAAAGGGTAAGCTGGTAGAACAGAACACTTTTCATCTCCATTTGATATCATGTTTCCTTATGCTTTTCTGATGACTGCTTTTCCTATTACAACCCTGTGCTCCTGGGAGACTTACATGCAGTATTAATATATACAAATGTTCCCCATTAATTAAGAAACCCCATTGATCACCAAATGTACATGCATCCTCCTGAAGACCAAAATTTGCTTGGTAAATTGAAATGTCATGTTAAAACTCACCAGGTCACATTCTGATTTCTGTTATCAGACTCTATCAGGAATAACCACAGTGAAGTTAGTCAAGTCAGAAGGGCGTAAACTGTCAATTAGATGCAGGATATTTCACCTAGTCTTGCTTAAAATGTTCCCCCTTGTGGCTATCCATATCCTTACATGCTCATTCCTTAACTGGAGTAGGGCAACTCATAGAGCGCTTCAACACTCCAAGAAAACTCCTCCATGTTTGCACCAGTGATTTGTAGAGATGGTTGTTAAGTAATAAATATCATTAGCTAAAGTTGACCATCATTTCCAACTGCATTGTTATTGCTCTTCATTATTTGCTAAAGCTCAAAAATTCCCAAAGGACTGAAAATTTCTCATATTGGTCTCAGCCAGAAGCCTCATTTCTCTCTCTTTCTGTCTTTAAAAAGCAAATCCAAAAGGCTATTGATTTTCAACATCCAGTGAACAGGATAATCACTCTCTCCTCCATGAAGCAATGATACTAATGACAAACTATTCAAGCAGGTAACAGTAAACGCTACTAAATCAATTGAATTTTACATAAATTGAAGTGCATTGTGACTGACAATTACCTGTGCAACAGAGTGAGCAACAAAGATTCTGAACAAGTGTGGGGAAAAAATTACCTCTAATCTTGCTCAATAGGCACCCCCTTGATGTCAAATCACTGAGTATGGACTTAAAGGGGATTTTTCACCTGACTCCACACTTTGGGATTCAGACTGACATTTAGCTAAGTTTAACAAATCCCTGACCTGTATTCCTGACATAATAACTACATCTTCTTCCTACATATCAGAACAAAAAGGCAAGCGTCTCTACATATTAAACACAAGTTATGCTGCCAAGGAGCTCAAAGAAAAGTCCAACACAATGCCCATCACTTTGCTGGATAGAAGGTTACAGCAATACACCATTTTTCCACAAAAACCATACACACCAGCGTGTGCAAGTATAAATAAACCAGTGACACAGTTCAATAACACACCAGGAGCTCAGAGGTAAAGATTTGCAAACGTTCTGTATCCTGGACTCCAGTACTAAAATAAACAAGTAAAAAAAGACAAATCAATAGAAGTCAGATGGTTGAAAAGAAGAATGGGTTTTTCAACTTCAGAGTATCCTAGACATAGTGTACTATTCTGCAGCATCTACAAGTCCTGTTCATAGGGACCTACTATATGAAGTCACTGAAAATTAAAATATGTTAAGAAAAATAATCACCCCAAAATTCACTCCAACATAGAAGATAACACATGAGGAATACTGAGCTTTGCCTGAGGGATCCATGGCACACAGTACACCATGAAAGGTTACTTCTAAGGGTACCCTGGTAGGGAGACAAGTTTGGGTATTTTCCAGCAGAGAGTTAAGGGGGAAGCCAGGACATTGCTTCTTCCAGCAGAAAACTGTTCTTTCAGCAACCTTAAATCTACACATTCATTTAAGACTGTGGAAGTCAGTTGACTGTAATAATTTTCCTACACACAGACATGTCCAAGCAGGTATTCCAGCTCTTAGAGAAGCAGGTGCCCAGCAGCATCTGACCTACAGTTTTGCACCTTGTATTCCTCCACTCGGGATTCACATACTCTTTCAGAAGATTCTTCCCTCTCCTGTGTTCACGGTGTTGCCCTGCAGTGACACCCAACAGGCTAATGAAAAAATCTGTGCTACTTCCTTTAAGCCCTTCACACTTTTCTCTTTCACATGTGAAGTGTTAAGACTTATTTAAAACCTGTGGTGTCAGTTTGAATTGATCCCATCTCCTTCTGGCTGCGCATTTAACTTCACCTTCCTTAGGGGAATTTAACTGCAGAAATTGTGGCTCTAAGATTTCCTTGTGTAGCTCCCAGGATTTCAGTGGAGTTACACTGGGATACACTTCATCTCAGTAACTCCAGCATTCCCAGTGACCCACAGTTTTCACTCCCAAATTGAAGAAGTTTTTGAAAAAAACAAATATTTTAGGCTTTACTCAGCCCTCAGAATAATACTTAGCATTTACTTACTCAGAAGCATACAAGGAAGACAATGAATTTTGACCTTGCTGCTTTTCAATGTCAAAAGCAGTTGAGTACCACAAGATAACCTTATGGTGCAAGAGACTTAGCTCCAGCTTGTTCTGCCTGCTCCAGATGCTGCACAGCTAGGGCTAGGGGTGCTTCGGGCCTGCCAGGACAACCAACCAGAGCAACATGACTGCAGCTTAAAAATGACATGCATCTGACCTGGAGCATAAGACATGCGAGACTGTGTCTGGTAGCCCAGGTTCACACTTGCTGGCTCAAAGCATGCAGACATACCTGACAGATCGTGATTTTTGAAACGACTGGTCAAACATGGCTTGACTGGGCCTGTCTTCCTCCTCATGCTACCAGTGTGGACAGCTTAAGAGAGGTGCAATTTTCTTGCAGCTACATAAAATATTCTTAGTAATCTGTCAAAAAGCTCTGCACAGAACTGCCTATATTTAGCCTAACACTTCACTTAAATACTCAGTTATCTGTAATTTGATTTCACAACTTCTGTCTCCATAGATTCTTCCTGTGTTAGCAAGGTTAGCAAGTAATAATACACAAATTAGTGTACTGTGAAGCTGTGCTACCTAATGGTTTGCAATGGCCAGCATGGCAGTTAATCAGAGCTTTATCCAGAATTAGGGACAAATCACAAATCTTGATGCTAATGGAGCAGTGCCACGAAGTTCAGTTACTAAACTTAATTGTATTAAGAAATTAAGTCAGATGCAGAAACTTTTGTCTAGATAAGATCCTGGTATCTTACCTAGTGCTGCCACTAATTCCCAGTGCTTCCACTGATCCACTGGGTTGAATCCTTTAGTGTACTCAAGAGGACAGTTGTAATACAGGGATATTGCTAATCTACCTTAAAAGCTCCTAAGTAGATTAAGTGTTATGAGAAGGGTTCTAAATGTTAGTTACTATGAGAGCTAAAATCATCCAAAAATCCCTTAAGCATTTCATGATATAGCTGATTGTTTTGGTAGCTCCAAACCAGTGATATAGACAACTGTAAGGCAGCTCTGTGGAGTGTGACATTTGTGAGACCAGAAGACAGTTTTTTCACCTGGTGTCTTAACATCCATATCAGTATACAAAAGAGTTTCAAGTGATTGCTAAGAGCATTACCCTCCTAGTTAAATTTCCTTTTGTGCTCATGTTAAGATTCATGTCTTCCTTATTATGTCTTTGCAAATCTCATTGATTGTTCTATTGCAGGAGAGTGCTACAAGAGATTTAGACTTCTGAGCTTATGTGGAGGCTCAATATCCTTTCCCTGCATGTAAGTGGCAAACATGATCAGATGCCACAGAACACCTCTATAAAATGCAGGATGCTGTATGATCTTAATACTTTAGCAAGCCCAGCAGATTCAACAAACTGAGAATGGTTTCATCAACACCAGCCTGCTCTCCAGGACAAAGCAGTTCATTACTACAAGCTGCAGGATCACATCCCAGAGCTCTAGTTTTGTCAGTGAGTAAAACCATCGAAAGATTCTTTAGCAATTTTCTCTTAACACATTCCTCACACCCTCCTGTCCACTTTCACATGCCTGCTGGTGCTGCAGAAGAGATTGCTTTGGCAGGAGAGCCACTTGTGAACCAAAGACTCACATTCCACTCAGGCTTAGCATTATCAGGAAAAAGACAATTTGCACAACTGAGAGCTAAACAGCTGATAACTACTGCTCTCCTGGGGTCCTCCTTAAATCCAGGCACATTTTATGCCACTGTAGGGGAAAATGCTTATTGCAGGGAAGGCTAATAAAAAAAATAGGATGCTGACATCCTGCTGATATTTATTTAAATTCTAAGGCAAAATAGTTCTATAAGCAATACCACCAGCAACCCTCTGCTCCCACTGTGCGCAGACTGGATTTCCACAAAATTGGCTCGTTCAAATGGGATATCAGAACCTCCTTATCAAGCACCAAAGTAAATAATAACTGTGGCTGAAATTACCCAGGAACATCTCAAGGTTCTGTCACCCTGTGAACTTCAATACCAAAGTCCAACTGGACTCTTGCCACCACAGCTATTACTACAACTTGTTTTCGTTACTATATTCACATCAACTTAAGTGCCAGCTGCAACTACTCTCAAACAACCCCCCCATTTGAAGCCATAAATCTCAGCCTGAACACACGCAACATTTTGCAACTGCCCCAAGAAAAACAAACATTTACAGTTCAGGCTGCCTCCTAGCTTTGATAAGACAATATGCAACGCTCTAATACTCCTTTACAGAACATTACTGGTGAACTTTGGCAACATGTGAGTGGCAAAAAAGGAACCAAAGAAACACTGCCCAGGCTGAAGGAATCAGAATGGATACATAACCCTTTTCTGTCATCAGAAGGGTGGTGGCAAATAAAAGTGAAATTTTTTCTGTGACGAGAATCTACCAAAATGCCAAAAATTATCACCGCAGTAAGAACAGGGAATTGTGTTAGCGCAGTGAAAGGTGTCCCATTTGAGTACATCCCTACAAACAATCTGTACTGAACAAGCTAACTCCTGGGGATTATTTTCCAGGTGATGTAAATATTTACTCAGGGAAGACAGCATTCCTGCTGAAGCTGGAGTTACTTTCAGCCCATCTGGCCTCTGTGCGTTTGATAGTCTACCCCTAAATGGCAGATAAACAGAACTGCTGACAGCACATATTTTCTCACATATGCATTCATAGCCTACGTCTCTGGACCCGCAGCTGTCTCCTGATTGTTTCCATCTGAGAAAGTAAAGATTTCTTTGTCATCCTCCCCCGTTTCTGGTAAGGCAGCAATGAAATCTGGATCATGTGAATAGCCTGTCACTTACTGGAGTCACCCCAATCAACAGCAATGCACATGATATTTTTGACAGATGTTCTCAATTCCACAAAAATCGCTTTATGCAAAAGTTCTTTCCATTTTGATATTCTGTGTATGCAAAATTGTTATCAACACCTCCCTTCTCTCCAGCAACATTACATGTTTTCCAAGTTTATGACACATATATACAAGGAAAAAATACAGCTTTCCAGTGAGCCTGAAGATCCCAGGATACACAATGCTTTTGCATGAAATCTGACTTGGAACACATTGGAATTAGTACCTTAAGGGCAAATCTGACAGTCTTGGAAAAAGAAATAAAACTCATGGAAGAGGGATTGCCAAAAGCATCAGTCTAAGGACTAACATATGGAAAGGGAGATAGTGGGTGAAGAGGATATGATGACTGCACACTGAAAATAACGTTATTTATGGAAGGTATGCAGCATCTACCCTGAAAGCATCCGCCCTGAAAGAGCTCTTGCACTGTGTCTTAAAAGTCTGAGAGCCTAATGGAACTAGAGACAAATAAGAAACACACATCCTTTGTTAGCAGGAGAAAAAGTGAGGCTGGATTCCTGTTTTGTTTTGCTTTTAAGTAGCTAAAGCACAGGACTAAAATATCTCTAAGCAGATGTTTTAGACTGAAAATGGTTTTAGTATTACATTAGCAAAGCTTCCTTTATGTGGAATTAACCTTTTCCTGAAGCAACCCACTCAGAATCCAGGTGCCTTACCGGAAGAAAAAGGCGCTGGGCAGCACATGGTTTGAATAACTTTTTCCATTCCTGAGCATTTCCTACTGAGAAGGTTATTGGGTAAATGTTGTATTCAAACTTCTTTGTGTATGACAAAGGCCATTCCTTCAGCTGAAAGACATGGGGGGAGGAATTAGACTACATTTATATAGCTTTTTAAAAACAAAATATATGCATCTGTAAGGAGTTTCTAAACTGCGCACAGCACAGAAAGTGTTTAGTTGCTACTTGTTGATGTCAGACTAATTTTCCTCAGAGATTTGTGACTTGTGACTCGTGTATTTATTTACCAAATAACAAAGAAACTCACCTTCTTCTCAAATTCAGGCTTAAGGGAATCCTCAGCAAAAATGTGAAAACAGAGCCTCCTGTTGCTGAAGAGAAGTGCTGATTTCAGCATGATCAGCGTCTCTTCCAGCCGGTCCCCACATGCCACAACTGCCAGATGCATGCATTGCAAAGATGAAGGCTCTTTTGAATGTTTCTGTTCTCCAGGCTTCCTGGAAATTCATAAATAGACATAGAAAAAATACTGAGATAGACATAAAGAGAATCCTGCATTAACAGGTATCAGGGAGGTTTTTTACTCCCCTCCATTCTGTAAGAGATCAGGAAGTTTGTTCCTGATTACAAACCCACAGAACATGTGAGCCACATGCAGTTTTTGTCAACAGCACAAATCAAGAGTTTTAAAAGTGCAACACAAAGAAATACACTATTTTCAGAGATTTTCTAGTTATCCCTGCACTTATGGATTTGCATAAATCACTGGTACACACACAGATGAAACTAATTCAACAGTATCTCAAACCAGACAACAACTCGCTCTGTGCAAATGATAGTTGTTTTCTTTTCCCCCAACTTAGAGGTTATGAAGCCAGAATGGACTGATTACTACCCAGCCAGCTTTCTAACAAAATACAGATTGCAGAGCCACATCCAGTAACTTCATTACCAGGCCCATAATGGCTAGGCTGGAAGAAGACACCCACACTTTCAAAAAATCCACTCCATCCATATGTAAATTATTCTAAGAGTTAATTAATTTTGCTATTAAAAAGGCATGCCTTAATCCTGGCCTGAAGGTACTGGCGTAGTTCCAAAGGACCACTCTCCATTTCTCCCCATGGAATCCCTGAGATTATCCTAAAATAGGGATTTTTAAAAACAAACATATTCACATGTCCCAGATGAATCAGACTATTCCACAAGCAGTCAAGGACCAAACTATGGAGTTTTCACTGAGCACCCATCTATGTGAGCTTTAAATAAATCTCAGCTAAACTATAGGGGAATCTTTGTGGAGAAGGCACCGAGTCCATTTGCTGGCCAGAATAATCAGGGTTCTTTTGGGGAGTTGAAGACATTGTGAAAATATGTCCTTTTGGTTTTGTGTGTCCCCCCCAGCAGTATGGAGAGGTATAAATCACATCATCCAGGAATGCTTCTACTGTATTGTATCCACATTCCAACACGGATGGCATTTATACTCCATTACACGGATGTGTGCTGACAAAGCAACTAAATCACAGGCATCGTAATCATTATGGGAGAGTTCAAAAGGCTAATCATAGATCACTACCAGTTCTTCACATATTACTGAACAGAGAACATCAATCCCTCCCTCTTCTCAGCACAAATAATTACATACATGTAATTAATCAGCAAAGTTAATATCCGAAACAACAGTTCTAAATAAAGAGAAAAATTACAGTTATAAAGCTGTCACTATCTGCTTCCAGACATTAAAATGCTGCTCTGTGTAACAGCAGTGTAACCCACCTCTGTGTTAAGGAATACCAGACAGTGGTACTTACTGACTATACACAGCAACAAGTTTCATTAAGGGTTTAATGTCTTAGGCTTTAGTCTTAATTAAAGCCCAATTTCATCAGTGTATAAATAATAGAATACTACATCTCTGTGAAGTGGTATTTACTTTCCAACCTATTAGTGTAAAAACCACTGAATTATTGAAGTGAATAATTAGCTGCTCACACAGATCCCCTTTTCCCCCCTTCTCCCTATCTGTTTAATGTTTCCTCTTAATTGAGTCTCTAAATCAAGCCATATGCAGGATGAGAACTGCTTTGATATAGCTTGTGGCAATGGAATTCATTGGAAGAGGGACTAAACTCTAAGCTTTTATTGCAACATTTCAAAACCCAACACCAAAGCACTGAGCTTTTCTTTGCAATTTTAGCCTCAGTGAACTCCACATTATGCAGCTATTTCTTAGTGAAAAAGCCAGTATATGCAGACAAGCGCTTCCAACAAGCAGACCCAGCAGAAGCAACTCTTGATGAAAGCAGAATGCCCTGTAAGCCCACGGGAGCTGCAGATGAGTAAGAGACATCCTGCCTGCCAACAAAGACACCCTCTCAGCCCCAGAGACCTGAGCCTCAGAGATGAAGTATTATGAGTCTTGAAGGCCTGGACTGAAGGGGTTCAGGAACCTGCATTGGCCTAAGTAGGAATAAAAATCCCCAGGAAAAGGAGCACGAGGTTGTATTTCAACTGCCCTAGAGGCAGGCTGGGACACTGAGAGCAACAGTTAGTTAAGAAGTACATAAGGAAAACAAGAGGGTTGTGAAAACAAAGATGAGCTGGAAAGGGAGATACAAAAGTGCCACAGCAAGATGCATTTAACAGCAATTTTAGCTTAGCCTTCATAAAATTACTATTATTATCCAGAAGTCTGGAAAGAAGCAGATGTAAAGGCAAAGTCTGCAAGGAAGGCGAAAGAGCCAGTTATAGCAAAGAACATCACAATTCCCCATCCCTCCTCTGTATACACACGTACATAAAAGTGCAAGGAGGAACAAAGGATGGTGAGAAATATACTCTGAGTCAAAGGATATTCCTTAAAGGTCTGCAGGATACAGACAATGTCATGAAACCAAAACTGTGGAGACAGTGTTCTCACAGGAGAATGGATATTTGGTACATGAGCTCTGAATAACTCCGAGGGATACAGCAAGGCCATGGGAGGCCCGAGGAAGCCTAAGCAAGCAAGATAAGAAGAAGCTGGAATTCACTGAGTGATGAGAACTGTGGACTGTTGGCAAGCTTTCGAGATCAAGTTCTCACACCTGTGCTTAACCAATTATATGTTAGTCACTAAGGGTCTTCAAGACAAGTATCCAATCATGATATGTCAAATTGCTGTAGGTGTGTGAAAGCAATAGTATATAAGGAGTTAATGCTTTGCAATAAATGGCTTTTTGTCTGATCATATTGATCTCTGAGTCCTTTCCGTGGCACAAAACAGTTCCAGTTTGACCAACAGCATCTATTCTGCCTCATACAGAATAAATGGCTATGCTGGCTTAGCTGGATCTCCTCATGAAGGTATGAGAGCCACCATCGTGTGTTGCAAGGAGAGAAACTGGAGGTTAGAAATTAGCTCATACCAATAGAGCAGGTACTTTATTTCTACCGGGGTAAATTGGGCTGGGCACCAGGAGCCTTCTCATTCAAACAGACTTACTGCTCAATAAAAGCTGCTTTAAACTGAGGTTTTGTATAAGGTACATACCAAATCCTGAGTCATAGAACCACAGAATCGTTTAGGCTGGAAAAGACCTTCAAGTCCGACTATAAACCTAACACTACTAAGTCCACCACTAAATCATATCCCTAAGTGCCATATCTACACATCTTTTAAATACCCTGAAATCAGAGGATGTCTCCTCTAATTGCAAATGTTTATTTATCATGCAGTTACCAGTGGCTGATTCAAACATGCTGGGAAGCTGAAAGCTTTGTGAAACACTCGCTGCCCAGGTGTTCCTGGACAACACAACTAATGGAACACAAAAGATGCATACTTTGTTTTAAGGGATGCAGTATGCTAATACTGTGGTAAATTGTACAAAGGATAAAATGTGATACATAAAAAACAGCTGGCAAGCAATAAATAATATATTGGTAGATATCAAACTAAGACATTGATGGGCATTTGATACAGAGAAGTACTCAGGTTGAAGGGTGAGTACACATTGGTTTCAGCTCTATTACAGTAAGTCAGTCCTTGCAAATCTTTGGGCGAGTCATTAATTCTTTCTGCTTTAGTTGTCCTACCCGTAAAAGGGGAGCAGCTGTTATAGTACTAATGGTAACCTACCTCAAGAGATTTCCAAGCACATTAAAAGAGCATGTAGATCCACAGAGTGCTACAATTATTATTATTAGCTAATTCTTTCTAACATTTACACGCACATTCATTCATTTATAGTCCAACTTACTGGCTATGGATAGAGTTTATGACTGGATTTTACAATCTAAATTAGATGTTTAAACGCATCTAAAACAATACAGTGACCTAGGCCTTAAAGTTTAATGTGTTTAACAAGAACAAATAAAGAAACTGAATGTACAAGATCTTTGTTACAGGCCTTGATATCCTTCTTCTAGTTTCAGTACATAAATGTAGCTTGTTGATGTATTATAAATCTAACTTACGTAACATGCCTCTTTGCTCTGTTCAGAGAAAAATGCTTCATGCTCTCCCTTATGTGCTGTTCTCATACTATTATATGGCTTTAAAATTAAGCACTGTTGCCCAAGATTAAGCACTACAGAAAACAACACCAAATACTTGCAGAATACATCCATCTGAAACAGCTGAAGACAGGCTTGCTAAGACATAGTACAATAAAATGCTTATACCAAAGGCTTCTTTCCAACAAGCCAGACCAACTCCCATCCAGTTGCCCAAGAGTATTTTATTTATTGTGTACATTTTTTTCTGACAGGCATGGTTACTGAGACAGCAGAGGCCTGAGTGCTTCAGCACAACAGAGAGCATTTCTAGGCCTTAAAGTTTAGATTACATGCAATTTTCTTATTAGTCACAGCCAAAGTGTCTCAAACATAATGAACCCAAAACCTGTCTAAATCAATCCAGATTCATCCAAAATAATGCATTCCCATCTCGTTACAGACCCTGTTAATCTAGTCAAGCCTCCAAATTCATTCCTGAAAAATAAAGCATGCAGACTCTTACAAAATGCTGTAGAGTTGTTAGTTTTTGGAAACTTCTTCATATTATGATCTCATTTACACTTGCGGCATAAACAAGGTTAGATTTAGGCATTGTATCAAAACTGATGATTCACTAAATAGGCTCCTTCCCTGACAGTCAATACTGCCCCAGTGAGTCAATGTCCCAACAGTGGCTCCATTATATGAAACACATTCTCTCACAGACTTTAAAACATAATTGAGAAAGGCTCTAAATGTTTTTAAACATTTTTCCTAATTTAATGCAGTTGCACAAAACTGACTCTAGCTGCTGACAGTCAAAAAAACTGCTGAAGTTTCAACCTCCTACTGCTCAGAGAAAGGGAAGAAAACCACTCAGTATCAGAATGGATGTTTCTACCTTCTTTTATCAAGTGGGCTCTTTGTTAGACAAGTCTGAGGTATTTGGGCCTTCAGCCTGTCATTACAGGCTATCAAACTTGAGCCAAACCTATATGTGTGCACACAGACGGCAAAGAAAAAGCATCTTGACAGGTTACCATATAAGATATGTTTTGCTTTGGAAGAGCTATTTCAAGGGAACTAAATGTGCTGGCAAAGGTTCACTTCCATGCTGGTTTAATAGAAAGTGTGGTCACATCTGCCCTTCAAATGTAAAATAACCCTTTTGCTTTTTGATACTTTGCACACGTTGGTTTGGCACATACTTACGATTATTCCTATAAAAAAAAAAACCCTTACTGAAGGCAGAGGACTTAGTACTTCCAAGAGGAAGGATCAATAAAACCAGCATCAAAAGTCAGTTTTCAGAGCTAACCAGAAACTTAAATGCAATGCTTATCTAGATTTGCCAAAATTATCTAGTAACCAAAGCAGGACATATAAACACATTTCCCAGCATTTGCCAGGTACCAGCCAGCTGATGCTGTGTGACTGAGTTCAGCTTTTATTATATATGACTACTTACAGTAGAAAGAACCTGCAGCTCTTAAAAACTTAACATTTTCTGTTATTATCACACATAACAACACTAAACACACCAAAGAAAGCAGTACTACAAAATCCTAGCTAAAACACAATTCCCCTCTCTGGTGACATGACTGATTCTTATACAGCAAACATGCATCCTAAATAACATCTTTGACTATTTCTGAGTTCAGCTCCAAAGCTGCATCCTTCTGATGAAACTACACAGATCAACTTGGCAAAACTGAGTTAAAACAACTTTTTATATTCATGTAGACAAAACTTCACTAGGGTTATTTGAGTCCATCATGCAGTCTACATAGAAACACCTAAAATGTGATCAGATCACAAGGTCTTAAGCAGTCATAATCATATGTTTTATTATCCTGAAGGAAACATACCATATTATGCCTCTCACAGCAAATAAAAAATGTTTTCCTTTGCACATAAGGAATAACTAAAATAATAATTATTTATACTATAGGAATGAATTGGCAACAACAAACCCAATTCAGTATGTTATATTGGATGTACTTTAAGCACACACATGAGCAAAGTCTATTATATCCAGGGGAATACTCAACCCCCAAGTTAGTAACTACCTAAATCATTGCCTGTTTATTCCACTCCAAATTGAAGCCCCTCTCACTGCCTTCAGTGTATCCAGGATCAGGCTTTTTAAGCCAAGCAGATCCCACCACCTGATGCCTTCACCATGTGAGTGTGGATGTGATTCATCACACAGTGGCACCCAATGGTGGGTATTTCTGCCTTTCCAAGAACACAAACATCTCCTTGCCTTGGACCACATTATCTCACACTCCCCCAGCAAAAAAAGAAAAAAAATCTATTTTTATGGATATTCTGACTTAAATTTTATTTTTATAGTAGCTAACACACTGCGCAATCTTTCAGCAAGGGACAGAACTGGACCCCCTGGAACTGTGCTTCTCATCTACACAAGTTCCTGCTGGTGCCAGTGGTCCAGGATCATGTGCTGCCAACAGATGTGAGGGGAAAACAACCACCACCAAAACCTACCGAAAAAACCCATAACTAAGTGGCATGGCTTAAATAGAGCATTCCTCTCTTCTTTGTGTTGTGCTGCACATCTTGTAAGAAGTACTTACAAAGTCAATAAATAATAGAAAAGTTAGATAATGTCAAACTTCGGAACATGAAGATGCTCACTGAAAAGCTCATTGAAATGGAACAGTTGTTTACACTCTCCAGCAGTTTCATACTTTCTGGGCTCCTTCCTTCAGTGTTCTTGATTTCCATGATAATCGCAGAAATATGCCTTAAAGAAAAATGACTTCAGGAGGTACAGTTGCTAGTGGAAATAATCCTGCTTTAATACACACATTTGAATTCTGCCCATGACCCATTCTCAGCCATGGTAAACATCTCTTGCATTCAGCAGAGTAACAATGCTGGTAAGAAACCAACCGCTTTTAATAAGTTAAGGAATAAGAGCTCAAAAAAACAGGAACAGGCTTTCATTCAGAACATATCTGTGAAATCGTGAATCAAAGACACAAAGACATACCAAGTTAATTAGATATATGAGGTCACACTGACCATAATATAGTTGGAATGCAAAGGGGAAAACAGTCCTCCACCCACCGAGAGCACACTGCCCACATCTTTTGCTGAAGTAATTAGTTTTTTTTAACAAATACTCTGCCTGGAAGGTGCTGAAAGAGGAAACGCAACACACCACGATTTCAAGCTCGTTTTTAAAGTTCCGCTAAATTAATTTACATATTAAAAGTATTCAAAATAAAACGCTCAAGAACTTAAAATCCGCAGATGCTTTGCAGTTTGGAACCCAGCGGTACCACACATAAATAGCCACCTTCCCTTCTCCCTGGGGCATTAGCGACTAATCAGTATTAAGTGTAGCTCCCGAGACTGACAGCGGCTCCTCACGGGCTCCAGCCAGAGCGCCGCATTCCCCACGTCAGCCTTCAGAACAAGGCCAAAACTCATGAAAAAGCGGCTATTCCAGAGGCCGCCGTCGCACAGGCACGCAGCGGGGGTATCGCCCCGCTCGATGCAGGGACCAGAGGCGGAGGCGAGACCTCCACGTACTTTCGTGGCATCTCTGGCAACCACGCTCCGAGTGAAAACTGGCAGGAAAAAGTTTGTGCTTCGGCAGCCGGAGCAGTTTGCAGAAGAGTTTCTAACCGCTGGGCACTCGCAGACGCGAGGGGAAACCGACCTGGGACAGGGGCGTGCCCCAAGGACCGGGCGGCCGGGAGACACCAGCCATAGCAGGGGGGACCCGCGGTGCGGGAGGGCCCGGGCACGCGTGGGGCCGCGCACGCCGGACAGCGACCGTGCTCCAGGGGCCGGAGCGGGCCGGGCCTGGAGGGCTCCCCCCCGAAGGCAGGGACAGGGGCGGCTGCGCGGGGGGCGCCGGCCGGTCCCGCGTGGTCCAGGCGAGCTCCCGCGCCCCGGAGCCGCTACCGTTACCTGGCGCTGACGAGCCTGCCCCCGGCGGGGCTCCTCCGCGGCGGGCTCCGGCTGAGCCGCGGCTGCCGGCGGGCGGGCGGCACGGCGGGGCGAGCGGGCGCGGAGGGCGGCGGGCGGGGGGGCGCGGCGGCGCTGCCCGCCAGCAGATAGAGCAGCAGCAGGCTGCCGAGGCACAGCAGCGCCGCCGCCACCTTGCACGACAGCCGCATGGCCGCAGGTCAGGCCGCCCGCCCGCCGCTCTGCCCGCCCGCCGACCGCATCGCCTGCCGCACGGAGCGGCACGGACGCAGCCCGGCCCGGTGCGGGGACGTGGCCGCCGAGCCCCGGCCCGGCGCCCGGCAGCAGGGGCGGGGCGCGCCCTACCGTACTCTCTGGACTAGCCGCCCCAAGCACTCCGCCCGCAGCCGAACGGGCCCGGCACTCGCCCCGTGGCCACGGAACCTCCGGGACACGGTTCGCGGATGGAGATAACGGGATGGCGGGGGCTCTGTGGAAAATCTATGATATAACAACACAGTCAGCACGTAGCGTTCCCTCGGTAGAGGAGAATGAACAGCCGGGCAGGGCTCTGGGCCCCCGGCTCCTGCCCCACTGCCTTGCTCGAAAGGCACCTCGAGACTTCTGCTTGTGCAGGTGTGCAGTGGTGGAAAAGCCTAGGTATGCTCAGAATGTTGGGCAGGAGGAAAAGAGAGCTGGTCTCTGAAGCATGTTTTACCTGACTGTACTAACAGGCAAACTGCTATTTCCCTCTGCTGTGCCATTCTGGTTTATCACCACCCTATATTCTAGGCAGGCTATGAAGGCAGGTTGTGTCACAATAAACTGCAATAGATGTAGAACTGTGAAGGAATACAAGCATTAACTTACTTTTGGGTGGCTTTGAACTTGTCCTCATTTGACTGATCTGAGCCAGTTCTGCTGTCAACCACAGCAGAGACTGCAACACTGTGAATTCAAGAAAAATAAATCCTTCTTAGGTTCATAACCTGATTAATGACTTTTAAATGTACAGTATAACAAAAATACCAGTATTCTTGGAGTATAAGCTGTGCAAAGAATGGAAACACCAACCTTGAAACGGGGAGAGGAGGAATGTGGAACCTCATGTGTCCCTTACGGTGTTAATACAGGACATGTACTCGACTCTGGCTGGTTTCCGCTCCAGGGACTGCTCCACGGTGCAGTCACCACTCGCTACTGCGCTGCACTGGAAAAGGGCTGAGGGGCGATGCCCAGAGTAGCTCCTGTCATACGTACAACCTCCATGGAGCTGTACTCTCTGCAGTGCTGTTTGATCTTTTAGTTTCAAGTAACTGCTCAGTGCTACAACTATGCTGTGAAGACCACCACTGCAGAAGCCACAGAGCTACCCGAGGGAAGCCTTACACCTCAGATAGGTAACTGTGCAAAGACCTTGAACTTGTAGATCAGGACCCTGCCAAGGTAAGGGCTCAGCAGGCTCTAACTATATCTGCCGCTGCACAGCTCTACTTTGCAAAGGTTTACTTTTAGGATAAATCTTCAGAGAGTTATTCTTTTCCTACTTAAATGGCAGCCGTTTGTCAGTGAAACTGCAGCCTAGCCGTTCCGTACTGCTGCCACAGCATGCCTTCACTCAGGGTATCCCAAAATGTCCTTTACCTTATTACCAATGCAAATGCAATGAATGATTCCTGTTCCAGAATTTCATCCAACTCAGCATCTCAGCAGATGCAAAAATATAGATTACTTCACGTTAAGAGAAAAATAGCAGTACTAAATGAGAAACTACAGAAAAACCACACTGCATAAACATATGCTCTTTTCTGAGAAAGCACATACTACCGTAAAGCTCCATCAGGCTTCATACTTCAAAATGAGTACCAGTAGAAACCCTCTGCAAACCCTCAACCTGCACAAATGTGTGATTTCATACTGTCAGTGAAATCTCTCTCATAGATAGGAGATGTGTCAGCAATTGCTGCATAAAAATACGATGGTAACCATTATGAAATCTGATTCTAAGGGATTTTCAGAGACTTTTCCCCTTGTTTCTGTGATGTGCTGTAGTGTACCACCACCCTGCCAATTTGCACCGTTTTCTTTCAAAATTAAGTTATGTAAATCCCAAATCTCCCATGCCACCAGCATGCATGCTCAAACTAGATCAGTTTCACTGCTGGACTGAAACAGAATCACATTGCATAGCTTCAAATCCGTGCTGCTGAATCCATAGCTCCCTTCAAAGTGTTTGATGCTAAATGCAAGGTCCTACACCTGGGTTGGAGCAATCCCAGGCACAGCTGCAGGTTGGGCAAAGAAGTGATTCAAAGCAGCCCTGCAGAGAATGACTTGGGGGTGCTGGTCGATGAGAAAATGAACATGTGCGCTTGCAGCCCAGAAAGCCAAACGTATCCTGGGCTGCATCAAAAGAAGCGTGACCAGCAGGGTTACAGTTTGTGTTCTGCAGTCACTAAGAAACTAAACTATATCTCTCAGATGAAAACTTTACTTACACCTACTTCAAAGCAAGTCAGGCATTTGTCTAGCAGGTAACGCCACAAAATGTAACACCAAGAAAAACATTGCATATTTGAATCCCTCACCATTACATTTGTATTTTTCTAAAGACTATTGCAAGTTTCATCCTGACTTTATCAAGGCCACCATCCTGCCTCCTAAGCATAACAACATCTACATTGTTATGCTTATTTGAAAAAAGACTTTGTGTTTCAGGATCCTTCCCTCCTCTGGAAAAATCAAGCGAGAAGCTTCATTATCTTTGGATAATGGAAACTGTAAAAGAAAAGAACAAAAATAAGCTATCATGATACCATAGTATTATGAACATGGTGCACCTGCAAGTGAAACTGTTAAGTGTTATAAACTGGAAAATTACATCTATGGGAAAAGGACACTCAGATGAAAATGCATTAGATTCAGAGGAATGTTTTAGGTAACTTAGATAAAAGATGTACAAACAGCTGTTTTTCACTTATTTTTAAAATAAAGGGAAGAATAATATGAATTCTACTCACGTGAAATGATATCTAGTTCCATCTCAGGCAAAGCCTTTATTTACTATTTACATTGTTCACTTGCACTGAATTTTTGCAGTCTGACAATTACACAACTACTTCTAGTTCTTTATAAAAATTACAGCACTGTTAATTCAGAGAATGGAAATAGTCATGTATTTCATAATGTATTTCACAGAGAAATACATTTCATATTGAAATATATACCTACCCTATTTCCAGTTGTTTCCTGGGTAAATAAACAGTTTTTTAATTGTTAAATTGAATGCACATTTTGTATCTGATTACCATTTCTATGTACATGTCCATTGTATGTCTACAATACAGTATGTATCACATCCATGGGATTATGCCAGATTTGTTATTGTTAGCCACACAGAGTCAATTGTGCTTGCAGATTGTGAAGCTTCATGTTTCTATTTTTCAAAGGGACAGCAAGTTTTACTACTTACTTGGCCAGAACATTGTAGGTAATGCATGTTCATTCTTCAGCAATCCATTAAACATACAGCAGACAAATTCACTTCTTCATCAGAAAGATGCACCAAATACGTGTTTTTTCTACATTTCTAAATAAAACTTTTTCCCCAGAGTCCAAAAAAAACTCAGTATGCTTTTTCCAGAAGAAAGCAATAAAAAGTTTCTAGAGATGCTCCTTAATACTTTACTTGGATGGAAGAGCAGAATGGCTGAGGCACCAGTTTCTTCATTAAAATCAGCATATAAATATTTCTTTTACAAGATAAGTATTACCAGACAAAAAAAAATGGGGGTTTCTTAGACTCTAAAGCAAATAATTCTGAGTCAGTCTTGGAAAGGGTCAGTTAGAAAAGAACAAACTCTGATGAAACTTATTCCTTATTTTTCATAGTCTTGTCATTCATATTTGAACTTACCCAGTGAGGATGGTGCCTACTGGTTCATAATTCAGCTTCCTGCCCAATATTCTTACTATGGATTGCATTAGTAAGGTCCAAAAGTTAAAAAACCAAAAAGTTAGTGCTGAAGTTGTCTGGAAATGCACCAAAAATTTCTGAAGGCTTGGTTAAGGCCTTGGTCCAAGTCAAATCAGAGTCTGAAATGACATGTCATTAACTTCTTAATATATATAAAAAACGATAAGCCAAGCATCTTCAATTTCTGCCTGTAAAAAACTGGCACACAGGAATGTTTAGGCAGAATATTAAATGATCTGTCAATTTTAGGTCAATGGGGGGATGATCTGGATCTGTTCTGTAGCACAGATTTATTGTTTGTGCAGTATTTAAACTGCTGATTCAGTTCTGTACAAGAATAAAGATGTTTTTTCATGAAAAGATGCCATTTTCGGTGGATTTCCAGCAAGACAAACCAGTCTTTATTACCCTGGAAGATTGATTGTCTATTCAGAAAACCCAAAACCAACCCAAAAGCCCCAAGCACACTTCATTAGCAGAAGTTACATAATTATGGGGTTTTCCCCTTCAGGAAAAACGTTTGAGTGCATTTCAAAGGGGGCAGGGAGAGAGTCAGTAGCATTTAAAAATGTAGGGAATTATCTGGAACCAGACTATCTTTCTTAGTCTAACGTCAGAAAAAAATCAGATTAATTCTACATTAGGTGCTGCATTTAAAGATAAGTAAATTATGGCTTTTAAACCAACTTTACTGCTTTTAGCAATTTTTTTTATGCGCTTGTTCTTAATGCCATTTTTCTTTTGATTCATCAGAATCAGCCTCTATTCACATTGTCAATCTTGTTCGCTTTTATCTGCTTAGAAGAGACTTACATAATCGGGAATTACTATTCCAACAGTGCTCCTGGGGCCACTCTTCTGTTTCCTCTATTTCTGCAGCTCTCCACTTCAATGTATTTTGGTTCTTGAAATCATTTTATCCTTACCACATCAATTTAAATTACATTAGGTCCGAAGCTACTTGGATTTACTCAGTTCTTAACTTCATTCTCTCCTCTCCAGACGCATTTGCTCTCACTGGATGCTTTATTTACATATACAAGCACTTCTTATATTTTGAGCTGTGAGATAACACCATCAACTTTCGCAGTCCATTATGTTTAAGCAGTATTTGACCTCGTCTGATGCCTACTGCAGCTATCACAAAGTGGGCTATGGAAGCCATCACAGAGGCTATGGAAGCGATCTTCAGACTGTAGCACCCCATCCTCTGAACAGCATTTTGATGGGAGTTGAAGGTTAGAATCTGATCAAATACTACTTTTATCTCTTAAGATCACTGGATTTCCCTTGAAGCAGGACCAAGCCCACCAACCCCTCACTTTTGTTCAAACACAAAGCCAGCCGGGGACAGAGGGAAGGAACGGGTCTCCTTGACCTGCTGCTCCCCGGCCACCAGCAGATCGTGAGGGAACAGGAGGCATGGCCAACCCGGAGGGGTGGGAGATGCTCCCTCAACCACCCCCGTGCCATTGACGGCTCACTCGCCGGTTCCACCCTCTCCAGTCCCTTCCGTTTTTGTTCTCTGAGGGCGGCAGCAGCAGGAGGGGCGGTCTGAGAGAGAGGAGGAGGCCGGGGCATCCCCCTCAGGGTGGAGCGTGGTGGGTCCCGCCCCGCCGTTGCTCCTTGCGCCTGCGCGGTGAAGGCAGTGGTATGGCGGCGGCGGCGGCGGCGTGGTGAGTAGTGGTGAGGGCATGGTTTGAGTGGAGCGGGGTTCCTGCCTGCAGCCACGGCCTTGGAGCCTTTCTCCGCTCTCAGAGACGTCGGGGGTGGCGGCGGTTCGCGGCCCTCAGCCGTAGTGATGCTCTGCGGATGGCGAGCCTGGCTTATGCCTTCCCTCACTGCTTCACCTTGGCTTGAGCGGCTTCTCCGCTCGCCCTGGGGTCGTCTGGGGTACGGCCGGCGGGATTCCACTTGCGTGCCACCGGTGCGGCTGGAAAGCTGGCGTTTGACCCAGTTTATCTTGGAGCGGTGCCACATCTGCCTTACCGTAGTGCTGTGAGGGAAAAGCAGTGTTACCGTTTTTCTGAAAGCTCCTGGATGCAACAGAAATACTTCAGTTCACTTTGCTCTTACTTTTCTGTAGTAAAAGGCTGAGAAACTCCATTATTGTCGGATACGTTGATTTTCGGTTGTGGGAAGTGCTGCTGGGGATTGAATGTTGTGATGTTGCGTGGTTCCTAAAATGAGGTCTGTGAAATATCTGGGATTTGTGTGGGAACTTCCAGATTAGGTTGAGGTCATTAGGGGATGCCGAAGGTGTGGCAGTGCTGGGAGGTGGGAACAGCTGTTGGAAAATAAACATGCAGGCTGGCACATCATCCTTGAGGGGTATAAATGGGGGGTTGTTATTTATCCTTTCGCATTGGACTGTGTGGTGTTTGGATAGAGAAGTACATAGAAGTGTACATCAGGTGTTTTTCAGGCCAGGTATCTCTTATCTAGTTACAACTCAGTAAACCCATGGCAGCTTTTCAGCGTGGAAAGGATGGGAATATTGCCCTGGAATCTATGAGTTTATTTATTTTTCATCCTTGTCAAATGATTTAGATTACCCATAGGGGAAAAAAAGTGTAATCTGTTAACTTAGCTCTCCTGAAGTTGTCCGAATGGGGATATGTTTAATAAAGGTAACTGTGAAAGTCAGTGACAACTTGCTCTTTCCCAGGTAATAGTTTTATTTTGCATTTTGTGATAAAAATACTTTTGTCTGAAAAAATTATTTTGCAATTTTTAAAGATGTGTGATTCTGTTTAAGTCCCCTTCTTCCTTTTTCTCCCCCCAGCTGAAATCTAAGCTAAACCTGAGGAAGTGCCTTGCATTTAGAAACTATTGAAGGGTCAGACAAGCTGTATATCAGGTGAGTGGTACTGTGTGAGTTCCTTCTCTCATGCTAAATATATACACATGCCCATGTACATACATATGTATCGTTCTGATGGATGCTAATCATAAACTGTCCTTAAAAACACTTGGTGAAGGAGGTGGCAGGTATCCTCTAAGGAATTTAATTCTGTTACTGCTACTGTGGTACGTTTTCTTCCACTGAATCTTTGGAAGTGTCGTGGTCTAAGCCCGGTCGGCAACTCAGCCACGCAGCCGCTTGCTCACTCCTCCCCCTTCCTCCCCCCCCACTCCCAGAGGGATGGGGAGGAGAATCAAAAGAAGGTAACTTCCACGGATTAACATAAGAACAGTCCAGTAACTAAGGTGTAACACAAACAACTGCTGCTTCCACCAATAATAATAGTGATAAGGGAAATAACAAGGGAAGAGAATACAACCGCTCACCACCTGCTGACTGATACCCAGCCCAACCTGAGCAGTGATCTAACCCTTCCAGGTAATTGCCCCCCGTTTACACAGTGGGCATGACGTGCTGTGGTATGGAATAACTCTTTGGCTAGTTTGGGTCAGGTGTCCTGTCTCTGCTTCCTTCCGGCTTCCCCTCCTCCCTGGCAGAGCATGAGACTCAGAAAGTCCTTGGTCAGAGTAAGCATTACTGAGCTGTAACTAAAAAACATTGGTGTTATCAGCGCTGCTCCCAGGCCGAAAGTCAAAACAACAGCACTGCACCAGCTACTGAGAAGGAGAAAAATTACTGCTACTGCTGAACCCATGGCAGGAAGGCATGTGAGTTTTTTAGGATGCTTCCTCAGATTTGTGAAACCCCTGCAAAATGCTCAAAATAGTAAGCATACTCACACTGGACATTCTGAGTGTGTCCAGCTGCTCGTGTTTAAGCTCTTGTGTCATGAATGTGCTGCGAAGGATCGTTTTTGAATTACTGTGTGTGTGCTATCCCATTATGCATTGAATATAGCAGTATGCTTAGTGCGTGTGCCCGTATAATCTGTTTGGGGTGTACTCGATCTTTTGCTTGTGTTCTGGTTGATAGGTGTATGAATTATGAAATACAGCCCTACTTTTTTGGAAGTATTATCATATTTCAGTATTTTCTAATAGAGATTTGTGATCAGTTCATTAATGAACTGTAAAGATTTAAACATAGTTATAAACCACAGCTACAAAAAGCTGACAAGTTCCAAGACTGACTTTAGTGGGTTTTAAACAGAGCATAGTAAGTGCTTTCCTGTGCTCCAAGTGTTTTCATTCCTTTATATTCAGTTATTTCTTTAAGAGGCACAGAGGTGGTACCTTCACATTCTTGATAAATTTTGTTTTGTTGCTGCTGCTGTGTTTTATTCTTCAGCACATGGAAGACACTTTTGTTAGAATCCGAAATGTTCCTCCTGGAGATTTTTGAAGAGGTACCGTTTGCTCTGATAAGTTGGAAACTACAATAATCTTTCCTTGTTTTTCTGTTTTGATAGGGCCAAGTGGCTTTTCCTGCTGGATTCACCATGATAACTCCAGCTTTTGAACTGACCCAGGATCCTGACTTTCTTACAATAGTAATCAAAGTGCCTTATGCCAGAGCTTCAGAGTTTGATGTGTATTTTGAAGGGGAAGACTTTAAATTTTATGCTAAGCCATACTTCCTTAGGTACGTAGTGGAAGGATTTATACAAAAATTGAACTTTATTAAATAAATATATTCAGTAGAGAAAGAGCTTCATTTTGGTCTCTTCAGAACATTCCTCATCTGCAGCTTTTACACTGTCAACTACAGACAGCCCATTTCGTGCAAAGGATTGCTTTTATGGATCTGGCCACTTCATTGTTAGGCATTAAATTACGTTAAAGGGAGTTGAAAGGAATACTCTTCTAAATTTATTTTACAATAGATTATTATTAAAGTTTAGTAGCTTAATAGATTAAATGCTAATAGATGATGATGATGATTATTAAATAAGTTCTTTACTGTGAGGGCGGTGAAGCACTGGAACAGGTTGCCCAAAGAAGTGATAAAATCCTCCATCCCTGGCAGTGTTCAAGGCCAGGCTGGACAAAGCCTTAGGTGACACAATCTAGTGTGGCACATCCCTGCCCATGGCAGGGGGTTGGAACTAGATCTTAAGGTCCTTTCCAACCCAAACTGTTCTGTAATTCTATGATTAATTGTAAAATGGGAAGACAATTCTGGATGTAAGATGTGTAGAACAAATGTGTATTTTGCCTGTTGAGAGTGAGACACGGTATATTTGATGAAGAATGGATTTTGATGCACTCTTACTGGCATAAGAGAAAAGCCATGTGAGTAGAGGGAGTAGGAAGTGAGCTTCCAGCTGTATCTTTTCTTTAGGTAGAAGAGTCCCTACTATTCTGCAGAAAAGGAGAAAGAGGCAATCTTGGTGTGAGAGTGTTAAGAGAGCCTTTGCCATGACAAACTATTAACCTTTCTTATTTTCTATATCCTATATTATTGGGCATGCTTCTGCTTTAAACATTAGTAGACCACTAGGGATTTTAGTGGACTGGTAGAATGAGTGACTTATTCTGAATAAGCAATACAAGAGCTCTTGAGAGTTCTCATATCCTGTCACTGTGCATTAGCTTGTAGTTTTTAAATTGTAGTATCTTCCAAGTGCTGCATATAATGCAAAGGGTGTCATCTCTGTGGTGGCTGTAACCTCACCCAGGCCAGTAGCCAGGAGTCACAAATCTCATCTCAGATGCTGATCTCTTGTGCTAATATTTAGGGAAATGGATTTTGAAGTAAATGGGGATTTAACTGGATGACTTCCATTACTGTTGAAAGGAGTCATGTAGCTAAGTCCTTTGTGCTACTTTTGGAATATGCCTTACATTTTTATAGGCTGAGACATTAAGTTGTAGAATTAGTGAGGCATTCAATCAGGCATCTCATTTTTGCTTGTAGGTTGACTCTTCCTGGAAGAATTGTAGAAGATGGCAGAGAAAAAGCATCTTACAATACAGACAAAGGTATTCATGAGTGTTATTACTATATATGTCAATAAAAATGCTACTAACTCTCCAATAGTTTATACTATGCACTGGAATTACATAGTACTTTAGTGAAAAACACAATAATGTAAACAAAGGTAAAGTTTCTCCTATGTTACTTAACTTGAATAAGATTTTTTTCGTACTTTCTTGTGTGTATTCAGGCCATCCTTAAGCTCAAAGGATGTGTCCAGAACTGTCTCAATAATGAAATGATTTTGTACACATCCTCTTCAAGCCCTTTGGGGGCAGATATGTTACTGTACTAAGATGATAAGTGTAGTAAATCTGCAAAGAAGTCAGGTAGTGCTGAGTAGAAGTGAGATAATCCTGAGGCAGTCCCTTGGCTGTGTTTTGAGAGAGAAGGCATTAGCTTTTCTCTATACTTCAAGGTGGAAGGTATTTCTGGAATAAAACACACACCTTTTGGAATTAGGTGAAAATTTGTGAAACCTACTAATAAAACCTATAATTTGCTGCTTGCTAAGTCTTTGTTACATGCTTGATTAGGACAATGGATTGCTGAATATAGTTTCTTATGATCTATTGATTGCTTGATTGATGGTGGAAGGATTAAAAATAAAATGGAGCTTGCATTTTGTTGGTTTGGTTTAAATAAAAGTGAGTCAAAAGACCACAACATGTTAAATGTTCTCTTTCATATTCTATCATTAGAATACTTGGGTTTTGTGAAACTTGTGAACTAAGGTTAAAAATGTGCACAGAAATTGATGCATAATAAAATGCGTATGTCCTGGTTTCTATGAGTTTTTCATTAGAAGAAAATGCACTTTTTTGTTTGTTTTGGATATTTTCATGCAGTAATTATATTCTGACTTTCCTTTAAGGAACTTTTACAATTTGGTTACCTAAGGAGATTCCTGGCCAGTATTTTGAGGGACTGGACATGCTGACATCTCTTTTAACACCAAAGAAATCAAGATCTGCAAAACCTTTAGTTGAAGAGATAGGTATGAGGAAACAATACTATTTATACATGTACATAATGATATAGAACTACATAGCGATACATGTAGAAAACTACAGTATTTCTGTTAGTGTCTTGTCCGAGGTACAAGAAGGCTGTGAATTGATCTGAAAGTATGGGTAAATATAGAAACAAAAGTATTGTACTTGATATATGTGTCATCTTAGTTATATTTGCATTTTTTCAAAACATGTTTAGCTTATGCTCATCCTCTGTAGATCGTTGTACCCCTCTAGTGGCTGTATCCACCACACACAGTTGAGTCTTCTGCTTTCTACACACTAGCACAACTGGACCCATAGCTCAAATGGTAGAGGCTAATTAAGGTTACATCAGTAACATCAGTATTTAACAGACAAGAATGTTTATTTGTGGCTAATTTTCTTATGCTTTTCTTCAGTTGTTGATAACATGGCTTTGTTCCTCGTTAATATTGTCTCAGCATCGAGTTTTGATCTTGCTGAAATCAGGGCAGCAATTATTTCAGTCTTTGAGGGCATATAGTTAAAAACTTTAGTGTTCCTGGTTTTCGTTTTTAAAAGTTGGAGAATTCGGAGCAGAACCTATGGATTATTGATATTAGCATCTGCCTGTGTGACCCACTGTTGTGTAAGATTTCTTAGGTGCATTAAAATGAAGAAGGCTTATTGTATTACCAATGTTTTCCTTTCAATTAGAACACAGGTATTTTCTGTGTAATAATTTTCCTTCTTTGACCATGCGATAAATACAGCTGCCTCTGCTGAGTTGTCTGAAGAGGAGGAAGAAGAATTTGACTGGGAAATAGAGCAGACCCCTTACAAAGACAGCGCAGAAAATGGTCTACCACTACAGTACTGTTACGGCTTTGGGAACTTGCGGTCAGGGGTGTTCCAGCGGCTGCAGGTAGATGCGTTTTTGCCTTTTCCTATCATAAAAGTACTGGGTATCGTGCAGTCATCCAGGCTTGTTCTGTGGACAGGAGGGAATCATTAAGTAACTGTTTTCCGTTATCCCATTCCGTTATTCCCACTCCGTTACTGAGAATACTCTGCTTTTGCATGTAGTGGTACAGACAAACCCTTGTTCCTGTGGAAGTAGGGGGTGGTCAAGATTGAGTAAATTGCATAGCAGATTCAAGAGGCTGATCTGTCTCTGGAGTAATTTCAGTGCTGGAGAAAAGGGCTAAATAGGGCCCTTGGTGAAATCAGGCTCTGGAAGTGTGCTGCCGTCACCAGCACAGCTCAGCTGGCCTGTGAAGACATGGGAAAAGGTCTCTATGAAGTAGGCCACGTGCCAGGTGAAGAGTTCTGACAAGCTGCAAACAGTCTGCAGGCTGTTAACAGTCTGATTTAACACTTTTGCATTATATTTGGTACCGTCTTCTGTTCTGACTTCAAACTCTTTTAACATTGTTGTAGAGTGTATTTTGGATGCCATGAATTTTAATTACTTTTTAAGTTAAAGAGAAATTAAAACCAAACCAAAACCAGCAACCAAATGCAAGCTGGCTAATCTGTGTGGTTGTTGCAGTAAAATTTTTTATCATTGTGAAATTAGTGGTGATTTTCTCACTGTACTTTTTATTTTAGACTCTTCTTACCAGACATAACTTTTGAAGTGTGCGTTCTTCAAACTGTCTGTCCACCTAGTATCTGTGGGATTTATAAGGGTTATGCTGATGCACTGCAATTTGCTTTTGCTTTTGCAGATTAATTGTTGAGATAGGAGCTATCAAATGCAGTTACTTTGCTCTTATGTGTTAAGCAATTTAAGTTGTAGCTCCTTAAAGCAGCTTAATTATGTAACTGTACTTACTGCATGAATTGTAGAATTATCAGAATTTGGAGCAGAAGGTTTGCTGTTTATGGAGAATGTATTTAAATGATATTAGGATGTATACACTAGTTTATTAGAGTGAAATTTGTGAAGGAGTACATTTTCTATCAGCTTTAATGTGCCACTACTTAATGATGCTTAAATGTTACTGCAGTTGCCCATTAACTAATGTATGGCCACTTCAGACTCTGAGGGTAATCTCAAAAGTCACAAAAACAGTATCTGTGAGTTTTATCATGCCTCTGTGGTTGCGTGCCTTTGTTAAACATTGCAGATTTTATCATAATGCAGAGTAACGCGCTGCCTTATGATAAAACAGCCTGAATAGAATTCATAATACCCTGAATTCTAAGGAGCTTTGAGTAATTGAATTTCTTTGGAATTTTGATGTTTTATTTGCACAATGGAGCATGAATTTGGAAGATTTGAAAGGGAGATTGAAGAACATCTAGGGATTTCAGTGTAGTAATGCTGATAAGCATTCTTCCTGAACTCTTACTGAATAAATCTTGTATGTGATACATATGGCCTGGTACTATAATTTTTGTTGCATTTTCAGGATGAACTCAGTGATGTTATTGACATTAAGGATCCAGACCAAACTCCTGTAGATGAGCGCAGGAGGAAACGTCTGGCAGCTGAGGCTGCCAAGTTTGAGCCTGATCATTACCTGTGAGTATTGATTTACTTCATCTAGTCAAGTAGAAGTACCTCAATTGAAATATTCACTTTTTCTTTTCAAAAATGTTTGAGTTTTTGGAAATTATAGCTTTACAGCAGAATGAGGAAAAGGTCCAAACCAAGACTTCATGTTTCTTTCTGCTTCATCCCATGAATGTGAAGGTGGAAGTGATTCTTCATGCCTTTCAAGTTTGAGTATTTCAGGCCAAGTTAGGTTCAGAAACTTCCAGATAAGTAACTAAAGTGAAACTATGAGCTCTGTTAATATACTGTGACTCGTGCAAGATTGATTTGGTGGAAAAAGAGCATAGTCCCTGGTAGGGGGAATTAATACTTCTGTTTTGTTGGTGAGAGGGAGGCTTAACACACTTTGAGTTGTTTCAGAAGTTATCTTTGCAAGACTGGTATTTTTCCCATCAGGTTTTTCAGAGGCAGCTGTATGTGTTTCTGTAGCACACAGAAATTAGAAAAGCCTTCTTGAACCATCACTTGGAAGAATGTTTCACTTAGAACTGAAGTAGTTCCTAACCTATAATGTGATGCAACTGACAGTAATTGTAAGTTTCCATCTTAAATCCTGTGTTCTGGCTTGGTGGATGAGCTACAAACATTCAGTTTAATGACTGTGTTTTTGTTGCTTCAGATGATACCAATCCTTCTTCAACAAAAAGTGGTTTTTTTGTGTATCCTGATGAGGAACAGGGGAGAAACTGGCAAGCAAGTGTTCTGTTGCCTTTCAGGAAAATGCAGGCTTGCTGATCTCTTTTAGTTACTTTGTAAAGATACTGAAGGAAGGCAACAAAAAACAGGCAGTGTGAGAGTAAAGCAAATTGTGTCTGTGTTCAGTAGACTGGACAGGTTTTGTGTCATGATCAGGAAGGTATAAGGAATTTTCCTGCTTTTTTTTGTTTGTTTTTGTTCTCGGTATTTATATGATTGCTTGTTGTGAAGAAAAAACTAAAATAAGAGGAGACTTAGAACTTGAATCACTTGGTATAAATCCTCCCAGAAATACTGTATTGAGATTTTTACCACAGTGGCTTCATGCTGAGGTGGAGGTAGTCTCTCTTCCAGAATTCATGTGCAACTCTTCTTTTCCCACCTTGCTACACTAGGTAGGCCCTTGTTTACCTAGAAGTTCATCCCCATCCCTACTGTATCTTTGCCCTTCAGCTGCATACCGTTCCCCAAAGTATATGCAAAAGTACCCAAAGTGGGAGTACTTCCCAATAAAATGCAATTTGCTGCCAGTGACATTGTTGGCGAATTCTTCTCTTTGGAATGTCTTCCTTTAACACCCAGAACAAGTAAGCTTTGTTCACCTTTATGTCATGCTGCAAGCTCATCAATTTCCCAGGTTTCTGGGTGGCTCAGGAAAGGTGGAGGAAGTAAAGAAGGGATGTTGTAAAATAGGAGAATATTGTTTATGCTTTTAATAATGATTATTTTCTGCTTTTATGTCAGAAAATATTTCTAATGTATGGAAAATAGCCTACAGCCAAGTCAGGTGTATTCTATGTATGCATTAAAATATACCCACAAGCACTAGAAGTTGTTGTGACCAGTCTTGTTTAACATCTTTGTCGGTGACATGGACAGTGGGATTGAGTGCGCCCTCAGCAAGTTTGCTGATGACACCAAGATATGTGGTTTGGTTGATACGCTGGAGGGAAGAAATGCTATCCAGAGGGACATTGACACGCTTGTGAGGTGGGCTGATGCCAACCTCATGAAGTTTAACCATGCCAAGTGCAAGGTCCTACACCTGGGTCAGAGCAATCCCAGGCACAGCTACAGGCTGGGCAGAGAAGAGATTCAGAGCAGCCCTGCGAAGGACTTGGGGTCTTGGTCAGTGAGAAAATGAACATGAGCCGGCTTCAGTGTGCGCTTACAGCCCAGGAAGCCAACCGTATCCTGGGCTGCATCAAAAGAAGTGTGACCAGCAGTTCAAAGGAGGTTATCCTGCCCCTCTACTCTGCTCTTGTGAAACCTCACTTGGAGTATTGTGTGCAGTTCTGGTGTCCTCAACATAAAAAGGACATGGAACTGTTGGAACAAGTCCAGAGGAGGCCACGAGGATGATCAGGGGACTGGAACACCTCACGTATGAAGACAGGCTGAGAAAGTTGGAGCTGTTGAGCCTGGAGAAGAGAAGGCTGCGTGGAGACCTCATAGCAGCCTTCCAGTATCTGAAGGGGGCTGTAGGGATGCTGGTGAGGGTCTGTTCATTAGGGACTGTAGTGATAGGACAAGGGATAATGGGTTCAAACTTAAACAGGGAAGGTTTAGATTGGATATAAGGAAGAAATTCTTTCCTGTTAGGGTGGTGAGGCACTGGAATGGGTTGCCCAGGGGAGTTGTGAATGCTCCATCCCTGGCAGTGTTGAAGGCCAGGTTGGATGAAGCCTTGGGTGATATGGTTTAGTGTGAGGTGTCCCTGCCCATGTCAGGGGGGTTGGAACTAGATCTTGAGGTCCTTTCCAACCCTAACTATTCTATGATTCTATGATTGGGTTTGATGTTTGTTTTCTTTCTTCTTTTTTTCACTAGTGCTGATTTTTTTGAAGATGAAGCTGTTCAGCATGTTCTGAAGTACAAACCATGGTGGGTTGATGCTCATAAAGAAATGACAGCCTTGAAGGGGGAAAGTCATCAGGATCAGGACACTCATACAGTTGGTGAGAATATATATGTGTGTATATATATACGCACTTGTTGCTTGAATGATAATTGCTGTGATGCCACAGTATCTTTTAGGTTATTGTTCCTAAGGGAAAAAATATGGTTTTAACTCTACAATTTTTGGTCTTAACCATTCTTCATAAAGGCGTGTTCTGTTACTTCTGTCCTCCAGTAAAAAAAATAGATTCTCTGAGGGACAGCTTTATACTGAAATCTTTGAGACACTTGCATGTGTGTAATTAACAGTATATTATAAAGTGGTTGTTTCATCCTAAGCATTTTATCTGTCAGTTGCCTAGTGTAGTGTGTGATCTCTTTAATCAACAGAGCAAATTTTGGAGTTAATTGTTCATAAAGGCTGTTTCAGGATTTCAGCTATCAATGAAGAAGTTCCCTTTTAAGGGTAAAACCTTTTAAGGGTTTGCTGTAGTAGTTAAGATTTCAAAAGAGATATGAATGTCAGTAAGTCATAGTAATTGAAATCAAATCAAACCTATCTTTGTTTAGTGATTGTAACAGCTAGAAAATGGGTCCTTTGTTGCTGGTGCTTATTTCTTCTCTCTTCAGATTTTTCAAGTAACTGTTCTCCCTTTCTTACTTGTATTTTCAATGGAAAAAATAGCCAAAGCTGGGTTTTGTGCCCAATTCCAAATAAGCTGCAGACACTTCACAGCAAGTTTTGCAAGAATCAGCTGTGGAAGATTGTACTAATATCAGCCCTTTGGCTCTGATAAGCGTGTCTTCTGTAGGGTGTTTTATTGACACAGTAGCACACATGCTTGTGGCATTTATTACTCTACTGATACTTTTATGGGTCTTGGAGGCTTTTTTTCAAAGGAAAATCTTTATGTCCTTTTAGAAGCTAAAAGGGATGATTTCAGGTTTAGTAGGTGACCTTGTGGCAGTACTGTTAACAGGTAACTGAGGTTATCTGTCTGTACACGGTGATTGCAGAGAGCATTACAAGTTACTATTATGCATATTCTTTTATTGTCCTTTGTTCATTTCCTGTGTAGTAGGAAAATCCAACGTAACTGAAGTAGATAATGATAATCCCTTCACCAGAGGGTCTTAGCAAATATTGGTGCACTAATAATACCTGTACATTCACATTTCCTTCAGAACAATGGAATCTGTGTAAGTGTTGTGTACTTCACTGTGAATGTAATCTGATCTTCATTACCGGTCTCTTTTCAGCCTCTAAAGCCAGAAATTGTAAATTATATCCACCATAAGCATTTGATTTAAAAAGCATTGTACAAAGGTACAAGAGGCTTGAAAATAGAATAATGAGGGGTTCTTCTGTTTGTTTTCATCTGTTTACTCCTGAGTAAATGAAACACTGCTAATGTTTGCCTGTATTGACGAATATAATGAAAAGGAAGAGCTGCTGGATGATATTATTGATAAAGGATGGTTTTAGTCCAAATTGAAATTCTGAAATAAAAATGCACACATATGTTGCTGGGTTTCAGGGACAACAGCAGCAGACAAACTGCTCAAAGCCTGGCAAGCTAATGAAAGTTATGCAGAAAATGGAACTACATAAAGGATCATCTTTCTCTAAAACAGTTGTTTTAACAGATGCATTTAGTAGGAGTGATCAGAAGAATTTAGTGTGACCTTCCTATAGCTGAATGAAGTGGCTCAGGTAGTTTATTGGATCTTGAGGAAATTTAAGGAACATGAGAGGCCATCTGGGTTATGTTAATGACAACAACCCACCCTTTTCCTTAAAAAGATCTCAGTTTTGCTAAGGGTGTTTGAATGGGGACAGCAGATGGGGATGGCAAAGGGCAGAATGGAAATCTGAAACCCGTGGAGGTTCTTAAACCTGAGTGAGTTGTGGTGAAAGCAACCACCATGAGAGGGAGTACAGGTTCTACTTGAAAGTTTTTTAGGAATAGAATGCAAAATGGTAAAAGGTAGATCTGGGTTCTTGGACCTGGAGCCTGACTATCAATAGGATGTGTTACCTGTGGTTTTGTATTGCTTTTATGCTTTATCCAATCAATGGGATGGTCTGGTTAATATGAGTTACAGATTCAGGAATTCTTACCAGCTGAATGCAGTTTGACTTTATATCTGTGTTAACTCGTATTCCAGTATGCATGCTTGGTAAGTGGAAGTGACATGAAAAAGGCACATAAAAACAACAAGGACCATGCTGAGTGAAGGGCCTTCTTTACTACTTGAGAAATGTTATTTCCGCTAGAACTGGGGAGAAGTCTGCATTAAAGGAAGGTGTGCTCTACAGCTAGAAGGATAAGGAGGCTGTCATTGGCATTAGAGTGTGCTTGTAGTAAAAAGCCTTTGAACACTAGTGCTAAACTATGAAAAGCCAAAGGGTACTTGAGCACAGAAGCTCTAGGGGCACAAACGTGTACTGCAGTTATGTTTTGCGGTGTGTGGTAATTCTTTGAGCCTGTGTATATGTGTATCCCTGTTTGCTTCTGAACCAGTTTAAGGGCATAAACAAGGAGGGATTAAAACTGTCATGCAGTTTCTTTTTATTTTTTATGGGAAAAAGGCATAAAATGAAGAGTACTCAGATTTCTTCCTCTTTCTGAGTTGCAAATTCATGTTTTCTATTCAGGAAAACATCTGAAATTAGGCAATTTCCATTGTCTTTCATGATGAGGACTTCCAAGCATACAGCTTGTAAAGAAATGTCATATATTGGGATGTTTAAAAAGTGTACAACTTGTGATAGGTGTAATATGGCCAGCTTGCAGAAATATTGTCTGTCCTGTGTCCAGGAAGGTTGTGTTCTTAATTAAACATGTGCTGCTTGAAGCCAATTCACAAAAACATAAAAACAGAGATAAGATGGCAATAGCTGTCAGATGTGCAGCATCTCGTACTGAGGAAGCCTGCTGCCCTCCAACATGAAATGCTGTATCTTTTTAAAGGGTTGTTAACTGAAGTTAATCTGGGAAGACAAGAAGGTAGGAATGGCAATGTCAAAGCATTATTGATAGTGGACTACAGTACAGGCTACCACAGTATTAGGGCATTGGAACTAAAATTTGACACTTGGTACCTTTAGAGTCCCTGTTTTCTGTGCTTTGTTACTGCTGCCATTCGGACAGGTGCCACCCACACAGTGTCTGTGGAAATAGGAATGTTACTGAGAGCTGACTTCTCAAGTTACTACGTGGAAATGTGAGTTTAGTGTGGGAAAATGACACAAATTACCAGGTTCTTTAAAAGTACGTTTTCTGATTCACAAACCCTGAACCAAGAGTATTTTTGTTTTGTTTCTTCCTTTGGCTAATTTATATTGATGTCCTTTTGGTTTTTATCTTCATTGGTTCCTTGGAATCAAAAACTTGATTACTTTTGTCTTTATAATGCCTTTGGCTACAAGGAGCAATTAGAAATACAGATTGCTTTTTCTCCCATGGCATTACAATTAACTGCATGTTTTGTTTGGTTGATACTGTTCTTACTTTCAGCCCTGATAATTCTCTCTCTTATTTTTTCATCATCAGGTTTTTTTAATGTCTCATTACCAGATTTTTTTCCTTTTTGGATCATTTCTTCTCATTAGCATTTACAGTCTTCAGTTCTCTTCTGTCTTTGCTTGTGTGTGTGGTATATTTTGTCTTTTTAAAGTTTCTTTTATTGTCCTATATGTTTGTTCTTTCTTTTGTCCTTTTTTACCTTTTGCTGTGTATCATCTCTTCTTGCTCTTTGTGGGGTTTTTGTTTATCCCCTCTGTCCCCCAGCTTACTAGCCACCCAGCAGCTGAGAGTATTGCCCTTGCAGTGTGGCTGAAGAACCAGAGGAAATACGAGAGAGCAGTTTTCACCATCATGTTTGCAGCAAAATACCATTTTTGGAGTGGACGTTTTCTAAAGCTGAAAGACCCAGATTTTGTTCACGCTTATAATGTCTAGCTTAACTAATTACACAGCATTTCTTCCCATGAGGGAGCAAAACCGTTGGAAAGCTCTTGCTTTCTGCTGCTGTTGAAGTTTATGTTACAGTCTTGCTTCTACAGATTCCAGATTAAAGATTTTGTGTTTTCTAACAGTCACGTTCAACTTAGTGAAAAGTTAATTTTTATTCTACTTTGAATAGCACAACTGTAAGAACTCCTTTTTAGGCAGCACAAGGATCTTCAAAGGCTCAGGCTAACATGTATTTAATGTTGTATCTGTGTGTTCCAAGGGTATTTTATTTTGCTTACAGTAACCTGTCATACTTACTAGTGACCATTCTGTCTTTCCGATTTCTTTATAGGTTGGGAAGCAATTTCTTTTTAAAGATCCACCTTTCAGGAGGGCTCTACTCAAAGATAAACCATTAGTTGTAGATTCATAAGTTTAAGATGAATCACCAGATTTCTACAATTGTTCTGTTTACTTGTTTTACTTGATCTTCTGGGCTTTTGCAGCATGTGTACATTCCTGCCACAGAGCAAGTGATCTTCATGTGAGGAAAGACTGCTGTTTATTCATGCAAAATTCTTAACATATCATATGTCATATGATAGGACAAATGATAGGTCTCTGCTGTAAAGTATCTCAGATTTTAAAAGGCAAGAACAACAAGATGTGGAATAAAGAATGATGTACGGTTTTGATACAGTTTATAGGAACTGCAGATTTGTTAAAGAAGAATGACAAAAATTAGCATAAAGGAACTTGCAAGATCCAGGAAAGAGTGTTCAAGTCCAGTGACTTTATGGAGAATACCTGGAGGAAGAACACCAGAATTGGTATGGAGGAAATATGCTGTAAATGTTAATTTGAGAATTAGAGAAAGAAAAGATAAAAAAGCAAAACTTTGAATGGAATGATTGTAAAGGAAGGGGAGGGATGAACAAACCAGATTTGAATGATCATAGTTTAGAGCAAACATGGTTGTTCAAAGGAAGACATTTTCATGTTTTTAGGGCTTTTGGCTCACTTCCTGGAGAACTGAAGCTCATCTGATCGCTGTCTCCTTGACAGAGTTCTTGTGGGTCCTGGGTTAATGTTTGGACTTGATGATCTTAAAGTTCTTTTCCAACCTAGTTGATTCTATGATTCAGTAATTCTGAAGATGGCCACTTTCTGCAGGTTCTAAAAAAATGGCCCTTGTACAAGGGGAAGAGTGCATTTATTGGATCGACATTGTATAGTCCATGCAGGAAATATGTTATTGGCATGTCAGCACTGTGGAAAGTGTCAGTAACCTTTCACATCTTACGAGTTAGCAGCAAATCCAGACACAAATCAGTAGAAAATTTGGCTTCATTATTTCAGTTACTGAAGTTTACAGTATTGTTACCAAGTGTTTTTATATGGCAGTATCCAGCACTGTGGGTAATGCTGATCCTGAACAAAGCCTTTTGGTGTCTTTCTCGTCAGAGTAGTGCTGCCTTTCTTCTTTTAATGTAAAAGGATGGTGGTTCTGCTCAGTTATTTTCCTTTGAGGTAGCTCTGGAATTCACAACTTGGCTTGACAGGACCATAAGCCAAGGCTCTGCTTTCACAAGAAGAAGGCTGGACCAGCTGACTAGCCTGGCTCCTTCCTGACCTATACTTCGCTGTAATTTTCTGAGTCTGACCACTGAGTCAGCTATCTGTCCAAATAGCACATTTTAATCTAAGTGCCTCTAACACATTTAAAACCATAAGTGTCATAGTAGTCTTGAGATACTAATCTTATGCTGTCTTGATTTAAGTGATGTTATCGGCAGGGTAAAACATCAGTAAGACCATAACAAAACACCCTCTGGTGTCAGACCTCATCCTCCCCTTTAAAGATTAAACTGTACTTCATTGACAGTTGGGGTACTGAAGGGCAATTTGAAATACATTTAGCATGAGGAATGACTAGTTTAGAGTAAGTGGAGGAGATGATTAAAAAGTAAGGCTAATCTCTGCTGTATCATCTATCAGGAATTCTGGATGTGAGATTAATTTGGTTCCTTTAGACATGCATATATTAATACATTTATACTGTGGCTAGAAGGAGTGTGATTTTGGCACTGACAAATGTACAAAACGTTTAAAAATAAATCTCAAGGAGAACTTGCAAATTCAGGATTTGATAAGTAGCAGCAGATGCTGCTTTGCACTAGACTAATATCATACAGATACTGTTAAAGCATCGGTAACACAAGTGTACAAAAATGAACAGGCTTAATTGATATAGCAGAAAATGCAGTTTTACTTGTTAGTCTTGTAGTATGTACTTGTATTTTTGAATTGGGGAAACAAAGTAGGTGGTGGTTTTGGCATGTTAATAATGAGTTCCAGGCCTGGATAATTTACCATTCAAAAACTTTAAGGAATGGATAGACACCTGTTTGTAAAATTGAAGTGTTTTCTCCAGAGAGAGATTTTATTTAGAATACCAAGCACTTTGCATTGAGTTAATGAACATCTTGTAACATTTACCTTTGGAGCTGTCTAGCCTACATCTTGACGTTGCTTTCTAGTAGACTTGCAGTTCCTGTGTTTATGGTCCAGTTGTATATGTTAGATGCTTCAGAAAGTTTGCATTCTAGAGGAAGAAAACTTTATCTCCTGGGTTTGGTAAACTTCACTTGGAGTTCTTTTGCTTTCTGTTTGTGAGGAATGTATGGATCACATTTACATATTCCTTTACAATGTGGATTTTAGGGAATCTAGCCAATACTTGTTAGTAAAACTTTAATATTTCCATCTTTCTAACAAACTTCTTCATTCCTGTAGTCATCAGAAGTGATTTTAAGTGTTATGACTCTGATCTGCTGTAGTAGTCTTTGCTACCAAACTTCTGGCCATTCACTTCTCAGTTTCTTTCGCATCTTTAGCTTCAGTTTCACCTCTTCTCTTTTGTGCTTTTCTTGAGGGTGGAAGTGCCATTTGCATTATACAATAATAAATTGTCTTGTATTCCAGGAGAGGGTTTTCTAGTGGAAGGTGGCTGAAATTGGAAATGTCTTTTTTAATTTCCAATTGGACCAGCTAACTGTAAACACCCTGTTATGATACCTTATTAAACCCACCCTACTGTAGCAACTTACAGAATGGTTTGATTTTATGTTTTTCAAATGTGCTAAAACTTTGCATATATGGTTTTATGGATCATTTTAATGTGAGTGATAGAGGTGACTCATTGAAGAATCAATGCAATTTAAGAACTTAGAAAAAAATTGCCAATAGAACATAGATTAATCATCTGTATTTGTGATATAAGGGGTAATACTGCACCACATTGCATTACCAGGAAAACAGAACTGCTGTAGTCTTGCTAAATTGTCACTTTGCACAAGATCATAGCAAGTGGGAGAGATTGGCTTTCTCCAGATGATATAAAAGTTGGAATTTCTTTTTGTGGGAGCTTATAAATAAATGGAGACTGGCTTGACTCCAGAGAAACGTTTAGCTCACAAGAACTTTCCGTAGACATTTAAATCAAGTATTTCATGTTTATGAAGCTCATAGAAACATTTTAAAAGTTCATACAGAAGAAACATTCAACAGTGTTTTGCCTAATTCATAACTTTGTCTGGAGATGAGGTGTGTGCATATGTACGTGCCACAGACATTTGTTTCAAAACACATAATAAAATTGGGAAGTTTGTAGAAAGCTCCTGGGATAAAGAAGCTGCATGTCTTAAAAGCAGACTCCCTGCCTCAGAAACCCTGAGCACATGGATTGTGTAAAACAATGATGAGCAATGTTTGAGGAGAAATATCTATAAGCATACATGAAATTATCATCCTTATGGTAAAGAAATGGTCAAGGGCTGTAAAAAGCTTTATTTATTAGGAGTTGTAACCCTTTTTCTGTCTGTAACCTATGCTGTCACATCCCACAGTCCTGAGGGGATTTAGCTGTGTCCCAGGGCTCTGGATTCTGGGTTGTGCCCAGCTGTGTGACCTTGGCTCATGCTGCTGGGAAGGAGCTGTGAGAAGGTCTGCAGGAAAACAGGAATAGTCAAATTGCAGGTAGGATTGTTAGTAGCTCGAGGACTCCACAGGTAAATACCAATGTGGAACATTTAAAAGCCTAAACTGGAAAAGCAGGGATCAAGTTAGGGCAGAAATTGCTGAGTTATCAGGTCAAGATGTAAATGCTGATGAAGCTGGTGGAAGATGGTGGCTCAGCAGTACTCAAGGATCAGTCTCAGAATCACAAAGGCTGACCCTTCCCAGCTGCCTCCCAGTCTAGCAAGAACTCCTCAGGTGCTTTACTGGGGTGATGAACATATTAATATTTAGTATCACATCCTCAGCTTAGTGTGTTAACTATTAATTGGTTTACATTTTAAAGTTTGTATATCTTGCAAACAGCTTTTCTCTGGTCTCTCAGGTAAGCATGCCGGAACATAGTGACTCAAGGCGTAGTAAAGTATAATTCAAGAGATACATCAGTAGTAATTGTAAGGGTTTGGCTTTGCACCCTCTTCCCTAGAATAAATAATTAAAATTCAGCAAGTTAAAGCATACATCATGTACCTGCTCCTGGCACTCAGGGTTTCGCTTGAAAGTGTGACAAGAGTGCTGTCTTAGGCTTGTTCCTGTCCTTAGAGAAATCTCCTTCAGTCATGGTACTGTGAAGTCAAGCTGGTTCTAGTGTTACTGGTGCTTGAAGAAATTATGGAGTGTGACTTCCTCAGTGCAGCAAAGCATCAGCTGTCAGGCTAGGGACATGTCTCTCCTGTCAAGTCACCCTGTGTGTGTAACTTTCTTCTGTGGCATGACCAAAATGTGCTCACTACATCTGTCCTATTCAGTGAATCAGAGCCTGCTGACATGGAATGCCTGCGCTCCAGGCAGCCTGGCTGAAAATCTCTTACCTCTGGCTTCTGGCTGTTTTAATTGTACTAAATGGCTTCTTGATAAGTGAGTTTGTACAGGGCTGGCTTCTTGTCAGTTATCTACTTAATCTCTACTGTTATTTCAGGGCACTTATCCCATCCTTTCTGAAGTGTTTCAAGTACTCTTCAGAAGGTTACCATGCAATATTCAATCCTAGCTATCTCTGTCTATGCCACTCTTTCTAAAGAAATACTTTGATGCATTGTCACAACATGCCTCCTGTGTTGCTGTTGTCTTCCTTACACATCTCAAAGTGGAAGTACTGGATGACGAGATTCTTGGGGTAGGCTCAATATAGCCACTCTAAATACTGAAGATAAGCAAAATATGACAGTCACATAGTACACCGAAAGTCTTTGGAAGGAGATACAACTTTCATACCAGCATTGGTGGGATTAGGATTTTGATCTTTCTTTTTCTTCAGACACTGAAATGATGTTATCACACAACATAAATGAAGCTCTTAAATCATATCTAGGTCATGAGTCAAAATTGATAAGTCTTGGAAGTGCAGAACTGTACATTTCCTTTTTTCACCTTCTCTGTTTCTTTAGCTCCTACCCTTTTCCGTAATAAGAAAATGTTTTTATTTATTCCATTTTCTTATTTTTATCCTATGCAATGTGGACTTAAATTTACTTGGATCCTAATTATACATTTATCTCTGCTAAAATACCCAAATGTCCACAGAAATCCTTGGCACTTTTGGGGTGGGTACATGCAGTACATTGCAGGGCTGGAACTTGACTTTGAAAGGAGCATGACAGAGTTTAATAAAAATTAAAAATGAAAGTAAGAATGATTTAGGCCTCTTCTTGAGTGATGAGTGATCCGTGATTAGTTACATGCTTCTTTTTAAAGAGACTGTTTAAGTAGCATTACCACCTATTAAAATGAATGTGCCAGCTTTAAATTCATAATCAATTATCCTTTGACTTTTTATAGTTGTCTTCTCTGAGGAAGAGAGAGAGCAGCTGAGAAAGTTCACAAATAAATCTTACCTTCTGGATAAAAGAAGCCGTCATCATGTGTATCTTGGTTTAATTGATGTCCTTCTGGCCTATTGCTATGAAATCCGTGTCAATGAAGGAGACAAGAACGTAAGTCAAAAAAAGTTTCAGGAAGTTACTGCTGGACCTGGACCCTTTGCTGTCATTTAGGAGACTTACCTTTTAAAGTGAATTTACTTCCAAGCATTAAAAATATGAAATTAAGTTAAAATCAAAGATTTTACATCTCTAGCTATTCGGATGCATGTGGGAATTGTTATGATTTCTAAAGATTTCTGCTCTTCTGGAGCAGTATTGTAGCTGTAGAAGAGAACTGCAGTTGCAGGAGACTCCAGACAATTGTTTGTTTCTGATTCATGTTGTGATGTGTCTTGATTTATGTAAATTTAGAGTTCACAAAATAATTACTCTTTTACATTGATGTTTCTTCCTTCTGTGGTTTGGACAGTTCCATAATAGGGAATTACAACATAATAGGTATTATTACAAACAGGTATGTGTAATAATACCACTAGTGATTTGGATTCTGAAAGAGCATGGGAAATCATTGTCTGTAAGACTAAAACTATGCATTAGGCTACCATTATATGCCTTTAAAAAAAGTGAGGTTTTTTGAGAGTTACTTTGGTGGGTACCTTTTTTTAAGCTTATGCACAGAGCATAGAATCATAGGACAGTTAGGGCTGGAAAGGACCTCAAGATCTAGTTCCAACCCCCCTGCCATGGGCAGGGACACCTCACACTAAACAATATCACTCAAGGCTTCATCCAACCTGGCCTTGAACACTACCAGGGATGGAGCATTCACAGCTTCCCTGGGCAACCGATTCCAGTACCTCACCACCCTTGCAGGAAAGAATTTCTTTCTTATATCCAATCTAAACCTCTGAAAGGTGTTTCCTGGGGGCATTCTGGAAACCAGAGAGAGGCATTTAAAACTTTTTAAATTGACACACATTAAAGAAATGATAATAAAATGCTAATGCAGGGTGTTCTTCTCCTGGTGTTCAAACACTCAGGGAGGTAGGAAGGCATGTTTCCATTTTCAGGATTCTGGTGTTCACCCATCTCTTCCACAAGCAGCAGCCAGCTTTATGTTCTGTATCCCAGGCTTTGTACAGGATATTAAGAGAAGAGTGGAAATTTAGTATGGATTTCATGCTGTGCTGTGGACCGCTTGCCTTTTTGAAATGGACTCACTTCCCAGATACAGCATCTCCTCTGCTGATATTAACCAATACAGTGTTTTCTCAAATACTTTTAATCAAAATATTAGAACATATAATCCAAATCATTCTGTCTTAATCAGACTCACGTGTGGGGCATGGATTTTAGAGTGACAGAAATATCCAGACCTGTTTATTCAACAGAATAATCTGGGATGGTTGTATTGTGTGCTAGTGTTGCACAGAACCACAAATACACCAGGAACACAATTGTACCATCATTTAGTGACCTTTGCAATAACTGTATGGTATATGTGGAAAACACACTGTAGTCTTTTTTCCTATTCTGTTCTTTTACACACACCCCTCCAAGATCTTCAGGCCATACAAATCTTTACTAGAGCCAGGCATTCCTGGCTTTATGCCCTAATCATCCCACTAGACCACACTACCACACAAATACTGTGAATCTGTAATGACATTTTACATGTACTGCTGGCTTTAGTAGCCTCTTTGAAAGCCAGAGTTTTGAGCTGTTTTCACGAAACAAAACATTTGAGTTTGAGCTTTGTTGAATCAACTTTGTTGCTTGGTGAAAAAGGACAGAATTCCACTGAAAAACTGTTTTTTTCTGTGATTGCTCGTGTATTTAAAAGGCTTTCTACGTAGGCTAGATATTCCCAATATGGAAACCAATTCAGTTATTTAACATCTGCATTGCAATATAATTTTTAATGCTGTCCTGTGGCCATTTCAATGCACATAAAAATAATTGCTGCTTCATAGTCACAGAGGTTCTTAAATTGCTGTCAGAATGTTACCTTAAATAGTTTGCCAGCAGTCTTGAATGTTGAATTAGATAACACTTGTTTTAAGGTCTTCTCTTAAAATCAGGTTGAATCGTCTTGGAACATAAGGAAACTGAGTGCAACATTGTGCTGGCTGGAGGTAAGTTAAAACTTCAGTTTTGCATTACCTGCTTGCTGTATTATTTGGTTTTGGTCGTGGATGTTGCTTTTGTGGAAAGCTTACTCTTTCAGTATAAAGATGAGTTAAGTAAATGTCCTCTTTTTAATAAATGTTATGGGAAAGATTGACTTCTGGACTTCCAGCTGCTATCACCCTCCACAGGCTGTGTATGATCTCTCATCTGTCTGGGAATGGGCTGCCTTCTGGCTCATTCTGGAAAAGCTGAGGATAAGCACTACAGAAAAAGCTGCTTGTCCACACACTGTCCTGAGCTCCTGGGCTTGATTCATAAGTTCTGACTTTTATTTAGGAAGTAACTGTAATTAATCTTCACGTATGTGTGTACAACTCCATGCTTAGGGCAACAAAACAGAGCTACCTAGCTCCTTTATCAGAAGTCATAGATACCTTCCTATTTAATTGCCAAAAGCATGTTAAAATAGAAAGGGCATATCAAGGACATAAAAAGCAGAGAATGTAATTTCTTAAGTGTTTGTGTGTCCTGTAAGTCTTGCCTCAGATACATGTTTTAATAACTTTTAAAGCTGGCAGGCCCTGATAAAACAGCTTATTGTTCACTTCTGGGTTTTTTGACTACTGAACTCTTCTTCAGCCTTCCTAGTTCATTATTCTGCACTTCTAGCTCACTCTTTTTCTTGCCTGCAAATGAGGCACCTTCTGGCTCCTCCTCAATTCTGCTGTGTGGCTTCAGAATATATTGGGGGAGCATAACTGGGAAGCCCAGACATAAATGGAAAGCCAGTGATAGCAAAAGCTTTTACAACTCAACCTAAAGGTGGTTGGTGGTTCTTTTTCTTCTCACCTGTCATGGAGAAGGTGAATTCCATATTCTTGTAGCAAAAAGATTTCAGTTCTGTGGTTGTAGAACTTTTGTCTCAGGGTTTAATGATTGTGTGATCTTTTGGATGCTGAATACTTTTGTTTCAGGTTTCTTGCAGTTGGTGGTTGTGTGTTGCTTTACCTGCCCCCTTCTTTGCAGCATTATTGCCACGTGCCTATTTGTTTAGCTGCTGTTAGCCCTTTGAAACCAGCATAGACTAGAGGAAACAAACTGAATTCTGTTCTTTGCACTTTCACTTTGTTTACTGGAAGCACACAAGCCTGTATCATTAAGTTATGGTCCTGGAAGTGGACCAGAATCCAGTTTCTTACAATGACAGTAAGCTAGAAAGAACTGTCCCATCTTCATTCCTAAAATTACTGAGCCCAGTATCAGTTTGCAGGATGAAAAATGGAAATTGACAGGATTTTTTGGGTTCAGTCCTTTAAACATCTCTTACAGTGGTGAAGGTTATGTTCAATGCTGTGGTTTTCTAGATCTGTTTTAATTAGTTTCCACTGAATGTTCTGCAGTCACAAAGGAGTACAGTTAAAATGCAGTGATTGTCTTGAATCTCGATTTCTTTTCAGATCCACGTCCGAACATAGCGAAGGAGCTTTCTGCATGTGCTCATCCTATAAGTTCTTAGTGCAGTCTGTGCCAACAGTATATTTCACACCCAGAAAATTCAGTCTCCTGGCACCAAGCTGTTAATAACTATATCTGTTCTACAAACCATGTAGAGGCGGGTGTTTTCATCAATCTGTAAACAAAATTGCCTCAGCTATGGTTTGATTGAACTGACTGCCATTTTGCTGTGTGTGACATGTACACACCTTAGAGTCTAAATATTAAATAAGAAAACATAAATTATTTAAATGCTTACCGGTGCTCCATTAAAATGAAAAATGGGTTGAGGTAGTTCTATAATGCAAAAAAAGTGCTGGCTGTCAGCAAAGCATTTTTATTAATTTGAATAAATTGAAAGTTCGAGATGAAATAGGTGTTTTGATTTGCATTCATATATGGAATATTTTGTCTTGAAAAGTGAAAGCTGGAAAGGAAATTACTCTCTTAAGTTAATGCCTCTGGCCTGGGTAAATTTGAGGTCTTCCTCACTTGTAAAGAAGGACAATGAACTGCTTTCCTTGAGCAGGTATATTTATCCCTGTCTCAAATATCTGTAATTTTCATGAATGACAAAGTCATGTATCATTTTTTAAAGAACTTAAATGTACATATGTATTTTGTTAATATCATGTGGTTTTAATTTTTCTTTATTCTTAAAAGGCTTTTTATAGGTTTCCCTTTAATATATGTAATAATGTAGGACAGATGTAATATATCGCTTTAATCTAAAGGATGGCAAAGGCTTGAGTTAGATGTTTTATTCTAATGTTCTCTAAATTCTCTTTTCTAGTTCAAAACCACTAAAACATATAGGACTTCAGTTAACCTGCCATGCAAACTAAATGTGCAGTGTCTTGTTTCTATTTAACATGTTGATTTCCATAGCTATTAAAATACAGTTTTAGATGAATAATATATTCAAATGTGCTCTATTCTGCTATGATTTTTTTCCTCAAAGGAAAACAAACAAAGACTAATTCTTTGTATAGGAAATCACACAGACTAATTCAGATTTTTCACTGACACACACAGAGTTTCACTAATATTCATGATGTCCTGGTATCTTTTGGAAGAAGAGTGCTGTGCTATCCTCTGTACAGACATTTTGGATTGGTGACACGTGCCTTCAGTGATACAGTCATGATACTGCAACTAGGTAAGTTTTTTAGGGATTGGAAGTGATGCTGCATAGCCACATTTGGTTTATGTCTGGGGTTTCTAATGGTTTCCTCTAATCTTTTGGCCAGTTTCAGCCACAGTTGATAGATAGTGACGTTTCTGGGCATCCTGTAGTTCTGTGAAAATGGGGCTGGGGAGAGAACAAAATTGTGTCCTTAGCAGGGAAAAGCCCTTGAAGCAACTAATTTATTAGCCAGAAATAATGTATGCAGTTGTGGTGTAAACTCAGCTGTATTATTCATGCCAGAAAATATTATGAATGAAAGGTACAAATAAATTTCATTAATCATCTTTAGAAAAATCTTTGATCCAATCTTGTATTTTGATAAATCAAGATTGTCGAACCGTGATTTGTAAAGCTTTAGCAAAAGGGTCTTAAAAGTGTTTTTCTCTATACTGTATTTGTCTGTAAAGAGATTTTTCTGTTGGACAAGAACATTTTAATGAAGTTTTTGTTATGGTAGGTTAGATGCTATAAATTTTTAGACCCTATTCTAAAGGTGTCTTAATGTTTTTATTTCAAAGAGGATCTCTTACAAGTATAGCAGTAATCACTGTGTTTTCTGTTATTCTTTAATTACCTGACTGAAACAGTGTTGAAAAAGATTGGAAGGATTTCTGATAACTTCCACGATTTGTCTCCTACAGGAAGTTTGTAAAGCATCATTGTCTTCATTTATTCCAACTGTTCTGTTTGATTAAGGTCTCCTCATTATGGTTTTGTAGTTGCAAATCTGGGCAGCTTCTCTGCATAACTTACTGTTTGAAAGAGATACTGTTTTAATTTAACCTTAGTCAGTGATGATGAGATTTTGACAGAAAGGAAGCTTATCCTCATGTGGACGTTCTGCTCTCCTTGCCAGCCTCTTTTTCTAGAATTACATCTTCTGTTGGTCTGTGTGTTGTGGTTTTTTGTTGTGTAACTGAGCCAGTCCATTAACTCTTTTCCTTTTTCCTGTTCAAAATAACTGAATTACCATTCATAATTCCTAAACTTTTCTGTTGCATGTGCAATACAGAATCACACATTTAAGAGCAAGAGGTGGATTTGTAATTCATGTTCAATGTTATAGCTCTTTGTAGGAATAAGGCAAAATGGTTGAGATGACTGTGCAAGTCCAGTGGTAGTTTGGGAAGATGAGAGATCCATTTTTTATCAGCATAAAAACTTGTTCTTTTAGCACTTCCTATATATTTTTTCTCTCCCAGAAGAAGAGGCCAAAATCTGACTTGCATATGTCATCTTAGTTCTCTGCTTGTTAGTAGGAAAAAAAGATAGCTGTAAGTAACAGCTGAGTAGAGCTGTTCATAAAAAAACCAAGCAGTAAATACCATGAAAACAATTTTATTGCAAAATAAATAAATAATAATAATAATAATGGAAATTTAATTTAAAAGTGAAGAATGAGAAGCTGACTCCACACTATGTATTTGTAGCTTTGTTTTGTTTCACATTCAGGAGTGGAGCTGTCACCTTAATGACTGCAAATTATCCTTTCAGCAGTGACATTTATATATATATTCCCTGTTTATCCCAGACATCTTTCATGTAACAGAACAGGCTTTCCAGTCTATGGTTATTCCAGCTTCAGTTGTGCAGTTGTACACAGCCATGTTTTATCTTGGGTTGTTGAAGTGACTTGCAACTTTTCTATTTATTACTACTTTCAAATAAAAGCATTAAGTGCTAGGTACATATATTACTTTTTGGACAGCAGGATCACTCAGAAGCAGTTCTTCTGTTTGTTTTCAATGCATTTGAGTTGCAGGATTAAAACAAACCAACCAGAAAAACTAAGCAAACGAAAAAGCCCTGCAATCAAAACACAACTGCAAAAAAACTATTGATGATTCAAAGTACATTATAACAGTCAGGTAGTGAAGTTCTAAGGGGAAGATGTATCTCTCCCTCTTTACTTATCTCCACTGGCTTATGCTGCTCTTCATAAGTGGAAAAATGAAATTCTGATAACAAAACAGAAATACAGAGCTGTCAGCCTTTTAGATCTTTTTGCTAAGAGAGTACATGAGAAGTAAGCTGTTTGCTTTTCTTTTAATGCTACGATGGAAAACGCTGAACGGATGAGTGAACATTCAATGATCCAACAAAATACTTGCAGCAGTTTGGTGAGGGAGGTGGCATCTACAACACTCTGTCAGGTTTCCTTATTCATCCTCCTACACTGAATGTGTGGCTGATGTTGCCTCCCTACCCTATGCTTCCAAAGCACAGTGGCCCAATAATGCTTGTCATCGTGGTCTCCTGGTGTCACTCATAATGGTCTTGTTCCAACCGCAAAGTCCCCGTCTTATTTGGAGGAGTAATTTTTATGCTCACTCATTCTTTGGTGGGACAGGAGATAGGCTAGCCTTGTTTTTTCTGACCTCAAGGATTTGCATTAAAATCACTGCCATAAGCTTTAGAAGAAATTCAGCTTTTTAGCTGATGGTTCAAATGATTTACAAGCAGTGGAAGAAGTTAAGAAATGCAGTGGAAGAAGTTAAGAAATGTGGCAGTTTTGGCTTTGTTCTGTGTCTGTGCTGTGCTGGTTTATTGGGAAGCAGTCTAAAAGTCTCTTCCTTCAAACTTCACTGGAAGTTGAGCCATGCTTTTGAGGAATTTCTGTTTTTCAAAATCCTTTGCAAAACCCTCTTTTACAAAACCCTATTTGTTTGCTGGAAACGATGCCTCCCCAGTTTGGCACTGTGTTGCAGTATATTTCTGATAAACATGAAAAATTGCTGTCAAATAACAGATAATTAATTCAATGAAATACTAACACAAAACTGTTCCTCCTTGTATAGATGCAGGAGGATAGTGTTTACCTTAAGGGGAGAATTGGTTTGAGTTGACGCAAGCTGCATCCTGACTTGAGGTTTCTTTCAGGTTGTTGGTAGCAGAAGCTGGGACATGGTGTAATACAACGCTTTAATAATAATATGCACAATAAACAAATTTATTTTAAAGTACAAAAGAATTTTGATGGGACTGAATTGTTACGCCTCAAGTTATGTGACTTGGCTTTAAAAATCTTAGAGCTGTGTTGGTGGATCGCTTCCAAGGTGCAGAGTACCATATTTCTGAGCTATTAAGGATCCTTGTGTGTGGTTGAAACACTTTATTTTGAATTAATAATTCCTGCCAAAGTGTTAATTGTAAATTGGATGCATTAAGCTGATGAATGTTGAGGTTTTCAGCAGATATTTTCATAGGCTGTTTTAGTGATATATAATACTTAAAATACTTCAGCAATAGTGTTCAAAATTCAGCAGTTACCTACTGTACTTACCTGTCCTTTGGATAGGATTAATAAAGGAAAAGAAATGCAGAGGTACATCCAGCTACAATGCTGTTTGCAACACGATGTGCATACTTCATTTGACTAACAGAACTTCATCAGGTGTGTCTTTATGTAAATACGTGGAGCCCTTTTTCTTTTTGTAAAGAGCTGTAATAAGTTGTGGGTTGATTCTGTCTGTATTTACTGACACTGTAGCCATTACATAATACTCATTTTGAAGTTATTGTCTATGAGATAGTAATGAAGAGAACTCATTTGCGCTTTTTTCTGTGACATAAAAGTTGCTTTGCTTCTTTCCATGCAGAAGTTAATACTAATAGATTTTGGACTATACAGTTCCCTATTAAAAACAGTACTATTGCCTCACTGGGGTAAGTTATCACCAGGACGTTTCCATTTAAAAGTCACTGAGTGCTTTTCCTCTTGTTTTTAAGAATGCTGCTGTTCTCTTTTTGATGAGACAATAAAGTTCAGTTTCTCTTTTTCAATAAATGTTCTTCCTTCTTGAAAACATAGGAAGAACATAGGGAAGTCTCCAGGAAAAATAACTTACTGTAAAATAGACCAATGGCGCTATTAATTTCCTTTGCTTCCCATTATTCACTATGAAAGCTGTTAGAATTTCATGATGATGTAAAATCAGTGTGTTATTTATATCAAATGGCAGAGAGAGCTGGGGTCAAATGATTATTATAGCCTTTTCTGAAGTAGTCTGTGGAAAGAGGACTGGATTTCTGCAGCTGTAGAATTAAAGTTGCAGGCTGTTACCTGCCAGCTGTTGTAGCAATGAACTCCAGAAGAATCCTGTGATCTGCACAAATCTGTTCTGACTTCTATGATTCTTGCCTAGTCTGATCAGCCTCTCTGCTTCTTCTCTGAAGTTGCAGCTCATCCTCTCCCCAGCAGGAGTACAATGATTTTTTTAATGGCAGGTAAAGAAAACCACCTTTGTCTCATAAAAATGATGGGTTAATACTTAGAGTTGATATCCCATCTTGCAATATAGTCCAACTGCAAGTTGGTTGTTAACCTCCTTTACATCTAACACAGATCTTCATGGTAAAAGACAGAGGGTATTAGAGTGTCTTACATTTTTTGATCCAATTCACTGTATGGTTTCAAATATAGTTGCAGTGGCACATGGTAAAGAGCTGTGGGAAAGAGGGAGGCAAAGGACTGCAACAAAGAGCACTCAAGCCAATGTAAATAATAATACTACTGACTACATAGCCATAGCCTTAAAGTTAAGACCAGCTGTCCACTGAAGACTGAAGTAAATAGCCAGACAGAACCTGTGGTGTGCAATTTCACAGAAATAGGCCCAGAATCATCATCTGTGTGTGAGAATATCCTACATTAGGCTTAAATAGTGTTTTTCAGCTCTGATTCTTTTATTCCTGTGGTAAGGAGTTAAATGCAGTTTCGTCTGATGATGTCTTGTTTATAAGGTGCATGTACAAGCTGCGTGTTCTGAAAGCAGAAGTAGTTTGCCATAGTTCATGTGTTTGCCTTGAACAGAAGGTTCCCTTAGTAAGCCTGGCTAGATTTGAAGCCTCTCTGATTAGAGGCCCATTAAGGTGCTGTAATCCAAACCTTTAATTTATGAAGTAAGACTACTTTTTATTGAGAACTAGTGCGTTAGTCACTGATTTACATTGTTACTTGGCAGGTGAGTAAGAGGAGAGGATGTTGGGCTGGCAGCTTGACAGCTAGAACCTTAAAAAATTAGCAAAATTTTCATTCCACATATAATTTATTTTTAAAAGAGCACACTTTTCATTCACAATAGTTAAGTTCGACAATCTTGGCTCGACAGGCAATGCTGGTGATGCAATCAAAAGTTCATCAGTTACATTTGGGACTTTATGTTCTTTTTCCTGACGTTTCTTCAGTTGGTCGCTTCCAAACCAGTGGAGTTTTCATTCTGTTGGTGGCTTTTTACTTTCCACGTCCTTACTCCTTATTGCCATCACGTCCTTTAACTTTAATTTTCTGGCTATAGACTTAAAAGTAACGAGACAGATTTTGTGCTTGAACAGCAGGGGGAGTTCTGTTGTTTTTAAAGGCTGTAAAATCTAGGTTCATCCACGTTCAGGTTTCCTAGCCTAGGAGGAGCCAGCCTCTTGGGAGGTTATTAGATTCCATTTGCAGTAGTGGCTGTTTTCATTTGAATGGGGTTTGGGGTTTTTTTTCCCTCTCATTAAACAGTGAAGATAATTATTTATTTTTGTTTAGTGTTCCAGCACTTAACCCTTTAGCAACTTCCATCAGAAAACTAAGGGAGGAGATTCCAGTTACATCAGTCAGTTACATCAGTCAGTTCTTTTCTTCATAAACTGTGATTGCATATGAGGAAAATCAGACTACAGAAAGCTTTCCAGTTGTAGAATAAGAAAACATGCAAGTTTTTAATCTTTTGCTGTATTTATCAACTGTAGGTCCAATGACACCACCTTGGGACTGAAATGAGTTTTTCTTCCTGGGGCCTCAATTTGCCGAATTATTCTGTAACTAACAAGCAGGAAAAGTTCTGCTGCTTTAAAGCCATAGTGAAATGTTAGGTGATGGTATCGCTTATGTTGGCTTACACGATTCCTGTGGCTCCTGCGTGCTTAACCCTCTTGTAGGCTGTGTGTTCCCAGCCTTGCTGCTTTCCAAGGCAGGTATTTGTGTTAAGCATGTAGTGAAATAAGTTTCCTCATTCTTCACAAACTGTATGATTGTGCTGGAGATCGGGCCAGCACAGCTCAGAAGTGGAAAGGCTGGGGGAAGGGGCTTCTTCAGCTGCAGGGAATTACACGCATGACTCTGCCTTGAGACTTTAGTCGTGAGGAGAGATTACTGCTGAATTCAGAGGCTCCACATCCACATAGCTGTGGATACTGAAGGGCATAGTCCTATTACTGCCGTTCAGAGACTGTGAATCAACTTAAAGGTACAAGATGTTTGTAGATAGTATGGTTATTAAAGTCTCAAAGGTGAGAAGGTGGTAAAGATTATCTATGATTTCTAGTGAATTACAAACCTAAAAATCTATTTCCAGGAAAAGCTGCAGTTTTGAAGTGTCTGCTGGACATTCACAAGATTTTTATGGAGAATGACCCTGCCTATATCCTGAATGATCTCTTCATTACAGACTATTGCATCTGGATTCAAAAAGCTAAGTAAGTTCTTAGGTAGTTATTGATGAAAGAAATGTTTTTAGCATACTACATCTATGAACAAGTATCAGTAAAATTCTATCTCCTATAAATGGAAATGTGATAAGTGCTTTTCATTTAGTAACCTTGGCTGTCCAGCTAATAAGCAAAGACATTGAGTGCATTTTTGTATGTAGTGACATCATTGAGGGAGGAAGGGAGGAATCACATTTTAAATAAAATGTGATTTTTCATTAATATTTTAATTGTTTTTGAGGGGGGTGTAGGGGGACCAGCTTCTGGAGAACATTCTATTACGATCTTTCTTAGGAAGAAAAATGTTTATATTGCAGTCATGTAGCATTAGGGAAAAGCTTGGAAGCAGCTCCTAGTTTTGGATTAAAGTCTTGATTTCCAGTAGAAATGACAACTTCCCATTCTGGTCAGACACGTGCAAACCATTTACATCTGTATGAAAAGGTTGATTTATGGATTGTAGCAGTTGTACTAATTGATTATTAACAGCAGAATGTGTTGCATATCTCTGTTCACTGTGTACTCTTGTCCCTGTACTTGCTGCCAGCTCACTCTCCCTGGCAATATGCTTTGGCTTTCACCTCACTTGAGAGGAAACAGTGACTGCCACTTCCAGACTAAGTGCCTGTTCAGCACTTCTGCATCTCACCTGTGTTCTGTCAACTGGAGCCAGCATGGCTTTATTTATTTCCGGAGTCTTGAGAACCTGCAACTGGACTGGTTAGAAGTATGAGCATGCTTTAATCATTTAAAACAAGAAGTATTAGTAGGAAAACAGAGAGAAATGGATTAAATGAACAAAGACAGCTGCATGTTCAAGTCTTACTAAGCTTTATATTTTTCTTGCCAGATTTATTCTATTTTTCATAGCTATTTTTTTCTCCTTTTTTATGTCTTCAGCAGCCTTCTCTGGAGGCTTTCGAAAGTACATGTATGAGTTGTAAGTAACATTTCTCTCAAAAGGAAGGTATTACTAATACAAACAAAAAATGCCATTGGTGCATTTGTTAATATAGCAACATATAGACTCAAAGAGTTTAAATATAGTCTTTGTATTCTAGCTCACAATTTAATGAGACTGTAGGAGGAAAAATAACTGAAGTGCACAAGACAAAAGAAGCAGTGAGGGAATATAGAGGGAACTTGGTAATAATCATGATCAGAAAGAGGGATATGAAAAAGAATTGAGCCAGCTTGCATAAGCTTTATGCTTAGGTGTGACTCTACCAGTACTTCTTAGAGAATTAAAGGCTTTCAGTTTGTAGCTGCTTATTACATGTTGTACATATTGCTGATTTCTGTTCTTTTGTATGCTTTTGATGTCTATATTCTTATAGATAACAATATACAAAATATTTTAAAGCAACAACAGGCATTTCCAAACGTTTTCATTCGTCCATCCTGATCAATTACAGGAACAGTTAGGAATAGCCAGTTCATTTTACAATGTCTTGTGGAGGTCTTGGCCCCACCTTAAATACAGGAGTTAAGAAAGTAGATGGAGAATAAGAAAGTTATTTTGTGCATCTTTCACAAAGAAACGAGACATAAGAGTGTAAATTACTGCTGCCCATATCAGTGTGTATAGTATCTAGCAAGTCAGTCATAAAAAACAAGGCTTTCTTTAAATACACAGAGGAAAATGTATGGTAGATATAAGTGACTGATACATTAGCACATTTACTCCCAGACGCATACATTATGTACCAGTTAAGCAGAACTGACAGCTTCTGGAAAGAGGGCAATTAAGCTATCTTATTGTCATAATGACATGGCACAATAGTTGTCTGTCATTAGGAGAAGAAGAGAAAGAGGAACTGCAGAAACCTTTCCTATTTTTAGGGTCTGAATCAGGAAAGCATTTAAGCATATGCTTAAGTCATTCCTGTTCTGTTTAGCAGTGAAGCATGTGCTTGAGTTAAGCATGTGTGAACAGGAACACTTTGTTTTTTCCCTTATGTTGAAGGTAACAAGTTCTCTTGTCATTCAGAAAATACCTTAACAGATACAGAAATGGGTGGTGGCTTGTCCATTAAGGACAAGGGTTCCCAGCTCCCCAGGGTGAGTAAGACATCTGAAGAGGAGGGTGGTACAGCATTTGTTCCAGGGGAAGAAGGTTGTAACATCCCTCTGGTTATTGCCTTTGTGGAGAAAGAGTTTTGGGAGGTGAAGGTGTGTATAGGTATTTGTGTGGTGGTCTTTCAGTGAGGTTATTTGCACGTCTAGTCTGTCTCTGTGTTGTGTCTCAGCTATTCTTTGCTCCCTGCAAGCTTCATTAACTTTCTTTGTCTCAGTTTCCTCCTCTCTGTAGCTGTAGTTCCAGGGCACTCTCAAAGCCCTTGGAGGGTTTTTCTTTGATTCCTCTCTTTCCCTGTTATGTAACCAAGTCCTAGTGGAGGTTGGGGCCTCTTTGCTTAAACAGTTAAAACAGACTGTAGGTCCTTTTTAGTGAAGAATATGGTCACTTTAAAAACAGCTGGAAGCAAGCTTTTTAGCTCACCTGTGCTGGCAGAGAGAAGTCTGAGAGCTGTAGGTTTAGAAAAGAAGGCAAAAGGTAATGGAGGTATCAAGTGGTGGGAAGCTACAGTCCTATTCCAAATTAAGTGTCCAAAAGAGGAACACTGCTGGTAGGTACTAGCTTTTAAATACACAAAACTCATAGCCAACAGTGTGTCAGTAGCTGATGACAAATTTGGTTTGAGATCATAGTTTGGCTGTGACTAAATTAGATGAGTAAGTGAATGTGTCACTGGGCTGGCAAAAGATGATTTAAGCACAATGTACCTGGAACTGGAAATGTTTAAGCTGAATAAAACACATGCAGGTGGCTAATAGTCACTTGGGTATGATGAGTACAAGCTAGTGCTTTAATTCTATTTATTTTTTCCCCTCTCAGAAAAATTATTTCATTCAGGTACCTCCTACTAAGTGAAAAGTACTAGAAGTCTTAGACAATGCAGGATGTTAGCTGAGTATAGCTAAAATGTCATCTTCCTGTTTGTAATTGTAAAGCTAACTTCACCTGCTTTCTAGGTTTCTAGAATCTCTCTTTGAGTGTCTTGTGAAGTTACTATTAATAATCTGATCTGTTGTATAAAGAGGCATGTAAAACCTTTCAGCTGTTCATTAGGCTTTGAAAAAAGGGAGCATGTTGCTCAGCAAAACTTGCCAGAAAAGAGGGAGAAGTAAATGTTAACCTGGGTAACAAAAGCGAGACAAAGGCAGCTTGTAGTAAATCTCGGCAGGTGGTGTCAACATTTGTGTTGAAAAGCCAGATGCAGCCAGATGGAAAATTGCATCTTTAACCCCTGAGGTCATAATGACATGTCATCACTTCATTTGATCCCCCTGCTAAGTGAGCTTATCATCCACCCTGCTGTCACTTCTGTTATTACTTTCATTTCCATAATAAAATTAAATTTAATTTGTCTGCTTTGCATGTCTTTTTTTCTTTTAGGTCAGAGCTTTTACAAACCCCTATTATACATATGGCAGCCTCTCCAAGGAGAAGTTTGATTGAATTTGTATTATAAGTCTGAGCTTTTCTCCATCTTTCACACCTTACATTGAGCAGAGGGAGAGGAGGAGTTTTGGGGAAACCTTGGTTGTCTGATAGCTGCAGTATGGGCTGCTAAGATCAGGGGAGTCTGGGTGTGGGTTTGTTGCAGGAGAGCTTTTCCATTTCTGCCGGAGGGGACTTACATGTCTGTGACCCCATAGGAGTTGTGTCCTTCATTATAAGTTGGACATTTACCCACTGACTCTTGCTGTGCTGAGGTTCCTTTGTGTAGCCTGATGCCTTTCTCCAGTGTTTTGTACCCCCCTTTGTGCCATTCTCTATTCATGTTGCTTTTTGTTGTCCACTGTTGTACATATGTGCCTTCTGGTAGCTGAGCTGCTTGATGCCTGCTGGCCATAGCGTGAGTGGCTAGGCTGACTAGAGTCCTTCTCCAGGCAAGCAGTTCAGTGCATGCTGTCCTGCATCCCTGCATAAGAGAACAATTAAGCCCATGCTGATTTTAAGTATTTTTACTTGACATTTAAATACATGTGTAGTTTAAAATGTGTAACTTTACTTAATGTGTATCATCTGTGTTCCTTGATTTGAGGTGAAGCTGTTAGTGTTCCTGGCAGTTTCCGAAGGGTTAGTACACTTACTTATGCACAGCTGTATACTTCTCAAAGATTTACGGCTATTAGGAATGCAGGAGAACAAGACATTCCCATGTAATTTGGTTATATTTTTCATCACTATTTTTTTACTTTTTAACTTACTGTCTTACCTTTTATTCATGTTCTATTGCAAAAAAAATATAGAATTATTTGTGTTGTGTATCGTAGTAGCTTCAACTTACACAATAAAGGGGGTCTGTATGTTGAGAGAGATGACCTGCCTCAGTAAGCCCTTTGGAACTGTATCTGCCACTTGGTTTGTTATACTGGTATATAGACCGGTTTAGTGTATGTGTGCTCTGTGTACACGTGTAAGTATACATGCTCCGCAACCTAAGACAAATGTAATCTTGCTAATTTGGGTGACTGTAGGTGTAACATACCAGTTCAAGCATGGACTATTTAAATAAAAATCAGGATTCCTGGTGGAATTTATAGAGTCTCTGTAGAAGCTGCTGTCTTTATTTGAATTAGCTAAATTAAAGTGAAGATATTCCTAAGCATGTTATGTTCGCTTGTCTTGATTTGCAGGTGAAACATACCCTAAAAGATAGGCTAGGTTCATAGGTCTCTTTTACTTTTCATCTCTTTGTTATAATTGAAACCTACTCCTTGTTACAGAATTACCTAGTCTGAAGCCAGCAGGGAGTTGCTGCTTTATGTGTAGGATGTAAAGTTCTCTAAATGTAGGATTAATTACATTCACAGCATGTCACTGAGGTGATGAGATTGACTGTGATTGTTCAGCCCCCCCTTTCCTTTTCCCCAGGTTTTCAGAATTACTGTTTTAATCAATATAGTGTAATGTGGGCCTGAAGAGTTAAGACCTGATGTTGCAAATGTATTAAGGAGACCAAGTCTTTCAGAATAAGAAAATAAGATCTTTGAGATCTGGGATTTTTACTGCCTGTGTCACATTGGATCGTAAAGTGCACAAAGGAGTAAGGAACGTGACCTTCAACATCATAGTTTGTCTGTTGCATTGGTTAAAGTTTCGTAGAAGAAAGATTTCTTTATGTTCATTCTGACCTCTTTCTTGGCTTTGTCTGACTTTTAACATTTATTTTACAAGTTATCTTCTCTTTCTATTTGCAAAAAGGATCAGTTTTCAATGTCTGAGACAGCCTTCTAACACTTCTTAAAGCATACGTTTGATCAGCAGCGTAGTGCTGATAGTTTGACTGTGGTTGTGCCTATTTAAATACACTGCACCACACTGAATCTTCAAAAGCCTCTCTTCAGTTCATGTAAGTATTTACATAGCTATATGGGTTTATTACTAATTTGCATTAGGTTCTCTACTCTGTAGAGCATCTTACTTATTTTCCTTGCATCTTGTTACACATGACCAGCTTGCCCTTATCCTGTGCTGTCCTTGCTTGTAGGGCATAAAGCATCTGAGAACAGGTTATGCACTGTAGCCTTCCTGAAAGATTTACCTTAAGCTTTTGTTACATTTGGAAAATATTTTGTAGCATGTAACATACTTGCCTACAGAAGCTTAAAGATTACAATCTTTAGATTAATGCAAATGGAATTTAAACATATATTCCAGTTGTAGGTTAAAATTATTGGTGAAACTGATAGTCTATCTGCAAACTGAAGAAATTTGCCATGGCTATTATTTGCTAAGACCTGGGAAACTTCAAAAAGTATTTCAAACTGTGTGGAAGCTGTTTTCATTGTGCCGTTTCTTGGCATGTTTGTTGTATTTAGTGGTTCAGGGTTTTATAAAGCTCAAAATACTTGAATAAAGCAAAAACAGGCTGTTGATTTATCTTTTTGCTGCTTATAGAGTTGATATTCGTGCAGTCCTATTCACTCTGTGGCATTGCCATGTAACATTTGAAACTTGGGAGTGTATTGCTAAATGAGGCCTGAACAGTAACTTGTTGACTGTGCACCTCTGGTATGAAAGCATTCAGTTCAGATAGGACGATGCAGGAACAAAATTATCCTAAAAGGTTTTCAATGATGAATTGCCAACATATTTATTAAATTTTCAATATGTAATGGGGGGAGGAAGGAGTGTATTAACAGATAAGGAAAATTAATCAGTGCTTTAAAGTGTTGTCATATGCTCAAGGAATATGCTAATCATCGGCATCCAAGATTCAGAAGAACAAAGGTATAAGCAGTAATATGTTCTGGATGAAAATCCTGCTTCTTGGCTCAGTGGGTTTAAACTGAATTGTACACCATGTTTAAAGCACTTCATACATTTGAGACCTTAGGCAGAATATACCTCGTGTAGTATTATATTTTATGTCTATTAGTTTAATGGTCAACTGTGTCTTACTCTCTAGTTACAGTTAAAACTCTCTAGGTTTTACTTTGCCTTCACTTCTGCCCATGTTAACTTTGGCTTAGTGAAGGCTGTGGTAATGTCAGGTTGGATTAAAAACTCTGGTATTCAAAGCAGGTGGTACAGAGGAAAGCTGAATTGCTTTCACCTTACTGCTTTGAAAGCAGCCTTGCCATCAGCATTATGTTCTGATGTAGCCAGTTTTATTACTTCCCAGATAGTGTAAGCACCCCATTGCCATGATCACAAAATCTCTTATTTCAATCTGTGTTGAAGTTAGAGGATTATATTTTTGACTATGCTTCTTCAATAGTATTGTCATTGTGGCTACACTGAAGCCACTTAATTCCCTCTGCCACCCCCTGCAGAACAACTTGGTGTTTGGAGATTTTTTATTTGAAGGCTGTTTCCTTTGCTGTTTCATCTTATTAAGAGCCACGCAGGTAAAAGGGTTAAACCAAAACATCGTGGTGCTACTTGTGGTCATGTTTTTTCCATAAACACAGCAAGAAAGCTGTGTTTTATCTGGTTGTCTCACTTCACCCTTACTGTCCTGTGATGACTTGCTGTAATTACTGTAATTCCTTCTTAGCAGGCTTTGCAAACTGGCATTACTACCACTGGCAGCTAGTTCAACATGCAGCAGTATGTTTGCTTACTGCCTTGAGTAATCATGCTGCATTAGGTTTGCTTTTCATTCACTTCTTTGGTGGCCTGTGGTGCTGTATTAACTTTCAGATGTCCCAGCTGATTTTTGAGCTTTTACCAATAATGGGAGTGGCCACTTCAGATGTTCTCTTTGAGGTTCATTTTATGCATATTTCAGCTTACATACCACCGACTGTAGGAGTTACTAATATGTCAGTGTTCTAGGAAACATTGGAAAGGGGGGTTGTGAACAAAAGCCTGTAAAAAGGAAGGCTTTTGTTGCTACGTGAACTTAAGATAATCCATTGTTTTCAGAGTCTCTGCGAGTACAGTCCAATATCTTTAACAATCTATAAGAAAATACAGTATATGTCTTTTTAAATAAAAAACTGTGATACTAAATTTTATTTAAAGTAGAAAATGAATTGCACAGGCAACATGTGCAACTGAGCAATGTGCATTTTAATACAGCCACGTATAAGGTGGCATATTCACAATGAAAGGTTGTAGATCACAGTTATACATTGGAGACTACAAGACAGTTGAGGGCAGCAGCTCTAGAAAAATAGTCTGAGCTGTGTTTGGAAATGGTTTGAATCTGAGCACCTATTTATCTCTGAAGAGGCAAGAAGGTGAGTGCAATCTTCAGCTGAAAAAGCAGAGTAGTATCATTCAGGAGAAGGAAGTGGTATGACTTAAAATAGGTGATTTCTGAGACTGTGTTAAACCACAGACTAATTCTAGTGTCTATTCAAAAAGATGTTGAAAAAATGAGAGAATCTGGGGAAAAAAGGTTCCATGAATGTACACATCTGAATGACCTGTGTTACAGTGAGAGACTCGATGAACTCAGTAGTTCATTGATAAGAAAGTTAAAGATTGATTTGGACTTGTCTGCAGACATGATGGGATATAGATTTCAATTCTTAGCCATTGTTTAGTATAACAAAAAAGAACTGCAAATAAAATCCATGTAGTTGAACAGGAAACGGGAACAATTCAGGCAGCAACAAGTTTTCATGTTTTCCTAGTGAAGAGGAATTACGAGGTGGCTCATTCTCCCCTGGATGTTGGGTAGTTCTGTACCATCTTATTTGTTTCCACCAAGATAGCCTAGCTAAAAAACACCTCGTGGTTCCAGCACTAGCTATGGGTCTGGTGTGGAAGATTTTTGAGATTCTGTGTAATTTATTCTACTAAAACAGGCTTTTCTAGTCTTACAAAAGGAAATGCTATCATTTTTCTTAAAACTTAAATAAGGGTTTACCGATTTATCAAACAGTACATAGGCTGTTGGGGCCCAGATTTATTATTTTCATCCCAAATTATCTGCTCTTAATCCTTAGATCTCCATTCTTTGATTTAAAAATAGTAACTAATAATTTGCAAGCACATTGTATGTCTCCTGTTTCATTGTTTTGATGCATGTTTTTAATACAGTTCCTTTTTTTTACTGTCATCCTGAGCTGGCATGCTTCTCATTAAATGTTGCATCTTATTTAAGGCCTGAGCTGTCACTTCAATTGTCTGTAAAGCGGTAGGTGCATGTAGAGCACTTTGTAAATAACAATACCCAAGTAATGTAATATGCTGACTTAAGAGGCTTAAAGCAAAACACTGTTAGCCCTGAAGGCTGAAAAAGGTGATAGACAGGTGGATATAATGCCAGAAGTTCCTCTTTATATATGTTTTAGCAAGCCCTGTAAAACATGGATTTTTAACAAGGGATTTAATCTCTCCTCCCAGCTGCTAGCTGCAGTTTCCTTTGATGTCTTTCCTCTCCTTTCCTGTGTTGTTTTTTTTTTCCTATTTATTCCATTGCTTTTCTATAGCTCATATTCCTTCAGGCTGTGTCTGAATGCACCTTGCTGTGGCTAGAGAAGGCAAAGAAGAAAGCCTTTTTTTTCCCCCCCTCAGGCTACTGCTTTGATTTTCCAAAGTTGTTGGGAGGCAGTTCCTCTCTGCCTGCAGAAGGGTCAGTGATCTGTGCCATGTCTTTTCAGTCAGCACATCTCAGCTGACTCCTCTCCTGTTTTGACTAGGGGAAGGATGAGCTTGTGTGGTTGTTGCTTCTCTAAGCAGGTGGAGTGTGCAGCTGTGATCAAAGTGGAAAACTGATCTGCAGGCTGATAATGCCTTCCCATTTTGTTTCCAGCCTTGTCAGTAGCTTGCTTGGTCTCTTCCACCTACCCCTTGCAGTGATTGCCCCATGAATCTCAAGACAGAACAGAAGTAGAATGAGAGAGGAAACAAGCATGGAATGAGATAGTGTTTTAGCCTGTGGCCTATGCCTGCTCTCCACTATTCCCTGGGAACATCTCCTTGCAAGAACTCCATGCAAGGGCCATGGCCTGCAGGTTGTCCTGTTGTGGTCAGGAAGACAGATCTCCAGCCAATTCAGTGGGGAGTGGTACCATTATTATGACTGCTAATTACTGTTATTCATAAGGGGCATGATCATCCTCTACAGTATCTGATAGTGGGTGTCCCACAAACACAGCAGGGTGTGCGGAGTGAGAGGATGGGAACAGGCCATTCAGTTTATGCCCTTGCAAAAAAAATCTGATTTCCTGCCAGGAGTTTCCAGGATGCTCAAATACAGCGTCTTGTTATGTTTGGGTTGTGTGAGTTGAAAATGGATTGTGAGTGGGAAGGCTACAGGTGGTGTTCTCCCTTCAAGTGTTAAGGGCCTCAACAGAAGCAATGGAGCAATGTTGGAGTTAAAACTCTGATCAACCTGACTAGGACTTCTGTTGTTTAGTGGTTAAATTCCATTGTAAAGGGGTAGGATCATGTTGGAGTAATGTGTTTGTTATTGTGCCTTTAAGCCTGTCCATTGTCCTTGTTGTTATTTTTGTAATACATGAATTTACTAGCATTATCCTGACACTGAAATTCACATTTTCTGCACTGCTTTGTGTGTGTACCTTTCATTCCCATATTGTAATACAAACTGTATAATTTACAGTATTAAGAGTGCTGCTTCTGGATCACCAGCAGTGATGGTGAAGGCCAAATTCTAGGTAATGGCAGTCAAGAAATTTGAGGGAGACAGGGCTAATATAGAACAATTGTCAGTGTTCAATTTCTGTAACGTAGCCAATACTTTCTATCACGTTATAAAATCTGTTCCTTTCTCACTGTCTCTATTGTGGTGAATTATATATGCATCTTTCGTTATTTATATTTATCATCTATGTCTTTGGAAGTTGTGCCATTGTTAAATGTTTGGACTGTCTGCAACTTTCTGAAGCTATTTTGGCAACACTGAGCTACTTCTCAGCTCAGTTAAAGTATTCCTAAAACATACAAATACCATCAGATTCTTCTTATAGTCCAATATTAATTCCAAGTCTGTTTTTTCTTATGAATATTTTCATAGGATCAGCTACATAACTAAGCTGTACTTGATTACTTTTATAATCCGTGATTCTAAAAGTTTGGTTTCAACTTATCAAAAAGACCAAGTAATGAAAGTAAGATGTTATATTGGAAAGCTTCATCTTTTTTTTTTTAAATATTTATAAATGTGAAGTTCAGCTCATGCAGTATTTAGCTCAGTATGAAAGAAGTATGTGGAATTTCAGAATAAATACAGAGGGAAAGTCACTTGAAATACTCAGACTTATTAACATAAAAGAAGTCACTTAAATTGAAACGATGTCGCTGTGCTTTATATTTGATTTATGGTTAACAAACTGTAATACTTTAAGCTATGTAGATAGCAGTTCATGTTTACAAGGCTGCAAGTTGGATTGAAGTGTAAGTATATCATTCTCTTAGTTTCAGAATTCATTTAATGCCTTTTAAAAGCCAGAATTTCAAGATGAAAGCATCTTATGTTCCCCTTAAACTCACTGGATTCTTCCACATTAGCCTGTGGCGCAGAACTGCTTTTTGTCACCTGAAGATAAGTGGTGGGTTTCTCTTGTTAAAAATAGTCTCTTTATACAGGATTTCTGCTTTTCTAATCCTGTCAATTTGAAGTGGTGGCATCTTCCTTACAGGGAGATGTATTTTCCTGACTCCTTTCTGAACCCAGTGCTCTCTTTTTTTTTTATAGTGTGTTTTTCCTATGTTTAAGATAAAGATTTTGTGTGGCGTTAACACTTTTCCAGTCCCCACGTTGTCTGATGTCTACAAGGGAGGGAGCAAAAAAAGATGCCATGTACTTCTACAAACCCAAGCCTTATGCCTTAATCTCTTCACCATTGTTTGACACCTCTACTGGTCAAGAGGCATCATAAGCAGTAGCTGGTTTTAGCAGTGATCATGTTCAGTGCGTGCATGTCATGGCTTCCTAGCAAGCCAATACATGATAGCTGTGTTCTGCTTGTCTTGTGAGGGTCATTATTTATACATCTGCTTATTTTCATTAAATATGTAGGAATTTGAAGATTTATTTTTTTTAAACTCTAGTTGCTGTTAGGTTTGAAGTAGCCTGGTTTCCAAGAGTTGTTAGAAAGGAAATAATTAACAGGATAGACATGGACAGTATAAACCTATATATACCTGAGCTATTCAGGCTAAAAACCAGAATCCATTCTCTTGAGAAGTGGAAAGAATGAGTTCTTACCTGCAGTTACACAAATACCTTGAATAGACTGAGCACACATTATTTTAGCAGCTGTCTTTTCATAAGGAGGTATAGAAATGAAGCAGACATTAATGGTTTATGTGTTTCTTTCCTATGAGGACAGTGGTTAATCTAGTACTACACCATGTGAACAAATGTTGCATTATTTCTGTTGTGTTTACACTCATTTGTCTCCTTTTTTTGCTGCAGATAATGTAGAAGATTAGTTAAAGTTTAGGTCCATTTTTACCTGACTCCTGAAGAAAATGGTTTTGTTTCTCTTTCACTAACACATTAAATTCAGCTTTGTTCTTATATTATCTTCCATACTCATTGATCAGAGCTAATGAGATTTTAATAGTTAGTGGTTCTGCCCCTTGCTATAAAAATGTATAATAAACTAAGCATGTGAAACTGTTGAGTGGTGCTGTTTGTGTTTTTCTCTGTTAATGTACTCCCTATTCTGTGATAATTTCAGATCTCATAAGCCAGGTAAGGTTATGATGAGCTAGTCAGCTAATGAAGGCTGGAAAGTGACTTAGTAAATGTTGCATATTCATCTTTCTGTTTGATTGATGGAATAATGAACTTTGTGGCTAGAGTTGTTTTTTTTGAATAGGGATGTCAAATAGGTTTTAAACTTCTCTGTTCTTTATGACCCTGTGGCATTTTCTGTGCATGGTGCAAGTATAAAAGAGTATTATCTGTGCTCTTCTGAATGAGGGCCTTTTCTTTCAATGAAAGGGTTGCCGTGTGGTTCAGGTGCCATTTGTATTTTCTTTTCCATCTCATGCCTAAAACTTCATGGTAGTATTGTTACGCTTTGTTAAGTTTTAGGCATGTTTCACCATAGAGAATAACTGTGTTCCCAGAGGCCAGATGAAATAAAAGTTTCCCCAAGCTTGTGGGGAATTGGGGGAAATGTGTGTATGAGGTACTTTGCACTAAAATGAGTGTGAGGTTACATTGCTTGTCATAGGCTGTAATGCACACTGTGTGTAGATAGGCAAAGTGGTTGTCACTGTCTGTTAACACTTACCAAGACTACAGGCTTTCTGTTGTGCATTTCCTTCAGAATTTAATTTGGAGCATTTTAGTTCATTGATCCTGAGCTTGCTTTTTCAAAACTACTTCACTATGGTTGGAGGTCATGGACTAGTGTATAATTTGAAGCACTCCTTAGGAGTAACCTTGAAAGTGAAATAAAAGTGGTGAAATATAGTATCTCCTGTAAAACACATGCTAAAAGGTATAATTGAATCTTAGCCTCTTATATCCAGGCAGATTCTAAAGCTCATGTTCTTTTGTAACCCATGACTTCTAAAGAGCAGTTTTGTCAAATGGATGATGTGTTTGGTGTGATGAGTTTCTCATTATTGCAGCTGAATGCCCATTTGTAAAGATTCTTTTCTGAACTGGAAGATACATTTTTTTCTTTTTTACCTAATTTCACTATTCAGTCATTTGTGCTTTTTTTGTGCATGTTGACTTCAGATGTTTCTACATTAATGAAGTCTGCTTTTGCATTCAGTGCCATCACCATTATTGCTTCTGTGTTTTACCAGTTGGGGGTGATCAAACCTAGACTTTTTCAAGTCTTGAATATTTTATTAATATCAATTTGCCTTTCAATTCTGTGTCATAAGAATTCAATCAGTATATTGTTTTCTTCTTTCTAGCTGTTTGAAGCTGTATGTCAAGTGTATACGGATGCTTGGCTTTGTTAGGTGCCTTTCTGAAGGAAGCACACTACTTACTGTTGATTTAAAGAACAGAAGTTAAATTATTGCAGTTTGAGAGTATCTGTGTCTTCTCTCACATTATCTCCACCTTTGAGTGTCAGAATATGCTGTTCCAGTGACTTAGAGTGTTGCCCAACAGGCAACAATGCTCACTTAAGGAGTCTTTCCCAAAAGCTCATCAGTTTGGTTGCTCAAGCAGCTGTGCAGAACTAGAGAGGACATCTGGGTTTTAGATGGAAGAGCATTTTATTTTTCTCTCAAGTATATTTAAGAATAGTTGGATGTTTTGTCAGCTGTGTCATTTTTGTATGAGCTTATGTTTTATCTTTTGGTGTCATGGTTGGCTGTGCCTTCTGCTTTGAGAGAGCTTAAGTAGTAGACTTGCTGCCATAGGATTATTGATTTTCATCAAGATCATGACAGAGTTCCTGTGAGAAGTTAATGTTGGCATTATCAAGGGATTGAACACTGAACAACATCTCTTGATACCCCTTGTGCCTGGGCCAGACAGTGATGGATAGAATCCAGCAAGAACCACTCTGGGCAGGGGGAAAATAAGATGATTTGAAGGGTCTGGAGGGTCTGCCCTTTTTGCAGGTCCCCTTTTGGTCACCAGTGGCAGTCCATACAGAAATAATTACTCATGTCCTATTGCAGTCTGTCCTCAACAAGTCTTGTGGCAAGGCAGAAGATTTCATTATCCCTTATAGTTTAACTGTCATTTCAATGTCTTGCAGATGACTAAATTTACATGTTCTCTGTATCTGAACTGCTGAGGCTCTACTTAAGGATAATATCTGATGATGTCTGAGATATTAACTCTGGAATTGTCATAATACTTATGGTGCCTCTGGCTAAGAGAATAATTGTGGGAAATTGTAAGCAATGCTGCCAGGTATGTTATTTGGAACACATTTAAAGTGGTTATACTCTTGACTGGTTGTACTGCTTGTTATCTGATTTATCTAAGAAGAGGGTGTCTGTGAAACTTTGCCTCATATAAGTCTGAGTTTTGTCAGGCCTTGTTGGGAAAGGTAGTTTAATTATAGACTGATGCTTTCTCCTTAAATTTGGTAGTTTCTCATTCAGTGAATACATAAAATTAAGGCAGTTGAGAAAATGTTGTGATCCCACAGACAAAAAGCCTTTTGCTTAATGCAACAACTTCACTATTGGCTGGATTTTGTGTGTCAAGAGCTCTTGCTAGGTGGAGCTAAGTTAAATAGCTGCCCTTTTTATATTTATCAGCCCTGCTGACTGGCACAGCATCCGGCTACTTGGTATTTGAATGCATCTCAAGGAATTGTAGGCCTACCAGGAGATGGCTGCTTGACAATGAGACAGATCTATTTTCATATTTGGTGGAACCTATGACACTGCAAAGGCATGTCTGCACTTGAAGCATCTACTGTTTCTATGAGACTTGTTTATCTTGCCTGTAAGTATAAAGATAATTAAAGTGGTTTACACTTAAAACAGGGCTTGTCAGCCCTGTAGAGCCAGGTTAGAGCACTGCTAGCATGGAGGACTGATTCCCATTATGGAAATATAGAATAGTTAAGGTTGGAAAAGACCTTAAGATCATCTAGTTCCAACCCCCCTGCCATGGGCAGGAACACCCCACACTAAACCATGTCACCCAAGGCTCTGTCCAACTTGGCCTTGAACACCGCCAGGGATGGAGAATTCACAGCTTCCCTGGGCAACCCATTCCAGTGCCTCACCACCCTAACAGGAAAGAACTTCCTCCTTGTATCCAATCTAAACTTCCCCTGTTTAAGTTTGAACCTGTTGCCATTTGTCTTATCACTACAGTCCCTAATGAAGAGTCCCTCTCCAGCATCCTTGTTATTATAACATAGTGAATAGCCCTAACCACATTCAAACAACATAATATAACAAGACTTAAATTGATTCCAAGATTAGTTAGGCTTCAGCGTGGTTCCAGGACCAGTTAGGTCACATTCAAACACCAGGCTGGTAATAAAAGCTGTTAGCAACGATTTAGATGTACAGGTTCCCATGCTTGCTTTTGTGTTGTGCTTGGGCAAGAACAGCTCAATCTGCCATGACAGCACTTCCATGCTGTACACTGACTAGATTGTGATTGAGCCAGGGGAGATAATGAGAACATTCTGTTGTATTTTGCTGTGTCTTACACCTAGTTTACACTGTGTACTTCAGAAAACTTAGGAGGCAGTAGAAATAATCCTTCTATTGTTTACAAAACAAAAGCAAGCTAGAGCTTGTGCCTGTGCAAGAAAAATCATTTTTCATTCCATGGTGAAATATTACTGACTTCTGCTTTGAAAGGCTGTGCTGCCAATTTGACTGTCTACTGCCATGTTTGCAAATGCTCTATGCAGTGTTTTAGATACATAACTCCCATGCAATGATGGAGTATGTAGTGCCACCAATCATACAGAATATTGCTGTATTTTCAAGTACTCTTTGAGTTTTGTTTGCTTACTTTTTTCAATATAACTAAACTGCTAAAGCAAGAGGATTGGATGTAAGGCAGATGGAAAGGCCTGGTACATTAATACTCCTTAAAACCTTTTTGTTTTGTAGTACTCTTGTTGACTGATGGACATAGTACACAGAAGCATGATTACTTATTTTAACATTTGGGAAGAAAGTGGCTTTTGTGGCTGGATGTATCCCCAAGTCCTGCATTTATTTTTTACTTTCTGTGGCTAGGTTGACTTTTTTTGTCTTCCCTTCCAGCTTATGTTAAATCTTCCTTGTAACAATCAAATCCCCAATGTGTCTTCTGTGAGACCTTTTCTCACAGCTCTGTGTTCTGGAGATAGGAGCTGTCCTGATTCATCAGATCCTTGTGCCTTCTTTATTCCTTGGGACAGAAGGTGGAACCAAAGCTCTTAGAAGCATTAATCTTGAACTGGAGAAGTTGTGTCCTGCTCTCCTCCCACCCTGGCTGCTGCTTATGTGTCAGCATTGCAGTCAGTCCCTGTCACCATTACTTCCCTTCATGCTGCTGCAGGTGGGCTTTGCTTTAAAACGAATGATTTCCCTTTCCTATTGCTGTAATCCTCTTTTTTCCCTTGTTTTAGCCCTCTCCCTTTATTTGCTAAATCTCATGATTGTTTGTTCTTTTAACCCCAGTTTTACTCTTTTATAATCTGAGATCTCTGGAACAAGATTTTTTTCTTCTAGAGAGACTCTTTCCTGTGCCTAAGACAAGGTCTACAGTAGTTCTGTCTTAAAATCTAAATGCCAGACTACGTGGGCAAGCCCTGAGATGCTGCTGCTATCTGTTCCTCAAAGTTATATGTTAAACAAAACATGCATCTGCTCACTTTAACCTGTAATTAAACATTTTCCTTAAGCAACTGATATTGTGATAACTAATAATTATCATGTATAGCACCTTTAAAGCTTATTATGCATGTTTATGTAAGAACTCTAACACCATAATAATTCAATATCATTACCACACACATGTGCCTACTGAATGAGCATGTCTGAAAGCAATCATGCAATTCCATTAATCATACTTGAAAAATTGAAGTATTTGCTGTCTAATCTCTAAAACACTCCTCAAAAGATTTTGGAAACAGCAGGACCTGTTTACTGCAAGTCTCTAATACACAATCTCTCATTTTTGGTGTCTCATTTTTGTATCCTGAATTGTTCCCTATCTTTCAGCTAAGGAAATCATTAGCTCAGAGACCCACAGTCTTGTGTTGTAAGTATTTCCATGCTCTGGTTTTTGTGTTGATTGCCTTGGGTTTTGTCCATAAAGTGTTGCCATCTTTTCTTAAGGCTGATGTGAAATGCACTTCTGAAACTCGGTTTTCCTTGATATTAGGTAATTGCCTTAAGCAAGGACAGCTAGCTGATTCCAATTCTGTTATGGGAAAAGCAGGGGGAAGCAAGCTGTTCTTCAAGTAATCCTTTTTTCCCTTTTAATGGATTTGAATTTGGGGAATGGGATTTTCTGCTTTTATGTATAAATTTTTCAAGAACATGAGGTTTTGAGTTTGTTTCTAGTACTGAAATGTTGAGCTCTGGAAGAGTCTGGCCAGAGTGAAAGCTGGGAAGAAACACGTAGCCTACTAAGAAATCTGAGTAACTGAAAAGGAGACTTTCATGCTGTGTAAATCAAATACCTGATGTGGCTAAGAGCTAAGAAAAATAGTAAAATATATTCTATTTTTAAAATTGTTTATTAGAAGATTCCTGCTGTGATTGGCCTGACATGGTCTTTGGGGCATTGACAGTGTAGAGAGAAAGAAGGTCTGCCTCTCTTCCCCTGTCCTGAAACTTGCTGGTTGGTCAAGCATGGACGACTGTATGTATTCTTGTGCATGGTTTTGGCAGTTGCACTGCTCCATGGGACCACAGTGTGAGAGAGTTGAAGTAAGGCAGTTATGGAGGTTAAGAGGGCAGATGGAATTGTTGGCCTTTGCAGGCGTTTAGTCATCCAAGTAGAGTATCTATTTGTGCTGTGATTGTTAGAAGGGAAGAGCAGGCTGTTTAATCAGTGACTTTTTTTTCCCTGTAATCCTTTGTAAGGATAAAAAGCTTGTCCTCTCTCAGTAGTTCCATCAAAACCTTTGGGGAAAAAGGACTAAACATGAAACTTGAAGCCACAATTGGTTTATGAAATCAGTTATTGTCATTGTTTTGATGTGTATTTTGATCACACCAAAGGAATTAACCCAAGGTTTTCAGGCTAAGAATTCCTTCTGCAGTTTTACAGTTACCCAGTAGGACTGGTGTCTGTCTCTATCTGCCAGGCACCAGCCTTTTCGCTTCTCCTCTTTGAACTCGTTGATAAAAACCCATTTGTGTATAGAGTGATCAAACACTTGCTGCTTTAGAGAGGCCATTCTTTTATCTGTCAGCAAGACCACATCTAATTTAGTAGCATAATGTGTGTTGAGTCAAATCAGTCTATCACTGTGTTTTCTTCTTTAACACTAGGCATTAAGCAAAATGGAGCACCGTGAAGTATTCATTAATGCCAGAAAGTACATGATGCCATACATCTCCTTAATACTTGATGCAGTTATGTGACATGTTTCTATATCTAACATGTTAAGTGCATTATAAGAGAACAGTAAAAGAGGAGGAGAGGATTTTAAGGGTGTGATTTCAAGGACTGAGAATATCTGGCAGGAAAAAATATTAATAAAAAATAAGAACAGTAGAAATAGGGAAAATTTAAAAAATACATAGAGGATTTGGAAACAAAGTAATAGACATGACAGGAGAGGCAGGAGGACAGACAGCACTTTCAAAGTTAATTTGCTATCTATAATGGCAGTAGTAAAATAGGTGGGTGAGACTGAGGTGGCTGGAGCTGGAGATGTATCACTAGAGGAAACGATTGTGCCTACAGTTAGTTGCTCAATGAACTACATATAAAATGGGTACAAAAGAGTGTTCTCTGTCACAAGGCACATTCAGCTTTTAAAGATCATTGGGTACTTGTGAACAGTCAGGCAGTAAGACAGTAAAAAGGGTTGTACTTTCATGTTATTAACTCTCACAGAGGAAGGGGACACATGCACAAACGTAGAATCACAGAATGGTTTGGGTTAGAAGGGACTTTAGAAATCATCTGGTTCCAACTCCCCTGCCATTGGCAGGGACACCTTCCACTAGACCAGGTTGCTCCAAGCCCCTGTGTCCAACCTGGCCTTGAACACTGCCAGGGATGGGCAGCCACAGCTTCTCTGGGCACCCTGTGCCCGCTCCTCAGCACTCTCATAGTAGAGAATTTCTTCATAATATCTAATCTCAGTCTCCCCTCTGTCAGGTTAAAGCCATTCCCCCTTGTCCTGTCCCTACAGGCCCTTGTCCAAAGCCCTCTCCAGGTTTCTTGCAGCCCCTTAGGCATTTGGAGCTGCTCTAAGTTCTCCCTGGAGCCTTCTCTTTTCCAGGCTGAACAAGCCCAGCTCTCTTAGCCTGTCACCAGAGCAGAGCTGCTTCAGCCCCCTTATTGTCTTCATGGCCTCCTCTGGGCTTGCTCCAGCAGGTCCATGCCCTTCTTACATTGTGGCCCCAGAGCTGGATGCAGGACTGCAGGTGGGGTCTCACAAGAGCAGACAAGAATCCTCTTCCTCAGTCTGCTGCTTATGATGCAGCCCAGGACATGGTTGGTTTCTGGGCTGCAAACGCACACTGCTGGGTTATATTGAGCTTCTTTCTCATCAGCCAACACCCCCAAGTCCTCCTTCCTCAGGGCTGCTCTCAATCCATTCTCCTTCCATCCTCTATTTGTGCCTGGGATTGCCATGCCCCAAATGCAGGACATTGCACTTGGTGTTGTTGAACTTCATGAAGTTCACACTGGGCCACCTCTCCAGCCTGTCCCTGTGGATGACATCCCTTCCCTCCAGTGAGCATGCATAGGTATAATTAGAAGGAAGGAAAGGGACTGTTTCAAAAGCAAAGCAAAATGCTTTCTGAAAAGAATATAAACGTGTGACTTGGGGTATAAACCAGCTTCTCACCAATGTGTTCAAGAAGCAAATTTCCCTGCAAGCCTCTTACTTTGTTACCACCTACTGCAGAGCTTCATGAACCTTTCTGTTTATCACTTGGCTTCTTTTCACGTATGGAACGGGGGAATGCTTTCTGTGTTCCCAATTGGGTTGGCAGTTTCTCAAGTTCTCTGTAACTTTTGAAGAAAAATTTCAAGTCCTTGACAAAAATAAAATGGAAATGTATCCTCAAACAGCAAAAAAGTGGAGCAGTGTGAAGTAAGCAGCTTTCTCAGATTTGGTACCCGTGTTTATAGTGCTGGGATGATGTTATGATTTAATTTATAGCTTCAGATTGAAAAATCCTAGAAACAGAAATGTTTCTTTGTTGCTTCAGTTACTTCTGGTAAACACTTGCTTATTTCTTAGTTTTCTAAGTCTAAGGAAGTTTTAGTGTTTTATCCCAAGTTTAGCGTTAAACGTTATGCTGTCTCTGTCAAAGGAATCTGCGTTGACATTCCCTTCCCCCACTGTTAAATACAATTCCTTTAGGAGAAAAAAAAATGACGTGTCTATGTTATACTGAGTAATTATGCCCCCTGGGAAATAGAATATAAAGATCTTTAAAATCGTTCAACTGAGAGAACAAGCACTTTAACTTTTGCCTCGCAGGAGTCATGTATTACATTATCAGCTACTTGCTCCAGTGTCAGTGTGTCATGCCTTGCAGGTTAGCAGGTTTGGCAGAGGAAATGAAACCCAGTCAGTTACTGCAGGATTTATAGTAGACCTGCTGTTGCAGGAAGTGGTGAAAAGTTGATTGATAGTCTGAGGCAAAACTCTACAACAAGAAACAGGATGTATGTTTGTTATTTTATACCCCTTTTTCCCTTTACCCTCCCCTTCCCCTCTGTCCCTCCCCCCATTTCAAGGCACTCTCTTACTTCTTGTTCTCTCTATTTATAAATCCATGATGCACATTTCTGGTAAAGCATGGGCTGACTTCAAAACACTTGAGGAAATGGGTTTGCCTGTACCAAAGATCTGAAGCTGATGCAGCGTGCCTGCTGTATCAGAGTTGTTTATCTAAATGCTCCTGATATTTCTATTGAATTATATTTCAGCTGGGTTATATGTGAAAAGTGAAGCATATCTACAGACAGCACTGAACATCTCTTGCTATCATGGGTGCACCAAGCTAGCTTTGAAAGGAGGAGAATGTATCACCATGATGGAACTGATCAGTTATGTTCTATCAGTTCATCTGCATTTAACAGACATATCTGGAAGGGTTGCAACACAAAATCATATTGGTGTATATAAACTTAATCCAGCAAGCCAAATAATGCAGGATTTGCTGCTATCAGCATTCCTGAAAAGGTCTGTTTTCCCTTACTGTGCACTGCTGAAACATCAAAGAAGCAGTATCTTTTCTGAAAGTGTCACCATAGACTTTCACTGGGGTATTGGCTACCCTTGTGGGAAAAGGTTACCCAAAATAATGGTAATTGTGAATACTTTTCATCTCTCCCTCTGTAGCATCTACTTTTACAATCATAATTGAAGGAGAAAGTTGTCTGCAAACCAAGCAAATAGTAGGAATGTTTAAGATTTGTGTTCTCATTATCAGATGGGAAAGTTCTGTTTGTAAAGTTCTGTATCTTGTTCTTTGTTAAAGGTCAAAAAAGTTGGCTGCACTCTCTGAGTCCTTGCAGAAAACCACACTCACTAAGTCCCACATAGGATTTGAACTAGAAGAGCTGGAAGCAGCAGCCCTGCTGGTACAAGAGGAAGAGAGCATGTTAAAAGCTGCTGGCGGAGTTTCCAGGCAACAGCTGCCTTCCTCTGAGTCGGAGATGAGTGACTCTGAAGAATCAAGCAGTACTTCATCTGAGACAGAAGGCTCTGATTCAGATGAGCCAGAGTCCTCAACCAGTGAAGATGGGGAAATAAATTCTGTACAAGACACGCTTCAAGAGGAGAGGACAGCTCCACTTATTGACTGTAATGGATTAAGGCAGGGCACAAACACTTCGACATTTGAGGTTAGTGATGAAAAATCAAAGCTTTCTTTGCCATCTACAACTCCTTCTGGAAAATTGATAGCGGAATTAGAAAAGCAAATGCACGCTGCAATTAGACTTTCAGAACAGCCTGAAGGATCGGCTACTCCAGGCTGCATTTTACAGGAGCAAGACAAAAACCGTGTATCTGAACCTGACAGACTTTCAGAAGATACTGATGGGAAGGGAAATTACTTAGAGGTGTCTTCAAAGACAAATCCATTGCTTTTTCTTTGTGGCATAAATGAAGATGAAGACTAAAGGACTGTTAGAGCAGTGTGACCCACTAGCAATGCAGCTTGTTGCTATAATGAGGTGTTCCCAAGGCTATCTTGAGCTGCAGAAAGAAGCTGATATTTTTCTTCTTTGTTGTGTTGACAGTTTGGAGGGCAAGACTGCTTTGAAAAGAATTGACACTACTGTATGATAGATATCCTCATAGTTAGGTTTTTAAGTCTCACATTTTGATCTCTACATGTGGGAATGTGTAATTTCAGTAAACTTCTAGAAACAGTTTCCATTAAGCTTGTTTGGTAGTAGAATGATGTCCTAATCAAATACAATTGAAATGATTTGTAGCATCATTTTAGTTAAACTTTAGCTGTTGGCATTTACTTGAAAAATATCCTTATTGTGTTTATATGAAGTTGTTTATGACATTTTGCTTCATAGCTCTTAAAAAATTGGTTATAACTTTAAAAGTCTAAATAGTGTTGAAAAATATTTTGAAGTGTATATTTTCTATTTTTGTACAAAATAAAGGAATTTATGAGAAGGGTTATAGCTTATATTTCTGCAGTTTTTCAATTATTTCAATGGTTTTGTCATGTATTTATTCTTTTACTCTGTTTTTGGGAAGTTTCCATGTGTGGATGCTACTTTTGCTCTTCAAAAACTGGAAATTCTAATTGTTTGTTTCTTTCTGTGTACTTGGTATCACCACAGTAATGTTAGTCAAAATGGAAGAAACAACATGGTACAGCAATTGAATATAGGACTGAAAGCAAACCAGTACTGTCTACACCTAGCTGTGTTACCAGTGTTTCATGTCTCTTTGGCTGACTCATTTTTGTCTTGATAATGTTAAAATAATCCAGTCAGTCGATATATTTTGGGCTGATTTCTGTTAACTGTAAGTAAGTTCTTGAAATCAGGTGGCTGCTGCAAATTCTGTGCTGTTATTCAGCCTCTACAAAAGGATCTGGGAGGGAGACAGGATGGGACATGGACCACCAGGTTTGCTTCACCTGCCTGACAGAACAAGAGCCCCTGATTCATGCCTCTGGAGCAGCAAATGTAATTACTTTTGAACCTTTTTGCTATTAAACAGTGTATAAAGATCCTAAGCTTAAAGACTTATTCTTCCCCAATGCTACACCCTGCTGGAAAGCAGCAGGCGCGCTCTGTTCCTGCGCCGGCTCCTGTTCAGCCAGAGCTGCAGCCCTGATCTGCCAATATTTTTTATGTTCTTAAATGCCCACCGGTTGCTTAATCAGTCTCTGTGTTCTGTTCCCCAGGGGAGGAACCTTTCCCATCTTGCGTGTCAGTGAGCACTTACTCTTCTAAATGGTAGCAATAAAACCTACACTGCAGCTGCAATTATGCAGCATATGCCTGAGAGAGGGGGAAAATGTGCTTAAGAAAAAGTAACCCTCCTCCCACTGTCCCCAGATTACAGGTGTGAACTCTGAAACTTCGTTCAGCTGAACATGGGCTGGAGAAACTATATAGTGTGAGTTAGGGAATATGTGTTGTGAAAATTGATAGGTATTTGTAATAGCCCAGGTCTGGAGCACTTTTTATTTCTTCTTTCCTCACTCTCCCATTTTGTGGCAGACTGAGGAGCTCTTTCTAACAGAACTTCTTACTTGCAGGGCCTGGCTGCCTCTTCTGGAGTGAGGACAATGTCTTTAGTTAATATTTTTGCTCTTTGTGTGCCTAAAAGCATGCTTTCTGTATGCCATTCATGAGCCTTTTCCATCAATCTGTGTGAATATCATTTGGGTGTAAGTGTCTTCAGTGCTTGTACAATGTGATGCGACAGTAAATGCACACAGATGAGAATATGGACACAGGTATTAACTTTGTTGTCACTGATGTCCTCCCCTTTGAGACCCTGCATAACTGAGCTCTGTTTCTGCCTCTGAAAACATCTTGGTGCTGCTCGCTTCCCTTCTTTCCGCTGCTGCCCTGCTCTTCCTCTTCACATCTGCACTTGGGGAAATGTGCTGTGGGGGTATTGTACCCTGGGGCCCATTCCCAGCTTTCTTCCCCTTTTACTCCAGTGTTGATGTTCAGCATTGCCTTTTTGCAGAACTCCACACTTAGTGGTTGTGGAGCGGATAATGAATGTCAACAGTTACACACCCATCAACAGCAATTTTATGTGACCATTGTAGTGGTGGGGTGGGAAGTTCTTCCATACTGGGTGATAAGAATTTCATGTATGGCTGTGTTATCCAGCCCCCCAGAGTGCTCAGATGGGCAGTGTCTGTGTGAAAGAGAAGCTTTGCTTCCCCAAAAAGCAGACACAGAGACACTTCTGAAAGGTCACTTCTGTAACCTTGTTTAGACAAAACCCAGGCTTGCTGAATCCGTGAACCACTTGGGGGAGTAAACACCCCCCCAAACCCCACCATCCCTGATGCTTCAATCCTTTAAGCTCCTGTGGGTTCTGTAAGAAGTGAGTCAAATTTATGTAGAGCAGCTATTTGGATGCATCTATAGGAATTGTTCTTACACAGTTTTCCCAGGCTGGAAAATGGTTCATATATGTGGAACTCATGTAGTCTGTTCTGTTGGTTTTACAATTCTCCACTTCTAGTGCCCCTGCCCACCTTATCCACCCAAGCTTATTCGTAGCACAGCCAATACTTTGTTTTAAGGCATTTATTACTTGTCATCGTAAACAGTCTGAAGGGAACAGAACTGCAGTGTCTGGACAAAATTCCTGCTGAAAATAAGTTGGAATGTGAGCTAAGCCTGAGGGGGGAAATGCTGTGGCATTTTGCTGGAGGAGGGGAAAGTGGGTTGAGGTGGATGGAGGGCTCTGGGGGAGAGATTAGGCAGAACTGGAAATACAGTTTGTAGAATGTCTTGTTATTAATCAGTTACTTTTATGGTAGAGATTTGGGCTAAATAGAACATCTTGTCCCAGCCTTACATTGTGGCAGTGGTGCGGAGCTCCCCCGAAGCCAGCTAAGGTGGCTGTGGGAAGGTAGCTCCAGTTAATGTCCTGGCACTCCTCCACTGCAGCAGACTGTCCCTGGGACAGCACCAGTCTCCATTCTTACCCAGGCCCTGGTGATGGCAAGGTCTGGTTCCCAGCCCTACATCCTTGCAGAGATGTTTGTGAGCTGTCCTTACACACAGTAAGTAACCCTGGGTAAGTAAATGGCAGCAGCCTGGCTTCATGCCCGAGGTCCCAGGGGAGTCTGTTCTCCATCCTCTCTGCTGCCTGGAGTGCTCCTGCCAAGGATGGCAGAGAGGGATCTGCAGGACCTGTTTGTGCTCTCGGTGGCAGCCCTGCTCTCTTGACCTGCCAAGTGTGACAGAGTCCTGGTGAATGAGAATAAAGGTGATTGCGATGCTCTCAAGCCTTCGCTCTGCTGCTTGGCAGGACAGAGGGGAATACAGTAATGCATGTGCAGAGGGAGGGAGGCCCTTGCATCCAGGAGCTGGCTCAGAAAGAGTGTGGATGCACTTGTGTTTGGGAGTCACTTGTTCATACAGTGCTTTGAGAACTGGAAACAATCAGAAGTAGCTAAACACAACTGTTTTATTGTCTTCTCCTTTTTTCAACAGGGACAGGGTGACCCACAGGATGTTCCACAAAGAAAAAAACAGTGCTGAATTGATTAAATACTCCCACCCACCCCACCCCCCCCTTGCTTTTCCTAATTCCAAACAGCTTTCTGAAAAGTCTGCTAAGGCTTTGCTCTATATCAAAAGAAGAAAGCATCGATTAGACTTGATTTACTGCAGTAAATGATAAATATGGCAAAGAAATTGATTCACAGCAGTGGAGCGAAGGAGCCAGGCAACCCTCTGCCATTGACACAGCTGAATATTGTCAAAGCCTCAGCCTCCTGTCTCAAGGCTGGAGAAAACAAACAGGGAAGCACATGTCAAACAGATAAATAGCTCTGCTGTTTAGAGCTCTCCTTGGAGGCCATTTGTCTCTGAGATAAGCAAGAATGCACTCCAAAACTGTGAGAAGATAAGCTGGGAGAGCAAAATGAATGTGAAATTGCTGTGGTTGGACTTGGGCTTTTACATGCAGCAAATCTGGTTTCCACACCCTGGGGGTCTTTGCAGTGAGCAGGGTGCAGCACCCAAGGAAATAACTAATGGCAACTTGCAGGCTTTTCTTAAAGGCTTTGGCAATGGCTGGTATTTACACCTTTATAGCACACAAACAAATGGTGTTGGTGTCAGTTGTGTTAGCAAGTCACTAATTTTAAAGTATTTTCTGAGCCTGTCATGGGTCTGTTTCCCTCTTTTTTTAGTGGTAAGTGGGCTGCAGCCTGTGGTTATGTGGGCATGTGTGAGGCATGATTTTGCACTGACACAATGAATTTGTTTGTAGTATTGTGGTACCCATAAATCAGGCTATTTTTATATCCTTAGGTTTTGGAGAAGTGACAGTACCACTTCCACAAATACTGCAGATGGAGACCTGACTTAAATCATACTTGAAATGCATTTGGTAATGTTGGTTTGCATTTCATTAAATGTCCTCTCCTATTCAAAAGCTGCAGTACAATTGAGCACAGTTGGCGGCATTTTGAGGATGTTTGAGGACAAGAACAAAAGCTGTGTCCTTTAGGTGAGGACTAAGATGTTGGCAGAGCTCCGTGGGGGAGGACAGCTCTGCCCCAACATCTCTGTGGGAGGAGAAGCTTCATTTACTCGGGTAGTGCGGATAGTGATTTGCATGGAAAAGGACAGAAGGTTTCAGGTCAGTGAGGTGATAACTTTACTCACCAGTGACCCCAGGAGCTAAATGAGTGGTCCTTCTCTCTACTGTTGATGCTCTGAGTAACTTCCAAATCATTTTCCCTGGTCTCACAAAGGTATCTAGCCTAGCTCAGGAAAGTCCAGGTTTTGAAAAAGGAAGACAGAAATACATTGAAAAGGAATCAGCTCAAATCTGGCAGTGGAAACTGCTATTGACCTGGGCTGAGCAAGGGCAAGAGACTAAAATCTATGGTTACTGATGCATCGTTGAATACCCCTCTGTGTGTCAGTAACAGTGCCTGACTGAAGGCCATCAGTGCTTTGGGAGCTGTGGTTCTCAGCCACACCAGCTGGAGTCACTGCTCCTCTAAATCCCTGAAAATTAGAGAAACCTGGCCAAAAGTAGATGCCAGAAACCTCTTACAAAATACAACAAAAGCGTGTGTGAAGGCTTGGCTCCCTGCTCCACCGTGTCTTGATACCTCTGTAAAGCAGACCCCTTAGCCCTCTGCCCAGCGGGGTCTGTGAGGCCTCACACTACTTGAACAATGCTTCAGTGGTTGTCTTTTGGATAGACACTGATCTCTGGTGATCCCCAGGCGTAGCCTTGCTTCGAGTCAAGAAACGAGGATAAAACCCACTGTGTGTGTGCGAGACTGCTTCTAGCACTGGAAACAGATCCCTGGGGTTTCCTCTTGGCAGGCAGAGCACCTTCTTTGAAGAGCCCAGAAATTTAATAGCCTCTCTCCTTCTCATCACTGATTTGCTTTCTCTGGGTACAGCCCCACTCTGAGCACAGAACCCTGCTTCTCACGTGCTAGGCTGCTCTTGGTGTACCTCTGTACATCACTCCTGTTGTCACTTTGCCTGTTCACAGGGCATGTGTCCGCAGCACGCCTACTCTTTATGTCAGCCTGTTTTACTTCTCACACCTCTATTCTGCCTCTTGGATGTGGTGAGTCTGCACCATCTCCTTTCACCGGGTGGGAGCTGCAGGGTGTGAAGGAGCAGAGGAGAGAAGCTGCTGCGCAGGGAGCACAGGGCCAACATTGACCTTAAACAAATCTGTGCCTGGGGAGCGATGGGAGGAGGAAGTTCAGGAGCCAGTTTTGTCAGGAGACAGCAGCTGTGTGTGCTCGGCCTTTGCCATGTGAGCTTCGGCTTTCCATGAAGGGCAGGGAGGGATGCTGCATGCAACAAGCGTTTTGCAACCTGCAGTTGTGCTTTTCAGTGTGGAGGCAGCAGTAGGGTGAGTGGCAGTAAACATCGTTCTCTCTAATTATGGACTTGTGAGAGATTTGGGAGTACAGCTCATAAATGGTAATGAGGTGTTTTAAGCATAAATCAACTACATATCAAGATGAGAACAAACTCCCCTCAACTGTGCTCCATGCAGTCCAGGTAGTGACCTGATTGCAGCACCCTACCTGCCAGGGTTCTGATTACTTCTCATCTTGTGCCCCCAATTTTTTTGCAACGGTGTAAAAATATCCCATTTCCTGTAGTAAATAAATTAGGATTTGTGTTTTGCCTTGATGTAACTCCTCCTCCTCTAATATGCTGCATTGTCCATTGATTTGCCTAATTATGTGTATTACAACTGCATAAGGCGCTGAGTAGCAGCAGGGGTCCGTACTGTGGAGAGGAGGAGGGTGATTGCTCCATCTGTTCCTCCGAGCCGCTGGGAGAAGCATTGGAGAGTGAAGTGGGAAATGGAGGGGAGGAATTACCATTTAGTGCAGGTGCCTCTGGAAGGGGAATCCCACTGCCAGGTGCTGGCAGGCAGCTCTCCTGAGCTCCTCGAGTGCTTAATTACCCTATAGCGAGACTTCCCATCTCAAATTAGAGCAGGCAATTGCAACTGGAGTCTTGAAACAAAATGGGGAGTGTATCAGTGCTTAATCTATTTCACTGTAGAGACCTGCATTTCTCATTCAGCAACATTCATGCCCCATTCGTCTGGATTTAAAAGCAGTTACCTGGAATTAGGTGATTAATTTAAAGATCTGAATGTAGAAGTGTAAAAGCAGACAAGGTCAAAGCACCTGAGCCTGTGAATCAGGGTTTCGGTGATGATATGCCAAAAAGAGAGGGCAATGCTTTGTTCTGTGGGTTTAGGAAGAAGTTGCTCAGGACTCTCAGAGCCAGAGCTGGGAGTAACAGACAGAGCATAAGGACAAGCTGTCACTGCTACTCAGTGTTTGCTGTCCTGGACAAGCAGCTTAATGCCTCTACAGCTGCTCTTCCCTTTCACACCCTGAGGATTGCTGATGGATCAATAGTGGCAATAGGGTAACGTGTTGCTCACTCTCCTGCTGATTTCTGCTAGGCTGCTAACAACTGGAAGCAGGTAACTCATCAGATTAGTTTGTCTGTTAGTCCAACTGAAAAATACCTGAGGAATAAAAGATGGCCAGGATGTGTTGTGTGCCATTTTAAGGACTAATGCACAGGGGCTGTAACATCCTGGAAATAATGCATTTGGAAGGTGGGAGACTATCATTAAGTTAAAGTTGTGGTGTGTATCCTTCTGGGTTTTAAATTGCCTTACCAGTTGGAACAGTGCTGTGAGGAGTCACAGTGTGCATCTGTGCAGGTTTGTGTCCATGGGCTGTATCCTAACTTCGCTGTACCTGGCACATTACTCAGGAGCTGCAAGTCCTGACATTAATTTAGGAATTCTCTGGAATGATCACATAACTAAGACAGCATTAGAAAGTTGAGAGTTTTGGTCCATCCTTCCAGTTGCTTTCGCACGCTGCTTTATACCTGTTGTGAGTGATTGCTCTGTGCCTCGTCCCTGTAGCTGGGGTGAAGGAGTGAGCTGAAACTGCCTCTCCCCAAGACCCGGTGTAAGATATAACACTTTGCTTTTCTTCCTAACTCTGCAATACCTGTGCCCTGCTCAGGTCTGCAAAGCAACATCTGAGCTGCTTTGGGAAACAGCAGAGGCAAAGGCACAGGAGCAGAAACAGCCTGCCTGGAAGGATTGCTGTGGCACCATGTGGGAAGGACCACAGCTCCATCCACAGCGACACACCAGGCTGTATCCAAAGTCGGAGTTGTGTGAGGATCATGTAGGAGAGCTATGAAACTGGACCGAGGTGCCTGGCAGCACTCCAGTCATTCATCCTTGCTCTGAAATATTAGGCAAGGATTTGGCGTGGGGCACCGGTGGAAAGTTGCCTTTTGTCTTCAGATGTCTGACAGCAGACTTCATTGGCCACGGTACTGAAAGATATGTACTGCCTCTGAGAGTAAGTGCAACGGTTCTAAAAGCTGGGAAGAATCTTTATTCCAAGAAGATACTGATGCTAACGTGATTATGTTCTCAAATCCTCAGGGATTTGAGTTATGAATAATTACAGTTATACGTCTTTCTTGAATCTGTTCTGTATTGCAGAAGTAGTAAGCTTGTGCAGCCTTAATCCATGCTCTTAATGACCCTAATGAAAAGTCCTAAATTGCGCTATTGTTATTAACTGCACAGCTGATCGGGTGTCAATGAATGTGTAGCACGGGCAGCAAAGGAAGCCTGTGTGTGTGTGTGCGCGCACATGTGTTAATCAATTTGCTTTCCAAAGTGGCTAAAATCAAGTCTGAGGGGTTCCCCTGCGAGGTGATTTCCCCAGGTGCTGCTCAGTTTGCAGCCTTAGTGCTAACTGCTTCTTACGCTAATGGTATCCTCTCACCAGAGAAAGCATCCCTACTTCAGATCTAAAGTGGCTGGCAGAAGCTGTAATTGAGGTGTGAAGTGACTTTCCACACAAGAACCTGCCTTCCAGTGCTGGGCTCCTCTGCCTCCCTGCAGAACGCTATTAGCGGAGGCTCTTTGGCAATTAGCTGTTTATGAATGGTCTTGGGAGCCTATTCCTATTACTGCTATTCTGTTTGGATTGTTAATTCTCTGATATGCACCTTAAATCCCTTAAAACAAACATGGAAATGGTAGCACGCCGACTGTGGTAATAAATGTAAGAGAATGAAATATTTATAATATAAACTATTATTGGTCCCAACTTTATCAAAACCGAGCTGCAGTTGTTACTTTTTCAATACTGATAGTTACTAGAACAGGAATTATGAGGCTTAGAAATACAGTTTATGATCATTTTTTGCTTAATGAGTCATTAGCTGTATTAATTTAGTATAGATTTATATGGGGAAAAAGAGAAACTAAAGAAAATGATGATATATTAGGGTGGTAGGAGGTAAGATTCAAATTAATCTGAAGAAGCAGGTGAAGTCCCAGTCCTTTAAGAGAATCAGTTGGAATTTGGCAAGTCACGGGAAGATATTTGCATTGATAATGGGAGACAGACCCTGCTGCACGTGCTTGTGTGCATGGGAATGCAGAAGGCCTTGTGCTGGCAGCCCTGAGCTGCAAGTGTGATGCCTGCTGCTGCTGAGGGATTGACATCAGCTTTCATCAGGGGCCTCTCCCTAACCAGGTCCTGCAAAAAGGCCTGGAGTTGCAGTATCAGGTTTTCCTGGCTGTTATTTTAATAGAGCCTGGAGTTTTAATACAGCCCAGGTATTTCCACTGGATCCAAGCCCAGGTACAACAGAAGGAAAAAGAGGCTGAGGAGGAGAGGATGTGGGATAGGAAACAGGTAATTTGGGCTCATTACTCTGCTGCCATTCTCTTGAGTGGCCACAGTCACCTCCTGGCATCTGCTTCCCTTAAAATGGGCATAGCAACACTTCCTTGCTGTGCTGCGGTACTCCCAGTTACAAGCATGAAAGAGATGAAATCTGTGTTCAGATTCTATTTTTGTCCTAAACTTGTATTTTACTTACTTAAATTACAAGTTAATCAATGGCACAACATAACTGAATGATGTAGTTTAACTGGGCCTGAAAGCTGGAGAAAAACTGACAGCTACAAGCTGTAGCTGTCAAAGCCGCACTGTGATACAAATATTGGATGTATAGATTAGGAAAATGGGCTGGATGACTGACAGAGATGGGGGAAATGTTAAGTACCTGTAGGCATTCAACACTGGAAGTGTGGTTTGAGTGCTAAACTGACCATTGCATTACACAAGCAATTACAAGCTGTGTGGGAAGCAGATGTGAACTCCGGGGAGGTTTTAAGCTGGTGTAATGCATGCGTGAGGTCAGGCAGAAGAAGATACACAAAACTCCCCTGGAGAGCATGAGCCACACACACCGGAGTCCTGGCTGGATTTGGTCCATGAGCATGCTGGTGTGATGGTGTAACTCTGCTATGGTGAGCTGGATGTTGCCTTCTGCGAGCCCGGGCTGCTTGTGCTTGGAGCCATGGGGCTCTGCAAGCAGGTACAGTGTGGGTTCGCAGCCTGGGATGGATGGAGCACGGGAGCTGTGTTTAATCCACCTGAAGATGCAACAAGGTGTTAAAGCACAGTGTCTGTGGAGGCTGGCTCTGTGTTCAGCCACAGGAGATGCTGCAGTCCCATGAGCTGTGCTTGGGTTTTCTATGATGAGCTCTAAGCCACAGCTCTACCAGGCTTTGATGAGACTTTTGGCACTGCTGTGTCCTGGAGGACAGCCTCCTGTGAGGACAAGGGCATCCTTCTAGGTAAGGGACTGGAGAGTCCTTTTCCAAGTTGATTGTGGCTGCTGCTGTTTTGTCCCCTGAGCTCAATCTCTTGTCCTTATAGCAACCTGGCATAGTAGATTCAATAGAGCAAGAAGAGGCTGGGAGCTCTGCCAGAGGTGAGACCACAGCTTTCCTGGCTCCTTCCCTCACTGGTAAGTTTGCATCTTGCTTTGCGGAATGTGGACAGGAAAAAATGGACACGTTCGGCTCCAACTTAAAACTAAGTTGCTGAACTGCAAATTCCATCAGCGCCAGGAGATGCCGAGGTGCCCAGCAGCGGGTGGGGTGGGAAATCCAAACCTGGAGACTTCACAGGCAGCAAGACGCTGGGGCCTGACGAGCTATGCAAAACAAACTGAAGAGCCCGATGAAAAACTTCTCCAAGCTGCCAGCCTGTATTTTCACTCCACCCTAGTCCAAAAGCAGCCCCTGGCAGTTATTTGTTGGCTGAGATTAGTACGTGGGTGTCTTTAATCTCAAATGCTAAATCAGAGAAGCAGTTTCAGTTTGGGCAAACCCGCCCGTGTTCAGTATTCCAGTATTCCCTGCGAGTTCTGATTCTCTTTTTCCGTTACTTTCTCCCTGTTGCTACAACAATTAATTAAGAATGGTTCTGCTGAACCCTGTTGATTCATTTGGCACTTGGAAGCTTAATGAGGTGTAAACCTGCAGGCTGTGGCAGTGATATAGCTGACATGGTAATTTATATCAATTGGCGTGATTAGTCCAGGTCCTCAATCACTGCATTGTTTCTCCATGCAATCTGTCATAGCCCTAACAGGGGGACCTTAATGCTGGATTTCTGTTACATTGGCAGTAATGTTCTCAAGGTGCTGCTAACAAGGAAAATACAACTCATGTGATGCTTTGAGAATAGCAACATACAACTGGCTTCTGTAATAACATGTACTTTTCACTCCAGAGATGACTGAGATCCAGGCTCCGGAGCTGCCTGCTGTCTAATTTGTGTTTGCAGTTACAGCAGCTGCGGGTCTGGTGTGCAAATACCTGCTTGAAGGTATAACTTCAGTTGATGTGGTGTCTTGGGAGGGTTTTCTTTCGAGACACAGAAGCACCTGGCCAAAGGTTCTCATTGCTTCAGTCTGTTGGGAGCCTGCTGTGAAAATCACTTTGTGGGTGGCCGTGTTCAGTCTGCCTTGACGATATTATTCATCAGTAACTATTAGTTCTGCAAATTTAGTCAGGGATGTTGAAGCCACCCTAGAGGAGTTCTCTCTTCTATCAATCACCCATAGCAGAGGGGTTGAGTAGAGCACAGCAAGGGTTGTGTGACCTCTCTGCAACCACATGCACTCCAGCTATGTCGTTAGTGATGCCACTGTATCCTATTAACTTCCATGTTCCAAACAAATGCAGCTATTCAGAGTTCTGGAAATGACTTGTTGGTGATGAGGTATGACAAGAAATAGGAGGAAAAGCTCCCTTTTGGCAGTGTAGGCTCAGCAAAGCCAACAATGAAAACATCAATCAATAGTTATATCTCTGCTGTTCAAAACCAGTTGGTTTGTGGGGTAAGCATTCCGATAGGAGGTGCAGTTATGCAAGCTAGGATTTGAAAGCATATTGTCAGTTGCTGTATAATCCCCAGGTATCCCTGTACATATATGCCGTGTTTCTGCCCTTTGCTGTGTGAGGAGGGCACTTTGTGGGCCACCAGTGAGTCCGTTGCCACATCCTGGCTTGGGGCAAGGGCTGGGACAATAGTGAAGACCATCGTGAAAGCTGCTGCTGGAGACAAAGAAGTGTCAGAGCACAGCGGGACATAAGAGGAGTTACTGTGCAGCAGTGGCACAAGGGCTTAGCAGAGGGCAGTAAAGCAGCCCTGGCAGTGGGGGGTGGTTTAAATCAGCCCGACTGAGTTTGTGCGGTTTGTATGGAGATGGTGCTACTTTTGTTTAATCTGAATAATGAAAACAATCAAACCACCCCCGCCCTGAAACCAGAAACATGAGAAATTGAGCTACACCAATATAAACCCAACTTAGCGTTCCCCTAAAGTGGGTCTCTAATCAGGTTAAATGGATACATGAATAAACCTAAAGAGCGGTACAATTAAGGTAAAGATCTTCTTAGTGTTTGCAGAACCAGCAGGAAACTGTTGGTCCTTATGGAAAAGAAAATCTGTCATAAATTCTGCATCTTCAATGTTAATGATTTTAAACTAAGCAATGAGGCAAGGGCTGATCCATTCCCCTATCAGGACTCTTCTGTACCACTGCAGTTGCATAAAGTGAATTTAATGCCCTTTCTATTTTCAGTGCAAAGAGTCCTTAGAGTAAATGAGTGTTTGACCTGTAATCACTGAGAGTGGTATTCACTTTAGGGCCTATGTGTAGAGAAATATAATTTATTTTAATGATATTTCAACTAATGAGCTTGGCTAATAGATATTTCTGAAGCCCTTTATAGGGGTTCAGTCATGGGACAACATGCCACTGGGCACAAATGCTCGTTTACACTGTGAAATGTCAGAGAATGGCCCATTTATTAGTAAAGTGCATTTTGTTTGATTTTTAAGAATATATTTCCATAAATTACTGGCCCAAGAAATGAAATAAATCAGAGGCTATTCAATGGGATCTTAAATGTTAATTGAGAGTCACAGGAATGACTGGAGCCACAGGAGAGAAGGGCATGGAGGGGGTGAGCTGTGGGGAAGGCTCTGATGGGTGCTTGCTCAGGGGCCTGTGTCACCTGCATGGTGTGTTCTACTGACAGGTCTCCTATGAATGCTTTCACCACAGGTCTGTATTACCTTTTGATGATGGGTACCTTGGCCAAAAACCTCCCCATGGCCAGGTTAATGTCCTGCTGCCCTGGGTGCTGGCTGCTGAGTGAGTGTGGGTAACTGGCTGTGCTGGGGCTGCTCCTCAAGCCTGAACTGGAAACTCCCAGGGGAGGAGGAGGAGGATTGAGAAACTGTCTCAGGACCAGAAAGGTGATGGCCAAATGAGTCACCACAGCTCTGCCCTGAGTACCAAGTGCAGGTATCTGAGTTACATCTGTGTAGGCTGAGGTGTCCTCCCTACACACCTGGTTGAATCTTGTGCCTCATCATTGTTCCTTCCTGCATTCCTATTTTGCACAATGCTGGCTAACCAAGGTTGCCCTTCGAGGGAAGATGGTTCCTACCAGCAGAGCATCTGTGGCCAGCTTGAGCTGGTCCTATTTTCAGCATCCCCAGAACTTTCCAGGACCGGGGAGGGAAAACTGCACCCTTAAAGTCATCAGATCAGGGAAAATGGGAAGGGAACAGACCTTTCAAGGTCCATTTTCCAGCCCTCAGGCAGGTTGATCTGTGTCAAAATCATTCCCAGCAGCTGTTTATTTAACTCACCCTTCAGCTCTGCCAGCGCTGGAGGTCTCACAGTGTCTCCCTGCCAGCACCATAGCAGTTTCAGTTACAGCCTGTGGCATGGATATATTGTTGTACAAGTGCTTCATAACAAGGATGGTGGCTTTCTCTTCCTCTTGTTAACAAGCAGCAGTGTTGTGAAGCTCCTTTATGCCACAGAATAGTGGAAGCAGAGGGAGGGGGCAAGGCAGCAATTAAATCAGTGCGAGCCTTGTCTGTGGGCAAGCCCTGGGGCTGCGGGGCAGGGAGCGAACGGCACCAGACAGGCTGCTCTGCAGGTAGAGCTGTGGCACCTCCCAATGCCAGCAGCCCGAGTCTGCGCTGAGCAGCTGAAAGATTATAGTGATCAATTTGGTGAGAAGGGAGATTTTTCTCCATCTGTCCACCCTCAAGGCTCTATTTCCTCATAAACCATTCCCCGAGACATCAAGGAAATTGGAGCTGTTCAGAAATGGAAAAGATAGTTAACCCAAAATGAATGAATATCTGACACACTGGCTGGCTCTCCTGAAACAGAAGGGAAGCAGCCAGCTGAACCAATGGCTTTCCTGCAGCATGCTGATTTTTCAGAACAGGAAAGTGCCTTTGTAGCTGTTGTTTTCACCCAGCATTGCTCATCCCTGAGCTCACTGAAGTGCATTGCAAACTCTCATCCTCCACTGCTCAAAGGTGCCTCTTCCCCAAACCATGCAACATGGGGGGCTGAGATCCAGCCCCCAAAACTGAGATGTTGTTGTATGCCCTGGCTGTGTTGTTAGTGCTCATTAGGAAAGCCTGGGGCTAACGGACTGGTCCTGGCTGGCCTCGGCAGCTGCCATTTCCTCATTTGGAATATGGGCTCCCAGGCCCCAGGCTTTCTGTTCATTTAGTAATCTAATGTGTAATGTGTTTTGATTCTCCTTTTAAAGGAATAGCAAAATATGAAGAGGAGAAGACATTTTAAAGGGTCTATATTTGTGAAGCTTTCATGTCCTGTAATCCTCTTGGCTTCATTAACACTTGGTGCAAGGTGCTTGAAGCAGGAAGGTCACCTCTGGGGAGCTGCTGCAGGTTTCCAGGTGGGACCTCGGGATACAGCAGGGCTGCTGCCTCTGTTTCCCTCCTGGAGCTGGATGAATGGGAGGGATGTAATTCTGTGTCCTTATCCTAGTGTGCCCCTCTCCCTGCGCTGGTTCTTGCATGGAATTTAACTGTCTCTTCCTCCTCCATCACTTTTTTTTCCTCACTGCAAGCACGGAGAACATTTCTTACAACCACACACAGGCTTCTTGCCAGCTGAATACACACCTCTGATATGCTCATGCATTTGCAGACTTTTCTTAGTGCATGTTCTCTCAGATAGTTTTCAAGCCACCTGCCAGGGATTTTCTTTTCATTTTCCATCACATGCTTGAACTGCTCAGGACCACTGCGTGCACATCTAAGGAGCTGCAGTTACAGGAGAGGGCCTGACGCAGAAGTGCTATATCCCATTCTGTGGCACTATCTGCAGAGCAGCTTCTCTGCATGTGCAAAGACCTGCAGAAGCTATAGTTTCTTCTGCAGGAGATGCCCAGCCAGCTGGTGTCTCTCCTCCTCACTTGCTGATGGCTTCTATAATGCACAAAGTCTCAGAGTTAATGTGGCAAAATTGCTTGTCCTTAAGTTCTGCTTTATTGCCTCATTCTGTAAGGTGCTGTGTGTGACCTGGTTTAGCAGCTCTTAATTCTGTGCTTCTTATCATTCTCAAGGGGTTAACTTGTTTTTTCATGGATATATGAGTAGGTCAGAACATGTGTGTCACTGCATCTCTGACCAGGGTAGCACTAGGTGTAGGGGCCAGTGGGGTGGGATGTTAAAGAGGGTTGAATGGGAAACCCAAGACTGGGCAAGACTATCTTCATGGGCCAGTGCAAGAGAATGTGGCCATTCCCCAGACAGACCAAACAAAGGTGTGAGGTGCTGGGTGTGGAAAGAAAGGAGAGTGCTATGGATGGATTTGTGGATGAGCCTGCTGAAGGGAAAAGCTGAGGGTTTTCTGTAGGTGTGCATAGAGGTGGCTTTCCCAAGGGCCAGATGTGGCCAAGGAGCATGAGCTGGAAGATGCTGTTGCTCCTTGGAGAAGCTGGGAGCTGCAGGGCAGACCTCAGTGTCCCTCTCTGCCCTGTTCAGCCCACAGATGCTCCATCGCCTTGAGGACATGAAGGCACCACATGGTTTTATTTTTGCCTAGAGCTGTCTGCCTGCCAGGAATCTTCTCCCACACATCCTGATCAGAGGCTGTGTGGGCAGCCCCCAGCAGCTGGTGCTGTCTCCCACCAAAGTCCAGTGCCTGTGGTGGGCAGACCAGAGCTGCATCCCTAAATAGCTGGGGTCCTCACAAGCTGGAGACTGGTGGAATCCTACACAAATACCCCAGGCATGAGCCGTAAGTGATGCTGGAGGGTTACAGAGCAAGGGAGAACCTCATGGGAGCTCCTCGCTGTTGCCTCAGCCTGTTGATGTGCAGGTCAGGGCTCAACAATTCCCACAGCACCATCCCTGTCCCTGTTGTTCCCATCTTTGCAGCTCCCTCTGGGCTTTCAGATGCTTCTACAATGCAAGTAAGGGTATGGAGCAGCGTGCTATTGTAATCATGAATGCAGGACCAGTCCTTTTCCTACCAGCTGTCAAAAAGTATTATTTAATCTCAAATAGCTCTCTGTAGCTTTTTTTTTGTTTTGTTGTTGCTGTTGTTTCCTCCAGTTTGTTTAAAGAAGGTTGTTGAGTGTGAGAAAGCAGGAAGTGGTGTCAATAACACAGGGAGCTTTTTCTTTTCACAGGCACCCTTTGAACTCCTTTTACTCTGCCTCCCCTCCAGTTACATTTACACACCCTATAAATAACCCTCTAGTGCTTTGAAATGCTTTTATTAAAGCTAAAAGAGATTTTTTTTTTTCCCCCCAAATCCAGTGTTATTTTCTACATTATCTTTAGACAACCTTCAGAATAATTATTATATATGGCTTTAGGTTTTAACCCTTTTTACTGTGTTTGCTAAATGAGAAGGAAAGGCATGCATGAAAGTGGCAGAAGCTTGTGCAGGTGATGATGGATGTAATCAGCCCCCAGTCCCCACAGCTGAGACTGAGCCTGGTGCCTGTGGTCCTACCCAGGGTCAGCATCCAAGTTCCTATGTAAGTGCTGGATTCTGGATCCTCCAGTCTCTACACAAGATGGATCTGCTGGAAGGCACTGGGAGCAGTACTGGGGAGTGAAGGTAAGTGGGTGAGATTTATGGCTGGCTCATGGAATGGGTATGGGTACACCATGAGCAGACTTCCCCTGAGTCCAGCCTGCTTTGCCCAAGCCTTCAGGAGAGGAAAATGTGTCCCCTCTGCACCCAGGGAGGGGACCTGGGGCTGATGTCCTCATATCTGGGATGAGTTTGGTGCAGTCTGAGTTGCTGGGATGTGTCTCTGCTGCTTAGTTGCTACTTTGGGCTTTGCCTTAGTAATTCCATGGGCATTCCATGGGCACTCCTCATTGACACTGATGTCAGTCAGAAAATGATCAATTCTCTGGTGCATGCAGTGCTGTGTGTGCTTGTTTTCCCCTGCTAGAAGCAGAGCTTGCAGTAAGGCTTTGGGACACCTCTGCTCCAGGTTGCCTTCCTTCCTATTGCTGTCTGTCCTTTGTGGTGTAGCAAATTGATGACAGAACCACACTTATGGCTTTATTGGCCTGCATTTCTTTCTTTACCCAGTTTTTGTGTATTAATCATCACTAATACATCACTAAGACACTTCTGTGTCTTACAGAATTGCTTGATACAAGTTTTGCTATGTCTCCTGGAGTCAAATCCCTGGAAAACCACCCAGTCCCATTAGTGTAGCACTTAATGACAGCAGATGAAGCTTTCTGTAAAGCTAATGAACCATGAGGGAAGACCACTCCTTCCAGGCTTGCAGCCTACAGAAGTATTTGTCTCTGCCTCTTGTTATCTTACTGAATGATGGAAATCTTGCTCACCATTATCAATCTTCAGCTTCCTGCATCAACAGGTTGATTCCAGTAGGTAAAACCTGCAACTCACCTGAGTGAGGGATGGGGGTCATGGGGGGTCCCTGCTGGGCTTTTTGATCAATGTCCCTTGCAGCCACCCTCCACAGTTTCTGATGGGAGGTGGTGTCACCCTGAGATGAAGCGCATCTCCTCTCATACTGGCACACCAGCTACTCTGCTACAGCATTTAACACACCTGACTCAGTGAAAGATTAAGATCTGGTGCAGGGACATTCCTTACTAAGTATCTGAGGATGATGAGGCACTTGTCACCTCCACTGACAAACTTGTCACCAGGTTTAGCCTGGCCAGGCAGTCGCTCACATTTCTAGAACAAAACAAGCCTTTGACCTGCAGTTTAAACTATACAATGTAAACAGCTAGTTGATTTTAAACCAAAGAAAGAAAAGGAATCAGCAAGCAGTTGTGCTGTCTTGCAGGTCTTGCAGGTCATGCCACATGGCCTTTCAGGATTTGGCTTCACTGGCAAATGTATATTCTTCTTTGGGGTGATTTATAAAGATATAACTAGAGTTGTTAAATCTCAGCAGAAACAAGGGATGTCACATTGCCTGCATGAGGTGGGGTGATGTGCCTAGTTCTAGGAGAAGCTCTGTTACCCGCCGTGGATGTAGAGCAGGTTAACTGCCCTGTGCTAGCCTCAAGTCTTTTCAGTGAAGACCAAGGAGGTGGCCAGATGCTTGGGAATGATTTAGAGGAGCAAAGAAGTTATCACTTCTCTCCTACTCTCTCTAATTGATTGCATGAGTGTTAATAGCCCATAGCAAATAGATGTGCCGCTTAGGGACACGGTTTAGTGGTGGACATGGCAGCGGTAGGTTTATGACTGGACTCAGTGGTCTTAAAGGTCTTTTCCAACCTGAACCATTCCATGTGAGAGCTCTGCTTAGACCTTTCTCTGCAGGGATCTACTGAAGGTGTTTCCTCTTGAGTCTGTGGATACAGAGTATCCACATTATATGGATGTTACATATATAACATTTACAAAGATGCTTCTTTACATTACTTGTAACAAAACCTGTTTTTGCTCAACTGCTTCCTTCCCAGTCTGTTAATTTCTGAGTTACCGGTGGCTCTATTTCCTTGGCTGTGACATTCATAATTTTCAATGTTGACCTGAAAGTGGGAAAAAGGTGAATTTGAAAGTCAGGAGATGCCAAAACCCATCCCATGTTATTTGGGAGTATTCGAGAGCCTTTTTTTCCTTGTCTTGCTTTGTTAATAAATACAGATGTGCAATTAAAAACAGACAGCTCCTTAATGGGTGATGTGAGTAGAAATTGCAAAGTCTTTGTAATGAATTTAAATCGATTACTGTAATAGTAATGTCACAGTAGCGGCTTAGATGTTCTTTAACTTGAACACGTATTCTTTTGCTATTGATTTCACTGTTTTGAGGTGGATTATTTTGGAAAGGTGAATGAAAACAAACAAAAAAGGCCCTTGGGAAAATAAACCTAGTTCTGAAATATCTATAAACACGCTGTTGGTGTTGCTGGGACAGTGGCTTTTGGAGGAGCTGAATGAAGGAGGAATGCTTTTGACCTGTTTGCTGCAAAGCCTGGCAGGTCATTTCCTATTCCATATGTAGCTTTTGCAGGAGAGTGCAAGCGATGAAGGGCATTAGCTAAATAAGAGATGATTTAGTGGTGATGGCACTGTTGGTCTGCGTATCCCACAGCTGCTAAATTTCAATATAAACTCCATAACTCTGGATGCAGAAAGAAGTGAACATGCACCAGAGACTGTTTCTGAATATATTTCTCCCCCCTCTCCCAATAAAAGGCACAAATAATAGCATATTTTTCAAAGCACAAAGCATTTTACATTGCAAATAGTTGCATTAAATTTACATTTCATGGGTGAGTGGCTGTAGCTGCTGCTTGCCACATCCTCGCTGGTGACACTGCAGCACTTGTACATGATCTACTGCCCGCTGGACCGTGTGTGCCTGTATTGTCCAGGATTAGAGGTGGCTGAGGGCAGGGTGCTGTTGAGTGTTGAGTATCTTCCACAACCTTGCCTTCAAAGTCAAAGGCAAAGGAGCATAAGCACAGGCTTCTGGTGCTGGGAGAAGCCCTTGTGCAGCTGTGCAGTGATTTCTGGGCAAAGCCAAGGGCAAACTGGTACTGTTGTGCCCTCAAGGCAGGGCTAATGAGACACCTCCTCCTTTTGATGGTAACAGGCAAGCAGAGCACTTGTTCTCTGCAGCAGAAAGCCTGCAGATATTTGGTGTCTTCCCTGTAAAGGTCAATAGAGAGGCTGTCCCCATTCTCTGCAGAGGTAATCGATGTAATGCAAACACTGTGTTGACAGTTACGCCTGCCATGGAAAACTCATTTTCTGCTGCTCTTCATTGGGATGTGCACAATGGCTGCTGTTACCTGATAATGGCTGCGTGCACCCTGCCATGGGCAACCTTTTTGGTTTGTGTTGGTAGAGACAACTTCAATGTGCTCTTTGGGGAGCTCACAGGTAGGAGCCATCCTGGCAGTAGGGGCTCCTCAGTTTTCCTCCTGATCAGAAACAGCCACCCTCTCCTCCCTGTCCCTGCAGATGACCGTGGCTGTGCCTGACACCACTGTGCCTCCCACTGCCGTAAGAAAGTGTGGGGATCTTTTTCCTCCTTTCTTTGCTTATCTGCAGTAGCCTCAATGACTTTTCTGGTCAGTCACTACTGTGACCTTTCTGTCTGCACACTGTTTTATTTCTAGTTTGGGACTCAAGGTTTGTTCTTTGTCATTTCTCTGTGTTGGCTTTGGCACCTGCTAGCCCGGGGTGTGTGCCTGAGGCACTCCTTACCTGGCAGGGATTGTTCATTAGTCGCTGTGCTGGCAGTTACCATCCTAGCAGCCTCGAGATCCTGCCTGTTGCGTGAGGCCAGGCTGAGCCACAGATGGATTTGCATCCATGAAAATTAAAGGTGACCTGAGAAGCACCATTGGCATCTGGTCCCATATCCTGAGGGGGCAGTGGGGCAGGGGAGCCAGCACAGGGAGACCCAGCTGGGATGTGTCTGTTTCCCAGCCTGGCCTAGACCTGGGAGAAGCATTTATTCCCTGTGGGATTTTCCCTGCTTAGTTTTCTGTCCAGCAGTGTCCATACTCACAGATTAGAACCCAGTGTGGGTTTGCAGCCTGTGCTGCAGTCCTGCTCTAATGTGCCTGTTGGGATTTGCTCTTTTACATTTGTTTGCAGGCTCCAGGGAGGGATCTTCTGTTTTATGGCTCTTTGTGTCTTCACACTGTGCTCTTTCTCCCCACGGCTGGCAATACAGAGGCATTGTGCCACCAAGCCCTGCACCATCTCACCCAGCCATGCCTCACTGTGGGGCCAGCTCCTGCTCACAGCTTGTCAGAATGGTTCCTCTATGGAAAAATCTCGGGCAGCTCCTTCATATACTCATTCCATGTATAAAGTATTCAACTGTTGTGTAATTTCCTGGTAAGCCAGCAGGTCCCCTAATAAATGCAGGAGCATTGTGCTGGCTCAGCCCCAGTGCCCAGGCATCCATGGCAAGTTGCCGTATACCAGCTCATAAAACCCTCCCTTGCCGTCTCCCCTTCCCATCCTGCTCCCTCGTTAGGACCCCAGAGAGGGCTGGAGAGCATCACCTGGCCACCATGTCCTCACAGCTCTTGTGACAGAACCGGTTTTTCTCCTCTGCATATGAAGGAAGCCCTTTCCCCAGGGATCAGATGGTTTCTGGCATCTGCAGTAAAGCCACAGGAAACATCACCAAAATTCTGGGGTTTCTCCTGGTTTTAGCTGTTTCTCACCCTTCGGGGCAGGGGCGAAAATGTGGAAGAGTGATTCATCCCACCCTTGAAAACCAAACCCACCAGGGAACCAGCTGAGCCTCAGCCAGTGAGTTAAACCTCCCTGCACCCTAAAGTCATCGCTGTGGGGGCCTGTCTCAGACACCTTTAGGGTCTAATCCTGGCAGCCTGACAACTCATCCTTTCTTTCTGCTTATTAATTCAGCACTCCCCAGCAGGTACCTCCCCTGTGAATCTCCCTTCAGGCACAATGCCTGGACCGAGATGCTGCCGGGGTGCTGCTGCTGCCATCAATGTGCTGGCCATCTGATGGAAGCTGTGCTGCGTTTGAGCCAGGAGGGAGGTGGGACCAGGATGCAGCTTCAAAGGCTCTGAACCAGTTGCCAAGAAGTTCAAAGTGGCAGATTTGGGGTTTATTTCAAACCTCATGAATCTTGATACCTATTTGCTGAGCCATCAGGATGTTGTTATGGGGTTAGGAGGGTTTGTTCTCCAGGCCAGGCTGGCTGCTTGGCTTTGAAACAGGTTGTGTTTGCAGCAGACATGCTCTGGCCAGCAAATGCAGGAGCTGATGGCTGAGTAGATGTAACAATCTCTGCTCCCCCCTGCCCCTGCAAGCCTGGGAGAGAAGGAAGGAGGGGACCGGATGCCTGTAGGTGTGAAGTGAAACCATCTGGTGATGGACAGACAGACAGACATCCAACACCGGGCTGTGGGAGCCTGGGCAGGCAGTGGGGTGTCTCCAGGGAGGAAGGTGACGAGAGGAGGATGCAGGAGCTGGGCTGTGTGAGAATGCCCTGTATTTCCCAGCCCGGCTGCTCTGTGAGGGGATTGTCTCTTACTCCAGTGGCTGCTGGGACTGGGCACACTGTTCTGCATATGTTTCCTGTGGCAGCTCTGTGCCTGGCATCAGTTATAATCACCCAGTTCTATGCTTTACATTTTTGTTTCAAACCCTCTACATCTTGAAATGAGCATCTGTTTGGCTGTGAGCAAAGACTGAGCTACAAAAGCTGTGTGTGGCTGTCCCGTGCTTCAGCCGCATTAAAACAAAGAGCAAAGGCAACTTCCTGCCTGCTCCAGGCCCAGTGCAAAACCTGCTGAAGCCAAGTTTTTCTGCTAGCTTCGTGGACTTTGGACCCTGCCCTTTGTACCACAGGAAGCGATAAGTGCCCTGTGTGTGAGAGAGGGAACTGGTGGGAAGACCTTTGCATTTTCCCATCCCTAGCACTTCTTTCTAGTACTGGACGCTTCATTGTATTAACACATATTTATTGGGTAGGATGGATAAAAGCGCATGTAAAATTGTTATCTCTGTTTCTGAAGGCGAACCACTTGTAGGATCAACCACAGCATTTGAAAGGTGTCCTGGCCCCAGATGCAGCGGTGCTGGGGGTGATTCTGAGCTCTATGGGTAATTTGTGCCAAGCCAAAGATGCAGCAAGAACATCATGCTCCTTTTGCAGATTGAATGCTCATTGGAAGGATTTAGTTTGCCTGGGAGTTTTGTTACTGAAAATGGGCTCAGCAGGGGGTGGCACTTTTGAATGTGGCAATTCCTACACCAAATGCACGAGAAGGTAAAATCTACTGGTAGACCTTCCCTAGAAGTGCTCTCCAGCCCCCATCCTTAGCTCATTTCTCATCAGCTAGGAGCTGAAGTGCACATTTCAGTCCTGTCCACCTTCCTGGTGAGCCCCTGCATACATGTTCTCCACAGAGGAGAGTGCCCAAGCACCTGCCCATGTGCTCTGCAGAGTCCTAGCTTAGGGCACAGTGTATCCATGGTACAATTGAGGCTTTTATTCGCTATTTTGTGCAGGACCTGTATGTACCTTGTTGCTCAGTGTGGTTTTCTTTTTCTCTTTCCAGGCAAACTGCAAATCAATCTCTTTGCCTCGCTTGTCCTGCAGCCATCTGCTGCATCAGCTTCTGTGGGTGAAGGTTTCACTTAGACACGTGTCTCATGAAGACATCAATTGTGAGTTTGTTTGATATTGTGCAGAAGGTAACTGGTTATCCAGACTTTCTTATTTTTGGTTAAGTGTCCATCACGTCCTTATGGTAGTTTGTCTTCTTTTTAACTCCTGTACTCAATTTACAGCCTAATTGCCCTTACCTTGTTTGTTCAATGAAGCTTATATAATGGCTCCTGTGATCTTCATGAAACATTACACTGGGATTTTTTTTTGTTTCTCTTTACTTTATAAACTGGGATTTTATATTAACGTTTTATAACCTCAGGTTTCTAATCATGAAGTTGTAAGGGGTTTAATTGATTTGAAACTAGCCATGCCCTGAAGTGTGTACATGTCAGATTGATTCAAATTGATCCAATGTGTTTAAATAAAGCTCATGCCAAAAGCATGTAGCACCTTATGCTACCAGATATTTGCCCAAAGCCCTCTGGTAACTTAATTATGCTGCCATCCCAGTACAATAAATTATTGACTAGGATATGTTTTTATGTGTGTTTGCTGTAGTTTGAGAAGCCAGAGAAAACCCCCAGTCCCACAAGACAACATAGGCACATCGTGTTGGAAGCAAGTGATGCAAATCCATTCAGTGCTGTTACCACTAAGAGCGCTGCAAAGAGCTGAGGCTCTGCTCACTGCACCACTTTGCAAATGACTCCTCACATCCTTGCCTCTTCTCACAGCTTCAGTCCAGTTTGGCGCTCACAGAAGCTACTTTTGCCATTTGAACAAAGGAATGGGAGGTCAGAGAAGAGAATACGATGTTGTGGAGCCAAGCTGAAGCTGAGAAAGTGATGGCAGCTTATTTCAAACCCAGCCATCAGCCTGGAAATCCTCTATGTCTGACCTGCTTGGTATGACCTTTGTGTATGGACCTGCAAAATTTACTCAGATCTGGTGGACCCAAATGGTATCAGATCACAGACATTCAGCTCTATCACGCAGAGGCAAATAGGGTCTGCTAAGGCTGCAGTCCCCAAGGTCTTGCAAGCTGTAACCAGCATTGCATCGCACAAGGTGCTGGATTTGGTGTCCCTGGCTGAGTGATGCAGCAGCTATTTCTGCTGTTGAAAACATCCAAGAAATGAAAACATCACAGCTGGATTGACCCTCATGGTGAAAACCCTGCTGACTGCTATGAAGCAATAGTAAGGTCCTCAGCAGCTGTGGGAAATGCCTTTTGAATGTAAGATGTGATCTATGCACCCAAGATTCAATCAGCAAAGTTAAGTAGTTGTTTACCTGAACCTGCCAGAGCAGCTCTTGGGTTGTATCAACTAGGGGTGTCTCACTGGGGTTCCAATCCCTTCCTTGGATTCTTTTACATGCCTAAAAACCCTTGGTGGGCTGATTTACATGAGTACAAACTTGCGTGAAGTAAAATGAAGACAGTTTCCTCTAGAAAGACAGCAACAGGCTTTTGTCTTTAATTAGACCTCAGTATTACTATTGGATTTTTATTTATTCTATAGCTGGGTTGGGCTTTAATAAACCAGTTATGTATGTTAGTACATACAGATGAGCACAGACAAAGCTGCTGAATAGGCTAAACCACAGTGAAGCTGATTACAGTGACCAGTACTGTGCAGTCTATAAGTAATGAAGTCATCATGGTCAGCAGATTCTTCTTAGAGACTCATCCTGTCCTTCTAAAGACACCTCTGGCTAGGTGCCTCTGTCCCACCTGAGCAAAGGAGTCAGGATTCCTCCCTGAGGAGAGCACAACCACAGTGATGGGCATTTGCAATGCAAGGCTTGGATAGAGTCTTAACTTACCTCCTCCTGCAGCCCATGAAACCCCTCCAGGCTGAAGAAAATACTTCCCTGTTCCTGGGATGGAAGAAATAAAACCCTCAGGGTTTTGTTTTTTGCTATCTTGGATTGTTTTGTTATAAATTTGTGCAAAACTCAATTGGCTGAGCTGTGATAGGAGTTAATGCAAAGGTACATAAGGAAATTAAACCCCCCCAGGTCTGAGCATTCTGAGCACCAGTATTTCCTAGCAGAACTCTTCCCTCTCACAGCCTTCATTGCACAAAGAGCTGTGACTTACCTCCTTTGTAATCACAGGGGTGAGAGGTTGTGCCTGCAGACCTCTTTGTGCCTGAGGTGAAGAGCTTGGGCTCTGCTGCTCCTATGGTGGATGGGGAGGTGAATCACATAGAAAAGCATCCCTGGGGTCATGCGCTCCTGTGATCTGCCTGAGTCGGCAGGGCAGGGCAGGCAGCATGGGTGTAGCAAAATGCAAAAACGCTGTTATCATTTGAGCAGCTGATTTCCAAGTTTCGGGGTGAATTTCCTGTGCTGCTCCAGCTTTGGTTTTGAATGCTCTTTTCTATGTAAATGACACTAATTAACAAAATGAGCTCTCTTCCTCACAGGCAGGACCTGTGAATTGAAAGAAATCAGAAACTGCACCCAGTGGGTTAGCTCAGAAAACCAATGTTAGAAGAAAATTACTTCTAATTCAGTTTTTGGTCCCTTGAGAGCACAGAAGTAAGGGAGGGCTTTGGGCACACAGCACATGCACTGTGCAAAGCAGTGATTGCGACTGCATGAACACCACTCGTGAGCTCTGTGTGCAGCCCTGGCCTGAAGCCGGCAGAGCCAGAGTCTTCTCAGCTCAGATTTTACCCCTGGACTCCAAGAGACAGAGTTAGTGCATGCAGTTCTCTTTGTAAACACCACAACTTCCATCTCTTCAGCAGATCATGACCGATGATCTATGATCTGCCTGAAGCAACATCCTCTGTCCCATGAGGAACCCTTGTGATTGATTTCCATGAGTGCTACAGTCAGATCAGGGCAGCAAGCTGGCACTTCAGTGCTATTCAGAAAGTGCATTGAGATCCTCAGGTGTCAGGAGCCTTGAACATGACTGTACCAGCATGCGGCATAGACCAGCTAATCCTTGCTCAGTGCTGTGAGAAGATGGGCATCACAGTGGGCAAACAGCACTGGCCTTACTGGAGCAGTTTGCTTCTCTGCAAGAATTCAACCCAGTGCCACGCACCTGGGAAGAAGACACAGGTGAATATATCTCATCTGGAATTTCATGTTTGGTTTTGTGAGCACGTGAAGAGTTGGAGGAAATTGCTCTGCTTTGCTGAAGGCATTGAAGACAATAGCAGGAAAAGATGCAGGACTACTGTGGATTTTATTTTCTCCATCACGCTGACTTCTGTCCTGCTTGAGAACGTTGCTGTTAAAAGTGTCTGGTACTTTCCTAACAGGAGAGATCCACATAAATCTCACCTTAGGTTGTCATCTCTCTGCAGGCCAAACAGACATGTTGTGCATTGATTTTAGGGGAGAATTCTCCATGGAGCACTTGTGCTACCCATGTTGAGGTAGTCCTCTGCTTTCATTGTGCAAACCACACATCTCTGCACTGACTCGCTAGTAAAATACTGGAGCTCTAGAAATAATGTGCATGGCTCTCATGAGAATATTTGTTATCAATTGGCCCATAAAAGTTCACCAAGGAATTATGCGTGCACCAATATATCTCTAACATCTTCCCACTGATGCCAGCATCTATATGGTACAGATGAAATTGAATTTTAATTTGTTCTCTTTCACACACAGTTTTATTTTCTGGGTGTATATATGGTGCTTACATGAAACAATGAGTCTTCTGGGATTTTAGTTATATGCATCACTACTTTTCGTGACTTGGTGGCATTGGCCGACAGCAAACATTACAGGCTTTACACTATATATCTATGGCCAGCCAGCTCTGTTTCAGTCTCTTGCATATAGCGTGCCTCGTAATCATTACTGAATCAATTGGAAGGGACAGATTTCCCTGGGTGGCTGTGGCAGCTCTGCATCCCCTTGGCACCATCCACTGCCCATACTCTGGACTTACAAGCACTGCAGGCAGCAGCTGTCTCTCTCTTTATGCATAACCTGAGATTTGCTCCGACTTCTCACACCTGAGGACATTTCTGTGCTGCCTCCACAGCAGTCATGGTCCCTAAGTGCTGGCACTGAAGTCATTCCCATGAAGCCTGGGCTGCTCTGACAGCAGCCTGCCCAGTCTGCCAATGGGCTGCAGCCACACAGACTGCAATCCCAGCCCTGCTGGCAGTGCCAAGGTGCTCTGGGCCATAGTAAAGCCTTTTTGCAGTAGCAGTATGGCAGACGTGAGCTGCGGCCTGTGTAGTGTGTAGTTTTCTGCACCCACAGAGGTCTGGGGCAGTGAGAGGTGTCATGCATGTCACAGAGCCAGCTGTTACAGTGGGGTTTGTGCCCTGTGGTGTGGTGGGGCAGCAGCACGTGCTGGCCTCCAGTGGGACCTGACAGGCAGCCAGGGTTGAAGGCACAAAGAGATGGTGACACAAATGAAGCTGGTGAGTGTTTGCAGAATGAAAGGGTATTGCCCAGCTGGTGCCAGGTCCCTGGACATCCCTCAGGATCCAGCCTAAAAACCAGGTGGATCCAAGCAGTGTTTGTCCTGGTGCCCAGGTAAGTGTGTGCTTAAGCTGGGGTCTCCATAAGCTCTTTACAGGGCATTGAAAGCTGAACTGTAAATTAAGTGCTCCTTTCTTTCCCACACTGTGGGGAGAGCACTAGGACAGTTGAAAAAGACCCAGCCACGGTCCTTCATGCTGGTTCTTGCAGCTAAATTGTGTGACGATTGGAAGGGGCCAAGCAGGGGTTAGGCATAATGGCAGCATGAGGACAGGATGATTTATCCCAAGTCACTGCTGGGCAGGGGGATGTCTTTATCTCTGCTGAGCCCCACAGCTGGCTGATAGAGCACAGCTCTTTCTCCCTCGATAAGCATGTGGGCAGCATATATAATTCTTGCAGAGGTTTCCTGCTAACCTAAACAGAGATTCTGCAAACTTTATGTGCTCAGAAGATAAAAGGTAATGAGACTCCATACATTTCCTGGCTAAGCCCCTTTACCAACCTTCCAATTGCTTCCAAAATGCCCTCTTGTAACCTCTCCATTAGAAATAGATTGGAGGTCTTAATTCTCTTCTTATCACAGACAGCGCCCAGGGGAAGGAGTCATGTCCTTCTCCTCCTGCTCTCTGGGAGAGATTTGCTTCCTGGTCAGGTTATAACCCAGAGCAGGTCCTGTGCTTCAGGCTGTAATGCACGCAGATGGGGAGGTGGCAGGGATCTGTGGCAGTTCATATATCTGCGCTGATGGAGAAGAATGAAAGAAACAGAAGTTCATTGAAAGCAGACGATTGTGTTCCTGAGGTTGGGCTATTACATTTTATTTATCATTTAAAAATAATATGTCTGCTGCCCTTTGAAACCTGCTGAAATCCAGCGCTGCTGGTGCAGTCCTGAATTCACAGAAAAGAGCAATTTCTCTTCTTCATTAAACAAAGATGCCACCAGCTTTTGGTTTTGTGGTTCAAAGCTGCTCATATCTATTTTAAGGCTCCAGATTGTTTTAAAGTGCAGCTGGCTCTTGGCATGCCCCCACTTTTCATTGCTCCCTGGCTCCCTAAAGCACTGCTTCAGTCTGGTCCAAACTCAGAAATCCAGGGTCAGTTCCAAACCACGAAGGAGCGATCCCATTTCGAGCACTGAATTATGTGTTTCCTGTTCTGTTTTTGCAGGTAAATAAGCTAAGCTAAGGTGACCCTTCATGCTGTGTAGTCTTCCAGAAGCAGGCTGGGAGCGGGTCTGAGTGTGCTCCAGGGAGCTCTGTGCTCGCTCTCCTGCTGCAGATGCTCAGTGTATCCATGCTCCACACTGGTGCCAGCTGGAGATACCTGTTGCTGGTGTAGGCTGGGATGTGTTTCATATGAATCTGACATATATAAACCTGTCAAGGCTCTCATGAGGCTGCTCTGAGGTGTGCACCCTGGTTTTCAGGACTGTCAGGATGAGAGAGGTGTGCACTGCACTGCTGGGGGAGGACATGGGGAAGCCCAAGGGACCTTTCCAGCCATTTGATGAGCTGGGGCAGTCCCTTGGACAGACACAAAATGAGGCTCCTGAAGTTTCAGATGGATTTATCAGGCTGTGCTGCTCAAACAACCCAAAGCTATCTGCCCAAGGCCAGCCTGACCCTTGCTGGTTTTCACTTACTCTGGAGACTGGCAAATCAGAGCTGCTCCTCCCAAGGCATTGCAATGCAGCGAGCTGAATGCCAGAATATCACCAAATGACTATTGATTTTCTAGCAGGGCGTCTGAGCTGTAGGCAAGAGAACTCTTTAGCCTGGCTGCATGTTGTGAAGAAGACAAAATCAGTAAAGTGTCATTTAAAGACACTGGTGTGCCTCGCTGGCTTCACACACGCTGGGTACCAGAGATCTTTACTTCCACAGGCAGCAGTAGGCATCTGTGTTGGTTCTGCATAATGTTGATGGAACACTTTGGGGGCAGTGCAAGCAAAGGAGGCACAGCAGCTTGCTTTGGTATGGGTCTGTACCCATGGATGATGGTGCAAATGTGGTTGGGGAGCTCTGAGAGTGCCCAAGACAGGCATGTTGCAGCAATGTGCTCATGCCATGTGTGAGAGCTGCACCCCTTGCCCATAGCCCATGGCGTTTTGGTTGCTGTTGCTGCTCAGAGGCTTTATAGAGGGAGTTGCACTTCTCAAGGTGCAGCCCAGAGTTGCATAACTGGTGCGGATCAACAGCAGTGCCTGTTGCTATAACTACAGCACTCAGAGAGCCAGCCTGCACATCCACACGCGTGTCGTGCAGGCAGCACTCCCTGCGTGGTGGGGTGCAGGAGGGCTTGTTTGGGTTAATGTTTATGGCATCAACTCGGGTGAAAATGTCTCTTGCAGCTGAATTCGGCCCAGTTTGTGTCTGTGTTTTGAGGACCTCAGGAAGAGACTGGATCTCCGATGGCCAGGCTGCCAGCTGGCAGAGTGGGGAGGGTGTCCCACGGCCACCGTGCTGGCACCCCTGGACTCCAGTGTGGTGCCTCCATGAGCAGCACAGCTGGCCTCCAGCAACACACAGGTTCATTGCCTGGGGTCATCACTGAGATACTATGTCAGGGCCAGAGCACTGAAGTGATTCTCCTCTGGCACCTTGAGAGCCATTTGTGTTGCAGAAAGTGCTGCCTCAGTCTCCCCTCCATCTCTCCAATAAGTTCACACTTATCCATGGTATGAACACAGCTCCTTTCCCTGTCTTTTATAGGAAGACACAGTAAGAGCAGACCTGACCTCAGTGGACAGCTCTGTCCCACTCCTGCTTCCTTGCCTACCCCTGCTGCTCCTGGTCAGAAACCTCAACGATCAGGTCAGACCCCTGTCCATGCTGCTGCTCCCCTCACAGCAACACTCCCAGCAATGCCTGAGCATGATGCTCTGCCACAGACCTGAGCTGGCATTTTTTGCATGTCCTGCTCTGATCTGCCAATCCCAGGCATGGTCCAAAGGATGCTTCCCAGCAGAAAGCCCTGCGGCAGAACGTAGGAGTCAGTTCTGCCTTGGCAAGTGCTTCGTCAGGAGCCATGTCCAAAAGCCACCATTCTTCCCACTCATTCTCTAAGCCACAGCACCCTGGGGTGGGAGGAGTGAGGCAGCCTGCAAGGTCCCTTCCAAGGCTGCTGCACCCCAGAGTTTATCAGTTGCTCTGTTCCCCCTGCCCTTGAGAGGTTGTTTGGCTGCAGGAGAGATCAGAGGGCACAAAACCCTCTGCAAAACACGGCCAGGTCAGGGTGGCTTGCAGCAAGTTTTAGCTGCTCAGCATCAGCTCCTCTCTGCTACAGCAGTGCTGGGGTAGTCTCTCTGCAGGGCCAGAGGTTGGCAGCTGCTTTGTTTGGGAGGCTGAATATTTCCTGGGCTGAATCAAGCCTCCAAATTGACCATCTCTTTAGCTTGAGGAGATGTGCATCCTCTTGGGGCCTTGCAGTGAAGATCTGAGCCAGGTAATGACTCTGCTCGGCTAATTTAGCTCCTGCCCAACTCGAAATAATTACAAGCCCTTTTAGCTTTGTCTTGCGTGACCCTTTTAGTGTTTCCTTTGGAAAAGGCTTTGCTTGTGCTGAGTGCAGAGCCTGTGAGATTCCTAAAGCCTTTCCAGGATAGCATCAGACACAGGCTGCCAATAGACCAGACTGCAACATGTGTGGAAGGGCTGCGAGTCTGGCAGGGGAGTGCTCAGGGCAGGGAAGGTGCTGGCAGGAGCCAGCAATTTGATATTCCTCCTAGGAAGGAGGGAGGAGGAGGAAAGTACAGCCACGTTGGACAGCATCTTCCAGCTGCACCTTGAACTGAGCAATAAAACTGCACTGAGGGATTCGTGTTCGATGCTCAGGGCACCGCTTGCAGGGGGGATGTGGGATATTAATTCCTATTGGGTACGGCTTTGCTGGCCTAGGCCGCTGCTCCGGTCCTGCTCCCACATCTGTGGGGTGACCTTGTGCACCAGGCGACTGTATGTCATGGGACTAGGATGGGGTTTGCCTGTGACCTACTGCTGCAAAGCACCATCTGAGAGGCTTTTATCTATGCTCACACAGGGCTGCTCCTGTGAAGGTAGGTGTTGCAGGTGTACACCCATGCATTCAGCACTGTTTGATGAACTGGAGATCATTTAGATGTATTTTATAGCTGCAGCATCCTGGAGACAGCAGCAAGAAAGGGGCTCCCTGGGGGATGCTCCCTGTCAGAAGCAGACCCTAACCTGGCCTCCATCAGCACTAGCAATGAAGACCTGTGCTGCCTCTTCCTGGCATCCACGTGCATGCTGGGGCAGCTTGTGCTCACATCTCTCCCAGTTTGGCAGGGTGGGGAGGCAAAATCCAGGCACAGAGCTGGTGGCAGTCCCCTCCTGCTGGGGCCGGGCACCTCAGGGCTGTGAGCCATTGTGCAGCCTGGGAAGCAGATGGGCAGTGATGGTGCTAAATTAAAGACAATTTGTGTGGTGTGGGCAAAGGTGGGTTACGGAAATGAACAGCTACCAGAGTTATGGAATGGGTCTGGCAGTGCTTTTGTGTCATGCGCTGCAAGGGGATTATGCATGGGGGAAGCATGGCAGAGTTATCCAGGGATCAGCAACCCCACCAGAATTTATTAACCACAAAGATGCAGTATTTATGTCTTAATTGCCTGCTAGAAACAATGCCCGAACAACAAATGGCTTGTTTTCTCTCCCCAGCTCTAAAACATGAATGATGATCTCTTTCCCACTTTAAGAAAGGATATAACCCTGTCAGTGTTGGGTGTTTAAACATGTCAGAGTCCAGGCTGGTAAGACAGGGAAGGACCTGTGCATGTTTTCAGCATCACAACTTCCCTGGCAGCACCACCGAATAGCTGGCATCACACGGTGCTCTGCAGGAACAGGGAGGTGTGTGCAAGTGTGGCAGCGACACAGAGATGTGTTTATGAATGTAAAATAGTTATTTAGCAAACCGCCAGAACTGGAGGCTAAGTGATGTTAAATGGAGCAGCTGTTGGCTTCTATTTTCCTCCAGCAGCTTATCAGAGATCATCTCTTCAATCAAAGGCACTTAAAAAATCTTTGACAATCAATTCATATTCTACTCTGTGCCGGGGAGGGAACAAATACTAATGAAAGACCTCCCAAGATTGCCTCTATAATTTCCTTTGTGCAAGATAAGTTTAGGTCCCAGTTTGTAAAGTACAACACATAGGACATTAAGTTGTTGTTTTACTCAGAAAAATGCTACCAGCCCCTAAAGGATTCAATTTTGTGATTCATTAAACCTTTATTCCATGTCTCTATATCACACTCTCTGAATACATAATCCCAGACAGACTTGATTGGTTAAAAGATAATCCTATTTTTAGCTTGTAAAAACATCTATACATCAGCAAGGAAAACTTTCATAGCAGAGCAAGGAAAAGATGTAAGACCCTGCGACGTCAGGGTAACAACAAAACGCTCATTAAAACTGATGTCTTTATAGAAGCTCACTGGAGCCAGGGAAAAGACCGTACATAAATACACGAACAGCACTTTGTTCTGTCGTTATCCTTTATTATTCATGTCCTTGAAGTATCTCCTGCAGAAAGACAAATGTTGTTGGGATCCCAAGGAGATGGGTGAGATTCCCGCTGTCAATGCAGGGGGAGCAGGCTCTGGCCAGAAGGATGGCCTGAGCCTCTGACTGAGGTTGGGCGGGAGAGGTGGTGGTCTGCTGCTTGCCTGGGGGTGAGAGGCAGCTCTTCTGCCCAAAGAAATGCAGGGGGGACATCCCCAGGAGGGGTCAAGGTTAAGATGTGACTGGTTTTACCCTTTGCACCACAGCAGAACAGGTTTGCAGTCTTTCTGCTGCTGGAATCTGAGCTTTCTTCTTGAAGAATGAAGCGGGCTCTGCAGTGTTATTACCTTTGCATCTTGGTTAAGGTCTTGACAAGAAGGTTGGTTCATAGCTGACTGCCCCAGAGATGTGGCAGCGGACTGCTCAGGATGCTTGGAAAGCAGCTCCCCTCCACTGATGAAACAAGCTTATTAGGAAAATGCAAATTCACCAGAGAGCAGGTATCAGGTGAGAGATATTATCTCTGCCCAGGTGTTTGTGCTCAGGATGCAGACATTTGGATGTGCTATCTTGGATTTTGCTCTTTCTACTAATTGTAAGTAATGGGAAAGCAGATGTTTAGGGCCACATTCAGCAAAGGCACTTAGGTATCTAACAACTGCTGTATGGTTTGCAAGCCCCAGACACACATCTTCAACTCCCTTCTTCCAAAATCTCTGCAAGGAGGATGGGTTTGGGGTTTGTTTGCTCTTTCATCAATTAGAGATCAAAGGGATGAGCAGGGAGCCAGGTGCTGGCAAAACTGCCTGCAACACCTCTGCTGCGGATATGCTGCTGACAGCTTCCAAACTCTGGACCCAGCTCCTGAAATGTCTGTGCTCCTCAGGGCAGGTTTGGGGTTTTACTTTGTGATTTAGATACTTGAACCGAGCAGTGTTGGGCACAGGGGTATAACCTCCAGGAGCCCCCAGCCTGGGAGCTGCCAGGTTTGTTGGCACCTCTTCTTAAGTGAGTGGCTTAAATAAGACCCATGGCAGTCAGCAGTGGGGATACCACAGCCACAGCCATCACCCCTGCCTGGTCCCTTCCCAGAGAGGCTGCATGGGTAATAAGAGAGCTGCTACCACATCCCTGGCACTGCAGTGCATGGGCACTGGGACTGGGGGGTGCCAAGGTGCCCAGCTTCCCCACCCTGGCCGGGACCCCCCCATAAATCCCCAGGATCCCTGTGCACCCATTTGTGCCTCGCTTTCTGCCATTCCTGCTGGGAATGGAGCTGTTTGTGCCTCCTGATTGATGGTGGGTATAAAACCCTCCTGCTGAGATGAGCATGGTTTATTGCTCTGTAATTCATCCCCTGAGGGAGGCGGCTGCCCTGTGCCCCTATTGTGATACCCAGCTGCAGTGAAATACAGCTCGAAGGCCACCACATGCCCTGTGGTCCCCAGCCATGCCCCATGGTGGGATGGGGCTGGCGTGGGGGAGAGAAACCCTGGGGGTTGCAGGAGGGGCTCAGTTCAGGCTGCTCAGTCTAAAGCTCTGCCAAAGAAGGTGCCAGAGTGTGTGTGCGTATATATATATATATATGCACTCGAAGACCCTCTCCCCAACACCCCCCTTGAGACTGGGGGTGTCCAAAATCTCCCAATTAGCCGAAAATTAGTCCATGCAAAGAGCAGCTGCCTGTGGGCATCTGCAGGGCAACAGGTAGCAGAGCCATCCGCCATACAGTGAGCATCACTCCTGACCTTTATCTGCCTGAGGAAGGAGAGCGATAACTCACCGGCAGCATCTCCACCACCGGCTTAATTGGTCTCATCTCATGAGCAAAGATAAAGGTCGCCTCGTAGCTCAGTTCAGCCAATATGTTCTCCATATGGACAAGAAATGTTTCTTTTGTGTTAGCCATGTGCTGAAGCGGGGCTTGCTTTTTTTTTTCCATGAGGTTTTAGACTTCAATGCAACTAAGCACCAGTCATTAAAAAATAGGTTCAGTGATGAGAAGCTATGGTATTTATAGGCATTTAAAAGAAAATCACTTAAGTGCATGGTTAAATTGCAGCATATGATGAATGCTCCCATGTCTGGCAAAGCATCACGGCATGTGTGCACCTTCCCTTGCTGTTGGAGGGACTTGAGCATGCTCTTAAGAGGGGAAAAGCAATATTTATGGGCTTTTCTTGGGGCTGGGCTGAATCGAGGCCATTTTATTAGCAAAAAATGTGGTGGTATTACATCAAAGTAAATGTTATTGGTGAAGAGCCACACTCCTTTTCTGCTGACAAGACAATTGTGGGAAGTGATCAAAGAAGGTTTGAAAACCAAGGCACATAGGCGAGGAGGACGTCCTCACCCCTCTTCGCCCGCTCCAGCTTATCTGCTCACGAGCTAATATTGACATGGGCTCCCAAACACCATGCTTAAGGGCACTGCTTGTTTAAGCAGTGGCATTTAACATAACAAACACGGTAATCATTGTATCAACACTCATGGTTGGGAGAGCTTGCATATCTGAGGAGGGTTTCAGCCCCCAGGAGCTGGCTGCTGGGAGGGACACTGGTCTTGGACATGGTGGTGCTCTGTCATAGGCATAGGCAGGGTCCTCTCCTGAACATGCTCTTCAGAGCAAGGAGGAGTGAGGACCACGGTGTCCAGCAAATCTCTATCTTCTGCCACGCTTCTTTAGCAAGCCCTGGCTGAGCAGCCTCAGAGGCATGGAGAGGGACGTGGGGTTTGGGGGGTAGTGGCTGACTCCTGCCTGATGTTAGACACCATGTGAGGGGTATCTCTCCTGTGAGCTGGCACCAGCAGGAGGGGACTGGTGGGGGTGCGGTGATGCTCATGCCCAGTGCAAGCATCTGTGGAGCCATTTCCTCACGTCCTGTTGCCTCTGGGCAAAGCTGAAGCCTGGATTAAAGAGCTGAAGCCTGAATTCAAAACCCAGTCCTGGAGCAAGGAGGCAGGGGACAGGGACAGGGCTAAGCATGGAGGTGTGGTCCCTGGAGGGGACCTGGCAGGGACTTTGCCTGGGGAGCTCCACCTGCATGGAAAAAGCCCCCAGGCTCAGATAAGGGGCTCATTTACCTCCCAGGAGGAGGATTGCGAACGCTTGTTAAGTATTCTCTAAATGGCACACATTAAGAGCATTTACTGTGGGGCCTGGTGGGACAGATGGGTGGGAGAAGGTGAGGAGGAAAGCCAGCTGCACTGAGGAGCTCCCCTTCATCATCCCTGTATGTATGTCTAGGGATGGCAAAGCACATTGCTTGAAGGCTGAGAGCTGCAAGCCCACCCTTTCTGAGTTTGTCAGTCCTGTGCAGGAGGGTCCACAAAAGTAGGAGCATTTCCTCTGCGACGTAACTCCCTCCAGTGCCAGCTTTCATCAGAATGTAAAAGCCTGAATAATCTCAGCTGATCTTTTTCTAGTTCCCCTCTCAGGACCGAGGTGTGGAGGATCAAATTCCTCTCCCTCCTTCCTGGAAAAACAAGTTATCCAAAGAAATCCTATTGTTATGCAAAGAAATACCATTGTTCTCTAAAGAACTGGTGTCCTCAGGAGCTCATAGTCACCAGTGACTAGTCCTGGCAAGCTTGGGGAGGTGAGAGCATAGCAGCTCTGCAGGGATGGTCGCCAGCTCTGGCATGGGATTCACTGGGGTTGAGGTGAAATCCAATTGCTTCCTTTTCAGATGGCAGTAAGACTGTGACCCAAGGGCTTGGGAACGTCTCCGGTTCCTGAATTTGCTTCCCTTCCAACACTTGATGCCAAATAATAATAATAGAAAAGAAGTAGCAAGATCCCAAGGTGTTCTGGTTTCATGGCACTGGTGTCACTGCTGCCTCAGAGCTCACAGTCACTGGTGTGACAGTGGTGAGGGCAGCCCTGCCCCAAAACAGGAGGGTGGGCTGCCTGGGAACGAATGTCTGCACCCAGGACCATTCCTCCTTCAGACATTTGTTAAGACTTTGAGCCCTTGAAATCCACTATTGAAGACTCTTTTTGAGTTCAGCAGGAGCAGGATTTAATCTTCAGTCCAGGTTCTGAGCAGAGGAGGGATTTGAGCTTGGGCTGGATTAGTCTTTTGTGTATGGACTTCAAACACGTTTCACATTCACTTTGGCTTTACCTGTGTTGAACCAAGAAATAAATAATGTATATGGGAAGTAGGGTAATGCATTGTGGCACCGAAACCCTGGAGATGGCTGAATAATAAATAAAAGCCTCTCTCCTTTTATCAGTGCCTTATGTCCTCGCTGGCTGCGTATCAAGCTGGGCAGCCAGAAGAACAGTGTAAGGGTGAAGTGAGAGGAGAGGGAAGAGCAGCAGGAGCACAGAGGCTCTACAGGGAAGCCTCCCAGGGACCTCCCAAGAGCAGCAGCAGGCTGCCAGCAGCACTGCTGGCCCAAATCTGGCTCTTGGGAGCCACAGTTAGCAGCCACTGTACTCCCCAAACCCTCCCACCCCGTACCTTTTGGGATGCTCCCAGAAAGAGCAGTGCCTTCCCTGCATGGTGGTTTTGTATAGGGGCTGTTCATCATTTATGTGGCTGTATCACACACAGGTTCAGAGCACGCACGGGTTCTGGTGAGGATGGGATCTTGCCCTGCAAAGCAGTGTCCCCCCCACAGAGGGGTGTGACCTGTTTATGGGTAGGTGCTGAGGCAGGGTTTAGGGAGTGCTGCTCATTGCCTGGCTGGGGTGTCCCATCGAGCCGTGCCAGGGGAAGGTCAGCACCTCCAACACATAGAGGGGAATCCAGTTCAGGGTGATCAGTTTAGAGAGAAGTGTTAAATCCTGACCTCCATGGTCATGAATTGCAGGAAATGCTGGGAGGGGCCATGGGAAAGGGGGGAGCCTGAGCCTGAGCTGAGCCCCAGGACAATGTGTGTGTAAAGATCTCGGGATCAAGACCCACTCCCACAGAAGCAGGACCCAGCCTGTGGTCCTGGACCGCAGCCATGGGAGCTGTGTGTGCATCCCAGCAGCTGCTCAGCTGCTTCAAACAGAGGATGCTTTGGAGCTGAAATGAAGCATTGGCAGTTACAGGCACGGTTTGCTTATCCCTCTGCATACCTGTCTCCAAACCTTTTAACTGCATTGTTCATATTTAGGCCACAGCAAAGAAACGTGGTTTGTACATAGTATTTGTCTCCTCTGAGGAGTGATCCCAAAGGGGGCTGGTGGTTTCTGGGTCCTCATGCCCCAGTGTGTGCTCCTGGAGGATTTATCCTCAGTCATCGGAGAAAGGGAGTAAATGGGGGCTCACCCCACGGCTCTCCTGAGGGAAATGAGATACCAAACCCCCTCCCTAAGGAGAGAAACCGATGGAGGAATTTGTGAGACCTGCTGGAGCCCAGATCCTTTCTGCAAATCTCTGCCCGCTGGAGTTAATCGATGCAGTTTGTTTGCCTTTGGGGCAGAGGGTATCGATCTCCTTTGTCTCCCTCCCTTCCTTGTGTGATGCCAGGTGTCTGAAACGTGTCCAAGTTGTGCCGGTGCCAGGGCGAGTGGCAACTGAATTATCACCTGGGTCACCCGGTTGCTGTTGGAAATACACAATGAGCTCCCAGCTAAGAGGGAGAAGAAAAGAAAGCCAAACAAAACCCACAGCAGCTGCTCAGCCGCTCAGGCAGGCAAACCCTCTCCGTGCAAAGAGCATGGCAGGAACAATGCCCGACCCGTGTGCTACCCACTGCTCGGAGCCAGTGTCCCTATTCATTTGGCACAGGGGTCATTTGCAGGGGCTGGTTCCATGGTGATGCTGCACCCATGGGAGGTGTCCATGGCTCCCCATTGCCTCCAGGGTGGTTTTCCCTGCTTAGCAGGGGGGGTGGCTGCGGCAGGGCTCTCCTCCTCCCTGCAGCTTTGCTCTCACCATTAAACAGCTTAATGCAATTCCCTTTCCAGCCTGGCGCTGCAACAGGTACCGGATCTAATGAGGAAAACTCAAGGGGCCATATGCGGTGGTTTGTGAGCTGACTGAGCTCTTGTATTCAGCCAGTTCCAGTGTGCAGCTTCCCCAGCGAGGTTTGTGCTGGGACTGCGTGTGCTGCTGGCAGGAGAGATCCATAACCCACCTCATACACATGTATTGTAACTAGTGCACTGCCACACTGCCCAACACAGAGAGGAGCAGGATGAGGCCACTGCTGCTGTGTGGGTGTCCTGAGTGCCTGTCTGGGATTTATGTGGCCAGCGATGTCCATATGTGTGTATATACACATCCTGTAATGTGTGTGTTTGCCTTCTGAGGACATGGAGCTGCAACAGGCTCACCTCTCTCAGGCTGTTGGATCCAGCATGGTCTATTTTCCTCCAACAGCCAGGACTATGCCAAGTGCTCAAAACCGTACAGTGAGTGCTAGAAATAGTGATAATGATCTAAGTATTGTGATTCTACATTAACAATTATTTGCTGCTTCATTTCTTTTGCACTGTGGTCATTGAGGCTCTGCATGGACCAGCTTTCCAGGACTATTTGGAGGAGGAAGAAAGGATTCTATACATGATGGTTACAGTCACACAGCTGCTAGAGATGGAGGTTTTGTATGAGTTGATTCATTAATTTCCCAACCAGCTAATGAGAAATAGTGCTGCTAGTGCCCTTTCAAAGCTAGCAGTGTTGGTAACAGCCAGATCTGGTGGTTGCTCTGATGGCAGCCAGGCCTGAGCGACCAGAAGGGTTCAGTGAACATAACTAGAGTTGGAGTTGCCCTCCCACTTGAGCACAGGGATGATTTGACAGCATCCCAAAGCACACGGCCTTCAGATGCTGTGCATCTCTCTAAACTGGCTAAGGCACCCATGAAATGCTCAGAAACCCATCCCTTCCACAGACTGGATTCAACTGTACACCTCCAGGAGCACAGTGAGCACTGAAGTAGCAAAATGTGTTATTCTAGCACAGCCAAAACCATCAGGAGTGCCTCTGCTAAGGCTGGAGAGGCAGGTTTAATGCCTCTTTTGATACTCAGCAGAAGCAATAACAGAAAGCAAGGAACATTTATCAAACACCTGAAGTACACATCTCTGTGGCTGATGCGAGCCAGCTGCAAATGTTTATACTTGTGCCTTTGCTGAGGAAGCAGAGAGGGGTTTCCTCTGTGACAAGGAAGTGCTGTGTAAAAGCTGCAAGTTAAGTGTGTTTGGACTGGGGCTGCTGGGCTCTGGCTTGTGTTACTGGGGCTGAGTGGTGTGATGGGGTCTTACAGTGAGTCAGCACCGGGCTATGAACAAATGGCTAAAGGAAGCTCAGTGCAGGCTGATTCCTGAGCCCCGATGGGCAGAGAGCAGCTCTCTCCAGACATTATACCAGGCCAATTCCATTCACCTGGATAGCAAGGGAAATCCCAAACCAAGGATGAATTTGCTGCTTGGGCACATTGCTGTACCCAGCATTCACATGAGTTCATCGCTCCTTTTCATTTTCCTGCAGGAAACAGCAGAAAAAGCCCTCCTCCTGTGCCATGTGTCACCAGGGAGCCTACAATCTCCCTGTGCAGCTGGGAACACTGCTGAGCGGTGCCAGACATCTCATTCCCACAGCATGGCCCTCAGGTACCCGTGCTGCAGTAGACAGGAGAAGCACAGCCCTTGGGAGATGCAGGACCCTTGGGAGCAGCCTCTGGCAGCTGTAGAGGTACCAGCCTGATCCGTGCTGTCAGCTGCATCATCTCCCCAGGCACCTTCACTGTAAGAGGGTGATGAGCACGGGGATGAGTGCCACAGGGCCAGCAGCACCCATGAGAACTGGGCTGGTAACCACGTTTGTCTTCTTGCTGCTCAGCCAGGCATCAAGTTCCACAGCCGCTCTCTAGATGCAATTTAGAATCCTGTGTGCACATTATTGCCATTCACCAAAAGGTATTTTGACAGAGCTCTGTGATACACTAATTAGAAACAGTCACTTAAAATCCACATCTGAAACGCGTTGTGGAATTGAGGTTCAAGGAGTGCAGGTTTGCTGCAGACACTGGATTCCTAAAGAACAATTTCCCACACCTAAATAATGATGTTTTCCATCATGTTACATCCATTAGCTATAGCTTGGCAGTTGCATCCATCATAATATGCTATTTCAGGGAAATAAATGAGTGTATTTTTCTCTGTGAGAGCCAAGGCAAAAATATCTTGCTGCTGAAATATTGAGCAGGTTTATACAGCTAGACCAAGTGCAGATTGTTGCTCTAATGTGTTGATTCACCCATTAATATACAGCATAGACTAGTCTTTCTTATAGTCTTGTAACTTCAGAACTAGCATTTTCATAGTTCCTACTTATTAAGTTTGCTTTTAAACTATGCAATTAGCCCTCCAGCAATGTTACTAAATGATATCATGACTCCACCAGAACCAGCCTGCCTGTATTTATAGCTGTTCCCAATAGCTGAGGTACTTTTTAGTCTCCTTGTCTTAGAAGGTGTCTGCTTTCCCTTTGCTTTTTAAAAGCATTTCAGTTGAATTTCCTAAGTTCTTCCCCACCATAAGGATGTGTCAGCAGGTCCCTGATTTTCTGTTTCCAGAATGGGGACTCAGGTAATGCACTTCAGAGAGAAGAGTGTCACAGCTCCAGACACATATGCTTTCCCTGGTCTCTGTGTACCACTGATGGGAAGAGCACTGACATTCCCGTCGTACTCCGTCAGCATCATTTCTGCTTTCTGTCGGAGCAGGATGTGCTGCTCCGGTGGGATGAGCCAAGGAGGAGGAGCAAAGGAGTGTTGTGCTGTGCCGTGAGTAGCACCCCTCATGTGAGCTCCCTGAGTATCCCTAGTTGCCTGTCCTCTCTCATTTTTCCAACTCTAAACTGGAAATGAATGCAGTTCGGCATCCATCTCATGAGGGTTAACAAGTATCTTGCAGTGCTTGCAGCATGCCAGGTAAAAGCTGCATTTTGCCAGTCTTACCCAGTTCCTCTGAGGTTGGTGGGACTTGAAACAGATTTACCAGCCCCCTGGAAGGAGGAGATGGTCCATCTGGGGTTGATTTAAAACTGGCCCGGGCTGCAGTTTAACTGCATCCATGAGGCTGCTGATGTGAAACTGCTCCTGGCCTGGGAGGAGGAAGAGAGAGGAAACAGCGGCTGCCAGATGCTCCCACATCCCCATGGGTGCTGCTAGGCCCTTCCAAGCCCCCAGCCCTTCAAGAAATGGAGTCCTGTCTGTTGGGGTGCAATCAAATTGTGGGTTAGGTGAGCAATACTGAATGGGAATGAGCAATCAAATATTCCACATTGTGGCCACAGGTTTTGCTAGCTGGGAATCCTTTCTCTGATCAACAGTGGGGAAAAAATACATTGTGGATTGTCCTGGTGTATCACTCTGCCTTACGCTTGACACCCAGGTGATGAAATGGAGGATGGAGAATCCTGGGCTGATTGATAAACATCACACAAACAGCAGAGAGTTTGGAAAATGTGCCAGTAAGAGATTTTCAGTGATACAATTGCAGGGCATTTGAAAAGCTTGATTCTGAACAAGCCTAATCAAAGGGAAGTTCCTGAACCTCAGCTACAAAGTGAGACCTCATGCTGTAACAACACGAGTGCTAATCTCAGAGGCTTTAATAGACTACAAGAGCAAAAAGTGCTCCTGGGACAGCAACAGTAGACACCACATGGAGCGAATAAGCAGCAGAGAGAAGCAGGCTCTGGAGTCAGCACCTTCCTCTTGCATGCTGGGAGCTGATACAGGAGGTGGGAAACAGCAACGGATCTTCTGCTTCCAACAGTGCTGCTCCCATTGATTTCTAAAGCAATAAAATTGGTCTTTAGTCAACCACTGCGAAGTTGCATAAAGCAGATTTGATGGATTACACCTATCAAAACTTTTAGCAAAGGGAACAGGTACAATTAACAGGCTGCGTACAGGATCTTCTCTGCAATTTTTCCCCTGACATCATCAGTAATTACCTGCACCAAACATGCTGCTGCTGCGCGTGGGCTTGTCAATCAGGAGGCAGCTCAGACCCAGAACATCATAAATTCACTGTCATAAACTTTGCTGCCAGATTGAGGGGGAAGTGCTGTCAGAAGGGCTCATAGCATCCGCAGAGCTTCACATCCCTCCCCGTGCCCTTGTGGCTGAGGACAGGGAAGGAAATTACCACGGAGCTGTGCCACACACACCAGCTGAAAATGCCGGTACTTCCAGCTCTCCAGAAGAGCCATCCCACAATTACCTTATGTGAGCCTGGCAGTTCCCTTCGCTGGAGAGATACAGGGTTATTAAGCAAATATGATTAATGAATAAAAGAACCTCTGGCAAGCTGGAACGAAGCTCCAAGGCCCGTTGGGCTCCGGGAGGATTCATCGGCTTGTGCTTTGGGAACTGTGTCAGGTTTCTGCAGTAATATGATTAACACGCTGTGTAATGGGCTAAATCCATCCCAAGCGCCCCTCTGGTTAAGCCTCTGTGTGGACACCTGGGATGAATTTGGACCTTTTAAGAGTGGATTCATTCAACAGAGCTGTACTAAGCTGGAAGAAAGGAAGGTACCGAGTTACTGCTACAGCTGGGGAGGAATGGAGAGGAGGGATGGGTCTGGGAGGGATCCAGATCAGCCCCTGTCCTTGCCACCCTCCCGAGCATGGGGTGGGCTGTGGGGTCAGAGCAGATGTGTGCTGAGGCTGTGTGCCGGCTCTACCGTGCCTGCCATCCCCATGGCTGCCTGCCACACCACGGCACCTCCCAGCCAAAGCCGTGGGGTTTGGACACACGCTCCTCTGCCACGCGGCGCTGCTGTCCCCAGCTCCAGAAAACACGGAGCTGCCAGACCTCACCGGCTGGAGGAAGGGGAAGGACGGCAGGACTGCCTCCCTTATCTGCGGGGACAGATTGCGAGCAGCTGTGGGCAGATAAGGAGCGATGGAGATCGGCTGGAGGAAGGCGTTCGCTTCCCCTGCAAGGCAAACTCTCCCTTTTCCCACCGCACTCTGGCAGCGGATGGGCTGCCTTCTGGGCAGGGAATCTTCTCTGCTGCAGGGATAGAAACAAGAGGATGGATGATGTAAGAGCAGGAACTCGAGTGGCTGATTTCAGTTTATTTGCAGACTTCTGCTTTATCTCACCCCGTCGTGGCCACTGCTGCTTCCTACCTCCGCTTGCCTGGGATGGGTGTCCCCTGATGAAAGGCAGCGTGGCCAGGAGCAGCCCAGCACAAGCTGCACTGTGGTGGCCAGGCTCAGCCATGGGTTTTGCTCTGGCACTGCAATGCTCCTTCATAGGTAGGCTCTGTTCCGCTGTAGTGTCCTGTGCAGCATTAATTGCAATATGATATTTCTTACCCATTCCAATATACTTTCCATTTTGGGTAAGTTCCATATTTTTGTGCTGTTTTAATCATTCTCAGCAGTAGCTTTGTTTTCCAGCCTTGGATAGTTTCATGCACGTGTTCATTGCGGTGCCTTACAGTTTGCTTTAGTATCGTAATTACTGAGTGATCTGAAGGAATCAAGTCATTTAAAGGAGCTGCCTAGAAAGGGATTAATCACAACCAGACCTTGTTAAAATCCCATTGCCACACCAATTCCCCACACTTACAGAACCTGACCACAGTGTGAAAATTGATATTTACACCGAGGAGTGTCAATGTGCTGCCTGTGCACCATTCCCTGCTTTACTGTCCTCTGGAGCTGCACTGAGACCTGGGGCTGCACTGTTCTGTTTCATTTCCAAGCCCCAAGAATGAAGTAACTGTCCACCTGGGCCCTTTAGCACCAAATGTGATCAGCACATTAATGCTGCCAGATTCTGTGGATGATCAGCCTCCAGCTTTAAGTTAAGTTGCCTGATTTCTTGCAGTCTGATTCCTGCAAACTTGTTGAACCAGATGAAAACAGTAGCAGAACAGCCAGATTTTGTGATAGGGATTAAAAGTCTGCTGCTGGGCATGATTTAAATTCATTCTTCTTGGCCTGTGGTCTCCCTCCATCCTGCTGGTTAATGGGGGACAGCTTCACTGTGCTGGTGACAGGTTTCCAAGGAGGCCAAAACTGTTGGGGGAAGTATTTTCAGAGGTGAGGTGGCTCCTGGGGTTGTGGGGGACCCGTCTCCTCCCTGGGCAGCATGTCTTGAACCTGGTTGAAGAGAGCTCCCACCCCAAGGCCTGGGACGAGTTTCAGGGTTTGTTGGGAATGATAAAAATCTCTCTTAGCTACGAGTATTATGACACAACAAAATAGAAGTTTTTGTGATGTTCTCTACAGTGGAAAATCTCTGTGAAAAAGTGTCTGTTGGCTTTGAAAATTGCTTGCTCCAATACTCTTAACAGATGGACGGCTGCTCGCAGTGATGTGGCTGGTCTGTGCTTGCAACTCTTTAGCTCCCTTGGAGACGTAAATGCTGTGTTAGGAAAGAGAGCAAGTTCTGGCTGAGATCACTCTGGGACATGGGTGCAGGCAGACTGGAGAGCAGGAGCCCGATACCCCACAGCTGGTAGGGCACACCATGCCCAGCTCACATGGTACCCAAGGCACTGGCGTCATGTTTATACTCTTCCATGGGATGCTGCTAAGGCCTGGGTGGAGCATCTTGCTGAGAGGGATGCCAAGGCACACTCACCAGAGTGAGTGCAAGGGCAATGGATGCTAAGAATTGTAATGATTCTGGTTTGACCAATAATGGATCTGTTAAAGTAGACTTTGCAACTAGGAAAGACAGGTTTATTTCTGTACCTCCCAGAAGACAGGCTGAAGCTATTATAAAGTTACTAAGCTATTATTATACACAGGTATTAAGGTTGAACGAAGGAGTTGAGTGATATGAGGGCGTACAAAAGATAAACCTCAGAGGTGCACAGGAGAAGCTAGGGGAAGCAATAGTGAGGCATTTGAAGTGGGAAGGAGGTGCTTTAGCTGTAGGACCAACCAGAGCTAGAGAGGACAAACCATAAGTGACCCTGGAGCTCTTGACAGGGTGTGTAAACCATTTTCTTCTGCCATATGGCTGATTTGGGAGATTCCTGCAGGGAGGTGAGCAAAAGATCTGGCCCCATGCTGAGGACACTTACTCACCAGGCCTCTAGATGCTGTTGTGCTCTGCAAGTTGTGCAGAGACCACTCAAGCTTCAAAACTCAGGTAAGAGTCCACCTGAGACTGTGCTTGTTACAGGCCTCTCCAAAAACTGTGTTGTACTCTGCAAAGCTTCTGTATTTGGTGTGAGCCAGTGTGCAAAGCCTCTCAGGTTTGAACTCAAGTGGCTGGATGGAGAAGGGAAGCTTGGTAAGAAGGGAGGGTGCCAAGTGGAGCTGGCATGTGGAGAGGATGCCTCAGTTCCCAGTGTGGGTAGCATCTTGGATCTGCTCAGAGCTTAGAAGCTCTAAACACAGTGGGATACAGCAGCTGGATCGTTTTCCAGTGATCTGAGCATCCACCACAGGGAGCAGAGCCAGGGCTGTGACACATGAGCACAAAGCCTTAGTCAGAAAGGACAAATGGAATGTGAAAAACCACCAGAAACTGCCAAAGTGGGTCAAACTCCTTGAGAGATCTAACAATAGATGTAGGATGGGAAGGGCAGAATCAATCTGGTTGCATGCCATCCTGAAATCTGTGGGTCTGACTCTATCATCGTGCAATTCAAAGCAGGTGGCTGAAATAGTGGAAGCCAGAGGCTCCGGCTGTGCCTCCTCTACCAAGGCCTGCCTGGCATAATATTAGCTTCACGCCTGAGTGAGGAGGACTTAGCTTATTAAACTTGCAAACCTGCCTTGTGCTAGCCCATGGGTATTTAGGACTGCCGGGTCTCTGGGGCAGGATGCTCTAATGCTGCTTTTACGCCACATCTACCACAATGAGGCCTCCTTAATTGGCTTGTGGTTCCCATCAGCACTGCAAGCAAAGAACAAGCGATGGAGAAAAATCTGTCCACACCACAGCTACCGTTCGGTGCTGATGCATCATTAGTTCACTTCATCCCTGTCCCCAGAGACAAACAAGCTGAGTAGCCAAAAAGGTCTGTGGGGAGGATACACAGCAAAATCCAAGCACAAGAAGTGGAGGGACAGAGGCAGTCCTTGCCCCCAGGGCTTCCCCCTGCCCAGTCTGGTTTCTCCCCTCTGCCAAGTCCTGAGTTTTTCAGTGGCATGGAGGAGCTTGAAGAGAAATTTTCTTTTTTCCTCTATTTAAAAGAACCACTCCCCCCTTCCCTGCTTTAATCACTTTAAAACACCCCTGGAGGAGTGAGAGGAGGGTAAATAAATGTGGGAACCTTGGGAGTACTTGAACTGTTAAAGAAATCAATATAAATCACACAGTAACCTTGCCCTGGTATCTTCCTTATCACCTCTGAAGCTCTACCTGCCTTTGTCTAACAACAATCTCAGTTAATTAGATAATTAATCTAATTATCTAATTAGGTGGAATTGCTAATAGCTATTCCACTTAATTAGGCCAGTGGCTGTATGTCAGCAGCGGTGGTTCGCTCTTTCTGGCTAACCCTCCACCTTCTGCCATGCCTGAAACCAGGTTCTGACACAATTCATGGCTCTTTGTTTGCTTTAACCAAAACCACCTGGAAATGGTTTTACAGTCTCATTCGGGCTTTCCTTGAATGAAAGCAAGGTGGCCAGTTGGGAAGTAGAAAAGGAAGCTCTTAGCAGAATGAATGCAGGAAACTCTTCATTTTTTTTAATTCATTCTCCTTGTGTAAGATTAATTTTAGGTCTGAACACAACAACTGGTTAGGAATTGACCCTAGGGAAGCATATTGCTCCGAGGCTGGGGAAACAATGTAAGTAGCTTTCCCCTGCCCCTTATTTGGACAAGCTTAGCTAAGTTGTGGCTGCCATCCCAAGCACTGTCTATTCCCCTGCAGAAATGCAGGTTGTTCTCTTGCTGCTGCTTTCACAGTGTGTCCTGTGCGTGATGGCATGAGGGAGCTGGCTAAAATTAACATCAGCCTAAGGCCCGCAGACAGCAGATTCCCACTGGCAGCAGAATCCCACTGCTGTCTCTTCAGGGATGCTGTAGCTGGCATCATGACACTAGTTTTGAACCAGGGATGGCAGCACCGCTGTCCCCTCAGGAGCTGTAGACGCCTCTGGGGCTACAAAGCTACCATACGGTACTCAGGTTTTTTTTTCCCTTAATGCCTAAATTGGATTGAAGGGCTTTTTTGTACATTCCAAAACAAATTGGCAGCTGTCTGCAAAACAAGCAGCCAGACCTGGCCCTGAGGAAAGATTGATGTGCTCATGCTTTGTACCCAGAGCTCTGCTTTCTCTGGAAAGCTGGTGCTTATGCACCAGCCTAAGCATAGGAAAAGCCATTCAGCATATGAGGCAGTGAAGAATTTAGACTCTTCCAGTCCTAGGAATGTTTAATGGCTCATGCCATCGCTATTTGCTGCTGGAGAACCTTGTCGGGACCCCTCTGATGCCTACAGCCATAGCAGGCTCCACTTGGTGCGGTGCTGGGGATGGAGGCATTGGGCTCAGAAATCACCACTGTGTGTAACAGAGTCCATGTGAACCCTGAATGGAGTCTGGGCAAGCTAAAATGGCCAGGTAGGGTCTAGAAGAGCATTTCTATGGTAGATCACTTTTCTCTTCTGGAAATGCTTCCTTCCCATAAAGCTCTCAGGATAATCTGCTGCAATAGCATCCTGACCTATGATTCTGGCTCTGGGGAAAAAGTCCTCCTGCTTACACACTCCTGTTCAACTGGGAATGATGGGCAACAGACAAAAACGTGGCTTTTCATTTTGCTTTCTCTGTTTTGGTTTGGTTTTATATATATATGTATATATAACTGTAGCACCATAAAATGACTCCTTGGGGTAGTTTGATTTTTCTTTATAAAAAAAACCCAAAACCAAAAGAAGCTATACATTATATATATATATATTTCAACTGCTTGGAGCAAAGTTGTCTCAGCATTCTCATTTTGAAACCCCATATTGAGGTGTTTATTACAGCATCATGAAAATTCACATTTAGTTGAAACTTGGCAAATGTCTTTTGGCTTGAAGAAAGTTTTCTTTTGAAGAAGTTTACTATTAAGTGTTTAAGGATATTTTTTTCCCTTTCTATTTTTCTTTTCAAAAAGCAACACCTTCCAGAACCGGGTTGAGAGGCAGTAGGCCAGCTCGGCAGCAAGTGTGAAAGCTGAGAGTCAAGCACAGAGCTGCAGCTATTCATCCTTTTTTTCTGACATCTGTTATGGGAATGGGAGGAAGGGAATTCAGCTGTACTCTAGGAGAAAAGAGGCTTTTTTGTTGTTTTGGTGAGTTCTGAATAGCTGCACTCCTACCAGATGCCAGTGATCCTAATACCAGCTGCCCAGAGCACAGCATCTCTGATTGCCTGGAGCTGGTCCCTTCACACAGCCCAGAGCAAGCCAGATTTCCTGTACCTGTAAGCAAATCGAGTGTGTGGCAGACTTGTTGCTGTTCTATGACATAGATGCGTACTGACCAGTGACACTCCTGGCAGGGACTGGGATCATCTTGTTACAGTTCCACTGGAGCAAATGCAGTTACTGCCAATCTGGTTTGTGCTGTGGCCTCTATAATGATGACACAGTTTATATATACATGGCTTTATACTGATATGCTTTTCTTCCTTTTCAGGTGTGCAGACCCATCTTTTTCAGTGTGAGGATGTGTGGGTAGATAACTAGGTTTATATAACCTGTACCAGCAAACTGCACATCCCACAAAGCCAGGAGCAGGAGTCAGCTATATGGTCCTCCCTTTAGGCATCAAGCCTTGCTTCACCCCTTCCCTGCATGGAGCATTTGCTACAAGGCAGGAGGAGTCTATACCCAGAGATCTTGCTGGGATGCTCCTCTATGTCCTGTATTTTTGCATAACATGGTGGGTGTGCAAGGAACAGCCCAGGAACTGGCATCTGGCACCAGTGGGAAGTGGCTGTTGCTGACCAGGGGAGCCCAGCAGCACTGCCATCATCCTCTGCCTGTTTTCAGCCTGTGAGCTGTGAGCTGGGTGAGGATGAGCACAGAGCAGACAGTCAGATCTCAAGCAGCACATCATCAGTAGGGGCAGCCCTAATGGTTTCCCGACAGAAGACAGTTCCTAACCCTGAACCCAAATGACATGACTTCTGAGATTCTGAAATGTTGTAAACAGGATAGTTTGGTATTTTTTTGGTTGGCTGTGGGTTTTTCTGCATCCACTTCCTAGCAGCAGCCACAAGTTGGAAGTACCCAAGTCTCTAGAGTAAGTTTGCTCCCTCTGACTCTATCTTGCAAACTCAGGAAGTTTGAAGAGGTCTAATAATCATCCTGACCCTTCCTTATTTACCAGCTTAGGCTTCACTCGAGGGTGTTCCCAGTGCCCTACCTGAGGTGGCTCTGCTCTCATGGCCTGTCTGGCTGCCATAGCAATGCTCACTAGAATGGGAAAAAATATTATTGGTACTTTAGGTCCATTCCTTCTGGTGCATTTTCTATTTTTGCTCTCCTGTTGAAGTTGCCACAACAACTGTGCTTGTGCTGTGAAGATATCAACCTATTACCACCATCTTGTATCACAGACATAATGATTTTCACTGCAGTGTTTAAGATACCTTGCTGAAATACCTGCAGTTGGACAAGCGTGGCTTTATCTGTACTGGGCTTTATCTGTACTGAGCCTTTTCAGCCCCTCTGCAATGCATGATTTACTTTGGTGGTTGAATTGCAATGATGACTTCCTCTTCGCCCCCCCTCCCCCTCCATGTTATCCTAGTCTTTTTTAATTTATTTTATTATATATTATTTTTTAACCCTGTACTCCCACATATCATCACAATGCAGATGTTACACAGATCTGTTCACCATTTTCCACTTGCTGTATTTCATTACTCTATCCAGCAACTTTGTGTCTTTCCTTGTTGCTTCCATGTTATACAATCTGCCTGGAGCTGGAAGATCAAGATCCTGCTTTTTCTTGGTTGCCAGCATCTAGTACAAAAGGGGAGGCAGATTTGGAGACGTTGCTTGTTTCTATGGACAATAATCAATAAGACCCATTAGGGAGACAACTACATACATCACTAAACTTTGACCTCTGCTCTCCAGAGCAGTCCCAAGATGCCTATTCATATGCTGGTGACATCCAGATTGCGCTATTGCAAAAGCCTCTTTGCTTGGGAAGGGATTACAGATTTAAATTGCACAGCCTTTGCTATCTGTAGAATACAGCGTGCAGGATGCTTAGCTAGAGCCTCTAGTTTTTGTTGGCTTTCTTTGCTACTCATCCGAGTTTTATATTTAAGGCTGTTGCACGCAGAGGTTTTTATGCCTCTCTACCTTTTCAGGCTGTTTTCTATTCCTGTCTGTCTGGCATTTTAAGGGTTTGCAGACCCTGGAGATTCTTGGCACTAGCTGTTGCTTGCATACTGCTCCTCATCTTTCAGATCCTTTTTCTACTATGTTGTTCTTCAGCAGGCTGTTCCTGATAGAAAGTTTTTGGCTTGCTGTTTGAAGTTCCTGATAGTCGGCATTTGATCACTTGTTAATTCAGTTCTAAAACTACTTTCCAAAGAACCCATGAAAGACTATCTATAAATAGATTATATTAGAAAAAAGAGAGAAAACTTAAAAAAATAGCCTTATTTTGCTGGATAGAGGAAGTTCTAAGTTTTCTGGAAGGAAAAAAAAAAACCCATATACCACATTTAGAAGCAAATCAGAAATCCTTGGGTGTTTGAGAAACAAGTCAGATGAGATTAGCTGGTGTGGGTGAGGAGGGAGAGCCAGGACTCTGGTGACAGCAATGGGATCTTCCCTCAGAGAGATCATAGGGCTGGGAGAGACTGTGTGAGCCATTCTGCTGTGTGATTCCATCCATAAGTGATCAAGGTCCGTCTTTACATTGAGTGCCTTTGCTCCTCACATTGCAAAGCTGTTTCTGTTCCTTGCTCCTCTGAAGGTTAGAAACAGATGTCTAGTTTCCAGCCTCCATGTCCAGCATGGATCTGTTGTGCTCTTCATTCTTGTCTACTAGCTCTTTTATTGCTGTAGTGTGCTGCTTCCCTCCCCACTGTATTTTCCAGAGTGGTCACATCTCCTCCCAGCCTTTGTTTCCCTAGGCTGAGCAAGCTGAGTCTGTAGAGACTTCTCTCATAAAATAGGCTTTCCATTCCCCTGACCATCATAGAAACTTCTCCATGCTTCTCCCAGCTTGAATGCATTTTTTGTCTTCAGCTGGAGAATTGTCTGGAGAATGATAGCTCCAACAAGATCTCGCCTGTACACTGTTCAGTGTCATTATACACTTCCCTGTCTCTATTTGTTGGTACTTCTTCTGATACCCTTTACTTAACATTGACCTTTTCAGGAGCAAAGTCACACCAGCGCCACGCAAATACCTGAGACAGGTCTTCTCTCCCGTGTGTGCCATACCAATGAGCTTCTGCTCTGAGTCAGAAAGTTTTATTGCAGGCACCCAGCTGCCTAAATTGTATTTCACCCTATTTCCATTTTGCTCTCTTTCAAAGTTATTATCTTCTTCCAATGTGACATTCTGCTTCTCATCTTCAGGTTATGAGAACAATCCCTTCTTTTCCTAATGTGGTCACTAAGGAAAATACCAAGTAATGTGTATCCCAAGGCTATTTTTTGAGAAGCTCTACCAGTGATCTTCCAGCTTCATGGTTCTCCTTGCTTCATCCGTTGCCAACTTTGCCATGTCTGTGCTCCCAGCACAGCTAAAAATATCACACATCTGAGTCTTTATTGATGTCTGGAAAATGGAACACTGTGTGGTAACTCTTCCTTATCTTTCTCTCCCATGATTATCAGTAAAGTCTCTCAGAGCCCCTGTATTAATCTGGGATTCTTGTTAATTCAGTACATTCTGCTGAAGCATGCATAAATCTCTGTGGAGCACCAGGGCCATCCATCAGCTAGTTCTGTGTTTACACAATCCTTAGCACAATGCTTTCCCCCAAAAGCTTAAGAACAAAGCCGGGGCTGCATTTTCAGAGATGCTATCAAGTGCTAAGTGAGATTTCCAAGAGTAGTTTCTTCCTGACTCCTTTCTGGCAGCAGCACCTGAAGCCGATGGTAGTTAATGCTGTGCTTTAAGAGCAAGAGAGGATGCAGTTGGCCACCAGTGTCTCAGGCCAATGCATGTTTTCTGGTTTGGTGTTTTGTTTTGTGGTGAAGACTTCCAGATTTCTGAGCATAGGCTCCTGCTTCCCTTGCCAAGGATGCTCTTATGGTGTGGCAAGCATTATGCTACTTTGCATGAAGTCCACTGGCTTTCACACAGCTCCTTTTTCTTCCACTCCTTGATATTTCTCTTCCTCCTGGAAACCTGGGAAGGCCAAACACATTTAATTCCCTTCAGGACACAGTGAAATGAATGCTGGCTTTTAGGTGCTTTAGTGTAGCTGGTTCACCATTTCTATCCTCAATTGCTAATTTCCCTTGCCACCCACTTCATCTAAAAGGTGCTAATTGTGTGGTGATACACAACTTTCCTGCCCCAGAGAGCAGCAGCATCACTTCTGATCCTTTTAGCTCTGGCTAAACTAATAGAGAGACCTGTGTCCTGAGCCCAATTCCAACTCCTATGTGAGAAGCTCCTTATTAAATCCACAGAAAAGTCATTTACTAGTGGTTACACTCTGGCCTGTTCAGGGCAGCAGTCACTTCTGAGAAGTTACGCACATCTGATGCAGAATTACAAAAATGCATATTTACCACAGTGACCAAAGGGGCTGAGGAACTCAAGTTAATATTTATATTTGGCATTGAACCTTATGCACAAATACTGACTTTGGCTGCATGTGTAGCGTCCCAGTTTATTTTTCAATTCATTTATACCGATGGTCTGGGCACAGGGAATTACCTCTGTGCTCTTTGCATGCCAGGTTTCAGAGGTCTCACTGTGCCGAAGAGGCTAACAGGGTGCTTAGCTTGGAGTGTGCCTCTGAGCACCCTTGGGCAGCAGCGCTGTGGAGGGTACGGAATGTCAGTTTGGACTGTCTCCTGCTTTCAGGGATGAAGCAAAGAAGCAGGAGCAGCTGTGATGGTGCTAGGGCAAGGGATGGTTTTGGCGAGAGAGATGAGATGCTGTGATGGTGCAGAAGGGTAATGGTGCTCCATCCGTTTCATCCCAATTTCTCCATACTCGACATGGAGGATGTACTTGTACAGCCAAAGCCAAAAAAGCCATTTGTGCATAAGCTCCCAGCATAGGCTATAGGCTCAGGTTGGCCTGAGAGGTGTATGCCCTGTTCTCCCAGCTGCTGTGAGCATGCCGGTTCCAGTGCCATGTCTCTTGTCACAGTCCAGAAGCATCTGCAAACAGTGTTTCTTTATAAGCCTTTTGTCATTTAAAATACACATGGTGGGGGAAGGAGAGAGGTGGAGAGAAGTGTGTTAACAGGATCCTTTTGCAGCTGGGAGTGCTCTCAAACAAAGAGTTGCACACAGTTGGCAACGATGAGAAAGCGGCATCTTCTGGAGGCAAGGGTGGGAATTTCTTCAGGGGGATTTACCACCAGCTGAACAGCATTGTGGAGTCCACAATATTTAGTTGGAACGAGTCTGGTTTTGAAAACTTGTACCATAGGTTCAGGTGTGAGCCTAATTTCTCTTTTGTTTCAAAAGTTTCACTTTTGAAATCCAGACATCTGGAGTTCATGAGAAGTACTAAATGACTTGTCCAAGGCTACCTGTGAGCATGAGAGACCCCAGACTCCATTCAAAATCCCTAAAATCTCAGTGGAGTGTACTGCCCATGCCACCTTGGTGAATTTTGAGCCCAGCAAAACAGCTCACTGTGCTAACACTGCAGTGTGAAAGAAATACCACACCAAGGCATTTGTCATTTATTTTGACTGTATTTACAGCCCTGATTTCTGCCCATGGTTCCTGTCTTGGTGAGTTGGTGTCTGGAGGGCTCATCAGGGAAGTGCTGCATGCAGGACACAGCATCCCAAAAGCTCCACCAGGATCAATATGTGAGCCCACCATTGCATTCCTCCAGGAGCCACCGATGAAGGCAAAGACACCCAGATGCAGTTTTGAAGTGTGTTTAACAAACTGGGAATGATCACTTTCCATTGCAGGTACATGATTGCATGAAGTCCCACCACACTTAAGTTGCCAAATGACTTTTGAAGGCTTTATTTACTGAGGAAGGAAGGTTTCCAGAGGAATTGGTAATAACGGACGTAGTAAGATTTTGGAAAGAAAACAGTAACTCTGAAACTTTTTTGAGCAGAGAAATTGCTTTCTAAAACGGGCTGCAGCTCCCTAATGTTTCTACAATAACTTACTCTGTGCCTGTTGTTCTGCTGAATGCAGCAATGGGGAGCTGAGAGAAGCAGCTGTGGCAGAGAATGGGAGTCAGACTGTGCCTAGATCTCCCTCCAAGCCAAAATTTCAGCACTTTCTGCCTTTCTGTGCTTCTTCTCAGTTCCTCTGCTGACCTTGTTCTGAAAACCAGTGTTCTTGCTGTCCCCTTAAGCATCATTGCCATGAAGTTCTGGTAGCGATTGCACAACAGGACTCCGTGCTTAGCAGACCCCATGAGCACTGCTGAGCTACTGTTCCCACACAGATTCCCGAAGTAAACGTTACTGCTGTAATCTAAAAGAGCAAAAATGTTTGGAAAACAGCAGATGCAATGGGAAAATGACACTTCCTACATGTGATAATTGCACAACCTTAACTCTGCCCTTGGAGTATGTCTGTTTCTTGCTGTATTGTTTGGGAACTTGTGTGATGTAGCAAAAAGTCATCGGAAGTCTTCATCTGTGCAAATCGCAGTTAAAGTTGTTGGCGGAGGTGCCAGCAAGGGTTAAATTACCTGTATGGGGACGAGGGGGCTGGGTAGGGTGAGTGGATTACTACCAAGTACTGGGAGGTGACTCTGTCAGCATGATTTTACTGTTATAATGGACATTGGCAGAAGGGAAAAAACCTCTGTGGCTTGTGAGTGAGTCCAGATCACTGAAGATTTAAAGCGCAAGACGTGGTTATGCTTGCCCCCTGCTACAGTAGGACTGTATCCTGCCATAAGCCACTTAAATAGGTTTGATGTTTAGGTATTTTTGCCTTATATTCAGGCATTGGTTAACTTGGTTTAGGCTGTCTTCACCCTCACTCTGCGGCGCCGCTCACCACACTTTCAGGCACAGCCCTGTGCAGCCCACAGACATCCCTCCTGCCTGTGCTGTTTCTTGCCTTGTGTTGAAATTTGCTTTTCACGGGTGGGAGCTGTTAGCTTGGCTTAGTTACCAGTCAGAAACTGGGAAAGCACGGTGCAAAAATGTCTGCCCTGCAAGGCTTGTGCTCGTGCAGCTAGGAGTGGTGGAACCGACTTCTTCTGTCTTTACTCATCACTCATTACCCGTCCTTCCTCGGCTGTTCAGTGCTCCCATCTCCTCCTGCAGCTGCTGCTGAGGAACCAGTCCTGCATGGAAAGAGGTTCAGACAGTTAGGTCTCGTCCTTGGCACATCGACACCCAGCCCACCGTGCCAGTGTTTCCACAGACCTAAAGAGCCAGGGGGGAAACTTGGGGCAGGACTGTCGTTTTCTGGGAAACACCACTTTTTGCCACCTCGGGAGTTCCGCAGAACCACGGCTTGTGCTTTTGGTGGAATTGAAAGATCATGGAGGGATTGACCTGGAAGACCTCGGCCGCGCTACCTAAACGCCTTCGGCTCTGCTCGGGTCGGTGACCTGACCCAGAGCGTTAAGGAGATTCACAAAGGTGGCAGCCGAGGTTTCCGTGGCTGCACAGCGGGCCCGTGCCCGAGGAAAGGGGCCGGAGCGAGAGCTCACTCCTGCCCGCCCAGCTCCGCCGGGTGACTGCGACCGCAGCGGCCCAGCCGGGCGAGGCAGGGGTCCGGCAGCCCGGCCCCCACCCGTACCTGCCGCCCCTCACGCGGGCAGGACGGGGCCGCACGGCCACGCTCTCCCCTGACAGGCTCCCGCCCGCAGCAGGCCCCGGCGGCACCACCGGCTCCGGCCCCGCTGCCCCGGGGACAGGCAGGCGACGAGCCCTCCGAGGGGGAAGGGAGGGGGAAGGAAGGGGCCACCCGCCACCGCCGGCTGAGAGGAGAGAGCCCTCCCGCTGCAACGGGCTCCCGTGCGGGGCGCAGCGCCTGAGGCGCTGAGGAGAAAGAGGGCGGGAGGCAGCCCGAAGGGGCTCCTGGCCGGGGGCGGCGCGGGGGGCGCTCCCCGCCGGGGCTGGCGGCGGGGCCGCCCCCATTGGCCGCGGCGCGGCGGTGAGCTCCGCCCGCCGGAGCGGCGCGGGGAGGGAGAGAAGGGAGGAGGAGGAGGGAGGGCGCCGGGCTGCGCTGCGCTGCTAGTCTGGAGCGGAGCCTGGCAGCGGCAGGAGCGGCGGCGCGGGGGTGAGGAGCAGCCGGAGCCTGCTGGACGGAGGCAGCCCCGTCCCCCTCCCCTCCCCCTCGCCTCTTTCTTTGTGCGCAGGGCAGGGGCGGCCCCGATCCATGGTCATGGGCGACAAGAAGAGCCCGACCAGGTGAGTCGGGGGCGCGGGGGGCGAGGGGAGAGAGGCACCTAAGATGGAGGGAGCGCGGCGGGGGCCGCCCCTGCCCGCTCCGCACCCTGCCCCAGCGGCGGGCCCGGCCCGGCCCGGCTCGGCGCTGGCGCGGCGGGAGGGGATGGCGGTGGGTAGGCCCCTGCCTGGCAGTTCTGTGCGTGTGCTCCGCCGCGGGGACGGGGGTGGGGGGGGCGGCGAGGGGCTCCTAAGATGGAGGGAACGCTGGGAGGGGGGCGGCGAGCCCGCGCCAGCCGGGCAGGTACGCGGGGGGCCGGGGCGGAGGGGGGGGGGGGCTACAGGCGGCGAGGGAGCGAAGGAGGCTCCTAAGATGGAGGGAGCGTGGAAGGGCAGCGGGAGGAGCAGTGCCGGTGTTTCCCTGCCTGCCGCCGGTGCCAGGGCTGGTCTGGTGCGAGAGCAGCCATGGCGGCTCCGCTCGCTCGCACTCCCGCTCCGCGCACTCGCTGCTCCCAGACAAAGGGAGGTTTAACAAGGTGGAGGAGGGAACGCGCCTCCCAGCCTTCAAACTCTCCCACCCTCTCTCCGAGGGGAGGGGGCGGCCCCCGCCGCGGTGTGGGGGGCGCAGGGGGACGCGCCCGGCTCGGCCCGGCTGGGTTCGGCCCGGCCCGGCTGGGCCCTCCCGTGGCGCGGGGCCGGGGGCGGAGCGCGGGGCCGCACCGCACCTCTCCGGGCGCCGGCCCCGGTAGGTGTTTGTCGGCTGGTGCCGGGCGGGGGGAGCGGCGGCGAGAGCGGGCGCTGGGTTTCGGGGCTCTGTAACATGGTTTCTCATGTGTGTGTTTTCTTTCTCTCCTCCTCTCCCTCCTCCCTCCGCCGCCTCTCTCCTCCTCCCCAAACACACACGTACACACACGCTTCCCCTCTCCCTCTCCCTCCCCCTCCTCAAGGCCGAAAAGGCAAGCCAAACCTGCAGCCGACGAAGGCTTTTGGGATTGTAGCGTGTGCACCTTCAGGAACAGCGCCGAAGCCTTCAAGTGCAGTATCTGCGATGTCAGGAAAGGCACCTCCACAAGGTACGTCCGCACCTTCCGACGCGGCTTTTGCTCCATGCTGGGCTGCGCTGACTTGTTGATTTTTTTTTCCCCGTGTTCCTTGGATATCGGCTTTTTGCATCCCTCCTTCCCCCGGTACAGCCCCTTCTGTCCCCGTTCAAAAGCTTGTGGATCTTAGAAATTCTCTTTCAAGCATTTAATTGGAGCTGGAAGACATGTTCTGTGGATGTGTCGGCGACCTGAATCTTTTTGTTGTTCTGTGCGGTTTTTGTTGCTGATGTACTGAGGACGTTTTTGAAGATCCGCAGCCAGCCAGAAACATTATGTCCGTGGTTTGGGGTACATAGTCTTCTGTGGTCTGGGTGGAGATTTACCTGGGTTTTCTACAGGAGTAGAAATGACTGAGGATTAGGGGATGAGAAAGGAAACGGCTGATGCCATGAGAACAACAACTCCCTTCCCGAGATGTTGATCTCTCAGTGTCTTTTGTCATCTGAAAGGGATCGGCTTTATGCTCGGTGTGGGAATGGTGTGGATTTCTGAAAGCTTTAGCTGTCGGGTCTCTGATTGCCTTGCACTGGGTAACTGTGGAAGTCTTTGTGAGATGGTGAAGCTGGTGTACAGTAATGTAATTAATCTAAATAACCCCCCCAAACTTGCACTCTCCCAGTTAATGGGTTCAGAAAGTTTGCCCTAGAAATACCAGTTGGCGCTAAAACAGGCATGTGGCGCTCTGCTTATTCTTTTTCTGTTTTGTTCTACTTTTGTTGACTTCTGATTTTGCTCCTGTTGTACCTTGTATATTTGAATTCCGTTGCTCTGCCAAGAAAGTAGTCCTTTCCATTGTGAAAGGCATCATTTCCCTTCTTTGAGTGCAGTGGCGTATTGAGATACTCTCATCAGCAGGCTGTTTGCATGACTTAGCTGTCTTGATGGGACTGACAAAGGAGGTGAAAGCGTGTTTGGTTGGTTATTGTTCACACTGTGCTTTAGACAATGTGAAGTGCCTACATTGTTAATGGAGAGCATGCTTTTGGGCCACTGAAACTCTTGAGTTACAGCAGCAGAGAACACTGTAGTCCTTTACTGTGTGTTTTAGGATGCATGTTGGTTACAAGTATCTGCGTTTTACAAAATATACAGAGGTCTTGAACTTAAGCATTTTAAATAGCATAGTTGTAGCATTGAATAAGGTCGGGCTTTTGGGACAGTAGTGTTCTGTACATACCTACAGCTGATTCTTCACTTGTTTTGTTCAGTCTTGTTGTCATGCAACTAAACCTTCACAGCACGCTTGATTTCTGTGGGGTTCTGTTTCCTTGGCTTCCCTGTGTGCTCAGGTGAAACACATTGATCCTGCAGTTGCTTGGTCTTTGACTGTGTGTGCTACTACAGCGCGTAGCCTTGCAGTCACGGCGAGCTCTCGCAGCGTGGCGTCAAGCATGTGCATGGGTGTTTGTAGGAGAGCCTTAATGAGATGTAGGAGCCCATATGGGTTGTATCTTGTAGCAGATTCAGTCATTTTCATTTGGCCACCATGCTGATGTTCATTTTGAGAGCTTTTTGAGCAGCTTTCTCTCCTGTGCCTTTACTTTTTTTAATGGTAATTTTCAAACTGTTTGTTGAGATAGTAGGATGTTTTGTCTGTAAAGGGCCATTAGGAGGGGTAGCAGTTGATGATTTCAGGTTAAGAGCCTTGCTTGCAGATGTGATCCTTGGGTCTAGAACATTGTATTTCTCCTTAGCTTTTAATGGACCCTTATGAATAGCTTCTAATTTTAATTCATTTAATTCATCAGCTTTCTATTCATATTTGCCGCTTTTAAAATTGCCTTTGTTTGGAGAATTTGAGAAAGTATTTAAAATATTCAATGGACCATCATGTCGTCTTGCATATTTGTATAATTTATGAATAAATATAACTGAAAGCAGGAGTGATTGAGCATTGTGAGGGAGTGTTGTGTGTTGAGAAGACCTGGGAGGTCAGAATTCTTTGTGGTATCTATTGCTCTGAGTGTTACCGTATGTGACGTACGAGCCGGTGTGGGGAGATTCGTCAGAATTTTTTAGCTAAATGACTGATATAAAGATACTTAACAAGTTATGATTGATAATTTATGATTTGAAATATAAGGTGTCTGATGAGCTTGACTTTTAAGTTGCAATCTGACAGTTGATTACACTTTTCCACATTTAAAAGCTGTGCTTCATTAAGGCTTACTTCAGTAACACTTATCGGAAATCTATCAAACTTCCTCTTTAAAAAGCTCAACAAAGTAGTGAAAGACAGACATAGACACGGTGGGGCAACCAATTTTCATCAAATTACTGAGCGCAATTACAGCATGCCCAGTTTTTTAGTAAGATCTGGTTTGACCTACTCCCCCCCACCCCTCCACTGTGAAGCCATTTATTTGCTGTAGAATTTACTTTGGCTGATAAATATCCTCTGATTTGAGAACTAGTTAGGACGTTGGCTAATTCACACTATGTATTTTTTCAGGCTTGATATAATCTGTTGGTGTGTAGGAGGGTTGGCTGGCAGCAGTTAGAAGTGTTACTTCGTGAGATCCAACTATCCTCTTTCCCTAGGATCTCATAAAAGAAGCTTCAAACGTGAGCTTTAGAGTTGACCTGCCAAGTCAAAATCACTATAGATGTTAAACAGTTAAATTGCACCTGAATACTTTTTCAAAGGTCTGTTTATAAATACTTCAGTTTGCTTTTAAATAAAAATTAGGTTAATTCCATCTCAAGAGAATTGGGAGTTGTGGTGCAAAGATTACATTAACATTAAACCTGTAGTACTTGTTGAATACTGGGTTTGTTACATACAAAATGTCACTTAACTCCCTATCCTCAACTTTATTCTTGCAATTTTATGGTTAAACTTTATTACACTCTCTTTAGGCAAATATGTTGAGCTTTTCTATGGTTTTCCTTTTGTGGGGATTATGGCAAAGATATAAGCTGCCTTCAACACAACATTCAGTTGGGTGAGACAGGTGATGTAACTGGTTAGCTTGGGAGTGAGCAATGGTGATGTGTTTGCTAGAGTGTACAATGTTGTTATTCTTTCCCAGAGGTTTTTGTATTGGTGTAGCAGTGCAGGGAACTGGTGCTGGCCACCACTTCCACTTGAGACCTGCAGCTCTTCTGGTGGTTTGCTCTGATGTGGCCCTAGCAACCCCTGCACACAGGAGAAGGGTTGAATTAAAACTTTTACCAGGAAGTTTGCTTCACGGACACGTGTTACTTCCTATATCCATTACTTCTTCAAACATAGAAGGCAGGTTTGCTTTGGATTTCCTAGGAATGTGAGGGCAGAATTTGGTCTCGTATTTCTGGTTACCAGGAGCTGTGTATTCCTATCTTAGGGCAGGAGATGGCTCCATTTTCTTTTTTTTTTTTTTTTTTTTGTTGTTGTTGTTGTTGTTTAACGGTATTCTTGCTTCTCTTTCCCTTTGGTTCTCCAATGGTTTACATACATTGTGTTCTGTATGCCTTGTAGCTTCCTCTCTCCTCCCAGGCACAGCCATTCAGAGTGTTTCTGCATGGGGTTGCTTTCAGACATCATTGTGAAGAAAGAGTGTTTCCCCCTCCCTCTTGATTTCACAGAGGTAGTTTCTATTATATGAAGCTTTCCTTCTGGGTAGATGGCAAGCAATGTGATGTGGTAGAGCTTCTGTGATGTTAATTTTTCTCTAACTTTGGGATAAGTGCTTTCCTTGTCTGAACTTCACATCCTCTATCATGAATGTGCCTTGATTACAGAGAAATGCACTAAAAAATATCAGTGGAAGATGTGAGAGCAACAACTGGATGTCTGATGTGCAAATTAACAGAACAGAGCAGCCCAAAATTAACAAGGTGTAGCATGTGTGTCCTCTGCAAGGCATGCATTTAATAAGCATTTCTGTTGTGTTTGTTGCTAATACCTGTATGCTTGAAGTGCATGGTTTGGAGTTTGGATCAAGTGATTTGAACATAGGTTTCATTGTGGAGTGCTCATGGAGCATATGTCAGTAGTGCTTCACTCTTTTGCTGCCCCTATTTTTGAGGGTAGACAGAGCTGAAACTATGCATCATAATTAAAAAATGTATTTTCTCTTGTGTGGAATAGGTGTCTCAGATGTTGTTCTTCAGTTCTCCAGAAAGTTCCTTTGCATGTTTGAAGGATATAAGCTAGCACCTTGAAGGATGTAAACTACTCTCCATGTCACCATTGGAAACTATTCTCTTGTTCTGCATCCAGGCTGGGCTGACCAGAATAGACACCAGATAGTCCTGCTATTCCTAGAATGACAAATTAGGCTTCTGATCCTGATTTCTGTACAACTAATATATGCGTTGCTGATTTGCCATGTATTTGCAGGACTGTTCTAAAAATGTGTAGCTGTGGTGTAGGTTGAAAGCAAAGTGGTTTCATTCAGTTCTTTCAAGTTGGATAGCTTTCACCTGCATTAAGCAGGGAGATTGTTATTCAGCATCATAGCTGGAATTTAAGTGGGTTATTTTCTATAAAAATGGAGTATGTGACTCATCTGGAGAAAGCTCTTGTGGAAGGGACATTGGTGTCTTTACTCTGGGATATTTGTTTTCCTAATTGGCCATTCATATCTGTGTTTAAATCATCCGTATTTTTCCCATTGATTACTGAAGTTAAATGGCTCTTGGATCAGGTTGAGCAAAATGTTGTCTGTCCCAGCCTGGAGCTGTGCCAGTGCTCCACGGAGCCATCCACATCCTGAGGATGTGTTCCCTTGGGTGATGGATGGGAACAGCATATTTCTGCCTAGATAGTTCTGAGTGCTGGAATACATGATACCTATATGCAAAATGTTTGCCCACATACAAGTAGATCTTGAGACCTCTCTTGTCTCATACCAGCACTCCCTAAAAGTAAATTACCTGTTGCAGTCTGAATCTGTAGATGGAGGAATACTTTTGCTGGGCAATCCTGGCAGGGCAAGAGGAACCTCTTGCAAAGCTAACATTTTACAAGCAGACAATGCTGATGGTTCACAGTAAGCCCTGAATTCCGTGACTGTGGTTTGACAGTATACTAAGTTTGACTTCATAACTTGTGTTGCTGGAACCTGGGTGTCTTAGCCATGTGGCTTAGAGTATTGATCCGTTGATCAATATAAACTGACTGCTGGTAGAGATTCATGCTATGCTTGCCTTTTAACTAGCATAGTCTGTGAGACTCCATCTGAGCAGATGAAGCTCTTCAGCTTCAGATCAGCTATTATCTGTCATCCTGATGCAAGCATTAGCCTGGCATAGGATCTGTGTCTTGTACTTTGGCTGTTTGAAAGAGTTGTGTCCTGATTTGCTCTTTGCTGGTGTTTGGCTCTGGTATTAATGATCTCATTACCTTCACCCAAGGATTTCTCTTGGGTTTCAGTACCTCTGGGAAACCATTCTCAGCAGGGAGGATCCTCAGCATTAACATGCAGCACCAAAGCAATACTGGTTGTCAAATTTGGGTACTTGAGATGCAGTAGGTAACAAACACAGTAGGTAGTGTGGTGGGTACTGTCACTTACTTTGCTGCTGCCACATTGTGTTCCTGAAGGTCCTATAAAGGAATAATGCCTCTACCTGCTAGGGTGCTTTTTTATTAGGTGAAAAAGATGCTGGGGTAATGGTTGGACTTAATGATCTTAAAGGTCTTTTCCAACCTAGTTGATTCTGTGATCTTTTTTGTTACAATAAATAGTAGAATCTTTAGTGTGGCCAAGGTGTATTGTTATTTTTATGTAGATTACCCATTTGAGTTAAGTAATTGTGGGTGGTAGGGTTTAATATTAATCTTTGATTTCTCTTGGAGACTGTATAAAAACCTAGCAGATAAGCTGTGACACGGAGCATGTTTATCACTGGTAATATGCAGTGTGGATATTATTCATATTTCTCTTCCTCCGTAGACTGCTTTTTTGGGAGATAGGAATCTAAACCAAAGTATGTATGTGCATGTAGGAGGAGAGGGCATGCAGCTTTCTATTATTGCTGCGACCAGACGTTGTGTCCACTGGGATACTGACCCCTTGCTCTCTGCAGGTCCTTGTGGGGAACTCGTAGGCAGAGGAATGTAGAGTGACTTTTCTCTGAATGCCTTTCTTAATTGCCCTGATTGTTTCATGTTCCCATCAGCTGGCTGCGGAGGGGCTGCTGCTGCATTTGCACCCTGATGTGGCTTTGTCTAGCAAGTAGAACCGTACATTAAATGAAAATAAAGCATGCAGTGTTGCTTGGAGTAGTAGAGAGGAGGGAAGTGGTGGATGCAAAGCGTTGTTCTCTGGGACTACCCATGGCTCCTGCCAAAATGCATGGGACCAAAGACCCATGAGGGATGGGGAGTCAAGAAATATGCTGTGGGCTAGATGGATTGTTTTGGCTGGCTACATCCAGTGTTTGTGCTGCAGCTTGGCCACCCCTGCCATAACTCCAGGCTGGTTCACTACTGATCATGAATCAGGTGTCCCTTGTACTTTGGCTGCTGCAAGACCTGCTTTGCATTGGCAATGTGAATTAAATGGCTTTGTTGTTGGTAGGCTTGCTGTTCCTCACTGTTGTGCTGCTCCTTTTCTTCCTGCTCCATTGGGCTTGAGCACATCCTTCTGCGAGCAGACATGGCCTTCCAGGGTCCCTCGGTGAGAAACACCAGAGTTCATGGCACTTCTGGGGAGTCCTGTCGGCATGCAGGAATACAGCAGCAGGGCAAGAGTGCTTGCTCCTGCGCTCTGATCGTCCTTTATTATGTGCCTTTCTCCTTGTCTGTATAATTTTTCTTACAAGGAAACCCACTGACCTATTTTGTGGGATTTTGGGTGGTTCTGTAGGTTAGTGGGTTCCAGTCTCACAATGTAGGTCACTCGCGAGGTGTGCTGGAGTTTCATAATGCAGAGTTCTGACCTGAAATAAGATTCATACAGACTCTCTGTGACTCTGTCTGGCAGCTGTACTTGGTATCTCTTTTTGCAGTAGCCTCCTTCAGAAGGTAAAAGGAAAAGTCTGGACATTCACAGAGGGAAGGAGTCTTACAGGAGGGTTGTATTTATTTAAAGTGTGCATGTTTCAGACAGGTAAGGACATGGCAAAAAAAGCAGACCACAAATACTGAGTAACCTGTACATGTTACCCTAAGCAGATGTCCACAATACTGTAGAAATAATATGGAAATACTTCCATTACATTTGTGAAGTTCCTTTTACAGCTGACACATGCTAAATATGTAGCTTTTTGTGCAGACAGATTTTCTTTACATCAACCAGAGATCCTTTCACTTTTTTGGTACATCTGGAGGTCCAACCAAGTCTTTAACGCTGCTCTTCCCATAAGCCAGCTATTAATTAGGAACATGTTCTTTGTAGCAGATGCTAATTGGTACATCAACAAATTCTCTGCCTGTTTAACATGGGAAAGATTGTAATTCTGAGTGGCTCAAATAGAAATGAGAGGGTAAAGCATCACTTGTTTTTGCTGGCTTGGTGAAGTTTTGTTTGAATGTTCAGTAACTGTATCTTCAGTCGGGTGAATCTCTACTCATTATTTTGTTGGCATTTTTTATTTTGGAAATAACAAACCCAAACCAAACTGGCTAAAGCTGGGCGTTGTTTTGATAGTGTTTTATTATTGAAATGCTGCCTGTGTTTCTGACAGTTGAAAGTACACCCACAGCCAATATTCTGTTAAATAGCACTGGAAATACATGCAAAGAGGGGGTTGCAGGGATCTGAAGTATGGATTGTGAAACCAGGAGACTTGATTTTGAACCGTATATGATCTTATTGGAGATGCTGGTCTCCTGTAGTAAACCTTTATGATACAAAGATCAAAGTACTAAAAATTTGTAATGATGTTCTTTACTGCAGAATCAACAGTCAGATTGATTTTTAACTTTGACTGATAAACATTTTGAAACATACATTTTCTGGCAATTTGCTGAGAGCTGAAATGTTCCATAGTTGGGTAAGCATAGTATATGTTTTACATCGGTTACTATATGGAGGTGCAAGCTTCCATATTTACAGTTTAGATAGGATTATGGACATGACAATATGGATAGCGGGACTGAGTGTACCCCCAGCAAGTTTGTTGAGACACCAAGCTTTTCGGTGTGGTTGACATGCTGGAGGGATGGGATCCAGAGAGACCTTGACAGGCTGGAGATGTGGGCCAGCACAAACCTCATGAAGGTCAAAAAGGCCAAGTGCAAGGTGTGCTGCACATGGGTCAGGGCAATATTAAGCACAGAATGAATTAAGAGCAGCCCTGAGGAAGAAGGCCTTGCTTGATGAGAAGCTCGACAAGACCCAGCAGTGTGTGCTTGCAGCCCAGAAACCATCTGTGTTGGGCTGCAACAAAAGAAGTGTGACCACAAGATTGAGGAGGGAGATTCTGCTTTTCTGCTCCACTCTCCTGAGACTCCACTTGCAGTCCTGTGTCCAGCTCTGGACCCCCAACTCAAAGGAGGATACAAAGGTGACAGGCTAAGAGAACTGGGAGAGTCTCTAGGGAGACCTTAGAGCAGCCTTAAGGTACCTAGAGGGGCCTTCAAGAAACCTGGAGAGGGACTTTTTACAAGGTCCTGTAGTAACAGGATAAGGGGGAATGACTTTAAACTGAAAGAGGGTTGGTTTAGATCAGGTATTGGGAAGAAATTCTTCACTGTTTAGATGGTGAGTCACTGGCACAGGCTGCCCAGAGAAGTTGTGGCTGCCCCATCCCTGGCAGTGTTCCAGGCCAGGCTGGACAGAGGGGCTTGGAACAACCTGGTCTAGTGGAAGGTGTCCCCGCCTGTGGCAGGGGATTTGAGCTGGATGAGCTTGATGGTCCCTTCCAACCCAAAACATTCTGTGATTTGATATTCAGGAGTTCTAGAAACTTTAGTTTGGGGATCTTACCTTATTGATTGTCTTTAAATAAAATGAAAGCAAAGCAAGTAGGTTTTGAATTTCGTTTAGGGCTAAACAAGGAATAAATGCTTAGATGTGTTTTCTGAACCAGATTGTTCTTCAGGATTTCAAAGTTAAGATGGATTGCTTGCAACATTCATAGGTGCAAAGTGAGATAAAATATCTCACCTGAGATAAAGCTGTGTCCCTCAGATCTATATTGTTGAGTACAGACATGAGACTGATCATAATCTGAAGTATTTTTCCTGAACTAAATGATTTTTGTGCACATGGAACTACATCCAGCTAATTCATGTGAAACTTCACATGATTGAATTGGGGAGGTGGACAGAGGATGCAGAAGTATTAGGATTTGGTGGCTTCAGTGATGTTGTGCAGTTGCTCAGAACCTGGTGAGCATTGAGCGTGGGTTACCCCCTGTGCACAGTCCCAAATGTGCAGCATTTTTTTAATGTTAAGGTGTACTTCTTCACTGAATAGGATTACTGCCTTGTATTTTTTTATCTATGTCCTAAGTACATGGAATGATTTATACTTTCTTTTGCTTCTATTTCAGGTGTCCATAGGGATAGTGCGATGTTAGTGTGATTTGAGCCTGTGTAAAAGAGGCTGGAATTTACCCTTTTGTGAATCAGCTAGCTAAATATTCTTGAGTTTTCAGTTTTTAATCTCTGTGGTTGTATTCGCTGTCCATGTTTTAATTTGATAAATCTGTGTATATGATAAGGGTTTAATTCCCTTGTTTAATAAAAAAATTACAAAAATCACTTGGGTTAGCAAAAGGACATAGGTCTTACTTGTCCTGGTTGCACAAAGCATGCCATGTATGTTCAGGCTGTTGGAAATGTGTGCTTCTGCTGAAACATTTGGCTCCAATTACGTATGTTGGAGCTCTTATTCTGAAAGTGCTTTACTGTTTTTTCAGAAGTGGTACTGAGCACTTTCTCTTCCCGAGATGAGATTTCAATAAGAGAGGCAATACATTGATGGATGATGGCCCTGTGATGGAGTCAATCAGCCAGTGCAGTCATTTGTCTCCTGGGAATACAGGGTAGAGCACATCATTAGCAGCAGAAGGGGAGGCTTTCCTCTGTAATGCTAATAGGGTGAGGGAGCTCTGGTTTGTGCCTGTTTGCTGCTATTGCTCAGTTATTACAGGTGTCTTATGGAGAAACAAACCCCTTTTCATTTGTTATCTGTAACAGTTGTGGGTGTGGATCAATTTAACAAAAATATTTAATGAGCTCTAGGAAATGCTTCCAATATAGCTTAGTACACCAGTTTGTAAACCTGTATCACATAAAACTGCTTGTCATAAAAATGGTGAATTACTTTGGGGGAATTGTGTGTTTTATTGTTTTCACGCATGAATACCTTGACTTGTATAGGAAAGACTGGCAGCTGCCCAGTGCCAGTGTGGGATTCGAAGGATGGTGTGTCTTAATCAGAGGAGTGTGGAAAGTGAAGCCAGTGGGTTGCAGAAGTTGCTCTTAATAGCATCTGACAGCACTGGGTTTCTGTCAAAGCAAAAGGGAAAGCACAAGGTAGTGATGGTGGGTGGCGTGTCTGAGGGGTGGCTGGGTGATGTGCTGTTACATGGCAGCAGTTAAAGGTAGCTTGGTGTGCTCATCTAAGGTGGTGGTGGGCATCATCCAGCTTTGCTCAGGGAAAATGAGTTAACCTGGAGGTGGCTGTTCCTTGATGGCTGCTTTCCTCCTTTCTGGGGTCTTGCATCTCTGCAGAGGTGGTGTTGCAGTGGGCCCATTGGGAATGAGCATGGGCTTTCCCTGGGGTGGGCAGGAGCACTCTTGTTACAGGATACAGGGCTGCAAATCTTGCGTAAGCAGTATCTCGGTGTCCAGAGGTGGTTAATTCCCATGTGACACACAATGAAACTATAAATACTGGCTGAGCAGTGTTACTCCACTTGGCTGGTGGGTATTTCTGTATATTCATCAGTACTGTGAGCTGCGGCACTGCTTGGTGTGGGGACTTTCCCTCCCTCCACCCTTTTAACTTGCTGTAACTCACTGAATCTGTGCAGTTAGGTTACTCACATGCATAGGTTTACCTGTCTGTAAAGCAAATCTAGCAACAAGTCTATACTACATATGGCTTACAGGAACCAATCACTGGAAAACCCTTTGAAGTTCTGAAATGTCTTCTCAAAAACCGCACATGAAGTCAGACTTAAAACAATGTTTATCTTCCTTTCTCTGAACTGTATATAAAATCACTTAAGAGCAAGAGCAGCAAGAAAGCAAATGATAATAACTGCTGGAAAAGTGTGGTGGGTAGACTTTGTGCACTTCATTACACTATCATGTATAGCGATGTGTTTGCTCCTAAAGCACCAGAGGAATGCAGAGCTGTGTGCTGTATGGGTACTAAAGGCATGGGATTGCTATGAGTTGCACAATTTTACGTGGGCTAGCAGAGTAGGGAACATGTTTAACCATGGGTGTGGGAATACAGTACTCTGGCAGCAATTAAAAGCCATTAATTAGAAGTACTTATTACCGGAAGTGACTCAAGTTAGTTGTAAGTTGCTTAACTTTTGAGGTCAAGAAGATGTAAAGCATCTGAGACAAGCATTGTTAGTGTCCATAAGACTGCGGGGCTATCCACAGGGATGGTCTGTAATACCAGAGCTCTAACTGTGAAATTTTGAGGTTCATTAAATGGCTTATTGACAGTGACAGTTTCGCAGCACCTCTGCACGCTGGGATCACACATTTGTGTTCAGAAGTTTAGACCCATGAAGGGTTTGTTTAGGCTCTTTGGTTGCATCGGCTGGGAACGTACAGTTGTGTGCTGGAATTTACACTGTTCTGTTGAGAGTTACTATTATTCAACCCACAAAGAAGTGATAGTGAAAGATGTATCGTAAACAAAAGCTTTCCTGTCATATGAGGATGATGACTTTTTTTCCAATCACAAATTAACCAGTTGATAGAAAAATCAACAATGGACAGGGTGGTTGGAACATCATTAAGGTGCATACCTCTTCTGTAAGTGCTTGGGAGATCACACCTTCATGTTCAGACTGTGGGTTTGTAAAGATGTGAGGACAATCTCACCACTTGTGCCTGGAGAGGCATTACTTCTTCCAACAACCAGGCACTTTGGGCAAGTAATGGAAAAAGCTCTGTAATATGGTACCTGTTACAGTCCTATGCCAGTTCTCAGGGTTTTCCAAATGTGCGGGAAGAGTGAGGGATGATACCTGGCAGTAGTTGGGTATTATTTACAGCTCTTGAGTTTTTCCCCCTCTTGCCATTTTCTTTTTGTGTTGTAAGCCAGACTGACTTTCCCACTGGTGCTCTGAATTCAAAGCTATGAAATTGCAGTTAGGTACTACACTTACTTGTTTTTAAAAGCCTGTCACAGGCATGAATGTTTTGTTTTGGTTTTTTTTCCCATGTAGGCATATAATGTAAGGAACAGGTTTACTTAGTCATGGGTGTGGGAATATCGATGCTGTGCTAAGAAATCAGTTTAATAACAGTTGGTTGCTTTATTTTGGAGTGTGCTAGCTTTTGCAAATCTGTCTTGGTTCAACACAGTTGTTACTTGTGGAGAATGTGACCTTTTTGTTACTTGCATTGATGTTTCCCAGTCATGTCCAGAGTTCTCAGAAGTCAGTGCAGCACTTTGTTGTCAGCTGAAAGGGCTGGATCAGGCCTCCAAGACTGCATTGAGAAGAAAGGGAATAAGTTGACATGAAACTTCACACAGTCATCTTCTGTGATCTTGTGTTGTTCCGAGACTATTTGTTTCCTAGTGAGATGTTTTTAATAGATAAGAAAGAATTGAGAAATAAGTTGTATTGTTTAAAGCCTTAAAATGAGACTCAGGGGAAGAACTTGATGTGTGTGTGGAAGCAAAGGACTCCTCGGACAGCTTGTTGCCCTTGGTTGTCCTGGAGCCACTGAGGTTTGAACAGAGGCTGAGGCTGATAAAACTTTGGATCCGAAGTTGGATCACTGATGGTGACCTTAAATGGCATTTAAGCAGAAACAAGCAAAACACCCAGAAAGCCCAACATACTTGCCAAATTTTTTTAGGGCTGTTTTTTAGGTCTGTACTTTTCAGTGAGTCTCATCTGTCCTAAAGTTTAGCCTTTGTAGTGCCAACTGTATAAAGTTCTTGGGTTTGATGTTAGTGTACAAATATGCTAGCCCTCATATACTGATGTGCTCAAAAAGATTATATTCCTTCTCTGTGAAGCTGTGTCCATGCCTTTGTTTATATAGCCAGCAGATTACTAGCAGGTAAGGGGTTGATTATCAGTGCCTTGCTGCTTTTCCTCCCTGCTCTAGTTCAGAGTGTTATCATTAGCAGGTTTTAAAGCAAGGTTCCTCCTGGAAGAATTTCTGGCTCCAGGCAGAAAAAGTTTTCGTACCAGTTTTGAACCACTGCGTCTGTTGTGTTTTTTGAAATCCTATTCATCACTTCACAAAAGTACATCTTGCTTCATGCATAGCCTGAAGAATATCCTGGGGATAGAGAGACATAAATAATTGTTTAATTGGGCTGCTCTGCATATATCTTATATCATTTTGAGTATATGGAAAGAGCTGATTTTATTTAGTGTCTTACTGTAACAATTCTGTGAGTCTTAAGCTGTGCATTTGTCTTAGTAAAATTTGATGTGGTGGTAAGCACGACATGCAAATGCATTTTGATTTAAGCTTTTAGCTTTTTAGTTTGCACCTTTCAAATGTTTGGTAGTTATGCTAACTGAAGTCTTAGAAGGAAAACAACATCCAATTGGGAAAAAAACGTTGTGATTAACACAAATAGTTAATAACTTTATATTTCATTAGATTTATTAAAAAAAAGTGTCTCAGTGGTTGTTAGCAGAAATGGCAAATATCTGAGTAATGTATCAATATTGTTTTAATTAAGAATACATTGATATTCTCATAAAAATTCACTTTTGACATCCAGCTCTTAAGCTAAAAACAAATGTCAAATGTAGCTTTTACACTCCAGGAAAACATACTCTTCTGCTCAAAAGATGCACCAAAAGCAATCCCATGAAAATCAATTAGAATAATAGAGTACAGCCATTGCAAAATATTACAGTAGTTAAGTAATTATCCCACTGCATGACTTAGCAAGAGGGATAAATAATGCATGTAGAATTGTGTTGGACCTTGCAAGGAAGATACATGCTAGCAGAGTTGGATGGGAAATGCCAAGGCAGAGCCCTGTCTGAGGAAGGGGTCTGCTGGGTCTGGCATGTGATGACTGAGACCTTTTGTATCCGTGATAACGAAGATGTGAGAGAGACCCAATTTTCTGTTTTTCTTACAATCTCAAGATGGCTTTTGGGATGAAATCTGCCTTTGTTGTGTCAGCGCGGCTTGATTCCAGTGGCTTCTTGTAGCCACCCAGCTGGTCCTAGATGGGTGGATGTTGGGCTTTGGGGTGTGAGCACAGACAGCCTGTGGGGGGTCACCTTTTGGAGTAGTGGAGCAAGCACCCAGCCAGGGTCCAGCTGTGCTGCTGAAAGGATGGGAGAACCCTGGGATAGCGCTGCATCGGGATGCTGATCCCAGCAGGTTGCTGCCTTGCTGGCACACCACTCTTAATTTCCCTGTATTTTACCCACTGTTTCACCAGTCTGTATGTCTGGGCTTGCTGTTCACAGGTCTGAATGAGCTGCGTAGTTCATTAACATGAAGCTTGGAATCCCATCAGCAGTATGTCCCAGGCCTTGATTGAGCGGCAGGTCTGGTCAGCAGGAATACTGGCTGTTTTTAAAGTGGACAGATGAGGGGTTTGATTTTATTTTTATTTTTTCCTTTCAGCTATATCTGAATACTCCAAATCTGTCAGTTGCTGTTAAGAGGATTGTACTTTTGGATTAGTGAGCTACTGGAAGCAGTTCGAATCATTGCAGTTAAAATTGTTGTAATTAGTACTTACATAATATCATCGAGTTTAGGAAACTAGAATGTAACTTGGAAAGAAGCACAGCCCCATGCCATCCTGTGTCACCTAAGGACCACCATGCATTTAAAGAATGATGCTTTTCTTCCTGGGACCATTATGGTCAGGGCAGGTGGATGTTGTGTTGGTTCCATCCCGAGATGTGGAAGCACCTTCTCCCCCTTTCCCCCTTCCACCTTTATTTTATCTCTGATGTCTCTCATCAGGACCCAAGAACCTTCTCACCTTAGGCTTGTTAGAGCTATTCTTTGCTTCTGCAATTGCAGAAGTCTTCAATTGCTGCATAATTGTTGATGCTACATGAAATAACTTCACCACATGAGGATAATCCATGTTGTTGCATTTTTTAACAGAAATTTCAGGGAAATCACACAACCTTTCTGTTGTACAGTACTAGTAAAACTCTGTCAGCCCCTTTACCACTTGTGTTTTTAGGGAAGCTGAAATGCTTACTGAGATTTCCAGAGTAGTTTGTTTTGTGACAAGCTCAAACCTGTCTAGAAAAACTGTCTCATTCAGCAAAGAAGCAGATGGGGCTGTGCACCTGAGACCTTCTGTCTTGTAGGTATTGAGCTGGAGGTGTAATGCTTTCAAGTTGTTTATGTTAACTTCTGTGAATATCTTAAGCACACAGAGACAGTGATCAAAATTCTGGGTGAGTTTGATAAAAAAAATAATGTAACTATTGTTCCCTTGGCTGACTGGATGCTTCAGTTGTCTTAAACACTTACACTCCAACATGAAAAAACACTTCTAGGTGATGTGCAGATGTGGTGCTTATAGTGGTGACTTGGCAGTGTTAGGTTTATGATTGGACTTGATGACATTAAAGGTCTTTTCCAACCTCAAGATGCTGGTCCAGAACTTGGTGTTTCAGTTTCTAAAAAGGTACCTTATCAAATTATTGATTGGGGATTAATTAGAAAGTAATTGTCATGTCTAGAAAGAGAAACTTTACATTAAAACGTGATACTACTGCTAAGCAAATGTAAGGCTTCCTCCCCTCCAGCTTTGTATCTGCGTTGCTTCCTGGAGTGTCAGTTTGCTCAGTGTTCACTGCCATTGACCTTGGATAATTAAGAAAAAAGTCTGCTGTTCTGAGGAGATAAATGCAGCTTATGTTTGGAACGTGGCTGATTAGCTCAGTTGTGACAGTAATTTTATGTCTAGTTTCTGGCAGAATGGATGCTGCCTTTGCAAAACTTGATCTCTCTGTTTTGCTCCCTGATACCCAGTTGAAACTGTTGATGAAAATATCCCAGGACTCAGAGAACTGAAACTTGCAGTGGACCTCTTCCATTGCCAGTGAAAAATAGTATAAGTTAATATAGTTGTCTTTTACTTACTGAATCACTTTTTCACTTTCTGCCTGTTTCCTGTGCAAATACAAGGCTGCAGTCGTGCAGTGGATGGTTTGAGATTCCTGGCTGGGGCAGTGACTGGAGCAGGGGTTAGTGCATGTGGACCTCTTTGAGAGCAGAGTTTGTGTTAATGCTGGCTGATGAGAGCTGGAGCACACTGGGGCCACCAGCACTATGTGCTGGGGTCTGAGGGGAGAGGAGAGAAACCAGTGGAGGGGAAAGGCCAAATCATAGAAGCAACAAAAAATTGAGGAGAAGCAAAATTTTCTTATATGCTTGGCAATGTTATTTGTCAGAATTGGAAGGTAGGGGCTGGTGGGCACTGCGATCTGTTGCCAAATCCCTTTTCTTTTTCTTCAGTGCTGCCAGCTGGGCTTAATTTCTTTCTTCTGGGTTTTCTCTCAATGGGTTACTTGGACCAGTTGGGACTTTCATGCTTGTTCTAGTTTGGGGGCCATTTATTTTTTAAACATCTCTGTGATGATCACCTAGTTGCATGGTATTTTGGTGGGCTTTTTTCTTAGGTTTTCCACATGAGATGTTCCACAATTGTATCTGGGCTGGCAAAGTACCTTGGTCTGAAGATGGTTCGTAAAGGTGCTTTTGGGGGGTTTTTGGGTTTATTTACTCATCTAATAAGACCATCTGAGGGCTAGATGCTACCCAAACCAAAGCACATCTTTAAAAGTGTGACTGCATCCATGCTGTTTTTTCCAACTGATGTGTCAACCTCTTTACCTTCTTTAGAGACAGTACTGTAGTAGGGATATTTTGCATATTTGCCATGTAGTTGTCTTTTGTTAATATGCATTAGGGCACTGTTCCTGATGGGATCTTCAGGTGTTGATGCTATGTCAGTGCTTAGCAGGAAGATTTGGGATGGCATATAGTTTTTACAGACTCTTTGCTTTAGAAGCCAAATCTACAGCCTTGAAATTCTTTGGGACTTTGTGATCTTCCCCCCCTACAAGGATATTACTTATTTGGGAAATTGCATAATACTTGTTATGCAAGTGGTCTCCTCTCAGCCTCTGTGTAAATGCATTATAGAAGAAAGTGTAATTCATTTTCTTTTTAAATTCAGGCAGCAAGTGGCACAAAATAAATCCCACAACTGAGATGTTTTAATGAAGAGAGGTTTTAATGAAGGTTGTATTCTGTTTGTAATAGGGATAAAGCAGAACTGAGCACAGCTCCAAGAAATGTTCACACCTGTTTCTACACAAAAATTCAATTCCCACCGTGTGTCTGATTGTGAGAAGTGGTGATTGAGTGGACAGATTGTGTTGTGGATAAAATCAACATAGGTCTATTAAATCGTATTACATTTTTCCTGGAATATTTCTAATAAACAGCATCTTAAGTGAAATATTTCCATACCTTGCTTTGCAACATCTCATTTAAGGATTTACTGCTTACATGAGGTCCTAGGTCTTTGTGCACATGTCTGTACATGTCCTGAAATAATGCATTTTGTAGACAGCTCTCCTTTTCCTCTGCAGGCCGGTGCATCATCTTGGTTTTGACTTTCCCTGAGAATCTGGTGTTTAGAAAAGCAGGAGTTGATTCAGTGGAGTATTGCTGGGGTTGGAGGACACTGGAGCCCTCATCCCCTCTGCACCTTCATAGGCAGGATTGGTGAGGCTCAGACCCCACCACCTTAAAATGCACTGTGGCTGCTCCCCAGCATCAGGTACCTTACAGGTTTTGCATTCAGGTTTTAGCTGTGTGCCTTGAATATGTGTGTTCAGTTCAGATAGGGTTGTTTCATGTAGAATGTCTGAGTAGAAGAGTTACTCACTTGAACAAAAGAGACTTAAAATGAAGCTGTTAATTGTCACAGCTGGTGACTTTTTCTCTGTGTGTTGCTGCCAACCCAGAATGCTTTAAACTCACATCCGAGGCATGAGAAGACCCATACCTCTTATCTCCTCCTCCCTGAGTAAGGAAAGGAATCATTCAGTTATTTTCTGTAATTAGTGTACTTCAGTGGGTAGGCAGGTGTTAGTCTTTTTCCACTGTCTTTAACTTTAGCAGGAGTGTTTGCCTACCAGTATTCTGCTTAGTCCTTACTTCCTGAGACCTGTGTGATGGGTGGGCTGCTCCTAACACTTGTGAAAGGGGGAGAGGTTCAGATAAGTAAAAAATCAGTCTGGCTGATGTAAAGATGTCTTGTCCAGGTTCAAAGAATTTCAGAGGTGCTGTGATTTCAGTAACCTGTGAAGTGTTTAGTTGGTCCAGTTTTGCATGGCTGCCCTGAAAGCAGGCTTGCAGGTCTGAGGGTCTGTTTTGTTAACTACATGGTGTTGGTTTAGACTAAGCTTCCATTTTCCAGCAGAAACTTGAACTTAAAACTGCAGACCTTCATGCCCCTAGTACTACTGTTGCTGCTGCTTTCTGTGAAATGCAGTTACAGGTATTGCAGCATCAAAAGGTTTACTCATCACTGAGCACTTGTAACCCAGGCAAGTTGTTTGTGCACCTGTGTATGGTGTGGAGGGTGTGTGCATATAGGATTAAAATAGTTTAACTGCACAGAGAACTTTGCTGGTCTGTAAAATTCTGTCAAAAACTGTTAAGAGAATGGTTTTCTCCTGTGAATGAACCAAAGGGGGGAGTAAATGGCCTGAAGTTCTTGCTGATACAAAAAAAAAATCTCAAAACTGTGAAAGAGGATTTTGTTGTTGGAACCTGTCTTATGAAAGTGCCCGATGAGTGTGCCTGTGAAACTGCTGTGGTGGTTGTATTGTTTCGAACTGGTGAAGAAATACTTTGTGAAAGGCTTGTGTCTGGGTTTTGCAGTGGGCACTGTGCGTGGGCATGATTTGTCTGTTGCTTGCTAATGGGCCAGCTTCATTAGACTTGATGATTCAAGTTTCTTTTTATAAGCTTATCAGGTATTTCATGTCACTGCATGTCAGTCATTGAAATGGCAGTCTTCAAGAGTGAACATCTGTTTGAATTAAAAATCTGCTTTCCTGAGAAACACCTTCTCTTAGTGATTTCTTTTATCAAATACTTCGGGAGTCTCTTCCTGGTGATGCAGAAGGCAGAGCAGCACAGGATCCATATGCCCTCCTGCCAGTGTGATTCCCATTTCAGTCAGTGATGCATCCCTGACCACTAGGTCCTTGCAGCTTGTTTTGCCCCATGTGACAATTACTGCGTTGTTTTGCTGCGTAAAACACAGCTATGAACTACAGCCTGCTGAGTGTTGGATGTGCCCAACCAGCCGCTGTGACTGCTCACCTCTACTCTGGCTACAGCCACCACGACTATCATCATTGGGTACAAACGCTTGCACAGTCTCTGCAGTGGGGCTTTGAAGGCCTGTCCTGATGTCAGATGTGTTATATCCTAGCACTCAACTGTTAGCCACATTACAGTATCACAAGTTCTGCTGTGCTTCATGTACACTGCAGTCACATGCCTTTTTTTTTGCTGGCAAGGTGTAGCTGAGATTAGGAGAACAATAGACCTGATTTTACACCTTAATGCAAGCACACCGTTCCCAAAGAAAGTAGAGCATGACTTGTGCTCTGTTGAAATGCCATCTGTCCCTGGAAATCCCTGTAGAGGAGCTCTGCTGTTGATGTCAAAATGAGCATACTTTGTTTGCAAAGGATGTTCGGTATATGAATTTCCTGCTACAAATGTGTATATAAAAAGTGTGTGTTTTACTCTTCCTTCAGCCCTCAGTAAGTCCTTTGCCTGCCTCAGGCAAAAGTAACTCACTTGAAGTTAGTAGAATTGGTATCACTGAGGTTAAACTTCAGTGTACGGTGGATTGTCTGCAACACCACTGAAGTGCACTTGTCTGTAACCAGAGAAGTCTGATGTTTCCCAAGCATTTGGTCACCATACGAGCATCTCTGGGGAATGTCTGCAGAAGTAGCAGACTTCCTTTCCAGCCTGTGCTGGTTAACAGTTGTGCAAGTAGCATTTAAGCTACATGGAGCTTAGACTGTGTAACTCCATTGGTTCTTCCCTTTTTACCTTCATTACCTTCTTTCACGTTAATGTGACACTTGGGGAAATAAAATAGGATTTTTTTTCAAGCAAGCTCTGAGGTGACTTGCAGTGTTTTCCTGTAGAAAAGACATGGAGCTTGGTCCAAGTTCAGAAGGACCATGTGTACCTGAGTTTCAAAGAGCACGATAGAGCTCATGTCAGGGTCCAGGACTGCTTGTTAGTTTTCGATGAAGCCACTTGCCCTGTGCTGCCCTGACTGCCACTGAGAGAGGAAAGAAGCTGAATAAACAGGGAAATGGTGAAATAAACAGAAACAAAACCTAACCTAGCCCTTGCCTCAGGGCATGGGCTCATGGCAGTGAAGCAGCTGTTTCAAAGTTAGACTTTCTTTTGTTAAAAGGAGGCACACAAAAGCTTTTCTGCTGTTGTTTGTATGCCATGATGATAATTTCTATGTGTTTTCCTGTTATTTGACTGCTTCCAGTTTTGTCTGAGGAAACTTACTTGAAAAGTGAGGAGTTATTGCAGCATTAAGGTGGTTGCTTCAGTCTTTCCTACTATACGTGCACCTAAGTTTTCTAGCCAAAGTGACTGTTTTCAGGTAGTGAACTTAAGCCTACGTGTTTTTCTAAGTTACACCTCAGTCTTTAAAGATGTTAAACAGATTTCTGGGGTTCCAGGTCAGGCTGCAAATAGTTGTACTGGGACATCAGTGCTCATGACCTGCATTGCTGCTGTTCACCATGACCACTGGACTTGCTGCTGCTTTGTGGCTGCATTGGGAGCTGGTGAGGGGAATAGGTGGAATTGAAAAGCCAGTGGTAGGAGCAGGCAGGGCTGTCTCATGTGGAAAGCTTTTGCTATTTGTACTCCCTGGTTTTGGTGCAGAGCAAGGGTGTGAGCTCCTTAGGAAGTGGTTGCTCAGTTTGGTCCACACTGTTTTCCACAATGGGGTTTGAGTTCTGTTCTTTTTTCGTAAGGACAAGGTTCTGTTTTTAGCTTGCTGTAACTTGGGAATGCTGTTGATAAGCAATTAGCTGCACAAATCCAGGAAGAAATTAGAGGAAGCAACATAACATAGTAATCTCACAAAGTCATTTTTGTAAATCTCCAAAAGCGAGTAGCTTCTGTAATCTGGTGGATCTGTATTGCCAGTGTGGTGTAGTTCTGGGGCTCAGAAGGACTTAATTCATTTTCTTATGCTGTAGTCATGCTGGAACAACTCAGTGTTTGTCAGAGTAAATTTGTAGCTAAATGGAAACAAACTGAACTAAGGGGTCTTGATAAATACACCTGGCACTGAGGTGCCTGGATGTTGTGATATTGAGAGCTGGGGAATATGCGCAGCTGGACTGCTTAGTAGTGGTTTTTAAGTCTTTCCTTTAGTAGTTCTGTTAACTGTGTTTGCTGTTATAAAATAATTGGTGTATGTTTGTTAACAGAAAAATAGGTCTACAATATGTTGTCTAAAAATTGCTGTATTTAGTTACATAATTGTTAATCTTCTCAGATAATTCACAAAAAATCTGTAATCTGACATCAGATATAAAGTAGAAAATCTTTGCTATGCTGTCAGAGGAGGTTGTAGAGGATGTGCCATGTGCTGTGCTTGAGCTTTCTGTTGTATTTTGTTGTATAGGGGAAGTGAAACTTTGGCTGTATTTTGCGTTGTTTTTTTTCTTCCATTTCCAAGTAACATCTCTGCTGGCTTCTGTATTTCATTCATCTACAAAGAAGTTTCACTTTCATTACACTTTTTAGTTAGGCATGCTGTTAAATTTGCATTTATTTGCTATTTGCGCAGTGTGTGGTATTTCCTTTTGTATATTCATCCTGTAAGACTTTACAGCAGGATTTACAGAGCTGATGTGTTGCCTCACACATGAAAATACCTCTTTGCATAGAAAAATGGCCAAGCCCCAGTTCTTTCTGCCCTGCCTAAATGCCAGGCATATGTACAATTTAATAGCAATCTCTTATACTGAAGAGTTACAACTGACTTGGTGAGAACTCATTTTTGAGCCTGTATCTCTAAATCTTCACTGCCATTATTTAGTTAACAGGAGGTGGGTAAAAAAAAAAAGGCCACTCAAATCCAGATTCTTGACGTGCAGATTTAGAGTCATTGCAAGACAACAAGCAAGTGAGGATGGATGTTTTGTACAGAAAAACCCTGTGTTAACTCTCCAGCCTTTGCTTAGAGTATTGTGCTGAATGCTTTTTGCTCTTACCTTGTATATTTGCCTCTCGGGAGGCAAGCAGTGGCAGCCACCCAGACTCACTTCTGTACTTTTTCCACCAGTGAAGTGTAGTAGCTGGAAGCTTTGGGATCCATCGGCCGTTGCTATGTGGACACTATTGGGTCCTGCTTCGTCCTGAGATTCTCCAGATGACACAGTGCATTAGGTTGACAAACCCACACGTGTTGCGGGTCAGGCAGGCTGCCAAGCGCTCAGCGCTCAGCCAGCGGGGAGAAAAGGCATTAGGAATCCCAATAATCCGCACATCAGTCTCCATGTGCTGCTTGGTCAGTGGAGACAGAGCGAGCGAGCTGTGGAGAGATTGTGGGTATTAAGTGGGATGGGTAATGAAGGGCTATGCTGGCACTGATGTGGGGCTCTTTAAATGGAAAATGACTTTAAATGATGGTGCTGGGGCAGTTGGGGTGATTTGCAGCTGGCAGAGGTTCACAGTGTAACTGGTAGTTTTCAGTGAGACCTAACCACTCCTTTAGGATGGAGCACTAGAACTGTTTTGAGGAATTAAGGAAAATAAAATTAACTTTTAACTCAATTTGCTTGTTTTCCCTCCTTGGGGCTTGTAGCAGAATGATGGCAGTTCAGGATGTATATGTGTATATGATTGTATATGTTCGTGTGTGTCTGTATGTGTACAAATACGTACTATGTGAGAGTATGCAAAGCTGCAGACTAGTAGACATCTGGATGAGAACTGTGGTAGGACTCTTAAGAATACAATAAAATGAACTTTCTTGAAAAATTATAGTTTTGTCTGGGCAAGTAATCATCTTTGTTATCTGCAGATCAGGATTTGATCTGCAGAGGACTCACAAATGTTTCTATTGTTTTAATTAAGTATTCCTGGGTTTTTGTTATGTAGGATAGTGCTCTCTGCTAGTTTTTCTTTCTAAAGGTAGGTTAGTTTCCCTATCCTACAGTGTGCTAGGCACACGTGGGTAAGTCACACTGCACTCCAAGTAGGGAACTAAGTTTACTAAATAGGTTTCTTCTAAGGCTTTCTGGTTAGGGGAAGAAAGACCTTCTGAACTGAGTATTGTAATACTGTTTCCTGGCAAATTTTGAAACCATCTGGGTCAGTTCCTCACGCCCAGGAGTAATAATGCTGAAAGCAAAAGTTTATGCTGTTGGACTCTCTTGTTCCCATTGTGCTTGAACAGCAGCTATTGATAACAGCCCAGTGCTTAACTCTGGTTTGCCTGGATTGTTGTGGTTGGGCCAGGTGGAGCCGGACACCCTGAATTGTGCATCTGTGTTCCTTTACCAGATTGTGTTCAGAGGACACAATGGGGAGAAAAAGACCTCTGAGCACATGGTGGCCTCTTGAAAAGGCATTTCTGCCTTGTCTCATCATCCTTCAGTGTCTCTTACTTGCTGTGTTTAGAAAAGCAGACCAGTTTACTGAGCAGTTAGGTTTCCTCTTAAAGCATTGACAGTGAGTATTTCACACTAGATTGTGCTGTGAACAGCATATGAAGGAGTAGGTAGGGTAATTCTTCCCAGTACCAGTGGGTACCAGCTCTTGTGCTGCTGCTTTAGTAGTGTCCCCTCCACATTGCAGCAGCCCTGATGTCACTCCTAAGTTGCATAGCTGCTGCAGGCTGGAGCTTTGTTGGCAAAGCTACACTCCTGGTTGTTCAAGGACTCTTGAAAATGTTGTTTCATATGAAAGGAAATCCTATCATTGATGTCCCTCCTTTTTAATATAAAGGTTTTTCTTGCTGAGAAAACTCACTGTGTCTCATTTAGGTAAAGCCTGCGGTGTCTGATGTAGCTGAATTAAAATTACTGCCTTGCTCAATTTGCCGCCTTATTATTTTTTTAATTACTTTTATTATTAATGGCATCCCTAGAGATTTAGAGCCCATTGAATCTCTTCAGCATCTGCTGTAGAAACGATAGTTCCTCTTTTTGCTTCTATTTGAACTTAGCCTGGTTGTTACATGATAGAGAAGTGTAGAGTGTTCCAGTGCCATGCAAGCTCAGTGAAATTTTGCTCTGATAAACCAGCCTACCCCTGCATTGCTAGGGGACTCTGCAAGAGTTCATTAGTAGAAGTATTTTAGGTTAGTTTTTTAAGCAAAGTTGTTACACCTCTCTATATGTAAGTCAGGTGTTGAGGTTATTTGCCCCTCTTAAATAGTAAGTTGTATGTAAGTTTAAGCATTATGCTATAGTGATTGGAAACCCTGTGATTTAGTTCTTGCTAGTGACTATCGCTCAAAGGTTTGTAGGCTTTTTCAGTCCTGTAAATTCTGAGTTCAGAACAGTATTTGACAGGGCGACAGTGATGGCAAAACAGTGACTCTTGATCTGTCTGCATCAGAGCTGACTTCAAAATTAGAACCTAAGCATGCAAGTTTATAGAGGTTCATCTTGCTTCAAAGTTAAAGTTTACCTTCCATTTGCTAGCAAATTGTGGATGTTGGAAATGTGTTGTCAAAACACAAATTCTGAACCAGTGCAAAATCTTAAAATCCCATTCAGCTGTGGCTGTACAATGGGGTGGGTGGGTGTTTAGACTGAATTAAATTTTGGTGGGTTTTTTGCAGACATTAGGCCATATTAAATTCTCTCTTAAAACTACTAATTGACAGGCTTATTTAGCAGTGGTGCTGTATATGCCATGCCCCATTATTAGGCATTAAACGCTGATACATACTCAGATTTGGAGATGCTTGTTCATGTTAACAAATGCTTTTAGAAGTCATTTTGCTATGAGAGAAGAGTACAGGATTTCTTGGTGCTTATCTAATAACAAGTTTTTAAGAAGGATGCTCTTGGAAATGTATTCTGCTTTTGTTCTAGTACAAGCTTTTGGGGAGATGATGAGTTTCAGCATTTATCTGACTCTTTCAGTAGGGTGCTCCTTTTCTCAGCATCTCTTTATTGCTTGTTTTCCAAATTTGGTGCCTCTCCTGTGATTTTTAAAGGGTGAAACTTAAGTATCCTAAAACCTGGAGACAGATGCTTGCATGTCATGTGTACATCATCCTTTAATCCAGCTTGACAATTTCTGTTATTATTCAAGAATGGAAAGATACGTCTTGGCAGCAGCAATAAGGCACTTCTTTAACATCAAGTGTGGTGTTCCTAGTTTTTAGCTTTAGTTACAGCTGCTAAAAGTTTTCTTCAGATGTTTATTTTAGTTTATAAGACAATAACCATGAGCAGTTGCTTTGGGGAATCTTAAGTGTTAAATTTCCATCAGACTCATTTATACCCTCATGCTGCCAACTGCACCTTCTTACTCAACAGGAAGTTTTGAGCCTCTTTGCTTTCCTCAGGATTATACATAGCTTAATAAACAGTCAAATAGGAAGAAGTAGTTAAGTAATTGATTTTGTTTTAAATCTGCTATATTATGCACATCTTGGTTGCTGCCAGCTTTATGAACTGGTTTGGAATTTTTGCTAGTGAGAGCAGCTTATTTTTGACAAGAAAGTAAAATGGCCTTAATTTTATCATCATTCTGGTTGTAGTAGGCAAGTAAATTTTGTGCTGAGATCAGTGAATTTTCCATAACAATTTTGCAAGTCCTTGTAAATCATGAAACATTTGGTGTTTTGCAGTAAGGTGTGTCTGTAGATGAAAACACCAGAAGCAGCTGCATGGCACATTTACAACCTGCTGAAGCACTGGTTTGAATTTTCAGTGATGGATTAAAGTGAAGCCCTGAGTGGATCAGTGAATGGGTCAATAGCATGATGAGGGCGGTTGCAATAAGTTTATAGAAATGGAGCTTGTGCAGCACTTGCAACATGGGACTACAATTATTTAGACCGGAAAATCTGCACACCTAAGAAAAATTATGTGGTAATCTCAAGGCCATCTTTATATGGTTACATCCCCATTTCATAAGCACTTGGTTGTGGATTTTGTATAGACTAGCACAATTTTTCTCCTGATGTAGAACTTCTTCCCAACAAACTCAATAAATGAGTAGGAAGCAACGCTTTCTGCTGAATGCTTTGCTGTGGGCTTAACTGCTACTTGTGGCAAGCAAATGCTTAGGCAGAGAGCAAGGAGAGGAGTTGTAAAATTGTTTTAGTTCAGCTGGAATTTAGGGTGATGTTGCATTTGGAATTGATGCCATTTTAATCTGTTACATATTGCAAATTTTGTTTTAAACGGGAGATGTATTGTGCCCTTTTTTCCCCTAATTTCTGTTTATTTTTTTCAATGGGCCATTAAAAAGTTTAATGGAAAATTATTTTTCATGTGAAATACTGGAACAAGAAAGCATCTGAAAAACTCATTCTGCTATATACTTTTGTCTTAGATTTTGTATATGCTCATGAATCAGAAGTAATTTTACAATGTTTGTAAATGAATGAAATTGTGATTACTTGGGCAGTCCTGCATCCCCATCAAACAAGACAAAATGTGCTTAAAATATGGTAAAAGTGGTGTTTTGGCAATTCTTCACTAATTTTACCTTTGTTTAGATATTATATACATACCCACAAGCTCCTGCAGTGCCTGCTGATGGGTCGCTGTGCAGGTCAGTATCACACAACAAGCACAGACGGGCACAGTGATCTGCAGCTCCAGGGATGGAGCAGAGACTGTAAGGGAGCAGTTGCCATCATTGGAGCAGGCCTATTCCAGTGATTCAGACTAGGCAGAGAAAGCAGCTGCAGGCTGAGCATCTGCTGGACACCCTTGGAGCTTTCGTTAGCACTCGTTAGCTGCTGCAGATGAGATATGAAATTATCTCCTGTTGCAGCTTAGGTAGGTGCTACAGATGAGAAGAGGAGCAAGGCTGCCAGTGCTGTGAGAGCTTCCAGGCAGGCTTTTACTCTGAAAGGAGAAACAGAGCAGTGTGTCTTCCAAAACTTCAGCATGACTTTTGTTTTGCCTCCTGCAGACGTAGTAAGTTAAATTTTATGGTATTAGTGGTTAAGTAAATGTCAAGCTCTCTTCCAATAACTGATACTCAGCATTGTTATTCACCATCACTGCTGTTTTCCATCCACACTCTCTTATCAGAAGTGGCCTTGTGCTTAACTCTTCTTTTTCCCATCTTGTGATTTCAAATTAAATAGCTGCAAAAGGGAAGGGTTGTTACCCTTGAGAAGTGCTGTTTTGCACGAGTCCTTGTAGCTGTGGCACTTCCTTCTCCAGAGTGTGTGGGAACTTTTGTTTGCTGCAAAGTCTTACACTACTTAGTATCATGAACCCACCACAGAGGTGTATCAGAATAAACCTTTAGTCCAAAATGTGCATCATACAATGTTGGACATACCTTTTTTTGAATTATTTTCATAGGGTTGTGTTGTAGGGAAGGATGAAGACCTAGGGCAGTATGGTAAGCAGAGCCTGTGAGACTAGAGGGAAAATACCCAGGTTTGCAGTCAATCAGTGCTATTTCATAACCAGAAAGCCCAGACTGATTTATCAATTTCCCTTTAAACAAGACAAACCAACCCCAAAAAACAAAATAAACCAAAGTTTTGTGCAAGTTCCGTACACTTGCAGAACTGCAGTCAGTGGTGCTTCTCCACTGAGAATTTTCCAACAAATTCCCAGCTAGCCCTGTTCTCTGGAAGATGTTTTGTACTTAATTTGACAGGAGGTGAATGGTCCTGATTTGCTTTCAAGTTTGGATTTGTGGTAGTGTCTGCAAATGGTATTTGCAGTTTCCAGTTCTGTACTATATTGGATGGATGTTTTGAGGAATTACTCGGCTTCAGGATGGCAAAATTCTGGTCAAACTGCTTCAAAAAATATCCTGTGGCCCTGACTGTTTGTCATGGGATTGTATGAAACAGTGTATGTAAAAAAGAACTGTGGAAGTATTGAAATATCTACTACCCTGTGCTATTGGGCAGTTGTACTGAAATAGTTTCATAGATCAATTCTAGAGCTCTTAGTACTGGCTTTGTGATTTTTAGCGTATTTTCACTAAGGAAGAAAACCAACCCAAAACCCAGAAACATGAGCTGCAAAATCTGTGCAGTGGCAACTCTGGGAATAAAACCCTGATTTATAGGCTTTGATTTGTAAGTATGCCCAAATAATTAAAAATAAGCAATGCTGAGGCTGCTGTCACAAGTACGAATCGAGTATTCTTTCTACAGGCACCATTCAAAGAGCTTCAGCTACAGAGGCAGTGACTGGCCACTTTACAGCAAAACGTGTGGTGTATATGGAGGTGATAGCTTGCATTTCATTTAACCAAATTAAGAATGGGAAAATTATTCACCCTGAAAAGCAGGGAGCCGGCAGCTTTGTGAGACCACTAAATATTAAGTACTGCAGATAATTCTGAACTCTTTAAAGTTTAAAACCTAAGTACTGTGGAAGGTGTTCAAACAACTCTTCTGAAATCTGAACAGCTCAAGGTTTGTTGTTGTGGCCAGCAATAGTTATTGCAAAGCTGAGGCTTCTTTATCTCTGCTTTGCTTATTCTTGGCTCTTTCGATGAGGTAAGGGAGACAGTGACTGGATAGTCAAGGAGGATGTTGAACAGTTTGTTGGAGGCTTTCTGGAGGTGGCCATACATTCTTAAATGTACTTGGTTTATTTTGTGGTAGGTGATTGTTTTGTTTGTGTGAAGCTGTTACTTTCACCTTTTCTTCCAAATATGTTCAGACTTCACACTCAAGAGCCTTTAAAACACATTGCTGTGCCAGCCCAGAAGTAGATGTTCCTTAGATTAACTTCTGTATTTTTAAACATCTGTATTTCGAACTAAAAACACAGCATTAGGACAGTCAGGGTAAATTCTTTCAACAAGATATTGCTCAGTCACATATTTCTTGCTGTTTGTATCTTTCTAGTTGTCTTTTACTGTTTTAGCATCGCTTTGTGGTCTTCTGTTGTGCAGAGAACTTCCTGGATAAATGCAAACAACTTCCATACTGCTCCGCAGTTGTACACCAAGGACAGTTTATTAATTCATTCTCATTGCTCAAAAGGACTGTCTGGGCATCACAAATGATCTGGAAAATATGCATGCAAGAATGAGTGCTCACCTGGTCATGGTTGGGTTTTAATTTCTCTAAAGCTTTGGTTCTTCTAAATGTAAAATTCTTTTAAGGAGATGTCAATGTTCATGGGTTAGTTTCTAACCTTGCTTTACAATATCACTCAGAAGTATGCTGATTGTATTATTGATCTGGCACTATTTCATAAACAGGCATGAAAATGCCTTTAGTCTTGTTTTCTTGTTCTTCTTTGAGCAAAGATATATTGCTGTGTGACTGGGATTATTAAAATAATCATGCACTCCACACTGCACAGCGTATAAAACACTTTTCAAAGAAATGGCAAGCCATGCAGAGGTCTGCTGGTATCGCCTCTTGCATCAAAGCCAGAACAGCATGAAATTATCCAAATCCTCAGTACTTCATGTTACACGAGGCTTTTGACTCTGAAATCCCACTCGATGCCACTTTCATTCTTCTGATAACATAGTTGTAAGGAAGCAGCAGCATTTGTAATTAGATCCACATTTCTGGGGATTGCTGGGGTTCCTCAGGGTCTCTGTGTTGCTGTGGGTATAAAGCCAGCCGCTGTCTCTGTTCCACTGTGTCCACAGGAGGTGGGTGGTTTGCCTTTTCTCAAGGCAGCAGGACCAGGGAAATCCCAAACATATACAAAAATTAGGGGTCACATAAAAATATGGTGCAACTTATCCTCCTATATCCCTGTTGAAATCCAGGTCTGAGTAACTACCGTGTGTTGATTGTGCGGTGATTTGTGCTGCTCTGCTCCTAAGACCACTTGCAGGGGTTACGAGTGGAGCAGCAGAATTCCTGGGCAGCAGCGCTCTGGAACTGGTCCCGAAAGGGGCTTTAAAGAAAGCTTTGAGATAGAGGAAGAAAATGCAAGTAATAAAACACTGTGAGATGCTTGCCAGAACCTTAAAACTACAGTTGTGGTTTTGTTGTTGTTGTTGCTTTTCGGGGTTTTGGTTTTTAATTATTTCTTATTTTTCTTCATCTCGAGCACAGTACCATGGGCAGTGAGCCCTTTGGAAAAAGACTAGCATTTGTTTCACTTCCTACGAGCCAAACGTCTCAGTGTTGCTTCATATGACTATCTGAGGGTATAGTATTTGCAGGCATTATATTTTTGTTGAAGGGCTGTTAGTGAAAGATAGTAAAGAATATCTGTGTGCATCATTTATGATAGTTGATGGTAAATGCCAATGTGCCAAAGCTATGCTCAGAATAGATGAATGTATTTCAGTTCTTTGTGCCTTAGTATGTCCTTGCTGCAAAGATTGTGAACTGTACAAATATCTGTTTCTGTGATGTAAACTGCGTTTAACCAGTGTGAAACAGTTTATCTGGCTGAAGGTAACTTAGAAAGCACAGTTTAAATCAGTTTAATTGCTCTTAAAGGGGTTGAAAAAAAAAGATAATATTCATGTATTTGTCACATCAGTGTTGGGTCATAATGGTTGAGTCTTTAGCAAGACTGTTGCTTAAATTAGGGGAAAATTATCCAAGCAAAACACAACTTTATCTTAATGTTCCTTCAGGTAGAAGGAACTTCACCTGTGATACTTGCTCCAGGATTCAGGGTCTGCTTAGGAATATAAAAACCAAGTGTAATACTAAGTATTGCAGCTCTTAAGCTATTTCTTTGGAAGTTGAGGCTTGTTAGCTGAGATTTTTGTGTAATGTTGATACTTTAAACCTTCTACTAAATGACAATATACTTCTTCAGTGCAAATGCTGGTTAGTAAGTTTGGAAGAGACCGAGTTGGGGTTTGATTTTTCTCACTTAGATGTATTCTTTGTTTGTATGAACCATTTAATGTCATGGAAAGCAAGCTGATGAGCCAGTCTGGGTATAAAACATGGTTAATGCTTGTTTCTGCAGCTGTTTATTCTTACAATAAAAATATAGAAATGCTTTTAACTTTCTGTTCAGTTTTTTACTCCAAATTCTGCAGTAAAAGCCAGAGCAGCTGAGAAATGAGGCTTTTTTCTCTCCGCTGATACTTCTTTCTTCTTCCATGTTCAGATTCTGCAGGGGAAAATGACTAGTACCCACTGTGGATTATCAGTGATTTATTTTTTTCTTCATTACTGAAAGCCAATACAGGCGACCTGCTGCCACAGCTGGAGCAGAGCTCACAACACTCAGGAGGAGAGTGGCTGCTTTGACAAACAGTGACCAGGATATGGTACAGATCGCTGTAGAGGCAGGAATGGTGTCTGGAAGAATGATCCGCAAGAGCACATAGTGATAGGCAAAGGTGGGGAATGGCTTTAAACTAAGAGAGGGGAGATTTAGGTTAGATATTAGGGAGCTCTTCCCTGTGAGCATGGTGAGGTGCTGCTACAGGGTGCCCAGAGAAGCTGTCGCTGCCCCCATCCCTGGCAGTGTTCAAGGCCAGATTGGACAGGGCTTGGAGCAACATGATCTAGTGGAAGGTGTCCCCGTCTGTGGCAGGGGGTTGGAGCTGGATGATCTGTAAGGTCTCTTCCAACCCAAACCATACTGTAATACTGTGGTCTTTGCTAGGGGTGTTGGGTTAGATCGGTATTTGCCCTTGAAGTGTTTTTTTGGTAGGCACGGAAACTGGGAGCAAGTTTTGGATATTGCAGCTACTTTACTTGATTATGGTTACTATGGTTATAGTTTGCTTTGGTTAAAAATGTGCTGCTCTGCTTGCTTTGCTTGGCTTTTTTGTAAAGGGTTTGTAACCAGTGTGTTCTGGCTGTAGTGGCAGTGTGTGTCTTCTTTGAAGGATTTTATTGCTCCTACTATTATTACTATTAGTATGCCAGTTGCTTAACCTACCTGTTTTTTAACCTTCCTAGCCTTGCTGCTAGTGTGTGAAATGGCCAAATTAGGAATTGGAAAGTGAACGGGTTATTTGCATTATTTAAAATAAATAAATAAGTCTGTTCTAGTAGATGTTGAAACATGCTTGGTGTTGACAGGAGTCTCAGCAGCTTTCTGCTTCCTTCCTTGGTGTGGCAGGAGAAACCCCATCAGCAGGCCTGGTGCCCTTTCTGCAGGTCCCTTGTCTGCACATGCTGCTGCCTGCTCTCTTCCCTTTCAGTTTGGGGTTTGCCCTTACCTTACCAGGGAGCCATCCTGGCATGTAAGCAGGAGTATGCAAATAATGGGGTTTGGAGACGTTGTGCTAGTGGCTGGCCAAAATGTGATAAAACTTAATAAATGTACTGTGCTGTCACAGATAAGGAGTGGAAGAGCATGGGGCAAAGTGTCCCTGCAGGAGCACTTCAGGGCTGGTCTTTTTTGGATTCCAGCCTTCTCTGGGGAAATGCAGTGTGATTTATTTATGTATTATTTTTTTATCATTTGTTTATTTTAGTTGAAGTTTCCATTTTAAAATGTGTATCTTCACTCAAGCAGTGCAGCACTCCTGCAACAGGAGCGGCATCTCTGTCACTGCAGAGACTGGATGTAAGCCTTAGGAATAACATCACAAGCAGGCACATCAGTTGTGCAAAGCAGAAAAACTTTGAAGGTGCTCTCAAATTCTTGAAGTGGGATTTCCCATGAATGGCTGGGGTTTCTGGCTTAGCTGGCTGTGTAAACAGCAAATAACTGTAAGTCTGAGCAGAAGTGGCAGCTTCAAGCAGTGAGGTTAATCATGTATAATCACGCAGGGAGATGGTATCTGCCCTCTCTTTGAAGATTTCTTGATACTTTATCTCTTTTTCCTTTTTTTTTCCTTTTTTGAGTAGGTGGTTAGCAGGTTGCTTGACACAAGCTACTGTTGTCAGCTTTTGGTGTGGTTGCATCAATCTGAAAGTCTTTTCTGTGTAACCAAAACACTTCTTCTGACGTGTTTATTCTCAGTGTTACAGACAGAAAATGCTATATATGGGACTTCAAATGCAAGGATGCCAAGTATCTTCTCTGTTCTGTGGAACAGGTAACTGATATGATCTGCAAAATGTTTCAGCATCATAGTTACTTAAGGCTGAAGATCAGATAATCTTCATTTGCTCAGAAATGAATGCAGCTTGTAGCATAAAATGAGTTATAGTTTCTGTGTTGGGTGAAAAATCCAAGTGCCAGTGGTATTAAGACAGGTCACAGTCCTGATTACAGCCTGTTCCGTAGTTCATAATAAGCTGTGGTTCTGAAATGAAATTAAATATTTGGATATGTCTGGCTTCAGTAAGAACATCTTGGTACCATTATACAGAAAACCAGTGTCAAGAGGTTTATTAGGTACTTGTGTTTTCCTGTGACAGGAAGTAGAACTTCTCTGGGTGTTCCATTGTCTGTATTATCTCTGAATGCAGGTATGAGCAATTAGTGTTTTGTACTTCTTTATCACATGATTTTGCTAAGTAGCTTATTAAAGTCTCTCTAGATGTTTCTAGTAAAAACTGGATGCAGGTACAGAGCTCTGCAGCAGAAACCCTTGGGTTTCTGTGTGCCAGTTGTGACTTAATGATACTTGTGTACTGTTTTTCTTGGCAATCTGTTGTAGGCCGATGTGAAATACTTGAATTGTATTTATGACCAAGATAATGGCTATGAATGTGCTTAAACAACTATTGCAAATAGTATTCAGCTCATAATGGACAACTAATGGAGTCGATAACCTGGTTTTCTCCCCCCTGCAAGCTGTGTGGACACAAGGAGCATAGATCTTTCTGGCATGTTAAAGAGGTGGATCAATCACGAGTAGTCCAAATGTTCGAAGTATAAACGGCTTTGTGATAGCCAGGCCAGGAAGGAGAGGTCTTAAGCTGTTACACTGAGAGGATGTTAGAGTTTGGATGAGGAATGCAGGGGGGACGAAGGTACCAATTTCTACAAGACACGTGAGGACCAATAACCAAGCTGTTGGTTACTTGCAAAGCTACTTTTTTGTGGAAATCATAATTTTAAATGGAAATAGTCTTTGAAAAACAGTTTGCCTGTGTATTTTGTCCAAACACCATTGGAGACTGCAGACAATAGCATAAAGATGGTGTGTCGGAGCCTGGCACGGCTGTTGCCTCATGGAACCATGAATTGCCCACTTGTCTTCTGCCCTCCTGTCAGGGAGCTTCAGTCATGGTCCTTGGGACAAAGTCCTCTCAGTTACCTTCTCTTTGTTATTTGTGCAAGGTTTGCTGCTTTAGGGAGCCAGAAGCTCATTTGAAAACTTAAATTGAAAATACGAAGGAGACTGATGTTTATTGGGAAAGTTACTTTTATCACTCTCTGTTTTTCTCTTGAAGTGTACCCACAGCATGCAGCTGGCAAACTTCTTGAAAGCTACTTTTTCAATATTGTCCCCCCACAGTTGACTGTGATTTCATGACATAGATGGAAGAAAGGGAGCATTGCACTTGAGAATGTTTAATGAGGCTAAAACCTGACGAAACAGCAGTTTGGAGTGTTTCTTAATTTTAAGATTTGTATAGTGTTTGGTAGCAGCAGTAGTATTTCACATTAAATAAGAGCATCCATTTGGTTCTTTATATCGAGTGTTCTTCCCTGGTTGCTGAAATAAATCTTCATACTGCTCTTGGTGAACTGATTTTTATGGTGTAAAACTGACTATAGATCTCTCTTTTTATTGTCATTATAGAAAACCTAGAATAAACTCTCAGTTGGTGGCACAACAAGTTGCCCAGCAATATGCAACCCCACCACCACCTAAGAAGGAGAAGAAGGAGAAAGTGGAAAAACAAGACAAAGAAAAACCTGACAAAGAGAAGGAAATTAGTCCAAGTGTTACAAAGAAGAATGCTAACAAGAAGACTAAGTAAGTTTGAAGGGTACACTGTTAAACATGGTGTGGTTTCAGTAGCATTGTGCATTGATTAATCATGTAGTACAACTAACATCATGCTCTCTGTCTTCCTTCCAATTTTACAGACCAAAGTCAGACATTGTGAAAGATCCTCCTAGCGAAGCAAACAGCATACAGTCTGGGAATACTACAACAAAGACCAGTGACTCAAATCACACTTCAAGGTAACTTTATACTACAGTTAAGCTCTTGGTATCTGACAGCTGTGTTAAATAGCAAACTCTGTGGTTTGGTTTGTTTTTTTGGATGGACAGAGTACTATCTAACCCACAGGGCATTGGTTTAGTATGGCAAGACCATCAGTAGTTATGAGCCTTCTCGGTATACAAGCACTCAGACACTCTGATGGTGAGGACAGATTCAGGCATTGGAAATACTCTGTTGTCTATTTCTCTGCTACAATAATTACATTGTCAATTGGGCACTAATGCTTTTGGTGTAAAGCACAGCGAGTGGAAAAACATTAACCAGCATTTGTAGTGGTCTCTAACAAATTCTTATCATCACTTGATAGCAGTAACAAAGGTCATTTTTTTAACTTCTTTATCTGTAATTCAGTCCCTGTAATTGTTAATTTTCCAGGTATATTGGATTAAAAACCTGCATGAACAGCTTTGCTAGAATCTTGGTACCAACAAAAAGCATGAATGGTTGGGTTTGTATTTATCTAGGTTTCAAGTGAGTAGTTGTCTGTGGAGAAAGGTTTCTTCCTAGTTCTTCCTGTATCAATACTCCATGCTTGTTTTTTTTGAAGTAGCGCCTTGTGCTTTATTTCTTAAATCAAAAATTCAGCATCAAAGAGCAGTTTTTATATTATTGAACTTGGAGAGCTATAAGAGGCAGAATTCAACAGAGCACTTTGCCTGTGTGGGCTATAGAAGAATTGCATTTCTTTTTAAAACATGCTATAATAAGTATTTTACAGTGAAGCCACATGAACTGAAGGAGTATTAGCTGCAAACAGTTGTAAAGCACATGGGAAATATGGTTCATGCTGCTGTTAGCATGAAGGTTGTCAAGACATGACTGCAGAAAACTGTTGTCTTGCAAGTTTTTAAATAATAGCATGAAAATCTTTATATAAGAGTGAATATCCTTTGCAGAGTAACTGACTTGAATGTGGTGAGGACAGTGTGAGATTTGCTCTGCTAGAAGACTGAGCTGTTTGCAGGGAAAGCTGTTAACTCTTCCTCAGCCCCCTAAGATCTAAGTGTCCATTCCTCATTTGGTTAGAGAAATACGGCTTTATTGCAGTGATTTATTTTTCCCTGTTCTTTTTGGAATGGTATTTATTTTCAGACTTAAGATGTAGGAGACTTGATGCACTTGACTGATGACATAATATTAAATTGATAGATTACAACAAATAATTGTTTTTCTTCCTTGAAGGAGTCACTCTGTCTACTGCAGAGTCTTTTAGTCCATGCTTTGTAGCAGGCTTCTGTCATTCCTAATTAATCCTTAATAATATCAGGTCTAGCTGGATGTTTTTAAGAGATACATCATCTCCTTCTGTTCTTAAACAGTCTTTTCAAGTGTTCAGTTTAGTGGAACCTTTCTTGCAGTTCACTGCCCTCAGAAGTGCTGTCTTTTTAAAGGATCTGGATTTTATACAACTTATATGTTCAGATTTTTTTGTGCTCAGATTTCATAACTGTTTTTGTAAATTGGCTTTTAAGGATCCCTGGATTTTTAAGAAATTCTTTTTGAACTTTCTGGATTGTTTCTGACAAAATATCTTGGTCTGTTCCATGACTTCCTGTGCACTTTCACATTCATGATTTTGAAACACCTTTCTTATTTGGCCATGAACCCTTTTAGCTATAAACATAAAACATCAGGGTGTTTAATATTGCAGAATAACGTGAATGGGGCCATTCCTTTGCCTTCTATAGGAAACAGAAATTGTATGCATGTGCTGAAGAGACCATAGGTTTCCATCTGTGCTTCATCAGCTCTGCATGGGGGAGACCCCTAAAACTGGCTGCAGCAGTGGTTGGAGAGCTCAGTTCTAAAACTGACATTGAGAATATGTTCCTGAGCAGGACTGTAGAGGTATCCTGCACCTCAGCCCTGCTTCCACCCAGTCCTTTCATGTTACTTTGTCTTGGCCTTCAAAGATACATGGGCAGTTTCATTCAGGTGCTTGGTGCATGGCTTATCTGAAAGGCTGCTGGTAGCAGGAGCTTTTCAGGGCAGAATGCAGCTTAGGCCATATGAACTCCTTTTATTCTTCCTTTTTTTGTCCCCTGAATACCACTGTCAGCACTGGCTTTTGACAAGCAGTAGCAGGAGTTCATGCGCCTGTTCAACCCTGTAGAAAGTTGGAGGAAGAAAGGTCTGTTCCGGTATCTGGGCCAGCATTTTTTTGACTGTTTCTGAGTAAAAGAGAAAACAAATGACCCAGGCAAATTACAGGAAGAACTGGGTTTCCTAGAGGAACTTGGGGCTTAGGGAGGAAAATACGTATGTGTACTACGCTTCCGGGAACGCTTGCTGCTGTGTTTGCTACTGATGCTTTGGGGGTAGCCTGTGTCTGCAGAGCCGCTATCTGAAAGCTGACGGAAACCCCAAAACATGCTGATCTATCTGGCCTTTCTTGTTACCCACAAACAAGGTGACATCATTTCATCTAGCCTGTGGTTACGTGTTGAGTTTGCCAGCGCCTGCAAGTGCGTATGCACAACGCACACATGTGGGTGTGTGTGTCTCACTGCTGCGGGAATTCACTAAGCTCAGCTGTGGGTTCGAAAAGGCTGGTCACTGAACCAAGGGGCTGTTTCAAATAAGAGGTTTTACTGACAGTTACCCCAGTGCAGTGATTATTTGAATTGTCTTTTCTATCTATTCAAAAGGCTTTTCCTGTAGTACTTGTTAAAAATTGAACCAGCATCCTAAGCTAGGTATGCAAATACTGTTTGTGGTGCAGTAACGTTGTTTTTTGGTAAGGAAGTTTGCAGAAATGCAGTTGTTCCATTTTTGAAGCCATACATCCAGCCTTAATGCTTTATTCTGTCTAGTTCTAGAATACCACTTGGATAATGACTACTTAAGTACTTTCCACTTGTTAACTTACCCCTGCAGACTGTTGAGTGTGCATGGCGAATGCCAAGTTTGCCTAATTTCCTCTCTTTTTTGCTTTGACCACACTAGCCTTATGTGCTGCAGACAAGGAGAAGGAAAGGCAGATTGGTTTAAAAGCTGGAGCTTGATCCCAAAGTAAACTAACCTTCCCTCCATCCCTTGGAATAAGGCAGTTCTCGGCAAGCTACTTTTCAGTGATGTATAAAGACTCTCCATTTTAATTTCCCTTTTGGGAATATTCCACTGCTTCAGCCTGACCTTTAATTAGGAGCAAAAGCTGTAAATTGCAGCAGTTGCTGCAGCTGACTTGGAATTCTCTGGTAGCTGAAGGAGGAAAGCTTTGGACCAGCCTCTGAAATGTGCGTGAATGTCAGCTTCCTAGAGTCTAGACCCTTATTAGCTGCATTACTAATTGAATGATAGCACAGCATGCAAATTACTGAGATAATCTTGAGTAATAAATACCAGTGTGGTGTGTTCTGGTGGCTTTGATCCCTCCATCCTTTCCCCTAACCAAAACCGCTAGCTGAAAGAAACACTGTTACACATTCTGGATTTTATTTACAATAGCCTCAGTTCCAGAGGGAACATTTAGAGCAATTTTATACATAGGCTGATTGGGCATCTGATTTGTATAAGCTCAAAGCAGTTGAAAGAGAAGCCAAGTTGTCCCAGTGCCTGTGTTGTTTGCAGCTGCAGAGTTCCAATATGGGAATGAAAGAACCGTGGACAAATGCTTTCATGTGGTTTTGTATTGCAGAGTCACAGCCTTGTCTCATAACATCAGGGCACATGATGAGATGGTGAATTTAGATAAGAGAACTCTTTCATCTGCCCCTTGGGGAGAACATCCTTTGGTCTGTCTGGCTCCTCTCTGCTTGGCTCTGCTGTAGTGTCCTCCTTTCTGGCAGAGCTGGATTAGGAATAAGTCCACAGCAGACAGCCTTTGCAAGACAGGTCTTTCCTCTGGGGCTGAACATGTTGCTCATGACCCAGGCTATCACAGGGAAGCAGGTCAAACCTGCATTAACTGCTGCCTGGGCTCTCCCATTTACTGCCATCTGTGCAGACAAGCATAGGGAAAGTCACATGGAGTTTGTTGTCAAAACTTTTCCCTTCTTGCTTATTTTTATCCGTTTTATAAATGTTTCCTCATTTCTTTTAGACCCAGACTGAAAAATGTGGACAGAAGTACCGCACAGCAGCTGGCAGTCACAGTGGGAAATGTCACAGTAATTATCACAGACTTTAAAGAAAAGACTCGCTCTTCTTCCACGTCGTCTTCTACAGTGACCTCCAGTGCAGGATCAGAACAACAGAATCAGAGCAGCTCGGGCTCTGAGAGCACAGACAAGGGCTCGTCCCGTTCCTCCACGCCAAAGGGGGACATGTCGGCAGTCAACGACGAATCTTTCTGAAAATTGCACATGCAGTTGTGGAAACTATGAATTCAGGGTATGAAATTCAAACACTCCACCTGCCCATGCTGTTCAGATCCTGGAGAGCTTCTGTGCTTGAACACACACACTCGGACATCGACCTCTTACTGATGCAACCAGGATAACTTCTGCTTGCCGTGGGCATCTGGCCACCAAGGAATTTCTCACCCTGACGATTACTCTTGACACTTTTATGTATTCCATTGTTTTATATGATTTTCCTAACAATCATTTATAATTGGATGTGCTCCTGAATCTACTTTTTTATAATATCTGCTGTGCACAATTTTCCATGAACATTACAACTTTTTGTTTTGGGGTGGGGAGCGGGTGGGGAGGGAAGGGGGCTTTATTTATTGCATTCACAAACTCCATCCTCTTTCAACATATCCTTTTTAAGTTCAGTTCTTCTTCCAGTTATACTGTGTACTATCAGTTTTGATATAAATTATATATAAATATATATATAAATAAATATATATAAAGGGTTATTTGAAACCAATACATGGAAACGCTGGTGCTTGAAACACTGTGAAGTGAAAAAAAAAATCATTTTTGAACAGTTCAAGATCTGGGACAGTCCCCTTCTGTGAAAGTACTGAAACTGAAATGGAACTGGTCTTAGGTGAAAAGTGTTCCTGAAGGTTTGAACCTGGATGGGACCTGTTCTCTATTGTTCCTTCCCCGTTTCTTCCCTAAGCAATGGCTAAAATACTGGACACACGGTTTTGATTTTTATAGCTTGGGATCTGAAATGAGAAACGATTACTCCAGGTAGCTTGTATTTCCCCGAGGATAATTCACATTGGTGATGTACAAGTTCTTGTCTGGCTGGAGCATAAGCGTTCACAACCAGACTGGTGTTGGCATGGCACAGAGTCATTGTTTTAGTAATGTATTACTTTTGTGCATAGCCAGTCCCACAGATGTTTGGTGTTCTTAGATATAATGAATTTAGTCCATCTGCATCAGTGACCAAGATAACTTTAGAACTGGAGCGGTTTGCTTTGGGTTGGAAGGCAGCAGGGAGCTGTAGGGCTGGGAGTGATTGCAGGTTGAGGGAGCAAGCTGGTGCTCATTCCGGCCCGTGGCATGTGGGTCAGTCCTCGTCTGTCCCATATGTGCTGTTGGGGTGGCTCTTCTCCTTGAAATCCATCTCTATTCCAAGAGTGGTTTCTGAACAGAATCTCCTCCAGTGATGATGCTGGGCTTGTCAGCGTTTGAACGCTTCTCAGTCTCCTGTGATGGGAGCAAAAGTAGGGAAAAACTTTCATGCTGGCAAGTGAGTGACATGTGTGGCTCATTACCAGCATCTCCTTCATTCTTGCTCTATTCAGACTATAATTTACTTTCTTGGCCTGTTAATGTTGCTTTACAGTTTACCTTCCATGCATTATCCTGCTAGAAAACACTAGGCTGAAGAGGTGAAACAAAACAACAAATCCCAAACCTTTTCGGCTTTTCATCTTTATTTAGTGGCCCCAGGGTGCTTTGCAGTAATTTCAGGTGCAGAGGCTATGGCTTCATTTGACATCAAATGCATAACTTTTGGGCATGATGAAAGAGGGCCACATTTCAACAACTTTGTGCCAGCTTGTTATATTGTGAATTATTTGCTTAGCAAGAGTAATTTCTCTTTGTGGAGGCAACTGATTTAAGATTTCTTTTAAAATCTGTGTGGTTTTGAGTAGCAGACATAGATTCCTTTCACACTGACGACAGAAATGTGTGAGTAGGGATCTGTTACAACCCCAGCTCCAAGGTATGTGCAGTGGCAGTGCCTTTGCAGCAGTGGTTTTACTCTGAACACGTTAACGTGGGCACCCCAACTTAATTTTGCTTATATTCACAGTATAGGCTGTCTTTACCTTTTTAAGCATTTTTAAAGTATTAAAAAAGAACCAAAGGAAACCAGATGCTTCCTATGAGCATCAAGACAATTTATTATACATAGTTTTAAATACTATGACTTTCTCAATCCACAATTTAACATTAGTGGGATATTGCAAAGACATTCCTTTTCCAGTTTTTACTATTCCTTTAAGGGTCTCAGGGAGGGTAAACTGGTCAGCCATATTTATTTATTTTACTGAAATGTATTGGAATAATTTTTTAAGAGAGATTTTTTGAAGATGCCCCCAAACTTGTATATTTTGCACTGCTTTATAAATGATCCATTATCAATTAGGCTTGCGTGCATCTCGGCCATGATCCAGTGAAGAGTGTGAGCCAGTGGTGAGCCCCTCTGGCTTCAGGCGGGGCTAATTCTGGTGCTTCAAGTCAAACCATGTGCTCGCCTTCTTCACTGAATCTGGGATTTTGTGCAAAAACATAATAAAGCGTTGTGGGTACCAGGAAATGGCTTCTTTTTCAAGTGAAAATGGACCTGTAGATCAGTTGAAAAAGCTTTAATGCTGTAACCAGCTACTCCTGGCTATTGGTAAAGTCGGTAACATCTGTCTCTTTGGGTGTGCCTCCTTGATAAAGTAGCTTGTAAAAAAGTGGGAAAATTTCTTTGGAACAAGTGACCTGTAATTCTGCATTCAGTAGAAATTGCTAGCTAAGCATCGAACCTCCCCAGCCTCATCCGTAGCTGTTGTGTTGTGGATTTGACAGATAGTGTTTGCTTTTACACTTAATTTCTGAAGTTAGCATCCTGACGGCACGTGTCCATGGGTGGGATTCCCTCTGGGTTATCCCGCTGTTGGTGGGGAACGTGTTTAACAACCAGACCAACCAAAACACTAGCATAGGGGAAGAACCAGATTCGTGGTGTTCAGTGGCACAGAAAGCAGGTAAGTAAAGCACAGTGTTACGTTTGCAAAGTTTCAACTCTTACACAGACACACACACACACAGACACCAACACAGCTTGCCTGACTTGCTCAGTTTGATGTAGTTCTGCAAAGGAAAAATGACAGCGTTTTACACCACCAGGCTATTTATTTTAATTGGAACACTGCTTGTTTCAAATTGGACAGATCAAAACAATTGGCAGCAGCTTATGTGAGTTTTATTTCCACTGAGATGTTTTCACCTGCCTTACCAAGATCATTCTCAGTCTACTTTTTTAAGCTCTACCGTAAACTTAAATTATTGAAAATTTATTAATTGCTGACTATATGATAACCTTTGCTTGTATGTAACCGAATGGTTTTAAGAGCCAACATTTAGAGTATGACAATGGAGCTGAACAGTTTTTAATGCGCAAGCAGTTCTGTTCTTGTGTATGACTTGTAACCTTAATTTACTGTGTAAAGATGGTTACATTATTTCCTTAGCTTTGTTTGTTGGAGACAAATATAGAATGCTTGTTTAAGTATGTCAAAACATAATCTTATCTTGTGGATTTTTATGTTAATGTATTATACGAGCTATATTTTTCATTTGCCCAGAAAGACAGCTTGTATAACGCTCTTGAAAGTTTTTCCGCTCTGTAAAGTCTTTAGAGCTGACAGTCCTGTTAGGTTTGTTTTAATCTTCATGCTAAAGTGTCAATGGTGGTTTTGTGAACTGGTCAGAAATTCACAGGTCTTAAATGTTTTTGGGAAATTTATATTGGACACTGCTCTTTGTCTAGCAAATAAAAGATGTTAATATATTCCTGTTACTGGCATGTGCACGACTGTTATTAGAAGCCACTTTATCATTTTCCTGCTTTAAATAGAAATGTCTATTTATGAATTCTGCTTGTAGTTTTTTCACAAATAAAATAGTAAAATTTAATTAAATCTGAAAGCTCTCTTTTTTGGGAGATGCCAGGATCTGCAAAAAGCAGAGCCATCTGTACGTCTTGTTCGTGAGCTGCCGCTTGAGCACCCCACTTCTGCAAACAGGATTGTGCATGTAGGAAGCTTCAGTCCAGTGAGCAAATCCATGTTGTTCCTTGGGACTAGCAACTAATGGAAACTTTGTGGAGGATGTGTCTGCAGAATTTGTGTTCTGGTCCTTTGAAATATGCATTTCCCCCTTGTCTGTAGCTGCAGAAACGACGAGGCTTAGTGCAGAGGATTTCAGTGAGAGCCCTTGGGAGTTCCTTCGGCTTGTGCTAACAAACTCCCATGGGTAAAATTAATAAAGTTTAATTGAGAACCTAATTTTATAGCATAAAAATACGTTTTGCAAGCAGTATTTTGGTGCTCTACCTTGGAAACAAGGTGATGGAATTACTGCACTCTCTAGTTCTTAGTTTCTCCTCCTCCCAAGACAGGGCATGTGTGGCATAACTTCAAATATGAAGTTTGAAACCCAAGCAATAAGTAAAATTCAAAGAAGAGAAAAACTTACTCTGGAGGTTTTTCTTAGGAATCTGAGGGCAGTTCTAAGCTACGAGCCATCTGGGTATTATTGTGTGTGCTGGGGGAAGTGTGTGTTACAACTAGAGGTCACTTGAAAAACAGGCACTGTGCAAACAGACTCTTAAATGCTTTTAACCTCAGTTGGAAGCGATTCAAAATCCTTTGTGCCAAGAATAAGAAGAAACAGGAAAGGTAGTGGTTGTTCTACAGAGCTAAAAAGCACTTGCTTGGCACGCAGGACAAGTGAGTGGAGAAATAGCCCTTGCCTTGGAGAGTGTACAGTCCCTATCACCAACCTGCAAAAGGTGGGCAAAGTAGTGGGAGCTGTGGGAAGCAAAGGAGGTGGCTTCATCTTCATCACATCCACCTCCTCCATTGCAAAGAGCAGCGTTGAATGGAGCCAGCAAATGGCATTCCATGGCAGTGCTGGTACCTGCCAAGCCAGCCCAGTCACCACTTCACTGAGACTGTCTGATCTCCTGGAATTGCCTTGCCTTGGAGCCATGTGAGCTGAGAGCTTTGCTTAATGCTGGATCTGCAGAACTGAACCTGCTGTGGTGGAAGGAGGTTGAAGGCTGCAGGGATAAGGGTACCCAGGGCTGCTTCAAGGTATGTACTGGACTTGGGTGTTGTGTTGAAAGGTTTATGTTTACTTACAGGTAGCACAGAAGGAGCTGGGGATGCGGAAATCAAGCTCATGGCTTCTTAGGGCTTTGTAAACTTATTTTCTGGTCCAGTTACATGTTTTAAGAGTTGGAGGTGTTATAAAAATCAGCACCCACTCACCTGAGAGAGAAGAAGCCCCCCCCCCATGAAGCTCATGTCAGCTAATTCTTCAAACTACATCTGTTTAAACGTACCTCCTTCACACAGCAATTTGGGGGCAATTAAAATGAACAGACACTCCCACCCTGCAGTCTGGCAGGAGCTGTAGGAACCATGGCAGGGCTGTGCCTGTTCCTTACCCACCACACATGCAGACCTCTCCTGATGAGCTGTGTGTGTCCAGCAGAGTTACTGCATCGAATGGGAGTTTGCAGGGGCCAAAGCAAGAAGTTGCCTGCAGAGGACGTGTCAGATGTTCCCATGGGAATGTGACTGCCGAGTGCCGTGCTGAGTCAGCAAAGTGCCCTGAGACAGGGTTTGTGAATCCCAACTGTAAGCAGACTCCTTCCCATCTCATGGAGGCAGCTACATGAAGAAGAAACTGCATTGGTGCCTGCAGAGCTGTTGCCTGTCTTTCCTTGTTTATATGAACAAAACCCCCAAACAATCCCCCTAAACCTGCCTGGGAAACTTGAGTGCCCCTTAACTGCAGAAGGGGAGGTGTGAAGAAGAAGCGCTGCTGTGGGGGCAGGTCTGAGTGTGGCTTCCTCCAGGGTATGTATGTTCGGCTTCAGGCAAAGTGCCTTGCCTTGCTGAGTGTTGGATGGACTGCTGCAGCCTCATTCATTTGGTTGTTTAACTGTAAACCTGGGGAGAACATGTTTTAAAGAGAGCAGAGCTGTGAAACTTCACAAACTCAAAACCTAACAACCCCAAACAAAACCCCTAAACCCCTGGTATATAGGTCTCCCCACATGAATTAGTTTCATTTCTTTTCCCTGTTCTGCTTTCCCTTTGCACCATCAAAAAAAGAAATGAACTGCACAAGCATGATAGAGATTACATTTAATGTAGTTGCTGTTTGCTTGAATCCTCTCCCAGTGCTCTGTGACCATCTGGGTTTCATGGGGTGGATGCCGTGCTTGTGCAGACTTGAGCACAGAGCCTGAGGGCAGCTTGAAACCTTTCATAGGGAGTACTGGGAGCCATAACAGAGCCAATGTGTCCTGATCATGGAAAGCCAGCAGGATCTGGAAGGAGGAGGAGTAGCTGCATTTTGCACCCTTAATTCCTTCAGGGCTTTTGTAGTTGTAATAAGGACAGGGAAATGTCAGCTCTTTCTGCTCTTTTCTTTCTTGGCTGTTTCTTTCTAAGGTATTTAGGTGTGTAAGTCTTGCTTGTCACTTGCTGATTTCCACCTTACGATGGCTGATTGCTTGGTATTTGTACAGAGCCCTTTTCCAGACAGGGTTGAGGCTGATGCTGAACCTGTCTAATGGGAAGGATGTCAGCAGCTTCTGCAGTGTTTCCTCGTTGCTTATTTAGGTGTCTCAGCAGAGACAAAGCTGCATGCAGAAATCACCTATAACATCAGAAGGCTGCCTCAGAAATTCCTAATCGAACCATTTCAAGCCAGGCCAGTGCAATTATCACACTTGCAAAACCTCCATAGCATTGAAGCCTGTAACAGTGAAGGTCACTCCATACCTAACTCTGGTCTTCACCTCGTATCCATACTGAAGCTGGAAAACAGTGGTTAACTGCAGCCAGGTCTTGTTGTACTGCAAGTCTTGCAGTGCTTGCCTCAAGTCCCCTGTTCCTCCTCAAACTGGGATTGCTCCTCATAGAGCAGTGAATGGTCTGGCAGCCTTGGCTGCACAGGAAACACAGAAGGCACAAGCCAGTTATGCTTCCTAGATGAGGAATCATGAAACAAACAGTTCTTTGTTCTCCTCTGTCTCTATAGGAAAGGAAAAAAGAGGAGAGAGAAATCGCTCTCTGCCAGGGTTATTTATTATTTCCAGGATCCTGAAGATTTCAGGACTTTCTAATGGTTCTAATTTTTTCCAGCTTCTTGTTTTTCAGCATTAGAAGCTGTCAAGACTCCTCCAACATACCTGAGGGGCTGTTCCAGCACCCGCATCACCTCTTCTCCAAAACCATTCTGAGAACCGCTTACAAGTGCATGGTAACTACTCGGAAGTTACAGTGTGAGAATTCCCGTTGCTCTGCCTCCCTGCCTTGGCAATCCCCCCTTCTTCTGCCAGCAGGTGAGGCAGAGGCAATCAAAGCTTGTAACACTGATAGAGTTCACTCGAATACCATTAAATTCCCAGTGTAATACACACTTGATAACAGCACATCAACAGCTTTTAGGAAGTATTAATTGCCCACAGCTACTGGGACTGGCTGGAGTTGGAGTTTGGAGGTCTGAAGTGGTTAAGCTGCTCTAAATTGCTCTCACGTGTTGGGAAAACTCAGATTTGGGAGCTGACTTTGGGTATATCCCTGTGAGCAGGAGGGAGCTGGCATGCTGCATGGTTGCCCAGGTAAGGAGAATAGGAATGAATAAAGCTGATTTTTACTCCATCTCAAGCTGTGCTGTTGGGGCTGTATAATTCATGTCACCTGGGAAGTTTGGCTTGGCATTGACAGGAGAAGTTTCCCATGTTTGTATGTGTATTTTAGGGGGGGATTAAAGCTCAGAGTAATGTAGTGAAGCAGGAGAGCCACTGAGATTTTAGTTCTATTTTCCTCCAGAAGTTCATATCTAATATATATAATCTATGTACATATAACCTCTATATAAATATATATAAATCTATAAATCTATATAATATATAATGCATAATCTGAAATAAACTTATGTTAGATTTTGCATAGGTTGTAGAGATAAACTATGTGACAGGCTAAAGACATGGTAAAGGTTAAGTACATGACTTGTCAAAAGCTCTCTAATAGGCGTTTAGTCACTTGTTGACTTTCAAGGAATTGCTGGCATAAGCCAAGTATAAACAGGGCCAACAATCCCTCCCACCCCTTTTAGGTGGTTTATTACTTTGCAAACTGGCTTCAGCAGCAAGCAGGCTGTCTTCCTCTGTTCATGCGCTTTACTTATCAATGGAGTTTATAAAAACAATAAGAAGAGGGCAACAAAAATGTAGCTTTCTATTAAACTCATTTCTTTCTGATCCAAGAGAGACAAAACTACGGAGCAGCAGGAGGGGCCTGGTTAGGGCTCAAGGCTCTGGGAGGTCCAATTTATACATGCAGATTTTCCCCAAGATTTAAAGAAATGTCCATCAGCCTGGAACCTCCCAATGGCTGTTGGAAGAGGCTCATGGAATCTGGATGGGGAAGCCTAAGTGGGTGCCTCTGCCCAGGAGCAAACTAACTGCATCTTTCAGCATTTCCCACATGCTCATGTGCCTGTCATTCCCAGCAAAGAGAAACCTCTGCAATTTCCAAATCTCTCTGAGCAGCCTTTGTAAGAGGTTGAGCCTTTGGCCAAGGGCGAGGGTTGCATCTAGACATTAACAAACCCAATAGCAGAGAGCCAGCTAAAAGCCAGCAGCATCCCTACAAGCCCAGGATTTGTGCTTGCTACTAGGAGACAGAGAGTATGGAAATGTATTTAGCCGCTTCTATTGTTCTCCTTATTCAACCGAAGTTTTGCTGGTGTGAAGTTAAGGAAGGAAAATGTGGCCTGGAGTTGCGGAAACTCTCCCTGGAAAAGGAATACGGTGATTCCTGGGGGGCTGAATTGTTGCTGCCGCGCAGGGCGTGTGACAGCCTCTGACAGCGATCTAATTGGGAGTCACTGCAGTACAATGGCACAGGGGAAAATGAGTGATGGGAAACTCCCCTAACTGCAAATGCTCCCGAATTGTGATGACACTGAGAGGGGAGAAAGCCAGCGGGGAGCAGGAGAGGCGGGTGCGCGGCGGGGCTGCGGGTGCCAGGTTTTGGGAGCTGTGTGCAGGCGTGTGGCTCTGACTCAGCCCCTGCTGCTGTCTGTATCTGCTGCCTCCAGGTTCCCACCGCTCCCAGGGGGGTCTGACACTCCCTGGGCCTTTGCTGCATGAGCAACCTACCTTCTGAAGCAGTGGGAGAGGAGCCTGAGCTCAGTGGCTCCATGCTGCTGTGTTGCTCCAGCAATCCTGGAGCAGGCTGGGGTGGATGGCCCCACTGGCCACCCCTCATCAACAGCCTTGTCAACCTTTGCTCTTGTTTCCTGCATCAGTTTATCTTACCAAGCAGGACCAGCTCTGCTTTTAGACCTTTATGGGCCCATCTGTCCCCTTGCAAGTCATGCTAGAGATGCCAATCATCATTTTCTTTCTGTGTAAAGTTACAGATCCTGCAGATTTATATACAAAGTCTTCATCAATCAAAAGATTGAGTTAAAGGAGATGAGTTAGAACTACTTGGAAGTGACTCTGCTATTTCTTTACCCATAGAGTAGAGGGGGGATGAGCAGGCTGTGGTACCTGATGTGGTCTGTGCAAGGCAGGGGTTCAGGACTGGCTGGACAGTGTGAACGGATGGAGAGAAGGCAGTGATGAGCCCATAAACACTCTTATAGAGATGTGATTTTCCTGATCTGGGTGTAATGGGCTCACTGTACTCTGCCTGTCACTCACACAGCTGTAACCAGTGGAGAGAAGGTTCTGATCTGAAGAACTGCAGGTGAATAGTCTCTTTCCTCCCCAGATCCATACATCAGCCGAGGAAAAGGAGCTGGAAGGAACAGAGCATGCTGTCCTTAGAGCCCTGGTCTCACTCCTAGTCTTGGGAGAGCCATAATGAGCCATTGGAGTTGTTCTTTCTGATGTGTTGACTATTGTATTTTATGCTGGGTTAGAAGTTATGTATCTGTGCAAGAAAGGGATCTGCACCTTGCCCTGCTGGACAACAGGAGATGTTTTCCCAACATCTTGTTTGTAGTGAGTTAATGACTCTGGTGTTTAACAGGTTCTCCTGAAAGCTGGGTTTGTTACAAGGATGTTGGCTTTCCTGAAAGCTGGGATGGTGAAGCAGATCTCAGATATCTCTGGATTTAAATGAGTGCTGTTTTTGTTTGCCTGGGGGGGTGGGGTGGGAGGAGATTTTGTTTTGATTTGGTTTTTCTCCCCCTCCGCCTTTATCGGGTGCTAACAATACTGTTAACACCTGGACTAGGATAAATGGGGGGGACTTTTGAATTTAACCCGTGTATTTGGAGGATTTCCAAGTCACCGGCAGAGACAGAGCTCATCTGTTCCTGCAGGGATGGAGACTGGAGCTGGCAACACCACTCTGAATGCCCCCCCTGAAGCAGAAGATAAGGAGGGGAGGCTGCCTGTCTGCTCCAGCCATCCCTGGCTTGTCATGAGTGTTTGGACCTTGAGATGCTCCTGCTGAGTCTTTCACAAGCCGTGTCTTGTGATTTGGGCCAGTGTAAGTAATGCCACTGAGGAGTCTTAAAACTGTGTGGGGAGGAGGGGGAGGCAGAGCTCAGGCTGCCAGCTCTGTGTGCGTGTAACCATGCCATTCAATGGACTTAAGAAAAATAATAAACAGTGGTGCTCTTACCTCAGGCTATCCATTAGGAGTGTGATTTAGTGCAGGGAGAGCTATAAAGGCAGTTGGTAAATCTTTCGTGCAGTACAAATAAAATCTCTTATGGGAGGAGAAAGGGCCCTGGGTAATGGGGGGAAGGAAGGAGCAGCCCTTGCCCCCTGGTCTAATTAGGCTGTCCAGAAGAAGTTAATATAAAGTAATAGATCTGGGAAGCCCAAATCTTCACAACCTTAGGAAGGACTTCATCCCCTTAAATTATAAGGCTAAGACCTCATTCAACAATACTTGGAAGGAGATCAACTGCACTGCTCACGGCAGCTGAGGGCCTGGGCTCCGGCTCTGTGTGATTATGGTGCTTTCTGAAGAGCTCATTTCTATTCCCATTGAATGCTACTATTTTTATCCGCCTTAAATTCTAGAAGGTATTTCCAAGTGGGAAGCAGAGCAGAGAAAAGCAGATCTTAACTCTGCTCTGTGCAACGATTTCTGCGAAAAGGAGAAAGAAATGTCTGAAATAGCTTATAACTATTTATGATATTGCCAGTGTGGTAGCAAAGCACCTAGAGGTCCCTGGAGCCCCTGGCACCCTGTGGGTGATGTGACATGGTAGGGGGTCACTGCTGGCCCTTTCTCTTGTGGGGTTCATGGGCTCCCGTCTCTACTTGGAGCCACAGGTACCCAGAGAGGGGCCACAGGGAAAGGGTGATGGTGGCAGAGAGGAAGTGGAGGATCTCTAGTTGATGCTCACCCCCAACATCTTCTATCACCCTTCCCAGGGCCCCGCTCACCCTTGCAATGTGATGGGGAGCGCTTTGATCCTTTTCCATGTGGGAGACAGAAGTGCAGAGGGACTTCAATGGCTGCAGCCAGCTAGTTGGCATAAGGTCAAATAAGAAAGCTAGGGGCCACCAGGGCCAGAAGTGTAGGTGTTGTAGGGATACCTTAGCTCTTTTGTGCTCTCCTGCTTGAAGCCTTCCAGCATAACACCCCAAAAAGGCTGGAGAGCTCAGGGCTGGACATAGCTAACCCCTGCATTGCTGCTGGAGCCATGGGATGAGGAGAGCAGTTTGGGCAGATGAGATGGGATGGACCCTGGCTGGAAAACACAACCTGGGACTGAACATCGTGAGAGTGCACAAATAGGGACGGGGATCCATGAGTCTCTGTTGTAGTTTGTGAACCTGACCATGCAGGTTTAACAGGGTTTTTATCTTGTGCTTACTCCCTTCTGCAGCCTTGTCTTTTACTTCTGTACATGTGCAGGTTTTCTGAAGCTGCTGAGCACGGTATTGCCATATACAGCTTCTTTTTGTGCTGGGCAGAAGCATCCTGCTTGAACATGAAATATAAATCAGAGATCAAGTGAATTATTGTGTCATGCTGCTGCTCGGGCAATAGGGAGTCTTTAAATCAATCAGCCCCCAAATAAATAAATAAACGTGCAGCAGACAAGCTGGAGTGCATGTCTGATTCCTATCACAGGCAGTAATTCAAGGCAGATGCTTGTAGTTTCTCTGCTCCCTGGTCTGTGTTACCTGGGCTGCTGAAGTCGCATGAGACAGAAAGCAACATTTTTTTCTGAGCCTTCATTATTGTTGCCAAAGAAACCATTTCAGTTGGTTGCCACGTGTGCAGTGGATCTGGTTTTATCCATCTGGATGGTGAGGGCTGAAGGAAAAGGGCTCTGAGGGAAAGGAAGTCTGCAGAGTGCAGCCACCTCGGTGCCAATGATGCTGCCTGTGTGGCTGGGGCTGGGAGCCAGAGTGAGTGCTGCTCCTTGGGGATGCTTGAGGGGCCCTGATCAGTGTTGTATGTTTGACCATGAGCATCCCCATGGCAGCACACACCTCGGTGAGCTGAGGCTGAAGGAGCTGCTCATCCTTCAGAGACCCTGCAGACATTGCCCGAGGGAGGGATGTGAGAGCCTGGCGGGAAGAGCTCTCCAGCCTCCGGCACTTACACTTTTCCCTTCAGCCCACACCGGTGCTCCGGAGAGCAGTTTGAAGCGTTTGATCTTTCCAGGCTGCGTCTCCCTCCTGCAGGCACCAGGCTCTGGAGTGCAGCTCCCTGAGGCTCTGCATCTGTGGAGCATCGTTTTGCTCCCTGCTTGGCTGCCCTGGGGGATCGCTGACATGTGCTGAGTGCACTCTCTGTGCAGGACAGTCCAGGGCAGGGATGGGGTCAGTTGCTGTGTCCCTGTCCTGGTTACTGCCCATCTCTGAGGATGGCTCCAACACCAGTGATGAATGTGGGACACTGAGAGTTAGGTGAAAACCACAGAGGGGACCAGGGGTGACACAAGATGTGCTAGGTAGGGAGAGCAGTGGCTGTAGGGCCATCTGTGCTCCAGGAAGGTGGCACTGGGGGTTTAGTCCCTTTTCCAGGGCAGCTTTGGTCACCTTGACAGGCCCCTCACCAGTCCATAAGGCTGGAGTTTGACCATGTATTTGGATTTCAGTATCACTTTGCTCGCAGCTGCAGTGCGCTGCCCTTGTGAGCATCCATGGATGCTGGTGCTCTATAAAGGTAAATGAGCCCTGATGTTGATACGAGGCTGCTGGCATAGCAGGGCTTCCCTTTGCACCATTTCATCTGTCCTGAACAGACCTGGTGGCATCATTCCAAGATGATATTATATCACTGAGTCAGGGCCTCCTCTTCCTTTAATTGCTCCAGGAGTGTGTTGAGACTGAACCTTGGACCAGTGAAGCTGATGTTTTCCTGAGATCTTGCAATGGGAGATAAAGCAATTGCAACACCAGGAATTCAGCCTAGGTTTCCAAAGCTATAGCCCTGGGGGAGAACTGAGCTGATGCATGGGTAAGTTGGTTTTTCTTATCTTCTAAAGCTCTGCTAGTGACCCCAAAATAATAAAGGTCAATCAGTTAAATCCACTCAGCACATAATCCCGTGCCCTTCTGAGTTAACACAGCCTGTATGACAAGCAGGTATGCTGATACACAGGTAGTCATGCTGGATATACACGTTGTTTACCCAGCCAGACCATAGAGGGTCCACCTCTCAGGCCTGCACCCTATTTTGGTGTGTTCCTCCTCCAGCAGTGCATCCCAGCACGGATGGTGGCATAAATCTGTCTTTTGCAAATCATTGACCCAATAGGTCATAAAAGTTCCTTTATGGTCTGTCAAGACAAGCTAGGTTCTTTACATGCACCCTAAGTCAGCACAGTAAAACTTTTACGGTGTTTTCAATACCAAGAGCTACTGCACATGAACAGCAACTAATTTTTAAAGCCTTGGTGTTTCAGCTGAGCTGGGTTGTTTTCTCCCCACTATGTTGGAAAAACACTTAGGTCAGTGCTTTCCCAAGTCAATGCCTGCAGTTAACCTCTTTCCTCTGATGGGGTGGTTTAACTGTTGCAAACGCTGAGCACCCCTTGAAAGGCACTTCTGAAAACCAGGCTGTTTTCTGGTGGCATCTGTGCCAGTGGAGAAGCTGAAGTTCAGGATCGCAGCTGTGCTGTGACATTGTGGCTTTAAGAAAATGAAATCCTTGTTTGGCTGTGAAATTGTCATAAGAGTTAATGCGTGTTTATTTAGTATAACAATGGGTGTAAGTGAACTACAAAGGCTTCCTTGTTCAAGGACTTGAGTGCAGAAGGCAGCAGGGCTGTGCTCCCAGCCTGCCGCCGGGATGCAGGAGCACACTGTTGCCCATCACCACCAGTTTGCACTGGGCAGAGGGGGCTCCGCAACTCCTTTTGTCCATGCCAGCTCATTTTGATGCTGTAGCTTAATGTTTGGTCTAAGCCTACAACTTAACCCTCTTGGTTCATCCTCTCCTAACCAGCAGGAACCCTACTGCAAGTCTGGAGTCTCTGCCCCCATGTTGTACCTTCTGTCTGTGTTTTGAGTGTTGAGCCAAAGCAGTGTGCCATAAAGTGTGCTTCTGGCTCCAGTTTCTCAGCCCTGCCTTGGGCTGCCAAGAGGAAAAGGGGAATAATGAGGAGTTGAAAGCAATATGGCAAGGTCTGAGTTACCCTCCAATGAAACTGCCTCCTCTGCCTGTGTCTCCATAGCCTTGCCTAACTTCCAGTGTTGTGAGCAGCCCTGGCCGCTTACAAAGGACATACTCAGGACATCCCAGGCTTGGCACCAGTCCCATGCCCAGAAGCAAGGAGGCAGAATTAACCCTCTGTGTGTCCTTGGTAAGCAAGACATCCCCAAATCCAGGCCACTGCCACAAACAGGGGTTTAATGAAGTGAAAGCAAAGGGAGGGCAATGGGAACACCTTCGTTAGTGAATTAACAGTGTTTATTAAGGAGGCTCAGTCTGCTGATAGCTACAGTCATGATTTTGATCCTCCAAGCTCACTGCTGTGGTCGTGTGTGCCAACATCCAACCCCAGGCAACTGGGGCCCAGCCTTTGCAAACTGGGGGTAACTTTTCCTGTTGCTCTAAGAAATGTGCTGCTTTACCACTTCCTTCAGCTATGGTGCCAGTCTGGGCCGAGCTGATGGGATTTACTGATCTGGACAAAGGAATTGGGTTTTTTTCTTGTTCTCTTCTATGGGTTTGTTTTCCCATTGAAAATAGCATTTTTTTCTGAGTGCTGCCAGGTCTGAGCTGTCCTAGCTTTTCATCTGACCTTGCACTCAGACAAGGTATAATAGATGCTATCCCCATGCCTTTTAATTACTTGGGAAGAACACTGTGCCCTAAACTCACACTGTAGCAGCCAGGCGTTACTTTTCTCACCTACAACACAGCCTCAACCATTTCATTGCTTCTTTTCACTTGTATGCACCCAGTTAGAGCCTTTATCCATTTGGACTTCTGTTTTCATGGAGCTGTGCTGCCCTGTGGCCCCAGCTCAGGGGATCACACATACCCCTTGACTTCAGCTGGTGGCAGGGATGTGAGGTCCATGATCCCATGCAAGCCTGGGTCCCCACTCACTGGAGCTCTCAACCATTAGTGCTATTCACATGTGATGAGATGATGAGCTCTAGGCACAAGTGTGAATCGATCCTGGGACAGTCTGCGCTGATTTTCCATCCCTGAAAGCAGCAGAGAGCAGAAGGCAAGAGGAGCCATGCTCTTCGGGTTTGACTTAAGGTGTTCTTACTACATTTTCATAAATCATCTAGTTTGGTTTTGCTCTTTTGAAAAGAATTAAAAGAATCTTCATTTCAAGAAACACACAAAAGGTAAACCCACAAAGGGTAAACCCTCCCTTGTTTACGCACAAAGGGTAAACCTTTCTTCCCTAGGATCTGTCCCTGGCACAGGAGGTGGGGCAGTCTGGGGGCAGTGGGTGCCCTACATCACAGACAAAACCAGGACCTGCTGCACTGGGATGGAGGGAATGTCCTGGTCCTGGTCCGATCTACAATGGGACATGCTTCTGGGCTCTCATCTGGGTACAGCCAGGCCTCTTGGGAGGGTGGTTGGAGGGCTGGAGCCAGCAGAGCTGCCCCAGTTCTATGCGGGATTTGGCCTTCTTCCCCACTGTAGGAACAGCGCTGATGCTGGAGCAGCAGCATAGCAAAGGCTGCGAATGCTCAGGGGAGCCTTAGGGAGGAACTGTTGCTGTCGATCTGTTAATTAAGATTAATGTGCTAGCTGATAAGGATGACTCTGCGCCAATTGCTGTTATAAGCCAAGATCCTGCAAGGCAGCGAGCAGCACATTCCTGCTTCCTCAGCAGTTGGAGGCCTCTGTCGTTCAGCTTGAGGTTTGGAGCAGAAAGCTCCTACGACTGCTTTAGTGCTACATGGACATGCTTGCTCTGCTGGTGGGGTGCTGGAGAGCTTGGTCTTAGGCTGTCTTGGCAAAGGAACATGTTTTATCCTTTCAGATGGTGTAAAGGCAGTGTTTTGCCTCTTTTCCTCCTAGGTATTGCTGTCCAAATATCTCCACATAAAAAGAGCATGAAATGAGGTATGTTGTTTAAAAATATATGTGTACATGTATATTTTCCTGCCTTTTCAGCAGGGTCTCTGAGGAACCTGCATGTGCCCCATAGAGTGGGATATGATGAATCAGGACTTGATTTGCCCTTACCACAACTATTGGTGTATGATTTCAGAGCTGAGACTGCTTGCTGCAGTCCCATCACCATAGTCGGCTGCTAGCCTGCCCCAGCCAGTCCAGGAGGAACCTGTGGAATCAATGTCTCCATAGTCCCCAGGGGACTGAAAACACCAGCCCCTGCCACTGAAACCAGGGCAGCTTGCATGCCTGCAGGTAAGCTTGTGCTCCAGCATTGCTGCATCACAGCTTGACAAAGGGCTCATTTTAATGTCCTTTACCCACTTGTCTCCTGTAACAGCTGTCTTCTGCTTGGCTTCTGTGCCTGGTACCAGCCAGATTCAAGGGTGAAGTTTTGTGTAGCCTGATCTAAAGCAAGTATGTTTGTCAAAGCCTCAAGGTTCAGTTGTTTGGATAGTATTGTTTTATTAGCAAAAGGTAGAATTCAAAGGGGTGTTCCCTGAATCCCAGCTGAAATCCCCCAGCTGGGTCCCCTCCTGCCTTCTTCCCTTCCAGCCCTGACTGCTTCTGCAGTTACATTCATTTCCTTGTTGTCCCCCACAGATGCCTCTGGCACTAGCCCTAATGAGTAAGTGTTAATTAACCTGTGGCATCTCCCAGTACCTGCCCACAGTGCAGGGGACAGGGATGTGGCTGTTCTGCCACCATGAACATGAGCATTAGTACAGCCAGGTGAGGATGACCAGCTGTTAGGAGCATCACAACAGCCTATCTTAGGTCATGGGTGGTATCTATTGTTAGGCAAAGTGTTCAAATAACACTGCCCCAGGAGGAAGAAAAGCCATTTTCCCTGCCAGAAAAACAATTCACCTTCCATCAAAGGTGGAGGTCCTTTATCTTTCTTTTTTAACCCAGGACTGATACCTGGTTTTGGAGCCTTTGTTGTTTTACAATTGGTTTCTCCTTGTGAGCATTGCTCAATGGCCTTGCCAGCATCCCCATCCCATCCTCAGCCTCCATTGGTTTTAAAGTTGAGCTGAAGTCTTCTTGACCTGAGAGGCTGGAATCGTATTTAGCACAAACAGGCGCAGGTCACATATGCAGAATTAGATAACCTTATCGCCGCATCCTGCACAGATCAGTAACTCACTGTGACTGTCAGCTTCTTTGAGCCAGACGTAATTGCTTAGCAACGTTGCTCTGTCTCTTTGGATGCAGCCTAATTCGGTTTCTGGTCATCCAGAACAAAACCTCACATAGGCATCTGGCAAACAGAGAGACAGACAGGCTGGGGTGGGCTGCTGGAGCATCAGGCGTGATGATTATTTCAGTGCTCGTGGCTCATTTTGAGGTCTTTATGAGGAGCCATAGAAGTCAGGTGAGAGGACTCTGCAGTATCCTGTCTGCCAGCCCTACTCAGTGCTGGGTGCTGCTTGCATGGGCATTCCGAGGAATAACCTTAGGTGTCACTAAGGGTGGGTGTCTGCCCAACTGAAGCTCAGCTATGATGGATCCACAGTCCTGCAGGTATGGAGCCTCATATGGAACCCATAGTGGGTGCATGGCTGGGCCCTTCCCTGCTTGTCTTTCTTTTGTCCTTGTTTTCTGATAAAGGAATGGGAGATGTGATGATGGCGGTGGTGGCAGCAACAGGAAAAGAGGAGTGAGGGAAAGACTGACATTTCTCTGGCCCAGGGGAGCAAAATTTCCAGCTGAAAAATCTGGCAGTTGTCTACTGGCTCTTTTGCAATTGCACCAGTGAAAGGATTTTAGCCATACGTGCTCTTAGGTCTATAGGTGACTAACAGTGATGCCCAATAACATGCTTTGCATTGGGAACCAATTAGGTGGAAAGTTTGAGTACTGCTGTCTTGTAGCACAAAGTTTTGACTCAGCAGGACAGATTATGAAACCTTAATTCTGGCATTTACTGACTGGTGAGCATTTGAGCATTTGGCTTTGGGATCTGATTTATGGTCTTGACCCATGCTTCCCATGCAGAATCTCTACAGGCAAAGTGGTAAGTCTTTCTGAAATCAATTAAATGCTGGTGCTCATTTATAAAGGATTTATAGGAGACAGTGTATAGTTCAAGCTGGCAATGTAGGAAGGGAAGACGGAGCATGAGGCACCATGAGTTCAGGATCTGGAGCCGTAGGTTGCTGTGATGCCGCTGCTGTACCCTGTGAGGCAGCTCCTTATGACTGGAGGCTGTCTCATCCTGCAGGTCCCTGTGTTCCTCTTAAGGCTGCTCCGCATCTCCCATGCCCCTGGGGATCAGCTGGAGTTAAGTGTGCTCAACAACTTCAAGCGCTCAGCCTGGGGATGTTAAAATTTAACTGTAAGCACTTTCTGTGTGGATGGGTGAGTGCCCTTTACTGCTGTCACCGAGCTCACTGACTCCCACCAGGCATGGCTCGTGCCACAGACTGTGTCTGAAATCTCCCCAGAGGTGTCCAAGCCCCAGGCTTGGATCCAGCCCTTTCATCCAGCACCAGCTGAAGATCTGAGTTTAAGTCCAGACCTGAAGTTACAGAGTTCAGGGATTGAGGGATTTTCTTTGGGTTCATCCCAAAGTGAAACCTTCCATCAAAATTTTACCTTTCTCCAGAGGCCTGGAAGGCTTTGTGTCATCCTGTCTGCCCAAGCATCCCATCCGCTCTGTGCAGTAGCTCCGGGGCTGATCCTGCATATATGGAAATCTCTGGCATCATCTCAATCTCCAAATCGCTACAAGGGAGGGTTTTTCTTGCACAATGCTGTGCACCAGAGCAGTTTAGTCTCTTGGCACCCGGGTTTTACCCTGCCCTGGCTGCTCACAGAAGGCTTCAGAGAGCAGTGAGCCAGTTTCAGATCTCACCAGTACAACCTCACGTTCAAGAACTACTACTACTATTATTTCCAAGGAAACAGGGACTCACACTTGTATCTTTTATGTGATTTCTCACATCCGGAGGTTTGCACGTGACTTTGCTGCCTATTTTTAGCGCCTCAAACATCTCTGCCAGGATGAAAGCTTTAAAGAAAACCCACCCTTGAAACAGATGAAAGGGGCATTTTCTTTAATGGTGAATTTGTGACTGTGGGCCCTGAATCTCTACATTTCACCAGCTTGAGGAAAGCAAGCACAAACCCAAGGCTGCAGTTAACCATTTCCTTGTTTGCTCCTCTTTCAAGCAGCAAAGACTTGTTGCAAACCAGAAATGTTTCTAGAACCAGATCCACCTACAAGTCATTTAGAAGCCTCCTACCTCAGTTTCGCAGGTAAAATGTTAGTCTAGCAGGAACTGAGAGGAGGGATTTTCCCCTCCATCTGCTCCTTGGCTGGTTTGTGGGAGGAAAAAGCTGCCCTGGCTTTTCTCCCTTGTACCACGCACCTTGGGGTGAGGTGGGTGGGGATAGGACCTGTCCTGTCCTCGCCGGCACGGGGTGGATGTGGGCATTGGTTTAGCCCTGTCCTGTCTGGTCTGTGCCAGTACATGGGATGTAAAATGTGGCACCTCTGGCAGATGCCTCACTGAAAGTTGTCTCAGTCTGGTGCTTTGCACACCATGCAATGCACCTCATCAAGAGCTCCTGCCAATACGGTGATGGCTCCTCCCCAGTGCAGCCAAACCAAGCCCCTGGCCACTGATGGGCTTGCTTGGCATGTTGAGTGACCCAACTTCCACCTTTGCAAACCACTTGCACCAAGCACTGTGCATCAAAAGCTAAACTGTTATAGGATACCCCAGAACACTACAAACAATGCTTCCATGTTGAATGCTGCAGAGTGGGTGGGATGCACCCCCATTTTTGCTGGGCAGGGAGGCAGGGGTGAGGAGTGGGGAAGGGTAGCACATTGCCCTCTCTTTGCCTGGGCTGCAGGAGGGATGAGCTGTGAGTTGAATCAAGCTGCTGCTGGATGAGCAATTGGGGCTGCTCCAGCAGTGGGAGGTGGAGAATTTATAGGTCCTTGTGGTATTTGCTTTTCTTTTAAATGCTGGTCTCTAGAGTAGGGGCTCTTTTGTCAGGCAGCTCTGCAGAAAACACTGAAGTCTGTGGAGGAGCAAGGCTTAAACCCGCCTGTCTTCAGCATCATTAACATGTCTGCAGTTAAGGGCCGTTGTTAAATGTGGTCCAAGCGGGTCTCTGCTGAACTCTGCCTCTGTCAAACTGCCTTTCTGATTGGGTGATCACAATGAGGAGAGGCTTCTGCCTTCCTCTTAGGGGTCCTTGTGCTTCATATCCCTAATATAGGGCCAGTCACTTGCAGGGAAGGGGTGGCCCTGGGTGCTGCAGAGGTGTTTACCTTTCCCTGCTAAAGCTACAAGGCTGTGAAGACACTGTGACCTCTTATATACTCCCCAACCAAAGGTACAGAGCTAATTGAGATGTGACAGCCTGCGAGAGCAAAGTGCTCCTCAGTGCCCATTGGAGACAGAGAAGCTGATTAACAGATGCAAAACCTGTCGCTTGGACAAGCTCCTGGAGGAGCATCGTGAGCGAGGGAAGGTTCATCCCAGCCATGGCTTCATTTGCCCAGACAAATGCCAGACAAAGCCCTGGACTTTTGGGCCAGCTGGTTCCTGGGAGAAGCCTCTGTTGAGCACCAAAGGGCTGCAGGGGCACTGGCTGTAGCAGGTAGATAATTAGGGATGACTGCCAGGCAATTTGGAAGGGAAAGCTGAGTGGGAGATAGGAGAGCAATCCTGCATGCCCAAAGAGATGATGAACTCTGTGTCTGAGGTAAATTGGTACTGAATGAGAGGAAATGCCTGTGAGCTGGGTGAAGGGTGTATCCTTGACAGCAATACATAGAGCCTGCTTTTCTCTTCAGGAGCATAAAAGCACAAGAAACCTTAAAGTGACAAAAATCTGCCAGCATTTTGAAGTGAGGCAAGGTTACAATTCCTCAGGAGCCATCTAATTCACAGGGAACCGTGCAGAGGGACCCTGTGCCAGCTGCTCTTTCCCATCGGGTACCAGCAGCCAGCGAGTGCAGCAGCTACACAGTGCGTATGGGTGCCACAGCAGCAGTGTGCTATCAGGGTGACATCCCGAAGATAAACGAGCCCTATTATTGCCTTCATTCCCAGGCAGTCCCCTGAGGCTCCTGTGCAGCTCTGGCAGCTGCTGCAGCCCCGGCAGCACAGTGGATGAGGTGCACAGGGCTCTCACAGCACTCCCGTGTAGCTGTGCGTGTTCATGCGAGTGGTGCTTGCAAGGGCTCTTAACCTGATCTTGCTCTTAAGTTCCATACCCTTGTTTTGGGAGCATGCTGAGACTACTGCACAGTGCCCTTACCAAAAACAAGCCTGATGCCATTGTCTCCTAGGTTGGGAGATGGCATATTCTGTGTGTGGACCTTCTGGAGGTGATTTGTATGGCATCTCCTTTGCCAGGTGCTAGCTGCTGGCTAATTCTCTACTTAAATGTTACAGCTGGGAGAGCAGAGATAGGCAGTGAAATACCATGGCATGCTGCAGTGCTGTGTACTGCAACCATGAGAAACACATGTGATGCTCTGTTTTAATCTTTCCTCTTAGGATTTATCTCCATCTCCCACCTTGTCTTTCCTTTTGCAAGGGAGGGGAGTGCTGTGCCCCACAAGCATCTTTCTCGCCTATTGGAATGGCAGAGCTTGGGCTTGTTACCAGCAGCAAAGGTGGAAAACTGCTTTGGGGTTAAATTGTCCTCACAGTGATCAGGTTTCATAAATACCTGTTTATGCCTAGAACTAAATGTGAATGGATTTGTGTAGAATACATCCTTCATGGAGGTAAGTGCTGCCTTGGCTTCCCAGGAATAGAAATGCTTTCTGCACAAACAGCGGTGCAGAAAACCTGAGGTTCAGATCCCTCCTCAGCCCTGAGAGATGTCGTGACAGGTTCATGCACCTTCCTGCTCATTAGCTTAAAGTGGTGGGAGTGTGTAGGTGAGTTGAGGTTGATGTCTCTGCCAGACAGTGCTGTTCCTGAGCTGCCACTCATGAGTGACTGCGATGCAAAGCGCTGCCAGTCTCAGTGGGCAGCAAAACCTGCTCCCGTGGGAGCTCTGGGGGTGGCACAAGCAGCCCAGGCTCAAAGCCAGCACACAGTTCAGCTTCCAGATTGGGGAACAGGCTCAGCTCCCCACCCCAGAGCTGGCCCCACATATGGGGGATGCTGAGAGCTCAGAGATGTATCCAGTGATCTGAGTTGTTTGATTCTATTACTCACAAGCTCTGAATAGACACTCTTGACCTTCTGGTGTGGAACAGATCAAAGCAAATCTCTCTGTAGTGATGCACTTTATCTGATTCAAAGGGGAAGCAACCAATGAAGTGCTTGTTTTGAAAACATTATTTTACGTTATGCCCTATTAAATTGTTGACATGTTGCCCTCTGGCTATTTGGCATTAGTTATACTCAAACGCTATCTACACCATTAATCTAATTTTGCCTTTCCTCGTCTTTATTCCTTGATCTTCATACGAGGCTGTTCAACAAATCTGTTCAAGGCCAAGTTTGTTTCAAGACAGAGTTTGATAAGCTGATGGAGAGGACAGCAGAGCTGCACAGGAATGGTGTCTAGGGTCCCAAGTGCTGGAATTCAGAGCAGCTGGGAGGGACAAAGCTTACCTAAACTTTGCTCTTTTGCTCCATGGATTCAGGCTTCCCCTGATTATGGGCTGTGCCAGGAGGGGTTTGAGGGTTTTAACATTGATGGATATTGGACTTTTAGGGTTGGTTTTCATGCCCCCTCCCTTTGAGGAGCTGCAGAGGGGTGCAGCAAGGGTGGGTGTTTGGCAGCTGGGGCATGGAGATCTGCGGTGGGACAGGCAGAGGCAGCCCAGTGCCCGTCCCCATGGGTGGCACTGCTCCATGGTTTGCTCTTCTCCACAGCTTGCACTACAATCCTCCTGGCTGGATCACCTGCACGTTTCAACAAATCCCCTGATGGTTCAGGGTATTGCTGGTGCTCTTCATCCCTCCTCAGACCTCCCGGTGCTATGCCTCAATTGTATTTTCTGAGCTTCTTCTGAAGGAGACATTTCTTCAGCAGGACTGGATCCCCATTGCCATCTTGTTTGGTGTAAATCCAGTAAACCATCAGCAGGGAAAAAGAGGTTCCACTGCCTTCCAGCCACCAAGCCACCAGTCTGGAGGGGAGGCCTTTTGTTACCACTCCTCTGATCTGCTCTGTGCCTTGGAAAGTTTATACTGTGTATTGAGTCATGTTTATTCTGGGCTCCTTTGTGATAAGCCACAGGATTTGGTGGGGAATTTGGGACAAGCAAGCCTTGCTGCGCTGGGAGTGTGCTCTCGCCTGCTCCCTTGCTGGATGCTCTTACTCTTTGTTTGTGTTACAACAGTGTCTGATTGGAACCAGGTGAAAAAACGTGCTCACAAAGATCCCAGAGAAAAAAGCTTGATTTAAAAAGTGTTTCATTTTGAGAAGGGGAAGAAAGCCTAAACAATCAATGTTGTTAACATTTTCCATCACTATCTTTTTCATGCAATATCAATTTCTTCCTATGTTTACCAAAGCCACAGATTTCAGCAGCAACACGTGGCTCCTGGGAACCAGTTTTCATTAGGACAGCATGGAAAAGCTCCACATAAGTGGACCAGAGGTTTGCAAAATAGAAACAAGGCTTTTCACAAAATGTTTTGCCAGGTTTGTAGTGCTTTCTGGTGGGGTTTTAGTGGATCCCCTTTGTGCTGGTCCCTGCATGAGCAGACCATGCAGCAGTCAAGTCATCACCCCCAAAGAGCTGCAGCTGATAACATCTGCACATGGAATCCTCCAAATGACAACCTGCCGACCCTGTCAGTCCCTCTGAGAGCTTTGGACAAGGTTCCCAGCCATTTTCCTGAATGAAATACATACTTACACTTTCTGTTGCTAGTAAACTGTCATGTGAACAAGAAAATAATAACCCCTGACAAGATAAGACTCAAGTTTTTAGTAAATCTTTCAGTGACGTGAAGAGCCAAATGAAACCCTGACAAACTGGACATATTTGGCACCAGCTCGTCTCTCTCTGACATGCAAGCAGTTGAAACACAGATATAAAAGGAGTTGCAAAGTCAGCCTTTAGCTACAGAGTATTTTAAATTATTTTTATGATGAGTTTTGGTTTTTATACTATTGCACCAATAATATAGACTTTATATATAAATATATATGATAATACAAATAAATGCTCACGGTTTATCTCTTTTGTGCCTCTAGTACATTGACTTTGGCTAAACAGCTATATTATCAGTGCAATGCTAGCTCTATAAATGAATGAAGCAAACTATAAAATATGCATTGAAGCTGAGTATTTCTTCAGCTAGGTGGGTGCATATAGAATTTGTAATTCTGGGGGTGGTATCCACATTTATTACACATTAACAATATAATCTGCAGTCATGATCCAGGTTTATAAGACTCAAAAGCAGTAGACAAAGTTCTTTTTTAGGATTTACAAGTAAGCCTAAATAAGATTCTCAGCTCCTTTTGACTTGCAGTAAGAGTTAGGTACCTTTTGTAAGTGTATGCCTGCACGTCTAGAAGTCTACATGTCTGTTGAAAATCCAGCAAACCCTCCCTGCCCTATTATCATATGAACCAAAACTTGACAGCCTGAAGGATGTGAGAGATATTTTCTAGGTGGGGAATTGGGTCCCTGCCATTAAGGTTACATTTCTGCAAATATTTTTAATGCAAACATTTAAGAAAAGTAATTTTCTTGGGTACCAAAAGCAAAGTGTATCTTGTAAGTGGGTGAAGCCACAGGATACCTGCAGCTCAGCAGGTGTTTGTTGTTGGTCAACAGACTCATATATCTATTCTATAGCCAAAAGACCAGCCTACAGCTAATCATACGAGCCCAGCACCGACTTGGGAAGCCCATTTTCTGGAGAGAACAAATATCACGAGGTAAGTTTAAATGGATTCCTGGGTGACCCTGGCTTTCTAATGGGAAAGAACAATGTGAGTCTGATTATAACTCTGCTTTTTTAAAGATAAAATTCTTCATATGATGTAAAGAGGATAATGATGTTGTGGAAAGAAGAATGAAGATCATATCCAAAGCTAACAAGCAAGCAAAAAGACCCCAGAAGAAAAAGTAAAGAGCTAGATCCCCAAAGGGCTACTAAACATGGTGGTTTAGTCTCCAGCCTTATTGGTATCTACACAGTAGAGTGCCAGAAGGTGAAAAGGTACGTGGTAAGGGTTATTCTTCATTCCTTATACTCTGCCTAATTGTATAATAATCCCTGGTGAATCATCCAACACTGTTTTTGAAGTGCTGGTACTGGCTGGGGTTGAGCATCATTTTCTCATCCTTCAGTTCCTATACCTGCAGACTTAGAGGGTCCCCACTACAGGCTTTGCTGGAGTCTGTCCACACTACAGGGAGCAGAGTTCACTTATAGGGCTGTGCAAGCAGCCAAATACATGGTTTTTTGGAAAGGAAGAAAAATAAAACTAATTGTGGTAGAATTCCTTGTTGGTTGAAAAGTAAATCTTAGGAAGTGAGAGCAGAGTGCAGCTCCTCACATCTAGGTTTAAAACTAATTGATCACTTTCCCCAAGCACACAGACCTGTCTTTATATTGAGCCTGTAGAGAAAAGTTCCCTGAAAGTCACTGGAGACCAGTAATCCTTCAGGAGTCACTGCTGACATGGAATTACATTTTCAGTCATTTTTCAGTTGTATGCGTCTCCATCCTGTCACATTAGTTTGCTAACACTTCCAATGCAACAATGAGACAAACAGAGCATTGTGCTGGTCCAAGCCAAACATTCATCTCTGCTTGGCACCAGTTCAACAGGCCTGTCAAAACTCCTTGCGAGCTGGCCAAAGCTCATTAACAGTGGTTGGATGCATATTTAGCATGGAAAAGAGCTTTATGCAGAGCTCTGAGTAATGTGAGGACTGTGCAGGCAGGGGGAGGAAAGATGGTAGGAAGCAGAGTGGGGGATGTATTCCTTGCAAAGTAGTTGTACTTAATGTTGGAATAAGAGAAAAATGTAAATATCTATTGAGGGAACATATTTCAAGGCAGTACTTTGTACGGAGTAGAAAAGAATTGCAAAATCCCTGGGCCCAATGCCAACCTTAAATCTGTCTCAGAAGAGGCATCGATGTTATCGCTCCTCAATGTGCACAAACTTACAAGGTTGGTCTCTCAGGAATGGGAACAGATCTGCTGACTTGAGCTTTCCTTGCCAGCCAGTGCTTGGTGGGTTTGGAGAGGTTTGGCTGGAGGCTTCTCTTGCACATTGACTTCACTGAAGCCAGTGGAAGGATCGTATTTTTGGGAGTCTAGGCCATGTAAAGCATCCTGCAGTGCTGGCACAAGGCTAGCTCAGCCCTCAGCTCCCTGAGGTACCTGTTACAGCTGGTAAGCCATCAAGAGGCAGAATGATTTAATTGCAGAACCTGAATGTTTTTCTTGCCTTCTGGTGCAGAGCTGATGTCAAGGAAAGAATGATCAGGGTGCAAGTGACATTTCCCAACTTGTCCATGATATTGCCATGCCTGCATTTCAGTGCATCTTTGCAGCACTCTTCATCTGCAGGAATGTTCCTGTTTTTCACAGGCAAATGGTCAAATATTAAAGAGATTTACCTCAAAAATGTATACACGTGATAGAGGAAATATTTTGTTGTTTTATGTACCAATGCTTATATAGCAGTGCCCCAGTAATTCTGAATTTCCTAAATTCATGTCTATAAAACTCCTAGTACTGTTCTAGTAAGTATTCACTCTTGGCAAGGAACAGTGAAAGACAAAAAACATACGTGCTGCAGAAGAAAAAGAGAAGAGTTATTGCTACTTGAGAAGGATTTTTGTTTGCACTGAGATGATTCAATAGGAAGGCAAATAATTAAGATGCTGGAATTGAGAAATCCTTTAAAAATAGATGATGAAAGAAGCCATTCATGGACTAATTAATAGACTGCTTGAAGCAAATGTTAACAATTAACCGATTGAGTATTTAAAGGTGTGGTTCATTTTAAACCTAGCACCTCTGATTGCTTACTTCAGCACTTGCATGCTTGCAAACAATTGCTCTGTTCATTCTTCCCTCACCTCCTTTTGCTCTAAATACAAGATCTTGAAGGTCCTGAGAAGGGGTCCTTAAACTTAAAATGATGCCCATCCTGATTTGTGCAAGCAACTCAGGAGCACCCAGGATTGTGGTCTCTGTGCCAATATCTCTTTGCCAAGGTGAGCATCTACTGAGATCTCTTTGGAAGGTGCTGAGAGGTTATTGATTCTGTTTTGTCAAATTTGTCAATCAATTATCAACTATTGAGCTTCAGAGTCTGTGACTTTAAACTGGAAATTATTAATGCTTAAAAGTGCATAGAACTACCAGAACTGATCTGAAGTCTGTGAAAACGAAAGGGTTCTTATCTAAGTAAAAAGCTTAATGAACATATTTGGGAGCAAGGTAATCTGGGTAACATGATGACTTCTGATGGATGGCAGGTGAAGCTGGTCCTCGTTGAAAGAGAAAACGAAGAGGGTATTTTGCCTTGGATCAGTCATTTCTGTGGCTGATTTAACTAGGGATATATTGGGTAGTCAGTCTGTTGAACTCATTCCTTCAAGTCTGGCTGGGAATGGGTATGTGGCTGAAGGTGAACACTGTCAGGTGAAGATGTGTTCTTCCTCTCCCCTACCCGTGGAATCACACCAGAATGGAACATGGAGGAGATCGGGAGGTCACCTACTCCAACCATCCTCAAGGCAGAACTTCAAACTGGGATCAGGTAGCTCTAGTGTTACAGTCTTCCTCTTGTAAAGTCCCTTTTCTGATGAGGGGTAAGATCCCATCTTTCCCCAGACTCTGGGGAGTTAACAGGCTGTAATGTTTCATTTCCACAAACCAGAGACATGAGAGTTAAGAAGACATCCAGAGCAGGATTTGCCTTATCTCTCTGGCCTTTGGATGACTTATTTTCTCCTTATGAGTGAGCACAGTTTTCTCTGCATGTAGTTACCTGACACACTTACCTGACACTTAGTCACTGCTGGCCTGTGGTGGTTGTTTTGCTGGGTGTGCTCAACAAAAAGTACCTTGGGGGTAGCAGTCCTTGGCAAGGGTAAAAGCCCTGCTGAGCTTGGGTTTCTGAAATACTTTCTTGCCCCCACTTCTTAAGAGCTTATTATCGAAGGACTCCGAGCTCAATTAGACTGTAAAAGCTGCCTGACACTGTGATTTATGAGGCCTCAAAAGGGAGTGCTGCTTGCCGGGCATTGAGCGTAGGAAGGGCTCTGTGTCTCAGTGCCAAGCCAGCAGGACAGAGCATGGCTCTGCAGCAAAAGCAGCTTGGGAATTTGGCTGCAGGGATGGTCTGTACATCCAAGGGGCTGGACCATGTGGAGAAGGATGCAACCACTGATATATGGTACATGGCATTACTGCTGCTGGTGCATCCATAACAGAAGGATTTGCAGAAGTGCCCAGCTCCAGCACTGTTTCAGACCTAAGGATGTGCTCCTCAGGAGTATTTTTCCATCTGCAGCATTTGGGAATTTCTTCATTTCTAGAATCAATGTGTTGTCTGGAGTGGCTGGGAAAGCATGGCCCCATTACACAAAAATAATTATTATTCTGATGTGGTTTAATTGTTCTGTTCAGAAACTGGCTCAATTAATTTATTTTTTAATCAGTATCTTCAGAGCAGGTATTTCTCTGAAATCACAGCATCCCAGTTGCTCCTGTCTGGCACTTGCAGAAGCTGCTGCCACTGCTCAGTTGCAGCTGCCACACTGGGATACACGAGTCGCAGCTTGTCAAGAGCTGTGCCTGTGTTTCAATCTGTCCCTGCCCTGCAGCTCACTCCTCTGGGCAGCCCTGTGGCTGCCTGGGCAGAGGGAGGTGATGTTCTGGCTGTGACTCACGGTGTTCCCACTCTGGCTTCCCCAGCCAGAACCAGGTTTCTCAGCCATAGGAAGGCAGGGAGGTGTTTGACAGCTCTGTAGTCAGACACTTCAGTGACAGGCCTGTTCCAAATGGCTCCAGGTTCAAGGTTGTTTTTAAATGGATTAAATGAAATTATTTTCTTCTTTTCCTTGGGGTTCAGGCGCCTTAGTGTGCTGTGAAAGAAATGTCTTGTGACTATATACTGTTCTTCCACAATAGATGCCATAGCGTGGGGCTGCTGGCTCCAGCACAACATCTGTTAAGAATCTAGTGATTACAGCTAACAGGATTTTTCACCTTAAATGAGGTTTCTGTAAACTAATCTACATCTGCATAGTTTCGTTTTGTGGTTCTCCAGGTGACAAGGGAAAATGTAGCTGCAAGGCTTTGATCTCCAATGCACCCTTATCCCAACACACTATTGAGAAGCCTAATTGTACAAGATGCAAAAGAAAACCTCTGTTAAAATACCACTTAGATCTTAGAGTAGACTTAGATTCGTAGTTAAAATAACAAAACATAAAGGATGCCAAAAGTAAGGTTCCAACACTGTTAGCATGATTGTGTTGCATATCCTGTGTACTTTTTATGATGTGAACCCTAATACACATATTTTACCAAGATCCCTGGGTTTAATATTGGGTTGCTTGTAAAAATGCATTCCATAAAATGCAGGCAATGTGCAACCTGGCAGGGGAAATGCACCAGACTGAGGTGGTGAGCTGACCATCCCTGGCCCCACATGTCCATGTATGGTGGATCTGACCTTTTCCATGCCCTGTGAGACACAGCTCCAGCAGCTCATTTTAGGAAGCCCTACATGCCTACAGCATGTGCTGTAGATGCTCCCTCCTTCCAGCATGCAGAATCACTTCTGCAGGTATCTGTGGGCAGATGCTATCTTGCTCTGACGCCTTCTTTCCATCCTTCTTCCTGCCTCCAAAAATGTATCAGAACTGGCTTGGTTTGGTATTCCATCCTCCTGTCTTCACCATTTCACAATTCTAAAGCACTAAAACCATGTCATGTAACACGATGGTGTGGGACATAAGGTCCTTGCCCCAAATAATATTCAATGTCTCCAAACTAGAGCAAACTAGTTTTTAATCGACGTACAGAGTTCTTTTCCTACCTATGTGTGTTTTGTGGTTTCAGGGTTTCTCTTGATGGAAAGTTGATAAAGAGAACCCCATGTGGTAGCTGAAGTTAGTTTATACCTGAGGAATAAAAAGATGTGGCTCCAGACAGATGCAAGGGGAAGGAAGTACTGGCAGGTGACAGAGGGAAAAAAGTAGGTGATGAAAAAAGCTTGGGATACAGGGGACAGTCTGATCATGGGCAGTGTAGTGGACAGTTACAGAATAAAACAATGAGATAGAAACCAGCACAAGAGTAAAACCTTGGCAATAAGATTTGTACTGGGGAAAGGGAACAGCAGTAAAGACTTTTTAAAGAGTTACTGTGAAACTTAAGAGTTTCTTACAATTTCTTACCCTGGCCTTCAAAGACTGCCTTAATTTTATTGTTATTTCTTTAATAATGCAATAACCAATAACACATTAAATCTCCATTCCATTGCAAAGCCTTTTGCACAGTAACAACAGAGCAAAAATCTCCGGTGGTACATTAGAAAATGTAATTTGAACTCAAACCTGGATGGAGGGTGCTTTATTCCAGAGCTAGCAAGGCTATCTGCCAGACCTTTCACTTTTATAGGAGTGGGAAGATGAAGAGCCATAGCCTTGGAATGTCCTCCAGCCCCCTTGTTTGCTTTAGCCCTAAGCGCTAAGAAACTTCAGTGACTGCAAAGTAACTTTCAAAGCCTCTCTAGCCTCTGAAGCCACCTGAAATGCCTTTGCTGCCAGTAGGCACAGCTTGACCATTTCTTGGCGTGCCAAGGAGGATCAGGTCCCTGCAGGAGATGGGGTCAGACCATTGATTTGGCATGGCCAGAACACACCACTGCAGGGCCCAGCTGGAAGGGTCCAGGGAGCCCTGGGGGTCTCTAAAAGCCGATCCGTTTCTTCTTCACTGACTTCTTGCCTCCTGCTGCCCTTCTCCCAGCTGCAGGGGAACTGGACCTGCTTTCATGTGCTGGAGCTACTCTTGCCTGGGTATCCTGTAAAACCTGAACGCAATGCTTCTGCTCACACCGGGATGGCTCAGAGAGACTGGGAATGGTGAAGCAGTCACCTCTTCCCTCAGTACAGGCGTAGTGGGACAGTGAGAGGAAAAAATGTTCACTGCTCTGCAGGCTATCTCCAGGGGCTTTTCTGAGGCAGTTATCCCAGGGGCATCTAGCAAGCATGCCTGCTGGTGTGGAACACGCTATCTCCCCCTGTGCTGCTTGACTTGCATTGCTCCTGAGTATTAAGATTACCTCAAAAAAGAACGTTTGTGAAGGAAAATTTAAGTGCAAAACTGCTTACTTGGTAAAATGCATAAAAAGTGCAGGGGGAGGAGGAAGCGTATTTGTGGACCTTGAGTTTCTGACATACAACGATGCTAAAGCATGTGTGTGTGATGTTTCTTCCACTGACATCTTAAAAATGCCAAGTCAGCACTGGCCAGGATGCAGATAAGTGTGGGGCTGATGAGTGCTTGCACAGGGGAAGCAGAGCTGGAAAGGATATGGTAAATAAAAAGGTTCAGGTGGGTAGCACAGCAATCAGGTACTTCTCCAGCAAAGTCCCCATTAACTTGGGGTTTTGCTGCTCTGTCCTTGGTGTAAGGATGGCTCCCAGGGCTGGGTGACAGGCACTGTCCAGCCATGCCAGCCTGGGCTGAGCTGTCTCTGTCTTGTAACCAGGCTGCGTCTAGAACCTGCAGCAGCTCGTTCAAACCCCCCCGGCCTTAGCTTCACAGCAGTGCCTGTGCTCTTGGTGTCCTGTATCAATGACATGAGACGTGAGGGTGATCCTCTTCAGCCATGTGAGTACAGCTCCTTGCACAAAGTCCTGAGTGCCACTTAGGCACCAAGTATATATTTGAGAGGAGACATCAACCTCTGCATCCAGGAGAGTGCATGAGTACCCATTAAGTACCAAATGTTTTATTAATCACTGGAGTAAACGAACAGGTAAAACCTACAGAACTCATAGGCAGGAAGGCATGCTGCCCTGAGGCTGGGATAATTTGCGCTCCTTTCTGAGTTTTCCTGCAAATCTGCAAGATTTAAAATCCTTTGGAAAAGGGGGTGTGTGTTTGTATGTGCACATGTCTGTGGGTCCAAGCCTAGAGTATTTGAAGCACATTGGTTTAGTGGGTCACTACAGGCATGAGTTGAAGAAGCTGAAGTTAACATCCATCTTGCTGTGGCACAAGGTTTTCATGTGAAAGAGAATCCAGTGAAGCGCAGAGCCAGGCTGAATTCTTGCCCCTATTGAAGTCAATGAGAGTTTTGCCACTGACCTTGATGGATCCAGGCTTTCACCTCTGACTATACAGTAGCTGATCCAGCCCTTTTGTCCATCAATCTTGTGGAACTGAGCTCCACTATAAATCGCTCCTTAAAAGAGAAGAATGGATACAGCTTCAAAGTCTCCTCCTGCCACATTACCCTGTGGAGGCTGGTCCTCTGGCTGGGAGCTCTCTTTTGTGGGCAATGCGGCTTCTGATAGCACTGAAGCAGTCAGCATTGAGTCACAGTGATTTTCAGTCACCAGCAAAAGAAGAGGAATTTATTGGTCAGATTCTACTGCCCGCTTTGACTGGCTGGTAAATTGAGGCACTGCTCAACAAAGTGACAAGTTATTTATTTAACACATTTGTAAAGTAATAGATCTGTTAGAGCAATAGCTGTGTGCTGTCTGCAAGCACAGAGGATGCAGCGGGTTATGGAGTGAGCTTCGAAGCAACCTGCTGGTTTGTACTGACTGAGGAGCAACTTGGGGGATTTTTCAAGAAGCGTTTGCTCATTGGCTTAGTCAAAGTCTCGTTCATAAAATGGATGTGGTGTTCAGACAAGATGCTGTCTCTGCTCCAAGGATATGTTTGGTATTAGCTGGTCTGAAGGGAAAAACAATGGAGGGGAGCAGTGAGTGCAGCTGCCCTGGAGTTATTTCAGCACAGAAGGGGATGCAGGCTGTACAACACCAGCTGCTGGGGACAGCAGCAGCCCAACCCACTGGGTGAGGGCTGCCTTTGTAAAATACCATCCTTTGGAAAAGTGTGTATGTTTGTGAATAGATAATGATTTGCAGAGCAGAGGAAATGAAGGAAAACCCCCAGTGGTTGGGAAGGCTGTTCCTACTCTGCAAAGGGTTTTCCCCAGCTCTCACAACATCCTTGGGGCTGATGGGTTTTTTTCCCCTGTCATGACTTGTGGGCCCCTCGCTGGCAATTTGGGCAGAATCTTCTTTGTTAGATGGCTCCTGCTGCTCTTTTCTCTCCTTTTCTCCCCACCTCTTTCTCTTTTATTTAAAAGCTTTATTGCAAAGCAATAAGTCATTTCCCACCTCTGTGCCTCTCACTTCTCAGACCCCTCTTCTAAGTCACTGGAGTTTTTTTTTCACTTATATATGTAATTTAACCCGAATAATATTCACCCTACTCTCAGTTCTCAACTAATAAAATACACAGATTGTTATGCAAGTCACAAGTTGATAATGTTACAGTTTTGGGTTCCTTTACTGTCTAGTTTTTTTGCCAGGGGTCTCGTGCTGCTTGTGATGACTGAGACAGAAAATGGATACTCAGGATCTAGTCACCCCTCTCAGGACTCAGGCAGTGCTCAGACAGAGCTACTTATGAACAATAATCCAACTTTTCACAGTACCTGAAGTGTTTGTGCAGTCACCATACACCTCCAGAGGCTCAGGCACTTCTGCTGAGTGAGCCCAGGAGCATTTGTTGCCTCCCCACAGTCAAGTAATGTGTGTTCTCCTGCTCTCAGCTGCCCCTGTCCCCAAAGGCCTTAGTTTTAGAAGCTGATAATGGATTAAATGAGTCCCTTTGGACAGCCTGGGATCCAGAGCTGCAAAGACACTCACTGTGCTAGCACCTGTGTTAGTCAGTGGGGCAGTAGGATGGAGCAGGACTGCGCTTGGCAACAGAAGTGCCCCATCCCAGGGAATGAGGCATTGCTACAGGAGGACATTATAATAAGAAGGCAAAACCCAATGGGATTGGGACTAACGGGTGCCTGCTCTCAAGGGCCACCCTTGGCTTGGCCACAGACCTCATGTTTGCAGACCATGTGTGCCGGTGTGAGACCCTCCCATGTGTCTCCTGCTCATCATTGTGCCCCAACAGTCTCCATGCTATGGGCAGGGAAGAGGCTTTCTGTAATTGTGTTAATATGTGTGGAAAAAACGGGCTGCTGGAGTGACAACTGTGAGTATGTCTTTGTTGCAGTGCAGAACAGTGACATGAGGTCCAGGGCAAAAGTCCTAAGAGCTTCACCTGCCTCTTTCCAGAGTAACAACTGCCATTATAAGTAATTTGCTCCTTTCATTAAAGCCTCAGCAAAAAGAAAATTGGCTTCAAAATTTCAGATGTAAAGTACTAAATTGGAGGAGAGGTTAGCTGGAGAAAGAGCTTTTACAGAAAGACCCTTTTTGGGCAGCCCTTCAGATGGCATTAATTGTCATCACTGGGGAAAAGCTCACCTAGGGCCTGTCTTATCGAAGTCCCACATTGAGTCATTTAGGACAAAATAGGACAAACCTCCAGAACCTGGAGGGGAAAATTACAACAGGCAATGCAGTTTCCACCTCTCCCTCTTTCCAGGCCATTAGCAGGCTGTAGGCACTGTTATTATTTCATCCAGGGTGAGGTCCCATTGAAGACACAGTAATGATGCTCCTCTCTCTTACAGGCATGGCTTTGGTAGAGGCTTTGGGTGCTGTTATATTGATAGTGGCCTTTTTTTCTTGGAGTAATTCAGCCTGTTTCCCCTTTTTATCCTTTGAATGCCATTTTCTGTATCTGTTCAAGAGTCACTCATGCTGCCACAGACAGCACAGAGAACCTGCGCAGCAGGAGACAAGGCCTTCCTGGGAAATCTCTGCTGGCTTCAGATAGACCTTTATTTGATAAAGGCAAAACTGTAAACAACCTAATCTCCCCCTCAGGCCTCAAAGTCCTTCTAATTACTAGCACCAGAAGGAAGCTGAGTTAGATTCCTTCTCCACCGAACTGGAGGGATTCTAGCCACTTCCAGGTCTCTCTCTCTCATTAACGTTTGGGTCTACTTTGGTAATCAGCAATAAATCCTAGGTGTTTGCTGGATGCTCCTAATTTGCTGGATCCATGAGCACCACAGATTTAGTCTTTTCCTGATGCTTTGTGGAATTATATGCTGGACCAGGGTTTTTTGATTTACCACTTTCATTGCATCTTGTGGGAAATAAAGGATGCAAAGAAGGTGTGCAGAGAAATTCTGTGATTTTTTTTCTGTGCCCTCTTGTTCCTCTTGTTCATTCCTCCCAGATAAGGAGTTCTCTTTCTTCCCAGCCTCTTTTCATCTCAGAAGCTGTAATATTCACAGCTGAAAAGAATAAAGAATAAAGTCAATGTAAGAGGTAAATCTCCAAAGTCTGGAGACTACAGAGCACATGAATAAGACAGAGCCGTGTGAAGGTAATTGCAGGGGGATAAAGGATGTCTGTGTCCTCATTGTAGAAGTTGGGTATCGGATACATACTTTGTGTGTTTTATGAGACTTCATGATACCCACAGTGTGTTTTGGCAGCCATCTGGAGCTGCAGGGTGTTTATAGACCAGCTGCGTGTATTTGGGGAATATTCAGTTATCTGGTCCCTCAGGACCTCAGTACAAAAGGTGAAAGGTGTGTTTCCCCTTGTACCTGCAGCCAGGCTCTGTTGTTTGCTTTTGTATCTCCAAAGCTGCCAGGTACTGTTAACATCAGCATTAGATTTACATTCCAAATATCAGATGTGGGGGTTTTGTAAATGTGACTATGGCAAATTAGAGGGTTTTGAGTAACCATATCACTTGGATATGGATAATTCTATCCTGTTCCTTCCTCATTCAGTATTTGCACAGACTCCACCCCATTCTCTCCTTCTCAGCTGCCTAAGCAGGTTCCTGCTCTTTTATTTCCTTTTTTCACATGTGCCATCACTCCTTGCCTTGGGTTCACTTTGGATTTCTTCCTGAATATCTTTTTTTTTGGGAGGAGGAAGAGGTATTTTCACAGTGGATTTCACATCATTGCATTGCTTTGGTTTCAAGCTGCTTTCCTCACACGTCCTCTGCTACCAGCCAGTCCCATTCAACATAACTGAACAGAAATGTTTCTATGTCCCATCCAGCCCTGCTGCAAGCAGGGGCCAAAGCCAGCTCCTCCAGTGCTGGTGCCAGCCTTGGCTCTGCCCGCTCCAGCCGGCAGCAGCCTGTGCCTCTGGCTGCAGTGCTGGATGGCTTCCAAGCAGCTGGACAAGAAAACACAGCCAGATTTTGGAGGTCTGAGGCTCTAGTGCCCAGGGGATGAAGGGAGCAGCCTGTGCCTTGGCAGGGACAATGGGCTCCTTGAACATCACTGCAGGGAAGGAGCCACCAGCACTGTCCTTGTCCCCGTGCTGCCTGGTGACTTTTAACCCATCCCTTTTCTGATGGGGAAGTGGGGCAGGAGAAAAGCATTTAGGCTTTAGTAAAACTTTTTCATTTTTAAATGTCTGTTTTAATCTCAAAGCCTTGCTCTAGATCTCCTTTATTCAAAACAGAAGCAGCTCTCTCTCCCTACTCCTTTCCAATGCAGAATGCAGCCTCCACAGGGGGATGCTGAGAGAAGTCCATACATTTTCTGGAAAGAACTAGGGAATCTATACCCCTTCCATAGCTTTCCTTTGGTGTACATGATGGACATACAAGACATGCACCATCCACACATCCACTACAGAGGGGCATGAAGTTTTTGCTCCTGTTGCCTCTTCACAATTGCTGGCGGCTAGAGATGCTGTTAGCTGAGCTTTAAAGCCATGCTCAAACCCCTCTCTTAGCTGGAAATGGGTTCAGTGCAAAGGCAGTGAGCCCGTGTGTGAGCATACAGAGAAGTTTTAAAGGATGAGATGAAATGAGGAGCCCTGGGGTTCCCCTTATCTCTCCTATAAGGAAGCCCCATACTTGCTCTCATGGGTTGCTGCAACCGGCAAGCAAAGTCCACCTGAGGCTATGCCACTGGCAGCAGCATTGAATGTTGACTGCACTCCCCTGTGTCCTCAGAGAGCATAGGTGGAGGCTGAAGATGCTCGATACCTGCCACCATCCCCAGCAGTGGCATGAGGTGTCTTCAGGCAGCAGGTGATTTGAAACATCTATAGAAGGGCTTGAAGGTGATGAGGGGGTAGTGGTTTGTACTGCATTTGCTTTCTGGAATCTGCATCCTTTGCTGCTTACCTGGAGAAAGGATAGATGTAATTTTTCTTCCTTATCTTTTAGTTTAGAAAGACTTTTTTCTGCTTTTCCATAAAGCATTGGAGATTGACAATAGCTAAAGACCAGTGCTGGGCAGCATGTTTACTCCTGATTTAGTGAAGATATATCCTGTGCCTTGGTGTCCTGCTTGGGCTTTTAGGCAGATTTGGAAGCTGGTGGCACTTTTCTTCCAAAACTGGCCTGTCTGGGCAGCATTTGCCTTCCTCACCAGGGTTTGCTGTGGTCTGAGAGGGTCAGGGCACTGCCAGCAGTTTCCAGCTCTTCTCTTTTGGGGGTCTTTCAGTATTTAAGTACTTTCTTTATGATATTTCCAGTATCAACTGTGTACTGGAGGTTGTCAGAGCTACTGGAGATAGTGGATACTTTGTGGGTAAAACCCCAAATATCTATTAACTGGCTGCCTGCCCCTGGCTGGAAATGAGGTCTAGTAACAGGGTGATCCCTGCAGTCCTGGGTACCCAGTATTTAAAACAGAGCTGTCTCTCTGGCAGATGTAGCTGCCTCTTAGGAGTCAGAAAGGCGACTGCAAGAAACCATAAATCCTTCTCCCTGTAAGCTCAGAACCTGGAGGTTTAATATCCTGCATTAAAGTAATATCTTTGGGGTTTTTTCTTTCCTATCCTGCCAACCCCAGGTTATAAAGGCAGAGGATGATGAGACAGCAAAGGCTGAAGTGTTTTTGGAAGGCGGATGGATAGCAGCAATAATGATACCAAGCCTGGTTTAGGTTCAGTGAAAAGCTTAACCAAAAGACCCCATAACCCCCCAAAGAAAGATTCCCATGAGCTTCTATGGGGTTTTGGCTTTGGACCAACATGGAAAGGCTCTGACTGACCCCAGTGGGATCTGGATGCGGCCCAGCAGAGCCCTCCTGTTCCAAGTGTCCTCCTCTCCACCTACGTGGCACAGCTGTGCCTCTCCCAGCTCTCCTGTCCCAGGACAGGCACTGGAGGTTGTGCCTGGAAGACCTGCTCACACTGAGGAAGATACAACTTGCCCAGCCTGTGGGAGAGGAGGAAAGGGCATCTGCACATGGAGTGTTTCATACGTGCTCAAAGGTGCTCAAACACCCTGGTTCCAGCACCCTCATGGTCAGCTCCAGCTTGAGGCTGACTCCTGCCTCTGTAAGAATGGCTCAGGCTGAAGAATATAGACATTTCACAGATGGGGTTAAACACAGATAACTTACTCCTGTGCCCATCCTTGCTGGTCCCTTCAGGAGACATGTTTGTCCAGAGCTGCTGGAAATGGAGCGTTTCCCAGCATGTAACTTATTTCAGTGCTGTTCCAAAGGCTGCGGGAATGCAAGAGACTTCCAGAGCATTGTAATAAATATAAAAATGTAAAACAAGTGCAGACGTGCTGGTTCCTGCCAGCTCTCCTTCCTCTCCCATTCAGGGGTGTGTGTTGTGTTACTTTTTCCTTCAAGTACCAGCTGAAGAAAGAGCGAGGCAGGCTATAACAATGCAGGGAGAAAAAACATTGCTGCCCTGCTCCTAATTTCTCCCAACCTCTCTGAATAGCTTGTCCCATGCTGCTCCATCTTGCTCTGAGCAACCAGCCAAGTTTTCCCACAGGAAGTGCCTTCAGGATTAGAAAGCTGAGATTTTTATATGGAGTGTGTTTGTTTCTCTGATCACCCAGGAATATAATGGCCGAGTCAATCACTTGTCAGAGAGGGCTCATTACAGCCAGCGGAGACAAGGAGCCGGGCGGCGGAGGGCAAGCTGTGCACAGCGGGGTGCATGGCACAGGCAGCTCAGTCTTTCTTTGCCCAGCGCTGCTCCATTCTCTCTCCTAATGCCGATGGAGGAAGGGTCGTGATGGCTGGCGGGGTGCAGAGGGAGCCCCAGGCGGCGGTGGCTGCAGGGATGGAGGATGCTCGGTCGTGCACCCATGGCTTCTGTTGTCAGACCCACCCAGACACCCAGGGTGATCATGGGCATGGCTGTGGAGCTCATCCCACACCTCTGCTGCTGCACATCTGCTGCTCCTCACTCCCCCCTCATTTCCGAACCCACCATGAGGCTCAGCGCTCTGCCTAGCCCCTGAAATCACTGCAAAATGAGGGCAAAGCTAATTAGTGCAATTAGTCCTTTGCTCTTTCCCCGATGGAAAAGGAAGGCAGCAGTCATCCCTCTGAAGCCAGGCATAGCTCTGTCCGAGGCTGCCAGGGTGTGCACAGCAGGCACATGCTGGCACCTCCCTGTGCCTGTCATGCTGACCTGAGGTTAATTGAGAGCAGGTCTCAACCCATTTTGCAAAGACGAATTTGTTGCCTATGTGTCTCCCGGCTGTGGGATTATGTGTTTCTCACCCATAATGGTGTCCCACCAGCTCCAGGATGATCTGTGGGCTCTCTTGCCTGGAAACAGGACAAGGCAGCAGGAACATCCCCGAGCCAGAAGCTAATCCAGCTCCACGCGACCAGAAACCTATGCTCTGCAGCCGCAGAAATTAGCTTTCCCCTCTCATTTCAGAGTTAATCCTGCCCAGAGCCAGTTCAGCACAGTCTCGCCTCCCTGGTATCTATAGGCATGGAAACTCAGCCATTTTGACATTTCTGGCTGCAAATCCTGCCCTTAGCAAACACACTTGATGCTGATACAAGGTCTCTTGGCTGCCTGTGCTCGTACCCATCTGTCATGGTGGCACTGTGCCCATGAGCAAGATGCTCTGCTATATTTGCTGCAGCATAGGTGCCAAGCAGACCAGATGTTTCCAGCAGGAAAGTGAAATGGGAAGGCAGCATCCTTTATCAAAACTCCTGGCTATCATGGCTGCACTGTGGGGCAGAAGCATGCAGAGGGGCCTTGCTTGCCCCTGGCCAGTGCACCCCAACTCCCTGAGTGTGTTTGCTAAGCCAGCCCCACATCTGCTGCCTGCAGAGGGGCAGTCACCCGCTGGCCACAGCGAACTGCCTTTGTCTGCCTGCAGTGTCTGAAAGCAGGAGGTCCCCATCCTCTGCCAGCCTGCCCTCAGGGACAGCCCGGAGGGACAGGGGGTGCTGATGCTGGCATGGGTACCAGTGCCAGTACAGGGGCTGGTGCGGGGCTCTAGCAAAGCTGAAGTGAGGAGCATGTGATGATGCTCACAGCTGGGTTTTGCATACCAGCACCTCTCCTCCACAGCCTGTGAGCCAGCACTTACTCAGACCTCAGACAAGTCCCAGGAGAGACAGTAAATAAGATGTTATTTTCCTCTCTGGCTGAACAGTAATTTTCTGCCAACCCACACGAGCAGGGAATTGCAGTGCATAATCACAACCCTATATCCCCTTGGCGAGGCTGCTCAGCCCCAGGAGACCAAGGCAGCACAGGCAACAGGGCAGGAGCAGGCAGGGCAGAGCCCTGGTTAAGGCCAGATTGCATAGGCCAGAGAAACTGGAACAAACTGCCAAGCAGGGAAAGGAGGATGCTCCGCATCTGAAGCTTCCCTAGCAGATGGGCTGCACCAAGCAGTGATTCTGGGGGCAAAACAGCTCTTGTTGCTGGCTAGATGGATGGAGATGGTGTGGCACAATGAGCCCCAGCTCCCACAGGATCAGGGGGCATGGGGCATGCTTGTGTCCCTTCACCTCCAGTGCAGTCAGCAGCCTCCCTAAAGCTGGGGGACAAATGATAGAGCCTGGCAGCTGGTTATTCCAAGGAACTTAAAGGTTTTCAAGCAAGGGGAAAAAAAATCATCAGTAGGGGTTGTGAGAGTTTCAGGAAACAACTCCTTGGTATCTGTTCTCACCGGTATAGGTGAGAAGAAGCCCTATAGGATTACAGCCTGCTTAAATCCAGGAATAAAGGGTGTTTGAAGTTCCTCTCTATTAACAAAACCCCTGGAGTGTTTTCTTGATATCGCTGTCAGGGAAATGTTGAGGTTGGAGATATCCACCCTGTACACATGCTGGCTTCCCTATCAGGTGGGGGAGCTGAAAGAAATGTGGATGCTGGATTTTCCTAGTGCTGAGACTGTTGAATAAGACAAAACCCAGGTAAGCTGAAGAGATGCTGCTCTGCCTAAGAAGAAACGTGATTCTTCAGGGTTACTTATAGATAAAACAGAAAAATTGTATTTAAAACACAAAGCAAGCAAAAAGTTAGTGTAATTCTTACAGAAATCTGTTGATTCCATATTTATTGTTCTGATTGACTTAGAAACTGAGCTGCATCTGTGTTATTCTAATTAAGCAGCTCAGTGCTTCTGTGGTGTTGTAGTGAGCATCTTGTCATGAAGTCGAACTCTGGAAAACAGTTTGAAGGCTCCTGAGACCAAAACCTGTATTTTTATTGCTGTTGGCTGATGATGTTTGTGGAAGTTGGAGCAATGACCTGATAATTTGCCAATCACCATGAAACATGCACTGTTAAACTTCTCTTCTGGGTGTCCCCTGTGAAATCTCAGCTACGTTAGACAGTTTGTGAAATAAAACTGAGCTTTTCAGATTTATGGGGGATGGTGACAGACCTGGGAAGCTGATGCTGCTGGCTTTCAAACAGATGAAGCTGTCATTTTGCAGTGCAGAAAATTGAAGTTCTTGATTTTCGTATTAGCTAGTGCCTATGAGGACTAAGCCAATTCACTGAGCCAGCTTCAGAGATTGCAGCATTTGTTTGTCTTTAAGTAGAGCTGGCCAGAAAACAAAGATCCTGTAACACTACTGTAGTAAGGCCTTGGGTTTCCTTAGCTTTAATTGTGAAACCTTGGGAAACTTTTTTCTTGGAATTAAAAGCTGTTGAGAGTCAGAAATTCATCTACTCTGGACAACAAAGACCTAGGGAAGACCCACTGCCTGCTACTGCCGCTGGAGAGCCTCGTCAGAAAGCCTGTTCACTGGGGCTGGTGTGGTTCCCTGAAAATCAGGTAAATTAGGTAAAAATCAGCTCATAACATCTTTTATCTTCCCTTTTCAAATCCAGGGATCAGAGAGGTTTCTGAGCTGCCTAAAGCAGAGGACAAGCCCCCTTGAAGCCTGTTCCTGGTGCAGGGAGGCTGGAGCAAGGCTAAAGGCAAGGAAAAGACTCCTCTTAACAAAATTAAGCCTTGAGGTGTATTTAATGAGATTAAAGCTCCCTGGTTGCTTGCTCTTGCCCTCCTCCTGTCCTCATTAACTTCCACTTGAACTCTCTTCCCAAGCTGCTGACCTTGAACTGGAGATGCTTGCAGGGGCCCTGACAGGCTGGAGAGGCAGCTGCACCCCTGCAGCACCCACGGGTGACAGTGTGGGACCACGGGATGTTTTCATGAAGGTCACTCGGTGTGGTTGGACCCCTTTCTCCCAGCAGGACACAGGGACACAGAGCACACAGCCCAGGAGGGGAAATGGACTTCAGGCACAGTCCCAGCCCCAGGATGAGGCATGGAGGGACTTCAACACCTTCCCTCTTGCCTATGGCTAGTTCATCAGAAGTCAGTATTTTGGATCAGAGGGAATAATTTGGTTTTATTTCTTCTCGCCACCATTTGGCCTTCAGTTCCTCTCCTCACTCCTCCATAAAGATGCTGTGCTTAAGCTGCTGACCCGCTCCTGGGACCCCTCCCATGTTTTCCAGCAAAGGCAGGGGAAGATCTCTGCCAGCAGAGATGCTGTCTGTGTTTCTACCCCGCCTGGTGCAGATCCCCAGGGAGGCGGGCATGGGCACTGGGGAATCACCCTAGTGGTGTGGGGTGATTCAGGGCCAAGACAGGGCTGAAAGAGCAGCCATCACCCTGCCTGATGCCAGCACAGGCAGTGTCAGCACCCCTGAGCAGAAAGCAGCAGTGTCCTCTTGCTGGATTTGCTTCTTGTGGCAAATGAAGGAGAGGGGGCAATGAAAGAGAAAGCAGTTAAACACTCACCCCTCCTGCAGAGGAGCAGACAGGGTGCTTCTGGGTGATTCCCACCTCCCTTCTGCCAAGGGGTGCTCTCAGATGAGACTTTCCAACCCTCTTCCCTCCAGGCTGCCCTAAGCAGGGAAGAGCTTGCTGTAGCTCCATGCCAAGCTGCCTGCCCTCTCCACAACAGACCCTTTGCTGCATTTTCAGGGATCACTGGGCTGCGGATCCCTTTGCCCACGGGACCCTCAGGGTCTCCCCAGCTGGTCTGTCCCTAAACCAGCTTCAAGGAGAGCTGGTCTCTGTGCAGCCCCTAGCGCCGTGAGGCCATGGCTCAGGATTGAGCCCCCGGCACATTAAATCATTGGGAGTGGTTGGAAAAACCCTAATGCAACTGCTGCAGCTGCCTGCCAGGTACCTGCCCGACGTGCTGGCTGCCTGCCCGTCAGCACCAGCTCAGCAGCACTGGGACCATGGGGTCTCTGCAGCCAGACACACTGTGGTTGCACAACAGGGCCTGCCACTGCGTGCTCCAGACCTCCAGGCACCTGAGGTCTGCAGACCTCCTCCATGAGCAATTGCTCTCCTCAGGCATCCCCATGCCCAGAGATGCTCTCCCCATGGCCGTGCTGGCCCTGGCGCTGCTGAAGGAGAAGCCATCACTGAAGGGTATTTTTAACATCACCTTGGTAAAACGTAAAGGCTAAAAATCTCTTGGCAGACAGAGAGCTATTCTTCTCTTTCTGATGAAGAAACTATTTCCTTGCACATCTGGTTCATATTTTTCTTTAGGTTTCTGCCAGAAACAATTCTGAAAACAAAATGCAGAGCCGAGCGGAGTGAATGTATACATTCCTGAAGGATTCCTTCACCACTCCTCTCCGACCCAAACCTCCCAGTCCTCCTTGCAAACCTTCTTTCCTTCTTTCCTTTTCCATTTTTCATTTCTTTTTAATTAGTTTTCTTTTCGAAATGTGAAAACATGTGGTCTGATTAGCTCTGAAACACTGCTGCCTGCATGGTATAAAATGAGCTGCATCTAGAAAATCATTACAATGAATAGAGAAGGAAAATACTCCATCACAGGACTTTTTTATATGTTTTAATTGTTTAAGCCTATTATCACTGCAGTCAGATTTGTCTGCAAAGCCTTATTAATGGCTGTGTGACACGAGACTCACGCTGGGGCCTTGTGGCTCAGAGATGTTGTCTTTTTCTTCGAAATCCATGTTTCTGACTAGGAAAGGGGAAGCAGCAGCGAGTGGTGTTTGAGGTTGTGTTTGGCTGTGCACATCCTACTGATCCCAGTCCTGGTCTACCCAAGCCCCAGTAGCTGGGAGGGATGGGGTGAGAACTGATGGGTGGGTGCACCCGAAGGCTGCCTGTACCACCTGTGAGATAGGTGGCACCCACGGTGTTGTCATAGCACCAAAGTCCTGCTCCTGTCTCTGCTGCTGAGGAAGCACAGCAGCTGAAAGCCATTGGCTTTACCTAATTGGGAACAGAGATGATACATTAAGAAAGAAACACGTAGCCTCAAATTATTTATGTTCCCAGTGGCAGGAGTGCAGTTGCTGTTTGACAGTCAGTCTCTACTCTCTCATCAGGGTATCCAAGTGATGCCTGAGCTGGAAGACCATGCGTTTTGCATGGAAATGTTTGCAAACATCTTATCGAGAGAGGTTTGTGTTGGTTTTGATTTATCCTTTATGCAGAGGGAAAAAATACAGGGTTGGGAGTAAGACCCTACTTTACTTCCTCCACAAATACTCTAGGCTTTTTGCTCCTTGCTTAGTGAGGCTGAGGTTTCAGGTTACTATAGAAAAGGGTAAGCAGTGGTGGCTGCAAACCTCTCAGTATGTCTTGACTTGCTTTTCAACACAATATAGATATTTATTCAAATGCCTGTGCAAGTGCAGGGAGTCCTGTCTGCAGTAGAAATGGGGTATCTCTGGCTCTGAAGAGGGGACGCTTCTGCTGGGTTCCTGCATAAGCTGCTTTGTGGGGCGGCAAGAAGAGGGATGTGGTTCTTGGCAGGGTTATGAACCAGAACCTGCTGCCTTCCCTGCTGAGAGTTTCTTGCTTTCACTCCCAATAATTGCTGCTTGCTTGGAAATGATCCTGCTAAAAGACCGAAATGACTGATTACAAAAATTGGAAAGGATTAAAATCTCTAAAACAATGCAAAGGGAAGAAAATAGATGAGCTAGTGAGGGAATGGGCTTATCACTTCTTGAGCAAACAAACAAGTGAAAGCTAATTTTCTGAGCCAGCAAATGAATGATTAATGAACCGACCCACAATTAACCCTTCATCACAAGCTCACCTACTTTGGGCAATTGCTTTGCATGGCTATTGCTCTGTTTCACATTGGAATAAAGACACAGTTTGATAGTTATAAATCTGCAGCCCAGGTTGTATTTCAAAGGGCTTCCATGTAACAGGTATATCTGGGGAAGGAAGAAAACATGGTTTAAAGATGTTCCAGATGTATGGTATTTCGGATGTGGTGCTGTTTTAAGAGCCATCCATTTGTGTATCTCCCACCATGCCAATAAACTAACTTCCCTGACACAGGCAAAACATACTTTAAAATATGAACTTGTCTTTTACTGCATTTTGTTAAATGATTAATTTGCCTTATATTAACTTAAAATGAGCTCATTAAAAGATTTCTTTTTTCTTTGAAAGCAGTGCTCATTATATTATCATTTTAAGTAATTAAATCAGAATAAATGGCTCTGTGAAGCTATTTTAATGTAACATCTAATTATATCTGACCTAGACACTGAACTATAATCATTAACTACATGAACTGTGTAATGTTCTGCAGACTCTTTAATAATTTATACAGGCTGAATTCAGCTGTGTGGAGTTGTAAGCTGAGGCTGTTAGATGCCATGCACCTGTACTGGGTTTGGGACAGCTGATGGGAGTTTGCTTGTTGGGCTGTTTTCAGCCTTATCTTGGTTCTGAGGGGTTTTCCATGTGGAGCTGTGTTGGTTGCAGTTTCAGTTTGATCTAGAATGGATTGCTTTTCCTTTATCGTGTGCATGGGGGTCGAGCATGTGTATCTTGGGCACATGTGTGGTTTGGTGTTTTCCTCTGTAGGATGCACTAATCAAGGTAATATATTTATATGACGCGCTGAAATTGTGTTAGACTGTAACATAGATGTTTTCACATGAGTGGCCAGACTTGGTTACAAGAAGCTTTGGTTTTTGCTGTGTTAAACTGTATGTTTGCTGTTTGCCTTCTTGGAGGCTCAGTCTGTGCTTCCATTTTAAACAAATTCTTTGATCTATTTGCATATACCTTCCAGACCCATGTTCCCTGAAAGGCTTACTCAGGTTAGGTTCATTCCTTAAAATAAGTTTGTTTGGGGAAGGAAAAATTGGTTTACAGGAGTTTTAACCTTTCCCTAACTCAAACAGAAAAGAGAGGGGCTGAATGCTGCTATTGCAATCGATGGTCTATCCATCTTCTGGGCTGGATGCCTTGTGGCAAGGGAACAGATGTACCATGTTGTAGCGTATCCAAAAATTGCTGGTGCCACCTATTGGTGGAAAACTGCAGATTAGGACGTGATTAATGCGTGTTATTATGCCCTCTGCTTATCATTCCCCAGCTGGCAGGTGGGTCAAACCAGTTCTACTGTTAGTTTTAATATCAGTTACTGTTGGCAAACATTGTTCACATTCCTTGTGTATCTTGGGTGCGATTTGCAAACAAGAGGGTTTGCTGCGGGCAGGCAGCTGCTGGTGGACACGTGTAGCCTGGGGGATGCATGTGTGAAGAAAGAAGGTTGGCAAATCTGCTCCCCGAGAGCAGGGGAGGGCAGAGCTAAAAGCTGGGCTTGTCTAAGTGGTGCTGCTGGATGTGTGAACAAACTCACTTGGCTCAGGGTAAATGTTGGGTATTCCTATAGCCACTGCTCGTGGCTGCAAGTTGGGATACAGGGGAGAGGTGGTATGGGGTATCACTTATGGGTGGTGATGCAGTGCTGCTTTGGGGGCCTCCTTGCTCCAGATGGAGCCCCACGTGCTGGGCACAGAGGTGGATAATTTAACCAAGCAAAGAAGACATAGGTACAGATAAGTCTTTGCTGTGTAGCTTTTGCTTTGTGGATTTTTCCAGTCTCAGGGGATTTTCCAGCCTTGTAAGGGAGGTGAGGGAGAGCTGAATCCCAAGCTAAAACCCTCCTTCCTCCTGTCTTGTTGCAGGAGACCTTTAGCCAAGCCCTGATAGGTAACAAAAAGCCCTGCTGGCCTCCTGCCTAGTATACTTAAGCAGTTTTATAGCTGTCATATAGAACAGGCCTATATTAGCATCAGGTTTAATACTCTCAAGAAACCTCTAGCCACGGTACTAACATCATGGTCTAAAGGCTCAAAAGGTTCACTTGCTTAAGTGGCTATTTGTAATACAGTCTTTTAATAAAATCTCATTAAAGAAGAGCTCCAGCCTAAGCCCCGTTCCTGAGACTGTTGGAACAGAGCACCAAAGGTTGGCCTCATGAGCTGCTTCAAGAAGCAGGAGGGAATAAATAGGCCCCTGCAAGGACCTGGTTAGGGCTGTAGAGAAGTACCTGGCACTTGTCCCTGCTGCTTTGGTCCAGGCCCAGAGGAACAAAAGGGCTTTGTAGAAAGCAGAGCAGAGGATGAGCAATATAGAGGAAAACAGGGAGAGATGGTCACAGCTATTTTCTCCCACCTCAACCAGGAAGGACCAGTGGGAGAGAAGAAGGGCTCAGGCTCATCTTCAGTTTTCCCTTCCCACCACAAGCTCCTAAATGCTGATGACTTCAGCCCCTAAGCCAGAAGCAGAGGATGCAGGCTGCTCCTCAGTTAAGATTCTGGGTGGATGGTGCTACCAGGGCTTCCTTTACACGTTCTGTTGCAGTTTGAACCTTTTTTACTGTATGCTTGAAGAATAATCTGAATTCCAGGGAAGAGTTTTCTAAACGCTTGTCTCCTCTGTAATTTTTCTGTCATGCCATAGAGAGGAGCTGCTTGAAAGACTTCAGCAAAGAAATTATTCTCTACTTCAATCTGAGGATTTTTCTTTCTTTTTTCTTTTAAATACCTAAAAAATTACTCTTTGATGTGAAAATTATATGCACTTAGTGATATGCTAATATGAAAATGATTGGAGAAGCGTTGAACATGGAGATCAGCTCATTTGCAGGCACTCTCCTCACCACCTGCATCTCAGGCAACCTCAGTCCCATCCTTCTGTACACAGCTCTGTCTAAAGCCATGTTATTTATGTTGTGAAAGCTACTCTTCTGTTAAATGGGTTCAAAAGCAGATCCTCAGTGTTTGTACTGATGTTTTTTCCCCGTTCTTTTTCAAGTGAGGGGTTTTTATGCCTGTTGTATGGTTTTGTCAGAAAGATGGTTGTGAAGTTCCTGCTCAGGAGATGCTTAAGGACCAACAGCACTTGATTTGTGGGCTGTGCACCCATCCCAAAGCCATCACCAGAAGCTAAAGCTTCTCAGCAGATCCTCCTGGTCCTTAGTGCAATAAGTGGTCCCCAGCCCCCTGGCTTTGGGTTTTGCACAGATTAAGAACTTGCTGCTGTCTGGACAAAAACTGGCCACTGATTTTGAGGACATGCAGCATGTTCTTGTGTCTGCTTTCAGAGATATCTTGCCTGTGGTTCTTCACATATGTGAAATGAGATAAGCTGGGGAAAAAAGGGTGGTTGTAGAGTATCAGCCAGGATGGTATCTTCATGTTTTCCTTCCTTGCTGTCTTCAAAAGCAGAATTTGAATTTGACAAAGGCAGAGCTGATATCATCACAGATAAAGATGACTTTGTTTAAAGTGGGTGCCCTGTATGTGCTGGTGGAGATAGGAAGAGCTCTTGGAAAAAGCCTGAAAAGCAGGAGATATGTTTGTCTGTGAAATGGGATGATGGCTAAGGTTTAAGATACTTCTGATCTATACTCTGCTCCTTTAGTGTCCCAATTGCTCATGGTTAGCTCTGCGCTACTGTGGTGCTGGTGGCGTTGCTGGCAGTTCCCCATGCAGTTGGTGATGTTTTGTGCTGTTAGCACAGAAATTAAAGCAACTGCAGTTTCTGTTCAGACACCAACGCTGTGGCAAACTTAAAATGTCCACTGAGAAGATTCTGCCTGTGCTCAATCTGAAATGGGACAATGCTTTGCCAAAAAGCCATCTGTTGACCCACAAGCAGTTGTGCTTGGGGGAAAAAAGCCCACCTGAGAACCAACTGGATACATTGAGTTTCCAACTGTTTTACAGGGCCACTGCAAATCCATTGCATGCATTAAACAATTAAACCAACTCTGATTTCAAAGGTCCCCAGAGTTTATATCCAAGTTACACCAAAACTTGCAAATCCCTGTTGTATATGATGCCTTTGCTCATGTATTATTTGGTTCCAGATATTTTCTAATTGAGAGGCATTAAAAATATCCATACAGTTTAAAATATGCAGTACATGCAGCACCTAAGAAAGCCTGGACATAAGACACAGGCATGTGCATGCACCCATCACCCCTGTTAAAAGGAAAGCCGCTACTGAGCACTGTAAGATTGGTGACTGATGCTCAGAGTAACATTACACATTCATCTGAGTCCAGCCAAAGCTGAAATCCAGTATTTTGGGGTGGAGACACTCTTCATGCCCGGTTTCCATTGGAAACTCACTTCATGCTCATTTTGTTTCTGGCAGAAGCACAGTGGGCTCTCTGTTTCTCAGGCCCTGGTACTGCAGCACGGTTCAGATCCCTAGCCTGCAGCTTGGGTTTTGGTTTCATCAATGTTAAACAGATCATTTAATCTAAAACTTGCATACAGATTTGATGGTTTGGGTACAAGCAAACATTTTCTGCTTTTGGTCCTAAATTCAAATCACTTGGAGGCATGCATTTAATCTTGCCAGTGGGCAGAGGCAGACATGTAGATGAAATTTCCCTGCTAGCAAGACCAGCTTTGAATGGGCTGGGCTTATCTGGAAGGTAAATAACATCCCAGTATGAAGATACTGGAGAAATGATCCCTATATATGAAGCATTATCAACTAAATCAGCTGTAACAAGCTCTGACTTTCTCATAAATGTCCAAAACTGTGAAGCACATTTTGCACAGGGTTGCATGAGTCCTTTGAAAGTTTAGTGTTAGCTGTTGTAAGCAGGTTTGATCCTAGGATGCTTGGGTTTCACCTGGGAATGGAGACACTCTGGCTCTAGGGAGGCTGTTAGAGGAAAGATGTTTTAAATGTCAAGGATCTATGTGTTGCAAGTGTATTTAAAACTATGAGTAGTTGGAGCCTCATACCTGCGCAGCAATGAATCAGAATAAATAAATGCAAATGTCCAGAAGAACAAAAGGAACATTAAACAGATAATGACCTCTTCACTGGCAAACAGCAAAGTTTCAGAGTCCATAAATAAAACCTACTAATCTAATAAATGTTCTGGAGATAACTGGAAAAAATACTGAAATGGTCACTTGGTTGTGAAGGAGCATATTTCACTTTTGCCTAGCAAAAGGACTTGAAGCCTCAGCAGTTGAGTTGATTCATAGCCTGTTGTAATGTCCCGGTTATCCCCTATAGCAGCATGTTTCATGCAGCAAGTACTACAATATGTCAATGTCTAGTTAATATTTTAAGGAGAAGAGAGAACAAGCAGATCATAGTTTGCTGATCTGTTTGGGTGGTTTTTTTCTGTTCTTTCCCATTTCTCAGGAAACAGGCTACTGATAAGACTAGAACCATGGATGGAGATGACTGATTGATGTGCTAATCCCCTGGGAAGATGCAACATCTTTTGAACTCACCAGGAAGAGAAGAACTGGGGAGGTGAGTCAGGGCCCGGCAGCGTGGGCAGTGAATGAATGGTCTGAACACATGCCAGGATGGAGCAAACAATACAAGCTCCCGTAGGGCTCCAGCTAAATTGCTGAGCCAAATTGGTGTGAACTCCCTGTGGTTTTGCTGCTTAGTAATGTTTCTGTGCATAAAAATCAGACAGGTTTGGTGTGTTCACCCCTTTTATCTTGGAAGTTTCTTCTATTTGTAAGCAACACAACCCAAAATTCCTTGCCATGTGCCAGGTTAGATGATATGGAAACATCCATGCAGATTGTGCCGAGAGGACCAGGCGAACTCTGCTCCCTTCACAGCTCTCCCCTTGTTGAGCATCCGTGCTGCTTGCAGGCAGCCATGTCCGATGCTGGCGTCAGCCTGAACAAAGTGTGCAGCTCTATCGATGAGAAACAAGGGGGCTGCTCATGTGCTTTTTAATCCAAACTCTGCCAGAAGCCCCGTGGGCTGGATGCTGGTGGGGAGGAAGGATGTGTAGGGTGTTTTGCTTTGTCTGGGTTCTTGTTATGCTGAGCTGAAGGAAAGAAGGCTAAATTTGGTGTATGGTTGTGTGCTGTCATCCATGAGGATATCCTCTCAGTAATCTATATCTGTTCTGGCCTAGTGTTTATCCAGGGAAGGATGATTCCCAGTCTCTCTTAGGAAGATGTTTTGGTTGTATGAAGTGCAGCACGCAGTGCACATCTAGTGATTTCCCCCGTTACTGAATTTGCCATTGGTGTGCTATAAAGGCTGTACCTTCTGCTGCTGCCTCTGTGCTCCTTTCCAGGCACAATTTGCCTGAGAATGTGCTTGGCTGAGTGATTAGAGGGGAGAAAAATCAGCAGAAAGGGGTGTAATGTGTGTAGCAAGAACAAGGATGCTTTGTGCACCTACAGCTATTTTCCTGCCCCTTGCAGAGAGAAGGAGCCCTTTGGGGACAGAGAAAGTCTGCTGACAAGGGACCTGCTTGGCAGATCTCTCCAGCTTGATGGAGACCTATGCTGGTCTGAGCTCTGCTGCTTCACTATGCCTACCACTGTGTTTCAAAGCTGTCTGTGTTTAATGTTCATGCTGTGATCTCAAGTTAGCCGTGTCTGAACGGAAGATACTCCTTAGAAGTCTATATTTAAGCAACATTAAAAGCCAAAATGGGCTACTCAGATGTGTACTTTGATAGACTTTCTGACAGTGCGTAGCGTAACATATAGCAGGAAAAAGGCCCCAGAACTGGCTGATTTTATTTCTCCTTCAAGGATGTTTAGTGCCACGAATAACAGGGACAGGATGGCTGAGATGAGCTTGTGCAGACACTGAACTGCAACTGCTCTATGTGAACACAAAAATATCCATTAACCTGTCCTGATTGCCTTGTATCAACATGGGGTGGCTCATGCCAGCTCTTATACCTGGCAGATCTAAATGGGGAACTTGGAGAAAGGGTATGGTTAGGTGATAGATTACAGGCTAGAGAGGTAAAGTTACAAATCCTTTTATTCCTTGTAGCGAGATAATGTTGATTATCTTATTTGTTGGTATTTTGAACTTTCTTCAGTAGAAATGACACAGGCTTTTCCTACAGGTTCTATCTTTCTCCAAGTAATGGTCAAGATCATGACAGCATGTACCTGTGTAAATAACAGTATTTTAGAATGTGACTTAGGTGGGTTTTTTGGGGGGGAGATGGGAGAGAGTTGTGGTTTGATTGTTGGTTTTTCACTATAGAACAGAGGAGAGTCTTTTGTTCTCAAATAACTCAAAACCACAAACAAAACAAAGCTTTTTCAGGGCTGTTTGTTACAGTCAAACCTTGCTCAAGCATTGGTGGGGGGAGTCTGGGAGCTGGGCACCTGGAAAAGGCATTGGTGTGGAGACCAGCTGAGATAAGCGAGAAATTGTGAGGTGTTGGTTTTGGCAGGCTTATCCTGTGCTCTGCAGGGCTTTGCAGAGCTTGTATTTCCATCATATGTTGGGGGCCTGTTACTGAGTATCTTAAACCTGGAGATACCATTTCACATGCAGCCTGTTGTCAGGGCTACAAAGAGTTGCAGATGTGCATGTGCGAGAAATTCCCAGTAAACAACCAGAGATTTTAGGTGGAGGATTTTAGGAAGATCACATCCCATTATTTCATACTTGTCACCTTCTGATGGTGCAGTTGTGTGGGTATCACCCCATCAGCTATTGCTCACTGGAGCAGGGGTGATCTGTAATAAGTGGGTACCCAGCCAACTTCATACATGCTTGCATGGGAATGTGGGACTGCTTTCTGCACAGTGCCTGCCTCTGCAGTACTGGGATTGGTGTCAAATGCAGATTTCATATTGGCTGCAGCCCCTCATGTGCCACAACAGTGTCACTGCTGTGAGGAGAAGCACTGGCCAGCATCACAGCTCCCTGCCCATGCTGCACCAGTCACCCCTCCACACATGCAGCAGTGTGGGTTACCCGACCCGATTTGATCTTCTGCCTCCTGCCAGAAGGCTCCGTACCCTTTCCCACACCATGCTGAATCCCGTGTTTAGCTCTTTGCTTTCTCAGCCTTTCAGTGTAGAAGTGGTAACATCTGGTGAAGCACCAAAAGGGGAATAGCACTTGTAGGAGATCATCAGGAAAAAGATGAAACTCCGGGTGTATGGAGTAGGAGCCTGCAGTTAATTCCCTTATTTCAAATGGTGTTTTCTGAGAAGGTGATAATCAGTGGGCCTTTACCGTTTAATTAAAGGGCTTTGCAAAGCAAATGATGTGGAGAATATGCAGCCTGGGAGAGCAGTGAGTGGGAGATGCTTGGTGGTGTCCCTGTGGTTTTATTCTGGTCTGACAGTCTACCTTGGGGGGAATAAATGGGGGAGGAACATCCACCCCGGGAAACAACCTGGGCCCTTCCTCCAGCTGTTCTGGGAGGTGGGAAGGGGAGTCTTGGCAGATAAAAAGTGGGTAAGGCATCAGCAGTTAACTGGGAAAGATTCAATTTGGGCTGGAGAAGCTAACTGCAGTCACACTGCTCTTACCAGTACAGTGGGCAGCAAGGTTGTGTTGTCTTTAAATGTTAAAGTATGACCTCCAGATGATGCTTTAGAAATGTACACTGACGCTCTTTGTGTTTCTGTAGAATCAATGGGAGGTTTGCACTACCTTCTGGGAGAAAAAGACGCTATTCAAGATCACTTATTTGAGAACTTCTCAGTAGTAGCACTGCAAAATGAATTTTTTTATTTTATTTTAAGCTGTAATCAAGCTTGGGTTTGAAGAGCTTTCTTTGATGTTTATCTTTCTCCATGTGAAAACTTACCCCAGATTCATTCTGAGCTTGTTTTCCATAGTGCTTGTTACTATCTGTAGTTTTGCAGTTTTGGCTCCTTGGATTAAGGGTATTCCTGGGTATAATTTTAGTTCCTTAAGCTTCCAGCATCGCAGCTAACCTTTTGTAGTTGGACTCGATGATCTTTAAAGGTCTTTTCCAACCTGCATGATTCTATGATTCTACCTGGTAAATGGTCTAGGTCCAGAGAGGTGAAATTAAGTAAAGGAGAGCCGATGTACAAGAATACAGATATTTGTAAGAGGTAAGATTTATCTCCCAGGGTGGAACCACATGAACGAGCTTCAATCTTCAGTCCATGTTTGGGACGTAGGTGAATATAGCAGCACTAGTAATTAGTTTGTACTAGACAAGAAGGATCATTTGACACTAAGCTTTTACATTAAGATCGCAGGAAGCGTGCTTGGACTCTCAGCATGAATGTGATCAGATCCATATGAGGACAGGGATATCAAATTCCCCAGCTCCCCATAAAAATGTTGTGATTAAGCATGCTGAGAGTTGCAATTAGACCAAATAAAAGCAGCATGTTAAAGAAGCCAAGAAGGGGGTAATGTGAATGCTATTAATGAGCAGGAGTTTTTGGCTTTGTGGAGTTTTTTCTCTGCAGAGCTTGCTTGAAATGTGTCAAACAACTAGAACTGAGATAAATGTGAAATCAGCTGAGTGCACATTGCCCATGAGGATCTGAAGTGAGTGCTGGGGAGAGGAAGAGAGATCATAATTACCCAGAGGAAAAGGACTGAACCTATGGAATGAAACAGTTGTTAATGTTAATTGTGGCCATCTTTGCACAGATGCAGAAGGTGATGCCATGTGAGGTTTTGTATGCATACTGTACCAAAGGATGGTTAACAGGATGAGCATTTAGGTTCTCCTTAGCGGAGATGGGTCCAAAAGACCCCTTCCAAATCTGTGTCCCTGGTAGAGGGGAGGTGTACAAGGATGTGGGAGGTGAGATGGGGCAGGGAGGAAGGAACCATCAGCCATCAGTACAGCACCATATTCACAGAGAAACGTACCAAACTTAGTCTGTGTAGTATTCATCTGCTCTTCTGGAGCTCTTCCATTAGCAGAATCATAACTGCTGATTAGGATCTACTGTAGCTTAATTAAGTTATCATACCATACCTTTTCTGAGGTTTACTTAAACTTTGACAGCACCACTTTATCTGACTTTCTCTGCCTCTTCTTCTGTTGGTTATAATCCCTGTATTGGGTGGGGTTTATGTTGGTTCTTTCCAGCATGTTTTATGGCTATACAGCTTTCCTTATCTGTTTTTATGCTGTGTGCTTGCAAAGATTTATGAGCTGAAGTATTAGATGCAGAGCAAGAAAGGGAAAAACAGAGCTAAATCTATTAAGATCCTGGAATCCAAGCACTGAAGAAATGAAGTGTCTTTAAGAAATGAGAGGGAAACCTGAACTTGAACATGTATGTGAAATCCTTGCACTCTGGCCTCTGTAAGAGTAGGCTGGGACTGCCATCCGTGCCCTGTGGTTCAGGCTGAAGGAATTAAACTGACAGTAGGAGACTACTCAAGAGCTGTTGTCCACTGGCTGTTGGAAGTTACTGGCTCTATGTGTGCTTGTAGAGTTGGGTTTTGAAGAGTGTGATCAAGAGTCATCCAGAGTCATCCTCCCTTAAGTGCACAGTGGTGAGCAATATGACCAGGCATTTCCAGACACTGGGACAGTCAAACAATGCAGATGAATAAGCTGGATTTTGGAGGGCATGTTACAGCTGTGGGTGAGCTGGTGCTGAAGGGACTGTTTCCCTGCGCCTAACACCATCCCTTTGCATTGGTTTTCATAAGGCTGGACCTCTGTCTTGGACAAAAGATTTAGGCTTAACCTGTCTCACCCACTGTGATGGAGTACTGCTGGCTGACAAAGGCAATCACTTCTGAATTGGTGCTTGTAGAGGTGCAAACCTGCTTTGGTTGTTGAGGACAAGCTGTGGCACTGCCCTGGCCTGACTGCCTCAGTTGTTGTTCATTGTTGGCCCTTAGAAACTCTGGCTGCTTTTACATTCCCTTTTCCTCAGCCTCATGAGTGGCTTCCTTTGGCTTCCTCAGCATCAAGGTCAGTTCTTGGTCTTAATAGGATTTTTGTCATATTTATTAGGTGTTTGTGTATATCTTACCACTCAGCCTTTGAAGCTGTTCTCTCATGTACCTGAGTCTAGTTCATTCATCTGTACAGTTATTGGTTGTATTTGAGTATTATGTGAGTCTGAATGGTGTGGTTATTAATTTCGGCTTTTTTATATAGGGCTTTAAAAATCAACTCAGATATTGTGGAACATTGAGGTAAGCGAGAGCTGAGTACACCAGTTCATGGCCCCTTCCCAGCCAGGTGGAGTTGGCAAAAATCTTGTAACTGTAGAGAACAAGTCATCTGTACTGTTCTCCTGCCATAAAAACAAAGAACTCTTGCCTCGCAGTTATAAAGCCCCAGGTTTCACAGTTTCTAGCTGAAGCAGACCAACAATTTTCATCTTCTTTATCACAGTTATTAAACTCCTGAAAGTCCCTACTCATCATTTTGTTTCAGTGACTGTATCCTGTACTGTTCATCTGAGCCATTGCTGCTCTTCACATCTCCTGACACAGTTGAGGATGTGCTCTGGTACTTGGTGCTTGGACTGACTTTACCCAACTTGTCAACTGTCCCCGTGTCTGCTTACCAGTGTCTCTCATACTTGGATGCAGCTACTTATCTAGTCTATCTCCAAAATGTTCATTTTAAGTAAAAACAATATTAATTTAGAGCAGATGCCTAAATGCATCTTAGGGAAAATTGCTCGTGACTGTAGACCTGTCATCGCTTCACTTGCAGGCATGTTTTTCCTTGCTCATGTGGTGACCACCTGTAGCTGGTGGTAACATGCCGAGGACTTCCACCTCTGAAGTCTGATCTCTGGATTTCTTCTCCACCTCTTGAGATTTCTCCCTGTGATCTGGACTCTCACATGTATGTGGAGGCCATACAGACCCATCTCCCCACATTTCTTTGTCTGAATGCCAGTGTAAACCCCCATGACTCCTTTCTTTCTAATAAACATGTTATGACAAGGTTTTGTCAGTTGTGTCCACAGTAATGTTTGCTGGCTGCCTTACTGACTGTCATCTTAAAAGAGCTGATCCACAGTGCACTGGCTAGCCTGTATCTCAAACACCCAACACCCTCCCTCCAGCCTCCCCAATTTCTTGTGTGGTTCTTGTGTGGTCCTTAGCCTTGTACCTCTTCCTTGAAGTTCAGCTTATGGAATGGTCCTTAGTTGCCAGTGCAGCTGTAAGGATTCCTGGCATTTATGAGATTTCATCTAGTGTCAAGGAGCAGCCTTCAAAGAAGGTGGGAAGTAATGTCATACCCAATATAAAAAGCATGGGAATGGCTTTTCAAAAGATGCAAGTAGGAATCCAGGGTCAGAAGCAAATGAGAGATGTTGAGAGCTCCTTTTTACAAAATGAGTTGGCTTTTATTTATTTTTGTAGTTGCTGTAAGTCAAGGGAAAGACCTGGAGTTTTTAATCAATATATTGGTTTTCTTCTCTGCCCCGTGCAGGCCCGTAAGGAGAGTGGTACTCCCCCTCCCTGCTATGCTGCTCAGCTCTCTGTACCAATGGCTCTGCTATCTCAGTATGATTAGATTCTTTCATGAAAAAAGTGGAAGAAATGGGCTTTTCCCACTATCTTGTTGATATGCATCAAATCCAGGGGGGAAATCTGATGCCAAAGAGATGTCTCAGGATTTTAAGAGGCTATTCTGATGGAGCTTCCATGTCAGGATTAGGGTTTTGTTTGCACAAACATCTGTAATGATTTGAGTGTGGTGTGTCTCTCCTGGAAATCACTGGCAGATAAAATTCTTGGCTACCTATGGCTTTTGTCCTGAAGGCACTCTGTCCAGAGGTAAATCCAAAGCTGAGAAGAGCAGGTTTGCAGCTGATGCCTTGTCTTGAAGCTGTGAGGGCTCTTCCAGGGGAGAAAGTAGGCAGCCTGGATGCATTGAATCAAAAATGAAAGATGAAAAGACCACCACCTGAACCTTTACATGCTCAAATCTGGTTATCTGCCCTATGGCTGAGCATGGGATTTCACTGGGTGCACTTGGCTCAATTCAGCTCTGTCAACCCAGCCTTTACTTTTGCCAGCTCAGTGCTTTATGTGGATGATGTCATTTGCTATTCAGGGTATTTTTTTCTATGCTAAGAGTAAATACCAGTGTCACAACATCTCAGGCAAGCACTGATGTCAAGAGATGTGGGTAGATGATCTTTTCTTAGATGTTTGTTTCTTTTCACTAGCTGGCCTGGGAGTTACAGTGGGAATTCTAAGAAAAGCTGAGCTTTTGCTGTGGAAGCACCAGTGTGAGGCTGTCCTAGACCCGTGTCCAGCAGGACATGGGGGAACTTAAAAAAGACCCATGAAGGGCAGCTAAGTGAAGCAAGCCTGTTATCAGGAATCCAGAATCCAATGGCCAGTGCTGGGAAAATTGAAAGTGCCTTCAAAACCAAAAGAAAGCCAAACCCTACCTGTAAGCTACATAATTTAATTCTTCTAAATTCACAAGTGATAAATGTGGCTCCTGAGGCCCAGCCAGTGTGGATCCAGTGTGGATATGTTCAGAGTTGTCTTTACTCCAAAACTCACTTGTTGGGGGCTTTTTTCCTTGACTAAGTATAGAGAACAAGTCATAGAATCATAGAATCATAGAATAGTTAGGATTGGAAAGGATCTCCAGATCATCTAGTTCCAACTCCCCTGCCATGGGCAGGGACACCTCACACTAAACCATGTCACCCAAGGCTTCATCCAACCTGGTCTTGAACACTGCCAGGGATGGAGCATTCACTACCTCCCTGGGCAACCCATTCCAGTGCCTCACCACCCTAACAGTAAAGAATTTCTTCCTTATATCCAATCTAAACCTTCCCTGTTTAAGTTTCAACCTGTTATCCCTTGTCCTATCACTACAGTCCCTAATGAATAGTCCCTCCCCAGCATCCCTGTAGGCCCCCTTCAGATACTGGAAGGCTGCTATGAGGTCTCCATGCAGCCTTTTCTTCTCCAGGCTGAACAGCTCCAACTTTCTCAGCCTGTCTTCATATGGGAGGTGCTCCAGTCCCCTGATCATCCTTGTGGCCTCCTCTGGACTTGTTCTAACAAGTCATCTGCACCGTTCTCCTGCCATAAAAACAAAGGACTCTGGACTCCAAGTTATAGGATTCTTGCCTTCTCACTTGTTTTGGTACTCTTGTTTTGGGCAGTATCTCATGTCATACCCTCCTCTGTGGTCTTCTGCTGTAGTATCTTGTCTATGCCTGTGATGCCTTAGTCATGGTTACCATCTCCACAATGAATGCAGCTCCTCTATTTGGAAGTGTCAAAGGAGATTTCAATGCAGTCAAGAAATAAATGTAACTGGAAATTAAGTCAGAATAACTTTCTACCCAGGAAGCAGTCTCTGTTGGAGCTCTATGGCTGGGTTACCTCCCCAGCTCTGAGCTGCTGCACTGTATTAACACTGCTCTCCAACCCTCTCCTTTGCACAGATTTGCTGGCTGCATCACTGCACACATGATCTCATGTGGTCAGAGAAATTTGAGATAGTTCAGGTTTATTCATTCTGTGTTTTGGCCATCAGAGACTGCTGGTGCTGTGGTGTGAATTACAGTAAAGTAAACAAATGTACTAATTGCTGCTTCTTTACATTGGAAATGATTCTTACTTATTAAAACATCTCAATAGGTGTAGAAAGGAGATACACAAGGGCCAGACCAGGCAAGTCAACTGTCTGTCTTTATGAACCATTAACACAGGACTGTTAAAAACCTACACTGAACCCAGATGAAGTTCTCATTTTGGCTTTGGTGCATATTGGGTAAAGCTTGTGACCAAGCTTGTGACAGCCACAGGAGTGTTGGTGAAATAGTATGTATAGAAATGGAGGAGAAGCAAAGCAAGGCAGAGGTAAATCACATTTATGCTGTGAAGGAATTCACACCCGCTAGAATTGTATGCATGGCTGTAACCACGTTCTGCTGCAGCACACAAGCCAAAAAATTGACACAAAAAGAAATGATGGGGGGAAATGCTAATCACCATCTTTCCTTTCATATAAATGTGTTAATGGTTTAGTAAGTGTTTCCAAAAATGTCTGTGTGGGATTAAAATAGAAACTGCGGCCAAGTTTAAAATGAGCTCTTGGATGGGGAACAGACAGTAGTGTATATCCTGGTGATACCGCTCTCTCCCAGGCACTGGGAAATGTGCAGATGCATGGCCAGGACAGCAGGATGGAGATGGTGAAGTGTTTGTGTTGGGAGCTTTCTGTTGGCTGTTTGGAGAGCTTGGTCATCCCAGTATGTGGGAACAGTGCTCCACATAAGCAAAAAGTACCACGTATTGAAGCATGAAAGGGTTGCCATGGAAATTGGGAGTTGTTACTGAGAGCAGGAAAAACATGAATGATCTGAAAAAACATGGATTGCTGTATCTTCCTACCCTCTGCTATGCAAAACCTATTGCAGATTGTTTAATTCCTTGCTGGCAAGATGTTCATGTGTGCTGCTGCGTCAGCTGCATAGAAAAGCAGGTATGCAGTTGCATGCACATATGTGGTGCATGTAACCCACAGTCTTTATGGCAGCTTTTGGCTTTGGCCAGCTGATCAGTCCAGAGGAGCTATGAGCTATAACCAGGACATGGAGATCGGCTGGGAAGTCCTGATATGAGTCAGAGTAGGGTGTGACAAACTGTAGGCAGCAGTTCCCACATTATTCATGTGTAACCCACCTGGAAGGCTTTTTCAGACCTGTTCCTAAGGAACAGGGAGAACCAGGAGGCAGGGCAGAAACCTGGGAATAGTCTCCACAAGCCACCAGTGGCTGGTGGAGGATGTTCTCAGTGCAAAGCCTGGGAGCTGCTCCCGCACCACTCGCAGAGGTTGGGGATGTACACCCACAGCAAGAGGGGAAGACTGAGGAACTGGCTGAAGAATTGATCAGATGGAAGCCGTGCTTAAATGGTGTAATGATGGATGGAAGGAAAATGTTATTTTGGAACGATAAGTTTAAATATATATAACAGTAACGAAGGCAGGAGGTCTGCATTGGAAATGCCAGCATGCTTGCTGCTTCCAAGATTTTATTTTAAAGTCAGGATACTGGAAATGCTGTTCAGCATGTTTCCAATGAGCTGAAATGTCTCCTGGAAGTGCTAAGGACATGTTTACTAAGAAACTGTATGGTGAGTCCTTTTGGAGGCTGTTTGGAGCTACCGGCAGCTACAGGGGTCTTATCTTTAGTGGCCCAACTCTGCAAAGCTACCCGAAGGACAAAGCCCATGACTTGCACCAAGCCTGTGGTTCAGCAGAGACGTACTGTGCTATAGGGAAGCATATTTACATCTAATGCTGCTTCTCAACTGTGTGATCCTGCTGTACAAAAGATTTTGCTCTTTTTTGAAAAAGAACCAACCAACTAATGCCTGCCAAGGCGTTATTCCTTCTGGTAGAAGAAAAATCAGAAGATTTAAAGTAACTTCACAAAGTATGGGCAGCACGGAAAGCCAGGGCAGAGATTCCCAAGGAGCCTGGCAGCAGGCTGTGTCCAGCCAATGGGATCCTGGGCAGAGGCAGAGGGTGGCAATGCTGTATGCTGCATCCTTGCAGGTAGCTTTGCATTGCCAAGGAGAGAGCAGGCTGCTTGCTTATGGGACATAGCCATGAGCAAAAGTTCCAGAACTGACCAGACCTGCAGTTTTCCCACTGCTGCACAGGGCCAGCTCCATCTCTGGTGGTGCCCCTAGATCAGGAGGATTGTCCCCATTTCAGGCTGCTCCAGGGGCTGTGTTGCCATTCCTGGCTCTGCAGAGCAGCATGCTCAGCCAGCCACCGCTAGTGCTGCAGCAAGAGTGCAGTGACAGCAGGTGACCTCATGTGTTGGCACAGAGGTTTTGCTGTGTAGGACACAGCTATGGGGATGGATCCAGTGCTCCCACTATGCTGCTGGGATATTTTTAGTATCAGTGTGATTAACTTTCTACTATTGGCTTCCACCTGCGAGCTTATAAACTAGAGCTGCCCATTTGCTACAGGTCTCAGAGCATTGTCTTACAAAGAGAGAAAGAATTTTCATTTATAATCCATGAGACCTATTCAGCAATGGGCTGTTCTCCCCCTCCTGCTGCCAATAGACCTCTAAGTGAACAAACAAATGTCTGGAAATACAGGCAATTTAGCTAGGAAGAGGTATCATCAGTGTGGTTCAGAGGTTAATGGGCATAGAGGATTTATAACAAACCAGGCCTATAAGAAAAGATGGGGAAAAAAAGAAAGGAAAGGAAAAAAAGAAAAATAAAAGGAGGGGGTAGTAATCTAGTTGACATCTATTGTTCTTTGTATAACAGCTCATCTGTATTCTAGCTGGTCGAGGGTATTACAAAGGGAATTTAAAAACACGTGTGTGAGCACACACACACATCTATATATATATGTACATATATGTGCACACATAAACTGAAATACAATAAGGGAAAAAGCCCCTGTAAGTTTGAACCAACAACAGCAACCCATTTATCTTTATTTGCTGCCAACATCCAAGCGCTGAACTCTCAAGGAGCCTGGATCTCTGCCATCATCTGTCCGTGTCTGATCTCTTTGGTAAATACGATGGCTGCCAAGAATGAGGCAAACGCAAAGCGCTCGCAGATTAGAAAGAAACACATGGCAGCCACTGACCTGCTGAAATCATAAAATACATCATGAAGTAAGAAAAGAGGGGAAACAAATCATCCTCTCAGGGACTGCCCATCTGCTCGCATAAAGCCGCAATCATTATTGCTAATAAATACATCCAGGCTGGAGAAGTCTGGGAATAATTTGGGGGGGTGGGTACCTTTTTTTTTTCCTGTCTTTGGAACCCTCTGGAAATTTTCCTACATACACAAAGTGAGATCATCGACCAGAAATAGATATCTATCAATTGTGTCTTTTTTAATTATGGAAGGAGCAAGTCTTTATTTTATAGGTATAATTAAGGAAAGAAAGGACTTCCAAGACAGGATGGGGCTGTGGTGCTGGAAATGAACTCCTGTGAAAATTACAAGTCCATGTTTTTCCAATGAAGGATGGATGTAGCAGTATTTACTTAATCTGAGATACTTTGCAATGTGAATAGTCACTGTGTTTTTGCTACAAAATGAAGGGCTAAAGGGGGAATGGCTTGTATTAGATGACTGTATACACATTTTGCTTTGCTTTTTTTTTCCTGTGGTGCTCCATAGTGATTTATCCAGGTATCAGATTCAATGCAAAGACTCAGCTCTGTTGGGTTTTGGATTTATTTATTTATTAATTATTTACCAGATTAAATTTGACTCTTTGGAGCCTACTAAGGTGTAGTACATGTATCTTCCTAAAGCCCAGGATTCAGAGGTGACAGAATGGCTGGTTCAAATGTGCAGGAGAAGGCAGGTGAAAACAGGAGCTACTTTAAGAAGCTGATCAGCTACTTTTCTTCATCATTTCCTTTCCCCTTGCTCTTTTCCACCAAACTGTGCTGAAAACCTTTGCTTAAAGGGTTATCCTTGAATGAAGATACATATATACCACCGGTATTTCATGGTGCTCTGTTTCTTGCTAAGATGAAGGTGTAGCTGTAAGGCATTTTGTAATTTGGGATTATTTTCCTTAATCTGCAGAAAGGGGATGTTTTTGTGCAGTGTGCCCAGGATAGAGCTATGGGTTGGATGGAGCCTGCTGATGGGTCTGTGAGCTGTTCCCATCAGAAGGGTCTAACTGCATGTTCTGAGACAGGGAAAACACATGAGGATGGGTTTTCCTTTGGAACCCCATTAGGTGAATGTGTTCTGTGGGTTCCCATCTCCCATGGGAGTTATTATCACTGCACCCACAGTGCTTAGGGAAACCAAAGAAATGGGTTTCATGGCTATTTAGCCATGCACTTTGTTTACAGAACATGTTTCAGGCAAAGCAAAGTTTCAAAACCACCATAATGCAGAGAAAAAGGTGATTATATGGGTTTCTTCCTTCCCATTTGGGTAAGCAGCTGAACGTGCCCACCACGGTGCTGGTATGTCCGAAGATCCCTGGGCCAGCCGCCTGTATGCACATATGCCCAAACCCAAGGTGTTCCAAGGCAGAATTATGATTGCCATGCCCTGAGTGGTTTGGTTACCTGGTCAGTGCTCACACGCAGGTTGTGCATCATGGCTGTGTTGCTGTTGGAGGAGATCTGTTAGTCTGGGGGAGCTGCAGCCCTGTGTCCTGTGTGGTGCACAGCTACCTTTGAGCTGTACATCAATAGGCTCATGTTATACCTGGCAGTGTGCTGGTTTTGGTAGGGGATCATTTGCTCAGAACTCTTTGAACTAGGAAAAAACCCAAACCAACCTGAACAGGCATTTTCTTGATATACTACAAACCCTCATGTTCAATAATGAGGAGTTTTTAACCTTTTTAACCAGTGCTTTTAACCTCTGCTCAGTGTGGCATTTTGCCGATGTAACCAAACCTCCTGAGTCTATTTTACCATTCAGTGATGCCAAAAAGATCAGGTTTTAAGGGGTTACATTTTCTGGGCTGTTCAGATGGTCTCTCAAAAGCCTATGTGAAACCTGTGCTGCGTGGCAGGATGAGGCAGGGGACCAGCCAGCTGCCCTGAACATCCTTCCAGCTCTATCCCAACCCACCCACCCCTGGAGTATGGATGTGAAGGAGGAGGAACACATTTTAAGCCTTATGGACCAAAATACCCCCAAATTCATAACATTTCCAGTCACAGTCTGGGGTTTCAAGAGTTAAAAGAACAGCAGTTATGCCAGGAAAGGCTTTGCTACAAGATGACTTAGCAGAGTCAGGAAGAAAATGAGGAAAAATTCCCCAGTTCCGAGTACAGACTGGCTCTGTGACCCCTATTTTCTGGGAAAGCCAGTGGGGTAGTTACATCTTGTCACAATGTGCTAATGTATATGTTCCTCCCCAGTATCTGAAATGGAAGATTTCACGCCTGGTGCCAAGCAACTCTAAAAGAGGGGTTTCCATCCCTGTCGGCTGCTGTTTTGTGATATGCTGTAGCGCCTTTAAAACTGCATGAAGGATCCCGGCTTTCTGCCTTCCCTGAATTTATTTTTAATATTACTTGTCTTTCCACTCTTCTGCTTTATCCGCAGATTCCTTTGGGAGCCCTTTCTGTGGGTAAATCACAGTGCAGGCCATGGTGTCCCATGCTGTAGGAGGGGTACCCGGCTACTTGTGCTTGATTGTAAAACCAGGAGGTGTTTTAGCATAATCTCCTGAGCATTTATTAGCACGTATTATTTCCCTTGGATTTATGATTATCTTTACACACTTTGCAGTTGTTTTGTGATCTTGTCATTCTCCTGGCTTCTCCTGATGTTTAAACTAACATGATGAATTACACCTTTGCTTAACCCTTGGGCTGCTGTTGGCAAGGAAAGCTGGTGCTCTCCTCCTCTCCTGTCCTGCAGGACTGGAATTTCTGGCTTGTGTTTTTGGTAGATGGCTCTTCACCAGTACCTATTAGTTTGCGGTATGGCACAAATTTACTTTTTCTCCTTTACTTACTTTGTGCCAGAATTTTTATCCTTCATGACAATAAGAATGCAGCCATATAACATGAGCTGCAATATGTCATCTGCAGAAAATAATGATCCAGCCTAGTTATCGTATTTTTAGTTTCCTCTTCATGGGTCCCAGGGGGTGCTCTGTTTTGTTTTCTTCTGCTTTTTTGTCTTCGTTCCAAGAACAGCGATGAAATGACATAACTTATCTTTCTTATTCCCTCAAGATCCCGCGTTTGCATTCTTGCTGTGCTACAAAAGTTAAAGCTTCTTATTCCCTCAGGGAATGCTGTTTCCCAGTTGCTCAAGCCTTCATGGGGCTGCATGCCAAACTGTGCTGCATAACATGCTCCAGCTCTTGTAAAGCCAAGGATAAGGTTTAGAAGGTCGGGGCTTTGCTCCAGCTCCCCCTTAGCCTTGCTCCTGACTATGATTCTCCCTGGAGCTTATACCTTCAGGTGCTGACTCCCACACTGCCCTCTCTCACTGGTACAAATTCCAACTAAGCCGGAGACCACATCTGGGTTATAAATAATCCTGCACCATGGCAAGGAGCAAGAGTTTAATTCTAGGAAGTCTTCCAGCTGGTTTTCCTTTCACGCTTCCCCAAACATGGTCCCAGTGCAAAAGCAGAAGTTGTGGAGGACTGTGTGTGTGTGAGTAGGGGCTGTTGTGCTAGTGGCTCCCCTAGACACAGCAAGGAGCACTACACCAGGTAGAGCTGCAGAAGGATTTGCACTGGGGACACAACTTGCTCCCTGTTCTCTCGCCCATATTTCACACCTTACCACAGCATCCGTTAATGTCACAGATACAGTTTGCAGGTTGCTCTGTTTATCACATCACTGAAATGAGCTGAATTTCTTTAAAATTAAAAAAAAATAAAAGAAAAAGTAGATGGAGTATTTCCTTTATTTGGTGCATAATTACATCCTGAATGACCTAAGAGAAGACACTGGTGTGACAGCACTAGAGAGGCTTCACCAAAGGGACCTGGCACTGCAGCTGCCTGCATACGCTGGGGGATCTGTGAGCTGGGGTGCTGCCATTGTAGCCCTTCTCTTCCTTCTTAAGTGATCAAGTCATTTAAGGCTGCTAACTTACATTTTCAGGTGATGGTAGGCAGTTATTTAACCATTGTGGCTGTAAATGGAGATAAGCTCCTAGGGACAAGCTTCTAGCTGAAAACAAAACAAATCCTATTAATGTGGGGGTACCAGACTTGCTAGGGAGGTGCACTCCAGCTCACAAGTGATGTGCTAAGGTGAGCAAGATTGCTCAGTTCTGGCCTGAGGCAGGAACGGGATGTCGCAGCCTAGTTTTGCTCTGAGCAAGGTGTAAGTCTGTGTGGGCTGACATGCACTGAGGCTGCCGCAAAGATTGCACGTGAAAACCCAACCAGATACTGTGTCTGTTCTCTCCCCCACCTCCCCCATTCGAATGGTTTAAGGGAAAGCTGATCTCATGCCAGATCACATGCTGATGAACCATGTTGGGCTGTTATGAAAATCATTGCATTATAAAGCATAACATTGGCAAAGGTTTTCTTCTTTAATATTGCATCCTGGGGAAATGGTACGTCTCACTTCTGCTGAAAGCAAGCGTTTGCTTCGAGCCCCCAGCTATTTAAGCATATTCCCTTTCCCATATGGTTGTGATGGGAAATGGAGGCAGGCCAGAAATGTGGATCTGCATTGTCCTCCTGTCCTGATGCTGGGCATGAGTCACACCCTTGTTTCCTTCTGTGTTAAAGGAGATGGTGTTTCTTCACTCAACAGTTTAGGGCTGCTGGGTTGATACACAAACCAACTGTGCTTTCTGTGGAAACAGAAAGATTTCTGCTTTAAAAATATTAATATCTGTATCAGCTGATAGACCCCAAGATATACATCTGGGTTAGACCTCAAGGTAAATATATGGATACACAGAACACTTTACCTTCTAGCCATGGAAGAAAAAGTATAGTGTGCTCTTTGGAAACACCTGAAGGTGTAATACCAAAAGCACTCTGTCAAAGTCAGTGCAAGGAACTTTGTGCTGATGTTGAAGCAAAGCAATGGCCATGTATGTGAACACACAGGGACAAATTCAAGGCACTGTAGTGTTGGGGCTGTGAGCAGCAGAGAAGATGAGGAGACCTTGGATTAAGAGACAAAGGCCCCGTTCTTCACTTGCCAAAGCCAGGCGAGAATGTTCTTCTGTGTACCCTAATATGTCTTAATGACCTCATTAAATGTAGAGGCACTCAGTAGACAAAGCACCCTTCATTCTTTAGGAGAATTTCAAGATTTGAGAGTAAATCAAGTATTATCAGGCTTTTCAAAGACGTAGGGAAGTGTTTTGCGCCACTGGGATTAAATTATGCTTTTTATCAAGATGCAGAAGTGGGTTTCTGCCTCCTGGAATGACAACTCTGTCTGGCACAGGACTGAGTCCTGATGAGACCATGGGCAGACACCAAGCTCAGAAGATCCTACTCCCATACTAGTGGTGGTAAGCTACAGAAACACTTCGGAGCTGGGCATAGAGTGCTTAACTGTCCTTTGAGTCCATCCCAGCCCAAGAACAGCTTTAGCTGCTGTGTCCCGTTCACAGTGCAGTTTTCTTAGAGACCATCAGTGTGTGCCAGATAGTTAATTATAGGACCCAAGCAGTCTGTGACCTCCAGCCCCCTTTTTATTTCCTCTGAACTTGCTGTGCTGAACTTGGCAGAAGATGTCCAGTTTGCTTTGGAGAGGGCAACACAGAGAGACCAGCTTACTCTAGGAACAACCTTAGGAGAATTTAATCACTCTGAAACGTAGGTTCATGCTGGCCAGCACAGCATCTGTAGAGCGGGCTGCTGGCACTGTGCAGTTCTGATGGGACAGCACTAACAAAAGCAATAGTAACAACACAAGAAGACAGATCAGCTCCCTTGGCAGTGTATGAAATACCCTGTCTGTGGACAGGGCACGGCTGTAATCATGCCAACTATTTATTTTTAAACTGTGTGGTTTAACGTTGTCTTTATAATTCAGCTTTGCTATAATTAAAAGCAGGTTAGAAGTGCACCCAGGGATCGGTTGGTAGAGCTGTGCCTACCCTGAGGGAGGGTGACAGGTTAGCTGACCCAACAGTGTCTCTGTGTGTGTGTGTATATATAAATATGTTTATATATATGTATGTTTTTAAAAAGCAGATAAACAAGTACACACATCCCCCCCATACAGAAGTGCTCCCTGTTTGCTGCTACCTGTCCACTTTCCATGTTCTTTGACCAAGTGCCGTGCTATTTTGAGCAAATTGGAGCATGAGACCAATAGAACAAACTGCAATTTGCTTTAGCAAACATTTACAGAAGCAGGAGCCAAGCTGAGCTTCTCGACCCAAGAGACTATACCCCCATGTAACAAGCAGAGGGGAAGGGACCCACCTCACAGCTGTACTAAGACCTTGGTGGGGAGGAGACCACAGGGCAGAGACTGGTTTTGGCCCTTTTGGCTGTGTGGGCTTTGTAATGATATAAAAGACCATTTTGAAACCTCACAGCTCATTCACATTAAGTAGGACAGGTGTTAAAATCCTTAACACAGACCACCTTGTGCATCTGCGTGCCCGCTCTAGGTTTGCCTGCACGGACCACCTGTCTCTTTAGATCTAACTTTATTCTTTGCTTACATTTTCCTAAATGCCTTGGGCAAACAAATGCAGTTCTCTTAATGAAAAATGCATATATTTTTGTTAAATGGATCTTGCTGTCACTGTGTTGCTGTTTTTCCCTCAGTCAGGGCTTGCTAACAGGCTGGGCTCCACACATGTGCTGAATCTATCATCTGTCACAAGTGTGCACCGAGGCATGTAAGGATCCGAGCACTAACTCTATTTCCTAGCAACCAGAGGAAACCATCACACACCACTATTTTTCCTCTGTCAGCAGGATTGCTCCAATTTATGTAACCTACAAAATGAATGTTATCACCACAATAAACCGTATATTCTGAGGTGTTATTTACAGCCTGATAATCACAGAGATGCAGCCCTGGTGCCTGATGTGTCCTTGCTTGGGACCTCAGTTGGTTGGAAACCTCATAGAAATGTCATTAACTGAGTCTTTAACAATGGCACTAACTGCTTAATTTTTGAGGAAGATAGAATATGGTGTGTTGCATGCCAGAGCATTAAAAATAACTAAAATCAAGTGCTGCTTGAAGTGGCTTCATTTACAAGGAAGAAGTTGTATCTGTGAATAGACATGTGGGGCATGTTGAAAGGGGCTGCTGGTAATGGTTAGCTCTCAAAAATGAGAAAGGTGGAAGTGTGAAGGGGTAAATCTGTTATAGGAAATGTCTGATGGAAGCAAGGTTTGATGGTGGCAAGCCCTGCCACCAGGTACCCATGCTGTGATGAGGCTGAAGCTCTGGGGCAGGCTCTGCCTTGCTGGAGCAGAGCAATCCACACTTCTGCATGGGCCACTCAAGGCCTCTGCAAGAAATCAGGGTGTCTGGTTCCTGCAGAAAATGGTTGCTTGGGGAATCTGGACCTTGCAGAGTCTTTGGTCCCAGGCCCCATCCCTGATGGGTGGCCTTTCCACGTTGCTGTATTCAGCGGATGTCTGGGCAGGAGCAGGGTACCTCCTGCCAGTGCAGGATGCTGATCCAATTAACTTTTCTGGAAGAAAAAGAGCTTCTGGCTCTTTGGCGCATTTGCAAATCACAAGAAGCAAATGATTCAATCAACAGATGAATATCAAGCAACCTTAGTGAGCGGCTTCTGCATCATGAGCCCGTTTAACAGCAGATTGAGCTGCAGATTAGTGAGACATTAGAGCACAGTGTGATGCATCACAGCATAAATGGGAAGGCTGAAATCAGCGCAAGTTTCCTGGAGAGCTGCTTTATTTTCCTGTAATGCCAAGCCCATTATAGTCCAAAGGTTCTTAAATAACTCTTCCTGCAATAGATAATACTACAGACTATGGAAGAAAATTGAGGAATACAAAAGGAGGTGAAGCTGCGATGAAGGAAACATGATTTGCAGAGGGTTTAGTGGAGTGGGAAAGCTGTACAGCAGGAGAATACTTAGAAATTCGTATGGACTCATTATGTGAACACTGCAATGGTGTAATCCGGAGCTGAGGTGTCCCACAGGACCCCTGCTCAGATTAAACGCCCTTGTGACACCCTACCCTTCCTGCTCGGTGTGAGATGTACCTCACACTGCTGAATCCATCTCCAGCCTCCACAGCAACTGCGATAATGATGATGTAGTGGCAGTGAGTATCACATCAATTTTAGGTCTGAGACTAGCAGACAAGCCAGCACTGCCAGCCTGACCCTCAGCAATGTGCGTGCTGGCTGCAGCCAGAGTGAATGTGTGTGGATTTTGACAGTGATGCAGAAGCTGCTTGAGCTGTGAGTGTGATGGATGTATCACCTTTGGGATGCAGAAAGGCATCCATTGCGTCAGTTAAACAAGAGCTTGGTGGGCTGTGGAGCTTCTGTTTGCTCATTTGTTAGCTATTCAACTCAAAGTAGCAGAGCCTATTTACACATGTAGCTTATTATTTGAAAGTAGGCAGCATGATGCATAATGCGGCCTCCCAGTTAGAGCAGAGCATCATGATAATGATGAACAAGCCTGGGAATGTAAGGTAATGCTTATTTTTCTTGGCTGAAGCTGCTCTGTATTGAGATAGCAGCTTTGCCAGCCAAAAAAAAAGCAAAGTGCAGAAACAAACAGATTAGGTGTCAACATACATCCCTGGCACAGTGCTAGGGTTTGAGAGGACTGGTTACCTGGCTGTCCCCAATGCTGTGGGTTTGCACTATGCTGTCTGCACCACTCTGTAAGCAAGGTGTGCACCAAAGCCTGCACCAAATTCAGACAACTAGTGCTGCAAGCTGAAGCTCTGGCAGGTTTCTGAATGCTGAACTTCACTTTCAGTGGTGATGAGCAGCCCTCACCCTCCCCAGTGGCTGCTCTAAAGGTGGTCCCTTCCCCAGTGCTGGTGTGAGTGCTCAGGGGGGCTGTGTGGTGACCTGGGTGGGGGAATCAAGCAGCTTAAAATAACAACTCAAGAACAAGCCCCCCCTCCACTCCAAGGGGTTATTTTTAGCTTGAAGCAGTTCTCAGCGTGATTCACCATGTGGCCTGTGCATGGCTGAATCAGCTTGGGTGAGGATGTGACGCAGGGAGAAGGGAAAGAGATGGATGGTGGGGAGGGTGCGGGGGCTGCTGAAGAATCCCTGGCCCCTTCAAGAAGTCCTACTCCAATGAAACCTTTTAGGTGGAGCTCTGATACACCAGGATCTCGATAGCAAGGCTGGTGTAAGAGATCCCAATTCTTTTCTGTTCTTTGCGTCTGTTAGCCCTGGGAATTTTCACTGATGCTAGGGCTAGGAGTGTTGAGGGATGAGCAGCCACAGCAGCCCTGGGCTGGGCCCTGTGCCATGGCACAGGATCCCAGTGTTTCTACTGTAGGTCTGGCATACTGAGCCAGTGTGGATTAATCAGTTTCAATAGCAGGTCTGTGCTAACACTGGTCTCTGAGAGTTGGAGAACAAGAGCAGGAACCAGTGCAGCCTGGGCAGGGAAAGGTGCAGAAGTCCCATGTGAGGCAGAACAAGTGTGTGGTGTTTAACATTTTTCCTGTGCCTATATGAGTAGGGGTATTGCTGGCTGTCCTGCCAAACTGCAGTCGTGTCTTGTCATAGTTACAGCCAAAACATGGCTGGGTCATAGCTGAGGGTTAGTGGTTTAGTGCTGTGGTGTTAGGAGTTTGCTCAGCCGCTGATTGTGGGGAATTAAATAGCCCTGGTCAATGTCAGAAAGCTGGGACCTCCCTCTCCTTCTCACCAGCCTGTGCAAGCTGGATATTAAACTAACATAAACGTAGTGATTTTTTTTTTGGTCTAAACTGCTCCTTTCTATTTCTATTCCCTCTTCAAAGGTGATGGCTCTCCCCATGCTGTCAGTTCTTACCCTTTGCCAGGTGGGAGCCCCCTGCTTGTCTTCCTCCAGTATGGTTCTCCCTGCAATTCCTGAGCAGCCTGACCCACTGCCATTTCCCGGAGCATGGAGCTGCTTGCAGACCAAGCTTCCCCCAGCAGTGCGAGCCCAGTCCTGTTTTCCTGCCCAAGGATTTGCATTACTTTCCCTCCAGTGAGTTTTGATCCCTGCAGGAATCTCCTGCATTTGCCATTGGAGCTAGAACTGGTCCAAGATCCAGTCAGGGACATACCATCCTTACAGCTTCAGCAAAGCCCTCTCCATCACACTGCCAATGTCAGGATCTCCCATACGTTCATGGTCAGGACCTGGCCTTGCAGCTGCAGATAGTGTTAATGTTTTTGACATCAATTTCTCTTGATTCTGAGGATCCTTAAAATAAAGGATCATCCTCACCCTTTCCAGTGAGGATGATCCACTAACCCCACAGCACCTGCTCCCTGTGTTGTCCTCACACTTTACCACCCCTGCACAAGCATCTTTTCCTAGTCAGAGTAAGACAGCAAGTGTGATTTAAATTGGTCCAGATGGCTGCAACCATGTCCAGAACAGACAGCAGAGAAGCCTGTTAAGATTTAATCCAGTGTCCAAGCAGGGCCTGACACTGGAGGGACAAGGGTCATTATCCATGAAGATACAAACTGGGGAGATTCACATGTCAGGCAGGAACCAGATGGAAAACTTCAGCAGGAGAAACCTGCCCTGGCTTGGGTGGTTTGGCTGGGTAAAGCAGCCCCATGGCTGCAGGAGGAGAAGGGAAGCGAGAAGCTCTAGGGGTCCTGCCAGCCAAAACCTATTTCCTCAATGGTGTGGATACCTCTGTTTGTAGTGATGAGGTGATGGTGATGAGGAGTGGGTGTAAAGAAACTCCATGCAGGGTGCTCAGGCCCTGGTGTCAGAGGACTTGGCTGTGGCAAAAAGTGCCTCTTTGTCCTCGTGAATACCTCATTCTTTGGACTACCAATACATTCAGCATTAGCCCTTCACTAACCCCTTTAAGCACATTCCAGGATGTTCCATGGAGTTTCTCATCTCCTCTTACCCCTTCAGCCCCCACTACTAAATTGAGAGCTGCTTTGACACAACATATTTTGTGAGTGCTCTGGGGTGGGTTGGTGTTTCTGGAGGCTGCTTTTGCTTCTCACAAAGCCCAGGTACCGAGGCCGGATGCCTGATGAGCACTGAGGGTCTCCTCCGTGCCTACAGCATTTCTGCTCCACAGGGTTTCACGCTGAGCCGTTTCAGTGTGTAACAGCATTACCAGGCTTCGGGTTTGTTGAAACAGTTGCAGCAAATTAAACTTTCTCCGGGGCCATAAGAGCATGTGTGCACTTGGAGCGAGCGTGGGATCTGCCACCCTCCCGGGCTGCTTTCCAGCCCCTTGGAGCTAGCGGTTGTTGGACTGATTCCCTCAAGGATTCATTTACCTCTACTTACAGCTCAGCTGCTCGCTTCCCCCCAGGCTTTTGTAGATGAGGCTGGGTTGCTTTTAGCGCGCAGGCTGCGATGGGCAGGGGGTGACCGTGAGTTCCTCCTCCCACCTGCTTTTGTTTCCACCTCTTTTATTTCAGCTGGACACCCCTTTCAGCTGGCTGCCATACAAGGGGGCAGATCCAGGCAGTGATTTACACGCAGTGATTCTAGGGACACTTGTATTTTAAATGCAGCTTGGCAAGCTGGCATTTACAGCCAGCCAAGAAATAACACTGAGCAGCTCTAGAGCATGCTGCAGCCCCACCTGTGACAAGCAGCACTTGTGCTTCTGGGGCAAGGTTGTGCAAAAACCAAAAAGCCTGTTCCTCATTGAAGATATGACTTTATGCTTTAATTGCATCCCATTTCCCTCCCAAAAACACAATATAGTCTGGATTCCCTCAAGGACTTTTGCAAGCTCTTCCAAGGAGGGAAGGATCAGCAAGGCAAAGTTTGCTGCAAGCACCACATATATTTTGAAGTGTTTCCATCTTGCGCTGATACCCATCTGTGTATTTCTGTGTAAGCATCTTCAATTCTAAGCTCTGATGTGCTAAAATATGTCCTAGGCAGTTTTGATGAGACACGGCACTCCTAGATATGCATGTTAATGACAGGCTGACTGCCCAAATTGCTGCAGCATGTGTAACCTGGGTGTAGAAAAAGTCACCCCAAGCACTGTTGGTACAGGGCAGCTAAGCTGCTCTTCCCATCTGGGCAGGACGCACTAATGCAAAAAATACTATCTCTATTGCATTTTCCCCCAACATGATCTTTTCAAAGAAAGCCTGCGTTTGCCATCTCTTATTTAGGGCTCTATTTTACTAATTCCAGGTGACCAATGTACATGAGTGGCTTCCTTAGCAGGAAATAACCCCCTGCAGTCCTAATGTGTTGCATGCAGATGGCAGGGATCTGCCTGTCCCCACTGTGAGGGCTGCCCCAGGCCCTTCCCTCTCAGCGCTACATAAGAGCATCAGGCAGGGAATAGGAAGTAAGGAAGATCAGCACCTTTGATGTTTACTTCCTCAGGAAAGGCTTTGCCCAATATCCTTAATGATACAGCAATGTTGAGTAAAAGGGCTCAGGTACAATCCATTTCCAACCAGTTATCATGGAGCAGAGCCCAGATCTCTGAGGACATGCAGGGGCCTCTGTGCTACACAGATGCCTCACAGGCTTTCTGGATGTGAGCATCTGTCGTTAGCGGTTTGCTCCATGTTTCTGATGCTTTCTGCCCTCTGCAAAGTCTAAATGGTTTCAATGGTGTTTTAGTGTGATGCTTGTTCCAAACTGCAAGAGGTGGAACACGGTGCAGGATGAGGCTGGGTGCTCAGTTTGTGAAGGGCTGGAGCTGATGCTGTGCTAAGAGCTTGGTGCAGCCTTGGTGTGTTCAGGATGCTGTTACAGGTCCCCTTCAGGATAAAACAACCTCCACCATCTTTCTGGTTCTTTTTTTCCTTTGTTTTGCTGCCCCCCCCACTAATCTCAGAAGTAGGTTGGCTATAAGAAAGCAACTTTTGTATCCCTGCCTAGCTCAGGGGATGTGGTTTAAGCATCTGATAAGGTCCTCACTTGGCTATAAGCTGGCCAGGACTCAGCTGCGAGCATTCCTTCACACACTGCCCCAGACGGAAAGGTGATAGTTGCCAGCAGCTAGGAGAGAGCTGGACATGTATTTAGGATCAAAAGCAGAGCACCAGCCCAGACAATATGCAGCAATTCAGTTTACCTTGATGTGCTCTGGATCCTCAAAGAAAAGGGGCAAACTGCAGCCTGCTCAGGGGTCTAATTTGGGATGTCACTGAACAAAACTGCTCAAGGCTTTGGATGGTGAAGCATGCTTTTGTACCTGCATGTCTGCATGCAGGATGTGAGCTGAAATCCTCAGGTGATTCATGGGCTTGTCCTGCTCGTCGATGACTTCTCCAGCAGAGACACAATGATTCCTGGGTAGTTCTTTCCAAACCCAACTTGTTAGTTGTGCCCCAGCATCTCTCCAGCTTTGCTGCTGTTATTGCTGTTGTTAATAAGTGGCTTGTGAAACACTGGGAGGCAAATCAATATTTTGGTGGAGTTGGGACAAGAAGCTCTTCTTTATTTCCATGGTAACTACTCCCACTGTTTCAGGAAGCTCATTTTCCAGACAGCGCATCCGTCGACCTCGCTGTGCCAGGAGGGATAGCAGGGCAGGTGGAGATAACACTGGGGCAGGAACGGTGTTGGTACCCTGTGGGTGTCTTCTCTGTATTTATATATACAGCCTGCTGACATGTGGTCCTGCATTGCACCGCAGCCACACTCAGCAGGGAGATGGAGCTGTGCCGGAAGATGGTGCTGGCTGGTACTGGTCACCCTGTGAGCGCCTCCAGCTGCTCTCCATCAGACCTGGCAGCTGGGATATCTCCACTGCTGCAGGATCTTGCTAACAGTTTAAGCAGCAGTGATGCAGAGCAGGCAGTTGTGCCCTGCAGTGACTGGGTGCTGGGCTGCCGGCACACGCAGCTCTCCAGCCCCTTCCTATGGCTCTTCTTAAGGACTGAGGGAGAGGATTTCGCTGGTCAATCCCTTCCTTTCCTGTTCTCTTAGCCAGGAGCCTCTAGCAGATGGTGGATATGCTGAGGAAGGATACACATAATCATGTTTTACGCCCTTCTCTCAAAAGGCTCACCAAAGCATATTAGTTTACATGGGCTTCATACACAATTGGCTGGCAAATGAAGTGCAGCCACCTCTTGGGTGGATCTGAACATTTCCAAGCTGGGAGTGAAAAATAATAAAGCTGGCAGGTGAGAGTGCAAGTAAAGCTGGATGTGAAAGGGAATCGAGATATGGGGTGAGAGCATCTTTTTGCTGAGAGCAGCATTGCTCCTCTGGCTGCTGCACTGTGCTTCTGCCCTCCACATGGGAAAGCTGAACAAATATAAGGGGTTTAAATTCAGAGGTCCTTGATAAATATAGGAAAAAGAAGGATTTGTGGCTCTGCCTGAGGTAATGATACTAAGAACAAAAGGGTTTGGTTCCAGATCTGAGAGTGATTCTGTGACCAGGGAGTGAGCAAGTTCAAGATTCAAATCCCTTTTCCTTGGGGACTACTCCTTGCCTGCAATACACCTAAGCCCAGGTGTAGTGCACGTACCAACAGCTGCATGATGCCTTAAATGCATGGTGCTTTTCATAATATATAGATGGAAATTTTCTGCTTTTAATATCAAGAAGGGTGGGAGTCACATCGCTGTGACAGACACTGGGGATTTACAAAACTACATACAACCTGTGGAAGCAAGTGACCCCTAAAAGTATCCCAGGCAAAAGTCATCTTGCTTTTATTCAAGGCTTGAACATAAACAAATTCACAAAAGACACTTTGCGGCTGCAGTCTTCATTAAAGCTGGGTTTATCTGTTGCTACTCCAGTCCTTTTGTAAGATGAGAGCCCTAAACTGTAATGTTCAGGTGGTCTGTTTCATAAAGAAGGTAGTATGAGTTAAGGGTGCAAGGAATAAGCTCATCAAGTGTTCCTGTTCATATACCTGTTCAATGTTACCTTTGCAGCAACTGAGAATTCCTTGCTATCTATCTGCTAAGGTTGTGGTACCCCTTCCTGGGATGCTCCACTGAGGATCTCCAGCTCTTTAAATGGAGGCTTTAAATAAATGACTTGAAGTAAGATTTAAATCAGTATGGTTGAGATAGGAGTGTTATCTTCCCTTCTCCCCTGCAAAATGTAGTCTTTTCTTACATCTGAAGGCATCAGACTATTGGGAACACTGTGCCTGTCTATGGTGCTTCACCAATCCACTGTGGGCAAGGGACACTCACAAAAAACCACAGGACACTGCATTTGATCTGCACATGGGGCTTTCTGTTTTCACAGGGAAAGTCTGTTTTAATTTCCTGCCAGGGGGTAAACTGTGCTTGTCAAATCTCCTTAGGAAAAAGACTGTTCCTGGGAGCTGGATTTGCTGTAGCTTTACATCAGTCACTCAAAAGGAAACTTGCAGCCCTCGCTGAGCAGTGTCATTTGTACTTCAGTTTCCAGGTCATATCCAACAAATTGCTCCTCATTCATGAAAGGTGAAGAAGATGATACTACAGGCAGTAAGCCTGTATGCATGATGATGGTATTTTACTACACTTGTATTAGTCTCGGTCAAGGTCAGCTCTGCAGCTAGTGTGCAGCTCAGCCGAACCTACAGAAGTTGAAGGCTTTTCAGAAGTGACAGCAAGGACTCTGGCACCCGTGCACTGTGTGAGTGTCTGGGCAGTGATGAGCTAGTTAACCTGGCAGTGGCATGAGTCCCCAAGGCCAGTAGGCTCAGTGGAGAATTGCAATTAGAAAACATACGGCTACTTAGAAAAGTTACTATTAGCATTTTCCAGGAGTTCTTGTGTGTGGATTCTCAGCACCACAACCTGCACCAAGGAGCAGCAAAGTGCTGCTAAAGTGGGCTCTGTTGCAGCACTCACTGGTGTTGGTCTCATTTGTAGGCACTGACCTATCTCCCTGCAGCAATTTAGTCACTGTACATGTGTGATTCTGTAGTCTCAGGTCACACAGCCCATGTGCAGCAGGGTCTTGGACAAAAATAATGCAGTGGTAGAGGGAAAGCTGTAATTAGAGCTTATAAGATACTTCTCCGTGTGTCAGGAAAGGAGGAGAAAGAGTTTCCAATAATTTGTGCTTTTAGCTGTTTCTTCTTCCCTCTCTTCCTAAAACTGCCCACTGGGAATCCAGAGCAGAGCTGCACTGGTTACTGTCAGCTACAAAGCATTAAGGGATCATTGAGAAAATAAGCTATTTGTTCATAAACTTCCCTATTAAATAAGTTACTTGTCTCTAATAGAGCTGATGAGATCCTGGAAAACAGATATCTGAACGTTTTGTGAAAGTTAACAACACAGGAGTCAGTGTTTTCAAATGTAACTCACCCACATCCTTTCCATCCTGTCTCCCTCCTGCCAGCAGAAAGCCTTCACACCTCCTTCTACAGAAGTTTCCCTGTGGCCACTTCCATGTGGCAGCCAGTATGTTAAACTGCCTAGAAAAGGTGGTTTCAAAGTAAACCAGAGCTCTCTCCTCCTGTTCCTCTTAGGTACAAGTCAGGATTCCTACAACAGCCATAGCGACAACCTTCTCTGATATGTTCTTTGAGACTACTTCCATCTGGGTAGGCCAAGATAACATACTTTTGTCAGGCTGGTATCATCTTTCTAGATTTGCTCCATTAATTGTTATAATTAATGCTTATTTTATTCAAAGGGTCAAATTGCTTCACTATGAAGCAAAGGAGAAGTACTTCACTCTAGAAAATATAATGGCATATTTAGTTGGTATTGAGTTGCAGCTGCTACTAATGGATTTTAGAAACAGTAATCAGAAGGAAATCAGCATAACATGACATGGAGATAAAGTGTCCTGACAATATTAGGTGACCTGCTCTATTGTATGGCTGCAACTGTTTGTGTCATTCAGTAACACAGAAACAAAATTAATAATTCTCAAGCAACTTCAAGCAATAATAATACATTTTTGAAAGGAATTCAGTGGTTTTGAGTTGTCAAAAGCCATTTTAGTTCTTGTCTCAATCCCAGTAGCTTGGGTCAGACCAGCAAAAGTTGTTCTTTGGCTGTTCCTCCTCTAGTACTTCACATTACGTCCTCTCCCAGTCACGCTTGACATTGCATTGATGCTATCTGTTGCTTCATCTATGTTGTCCATTTTTAAGCCTGGCAAGGGTGAGCTGCTGTATTGCTGAGGCATGGGAAGGGTTGACTGCTCCCAGGGGTAACGACATCCAGCACTGGGTGCAACCTGATGCAAAGCTTGAGGGAAGTCAAGGAAGTCCATTTTTCAGACCTGCTTGCTGCCATCAGCTAGCTGGAAAATGCAAGGTTGGGTTTGTTCTAGTGGTAGAAGCAGAAATGAATAAGAAATTCCTCTTGCTGTTCATGCGTCATCGTGCCCTGGAGTTCTCATTTCCAAGCCTGAAACTGTTAGCCTAAATTTAATGTTGTCAGTTTACTAACCTGAAGTAAAAATAATATTTTCATGCTGGTTTTAATCCTTTGTTTCAGCTTACCGTACCAGCACAAACTCCCCATCCATGGGATGCAAAGGCTAAAATGTCCTTGGTATGACTGGCTTAATCAGAGTCCCAGCTGAGCTAGGGTGTTATTCCCATCACAGGAAGGAGCTGCAGTGTGCCCTTGGCCATATGGATCTTGGCATCCATCTACTTCCTTTGCCATAGATGTGGTGGCTGTGCTATTTAAGATCTTTTCTGCTCCTGTGCTGCAGTCAGTGTGAGGGTTTCCACCACTTTTGCTTGCCCAGCTCATCAGAAGGCAGCAACTCCTGGAAAAGTCCTGGAAATCAGATGTTACAGAGCACAAACCTATTTATCCTCAGTGCAAGACTGTGCAGGCAGCTGGCCAAGCCAAGTGCTTTCAGGCAGGAGCAGGCAGGGCATTAGATGGTGCTGATCCCCAGAAGTGGCCGAGTTGGGTGCAGATGAACACCCATCCCATGGTGCAAAGGCAGGGTGCCCTGAAAACCCCATCATGTAGAAACCAGCTCTGCCATTTAGCCAGCCAGCTAATTTCTTGTTGCTTAACCTCCTTCAGGCTTTTATTGCAATCCTCTTTGGTGGGTTAACCATCACCCAACAGGGTTTTATGAACCCTGCCAGTTTTCCTCCAAAGCCAGAAACTTACTCTATTTCCTGATGCAGGAGAAATCTGGTAAATTAATCACCTTGTCGCACACAAGCCGCGTCCTTTCAACAAGCACTGTCATCTTTCTGCGATATCCTTTGCCTTTGCTGCAGTTCAGCTCATGCTTGACTACTTTGCTGAATATGATGGACTTAAACGTGCTAAGTGCTTTGCTGAACTGGGTCTTTCTCCTGATTTATGCCAGGGTAGATTAAAATAGAATCAGCCCCTTAAGTGGTCTGTGCCGTGTGTTGTCAGTGTGCTGAGACACTGCGTCTGCGCTTGTGTTTTAATTAAAGGTTCCACCTATTTACATGGAGTCAATCAATCTCAGCACAAAAACGTCTTTGCAGTTGATTAGCGCCGTACTGCAGACAAATGGCATTGAGCACAAATGGCTTTTTTTGAGAAGTAATTCATCTGCATGGAAATGAAAAATACAATTATTTTAACCGATGCCATTGTGTAATCAATCATGCCCAGCTTAGCGCCAGGCACTCCGCATGCTCCCCATGTGGACAGGGATGTGTGGGCTCTTTTGGCTCAGTTGTGATGTTGGTGTTCGCAGTGATGTGGCAGGTACCCAAAGAGCCCCAACCATCTCCCTAAAGCCATCACCCGGATCTACCCAGGTCGAGCAGGCTTCCTGAACCAGGGCTGATGTTAGGAGAGGGGCTTGAGCCCCCTCAATGGCATTAATTAGATCATATATAGAGCAGAGATGAGCAGAACATGGCTTCATTGGTAGATTTTTAGTGGGCTGAAGGCTAATGGGTGTTTTAATGGGAAACCGCAGCATTCCAGCATGTTGGAACAGCAATAAGGCAGTCTATGGGACATCATTAATATACTCCTGGTGATTAAAATCACTCTTCCCTCAGACCTTCATCTCTCAACATACTCCAGGCATTTATTAGTGGTCCATTATATGCCCACTTCTGTCTTACTGCTTAATTTGAACACTAATTAACACCATCATGCCTTCTAAAACACAAATGGAAGGTGGTAGCATTTCATTATGTCTAGGCTCTGTCTGCAGGCAGTGAAAGCTGAGCTTCACCCGAAAAACCACCTCCATGGGCTCATGGGGCCAGTGATGGGAGAATTTCACCTCCATGTCCCATCTCCCGGGTCTCACGCTTATGGGGAATATTGGTGGGAAGCAAAACAATGACTTCATTTCCCGAAACACTGGGGCAGTAGCCAGCAGGACTGCTTAGACGTCTAAACACTCGCTTAATTATCTGGCTGAACTGGGGCCCAGGGCTTGGGTTTGCTGCTATGAACTCAGCTTGCTTTCTCTGTTAGCCCAAAGCAGGGGGAAGGCAGAGCTAACCTAGAATGGGAAGGCTTACTGGTTCCAGCTCTCTCCCGTGCATTACCCTGCCTTCTCAGGAAAGATAGAGTTCAAAAAGCCTTTGAAAGTCAGTGAGGGATTTTTTTTCTCCCCTAAATGTCTTAAAATGTATCTCTACTGCTGCAGTTCAAGCCCTACCTCCTTCTCAGCAGTAGAGAAAATGAACACCATCCCTTTCTGAAGCAGCCTTTTATGGATCTGGAGACTTCTACCATCTCTTCCCTGAGGCTTTTCTTCTCTCTAAACTGAATTCTGCTCATTCCCTGTGCACGTCCCCATGGTGCAAGCACTGTGCTCCACCTCCTTGCTCCCTTCCATCTCAGCTCCTCCTGCTCATTCCTACCCTGGGCAGTTACTAGTCCCTATTAGTGTCATCCCTGGAAATATCTCCTGTTGGGATGCTGGCTTTTTTAATTTCTTCTTTCCCAAAACCAGGGCATTCCTGCCTCATGTTGTTATTTCCAAGTCCTCTTCTGCAGGACTGCTGCCTAAGCACTCATTTTGTGTCTTGTATTTTTACAGCTAATTATTGTTAGTTAAGTGCTATAGCTTCTCATGCTGCTGGATTGCTGCCTGCTTTTTTTCATACTGCTTCTCTGCTTCTCCACTTCTGCTAACTCTTCTCAGTGATCATTTGAGCCTCTCTATAGTCTAATAACTTCTATTATTAGTCTTTAGAAACAGCAATATAGAAGACAGCCATTTTGACAGAGTCCCCAGTAGTTTGAATATTGGATATGAGCAAAAGCATTAAGAGGGAAAACCTCTCTAATGGGAAGGGAATACTCTGCTCTCTAATGCTTCTAGCCTTTGCTCTAGCTGGCTTTCCTTCTCAGACATGCATTTGTCGCCACCTCCTTGGCATTGCTCTAACTGAGAAGCAGGAGGGGGCTGAGTGGGGGTCCCACTGTGCCCCAGGGTGGTGGAAGCAGAGGCTTTGCAGAAAGCTGAAATGACAGCACAACAGGGACAGCACCAGTCCTCACAGCATTAATACTTAAAAAGAATCTGAGTCAAAATCGGCTCAGTGCGGAAGCAGGCAGGCAAAGTTTCGGGATGTTGTTTTCTCCTTTGGGATTGCTTCTCTTTGGCCTTTTGGCTCAGCCTGAGTGTAGTATTAGTTTAATATCTGATACATCCTCTGTCAGGAGACTTGTTGGTGCTTTTGCAAGGGATTTGACACTGTGTATATTTCTTCTGTTGCCAGCTTGTTATGATCCTGCCCTGTCATGATCTGGGTTTTAGCCTTTGCAGCTGATGTATAGATTGGCATCGTGAAGCAGCAGCAAAATTAAGTCCAACTTCTCAGCAAAGAGAAGCAACAATGTGAGAGTGGAAGCAGGCTCAGGCTCAGCAGCTAGCGCAGCGCTTCCCCTGGAACTGCAAAGACAGACAAAGTGTTGGTATGAATAAAACCTGCGTGCCAGGGAGGGGCTGTCAGTGACATTACTACCTGCCACACGTGTGTAAAGTCATCAAACAGCAGGTGGGCGGCCGTGACAGCCCTGGGAAAGACATCTCTATTAGCTCACTCAGTGCTGGTACTAGGCTGCAGCACGTTAAGGGCAGACAGGCTGTTCCACTTAAGGTGGAAAATGATATATTCAGCAACTGGAGTAATTTGATTTGGCTGAGGTTCACGGTGTTTTTGAATCTGATGTGAGTCTTCCTACTATTGGATACTGCCCCAGATTCCCAGTGCTGCAGCATATTGCATCTCCCTTTTGGGCTGCATGGAGTAAATGAGCTTCTGAGCCTGATGGTATGGATTTTGTACCCAGATGGGCAACTTCTCTCATTTTCTGTTATAAGCTGGATTTCAAGACTGCAAGAAAATACAGCAAGCACAGTATTCCTGCACCATCTGATTTTTAAAAGCACTCAGTGATTTCATCTAGTAGCCCTTTTCCTGTCCTAAAAGTATTCTACCCGTCCCTGACAAAATCTGCTTTCTAGAAGTAGCCTTGTCCCACACTGGTTTTGTACTGGAGAGGTTTCCAGGAGCAGGATTTTTTTGTCCAGAGGGTTATTGGGGTGCTGCTCCTAGAGCACAGAGGTCTGGATGTGACAAAGTACACTGTCTCAATAGGGTTGAGCCTGAGACCTGAAAAGCATCAGTTTAGATAGGCAAAGGGCCCATCCCAGGCAGGTATGCAGAGCCCGGGGAGGAGCCACCATAGGCACTTGGAGGAGGAAGCCCTATGTGCTGGAGGGGAGAGGAAAGAGCACTGTGAATACTGGCTTAAAATGCATTCCCAAGTGCTGTGTGCGCCGGCAGCTGGATGCTGTCTAGCTGCAGCCATCCTGTTAAACTGCTTTCCTTCCCCTGCTGAAACCGGGATTGACAGTTTGCACAAGCTTAATGGTTCGTGTAAGCATGGTGCTTTGTGCTGGGCTGCGGTGGGTGAAAGCTCGGAGGCGGCGGTGAGGCTGGTTACAGAGAGAGGCTGTCCTCTTCTGGAGCTGCTCGGGAATGGCTCAGTCTCAGTGTGGGACCCCAGGGTGCAGTGGGGTGACAACGACTCTGCAGCAAAGCCTGCCCCAGGCAGAGTGTGGTGAAGACAGGCACCTGCTAGGGACACTCAGGTTTTGTGCCAGCTTTTAATCACATTAATTTAATTACAGGTATTTTTGGGTGTAGTGAGGCCTGCGAGCATTTCCCTGCACCCAGCTTCATCAGGGGACTAGCAGTCCTGCTTTTCTCCAAGCAGCTGCTATCCTGATGATTAGGAGCTTGCAGCAGTGCCAGGTCCATGAGTGGACCAATAGTTCATCAATGGACTCTATTCACTGATGGTGGTACCTGCCGCTGGTGTTCTGGCCATGCTGCTGTAGCCATTTTCCCCATGAACTGTGCCTTTCTCAGGTTTACAAGGGGTTTTAAAATCAGGCAAACCCTCCTGGACCAAGGATGGTTGGAAGAAGAGATGAGAAGCTGTTGTGTGGCCCTGCTCTCTCCCAAGCCACAGGCACATACGTCCTAGTTGAATCAGTGCTGGTAAAGGGTGTGTAAAGCTGTGCCTGGCTGACATGGGGTATCACTAGTTCCTTCTGTGTCACCAGAGAACACATCAGTGGGGTTTAGGCAATTTTAGTGCTGTCTTAGCTACTTTAAAGTTTCTCAAACTGTTGCTACTATTGGCCCCCATGGCTTGAAGTTTTGCTTAGGGTTTGGGGTTTCAAGTTGTTTAATTCCTCCCTGTTCCCCGCAGTGTTTTGCTCTGCTACCACTTGACCTCCATTTCCCTTGCAGTAATAAGGTCAGCACATGGAGCAGCTCTGCCTTCCTCCCACCAGCCCTCCCTTCTTGCTGGTCCCTAGAGCTTTCACTGCTTATTCCTTCCATTTTCCCACTTTGCACTGTTTAAAAACAAGGAAGCAAGAGCTCCCTGGAGCCAAACGCTCATTTTCTGGCAAGGACTGCCTGTTAATCAATTAAAGCTCTGCAAATGTGTTTTCAGCAGGGTGGATGATTAAGATGCTCTCTGTCTCTAATGCATGCCTGTAGTATGCTCGCCTGCACGTGAAGGACAGGTGTGGGGGCATGGAGGTCCTGCAATTCTGCTTTGTAGGTATCAAATACTGGTCTTGGTATAAAGAAGTCAGGGGTTAAGGCTGGTGAGAGAAGGGGAAGGGGTTTAGCAGATGCCAGTCTTTGCCTAATGGAGGTTATTTCCTGAAGATACTCTCCAGGGCAGGGTCTTGCCGCTCTGCTCTGAAGCATCTCTCCAGAGACCATCATAGGCAGAAGAGGTCCTTAGTACATCAGTGAAGGAAATGGGCTGATGTGGAGATATTCAGGAAAATCAACAGAAAAGGTACTGATGACAACACTGAAGCAGCATCAAAAGTGTGTTCATACCCAGGCAAAATTAATCAGTGTCAGTAAACTGGGGTTCATGCTTGTGTTTTTGCACTCTGCTGTCACAGCAAATAGCTGTGGGAACTTGCCTGCCGTTCTAAACATCACTTTAACTTCCATCACTGATCTCCATTTCCAGGTGTGAATTTGGTTCATTTTGGAGCCTTAAGCAGGGGAATCAAAGTGACACAAACCTCTTGGCCAACAAAAGGGTCCTGGGCCTGGTGAGGTGTGTGCTGTGCCCTTATTGTGTCTAGATGGCCTATGTCAGGAGCACATGGCATCCCTGTCCCGAGCAGGGCCCCAGGAAAAGCACATGGTTTCCTTAGGATGTGTAAAACCAAACCTTTCAGTTGCGCATGCACTTTAGGATAATGAAAGCACCTCCAGAGATAATATTTTTTAAAGCAAAATAAATCAAGCCAATTAGTGATTATTTTATATATATATATATATAATTATATTTACTATTTTAACAACAAGGTTTCGACCTGTCACTTAGTCCATAAAAAGAACTGAGAGTGCGGTGGGCAGAGCAGAGCCCTGCCTTGCAGCTACCACCAGAGAGCATCCTTGTATACTTTTTCCGTGGGAACCGCTCTGAGCTGGGAAGTAACCCATCTTTCTGCAGCCTGTCTCTTTTAAGTGCTTCCCAGTCAGTTAAAGATACAATAATTGAAACTTGTCTATCAATCATGTTACCAGACAAAACAACATTGTTTCTCTTCTCTTTTTTTTTCTCCAAAGTACTGTAGTTTGATCGGTTTAACAATGCGAACACAGATGCCAAGTCAAAAATCCCACTTAAATGTTTTCAGGTATAAAAGCACATCATCTTTGGGGAGGGAAGGTGCAAAATTCATTGTTTAGAAGCGCTCTAGGGGAATACTCAAAAGGCAGAAACAATGCCAAGAATACAGTATGCGTGCAAAAAACATCTTTTGGGATGATTAAAACCCCTGCCAAGAATGTGCATATCTGCACATCTGTATCCCCCTCATCCAAAGCAGCTGATGTACATGTCCAGTGAAAATCCCCAGTGAGGGGATTTAGCTTTGACTCCTCTTTGTGCTTGCTTGGAGTATAAAAGCATGCTAAAACTAGCCCTTTGTAATCCCAGTGGATGCAGGGGCAGGAGAGCAGGGATGGGCTGTGCCTCTGAAGCACATTATTGTAATGAATATTTTCTGATGAATTAATGAAGTAAATGAGTTATTGTCTATTTTCCTGAGCATATTTTCCCTTTTGGCATCCAGGTGTTCCCCAGCTCCCAGCTGCCCAGAGGTGGAGCAGCCACCTGAGGGCTCCTCCACAGCATTCTAGGTGCACTTTGCATTTATGTATTTCTCATCAGTACACTTATCCCCAGAAATCCTTGACTGGGCCATGGCATGCATCCCTGTAGGTGAGTGACACTGAGGGCTGGGGCACGAATGGCTTGTGGACTGTTCAATGGGCCACCAGCATCTGTGCTTTGCAGTGAATAGCTTCCCATGTTTCTTTCACTTAAAAGCTTTAAAGCTGTTGAGAACTTTTAAGTTGATTCAGTCAAGAAAAAACAAAGCAGATTTGTTTCCTACAGGACTGAAATGTGGCAGCTCCTTCAGGCTAAAGGGGACCTGTTGTCCTAGAGGCACCACATAGAGAAGGGTTCTCCAGAGCTTTCTGCTTTTCAAGCTGGGCTCTGCATTGTTTCTTATTTTGCTGAACGACTTTGAATGATTCTGCTTTTTTTCGCAGCAGTGTTGCATTTAGTCTGTATTTTTATGTATATAATTATACAAACTGATTTAGCAGAGGATGCAGGAGCAGGTGTAAGGCTACAGCGTGGAGGAGCAGAGGACATATCTCTCAAAGCAAATCATTTCCCTTTTCCAGTCAGACAAGGAAAAGGGAAATAAATAAACAGTGAAAGGCACCAGCAGTTTTCTAACTGCTTGGGCAACAGGGGGAACAGCACCTTGTGAGTCACACATGGGGATGTCATGGGGGGTGTTTCTGGAAGCTGCCGCTTCCCGCACTGTCATTAGCGCTCCCATTTGCAAACATTAACCAGTGGTTTTAGGGAGGTTTGAAATTAGTGGTCTGTTAGTTACTGTGTGTTTCCCTCTCTATGCAGTCTGCTGAGAATACCACAGCCATTATGGCTCATAGACACTGTCCCCAAGATGACTTATGCTTCTGGATGATTACAATTCAGTTAACTGAAACACAGTCATTAACCAAAATGTGGTCATTACATCCTCATACCTGTGACATTTGCCACCTCCTCTGGGTGTTGTTCAAGTTCATTTGGGATTTTACCAAATACCTAGCAGGTGGGAGGAGGTCTTTGAGCTGCCCTTTCCCTGCTGTGGTCTAAGCTATGAAAATGCTTCAGTTAGGCTGAAAGTGGGATTTTCCTTCAGCTGAAGTCTTTGAACTGTGAATACAGAGGTCTATGACAGACCAAGTGCATTTTCAGAACTTATCATGCATGGTTCTGGTTAGATGGGCAAAAGGATTCAACCTGTGGTTGATATTGTTTACTTTGTCCTCCTTGCAGAAATTTCCTGGTTTTGAGTTAATTCCAAATTTGTTGCTAGAAACTCATAAAGTTGCTATTGCTCAGTCACTCCTGGTCTCCTTGTCAGTATAATATGAGGATAAGCAAAGTTCAGGGAAACTGCCTACACGGGAGGAATGAACAAGGCAGCATTTCTGAACACCGGTTCTTTCAAAGCTTCTTTGTTCAGAGAAAGGGAAAACAACCTGTAAAACTTCATCCTGACAAAGTGAGCTGCAGATTTAAGGCTATTGAAAAGAGTCATCTCTCCAGATGTAGGTTGGCATGTGGGTTCACAATTGCAAATATGACTTATGATTCATCCCAGAGTACTGGTGATGGGGGGAGAGAGTCTATATTAGGAGAAATGCTGAATGATGAGGGACAGCTCACAAAGTGAAGAACATGGAGAATGAGGTCATATTGCCAGGCACATGTTCATTTACTGAAAGAGAAGAAATTTCAAATGATTTTCATAAGGGGCAATATTCATTTGCCAGCAGACAGGCATCTCTGGGTTTGTTTTAGGCTTCGAGCAGCATCCTACCAGCCTATTGGGTGCCCCTCCAGAGTACATTGCTGCTTCTTCATCCCTGAGTGCCTTCAGAGGTACAACACAACTATGTCTGGAAATTTGGTCCTGCCCAAGAGGCATTTTATGCCAAGTGCATGGTAATTTTCAGAAAGCAAGTGAACAGTTACAAGGCTCCTTACAAACAGATTGCGATGTAAATATAAACCCTTGTGGTTCAAGCTATGCAACATCCTCTAATCGTTGGAGGCATAGGAAGATTTTTCTCTGATTTGCACTTTTTACTATAACTTCAATCTAAGAGGCTGCTGCCTTGTGAAGAAGTGCTGCTTTAGAACTAAGAAGCATGGTGTGGACAGCATCAGTTTGATCATTTTGGCCTTTCCAGGGGTGCAGCACTGTGCACTCACCCTCAGCAAAGATGGCACTGCACTACCCCTTGCCTTTTGTTTGAACTTACTTTGAAGACATTTCCCCACTCGAGTCTCATGAAAGATAAAAGTCCAAAAAACAACCACCCTTCTGTGATGCTCTGCCTTCAGAGGACCACTTTGGCATGCCAGCAGCTTAGGCAAGTGGTGTCAGCCAGCTAGGACATGTGTCACCTGTGGAAATGGCCAGCTGGAGTGAGAAGAGAAAATGCTGCTGAAGGGAAGAATCAGGGGTAATTCACCTGGGAAAAGTGATGCAGGCACTTTTATTGGCGGTGGTGTGAAGCTTTTGCCTCGCTTTTGCCGGTCTTGTGGCTGTCGTGAGCTTTGGGCAGCTCCCAACTGTAGCCAGCTCCCCACCATCCCAGGACTCTGCTGTCTGGACCTCTTCTGCACTGAGCCAGAGGGTTTACCAGCCACTTTGAATACCCTCACATAAAGCAGAGAGTTAAATTCAGAACTTTCATCTATTCATAATGAAACATTTTCACCGGTTGAATTTGACTAGTTTAGTGATTACTGTTGGGAGAGAGCGGTCTCTTTGAGTCCTCCAGCTGTTCCAAAGCCTCTTGCCTTGCTGTAAGGGGCTGCAGTCATTTCCTCTGTGTTTTTTATCTAATTTTGTCACAATAATTCAGCAAGTCCACTCTGCCCAGCTGTTCCTCAGGCCTCCTGGCCCGCATTGCTTATACCAGGCTGCTGGTGAGGATGTTGAATCAATCCTTCCGACAGTTTTGCATCTGTCCGCAGCTCTTGGAGTTGTTCCAGCTGTTCTGAATATACAGCTGATAATTTACTAACACCCCCTGCAGTGATTCACTAGCCTGTGAAACCTCCTCACTGTGCTCCAGTTTCTCACTTCCCAGGCTGGCGACAGTCATTGAAAATATTGTACAAGTGACAGTTCAAATGAATTAGCAGTAATTTAAACTCTTGGTAGCAATTTACAGATAAGCTGGGTTTTGCCTGGTGTTTCCTTGCACAGCAGGATGGGGATTTCTCTGAGATATGACGTTATCTGAAGGTCTTCTTCAGTGAAAGCTATCGGACATCTGGTGGCAAGGCAAGCTCTGCAGTGTGGACAAGAGATCCTGAAAAGGGGCTTGAGAGATCCTTGGAGTTGTTTAGCCTAGAGAAGATAAGGCTCTGGGAAGACCTTGCTGTGGTCTTTCAGTACTTAAGGTGTGCTTGTAAGAAAGGTGGGACAAACATTTTAGCAGGGCCTGTTGCAGTAGGACAAGGGTTAATGGTTTGAAACTCAAAAAGGGGAGATTGAGATGAGATATAAGGAAGAATTTTTTTAGGATGAGGGTGGTGAAACACTGGAACAGGTTGTACAGAGAGGTGCTAAATGCCCTATCCCTGGTAATGCACAAGGTCAGGTTGAGTGGGGATCTGAGCAACCTGGTCTAAATTGAAGAAGTCACTGCTCACTGCAAGGGGCTTGGACTAGATGATCCTTCCAATCCAAACCATTCTATGATTCTGTATCCCCAGGGAGATAAGATAGATCATGAGGAAGCCCTTTCAATGGGTTGTTTTTGCTCTCCAGTGGCTCTTCTCTTGGGGCCACTTTGTGGAAGCAGACAGAGTTAAAGTGCTCTATTCACACACCCCCAACTGCAAATATTGTCTTCTCTCTTTGTTATTTATTGAACCACAGATGTGGTCCCTGATTTTTCTGGACTAGTTTCATTCAAATACTTCTCCCTATGCTATGCCATGCTCTCTGCTTGCTGCGTGCTGTTGTGCATATCCCCCTTTTACTCCTCCTCTGGTTTTGGCCTCTACTTTGCAGAGGAATTTGGCAGATAGCACAGTGAGGAAGCTCCAAGTTTGCCCTCTTTTATATCTCCAGATATACATATAGATGAGCATGCAGCAGCTTCTTCTCCTCTGTGCCTTAATATTCTCTTCCCTTCCAATTGACAGGAAAACTCTGGCTATAGCTTTCCAGATGCTGTACTGTCTCTTAAATCCTCCCAGAGATGCTGAGGCATTGGTCCACGCAGTAATCACTGAAGGATTACAACCAGTGTCATTCCATATTAGTAGGATTATTAAGTAAAATTGGCTTACAGGATCCAGCATGCTGGCAGCTTACCCCAGCTGAACAATAGCTGCACATCCCCTCTGCACGCCAGCCCCTGTGCTGCCTTTCTGCCAGGCTTTCCATTGATTTTAAATTTCACTATTCACTTTTAAGGCATTCAGGGGCTTGGGGGTTTCCTACATCATTGATTTATTACTTTCCTCAGAGCTAGGATAAGCTTCAAGATCTTCATCCATCAGCTTGTTGTCAGTGTCAGGGTTTTGCACAGAGATTTCAGCAATGAAATGTTCTAGGGGCAGCACTGGTGCTGTTCAGTCAAAATCTGAAGGTTGTTTGTTCATGACAACTTGGTTCTGCTCATCATAACCTGTCCTTAATTCAGAGCAGATGGAGGTGGCTGCTGCATCATATTCAACTCCCTGCTGTTGCTGGCACTGTGGTCATGCGCAGTGCAGGACAGGTTATAGAAAGATGCTGTCCAGCATCCTCCAAATTGTGTGGAAACCAGTTTTGTCCCTTATGTTGTCCCCAGGTGCCCAGCATGAGCAGAATGTTGAGGAGCCTGGAGAGATCCTTTTTGTGAGCTTATTACTTCCATTTTCAGACTTTATGGACGGAGAGGAGAAACACCAGACTTTCGCAGTCCTCCAGTCACCACATGAAAGAAGCCTTTGAAAGCTTCAATAAGAGGGGTGATGTTCCCATGGAAAACTAATAGAGGATGTGCGAGGTTTGGTACTGCAAGAGAATACTGTGCTGTGGTGGACACCCAGAAAAGTAGGTAAAAGTGCTGCTGCTCCATATCGGGCTTATCTTTAATGTCCTTCCTGTTCTCCCTTTTACATTACTGGGATGTGTAACTTGGTTTTCCTTATTAATGATGAAGTAATTGGTTACAATGCAGGCTCTGTGTCCATTAGCACATCTGGTCAAAGACTGCTTGTACTTTCTGATACATGCTCTGCGCACAAGCAACGTGTTTGTTCCTTGTCTGAGTGTGTGCATTATCTAATACACTTCATCCCCTCATTTGAATTTTAAACAGAAAACTAATAAAGAAGATTATTGCACCATGACGATAACAATGCTAATTGATCACCGGCACAGCAATATCTTGGGAATGGAAGTTGCATTGGTGAATTCTTCATTAAGTGTGTAAGGGATTTATTGTAACAGAGTTCCTGCCTTGGATAAAGACCCCCTTGACTTGGTCAAGCTTTAACCGTTCATTTGCAGTATTAGCACATAAATTGGTAGAATTAAGTGTGGCCCATTTTTATTCTGACTTGCTACTACCAGAGCAATAGCCTTTGCTCCTGGCTCCACTTCAAGGCTAAATACTGTGCCCAACCCATATCTGACCTGCGGTCCATGATCATTCCCATTTTGTCCACAAATGACCCAGGAAGTTTCATTGCCAGCAGCAGCCAGGCTAGAGAGTCAGAGGAAGGGCACAGAGAAAGTTTAGTTGATGCTAAACACAGCCAAAGATGCCAGAGAGAGCCAGTGACCTGCTGGAAGCTGAGGATGAAATGTATGAGAGCTGTAACTCTTAGTTATGAAAATCATTGAACAGAGTTAAAATAAAGACAAGACAAAAGAGCACTGAGATTATTCAGGTCTTGCCCAAAGAATTCAATTTACAACTGTAGCTTTGAGAAGCACTGGGTTGGTTTGTTCCGTGTTTGTGTAAGCAGCCGGTGTGAGGATTACTGCAAGCACAGGACTCTGCCTGGCATTCTTCCAGAGGGACTGCGTGAGGTTAGAGCTGCATAAGTCTCCTCTGTTGTGCTGAGGAGCTCTGCTAAGCTGCCTGACACCGCTTGATCCTTCTGGATATAGAGAAGCTTTCCATCATCTGCAAAGAATTAGAGGTTATATGAACAGCATCAGGAAGAGTATCAGTGTAAGGGAATTATTGCACTGATGTGTGTGTTGTGGAGCATGTGCCTGGAGCAGTGTGCAGCTCTCCCTGTGGGTCAGGTACCATAGAGTAAGTCGTGCTGTACACCTGTATGCGAGTGGTGATCGGACACCTAGCAAGTGCCACTGGGGCTCTAAGAGACCCAGAAGTCTCTGGCAGATGTTTTATACCCTCCCCTGCTGTGAGAGGTATGGCCAGCTGTTATGAATTGAGTATTGAACCCAAACAGAGCCCCAGCCCTCATTAAAACCTGTACTCATTGACAACTTCTAGACATGCTCTCAGACTCACCAGCTCCCTGCAGTGCAAACACATAACTCAGGGCCAAGTAACCACATATGTCCTCTGTGCAAGTGTACTGCTCAGGCACAGTGGGAATGGTGGAGCATCGAGCAGCTCCGAGGCTGAACCGGAGGCAGTGGTCCCAGAGAGGGGCAGAGGCTGGAGAAGGGACATAAGTGCCCATCACACTCACAGCTTCTTGGGCCAGGGCTCTGCTGGGAGGCTTTCTGAAAAAGAACATTGTCCATAAGATCTGTTTCTGCTCTGAGAAAAAGGCTTGGTGTCCTTTTGGTGCAAATAGGGTGAAATGATGCATATATCAGGCTAATCTCTTCTTCCAGCATTAGACTGGAGTCCAAGGGGCAACAGCATTGCAAGACTTAACTTGTCTTAATGTCTTAAAGACTTCATGTCTTAACAATTCCCATCAGTCCATTGAAAAAAAGTCCCAGGGAAGTCCTGAATTTCATCACGGAGATAATTGTGGTGTTTTCCACTTTCCCTTTGTCTGAATCTCCCTTACCCTTCCCACCTCTACCAAGCCCTGGGGTGCTGCTTTTAGAGGGACTCCTTCCTTACTTTGTTTTATGCCAACTTTTGGTGTCTTGTGGATCTATGGAGTGGTGCTAGTGCTTTCCTGGGTGCTCTTGGAGGCTAGTGGGCAAACACTTGCCCAGCTAAGCACAAGATATGGCTCCCAAAAACCTATAGTATGTGTAGCTTGCATGATTGCATCTTGCTTGCTGTCTGTGTTATAAGCTGTATGCAAAGGGTGAAACAAATAAATGAATAAATCATTGGCGTTGTAACACTGCAGACAACTGGAAACATGATATAAATACTAAAGGCTGGATCTATGCTTCCCAGCAGTGTTTGATGTGGGCTACAGCTACCCCAAGGGACTTCTGGTCCCTGAGGACCTGATTTACGCCAGTGCTGGAGATCAAAAGCCAGGATGTGGTGTTGCACAGCTATAATAACGGCTGTCCAAATTTCATTCAGCTCCAGGTCTGGTGAGACAATGCTAGAATGCAGCCATTGGCAGACCAGGAATTAAATGATTTGTGTTGGCTGGCTTAGGGAAGGGATTCACTGTTTTCATCACATGCCAGTACTGTTTCAGCCACGTATGGAGGAAAAGAAGAGGCTTTATAAGGGTTTATGAATTGGCTGGACACCAGAACTTAAGCCCTACTAAGTTGTAGTATTTATCCTTGCAAAACTCATTTTCCAATTGCGGAAATAAATGGAGCTGGATTCCTGTCATGCAGACAGGGAATGCTGTAACCACTGGTGAGAACTTTACTGCAACCTGCAAATAATCATTACATAAAGCCCCGAAGTGCCAGATGTGTTGTTAATAAGTTCCTTTATTTACTTTGTTGAATTTGCTTATGACAACCATTAAAACACAGTCTGGCCACTGGCCCTTACCAGGGTGGAGTGTTTCTACCTGGACAGGAGCATCTGTTATTGGCTAGTTAACTAGACTAGGGGCAACCCTTAGCCCTAAGGACACCAAGTTGTGGATGTCTCCTCTAGCACAAAGCAAACCTCCAAATCCATATGATGTTTCCACACTCAGGATCTCCAGCACAGCATGCTATCTGAGGGCCTCTTTGCTGGGTGTCACAACCTGGGATAATGGCATGAGGTTTTTTCCACTTGAAAATTTGTATCCCTAGGTATTCTGGCTTGTGCCCTCAAGGAAACAGCATCTAAACTGTAGATCACTGAAAATTACCCTATGGCTTCCACAAATATGAATTTAAATAGCCTATTATCTCAAAGCACTGTTAATGTTATTATTCCCACTTATTAGATGCATGCTCCATACTGAATATGCTTCAAATTCATTAGCTTCCATTTTATGTTGCATAAATTTATAGTCTGCCCTTTTTAAAGAGAAGATGAAACCTGAGTGTAAAATTTACTGAACAGTTCCAATGTATCTTAATTAGTAACTTGCAAGGATTTTGGAAGCCTCTGAGATGGCTTGAAATGCTTGAATCATTTTATTACGAGATTTGGAGTTAATATTCCAGATTAATAATACATATGTGCATTTATTAAACTTTAGGCAGCACTTACAAACAACAGCAACAAAAAAAGGCTTATCATGTCTCTAACAGCATTAAGGAAGAAAAACTTGTGAGTGACTCATATTCTGCTCTCTTTTCCTTCATGTTCAGTTGAAGCTGAAGTTCTGAGAGAGGCTGAGGTCCCTGGGTGGAGGACAGGCTTCATTTTATAGACTGCTCCATTGCTCCCAAGTTTTCTCCTGCGGACAAGTAGATGGCAACATTGAATTTGGAGTGCTTTGTTCGGGATGTGGAGAAGGAGTCTTCTATTGGCAAGGGAGTTACTTCATAAATGTAATTTCCTATAACAGTGTTAAAGATGGGCACCAAACTTTTAGGCACTATTTTCTTTTGCTGAAGAAATCTTAACCATGACACATACAGGAGGGATGAGGATCAGAGGAGGCTGGATCTTGATGGCTCTGCTATGCCACAACAGCCTGTAAGGCTGATTTGATACAGCTCTCTGACCCCTCCAGTACTTGCTGGGGCACATGCAGTGGCTGAGGTACAAATGAATATGGGGTTTTATGTTAGTGCATAAAGACTCAAGGGGCTCTGGCTTATAGACCACTTCTAGAAATACCTTCTTGACAGGCAGTAGTTCTCTATAAAAAGCAGAACAAATCTCCCTATAGGGAGATTTAAAACTTTCTTTACTGAGTTTTCTCCAGGAAATCAAACTTTCTCCAGATCCATGTGAGAGGAATAGCACCAAAAATATAACAATGTGCCCATTTATGTTAGCAGAGTTTCTTAACCAGGCACAGCTGGAGAGAGACAGAAGGAAGCAAGTAATAAAGTTAAATAAAGAAGGAGACTTCTAGCTTGAAAGTGGAGCCTTAGGAAGGAAATTTTAAACTGGCACAACAATATGACAGTGTGCAGGACCACTGGAGATGTTCAGCAGCAGCAGAAAACGAGTGCAAAAGTGATGAATCCGTGGGCTGTTCTCCAATGCCTCAGACACCTTCATTGAAAGTGCAATGTGAAGCTGGCTGGGGAAGGGCAGGCTTTTCCTTGAAGACATCACAAGGCTTGCAATAGTGGTGAATGTAAATGTGTTCAGAGGGCCAAATCCATCTCTGTGTGTAAAAGCTGTGTATAAATCATCGCATTAGAGCTTGTGAGATGCATCAACCTAGTGCTGGCTCTCTCCATGGAACTAAATTTCCTTTAAACTACTTTCACGTGGTGTGCAAACTGGAAAGGGGCACGTTAATGCTGCTCACAGCGGGGCCTGCAGTGGAGCAGCAGCACTGAGAATGACTCAGAATAATAAACCTTGTCTTCCCGGGTGAGCGCAAGTGAACAGCAAGCCAGCAAAAGGGAATGCTGAGGGAACAACTCTTGGAGAGCAATTGGGGAGCAGCCGGGTCTGGTTGAGGGGAGCTGTGTGCCAGGGAAGGGGTGGTCTCTTGTATATTCCCAGTGCTGTGCTTCCAGAGGCTGTTTTTCTCCTGCAAATGAGAAAGGAAGGAGCTGTTTGGAGGAAAGACTTCTGTTCTTCGCTAATTCATCCTCTGAGGCTTGTACAGAACATCCTAAAGTCCCTGTCTGAGGGCTCTTCTGGGTCCCAGAGTGAGAAGTGTTGGTGGGAGAGCAGGGCACAGCACTGCTGCACAAGCTTCCACTTGTTTTGTTTGTGCTATTTACATTTCTTCCAACCCTATCTCTCCCTTGCTGCTTGCTCTGTCTCCAATACAGCTCATCAGAAATGTTTCAGAGGGTTTTCACCAAATCATGGGGGTGGGTCTGGAACCTCATGAGTTGGCCAAAACTTTCTCCTGAGGTTTAGGAGAAGCCAGTGGAGAAATTCAGCTCTATGTATCATGCAGTGAATGTGGACTGGTGAACAACCATTTTGAACTTTGTCTATTCTAGTATTGATATAATGAAGGAAACATAGATCCTGCTAAAGATGGTGCCAGGTTTCTTTTTTAAGTACATTTGGGTTAAGATCTGCCTTTTATCAAATTCATTACTCACTTTCTGGGCATTGATTTTATCCTCTTGTTATGTTCAACTACGAGATTGGTGGACCTGACTGCATTGGTTGACTTTCAGTTCTGTTGTCAAAATAAATGAGAAGTCAGGAAATTGCAGACCCAAGTCCAAAAGCAATCTGCTTAGGGGGGGTTGGTACTTGGGAAGTTCCCTCCATCTGTTGTGGTTGGTTTGGAGGCTCGCTCAGACCTTTGGCATGACCTGGTGATTTCAGTGTCTGGCCAAATATTTACAACCATGTACAATAATTGTGGTATCCAAGGCATAAAACTGCTGATCAGTTATAGGCTCCTCTCTGGTGTATCTCTTGTCCAGCCATGACAAGCCCAGCAAGCAAATCTGGTTTAGCTCAAAGGCAAGCCTATGTTGCATGAAGGACTTACCTCTGCTCCCAAGACATAACTCCTCCTGCAGCTATCCAGATCAATCTAATTGTAAGCAATATAAAATGGTGCTTTAAATAAACCTTATTTGCATACTGAGAAAAACTTCTCAGCTTACTGAATATGGAAATTATTTATCACCTCAGTATCAAAATATCAGAGGTTGGCTGGTGCCTTTGGGAGAATCAATTGTGATACAGCAATATTTCTCACTTCCCCATGTATAATGTGATCTGCCAAATCCAATCCAGTTTTGCAGTTGATGGTCCCCAGTAGGATGAAAGGTGAAGCTAATGTCATATAAACAATGCCAAGCATCATCCCCCATGAAATTTTATGTGACAGTTGAAAGGTGCCAAATTATCCTAAGATAGCCTGGGGACTTCACATTTCCTGCAACCTAGCAGTTTACAACAATGTAGATATTTTGCTGCTCTTTTTGCTTCTGTTCTCTCTTTTTAATTGTGAACTCAGTACCAGTATTCCAGCCTTGTAGGTGAGAAAAATGAGTGGTTTCATGCCATGCCATCCGCTATCCTCAGTAACAAAATGCTGTAGAGGGAGAACGTGGAGGCAGAAGCAAGCATTTGCTGATTCCAAATCTTTCTTCACTCACTCTTAATCAGACAAAAGTCTCATTTGCTGCCATTATAGGGTACTTTTCCCTAAATGTGGCCGAAATGAGAGTTTTGTCCAAGGACATATCATGAGCCAAATTGTCTTTTATTTTTTCACCATGCAAGAAATAGCCTGCTTTTTGCTCTTCCTCTTCCTTCCGAGATCCTGAAACAATCTCTATTACGTGGGCACATAATCACTAAGGGAACTCCTTGTTTTTCTAGTCTCTATCTGTAAAATGAATCTGATATATATATATAGATAGATAGATATAGATAGATATATATATGTAGGATGTTAAAGATGTATATATTTATTGACAATTGCCTAAGATGAACTACCATTGAGAATATTACAGTACAGCCTACAAAGTGCTGCTAGTTTCCAGCCCAAGGAAAGGTCTAGATGTGGTTCTCTGTTTTTTTCAGTTTCTCTTGGGCAATATTGCTAATTGCTGTTCATCTTTCATATCTGAGATCTGGCTGTTTTATTGAAAAAACATCCCTTTGTGCTTATATCTGTGCTGGGGTTGCTCATTTAATTTCAGTGAAGGATGGTTGTGTCAAAAAGGTGCAATGGAGAGATGATCATTGCAGAGCAGTTGTGACTGCTGGACTTTCTTTATTCCTCAACCATATCTATATCAGAGATCAATGTTGTTTATCAGTCCACATTTGTCAGGTGCTGCATCTCTACATCACCGAGTGCATATTTTAGTACATTGAAGAGTTTCCAATCTGCCTGTAAGGAGACTAAATATCCAATGAACACTATGTGGTCTCCCTTGTATGTCATGGGACCTGAGGATGGAAAGACTAGGACTCTGAACAACGTGAACAAAGACCTCATTATGTTTAGAGTAAATTGGAGTAGACACTGCATTAACATGGAACAAAAAAAAATCTTAGCTAATACACTTTATGTGTTTCTATAACAAAGGATGGCAGATTTTCTTAACATCTCAGTTACCTTCTTATGGGCTTGAGGGGAAGGCAGTTTTTCATTAAGTTGCTTTGCAGCCATGGTGGGAGTGAGGGATGCATTGCTTTGGGTGCAAAACAAGTGTAAAGATTAATCTTTTTTACAGACATGAGTAATGTCTGTAATGAGTAATGAGGTTAACGCTACAAGCCCCGAAGAGGGGGGTGAATCTGGTGAGCTTCTAAACCTGTGATGTGCTGGATGCCAGTTCTTCACTGCCAGATTACTGGCATTTAACTTGGGAATTGCCAACAAGCTGATGGAGGAGTTTCCTGTGGGTTCATTGTCTGGAAAATATTGTGAGTTTATCTTGAAAGCAGTTCTGTACTTTCAGTTCCTTTGCAAACTGCTCATTGACAATATTCCTACATTTGTGCTTTCTTTGCTTAGTTTCATAATTAAAAAGTATCTTTGTAGTCTTACACAGTTTGCAAAAGGATGGAAGGAGGACCAAGTGCTTGGTCACCTTACCTATCATACCCAAGCTCCCTGTGATGCTCCTCATGGACATACCCATGGCACTATGGCTGGGCTCTGTGAGGACAGGCAGCAGGAGCAGGGTATTATAAAAGCAGGAGACCTCTCTGCTTCAGCTACAGCACAAGACTCATTTTCTAGTATGGGTTAGGGAAGTTTGTTTGGAATTGAGATGGCTGGCAGAAATAGGCTCCTGTCCCCACCCCAGGAGCCCACTGTCCCTTGCATCCCCAGGTCTGAATGTGCAGGGCTGTGAATTAGGGGTGTGAAATGCTTTATTTTCCACAAACTCTGTTATATGCTATTTAAAATAATTCTCCATCACTCTAGTGGTTGATCTCTGCACATGACTCCCATCTTGGACTTAAAAAACCTGGTGAAAGGGAATGATTACTATTCATAAACTCAGTAACCACCCTTATCTTACATGACAGCAGGTGTCCTGTGCTTTGATAGCACCAAAAGACCCCTCTGGCAGTGCTTTTAGAAGAAGTTTGGTTTGGGTTTTCTTTGGTTTGGCAGTGGCCTGTGTGTTGCCTGCAGAGGAGGGAGGCAATGCCTGGCCCCTGTGCCCCATAGCTGGCATCGTGGTGCCAGCACATGAAGGGATGTGGCTGAAGTTGCAAAGCCTGTCAGGCCCAGAGGGTTCATCTTGTCAGGATTTATGCAGCTGTGGATATGGGCAGTCTGTCCTCTGGCTATATAGCCATTAAACAATTTTCATTCATCGTTGTTGGCTGGCCCCAGAGCCCTGTTAAATAACTTTTACCATTAGTTTTAATGGGCATGAGGTTTAGCTTGGTGCTGGAAGTGAGGCTGCAGGGAGGAAGATGGGATCCCTGTCACAGCAATCACCTCTTGCTGCTGCTGCCTTGCATCTTCTCGGCCATGCGGGGTGATTGTCAGTGACCATCCCTTCTCTGCTCCAGCCTGTGCTCCTGTTGCCAGTCCACTGCAAACAGCTCCCTTGCAGGGGACAGAAATCAGCTGTGTCTTGTCCTTGTGCAGGACTGGGAAATTCCAGAGGTACTTGGAGGCCTGATCCTTGCCCTCAGGTCCTTGGGGGGACCACCAGGCTTCAGTCTACTTCCAACAGGGCTCAGACATGCTTTGCCCAAGAGCTGCTGAGGATTAGCCCGATCTGACCCAGCCCAGGGGCTTCACTGCAGGGGGAGTTCAGAGCAACCGATGAAATCTGGGTGTGAGCTGGGGACACGACGAGGGGGTCTCTAGAGGACTGATCAGAGCAGCTGTAACCACCAAAGCCTGAGTGTTTTCTCCTGTTTTAGTTATGAAAATCAGACAGAAAATCCTAAAGGCAAGGTTAGCATTAGCCATTTATAAGACATCTTCAACTAACAAAGCTTGGTTTCTGTTCAAATACCAGTATCTTGTATTTTCAATGTGAAATGGGAATAGCTGTGTTATATAAAATATAAGAAGAGAAAGGCATATTATTGTTTGAACGCAACCTTTCTAAGCGAATTTGTATTCATACTGTATCTTAACAGAGAGATGCGGGAAGCAGACAGAAATTTATCTTCTCCAGAGAGTGATACATCAGTGCCTGGTTCACAGGAACATTTTTCAGACATCTCAAGAGCACCATGCACAAAAATACACATACCATGAATTTCCTGAGCAGACAAGGGCTAGCTGGAATGACGGCAATGGTAGGCAGAGCAGAGACCAATAGCAGAAGCGTGGCAAGAGAAATCAGGGTTATTCCACTGGAAATACAGTGAAAACAGCTAGGAAAAATTTGTCTGCTCATTAGGCAAATTATCTGTATTTCCTTCACTGTCTGTCCTCAACGTGCCTTTCGTGTAGAGTTCAGCTTCCAGGATGCTCAAAGCTCCTAAGGAACCCACTCCCAGGGAACCATTTCTCCCCCCCCAGCTTTGAAGAGCCCAGCTTCTGCCTCCGAGGGAAATCTGAGCCAGTGGAAACTTCTGGATGAAAGTATCACTGTCAGAAAGGGGCCAGTTGAGGTCTTTTAAAGGGTGTTTTGCAAGAAAACACAACTTATTTGTGTGACTCGCATCCCTCCAGCCTAATTTCCCCTGACAAGACAGAGGCAGCAGCAGGGTTGTTGGACCAGGGGAGCAGTGACTGTTTTCCTTCCCTTCCCACAGACTTTAACAACTGCTCTCTCCCTTTTGAACAAATCCACACAATAGGAGACAAGTTGTCAAGAAAGATTAAATCAGTCCTTCTGTAAAACATCTCATGTCCAGGCTCAGCTTTTGCACCTGAGAGAGTGAAGTCTTCCCCAAGACATCTTGTGCCATCACCCAGCATAGCAGGGACAGTGGTGATGGGAGGACATGGCATCCCCCTCGGATTGCAGGCCACAGGTGGCCTCAGCACACCTCAGTTGTGATCCTGTGATGTGTTCGGGTTTCTGTCTCCCATATTTTAGTGGAGGTTTCTTCTCACAAGGGTATTGTCCACATTGGGACTCAGTAGTCCCAAGGCCATTGCTGATTTTCCCTAATGCTGCCTCCAATAACTTGTATTGAAGCAAAACCAGTCAATATTGCAACTCTAGAAGCTACTGAGACCTCCTGGGCAGCCAGTTGATGTAGGGAGTGAAGCTGTGTCAAGTCTGGAAAGAGGGAGGGGAAGTGTTCTACAAATGTGATGACTTTTCACTTGGCCCTTGCTGCCCAGGAGACAGATCATGTTGAAGGGGCAGAAGTCATTAAAAGCTGGCTTAAAAGAGTTATCTGAGTTAAATAGTTAACTCCCTCTTGCAAGGAGCAGTGATGTAACAGCAGTGATGGATAGATAAGTGTTAAAAATAAACCAGCTAAGAGAAGTTGACTGGTTGGCTTTGTTGTAACAAGCCAGGAGGAACCAAGCTTGGTGGAAGGAGGTGCAGAGCAGCAAGTGGGAAATTTTCTGTGAGCAGTTTGGATGTGAAGTGTGTGATGATAAAGCAATCAGTGGCTAAGCACAAACTGGTGGCAAAGTGGGGTAGAAGAGGAGGTGCAGTTTAACAAACCCTGTCCTCCAAGGGCAAAATAGTCTGAAAAAGCAGCTAACTCCTGGGTTGTTTCTGAGGAGAGTGTTTAAGGGATGGAGAAAATCTCCAGACCCACATAGGTGGTACAGAGGAACCTCTTTATGGTGAAGAGGCAGCTCAGGGTGTCTGCATGTGAGGTTAGCCTGTGGTGGAGGAAAGCCAGTGAAGCTGTTCCCAAAGCCACGTTTTGCATGTTCACTGCTGCCAAAGAGGCCTGGGGTGTATGGCAAACATGCCAGCATGCTGGCTAGCTGGAAGCTGGCTTTCTCCCCAGAGATACTGCAAGCTGCCTCCTTAGCAGGGGGGCTGGCCCAGAGCCTGGTTGCTATTCCTCTTCCAAGGCCTCTGGGCTGCTGTGACAAGGTCCTTCTGAAGAAGGATGCTTATGTGCATGACACCGCACATCCTGCGCCGTCTGTCCCAAATCAGTGCCTGATTGCCACTGCGTGCTGTCTGCTCATCAGGGCAGCCGTGTCTCTAGGCTGTAGGAAAAAATGATCTTGTAGCATAGTGATGAGTCTGTGGAAAATGTGGCCTGAACCAGATGGTCAAAACTCAGTGGAGGGAGAAGAGTTTTCAGTCTCTTTTGGACCTCTGTGGGTAGCCAGGAACTTTTATCACCTGATGTTAGCCCTAGGAGGCAGGGGCTTGCCCTGGTGTGGGAGATGCTTCTTTCTGATATGCCACCTCTGTTATTTGGGTGGCACTGGCTACCACAGCATGAGGGAAGGCACAGTCTGAGTTGGCTGGAGCACACTGAAGCTCCTGTGGGCTTAGCAGCAGTGGCTCAACAGGGATCTTGTGATAACAAGGATGCTGTGATTTGCCACTTCTGGTGCTGGATGTCAGCATATTTTTAATGCCTCAAGGGCAGTGTTTGGCTAGGGAGAGAATTCCAGAAATGGCAGATTGTACTCAATTGGTGATGTAATTAGTAATGTAATTATAAATTGCCTAACGCCAGAAGTATATTGTGGCTAACAACAGTCTGCCATGAGAATGCATTTGGATGATGGCTCTGGCCCTGGATAATGTGTTGCTTGCTTGTATGGCTCCACCAGCATGCAGAAAAGACCAAATCCTGGTGAACCCTTCACACGCAGGAAACCTCTGGGTCAGTGGCTGGTGAAGTGATTCCTGCAGCACTCCAGCAGTATAGGCTGGGTTAGCATTACAGTGCTCTCCTTGTTTCTTCATTTTCTTCTTGAAATCCCAGCTACATGAACCATAGACATCATCCTCGTTTTCCCCCTCCCCTCCTTGAGATCACAGGCTTTCTGCAACAAGGGAATGTTACTGACTGTGGGTGTGTATTGTATGGGGATTTTAAGCATTACAACCTGTGAACATTCTCATTTCTCTGTGATACATTGCAGAGATGGCACAAGCTGGCTGATCTACACATTAGTGTTATGAGTGGTGGTAAACGTGTGATGACCTTCCTGGAGGTGCTTAGGGCAGAAGAGGAGGGAGCAAGGAGCACAATAAATGGAGGGTGCACCTAATAGTGTGACTGGGCATTTTTCAGCACAGTGATTTATGCTTGTATGGGTGCCTATTGAAATGGCTGGGTCTGGCCATATGCCTCCTGTTACAGGATTAAGGTCTTGGTTGAAAATTCTGGCATGAAGACTTCTCTTATTTAATGTAACTTTAAAAAAGAAAATTTTTTTTTACCGTATGAGGACAGATTATGAGAGCAAAGATGGCATTTTCTTGCATAATTGTTAAATAATCATCTCATAAGTATGAGCTCCTAAATAGCTTAGTTGGTGTCTTTTAAAAGCAAATAGTTGTTATAACTTACTCCAGAGTTTCCAGCACATGGCTTTAGATTTCTGTAGCTTCATATTCTTCTGCCAGTCAGCTGAATAATTAAATAGCTAGGCTGGAAATTTTATTATCCAGAAAATCTGCAGTTGAGCATTTGTTGCACAGAAAATGGACACATTTCTTTTCCAGATATATTTGGACACAGTAGGGATCTGAATCTCTAGCGATTTCTTTTATAGAAGTTTTCCAACTGTTAAGTGTTATTAAATTAAGTGAAATGAAACATTTTAGGTCTAAATACTTCACAACTCTCTATAAAGGGTTTCATCTATTATTGAAGTATATGTCTTACAGGCTTGCCTCTGCATTTCCAGCATGTTGAGTGAATATTTAGTGCTAGGACACCTGTTAAAGGTGATGAGTGTCAGTGTGCCCATGCAGTACTTTTTCATCTGTGCAAGGTGAAATGCAGGCAAACAGCCTTCTCATTTCTTCATGTTCACAAAATGCCTTGCAGGTTGTTTTCTTCTGGCCTATCTGCAGCTCTGTGCGGTTGCCAGTAGGGAATAATTTTTCTCTCAGAAATTATTTGTATTATGGGGTCTGGCACCGTATCTTCAATAAACCAGTGAATAGCACACTGCAATAGGACCTGATCTCACAGAATGGGCCTGACACGACCCCATGGCCTTTGGCTTCAGAAGTGGATATGGAATGATTGAGGGCAGGGAGTAAGTGCTGGACAGGGATGGGATGAAGGGCTTTTGCTCAAGCTTTGGGTTTTATTTTAAGATCTGCCTCAAGTGAAGCTTGTTGAAAGCTGAAATAAGGACACAAATGACTGACCTTCCAGGAGCACTGGGCACACAGCTCTTTCCCATTAGCTAATGCCTGTGTCCTGAAGGAGGTTTGCAAAAATTAGTACTTGCTGGTTTGCATGTTAGAGAAGCTTTTAGTATTTGACCACCAAAGCCTGCACCCTGTCATTAGAAGGTGTTTATAGAAGCTGCAGTGAAGTAAATCTTGGTACTTTGCAAAGGTGCTTGAGTTTGTCCTGGCTTTGAATTGCATTGTGGGTGATACTCTCCATAGGCTTAATCCACAGTCACTAAAAGATTTCTATGGGTGTCAGCAGGCTTTGGGTCAAGCCTTCGTGTGATAACAGTGCCGTTTTAGCCCACTGTCATTCAGAACCAGTTTGTTGCAAGAATTCAACAGATTTCTAGGATATACAACTGGCTTTTGCAGTTCTGTTAGCAACGATGTTTGGGGAGTTACCCACACTGTTTTAGGGTATGACAGATGGGGAAGAGTGTACTGGGAATGGTATATCCACAATGCAAGTACTGCTTCAACACACGACTCTGAACTTAAAAATATTTGTATTAGCTTGGTTCAACTATTGTAATCTAATTGATCACTGAGTGGTCTTTTGAGAAGGGTATGCATTTTGAGTCCAAGCTGAGCTTTGCTCTATGGTGGTTTACGAAGCAGGCTTGTTTTACAAGCCTTGCTGGGATGTCTTTCAAACAAACACCAACCAAATGGTGCCAAGCGGGGCTCTGTGGGCTTCTACAGGGGTTGGAATATTTGAAGCCACTCATGACTCAAGCTGGTGCTGCTGGTTGCTCTTGCCTGGGAGAGAAAGGCCTGTTGACACTTGGCTCTCCCTGATTTGAGGCAGGTTTCCTTGATGATGGAAGAGGGCATTGCTCAGGACCTGCTGAGGCATCCGCTGATGCTTTGTCTACCTCCAGGGAGGCTGCAACAGTGGCTATCCTCCACCACATCTGCAGCCTGGGCCAGTGCTCTGGGATCTTGCTCCTTTGCAGAAATAACCTCAAAGACTTGCCCCAATTTTACATCCTCTTTTCACTCACTAAGGGTCACTTAACTGTGACATAATCTTCTCAAAACCTTTGGGTCACCCCCATGAATAGGATAATTGGGATACAAGCATTCTTAGAGATACCATAACCCAGTTGCTCTGGTTTGTAGTGAGGCACTGTCAGAGGAAAAAGCCATGCTTGTACAAACTTCTGTGAAGTGTTTTCTCCACCACTCTGGGGCACATTTTGCACTGAAGTCCATGTCCTAGGAGGATCTCCAGTCCCTGGTGTATTTTGTCCTCTGAATAATGAATCTTTCTTCCCCTGGTGTACACAGGCCTCATCAGTTGGTCCATCCGTTAAGCATGGTCTGTTATAAAAGCTTACCTTTTTCTCACATGTCTAAGTCCCTGGAAATGTCTGGTATTTACACTGTTTAGAGTTTGGTGGTTGCCAAACCTCCTCCTTCACCTTGATTTCTGTGTTCAGTGGTTTGGACAATTCTTACGTTGGCCATCCTGCTTCAAAAGTCACACAGAAGAAAATTTGCTGCTTCTCAGACAGAAACCATTGACCCACAGTTTTCTGCTTTCCATGGCAGTAGCCAAGACTTAATGATAACTCGTTATCACTGTTTAGAGAGATACACTGCACAGCCCCATGAGCAGACACTGACAGCAAACATTGCCAGTGAAAGAGCTGAAAAAAGTCCTCAAGTAATTAGCTATTTGTATTGAAATATTATTTACCTGTCTCAGAAGAAAATCAGGAGGCAGAAATCAAGATCTTTCTCTGCAAGCAGGGTGGGAACAGGGTAGCCATGTGTTGAAGAGAGCCTGATGGAGTTCAGGGCAGCAGTTGACCCCAAACTTAGGGTTGTTCTCAGTGCTCTGATTCCCACCACAATGCCTTCCTGCTCACAGCCCATCTGTCTGTCAGGTAGCACTGGAAACAGCATTTACGTCATTCCAGCACATTCAAGTGACTGAGAAGTCTCCAAAGACAGTTAAACTATTTAATGTGTCTCACGGGACCTATTGGCAGGTGTTTTCAGTCTCTCCTTGGGAAGCTGTGGCTGCTGAGGGACTGTGGGAAGCCGGCAGGCACCAGACTGGGAGTTTTGGCAACCCAGTCTCCTGCCTGGGGAGCACCATCTCTGCTCCCCATGGAGCAACCACCAGCCACTGTTCAGGGGCAAGAGGCGAGTCTGGCTTCATCCCCATGGGTTTGCCATAACACCTGCTGATGCCCTGTGCTTTGCTTAAAGTAACTTGCATAGAGAGTGCTGGCTGCATGGATATTTTTATGGTGATAAAATTATAGAGATGAGCTGGGGATGATGAATTGAATCAAGGGAGTGGCTTTCAGCTCCGGTTCCCTGGCAAACAGCTCCTGCTTTATTTATAGCTGTAGGTATGTGCGTGCATCGCTACATGTTCACCTCTTTCCGAAAAACAGATCAAATCTTCCTAGCACAGACGATTCCCAGTCCATGTTTCCTTATTCATCAAAGACCACTGCGTCATGTTTCATGTCTAAGTCATAGCTAGAAATGCATGAAGCGGAGCTTTTTTCAGCTGAATTAAGATCAAATGAGTAGGAGGTGCAGATATGAGTCTTTGATGTAGACAAACCAGGAAAGCTCCCTGCATGGTGAGGAGCTAACTACTCTCTTTCCCAGCACAATTCAATTCCATATTCTGATAGATTTATTAAATAATAATTAACAAAGATGTTTCCATGAATGCTCATTGGCTTTCTGATCACTTCAGAGCTGTCCATTCGACTTGTAATGAGATCTCTGTACTCTGTCTCCAGAATGCTGCTAAAGGATCTGTAACAGTAATTAATAGCATTACAACCAGTCGTGTTTTATGACCACTTCTAAGGCTGGCCAGGGAGAAAATTGAATTTGGGTTTTGGCCTGCTGGTTATAATCAGGCTTCCGAAACACTTTTAACTTGTTTAAATACCTGTGAGCCTTCATCTAAAGTAATTGTTCCTATTAGTCATGAGGATGCATTGCAGTCGGTGATTATCTTTAGAACAAGTTGTATGTCTGGGTTGAGCTGTAAATTCCCATGACACGGTGGTCAATGATAAGCCCTGAAGGTCTGCACAGGGCAGAGATTTTGCTGGTTACAGAACTGCATGTGATTTTTCTATGTGTTTTATACAGAATGGGGAAAAGTAAAAGGAAGAGAAGCCTTTGGTGGCAGGGATGGAGGGGGGCAGCTGAGAGTTCACTTTGCTCTGCAGGATTTCAGGTCATGCCTGGTCTGCAAGGGAGGTGGGAGGCAATGCTGTAAGTTTTGTCAATACAAATCTCTTTGCCATTCCTAAGTAATGTAGACATTAAAAATCATCCCATATGCTGCCCAGACTCATGCTGGCTGAGGAGCTACTTATACTTGAGTACCAGGCTGAAAACCTTCAGCTGGCTATGTGCAGACACAGCGGATAAGCAGAGTCCTTCTCTTTGGACTCTTTCAGAAGCCAAACAAACAAAGCAGTGTGCTCTGACCTGCAAAAAGCAGGGGCTTTAGGGAGTTCAGTTTGGGGTTTTTTGGGTAAACAGAAAGAACTGTTTATCTCCTTACTGGAAGAGGCGTCCTTGCCTGTTTGCAGTGCTTTCTGCTATGGCTGTTGTGTCTTCTTCATTGGCTTCCCTGGCCTTCTTTGCCTCTCCTCTTTTTGCTCTTCTTATAAAGCAGCTGGGTAAATGCTAGCAGAAAGGCAAGGTAGCATATTCATATGGTGTTTCTCTCTGTCAGTTGTCCAGAGCACTGTGAAATTATAGAACTTGGATAAATAAAATCTGTGTAAAGAGATAAAAAGAAAGTGTAACCTACAGTTCATAATCAGGTGCCACCAAAACAGAAAAGTTTAGCAGTTAATGCCTTGTCTAAAGAAATACTCTCCAATGGCTTTAAGAATTCAAAAAGGTCAGACTAGGATAACGCCCTAAGGTGACCTCTCCTACTAGCAGTGCTGCTGTCTGATGTGTCTTAAATACATTCTTTTATTTATTTATTAGTGTAATCAGGAAATAAAGAGATTCCTTCAGTATGTTCTTTTGGTCCAACACAAGGTTTCCCAAAGGACTGGCATATCTCTTGCAGGCTGGCTATCACATCTAGGTTTGGAGAGATAAAATTCAGGGTAGATGGTGATGAAGAAAGAAGCAGATCTTTTGCACAGTGTTCAAGACCATTCCCCCGAGACTGTTCTCCACCTGCCTGGAACTTCCCTGGGGCAAGGAGACAACGGATAACAGTAAGAAAACAAAGAGTAAAGCAACAGAAAACAAGTTTTCTGGTCCCACCAGTTTGTCTTTATTCTCTGCCATATGCTAAAGGGTTTCAAAGACTCTTTGTTTCATTGAATGGTTGTAAGGAAATAGGAGAGAGAGATGGAGGTTGGCAGTGGGGATAAAGAGCTTGGTCTCTCCCAGCAGCAATTGGTGCTGGAAATCTATGTACTAGCCTAGGTAAGTGTTGCCTGAATGGAATGGTTTGATCTCTGTTTAATTCCCACTGCGCTGCAAGGTGTGGAGACCATGGTGGGTTGGGCACCCCAAACACCCAATGGGGCTGATGCTGCCCCAAGTGTCTGCAGTTTTCTGCCCAAGTCTCTCACCTGTGGGGTGTCTGTGCATGGTGGAGCAGGGAGGCTTTGGCTGAGGGGCACAGACCTGGTTAGCTGTGGAAGCAGCCCTTGAGGCAAAATGTTAAAGGGTGAGAACTGAGTCTGAAGGGAGGCTGGAAATGGCTCTTTCTGCTCCAGCTGGTGGGCAGGTCTGAAGCCAGGAGGAGCCAGGAAGGAATTTTGGGCTGAAAAACAGCTGAATAGGGCTGGAAGAGTTTTAGGAAAGCGGTAATGACTTCAAAGAGTGCAGGTCAGCATTTTTTGTCCAGGAAACTAAAATGAATACCCTAACTTAGCAGGCAACCCACAGTACAGAAGAGGTGTCAGCTCCATAGCTGTCAAGATCTGGTGGGAAATTTACAGACTTGAAATTCAGTTTCAGAAGTTTTAGATGCTTCAACTGGTGGCAAGTCAGTGGGGTTTGTGTCTTAAGTTTTTAGGATCGAACCTAAAAGCCCCTGTAGCTATCTTACCCTGTCATATCTTTTTCCTACTATCAGCATTTTGCAGTAGTTTTAATGACATGGATAGAAGTTATAAAAGAATATTCACTAGATTTAAAAGGTGGGTCCCATTTAATTTCTCTAAAAGTGGCAAATAATAGTTGTTGCACCTTCCTGAGGGCATCAATAGAGCAAGTTGATAAATATCGTCATCTTCTTACTTTGAATAAACAGCTTTTTTAGTCCTTAATGGGGAGGATGTGTTACCAATCAAGTGCTAAATTTGAAATAAACCCATGATTTTTGTCTTTGGGGAAAGGATAAGCCCAGATAACAGAGTTGAAATCTCAGGTTTACCCAACATGGTGTTTCTGATTGTTCTAGTCAAGGATGCTTCAACACTGGTTTAAGCCAACGTTAAATGTGGATCCAGTTCTTTCTATAAGGTTTGGGTTCACCTTTATTCCTAAACTTTAATCTTATTATAGAGGGTGATCCAGTGAAAGCTGCCTGTTGAAGTGCTCTCTGTACCTTTTTATCAGCAGAAGTTCCCTTGGTCACCATGTTCCTGCTATTTGTCTGCTCTGATATTAACAGTACAAATTGCTTGTGAAGGCGAGACAGAGGAACACCACAGTATCTCTCTTCTCTTCCAAGCAGCCCTTCCAGGTTCCTTTACTTTGCTGTAGGACAGTTGGGGTACAGTGCCACTTGAAATGACAAATTGAAAAACAAGTCAATTTTCCCAACTTTGGATGCTGCAACAAATCAGCACAAACAAATGCAATGAAAATAATTAAAGTTCAAATAGAAACTTGATATCATTAAAGGTTTGCCATCATATCCAGGCAGACCCATAGTAATTACGATGCATGCACAGTAATAGAAGCCTAATGGTTGCAAAATGTTCTTTGGATTAATTGGCTTTGGCAGCTTACACACTCACATGATTTTCTACATTCTTGCCCATCCTGACAATCATTCTGTGCTCTAGGCAGTCTCTGCCTGAGCTGTCTGTCTTTATAACCATCACATTATTCTGGCTTTTTGAACATCGTAGTGCACTAGTTTGCCTCTCAGCATCCAGTACAGTTTAATCATGTCCTTATTTGCACACTATTGTGAGGAGGATAGCTGCTTCTTTCCTTTATAGAGAAGGCAGTTTGCACGGGGAGGGCAATGGTGTTCCTGGAGCCGTGAAAAGTGAATGGATGGTCCTGTGAGTCTGTGGACAGTGACTGATCTCACTGGGGGGCAACAACACTGAGAGATCACCACCAAAATAACAGAAGAGCTTAGCATGGGTTGGGGAATAAATGCCAAACCATGGCTATTTCTGTGTGAATAGTACTCAGTACTAAAGAATGCAAAGCAAGGACTAGGAGTGTAGCCTCCAAACCCACTTCAGTTTGATAGACTCATTCCAGAGTTTGCAGAAATGTGGTTGTGGTTAGGAAACATCTTTCTTCCTAATTCCACAGGAAGTCATTGTACTCAGCTGGGAGGCTCCATGTCAGCAAGGCCGTGACCCCATGGCAGCACATACCTTGTGGAAGGGGCACCACATCACATAATGGCTTGCCAAATGGCAGAAGAAGATTTTATGGTATTATAACTTTGTCTAGGCAAGGGATAAAGCTTGAATTGGATGACACTTAAATATGTGTTTAAGTGCCTTGCTGCACCAGGGTCTAAATTGCTTGAAATAAGGAAAGATAACTTGACACAGACAGGTCACAGTACAGCAGATTAAGCCTGACTTTAAAAGTTAGAGTTATCTAATGAAATTGACACTAGTGCCAGCACTAAAGTAAGCCTGTAGTAAGATGAAGTGTTTCAAAGGACTGGTGGAATCACTGCTTTTTGGAGCTGCTAGCTGTGAGTTACGCAAATGCCGCAATATGGTCCTATCAGTAAGATGCTCTCCCTTCAGAAAAGAGCAATGGTGTTGCTGGTATCTTTCAAAACATCTTGAGAGAATTGAGGAAAATGTCTTCAAACCCATTTACATGCATGCACGTCAGCTCTGCTCCTGCAGGTGATGTGGGTTTATTTCTTTTGCTAAGAAGCTCTGCAGTTCACCAGGCAGGGAGCAGTGGGAGCTGAACACCACTGGGAACTGCAGGGAAAACCTTTGCCCTGCATGCAGAGCAATGCAGGCACCGGAACTTTGAAATCTGGGCTTGTTTGAAGCTGAAACTTGAAAGCAAACCTCCAGGGAGGAAGCAATGTGAACCTTGTTCTACCACTCCTGCACCTCAGTACAGGGCTACAGCTGAAGCTGCACCATCCCTTTGTGGCTCCAGACTCAAAGTAAAGCAAGGGCTGGGTAAAAGGATCCTCACTGGGTGCTGCTCCTAGGATGGGGAGGGGATCATGCTTGTGGCAGGCAAAAGCTCTCGCTGGTGGGACTGGGGATGCGGTGGCATCCAGCAGGTCTCCAGCACAGTGACCTCCAGTTACCAAACAGCCTTACTCCAGACCCCTTCAACCACTGCTAATGTTTGTAGTAACTTCATAAAGATTTTCGGTCTGGAATTTGGGCTGGAATACTCCAGAATATCCCATCCTCCACTGTTACAGCTTCTTCCAGCTTCCCTGTACTCACTAGCACAGCACAGACAGCTTCAGAAAGGTGATGCTGTCAGCATGCACATGTGGTGTGAGTATGCTGTAGTTCTACCACATCTTCCTGTGTAACAGCTGATGGCTGGAATGGGCCCCAGAGGGCACTGACACTCTGTCTTTCGAGTGTCAAAGACCAGCCATGGGCTGATGCTCTCTGAAGAAAGCTTTGCATGACCAGGGGAGAATGGAGAGCCTGCACTTGCTATGCTTATTCATGCAAAGCCTATCAGCCTGGCTCTGTGTATGGACTAGGGTGCATGTAGCAGTGGGGACCCTAATGGCAGAGACCACGACGAAGCCCAGCCCCATCAACAGCCTGCACTGAAGAGAAGCAGTGGGCACAAGAGACAGGGCAGGATGCCAGTCTGGAAGCAGGTGCTCTTGTGGGTTGTAACACAAGCCAAAGGGGCCCCACTACCTGGAAACCTCTGTGCTGTGATCCAAATTACTAATCAACTTGCCTGGCGTAATTGATATGCCTTCTAAGAAACGCATTCATTTTCAGAACCCAGTGCTGAAGCCAAGGTCTCATTTGTGACGCACCCAGACGGTGTGGTGCATTGTCTTTTTGTGACAGTGCTTTAAAGAATGATTAGACAAATGTAAGCGGCAGGCACGGGTACCGAGGTCCCATCTGTCTGAGGAAGAGTCAGAAGTTAATTTCAGTGACTTCTACAACGTGTCGCCAAATTCCAGTGGCAGCAAAGCTAATTAAGATGGAGTTGGTCCAAGAGCGCAGTGGTGTGTCAGTGGTACGGGGAACACACTGCCACAAAGGCACAATCAAACTGCAGTTACGCTAACGAGCCAGTCGGCGCTGGGTATTCAGAGCCTGCGAGGAAGTGCTAAGCAACATAATTAACTAGATATCTTGCTGCCATTGATAACTTCATGAATATTTCATACTCTTTCCCCACCAATCTGTACTGACAACTTGTGACACAGAACTAGCTGGGGTAAAATGCACTTAATATGCAATTGCTGTAGCTGGGAATTTATCATCAGACGTTATTTTCTTAAGAATGCTCCTCCAGGAGCCTGACCAGCTCCTCAGCATCTCAACTGAGCTCCACAGGCCAAAGAGCAAACCCAGACCTTCTCTAATGAGTGTTTTAATGGTCCGGATAACATAAAGCAAGTCAGCAGCATGGTTCTGTAGCTCTCGTCAGGGAATGCTAAATTAGCAGGTCCCTGAGGATGGCAACTCCAGCTCCTTGGGGTCGTGCCGAGAGAGCAGATGCACCAGTGGTGGCTTCTTCGCTGATGGAAATGAATAACTGTGTACAAAATTGGTTTCCTTTTTGCAGGGGGATGATGCGAGGGAGGTCGTGTGTATGTGTGCAGGGTTTGGGGTTGATTTCTTGTATTTTCTTAGTACATAGCTCAGTAAAACTCTCCTTTTAAAAACACCCCATGTGAGGGTAGAAGGTGTGGCAGGCAGGGACTCAGCTGCAATGATCTCTTGGTAATAAAAGTTACCCAAGAGGTTGCTGCAGCCTCTTCCAGGAAAGCTGGGTGTGGAAGACTGAAGTATTTGAGGTGTTCGGTCCAGGGGCATCTGTGGGGATATACTTGTTGCACCAACCTGAGTTGAGTGAATAAATGAAGTCTATCTGCCAGTTTTACTGCAACTCCCAGCAAAACCGAGTCAAAGGCTATTTTACTTGGATAAAATGTGCAAGAAGATGCTGAAACACTGAGAAGTGGGGAGATGGGGTGTTTGTGCTGCTGGAGGTGCAGCAGGAGCCTGTGCACCCGCTGTGGCAGAGGTAAAGTAGGGTCAGTTCAGGGGAAGAAAGCTGAAAACCTGCTGGGAAAGCTTCCTGTGGCTCTGCAGAGGAGAGCCAAAGGCTCGCCCTGTGTTCAGACTTCTCCATAGTGCTGGGGTGGGTTGGAGCCAGCGGTTACTGTACCTGCGGTGATGCAGACAGCCTGGCCAGCCACAGGACAGTGGCTGTGGGTGGCAGGAGCCCGGTGACACCTGCGGGTGTGAGTCAGCCCGTGGCCCCCACTGTGCCTGGCTCGGGATGCTTGGGATGCACTGCCTGAGGTCGTGCGAGCCAGCACACCCGCGGCGGCACAGCCCCGCTGCCCCGGGAGTGAGTAATAGGATAGGTTTTTCCCTTCCTTTTGTTTGTTTTCACAAGTCAAATGTGAGACTGAACTTTGCTTTGGAGAGGCTGCGTCGTATCCCTGGGCCCCCTGCTAGCCACAGCTCCTGGGTGGCATTAGGCATGTCCCCTGGGTGTGCAGAACTGTCCTTACCCAGAGAAACACCAAAGCCATAGGAACTGAGACCCACAGGATCACAGACATTGACAGGATGGGGAGTTTCACCACCAGCCTCTCAGCAATGGCTTTTACTTGGTTCTCCACAAGTCCAGCTCCAAGGACTCTCCATGCCTGCTCCAGACAGGCTCCATGTCTGGCTGTCCCATGGAAAAAACCCAAACCTTTTTAGTAGAGAAGAGGGAATTGTAGCTTCATATTAAAAGCAGTCTATATGTTTACATAAACCTCTTGTTTTTAAGCCAAGCCTGTGATTCAAGGGAAGGGTCTGCGTTAGTGAGAGTAAAAGCAGATACTTTCCTGTCTTGTCTGAGCTGCTGTGTTCATCCATCCCGTAAACACACCACAGGAGGTTGGCATGTCTCATGCTCATACCTTTTCCAGCCTGCAATGGAATAAGCGGTAGTGATCTCAGCCCCATCAGGGATGTCTCAGGAAGGGTACTGATCCCTCTTTTTCCCTCATTGGTTTTATACCTGGTGCAGGGGGGCTGGGAGCAGAAAGAATGTGCATGAAATGAGGAGTCCTGGGAGACTTCTCTGGCCATGAACCTGGGTGGCTCCATCTAATGCTCTTCATTTATAGTCTTTGTACTGATCTCTTCTAAGATTTAAAGGGTTCAGATGTTAGTTACATTGCTGTTTCCAGCACACAAAATGTGTTACTAAGGAACACAGAGAAAAAAATAATTACATCTGAAGTGTTCTGTATCACTGTTGCCCTGTGTGCCTATATCAAAATTGTTGCTGCAGAGGAGCTGGTGCTCCTCAGGCTTGGCTGCAGAGCTGGCAGGAAAGGGTGGCAGGGATGTCAGAGTCCTTTGGCTGGTGCAGCCAGGCAGTGTTGAATGGGTGACCTGGAGAGGCAGCAGTATTCTCCAGGAGGAGCAAGTTGGAAAATCATCTGTCAGGGAGGGTCTGCCAGGGCCTGATCCTGCCTTGGGGCAAGGCACCAGCTGCCTCATCTACCCAGGTCCCTTCCAGCCCTGCAGCTTTGTGTTTCTGCACTGTGAATGCTGCTGACATTCCCATATGGCAGCGGGCAGCAGCCATTACCTTGCGTTAAATCAGTGACATCCTGCTCTGCGTGTGCGACTGGCTTCACTTGGACAGGCTGTCTCCCTCAGCAGAGTTAGGAAAACCGCAAATTCCCACAAATCATATTCCCAGGGATCTATGATGTGTTCAGAGGAAGAGTGTGATGTTTTGTGAAGGAGTGTGGGGGATTGGTTTTGTGTGAGGGGGAGGGATGCTGCCTCTGTGCCCTGCATTTGCAGCATAACCAGGGATAAGTGGCCTCACATGAGCCTCTTGCTTCCTCTTGCCAGTTTTGGAGACTTGGGTGAACCACAAATTTGCATTTTACAGCAAAACTGGCCAGGGTTGTGCCTTGGTATGTGGAGGCTGAGCCAGCTCCTCTATGGGCACAGGACCAAGGGGGTGGTGTCCATCCAAGTGTGATCCACAGAGATGTTAAGGTGGGGGAGCTGGGAGTGTGGCTGGCAAAGATGCTTGCATTTTTAAGAGGAATTTGAGCCATTTCTGCTGGCATGTATTTTGCCTCTCTGTACAATGAAATCAATTTAAAATTTTATGTGTGTTTAAGCAGCACTTAATCAGAAGGGTCAAATGTTAATGCTATATAATTTATTTAATCTTAGTTAACTTTCAAGCAACACAGCGAGAAAGATTAATTTTGCATCTCTGTATTGCCTGTGCAACAGGAGCAGCAGTGCTGGCACAGAGAATGCAAGTATCTTCTTACATTTTATTCAGTTGAGTTTATTTTTATCTCTTTAATCATAAAAATATAAAAACAAGATGATATCACCACTGGTAATTGTGTAACAAGCCACTGGGCAAGAAAGAGCACACTTTAGGTTGTGGTATAAGCAAAGGATATTCTGGGGGTATTAACGACCTTGAGTATTGAAGCTGAGAGAGTGAAACAAATGTATGGGGTTACAATGCATTTAAAATACAGGAGGGAAATAATAAATCAGCTGAATAGTTGTAAGGAAATTGAAAATTGTGGAGAGAGAGTAACAAAACTGTGTGGAGATTGAAGGACTTATGCCTGTTGCTAAGAATGGTAATGAGAATATGCAATTTGAATAGGTCTAAACTGCCCTTGAAATATCATTATAACTTATTTGAAAAGACATTTACCATTTGTATGATTTCCCCAAATGTAATACATTTCCTTGCATCTTTGCTCATTCAAAGCATCTAAAATATGTCTGAAATAAACCCTTATTGGAGTTGAAAATAACATAATGTTCCAGGAAATCAAATCAAGAGCATTTTTTAATCTGTAGGTCTTCCACAGGAAAGTATCACAGAGTAGAGACACAGTAGTACCATCCAGGTTAATTTCCTTTTCTTTTTTTCCTCCTATAAATAAATGACCAAGGGGAATGAAAAGCCTCAATCACTTTACAGAGGAAACCATTGCAGCAGTGCTCTACTGAACATCAAAATGCTGAGTATTAACTTTGTTAATGCTACTTATTTCTCTCTTTATCATAGTTAGCTGTGACCCAATGCCTGGACACACGCACTGCTGCATTTGCTGCCATTGTTCACGATGGGTGTCAGCACAGTAATTGGGAATGCTGGGGAGGCAGCAGGGAAGCCAAAGAGGCAAAGCAATTTAGGACTTAATCCGAGGGTTATCAAAGTCAATGGGAACCATTACATGGGCTCCCACCGCCTTCGCAAAGACACAGTCCCTTCGTTGCAACCACATCTGAGTAAGTGCAACTTACTTAGGCGTTACTTAATAAACTTGAGCAGGGGAACAGAAGAAGAAGTTTTCTTGAAATTATGTGCCAATTTCCCAAATACTATTTCCAGCAAAAGGCCACTTAACAGCTACTGCCCTTGCAAAGAGAAGAGGAAAATTAAGTCTTCCTCACTCCTCAGTGCCACAGTGCAATGAGCGCTAGTAATTGGCTCTGAAACAGGGGTTCTGAGTTGCTCCATGTCTTCCTCCTTTTATAAATAAGAGTCATGTTCTGATAAACTTTGAATCAATGTTCTAAGCACCTTCCAGACAGAGATAGCTGTGTCTTAGAGATTGTTGCAAGTCACCCACTAGAAAGGAGTAGATTTTATCTTAAAATGGGGCTGCAAGCAATATTTTAGTAATGAAAATTTATTTAGAAGACTTCAGTGTTTTTTTTTTAATGCAATCCTCTCCATTAAGGTCCCCTATGGACTGGGACTGCATGGGAAGGTGTTGCCTCTTCCCATGTAGGCACAGGTTGCTTCTTTTTAGCAACTATTCCTCTTTGCATGTGTGAAGTCCAGACTTTTAACTAGCTGTGAAGAGGCAGAGGGCCAGAAAAGAAAGTGGAAGTAAAGGCAAACAGAGACACAGTTCCTTCCATCCTAATGAGTGCTGGAGGCTTTTTTCTCTCCCTTTCTTAAAGATTCAATGCACAAAAGTCTGGAAATCAAACTTATGGTTCCCCCAACAGCCATAACTCTGCTCCTGGCAGAGAAAGAGCAAGACATAAATATAACCTCATACCCAGCAGTACATGCGACATATGTGCAATGAAGTAAGTTATGGGTGCTACGGGAACCATGATTTTGAATGTCCTGACTTGTGAGTTTAAATTCTCTAGTCCAATACTGGGGGTAGTTTCTTTCTTTCCTTTTTGTATCCTGTAGTTATAAAAGTGCACTACAGCTCTTTCTCTGTTCTATACTGGCACAGCAATTTGGATCTTGCAAATGGCTGAAGACTGTTCTTCATGAGGTGATCACAATTCCTATTCATAGATTTTCAAGACTGGGTTCAGCTTTCTTTGTATCACAAACCTTTACACTGATAAGTGTCATTCACCTCTAAAATTAAAGGTGAAGCTAGATGCACATGTCATTAGTAATCTGCATGGGAGCCTTTGATGGCCCACAACATGATCATGTGTGCTGCTCCTGAACTGACTCACACATGGGCACATATGTGGAGGTGACTGTCCTCCAGCAGGATGCCTGGGTGTCTGTGAAGCAAAAAGCATAACAGGAGATCACAGTGCCAGTCTGCTTTGAGTTTTAGCACTTTTACCTTTAGAGGGGCAGAGCTGGGTTTAGTTACGTCCCAACAGTTTGCTCTATCATCTTCATGCCAATAAATTTGCACATCTCTTTTAAACTCCTACTTTATTTTCCCAGATGAGGCTTTCAGACATTTGGAAGATATTCGCTAAGTGTCATTAAAAGAAATAGTCTACTGTGCTTTGAATTTCAATTGGACTTGGTATCCTAAGGAGTATGTACTGAAGACTTTCAATAAATCCCTGACATAGCTACCCTGTTCTCTTACTAGTGATACTGATCTAGCATTAAAACAAATTTCACAGCAATTATCATAAAAAAACCCTAGTATAAAACAATGACTGCCTGGCTTTGCTTTAAAATAAATTCATTAAACTGTTAGCATAGCTTGTCAGCTCTGGGTACCCCTGCTGCCTCCCTTCCAGCCATGAGCATCTCACACTGAGAAGGGCAATGAGAAGAGGGTGAAATCCAGGGAAGATGTTGTTCAGCATCTGGAATGCAAGCAAGGTTTTGCAGACTTGTTTTGGCATGGTACATAAGCAGTAATCATGACCATGAGGTATATGTGTGAAGGTATATGTGTGTATATATATATGAAGGTATATATATGTATACCATGTGTATATATGTGAAGGTATATGTGTGTATATATATATGAAGGTATATATATGTATACCATGTGTATATATGTGAAGGTATATGTGTGTATATATATATGAAGGTATATATATACGTATACCATGTGTATATATGCGAAGGCAGAATACCTCTCAGTCATTTCCTTCTGCTGCTCTTCAGATCCTGTAGGTAACTACATATATTCTGGTTGTGGAGGTAAAACCCAAGCTCATACTGCATCTAAGGAAACATCTGTGTTGTTCTGTCAGGTCAGGGTTTGTCTTTCTGAGTCTGTTTGTTTCCAGGACTCCTTCAACTCCCTTCCTGCTGCATGTCCACTTTAAGCCAGAGCAAAGCAGAGGCTACAGAACTTTTGGGTTTTGAAAATTAAGTTTCAGTTGAAGCTGAAAGCTCTTTAATGACATTAAAATTCATCTCTGAGAAGGACAGTGTCTCCGATCCACATGTGTCAGTGCTTTGATAGCCAGAGATAGGTTCAGAGGTGCTTTTAAAGGCTCTGTTGATTTGCAAGCAGAGTTTGTAAAGCTGAGTTTGTGCTATATCACTGTGTTAAAAATACATCCGAATGTCAGGTCATCTTCTATATATCCTGCCTGGCTGCAAATCTTCAGTGCTGAACTCCAAGTATATTTAACCATTCCAGACTTACTAAAGGCCTGCGTTAGAAGGAGTAATGCAGTGTAAATAAGCTCTGCCTGACTTTCTTTGCACCACTTTGTGTAAATTTAACATGCAAGTCAGGTGTCACAGTAGCTGTTGGAAATATGTAATGCTGACAGTATTTGGTAATAAAATAATAATCGCTGCATGTATCTCTGATGGAAAGAGATTCACATCCTTTTGAATCCCTAATTGTGTGCCACACTACATTAGTGACAGATAGTCCATTGTCTTCACCTTTCAGAGATGGGAAATTCAGAGCAATATGCAAGGCGTTCCAGAAATAAGCCGGTTTAATGAAGCAGCAAATTAGACCCTTCTCTCTCTTTATTTAACATGCAGTCCCTTGAATTCATCAGAGTTCATTACAGAGGTGCAAAATAGAAAAGAAGCTGCAAAATTTCATTTGTGATTAGAGCTAATGATTTTGAAAATGGCTTTTCATATTTTCCTAGATAACGGCTATTATTTATTATTAAATTTATGTCACGTTTCCTTTAATGAAATTACATTCTCTCCCTTCCCTTGTTTCTATTGTTTATGGCTTGGGGTTTATAAAAGGAATGATCATAAAAATGCTATATGTTTCTTGCCAACTACAGTGCCTTTGACGTGGCTTCTGATAGCTTACTCTTGTGACTCATGTCAGAAGTATGGTTTTAAACTTTCCCTCGCAATTCAATCCCTCTGTAACACTTGACAGATAATGAATCCAACTGATGCCTTTTCCCCCCATAATTTCAAATTTAGACACAGACTGAGTAATGGACTCAGGACTGTGAAGTTAAGGGAGGAAGAAAAAGTTTGAACAGCAAAGTAAAACCATGAAGAGCTCCTGCCTCATTCAGAGGTCTGCTCTTCATTCTGTGCCTGGCAGGCAAATAGGTGCAAACCGAGGGAGGTCTGCACCCACCCCTGGTGCACATTCCAGCATGTCCCTGACAGCGCCAACCTGTTAGGGGTGAAATGAAGGAACTGAGGAGTGGTGGCATTAATTTTTCTATTGTTTGTCAAATGTTATCCTTTGGGGGTGTGCAAGAGCCAGTGCTGAGCACTCAGGTGCAGCTGGAGGTAGAGTGGGGACCTCTTAGGAGTCCACTTCCAGTGCTCAGAGACCTGTAACAGTTTTCCTGATTTTGTTGGTTTTGTCTTTGGTACTATCACAGCTTCGTGAAGGAGGGTTTGTGTCTTGGTATGAGTTTGATCAAGTGCTTTTAGAATGCTTAATAATAGAATTGGTTAAGATAGAATCATAGAATCATAGACTAGTTAGGGTTGGAAAGGACCTTAAGATCAGATAATGTATTGTCAGCCTGTTAGCTCATGTTATTAATAAATAGTTAATGGTCCTTATTCTAGTATACCAGACATGGAATCACCACTTCAGAGGTAAGATATTAAGGTGAACTGCCTGTGTTATTTCTGAAAAGGACCACCTGAAATATTATTTATAATGACTGTTACTCTGCTCTGCTCTTTCTTCCCAGCCTCTCCCTTGTTGCAGTGTTTTTTCTCTTTCTTCTTAGTGTGATGAAACCTGAGTATGAATGGGAAAAGTTCATTTGTAATGTGGCCAGTCCTGTGGTGTCAAAACGAGAAAGTTTGTGGTTATTATTTCCTCCTATGGGGAGTTTGTGGATGACCATTTCAGCTTTGAGAGAAACAGTTTCCTTGGCAGGCCACATGCAGTCTCTGGGTAACCCAGCCCAAAACTTCCCCAAGCTAATCCTGTTAACCAGCAATGCCCTGGGTCAGACAGTCTCTCCTTCCCCAGGAGATGAGGGATTACAGCATTTATTCCGGAGGCTCTTTCTGGCTGGGTTTCTGATGAACTCAGAGGTTGGTGCTTGAGCTTTTTTTTTTGCTTCTAATTCTCTTTTTTCACAAAGAACACATGGGGCTCCTGTATGTGATATGTGACCAAGTGACCTTGCTTGTAAGTCTGTTAAATACATGACTAGGAATCAGCTGTAGCAATCTCTCCACATAGCTCAAGCAACATGAGGAAAAACTCATTATTCAATACCTTATTTCATGCTTTGGAAACAAAAGCAACAACTTTAGCACTTCCTCTTCTTACAGCTGTGTGGTTTCCGCCAGTCTTTTCAACTCATAATGAGATTCGGTGTTAGAAAGAGATGCTTGTGTCAGAAAGACCAAGGTGTGGGATGTTTCTGATCAAAAAAAGGTATTGAAGTTTGTTGAAAAGCTCCATTTCTGTATGAGAGAACAAAGCTAATGCCACCTTTGTAAAGGTCTTTGGCGTTGTCCCCTGACTTCTGCTACGTCAGGCGTGTGTTTGTGGAAAGTCTGTGAGGTCTTACTGAGCAAACTTGCCAGAGATTCGCTTTACGCCAAAAGAAACGTCGTCCCATGGATGCTTGCAGCAGCCTTGGTTAGCTGACGGATTAGGTCAGGCTGGAGACACTGGGAACACGCAGCTATTCTCCTTCCCTGCGTCACTGGATAGAATTGCTGTTGCCAGCAGGCCAGCACAGAGGAAAGGCTTTTTTCAGAGTGATCAGTATCATATCGCAAAGTGAAAAGAATAAAGAAACCTCTGTGGCTGTGCACCTCCTGCACTAGATTAAATCTGAAAGCAGGAGTGCAGTAAAAGTATGTTTTCTGCTAATGAACTGAGCAAAAGTGACAGGGAAGTCAGTGCAACATGGAGTATGCACCTTACTTCTTGCCATTTTCCTGATGATCTTGTCTCACCCAAGGCATTTTGCAGATGATTGCAGTTATCTCTTATTCCTGGTAAGGATGGAATGCGAAATATAAATATGTGAAAGGTTAGGATGCTGTAAAGCTGCAATTACTTGTGAACTTTGTGTCTGTGCAGGAGTATAATAGTAATAAATCTTTGAGTTTGCTATACAGCAATCCTTAAAATACACTCAAATGGGTTTTTTATATTCAGAGAACTTAAAAATGTAATCTAGCTTCTCCCAGTAATGACTAAATACCATGTTAGGAAGGGCTGATACATGGCTTGAGGTGCAGAGATGGATGAACATCCAGTGTACAGCATCCTGCAGCCCAGACCCAGACCTACTCCTGCTTGTATGTGACCCAGTGCCAAAGGAGCAGCTATTCCTTCTGCAGTCCAACTGGTGAAAGGACCAGCACCCTCAACACCTGATCTCTGCAGGTCTCCACAGGCTGGAACATCCTACCTATTGTCTCATTGGTCACATCCTCATCATTATCAGTGGAGAAGCATCAGCCTATGGTGATTAGGAACAAAAATACCAGTGTGCAAGATTACAGCAGCAGTAGCAATGGTTCAGTGTTCTCCATTTAGCTGCTTTGGCCACTAGGGCTGAGGCAGGCACACACGAATACCTTGGGTCTTGCTCACAGCTGACGTTGCACTGCTGAGTGATACCTGCCTGTTGCACAGCAGAGCCCAGGACGCTGCTTTCCATTCTCCTGCCCCAGCAAGCCAAGCCTGTGACTGGGATTGCCAGAGCCCTCAACTACCACATCATCAGTGGAGCAAGCCCCTGCTGCAGGCTGGAGCTGGCCAGGCCATGCTAAGCACCAGCACCTGCATGTCACCCCCTCATGAGAACCACCATCAGAGCTTAGCTGTGCACCTTAAAATGATTAATTCCCATACTAACAGAGCCCTCATTAATATACCCGGGGCTCTAATCTTAATGAATCACTTAAAATGTTATGCCCTTTGGAAAGGCAAATACAACCTAAGTAATTAGGAACCACTTTTTTTTTGTCTTGACGTCCAGCTCTGCCTTTTCAATTTGCTGCCTCTACATGCAAATTTTCTTAACACACCTTTGCCTTTGGAGCTGCAGTGGACTGCCAAGCCAGCTCTGACGCTAAGGTCACCCCCCACGCCTGGAGCACCAGTGCATGTCTGGAAGTGTAGAAGCAGATGCTGGAGGAGATGGCAATTACTCATTTCCCAAAGGAGCATATGAGAGGCGGCACTGACCCAAACCCAGCACTGCTGTGAGAGTAACCTCAAAGGGGAGAAATACCATCAGGCAGGGCTAGGCAATGAGAACTTCTCTGGGGGTGCAGGTGGGCAGCAGCCTAAGCAGGGGAACTGAACCAGTTTGGAGGTCCCATGGTGCTGAGCAAAGAGCCATGGTGTGGCTCAGTGTGCAAAGGGATCAAGCAGCAGCTGAGGTGCTGGGACAGCCCTGCTTTCCCCTTTGGGACCTCAATGGCACAGCCCAGCCTTTGAAGCTGCAGTGGTAGGGGCTGATGCTGAAGGAAAGAACTGAGGATTTGGTTTGTTCTTTTTCAAAGGCTTTATTCCTTTGACAGCTGAGCTAGAGTCAAACCTGACTGTCCGCTGAATCCAGCCTTTTATTTTTCCCTCTTTGAGATCTGACTTTGCACTTTACATACAGTAAGGGCAGGCTTAAGCTTGACTGTCAGAATAAAAGCCTTTTCTTTTTATATCGCTTCCTCTCCACAGTTCAAAACACCTCCAGCCCAAGTGATGTCAGCTTCAAAGGCCTCCTGGCACTGCGGCCAGGGCTTTCGCCTGCAGTAGTCTATTTCAGCGTCTCTTGATGGCTTGCAGATCTGAGGGCAATCTGTGGGGTTTCAGTTGTTTAAATGAGAGCTGGTAGGGTGCTGCAAAGATTAGGGCTGTAGAAGACTGCAGGCATCCAGCCAAGCATGCTGGGGATTGCAGTGGGGAAGCTGAGGCAAAGGGAGCTGGTGTTTCTCATGCAGGGGGATTGCTCTGTCCTTCTACGGGGAGAGTCGTGATGAATTTGTCCTTGTACATAGAAACCTCAAGAGTTTCTCCAGCTTATGTTGGATTAGAAGAAGAAGCATAAACAACCACAGCCTTCCCAAGGCCAAAGGAAAGCCCTAGCTCTCTGGAGATTAAGTTGAATTCAAGTTAGGGTTTGGCTGTGGCAAAGCTTGCTCTTCCTGTCCTTATTCTGGGCAGCTTTTCTGGTAGGGGAAGTTATTTAAGATACTGATGAAGCTGATAATGTATGAAGATATTTCTTTAAGTTCCTGATTTATTGAAACACACATTTTACTTTGTTTTCCCTTAAGTTTGTGTTTAGTATTAAGCGAACAGTATTGTTCAGCTAGAGAAAATGATGTGCATGATTATGTTGCTCCATTTAGCCTTCTTTACAACAAAATATCCTGTTTATGCAGTTGAGTCAAAGTAAAATCCATGCTTTTTTAAAAAATCCATGCAAATTGCTGGCCATGTCACACCAAGATGAAATCAGGAAGGGCAGAACAAGGAGAAGACATGGGGAAGGCTCCACTAATAGCAATCATTCATAAAGGAGAAGGGAACAGCAGGAAAAGGTGAGCGTAGGCTAACAGTTCCACGTTTTCTTCAATGGAAGATACACCTCGCTATCTTTTTCTCCGAGGCAATTATTGTAATTACGTGAACAAGGCATTTAGCAGATTTCTGACTGAACAAGCTAACAGCATTGGCTACCAGAGGTAAGTCACTTGACATTACGGCAGTTAAACTCAAAGCACTTGCCACTTAAAATGTCATCTCAGACAAGACAATGAAATGAGCTGGAACATTCCCAGCTCTGCCTATTAACCTTGGCAGGATGAAGCGTGTAGGGACACCATGATGTGAAAGAGAACTGAAACAGGTAAACAGAAAAGGCTTTGCTAGGGGATTTAAATACCCAAGTGGTCTGTTTAGAACTGATTCGTTCCTGCTCTTTACTGCGTTTGGCAATGCAAAACTAAGGGATTGCTGGTTACATCACTCACTGGAATTTAGGGTAAACTGAAGGAAATATTTCATCATCTGTAGTGTAATTGCTCTGCCTTGCCTCAGGAAGTTGAGTAACTGCGTTTAGAAAGAGTCAGATTTAGAAAGAGCTGGAGCAGTACCTGCCTGTTCCGCTCTCCATGCATCTGACAGGTCTGAAAACTGTTGTTCATGCAACCACGCATCAAGGGACCTCAAGCAGATGTCTCAATGCTTCTCAGAAACAGGACTCTTGAACCTCCAGCACTACAGGACAATTCTGGCTGGGTAATGACAGTCATAAGAAAGCCCATTTCTGATTTATTCATGGAGTCTCTACACAGAGTGATCAAGGGAGGAGTTGCTTTAGGAAATGGTGCTGTTTTGCGGAGAGCAAGTAATGGACTGAGTTTAGGAAACCACTTTTAACTGGTTTCTCACTGCTACATGCTGCTGTCATGGCACCAAAATATATTGGTCACTGAGGAATTCCAAAATTAGATATCATGTGATTGGAATTAATAGCAATTTAAAAGAAACAGCACTCTGCAAAATATGAATTATAGCTCTGTGTAAGCAACAACCTGCTGGTTATCCAGTCCTGAAGCCCATGGAAGTTGGCTGCAGCTCATCTTCAGAATCAGCAGTTTTTGCATGAGGCTCTAGTTAAAGAACATGAGTGTTTGAACATTTGGCATTATTTTTGTATTTTCAAGCCCTGTTTTCAAGAAATAGCAGTGTACTGGGAAAGGATTTGCAATGTAGTACTTGAAAATCCAGCCTTTAGAGTGCAAGACTGGAGACTTCCTGGGCAAACAGCCAGTCCCTCCAGGGGCAAAAGTCAACTTACCCTAATGATCCTACCACATGTGTGAAAACTTGGGTTTGCCAGTCTGTCACTTGCCTTGTTTCCAGAAGGGTTACATCAGCTGGTATTACCCCAGCACAGGGTTAAAATAGATCTTTTGTGCTTGAGTGTATTGTCAAGGCAACAAGAAACAACGTTATGGTCTTATTCAGCCATTCTGCACAAATGTATTAACTTGAGACAGAGCTATTTCTGTGGAGCCCTGGTTGCAGGAGGGAGGCTTCTTCAGTGACAGGAGAGCTTAGCTTTTGGGGGAATGGGAAATGTCATTGCCACATGTCCCTGGACTGGTTTTGGTGTTTTGGCATAGTGAGTAGAAGGGGAAAAATGTACCGTGTGATCCTGGCCAGTAAAATAGGTTGTGCAGATCCATGTCCTTAGCATGGGGATATTGGTTAAGGAGGCAGGTCTGTGGTGGGGAGAGATGATCCCACCTGGGTGTGCTTGACCTGAACCCTGTGCTATGTCTCATGCTGACCCAGGAGACAGAATTAAGACAATATGCAGTACCCAGTAAAGTGGTTTTAAGAACACAGAGCTGCTGTCAGGGGTGCTGCCACTCTGCATGACCAAGGCAACCTCTGCCTCATCTCCTGCTTCTCATTCCAATCATGTTCCTTTTTGCTGCTTCCTTTCCCTCAGCCTTGTGCCATCCTTGTCTTCCTCTCCATTCTTCCCCCATCTGTGGTCTAGTGACTTCTATCCAGATAATGAGCTGTTGGGAGGATGAAATGTGTCTTCCCAGCACTCGGCTAGCCACTGGGGCAAGCAGCCAACACCAGCTCACATTGCTGGGGGTTTGCTTTTGTTTGATCTTTACCATGAAAGCAACCAATTTGAATTCCTGGAATAATTAGCTGCCCTTTGCACTAGTGGCTCTTGAAAAGTGAGCTGGCAGGAGAACAGAGCAGGGAGTAGGAGGGTGAGGTGGATAATTTGTCCTTTGTAGCATCTCGTCTTCAGGAGATGGTGCAGTAGGTCACACTCTTCCCTCAAAAGCCGGGGCTTGGCAGACTCATTGAGCTGCAGGTGCAGCCAGGGCTTCCCTGCCTGCCTCCTTCTGCCCTGATGCCAGGTTTGTGTGAATCTCTCCGTCAGACCAACCCAGTGGTTAAAGTGTTTGCAGGGCTGCAGCTCCAGGCAGTGCCCTCACTTGTGTGTGCAGGACTCACCCTAGTGACTGCTATTTGTCAGGGTCCCTGTATTCTGCTAAAAGATAAAACCAAGGTGCTGACATCCAGGTGATGCTGAAGACTCCATGGCTTTTCCTAAGAATAGCCTAAATAGGTTGAAGCTCTGCATTAGCACTTCATTTTCTGCATCCTAAGAAAAAAGAAAAAACAAACCCCAACACTGCCAAACCAGGGGCTAGATTCTTTCTGAGTCCAGAGCTGTTCTTTAACAGGGGCATGTGAAGTTAAACACTCACCAATTGTCACACCGGATCTGGTTGTATCCAGCCACAGATAAAGTAATTCACGAGGATGTGACTTACTAAGTGTTCTGGGATTCTCGGAAATGTAAGTCACTAGAGAGACATTATAATTTTCTAAGTTCATAGCAAAGCTAGTAGTAACTGAAATTTCTGTGTTGGAGGTGGCTCTGGTGAGGGGAAGCATTTTGCAGCCATCCCCACAGGGTTTTTTAATGCGTGCTTTTTGCTAAAATGACATTTCGATGGAATTTTCACCTTTCTGAGCAATCTTGCATATGGATGAAAAGGAGAAAAAGGAATTCAGTGGTACTGCAGGCCCTGGAGGCACTGCAGTTGTACTCTGCTGGGAAGATCTGCCTTCCTATGGCAGTGACAGTGAAAGATGAAGCAGCACAAAAATACAGGGGTGAGAGAAAAAGGCAGAAATGAGAGAAGTGGGAGAGAAAGTAAGAGGGGAAAAAAACTTAGGGGGGGCAGGGGGGTTGAAGTCCAGGACAGATCAGAGAGAGGATGAGATCTTTCTGTGATATATGTTCTTTCTATTTCTGCCTTGGATAACCAGCTTTCAGAGCACCAGGGAAGGCTGGAGAGCCACAGAACTTCTAATCTCCCATTAGCAGCAGTGAACACCCCATCCAGTGGGATGTACAGAAATGTGGTCCCAGCTGCAATACCCACTCTACCTCCCTCCCTACAGATCACTCCCTTACTCCCTGCCACACACCAAAACCTAACATAAACATCCCAAGACAGCGGGACAGAATGAAAGTACAGGACAAGGGAATTTAGGCGTGAAATTCCCTGTTGTTTCTGGAACTTGCAAAACACAGGATGTAAAAACTAACCAACTGATGGTTATTCCTGTGTATTGCCTTCAAGGCAATACCTGACCCAGTATGCTAACAGGGGCAGGAGCACAACCTGCTTTATATTCTCTTGCTAGCCACTGCCATGTTCCAGCTGAAGGTGCAGACGAAATAGGCAGGGACCAGAGGGAACCATGAGGGCCCTGTTAGGGAGGAAAGGTGAGCTGTTTTATTAAATATGGGCTTACAAAGTCTGCTTGGCATTGGTCTAGCCAGTTCCCATTGAAGCATATGATGAATTGTTTGTCTGTGCTGAGAGCAAAGCTACAGAGATGCCCTCCTGAATAACCTACCTGCAGTTCTTGTATTTGTTAGGCTTCTATGGCAATGGAAACCTTTCCCTCTCCTTCCCCCATGGCCCAGCAAGTCTCATCTTAATGAAAAATTACCTCGCTCTGTAGGTTCAAGTGTACAGGGAGAGAGAATGGCTCCACCAGCCAATCCCCTACCCACAGCTTGCAGCTACTAACCTGTTTTGGTGTGCAAAGGAAAGTTGTTTCCTACCAAAAGTAATCAATAGGAAGAAAAAAGGTTGAAAGAATGTTTCCCTGAAGTCCAACTAAATCCCCAAATACTGCATCTCCTTGGCAAAAATTCTACATATTTTACAGACATATCTGAAAATTACAGAAAGGCATTGAGGCCCTGCCCATCATAAACCCACAATTCCCACTGAACCATTCCAAACGGAGCTGCCCTGGACTTTGCAAACGCAATCACACGGATACGTAAAACTCAAAATAAAATGTGTACAAGTCAAAGGAGTAAATTTTCATGAGCAGCTAGAAATTATTGGTTTTGGTTGTATGTTTGAAGCTTTTTCTTGTTCTGTCACTGCTATTGTCTTATGAGTAGACTCTGTAATATTCCATTTTATTCCTCTGAGCTGATGGGAGAACATGTACTTCGCAATCAAAATGATTCATGTGGTTACACAGCGCAGAGTAAGGGAGTAAGAATCCCTAATCTAGAACATGAGCACTTATCTGTTATGCTTTTTTTTTAATCATACTCCGGAACCATCATCTTATTCCTTATGTAAGGTTCTTCATGGACTACTATGACAACAGCAGCACTGAAAAGCGGCGTAAAGAGACATGAGGAGCACTAGGAACATACCGCTATAACAGCAGCTCATTACAACTATTCTTATCTAACCTCAGGAATAAAACCACTTTGAGATGCTTGTCTGTTGCTGAGGGTCTTTGAAAATCAGTTTCATTTTTAATAGTGTATTCACAAGGCTGCCTTTGTTTATATGCTGATGGTTGACTCAATCTGCAAAATATTTAAGAACAGAGCTGTGTGGCTGATCATACGGGTGAGAATAGATCAAAGTTTGTTCATCTATTGGAAAGGGCTTGGAGATGAGCTGCCAGAATAACCTGAGGGTGACAAAAATGCTGCTTCATAGTGAGAGAGTAAGAGGGCTCAACGTTAATAAACAGGTGTCATGGAATTCATTCCCAGCTTACAATTACATGCCAAAGATGAAAATTCCTGATGTTAGAGGGTATAATATTATCCATTGATCCAAAACAGTGAAATTCAAACAGGAAATGAGGTCTTAAGAGTTGGAGCAGTTTGTTGAGGGGAGTGGTGAATTCCTCATTATTTTAAGTCAATGCTCTTGAGATACATGCTAGTTTAAAACACAATTATCTACCTGAATTTAGGATTCACTAATGAAACATATGGCTTGATTCAGTAGGAATTCAAACTATAGTGCCTCTTCTAATCCTAAAATCTGCACATCTCTTAAGACTTTCTAAAGAGCAATTAGTTTATTTGATGTCAGAAGAGGCCAGACATAAGTTTGGGGTGTGGTGATCATGAAGAAAGACCATTGTGGCTCACTTAACCGTAGGTGTTAGGTATCCCCTTCACAGTAAGTAGTTCCTTATACAACTGGATGCTCATGGCTATGGGTAGACTTGCTGCTGCTGCTCTCCATGCTGCTTCCTCGCTTGCGTCCCATCCCAGGGCAGATACATGCTGACCCCTCAGACGTGCCTACAAGTTCATGCAAGCAGCAGCCTCATGGACATCTCCAAAGGCAACTACAAGTGTGAGAATTGCGTATTACCACCTAAATTGCCTTTTATTTTCTATGTTACTCAATGACGCAAACTGCTGTCTATACAATCTAGGATCACACCGGTGGGTGCCCAGACTTGCTAAGCCATTTGCACTTCAGATCCCAGCTGGGTTTTACAGTCTTAGTGAGAGTTGCAGGTATGAAACCTCCATTTCTCAGCCAGCCCACTGCTGGTAACTTGTGAAGGCGTTGGCCAACTTCAGCCACATCAGAGAGAGGCAGAAAACTTAGAAGTAATTTACAAAAATCTTCACAACGTAAATGTAAATGGTAGTTGTGTAAATTCTGGGGACCCAAATTAATGCCAAGACAAGCAGAAAGGGCCTATTCTGCCTTCTGTACCATCTCCAAGACAGAGGACAAGAGATTGAGAAGGGTTTTCTGCGGTTTGCCCAAGGGAATGATTTGGGACAGCTTCTGCTTCACTGGACATTAATTATTGACCTAAAGCAGAAATGTTGAGTGAGATCCAAGGTGCAGCCCTCAGGTGACAGCTTAGAAATTCGGATAGTCTTGCATGAACCGTATGTCCAGGTTATTCCAGGCACTAAAGACAACTGATTTGAGGCCTTCCATACCTTGGGTGACTTCCACACCTATAAACTATAAATCTGTATAGGCATCTGATATAGATAAGTGTATTTTTCCTATACTAGAGTCAGCAAATTTGTACCACTTTGCTGAATTTAGATCATTGTTGGATACATAGTGTGAAAGATTAAACAAATTAGATACTGTCGTTATTAAGAGAGTTTTGGGGACAAAAATATAATTCTCCTGTCTCACATTACATGCTTTTTCTCATTTCTTTTATGAGAAAATTATCTTTTTAGATAGCTGATGTATTCACATTCTTAGTCTTCAAAAATCTGTAAACCCTGTAGTGCATTATCACTTGAATAGGCCAAATAATTATTTGAATGCCTACTCATAGACAGCTAGCTTTCAGTAAAATTGAGGCTTTGAGAAGAACCAGAAAGAGCTACCAACCGCACTGAAAGCTAAAAATAGGTATTTTGTTCTGGGTTCCTAAAGCAACTGAGGACTTTCCGATGATTGTTAACATACTGTGTCAAATCTAATGTTAGAATGGTTAACTTGGAGTGATATTTCCTGATTCTGATACTAGAGTTTTTATGGTAGAAGGTGTTTAGTGTGAAGGTGATCTACAAATGGCGCTTCTTATGTTCCCTCTTGAGAAGAAGCTTAAGCCTATCCAGCATAACCAAAGCTGTAGCTCCACTGAAGCCATGCCTACAGGTGATGACACTGGATCCTTCTGCTCTGTGTTTTTCTATGGAATGAAAAAAGTTCTTATGGGGTAGATTCATTGACACTGGGATAGTGTTGCAGATGTCAGTTGGACAAGTATCTGCTGGAGGAATGGGGAGGGTATCTGTTAATTGTAGTCATGTAAGAGAAGCTGCAAAGCTGCTCCTGCACTAGGCTGGGTTATATGCCATGCTGTCCCTCCTGTCCTCATGTGCACTTCAGGGTGGTTTAGGTATCATACCAGCAAAGACAGAAAGAAATACTAATGGAAATGTTGCATGTTTCAGAATGAATTGGTTCAGTAAAATCCCAACTATGCAAAAAACCCCTTTTAAACTAACTAATATGAGGGTATCCTTTAAAGTGGATCAGAAGAATGAAAAACTTCTGAAATTCTGGTGCATTTATGAGATAAGCAATACGAAGATTCACATATATGACACTGTAGATTTTTACTACTGTTGTATGAACAATTATCTAGGAGGCAACAATGCTGAAATCAGAGATTCACCTTCCCAGCTTTCACTTCTTTTAAGAACAGAAATAACTTGATTGGACTTAATTAATGTCTCACTAAAATTTTGTAATCATGTAAAGGCCATATGGATGTTTAAGATCTCTTCTAACAGCAAACCAGTTTTTAGTACAAGTTAAAAGTAAGAATATTGACGTAAGGGTGGGTGCTAGTAAGTCTACAGCATCTACAGCACACCAAACTATAAATGTATAATACTGCCATTCCAGGCTGCCGACTGGCAACCTTTCCTAAATGATACCTTTTATGTAAAAAGGCTTTTATAAGAAATAATTGAGTCTACATAAGACAGCACAAAATTCTTCCCTTCCCCCTTTTTATTTCCCCTCAATTTTGTAATGTTTTTGAAGGAGGAGGAGGTTTAAAGCTGAAGATTATAATTTGGTTTTTTAAAGTGGGCATCTGGGAATATAAAAATACTCATTCCTGGTTTCCATTCAGTTTTAGTTTCTAGGACACAAATAAAACTTAAAACAAGCTGATCCCTTTACCTGATTCAAGCCAGCCATATGAGTTTACAACAGCTGAGGATCATCCCAGCTATTTTTAATACTTTCACATCAAAATTGGCTTATTCCAATTTGCTTTTAAAGCATCCTTGGAGTGAGGCTCTATTTACTCAGCCCATATTTGAGTGCACTTTTACAAAATAGCCATAAGAACCCAAATAGGTCGGGTTTGTAATGAAAACACCGCCAGACAGACTAACCCCCCCGAGGGGATGCTGCTAACAAATGGATTCGACAGCTCCTGACCAAGACTGGACCAAGCGGGAGCATACCGAGACACTCGGTGAGTTGTATGCTCCCCTTCAGCTGCACTTAAACTTACCTCAACCAAAGAATGAGACTGTTTGAGGTCTCAGGGAAATGTGGGCTCTGCAGAAGCTCAGTCTTGCTGTTTGGAAAAAGAGAATTTGAAAAGTCTGACAAATCAAGGGCTTATGTGTGAGACCAGGACACACGGGAGGAGGAGGAGGGTGAATGAAGGGACTGGAGAGATGGAAGTGGGGACACAGAGGCAAGAAAAGGGGCAAAAATGGAGTTTGAAGGGAGGGGAAAGGGAAAGAGCATTGAGTATATAGAGCTGGAAAAGTAAAGTAAAGAAAATAAGAAAAACAGAGAGAAGCAAGGAAGAAAACTCTGCATGCGTTTTACTGACAGACACTGGGCTCTGACGTCCTCCCTCACCAGGGGACAGAGGTGCCCAAAGGTAGAATCATTAGTTGGTAAACTTTGGCTTGTGTTGAATTTAAGTGGTGTGCATCTGGGAAAAGGAGCTCACTGATACAATTGACCATAATATGGTATTAGCACTGGAAGGAGCTAGTGGTGCACTGCCTCTGAAATGGAGATCCTGTCTCCCTGCCCTGCCTGAGCATGTCTGACCATGAAAGGTCTACAGAGGAGTGAAGAAAGAAGTACACATGAACATTACTTTTTTACTTGGCATTGACATTTCTTGGGTCAAGTGCATTGAACAGGAGCTGTGGTTGATTCAACTGTTACAGGGGTAAATTTGCTTTGATGCTTCCTTGCCCCAGACAAGGCAAAGTGCAGCCCCCCACCCAGCTATGGACCAGCTATGTCCACAGCACTGCTGGGGCTCACAGGATGCTCCATAGAGGGGAGAAGGGGGAACATCATGGCTGGGGCTTGCAGGAGAACTGCTGGGTCTGGTGCAGGGCTGGGATTTTGAGAAATGCAGAGAGATCATGGGGACTGGAGAAGAGACAGGCCTCCAGACTGGGTCCAGCGGCTGTGGGCTACCAGTGCCCTGCTGTGGGGTGGGCTCTAACCTGCCATGGGATCCTCCGTATCTGCTGCAGAATCCCATCTGGATCTTCTGTGTGCTGCCCTTACCTGATGCCTGATGACTCCCCAGACCTGTAGGATGTCCCCAATCTACTGAGGGATACCACATTCAGATGTGCTGTGGGATGTCCCCAGCATGCTGCAGGATGAGCCCACCATGCCGTGGGATGTCCCCTAGCCAGCTCTTGGGATGGTCCCCCAGACCTGCTGCGGGATGTCACCCGCAGACCTGTTGTGGAACGTCCCCAGCACACCCTGGGATATTCCATGGGATGCCCCCTAGACCTGTTACGGCACGTCCCCATCATGCTGTGGCATGTCCTCCCCAGCCCTGCTGCGGGACACTCCCCGAGGTGCAGCAGGATGCTCCCGCAGCCGCGCACCTGGGCGCCTTGTATGCGCGCGGCGGTCCACGGCGCTGCCAGGGCGGGGGTGACTCACGCTGCCGCCGCCGGCGGCCCCCGGCTTTATAACGGCTGGGGCGGCCGCTGCCACCGGCTCCGCTGCGCCGCGCCGCGGGGAGCGCAGGGGCCGCGGGACGGCACCATGCGGAGCTTGCGCGGCGCTCCGCCGGCTCCCGTGCTGCTGCTGCTGGCGGTGCTGCTCGCCGCGGGACACGGCGCCGTCATCACCGGGGTGAGCGCCGCCGTACGGCACCGCGCGGTCGGCCGGGACCGACGGCACCGACGGGAGCCGGCACCGGCAGCCGCAGGCGGGCTGGAGCCGGGAGGGGTTCGGCGCGGGGCTGCGGGGGCTCCGCCGGCAGAGCGAAGACGGGACCTGGGGGTCTGTGTGCGGTGAGGAACAGCGGGAGGTGGGGTCCGCCAGGGAGAAGCGGTTGCCGGGTGTACGGGAGATCGCTCTTCCGTGAGGGTTGATCAGAGGAGGGTCTCTTTGGGATAACTGATAGCCGGGCTGGGAAAAGGAGCTGTGTCAGAGAAAGAGAAGCGACAGGCTCGGGGATCGGTCTGGGATAAGTGGTACCGGGGCGCGGGGGTCTCTCTGCACTAAGTGATGCTGGAGCTGGGGATTACCTCTGGACTAAGTGATGCTGGAGCTGGGGGTTATCTCTGCACTAAGTGATACTAGGATCTGCGGGTCTCTGGGGTGAGGGATGCCACGGTGAGGGCTCTGTCCCTTTGGGGTAAGGGATACCTGCACTCTCCGGGGGATTGCCTCCAGGCTGGTCCGTGAGTGCGCAGGGTCTCAGCTGCCTCTTTAGCGCCGGAGGCTGCCTCCCGCTTCCCTTCCCGTAGCCCCGCTGCCCGCAGACATGTCCCGAGAGGGCCCGGCTCGGGCACGGCGCTGCCGGGTTGTGCACCCCGGATGCCCGCTCCTTCAGCCCCTCTGCTCGCAGGGCAGGCACTGGTATTGCAACCACCGCAAAACGCTCTTTCTGTTTTTTTTCCTGAGTATGACTGTGCTGCTTTCTTTCCTCAACACTCACCCCTGCACATGAGTCCTCTGTTGTTGTTGTTGTTTTTAGACTTGAAATTTACTTTGGTTGTGAAAGTATTTTTTTTCCCAGAGACATTATTTAACTCAGAGCATTGCATCACGCTGAAGGAAAATTTGGTTTTTTTTTTTTTTTTTTTAGTGTTTGCTTTGGATTTATAAGCCAGTGCTTGCATTCCTTCGAGAGGTTACATGTCTTCTGTAACCATCAGAAGTTGTCCTCCCAGTAGCCAGTTACTCCGTGGCTGCCCAGGCTCCCCATCCAGACCCCACTGAAGTCTGTGGAAGGCCTCATAAGCATTTCTCTGGAAGTTAGATCAGTTCCAGGACTGATTAGTTTTCAGAGCAGAGTGTGAAGAGATTTTTCTAAAACTTGAGAATTTCAAGTTCTTTTTAAGCAGAATTATTCCCAGCAGTGGAGGACCAGTTTGTATGTCTGTTGTTAGAGTTGTGGCTACACCTTGAGAGCATAATGAATTCATTAAGTAATTATAAGCACTGAAAAACTGATCAAGGACGAGGAAAATTCAAAACATAAAAATAGATTAGAACTAGAAAGTGATACTTTATTAACCATTGCACTGCATTTCCACTTAAACCACTTGATGCATTTTTGGGTTTTGATGAATGGGCAAATCTCAGATGAGAACTGATGTAGGTGTTCCTGTCCCCATCCTCTGAGCCTGAAAGGTTTTCCTTTTCTCTTTCCTTTTCCTTTTTCTGTGCAATTTAGGGACTTTATTGGAACCTTTCTTATTTCAGTGATGGTTTATGGGCTGACTTAAGTTGCCTTTGGAGCTAGCATTTCACCTGGGACTTTTTCCTTCAGCTGTATTTTACACAAAAGTGGGTTTAAGTGGGGTGCTGAGGAGGAATGTCCTTCATGTCGTGTCCTGTGAAGATTTAGAGTAGTGGCATGAATTACACATTGCAGATAAGGTGTGTGCAGGAGCATTTGGGTTCAATATTTTTCAGAACTTGTCATACAGTTTTGGAAAGGGACCCTTAAAAGTTCTGCCAGATGTATATATGTGTGTGTGACTGTAAAAGAAAGCACAGATACCCTTGCTTGGCTAGGACATGTTCAGACCTGTTTAGCGGTTGAGTGGTACTTCCCTGCAGGACCAGTCCCATGGAAATGGATGGGGTTTGAAATACACAGCTGAGGAAAAAAGGGAGTCTAGGAGCTGTCTGGTGAGGAATAGCAGAGCCTGTGACTCCATCTGAGCAGTGGACACCAGCTGGACAACCAGCATGCTGGGAACAGCAAAAAGGTTTTTTGTGACTAGGACAAAATTAGACCATTAGAGTACTTTTATTTTGAGAGAGGTTAGAAAGCAAACATTATCTACCTGACAGGCTGTAGTCGTAGTTCTATGGCCATATTAGTCTTACAAGTAAATACTCTGTGTGTTGGGCTCACCTGTAGAGCTCTCTGCTTCATTAAATATGTGTTTAAGAGAAGTGTGAGCTGTTTGGGTAGCACGCACTATTTAATGGTTTGACCCTAATGCAACAGCTTCTTCTTAAATTACTGGCTGATCTGTAAATACGTATTTTGATCGTGCTTCTGCTGGTTGAACTTGTGTAATATTTACCCAGTGGAGTACAGTCTAATGGCATTTATCATTTGAATCCCAAGGTAAGATCTGTAAGCGAATGTTTGTTCTCATACAGAGTTTTCCCCAGAGCTGTTATCACATTCTCTGAGCATTTTTACAGGTTGCCTGTTTATGAGTGCCTTTGGTCCATCAATCCTCCTGTCAGACATCAAGAAAGTCAGGAGTTAATTCAGCTTTCCTTTGGGGTGTAATCAGAACCTTTAATGGCATTTCTCATCAGAGAAAGGGGACTGGTTTTTGCATTAAGCTTATCAGACATTTTGTTATATAAAATTTTGGTTAAAAAATAGGCAGAAAACGTGCAGTTGAGTAACCTATTTCCAAACTTTAACACGTCAGTTGCTCTTCATCATTTCTGTATTTTAAAACATACCCAATAGTTTGCATTTTGTTTTGTGCTTATCTAAGCTGTATTGGGTAAGTGCCTGAAATATTTCCCTCCTGCCTTGCTGGGGGAATGCTACCACAACAGCATTTTCTTGGATTTGGACACTTAAGCAAGGTTTTTCTTACTACATATTTAAGACCACTTTTAGTTACATGCAATTCTAGATAACAACCACAGAACCCATATTTAAACTTCTATTTTAGCTACTTCTACTTGGACTTCTCTAACAAAATTATCATGCAGTACTGCAATGCAAAGGCACTCAACCATGAGGTATTATCATAAGAAAATAGAAGGAATAGTTACCTAAAAGTCTTTAAATTAATGGATAATATCCAATCTTAGCTTTTCCAGAAGACAGGATTCTTGACAGCTTGGTACACTTGGTCCTTGCACCTGCCTGAGTGCACTCAGGCTTCAATCTGGGAAAGCAAAGTGGCACATGCCATGGTCCATCAGTGCTCAGAACCTGGGACTGCAAGTCTCTGACAGTCCTGGATTTGGCCCTGAGCTCTGTATGTCATCATGGCTTTAAACATCCTGAGCTCAACTCTGAAACATTCCAGGAGCCTGTACGTTCAGATCCATGGGAGCTATAAGTATTGCATATCAGCCTTAAATCTGATTATTCAGCCTTAATGAGCCATGATAACTTGTGGGGTGTCAGAGGAAGCTCCTAAGCACCTGATCTGGCCTATTTCTGGAATACATTTATTACTAATTTCATTTGCCTAATGCTGTATTGAATTCCAGGCCTGTGACCGGGACCATCAGTGCGGAGGAGGGATGTGCTGTGCGGTTAGCCTCTGGATCCGCAGCCTGCGAATGTGCACACCGATGGGAAATCTGGGAGATGAGTGCCACCCTTTGAGTCACCGAGTGAGTATATCACTGGGGGGCTGTGGCAGGGCAGAAAGGAACAGGAATATAGTGCACTGTACCTCACATTGTGTTAAAATAGGGAAAGATCCCATGGGTTACAATACCCAGCCATTTGCATCTGTACGGAAATAGCACTGAAGGTACCCATGTAAGGAAATACATTACTGTCAGAATTATGCTGAAGAGAATCTGAGGATGAAAGTACTACACAGCTCCAGACTGTTTACTGATTAGTTTCTTGTTGCTGTTTTGCTTCATTACATGCTCCAAAACAGCTTTAGCAGTTCCCAAGCCCAATGCTATGGGTGTGAGCAAGAATATAAGCAAATGCCACCAACCCCTAACAAGATCCTGCCACAAACGAAAACGTCACCAGCCAGTGTTTGGACACCCAGTGCATCACTGCAGCATGGTCCCTGCCATCAAACAGCAATGTCCCCTTGTGCTCCAGAGGCTGAGAAGTTTAAAGCTCTGCTCAATTACAGTTAAATTCTTTAATCTTCTGCTGTGATATTGGGGACCAAATTCTCATTTTTACTATGTAAAGTACCAGGTTTTTTCTTGTGAGGGCTCTTTACATTAGCAGAAGTCTCAGGATAAGAGAAATTGCTACTGCACAAATTAAACTGTCTGATATATCTTAAGCTAATTGCCTGCAAAATTACAATCAGAAAAGATCTGTCCACCCCTGACTTAAAGTCATAGTCAATGATGTTTATAAGCTTTATGAGGTTAATTTTAGATTACTCACCCCATTGCCCTTCATGAAAAACACTAAGTGAATTGGTTTACAGCAGTATGTGAAATTAGTTATTTTTAAGGATGGAGAGTTTACTCAGCAGTTTCTCTCCCCTAAATAACTGGGTAGCAGGCAGCTGAGAGACTAGCTGCCCTGAGCACCAAAACCTTTCACTTGCCTGCAGCTCAGGTACAAAGCAGGCACCACCATGACCACGCCACCACCTGGGGGACCTCCGGAGGAACATGGAGATACCCTGGAGGAGATGGTTGGCAGTTGAGTTTCTACCTCCTAGTTTCCTTCTCAGCAACTAGATGGCGTTGGCTTGATGCTGTTAACAATCTCAGCTGGCATTGCAGAGGCAGGGTTCGCAGGCAGGATGGCAGGGTTTGCAGGCAGGGACAGGCAGGGGAAGTTTGGCAGGTCAGCACACAGAGCTGGCAGCACGAAGGTAGCTTTGCTGCCGCTATGCACCTTGCACATAACCACTGCATCCCACGTTTCCTTTTCACCCACAAACTCCCAATGCCCTGTACTCATTAAAACCAATACTGGGCACACAGCATGGTCACACACCGGCTCACCCAGCACCACCAGCAACAGCTCCGAGCACATGGGATCTGCCTGAGCAGGCAGAAGCTGCACGATTTGGCAAAGCTTTGTCCTGCAGAGCTGTCCCCTGCTGCCTGTCCCCAGCCGGGTGTGTTGTTAAAGTCACATCTTTGGCGTGGGAGTCCTGCTGAAAGGAACATTTCCTTGCAGCAACTGTAATGTTTGGAATAAATCAGGCGAGCTGTCAGAGGGCTGAGCAGTACCTCTGAGTCAGCCTTACCAGCCCCAGGAGCTCAGGTTTTTCTGCAGTGCTGTGCGTGGGCACCCAAGAGGTGTGATTCCCTACAGGGAGTCCCCATCACCCACGGTTGGTGGTCCTTCTGCTCACTCTGGGGCAGCAGGGACCATGGTGGATGGCCTGGGGAAGCCCATGCTCTGGGGCTGCTTTTCAGATGGTGCTGGGCAGGGGGCTGTGGCTGGCCTAGGGCCCTGCAGGCATTGTGAGACCCCCACTCACCCCCTGCACCCAGTGGGGTGTCACTGGAGTCAGGCAGGTCCTTGGCATGATGAACAGGGGAACGTGTGTGACTTCTTTCCTTCAACTTTCTTACAGAGAAAACTGGCACAGTGACACAAAACAAACTTGGAATATTACAATTACAGGCTCAAAACACCGAGAAATCTGGAAATGAGGGAATTCGGGCTGCCTGCCCAGCAGTGGCTTTGTACCTCTGTATTTCCCTTGCTGCATCCAGCCGGATGCTCAGTGCACGCTGCTGGCCGGTAGCACTGTGGCTCCTGGCTGTGCTGTCCCACCAGGCTGTCCTGTTTGGCTCAGCTCATATGCTGGCAAAGACACAGCTCCTGTAAAAGGCAGAGCTTGTGATCAAGTTGTTAAAGAGTGTCAGTGCATGTGCATTTTGTGGCGCAACTGAATTTGTTTAATGCAGTCCATATGCGTGATCCCTGCAATAAATACAGTGTAGCTGGAGGAGGGTGGGATGAAATGAGAAACCTCCGCCCTGGGGAGAAAAGGATCCTGCTCAAAGAGAGTCCAGATGACTTCCAGAGGTCCCTTGAGCCTGAATTACCACGGGATCCTGAGGTTCCCAGGTCCTGCTATGCAACTGACAGACTGCTCTGTGCCATATGACAATGCAGGAATCAGGGCAAGTAGGCACCGCATAGTACACGCTGCAAAAACGTGATGCTAAAGGCCAGTGTAGTTACACAACAGACTCCTTTATGAAATGGGAGTAAATGCAGAACATGTGTCACAGATACAGATTTACACGGCAACAAAGACCACTACATTTTGCTCTTAACTGTGGTTTGACTAGGGAATGCAGTGGGGTGGCTTTGCCATCTGCCTTCCATCCCCCGTGCTGTAGCTTGTGGGGATCTCCTGCTGTGGGGAGAGGAATGACATTCCCAGTATCCCCACTATTCCTCTAAATCCATCCCCCTGAGCACCACTGCCCCTGTGCTCCCTGTCCCTGATGTCTCCTTTCTTTATCCCCAGGTTCCCTTCTCCGGGCGGCGGATGCATCATACCTGCCCATGCCTGCCCAGCCTGGCCTGCATACGGACTTCTCCCACCAAATTCAAATGTTTACCAGACTTCAGAAAAGAAGACGTGTTTTTTTAGCAGGAGCTTTTCTGCACTAGAAAGAGCCTCTCGATGTATTTGTTTTCTTGTTGTTGTGACAAACAAGGTACTTGCCAGGGGAAACCCTTTACCATACTTTCCTGCCTCACCAACATTAAAACTGAAGATGAGATGCTGTGCTGTAGCAGCCAAGGTTTTCAGGAGGGACTTGCAGTGGTGGATGCTTTCATTTTGGGGTGAGCAAAATGACATCTCCTAAAGCAGTGCTGCTTTCTGAGGGCAGGAACTTTGCAATATCTGAACCATTTGTGCTCTTCACAGTTCCAGCTTATCCCCAGAACGAAAACATCCAAGATTATTGTCAGTTTTGGAAAACTTTGGCCATGTTTTTACACTTTGGAATGTCTGAATCGAACTGAGAGTTGAATAATTGCATAGTGTGAAGCATATGACAACTGCCAAAAACCTGTATTTATGTTACATTTCGTATTTTATTAAAATAAATGTATTTTAAGTTAAGCACATCTCTAGGGTAAAAGTTATACCAATAGATGTAGGTTTTACACTTTTAAAAAGTGGACAGTGGAACCAAAGCATTTCAATATTCAAAGCATTAAAAGATTTTGTTATTTTCGTATTCTAAGATGAGAAGCTGTTGTTACTTGAGTTGGTGTAAAGCTACCTGATCATCTCAAACTATGTATTAAGATGTAGTTTATATTAAAAAAGGAACCCTGAAGTTTATTGTAACAGGCTGCCTGACTTCTTGTATAAGTATCAAATTTGCTGTGTAAAAATTCTGTATCAGAATAATGGCAGTATATGATTTGATTTATTTTAATATTACAGCATTATTTTGTCATTGTGGTTTTCCATTTTTATTCAGTGTAATCTGTTATCACACACTCAACTCACCCAAGCTAGCAGAGCTCCTTATGGATAGTTTAGCAAGGGATTATATGCCACTGGCTGCTTTTAGGGCAACTCAGCAGTTGACCAGGCATGACATCCTCAATCAAGCTGCAGTCGCAGACGATGGAGGAATCTTAGTGTAGCTAACATGAGAGGTTTTTCTTGGCACATGCCTCAAAGAATCAACTTTAGCCCAGCAAACATAAAATTTGTGGGGTTTCTATGACATACTGTGCAACTTCATATTTGCTTGTCAGTCCCTGGAGCTGGAATTCCAATAGTTTGTGTGAGTTTCACACGTTTCTTACTCTCAGACATGCAAACATATGCTGGAACCAGAAAAGTGAAGTCATTCATCTTTCAACAATCAGTGCTTTGCTGCTGATGACGATAGAGGGGGTTGAGAGAAGTTAGCATGCTTGTATGAAGGCACACACCTGTTACTTGAAGATGAGAAGTGAGTTTAGCAGGTATGTTCCACTTGGCTCCACAGACTCCCTGAGGAAACAGAAAGAAGCAACTGGGCTTGTTGTTTTGCCAGATCCATGTGGATTCTGCACACGTTAGAAAAATCCGTGTCTTGAGAGACAGGACTGCATCTTTCTAGCTCAAGACAGCCCAACCCCAGGGCTCCTGCTCCAAAGCCTGTGTCACCCTCTGCAGTGGCAATACAGCAGCTGTGCAAGTGGCAGCAGACTCAGGTCCTGTAGGGAAAAAAACCCAATGGACCAAACAAAAAAAGAGAGTGTGAGGTGCCACCAAATGGTAACTTTATATGTGCTTTGCATTAAGGTGATCACATACAAAGTGCCTGCATTAGGTCTGAAGTGTCAGAGAGGATCATCGCAAACACAATGGGCTGGATTGTGCTGATGAAAGACCAGTTTGTTCCCATGTTAATGCAGTGACATGTAAGCACTGGAGAAATTCTCATATCCTGAATTGAAAAGCAAACCCAAAACCTTATCCTACCACTGTGACTCAGTAGTGGGGCTCCCCAAATACCCTGTGTACCCGTGCAGTCTGAATCTGCAGAGTAGGAATACAGTGGGAGCTTGGAGCTGCTTTTTCTCTCTATGTCTATCAGTATAAAATTAGCTTAAAACCATAGACTTTGATTTAAACTCGAAGGGAAATTCAGGAAGGAAATTAGAAGCAGCCCAAATTTGTATGTGCCCATCTCTTACTGCATTCATTATCAAAGCACATTGTCATGATGCTCAAAACAATGAACCGTAGAAGGAAACACCAGTCCTGCTACACATCTCCTACCAGCATCAGTCACCAGCGACTCCACTGAAGGTAATAACCCTGGTTTGTATCAGTGTAAATGAGTGGACAATTATATCTGATGACTGCCTTAGACCTGCCAAACTGAGCTCCTAGGAGAGTTTATCAGACAAGAACAGAGCAACTCTGTAGTTGTAATTTGTGCCAATTGACTTGTGGGATTAGGCATTTATCTGGGTAATGAGAACAGCCTCAATTACATGAGTCCAAAGTTCACACCATCTGTAGCAGATTGAAATACTCCTGTCTTGCAGACACTCCTGGACAGGGCACTAGGAAAGTGCTTCTCTGAGGGAGATGTTATCCTGTACTTGTTCTCGAGGGCTTTTCCACACCTTCCCTGCTGTTGCTGAATTGTGGCTGATGGCGTAGAAGAGCTAAAGGCAAAACCTCACTGTCCTACATTCACAGTATATTCACTTGGCAATAATTATTATGATTCCCCTTTTAGTAATTTAATTCTCATTATTTGACACAATGAAGGTTAGCTGATTTGAGAGATCATTCTGGAAGCAAGATGAAGCTTCTGCACCCCAATTCTTCCCTAAACTCTGTCCTAATCAGTTACCTTTTCTCCCATCCCAAGGGAAATTTCCTAACCCAACACACCTGCAAAGTCCCCTTTCTTTCTGCAGTGGAAGGGGTAGGGTTGAAACCCTTTACCTTTGTTTTACAGTGATACCAGGTAAACCAGTGACTGCCAGAAGTATTTCAAAATGTAGATGGCCATGCATGCCCCTCTGCTTTTCCCTTGAAGCAACTTCTGATCTGAGGGGCACAGGAAACTCAATGCATTGTGACTGATGGAAAAGGTGGCCAGCCTCAAACCGGCTCTGCCACACAAGGTTTTCTGCAGTTCCTTGTGCTGCTCAGTTTTCCTCAGTATCACCCTGGCAATAATCCCAGGCCAGGAACAGCTTCTGCACCTGCCTGGGAGGAAGGGAAGGGGACAGGCCCTTAGAGGAGAAATCAGACAAGAAAAGAGAAGAAACCTTGTGCAGCCCTAGAAACATCTTTGTGAAAGGGAAAAGCCTCATTCTCCAGTACACATAGCTTGTTAAGAGAGTGCCTGGTTTAAATGCTTTCCTCTGCTCACTCCACTTAGGAGATCTGTGCCAACATTTGCTTTAATTTTATTAATATTGGAGTAATTAATTATTAATAGAAACATGCATTAATTTTTAATATTATATGAATATTGATATTACAGCTATGCTATAGAATAATGACGATATCCCACCACACTGTAGGAGTTCCCATGTTTGTTAACAGATTTTGGGTTAGCAGACAGCCATTTCAGGAAAGGGCACCATCACATATAATGAGCTGCTGCCTTAATTTGATTGCATGCTCATTAGGAAAGGTGAAGCAAGGTGTTTCAGGTTTGTGGGTGCACAGCTGCTTGAGCAAGCATGCACTTGTAAGCCTGGGAGGAAAGCTCTGCTGCTGAGCAGGATAACATCCAGATGAAGCTCAGCTTTATCTGCATTCCCCTGCCCACAATTCTCCCTCAAGGAAATGTTGTCACTAGGAAAAAGAATATGTTATAAAGCCTTTGAATCGGGGGTAGCACAAAATAAATTCTCCTGGCTGTGTGGCAAGTGAAGCTCTGATGTGTATGGGTGCTTACCCAGGAGACTGGTCACCCCAACCACAACCCAGGTATTATAGGAGTAGTTGAAGTGAAACTAGGTAGTACAAGGCTGAAATTGTCTATCTTGGTGGTTGAGAAGACAGTATGGACAGCACTTATTGGTATAAAGCACTTTTAAGGTAAGAAGTTAGCATTGGTTTATTTTCTTGTGGATGGGCTGAAAACGTTAGTCTTGTTACCCTGAAGCTCTGGTGTGTTGGAAGTTCTTATAGCACAGCTTGTCAAAGGAACTTTGCTAAGTTGCTTCATCAGTATAATGCACCATAACGATGTATGAGAACAGCAAGTATGACCACAGACTGAGGTCCTTGCTGATGCTTCCCTGCCCCAGTAGCTCTCTGTTTTGTTATTACTGCACAGATGGATGTTCAAAAGAAACAGAAGGTGCTAAGAATCCCTTGATTTAAACAAGATGTCTCAGGAATTTGATCTTGACAATGTGTAACATGTTTTCCAGAAGGAATTAGAAAATTGCAGGAAAGAAAAAGACTGTGCAAATACAAGAGGATTTTGATAACAGTAAAATCAATGTGCTTTTTTCTGTTCCATAGATATGAAATGCCAAACCAGCGGGGTACAGCTGTTAGACTAATCGATAATTCTGAGCACAGGAATGGAAACAAGTTTAACACACCAAACAGAGTAAATCACCTATCATTTTCTAAGGAGAGTTTTGAGTGTGGGCACATCTAGCCCATTGCAGCAGAATGCATCTCAGTGATTTAGCAGGGCACATTCCCCTGTATGGTGCAGCTGCATTAGAAGATGGTTGTAACCTTTGGGTCACTGCCTGGCCATCAGGGCTGGGAAAGCCTGAATATGGAAGGCTGAAGCTGAGTAAGCCTGGTGTACTGCAGGGAGAGTGGATGGCAGTGTGTTTCATGGCAGGGATTATAGTGCAAGGTAACAGCAAAATGCGCAGGAAAGGGGGAATGAGTAATATAAACCCACCCCTGGCAGGGGTTTCCCAAAGGTCTGAGTGTAAACAGCTTAGTATGGAGAATGAATGCAATGAATGCACAATGTAAAACTGACAGTCTTCTCTGCAAACCCCAGTTTGCCTGGTGAAGTGGGTTCATGTTAATTGTACACCAGGAGTGCCCAGCGTATCCCGTCCCTTGCTGGAAATCCCATCCAGGCCTCCCAAACCCCGGCACCGTGCCTCCACCACAGCAGCGCAACACGTGGAAGGGATTAAATCTGGGTTTAAATGTAATGCAGCTTTGTAAATCCCAGGGCTGTAACACAGTTCAGAAGCAGACTGAAAATATGGCCTGGTTCCAGCCAAGTGAGCAGAGCTGAGCCTTCTTTATTTGCTTTTGCTCTTGTACATGTGAGTGCACTCATATCATTCCATGCAGATATTTGCAGGCTCTTCCAGCACAAACAGGCAGCTGCACCTCTTGCTGTGAAGAGCTGACAAAACAGCAAAGCTGCTGTTGTTTTCAGGGGGTGCAAAGCTGGGTCCACTCTTAGTCCTCTAGGCTACACTGGAGCACAGGCAGCAGAGCACATTTCTAATGCTTTCATGGGACCTGCTGGCAAGAACAGCTCAGGGAGAGGCACTGGCGAGGCAGCTGCGAACATGCTCACCCTTCCCAAAGGTTTCACTACATCCTGTCAAATCAGTAGGGGTTTTTTCCTCTCCCCAGTTTCTCCTCTCACATGGGTGAAACTTTGACAAGAAGGTTCCTCACCCCTTCAAATTCAATGGCAAAATTTCCTGACCATGATGAGGTCATAATTTAAACTCCCTCCTCAGCCCGGTTTCATTAAACTCCCCCAAGTCACTAACATGCCTCCTGCACATTGCAACAGAGCCTTCAACTCTTTGGATTTGGTTTATATCAGCACTTATGCTCTGATATTGCACAAATGGAGAATAAGTCTGGCTGGCTGAGAGTTTAGGATCTTTCAGGTTAGGAAAACTAACACTGGGAGCTTCATCCCCACCAGCAGCACTGTGGGCAGGTCCTGCAAAGCCTGGCTTCTGCAGTATTCTTCATCACCTTGCTGGAAAGCACTTTGGCGATGCTCAGCCTAAACGTGTCCTTCTTTGCCTTCACACCATGGCTCCAAGCTTTACCTCTGCCTGTGATTCTGCTGGCTTCTTGGCTCGGCTGCCCATGTTCTCCCCCTTTTAGTCACACTGCAGCTTGGCTGAACATATTGCACGTTCATCCGCCTTCCTCCACACCCAGATGTCTCCTGAGGCTCTCCCAAAGCTTGATCTCCAGGGCGGCTCAGCCCCACAGGCAAACAGAGCTGGTCCCTCTGCCTGGGGTCACTGCAGCCCCATGGCACCCAGGGGAGCATCCCCTTTCCCTCTCCTCCCTTGCCCTTGGCACAGCACACTGGGGAGCCTGCTGTGTGGTGTGAGCATGCAAGGCCTAATGAGGGAGGAAAAGGAAAAAGCCCAGTTGATTTACTCAACTATCAAGCTACTCAACTGTTTCCTTTCCATCACCCTCCTGCAGATTGAGTGGTTCAATGGAGTGAGGTAATATTCCACTAAATCATTCCTCTTTCTCTCACTGTCAGAAAGCACCCAGACTTCATCCATTCCTTCTGAGTCTTCCTGTGTTTCTCTCTGTGGATGTTTTTAATGACAAAGCCATTTTAGCTCTACCTCTGCTACAATTCCTGAGGGAAGCAAGCACCAGTATTTACAAGGTATGATAAAATGTGTGCTGTAAAACAGTTAGCAAAAGGAAGGAGTGAATCACCATGTGATAGAGAGAGCTCTGGTGCTGCTCACTGGTGTTTCTGGTTTATTCTTCTCTGGTGTGCTCGGGCTGAGCCCCAGACCCGGTACAGGGATGGCACTGGGCAGGCAGCCGGCTCCAGGGAGCTGTGCCGTGGGCAGGCGCGCAGGCTCACACTGCACGGCTCACAGATGGGGGATCCAGTTTTTTTCCCTGGGTGATTTGTTCCAATGGTTAATCATCCTCACACAAACACAGGATTATTTTGGTTTTAATGACACACCAGTAAATAACACTCAGAACCCTTAGGATGGGCTTTCACTTCACCAGGTGATCTCTTGACTTCTGCCTCCTCTGTCAACACTGTGATGACTGCCTAAAATTGGGACTTCACAGCTTCCCTGTGCCCTTGCAAGACTGGCTTTGAACTTGAAAGCCTCCTACACAAAGTGCTTTGTGCTATCAACCTGGTCACGGTCGATGTGAAAAATGTGGCACTGAAGAAAGTGGCTTTCCAATAAATACATCCACAGTACAACCATGCATGACTCGAGATCAAAGACTGAGTGCAAGTACTGAGGTCATTAAACATGAATCGAAATACAGAAATGCAACAGCTTGCATTAAAGGCTTAGCTTGACTTTAAAGTTAAGTGATGAAAGCTTATATAGTCAGCGATTGTTCACCCATGATAATGCTCTGCTCTTGCCATCAGTAGTTCTGTGCTTTACAAAGGTGAGTAAGAATAATTAATCATTTTTCAGATAAAGTACCGAGGTGCGGGGCAGTTAATGACTTGCACCAAGTGAAAATAGGCTTAAAGATGCTCAGCGTCATCAGCTCTAGGGAAAATCAGAGCACCACAGACGTGAGGTCCGTTGGAAAATCAGCTCTTGGTCACTGCTCCTACAGCCAATGGATGAGTGAGGATTTACCCTGCACAAGGTCCTTCATGAATGACATGGCATCAGAGGTCACCAGCATAAAAAGAGGTTTGGGCTAAGGTTCCCATTGGCACAGCCCCAGCCCAACTCTGCACCAGTTTTTAAGAGACAATTTCACTGACAGATTTTCTCTCCATCTCCTGGAGATGTTACAATATTCTGAAGCTTAAGAACATGATAGCATGGGAGATGATTTGTGGTCCGTATCAGCACAGAGTTAATTGTAGCCTGTGCAGTGTTTTGAGCAGCCATAAAGGAAGCTGTGCTAAATAGAGGATTTTAAGGGACTTCTATTAGAAAACAGCCCCCCTGCCATGTTTCTAATAATTTTTTTGATTTGCAGCATAACTATCTAATCAGCTTTCTGGGGTGTTCTGATACTGCACAGAATCATCTAATCTGAACCCTAAGTTGATGAAGCGAGATACTTAGCATCACATTCTGCCAATGTGTCTTACTCTGTCCAGAGCCTCTTCCTCTCTCAGGGTGGTTTGTGGCAATGCTGAGCAAGTGCAGATCCTAGAAAGGAGTGAGGTGACTGCTTACCCCTGTGGAGTGAGTGCCAGAGGTCCAGCCAAACTCCACACATCCTTTGCTGGGAAGAGAGGGAAAATGTCAGCTTTGCTCTCCTCTCAGCTCAGCACACCATGCCCCAGGGCAGAACCTCAGCATAAGGCAGAGCAGCCTTCTGGAGGTGTAGCTGTATCACATCCAGGTAGAGCCCAAGGAAAGAACTGTTGCTATCAGACTAAACCAAACTCCTGCCCTTTTCCTCAAGTCTACAGGACAACACCATTCTGAGGGGCAGCTTTGTGCCTGTGGTGCATATCTGGTAATGGAAAAGCAAATGTTAACAGGTTGTGGACTATGCACCTGCTGCTCATTTTCCACCTCTAGCACAACCACTGAATGAGACCTTTACCGGTCAGTTTGGACAATTTGGCTGGGGCCAAATATTTCAGCCCTTTCCTAACAAACTTCCTCCAAATCTAACAGCATAGCTTGAAGCACCCCACAGTATTCCAAGCACTGAGTGCTGTATATCAGATTGCCACAGGCACTACCCAGTGTGATTTTTCAAGCTGACCTGACATTAAAGTTTAGGCTAAAAACCTCCACTGACTTCAAGATTTTGACTGGAAATGTTTGCAAGGAATGTGTTAAATACCTGGTTGGTGAGGGAAGATGCCAGCAGCAACCAAGATTTTTCCAGAGCAGCTCTCAGTGCAACTGCAATTCTTCACCACAGATATGCAAAAGCAAGCACACTGTGACCTCTGAGCCAGAGCACAGAGAATCTCTGTGGGAGATATCTTGGTATTTCCTGTGATACTCGGCATTTGTGTTGCCCAGAATATAGAAAACTATCACATATCTGCCTGGAGGGGTATAGAGAACACTCGATCTATATTCTGGTCCAGCACAGGTAGATGGAAGAGCTGGGAGGTCCCTGCTGCCATGCAGCTCAACAAACCCTCCAAGTACTTTGAGTTTTGGTCAGTGGGGATGAAGTGAGGGATTCAGACCATGGGAGTTTTTTGCAAGTGAGATCAGCACTTGCATAAGCTGCAATAGCTTCCCACATGGATGTGGGAGGTAATTATTAAGACCCAGCTCCCACTGAGTCTCAGCCATTAGCACTTCTGAGACCAGCAGCACTCTGGTTTCGATGGGCAGCTGGGGGTATAGAGGCTTACAGCCATACCTTGCAGGTCCCAGCAGCATCAGCAACAGCTCCTTGTGCTCAGCCCATTCTCACTAGTATTATTTCTCTATTTGTTATCCAGAGCAGGTTTTCATCCTCTCCAGTACTCTTCCCTGATCTTGGCCAAAACATTTAATCTCTCTGACCCACTTTCCCCACATGCAGACTAAAGTATGCTTTTAGAACATGTTAATGCTGTGCTTTGGAAATGCTATGTTTCTTTATTTTATTTTAATTTTTTTATTTATTTTTTTATTTTTCTTATCTTTCCTCAGATTTCAGAGGAATATTTATCCTCTGGTGTGTCTCCAGCCCCTTCTGGTTTTCCATACTTTCTTGCTGTACTCTCAGCCAGCAGGGACAGACTTAAAAACTGGTGTTTGTTGGTGTGCTGGCACCAAGCACCGTTTCATTTTCTGCCATGTGTCTGTCCCTTAATATTCAGTTTCACATTTTCTGGAATGAAGCCCTATTGTTCAACACCCATCTAAACCCTGAATTAAAGCTAATGGAGGTCCTTCTCTTTTTGTACAGCATGGCCAGGATCACAATCTGCCTGATATTACAAGTACCTAAAATATAAAATTAACTTCAAACAGAGCTGATTTTGCCCTCAGGATATCAGAAGTCCTGTCACAGCCGTGGAAACTACATGCGAGCAAAAGGCATTGCATAAAGGTACTCTTCTGGAACTTCTTTGTGTCCTTTTGTTATAGTGAGGCTGAGTCTGGTTGCCATTGATGGATTATAGCAAAGCATCTGTTATCTTCAGGGGCTAAGAACTGGACTTGCCCATCTCACAAAGGCATCACTGAGATGGGGGATGCCTATGCACAGAGATTAGCATTTAAGACAGCAGCACAGCTTGATAAACTGAATCTAAATAAAACCATCATGTCACCCAAAGGTGATTTTTCATTCCCCCACAGATAGGATTGACTATACAACTTGTGCTTAATTCCTCTAGAAGTGAAAAATCTGGTCCTTGCAGCTTTTAAGGAGGTTTTAAAAATAACTATTCTCCCATCTCTGTGGTTTAAATAGAATCACAACTGTACTACTTATAGCCTGGAAGAGAGAGAGTATGCTAAAATATCAGGCATTTTTAATAGAGTATGAGAAAGAAAACATTCGGTTGGGTACCAGCAGGATTAGGAGAAGAAGGCAAGATCTAAGTTAGAGATCACAGCCTTAGGCCCCTACTTAAGAAACTTCTTAAGCTTTAAGAAAATATGATACTGCAAAAGTTGGAACCCTGCCATAAAGACCTAACAGTAAAACAGGCATGTAAGGTATAACTGGAACACAATTCCCAGCAATAGCATCATGGCTTTGCCCCTAAGTCTTTGCAACACAATTCTACCCCAGTACTCTTTAAGATTCACTGAGCTATCATCTGATATTCCAGGATGAAAATATAATTAGCACTAATAACCAACTTCTGCTGTGATCTGAAGCTCTTGACAGCTTTCCTTCTGTACCCAGATGCATTTTCCAACAGCTTTGGAACTGATCATTAAGTCTCACTTTGTTTTCAAGATACCCCATCCATTTCTTAGCCCAGATCTGGCAGTATCAGTACAGCTCCATCTTCCTCCTGCCTACCTTCTCTGCAGCTATACTGAAAGTTCAAATTGCAAACTTCTTATGCACTTTAAGAAACATTGCCACCCTGGTGTTTAAATCTGAGTTAGGGGCAGAAAGTAAGATATAAAACCAAACCAGAAGCCCCACCTCACTCAATTCTTTGCCTAAATCTAAAGCTGCCGTAGCCCTTTTCTGATCTGTTGCACACAGCTCTTTTGTACTTGTTTCACAGTCAGGACAACTATTTCTCAGGTCGTGTCTAACAACTTCGGACTACTCCCTACAGATACAGTCTTAGCACAGAATGCTGCATGGAAATTGAGCTTCCCTCTGTCGTTTGTGTGCAATTTGCTCCAGTACTGTGACAATCAGTGTTTGTTAAATGTCATATCAGAATGAAAGTGTGTCAGGGACAGCTTTCTCTGAGATGGCTATAAAGTTGTGTCAGGATTCTGCCATCAGGCCGACAGCTGAAATGCTGTCAAAGAAGTTGCAGAACAATAGAGCAGGTTAAAATGCCATGCTTAATACATGTAAATTACCATTAAGAATATAGTTTACAAATGAGTACAGTATTAACCAAGCCACCGTGTCAAAAAACTGCTTTGCCAACTAAAATTAGCAACCCACAACTGCACACTCTATCATTAACAGAGGAGTGATTAGCTAAACCAGAAATTTGGTTTCAGGAGATAAAGAATTGTGCTATTTAAACCTGTTGCCCATCATGAACTTAAGTCTTCTTAAAAATAGCTTTAGTCAATTTTATTGGTATAAACACCTAAATTGAGATCTAACAGCAAATAAGGATTGTGCTTGTCCATAATAACCTCAGCTGCAAAATCTACTCAGACACAAAGACATACAACCTTCCACATACACAAGGTATTTGCCAGCAAAGCAGAATGCTGCCATTCTGAAACAATTACATACAGTAAAGGTTTTCAATACTTTATTAAAGAAAACAGTCAAAATGTACAAGTATTACCCAGGTTTGTAGATAACTTCCTATAAAGGCAGTAAAATATGAATTTCAATCTAGGTTTTAAAAACTGCTGTAGTTGCTTATTTTTAAAGTTGGTATTTTAAAATCACATTTCACAAATAGTTCTGAAATCTTACCAAATGAATAGTGCAACAAGAAAATTGAAATTAGTTCTACACTGTTTGCATGTCAAGCAAAAGTTATAAGTAACTGCTTCAAATACTCAAACCATTGGAGAATGAATGAACCCAACAGCTCCCACCAAAAACTAACTTCTGACCACATTAGGAATGTCCTTTTCTTGTTCTTCACTTAAGATCAAATAATAAGAGAACAACACCTCTTGAGGTCATCAAAAATAACTTTAGTAGAAAATTGTCTTGGCCCTTATCAAATATTACATGAGTAAAATTGTTAAGCCTTTATCAAAACAGACAGGAATAGGGAAACAAAAAAACATGTCATGGCCTTAATCCGTATCTGTTGGAATTATGTCTAGAAAGGTTAGAAGCAAGACCAGAAACCTGGAGCCCTGTTTTTGTTTTCGAAAACCACACAATCACAAAGAAAACCAGCTTCTTACTGCCTAAGGTTTGGGGGTGTTCTGCTCAAGTACCTGTCCCATAGACAGCAACCTTTTATGTTCTGAAGAGAGCATAAGCAAAATATAGAAAAATAAATAAAACAGCTTCTTACAACCTAAGGTTTGGGTGCTGGGTGGTGGTTTAGTATGTCCCCCACAGGTCACACTCTCTTGAGATCATATGCAGAAACATGGAACATTATATCCATCTTTCTTTTTTTTTAGAAAGGGAAAATCCCCCCTACATCCCAAAGCTCTTGAGATCACAAAGGATGGTGCCCTGGGTGCTCTGAATGCTTTGGCAGCATGGGAAGTGGGCTCGGAGACAGACCCTGAGCTCCTTGTTGAAGATGAAGCAGAGGATGGGGTTGACCCCTGCCTGGGCAAACGTCATCCAGACAGAGGTGGTCAGGTAGACCTGGGGGATGGAGCTGGCCTTAATGAAAACCCGCAGGTAGCAGGCCACAATGTAGGGGGACCAGAGGAGCAGGAAGAGCAAAGTGATCATGTAAAACATCTTGCAGAGCCTTTTCTCCATCTTAAACTCCTCCAGCACCAGCAGCCTCTTGATCTGGCTGTGGGTGGCCTGCCTTATACCCACGAGGGTGGGTGGCGTGGGCCCTCTGCCAAAGCCAGCCGTCCAGTTCGCAGCTGCTTGGCCGGTGGCTCCCGGCCCATGGAAGGTCCAGTTCTGGCTGATGGCTGGTACCAGCTGGGCTGGCTTCATCTTGCGGTGGCCGTGGATGAAGAAGAGCAGCTTGATGTAGACCAGGTGGGTGGCAGCAATGACAGCTGCCAGCATGAGCATGAAGCCCAGCGTGTCATTGGCCTTAACATAGCGGTGCTCGAAGATGCACTGCTCCTCCTCCCGGATGAACTTGTAGGTCCCCACGTCAAAGACAGGGGGGAAGGCCATGGCCATGGAGAGGGTCCACACCATGCACACCACAGCCAGGCAGGTCCAGCCCGTCATGCGCTTGGCGTAGAAGCGGTGGTGGGCAATGGCCATGTAGCGTGTGACCCCCACGCAGAAGAGCAGGAAGGCGGCGTGGAAGCAGAAGAGCACAGCCAGGAAGGCCAGCACCTTGCAGCTGAGGGGCCCGTGGGGCCAGGCGGCCCCGCTGCGCACCGACAGCATGACGAAGGGGAAGCAGGCCAGGGAGCGGAGCCCGTCAGCCAGGCAGAGGTCCAGCAGCAGGTAGTAGGGAGCGCGGTGCAGGTGCCGGTCCTTGAGGATGAGCCAGGCGAAGAGCACGTTGCCCGCCAGGCTCACGCAGAGGATCAAGCCCAGGGTGGCCAGCTTCAGCCCGGAGGCGCTCAGCAGGCCGCCGGCGTTGGGCAGGTGCGGGCTGCTGCTGCTCCCCAGCTCGCTGCTGTTCGCCATCGGGTCCTTCCTCCTCCTCCTCTTCCTCCTCCTCCTCGGCGGCGCCGCGCAGGCAGGGCCGGGGTCTCAGCGCCGCGGCAGCGCTCCGGGGCCGAGGGCCGCGCCGCCCGGCGCCCCCATGCCCACCACCGCCGGCCTCCCCCCGCCGCCAACGCCGCCGCCGCCGCCCCGGCGACGCGGGGCGCTCCCGCCGCGCTCCCCGCGGGCCATGCGGATCCCCTGCGCTAGGGCCGCGCCCGCCGCCACCGCCGCCCCATGGGAATGGGGATGCGCGGGGTGCGGTGTGGGGGGGTCACACACAAGGCGCGGAGCGGCGCGGAGCCACCCACCCCCTTACCGCCGGCGAGCTGCTCCTCCGCGCCGGGCGAGGGGCCTGCCGAGCCTGCGCACAGCGGCAGCGGCTCTGCCCAGCTCCCGCCGAGGACAATGGGGTAAATCCCCCTCTCTCCCTCCCTCCTTCTTCTCTATCCTTCCCTCTCCTCCTCCCCTCCGCCCTGCCTCCGCCCCCCGCGCAGCCCGGCCCCTGCGGAGCGCGGGGCTGACTCAGGCGCGCAGCGGCGCGGAGCGGCGCGGAGGTCCCGGTGCCGCAGCGGGGCTGGGAGCGGAGCCGCCGGCAGCCGTGGTCCCCGCCCTTGTCCCCCAGGGCGGGGCTGGGCACGGAGATGGGGCTCGGAGGCAGCGGGGGGAGCGCGGGGTGTCCGGCTGCCGTGAGCGCTCCGAGAGGGAAAGCCGGTGGGGAGCTGATGGAGACGATGTGTGCCTGACACTGGGGTGTATATGCCCAGATATGCACGAATTGATGTGTGTATGGACCCCGTACACCCATTCATCAGTGATACGCCTGTATCACATTCACCAGTGTGATTTTGCTGGGTTTGCCTGTACTAAATAACCATTCAACTTTCTCTTTCTACGCACAGAGGACACAAATCCAGTAGCGCCTGTTGCAGCAGAGCATCTGGGCACACCGTCCCTTGCTGGGCAGGGAGGTTTGCAGGGGAAGGAGGTTTACAGCCAGCTTGCGTGGCAAGTGTTTCGATGCTACAGCAAGGAAAAGCTTCTTCTGCAAGTCAGGAGCCTGGTGTTTTGTGTCTGTTTGGGTTCCTGAGAAGGCAGAATGGGAGGGGAAGTGGTTAAACGTCTCTAACCCACATGGATGCTTCCTTCCAGTGTGCTTGTGTGTTGCAGAGGTTTACCAACTCCCAGGCTTAGTGACATGGGGCTTGTCAAGTTTTTGGGAAATTGAGTTCTTAAGACCTTTGGACGGACAGCATAGAGCTTCACCTGTACAGTTGGTTCAGGTTTATAACAGGCAGTTTAATTAATGTAGGCCAGTGAGATGCAGATCCTTGTCCTCTCTCTCTCTTTGCCATCCTTGGTATGTAGGGCAAGGCCTGTCTGTGTGCCTTGTAAAGCAGGCACCACCACGCAGCCCTGGGCTTGCTGGAATGTTAATGCAATTATCTCACTGTTACTGATTTTCCTTCATGGCTTCTTGTGAAGGACACGTCTGAAATCCTTTTTGAGCATTCTATTAAAAGCCATCAGTAAATTCAGCATTATTCCAGAAATGATAGCAATTAAAGTGTCTGCATCAATCCCAGAAGCGGATGCTCATGGAGCAGCTTTTGAGCAGATCTTTCTGGCTGGTTTCAGAAATCCTGTGGTATGTGGCAGGGGCCAGGCACCGACCTCAGTTGTGCCACCAGACATCCAGAGCAGCTCTGCTGAGCTCCTGGCATTTAAACAGTCATGGGACCAAACCCAGACTTTGCCCCAAATATGTGTTGAGGGCAGTCTGTGTTACATGCAGGATTTCATTTGTCCATGGATCTAGTTTGTATCTGTTGTTTATTGCTAATGTTAGGAGAGCAAAGAAATCCTAAGGGGAGGAGGGGGAAAGTGGAAGATAATTGAGTCTGCTTTTTGCATCCTACCAGTACATCTGAGTTGTTTTCAGTTGTTAGGTTTCTCATTTGCACTGAAGTTTTCCTGTGACAGAGAATTGCCCACGGGTTGTTCAGTGCTTTGTGCAATTTTCAAGGCATTTCTCACATTCATGCCATGACTTAAGCGCTGGGTGCACCATGTCCCCTGAGCAGCCATGGCACCAGCATCAGGAGCAGTGGCTTTCTGGATCAGCCAGGGACACCACATACCTTGCTTGTCACCAGTGCAACACAGTACTGTGTTAACAGGCTCTCCCATGGCTGGGTGCCCGCAGCCAAAGTACTTTGCCAAGCATGAGTACAAGGATTGGTTGTCCTTAGGGGAATGTGGCTTTTCAGAGGAGCGGAGGAAACCTCATGGCCTGTGTATGCTCTGTGATCTCTGCCATCAAGTGAGCAAAAGGGAATAACACACCTGCTTCCCTCCTCCATGCCTGCGGGTAGGGTTTCTCCTCTCCCTGAACGCTCGCCAGCACAGCTGAGCTGGCTCAGGAGCTGCTGTAATTCACTGCTATCTTGCCAGGCCAGCAGCAAATTGCTAGCTCATCTTTCTCCCACCTGTAGCAAAGGGAGAGGATGGTGTTTCATCCATCTTCCTAGGCCTGCTCCCCTGATGGGGCTGCTATATAGCACTATAGAGGGTGTGAGGAATTTGAGGGCAGCTTCCTAGTGGAGCTGGCTGAGAGGTGTGACACTAAGGGAAGGGCCAAAAGGAATGGGGAAAATAAGGGAGTTAACAGTCTTCATAGGAGCAGGCTCTTCACTTGCCACCTGCCCCCATGCAGGCATGCTGGCATCTTGGAATGCTTCACTGGCATCTTTGCATCAGACCCGTTGGGTTCAAACAGGTTTCTCACCCAGGCTTAGTGTCAGTTTGGACATTAGCACAGTGCCACATTTACAGTGTTTGACTACAAAATGAGATACAGAGTATTTTATAACCCCTCTGCTGTTGCAGAGCTGCTTGAGGAGCTCTTCCAGCCCACAGGGACTGCAGTGCCTGGAGAGGTGTCCACTGTTCAGAGTCAAGAGGAGCAGCAGGGACTGCCCTGGCTGCCATGAGATCCCCTTCGTTTCTGGCACTGTTTCATGGCTCACAGCTGGACAAAAGGCAGATCCATCGCAGCAGTCATGGGGAACAGGTAATTTCCAGAGATTGTAATGAGCATGTTCAGTTATTTTCCTTTCTAACCTCAATCACTTTCATAAAATGTGTTTATAAAGAAGAGCTGTTCTTTGCTTACAGAATGATGCTGCACAAACTACATGGATTCCTCTGACCTTTCAGTGTGCTTTACTTGAATTGGCTGCCTCTTCATGTTCTCTGCTCACTGCCTTGAATGGAAGAGACAGTTGAAACACAGACTCTTACAGTAAATAGTGTGGCACATTGCCTTCTTTCCACCGGTCACAGGTATTCTTCCTAAAGGCTTAGCTATTTATTATTGATGGCGTTATTGGTGTTCTTTTGTCTGGGAGCTCTGTATAATGTTTCTGGAAAGAGAAGTGTCCTGTACCCATGGTACTACTGTAACAAAAATCAGCATTATCTGTGGTGTGACATAGGGAAGAAGTAGGAAATGTCTGGACATGCCTGAAGGACAAAGAGGCCCTCTGTGGCCTGAGACACCATGGGGAAGCAGGACAGGTGGGAGCAGCCAGGCAAAACAATTTTGCTGTCACAGATAATTCAGGCAAGGAAAAGTCTTCAGGCTTAGCAATCAAGGAGTTGGAAAGGTCAGTCTGGAGCAGAAAGGGATAAGAGAGGCTTGAGTCGGATGCTGGCACAAGAAAAATTTGGATCTTCCTTCCCAGCTTCCTGTAATTCCCAGACAGCTCTCCAGATTACTTCATTATTTGTGTTATCTTTGCTCCTAACGGAGTGAGTCAGGGACCAGGGTGCTACATAGGCAAAACAAACAGCTGTACCTTTGCCAAGGGAGCTTAATATCCAACTGTAAGATGGGGGAGAGATATGAACTCTAGAGAAAGGGGGAAATGAGTGAACAGTGAAGCTGCATCATAGGGAATGGCATTGGCATAACCGTGGCTATCACTCATCCCTGCAAACGGAGGAGAGAGTGCAAGGAGATAATGAGGTAGGTTTGTGGGTGTTTACAAGGATCATGATAATACTCCGTGACAATGACGGAACAGAAGATGACACATTAAGGCAATGTTTGGGCACCAGCTAACATGAAAACAGTGTGAGAAGCTTTAAATCTGCAAAATTTACAGTACTACCCAAAATAACTGCTTTGCACAGGAGTCACACTTACCCTCTGTAACCAGGGCACAGTCATGGTACATGACTGTGAACTGAAAACAGATTTAAAGCAATGCTGGAAACCCCCACCCTACATCTTGCTTGCAGAGGGTCCAGATGTGAGGTAGGGATGGGTATGGGCTGGCAGAGGCCAGATCTATGTTCAGCAAAGCACTGATGAAGCATTTTGGATGTGGTTTTGTTCAAGGAAATATTAGCACAGTTGTGCAAAATGTACAGATGATAGTGATGAGAGTATTAATATCACTGTTGAATCCCCATTTCCTGGATGGCAGCAGAGGATCTGCAGACAAACAGTCAAATAGCTGCATCTATCCAGCAGAGAAGTATCTGACAGCCAGCTATCACATTTTTCAAGGGCTTATTCCTAGCTGTTTAATACTTCATATGCTCTCTTGGGGAGGGAGGAGTGAAGAACGGAGGAGTATATTTGGCACAGCAGGGAAGTGGACTCGGGTCTTTTCCATCCTTTAGTGCTGTACTGTTGCAGAGGGAGAGAAAGCCTCCTTCCACAGTGGTACTAATCCTCCTCCACAGTGAGCTGAACGTTTTGAACTTGAGCAACTCCTCTCATTTTTCCCCCATGTGACTGTGAGTCAGGCTGAGCTTCTCTATTCTTCTCCATAATAGAGTAGGAGATTATTTTGACTGGAAATAACCAGACACAGGTATCATGGCTGTGAATGCCTCCATGCATGCCACTTGCTAAAAGTTCTGTAGCCTTCTGCAAAGGGAGCTGGTCTTTAAAGACTCTGCTCAATGGAGAAGGAAGAAAAGCAGAGGAGAAGAATAACTCCTTCCTGCTCACTTCTGTCACTGGCTGCGCTAAACTTAACCTGCTGAATTGTTGGCAACATGCTGTTCTTCAGAAGCAGCTCTTTGTGGAAGAGCTCTCCTGTGACACAGGGGATAGCCACAGTGAGACAGGAAGTATTCCTGATACAGTGCCTTTCTACAGGAGCTTGTAGCTGCAAGCCAGTCCCACAGGCGAGTCAGGAAAGTTAGGAAAAGCCATTGCTCTCAGATCTCCAGGGGAACAGATTTTCTGGCTCCTTCTCTTCACCCTCATGGGATGAGACCAGCTGCTTGGGCTGCATTCCCACCCCTCTGCCATGGAGGCAGTGAGTGACCAGAGGAGTGCAGGGCAAGGGGCAAGAAGATGCAATGTAAGGCCATGTCAGGGTACATGGCTTCCTCTGCTGCCATGGCAGGTGATGCTGAGAGACACCATGTCCTGCCAGTTTTGGCCCTTGGTAGGTACCAGCAAGGCTGGTGCAGCTCCTCAGGGCTGCTTTTTAGCTGTACACATTACTACTAGCAAAGCTCAATACTAAGGAGCATTTCACAAGATCAGACTTTTCCATTTTATACATAAGTGGGATCATTTTATACAAAAATTGCTTCAGGCTATTGAACCAGCCTGCTGCAGGCTAGCCAACCCCAGAAGTTTTATCTGTGCTGTAGCAACCTCAAGCCACTGCTGTTCTGCTTGTGCATCTAATGTCTCAGCTGCTTACTGAGAAGCTAATGAGCTTTTGGAGATACATGGGTGCTATAAACTCCTTAGGCTGGAGATAAGCAGCTTATTGCCTTTAGGAGCACTGCCAGCCCTTGGCTCTGTTACTGCGGTGCTTCTCAGTCCCCAGGTTCTTCCATAGCAGGAAGAGTTATAATATGTTGCAATAAATAAGTGTATTCATAATTACCTGCACATGTAGGTGGCTGCAGCCATCTCCATAGGCTGAGGTAAAACCTGGCAGCAGGACAAACAGGTAACAACAGGTTCTATGCATTGTGTTGTCATGTCTCCCCACACAACTGACTTCAACCCTTACAAACTTCATTCCTTGCACAGGGGCTGCACTATCTCATCAGTACAGGATGAATCCTCCACCCTTGTCATGGTGAAATGGCCTTTGGCACCCAACAGCAGTTCACCATGGACAGCGTGGGCAGCTTCAGAACAAAAGGTGGCTGTTTTGATTATGAAACAACTTATTTTCATTGCTGTGGTTTCAGATGGACTTACTGTGAATTCCTGTCAAGAAAATTCATTGGGTAGAAAAGGAAAAAATAGGTAATGCACAACTGAAATTTCATTTCCAGAGTCATTGTGAGAGCAGGTTTTTACTTCTTTAGTATGAGTTCAGCCTTTGCTGTTCTCCACTTGCTGTCTACAATGTCTGCCATCAAAAGAAATCCTGCTGCAACTGGTCCATAGGCTGTAGCTGCTAAATGCTAGAGACTTCAAAGAAAATCTGCTTTGCTACTCAAAGCATCTTCATCTTTATTGGGTATTGTACTTTTTTCCCCTCTTTCATATATTACCCAGGTATAAACTAGCCAAACTGCCCTCTTTTCAGGGTATAACTAGGAACATAATTTGCTATGCAACTCTCATGTTTTTGTTAGTTGCTCTCCTTGGAGCAGTTTTGGAATTCATCTAATCTTCAGGGAGTTATTTGAGATGCTCAAGTACCTTCTGATACCATCTTTTAACTTGAGTAAATAAAAATCTGAAAGCTGATTTCTTTGCTGCTCTATCTTCCTTACATATTACCTTTCTTGTTGGTTTATACTTATGCACAGCTTATAGTGAAGCCAGAACTATTCTCTTATTTTGGGACTCATTACAAATGGAGGTCCCCTCCTTGTCTGTGGCCCTTTCCTTCTCCATAGCTGATTGAAATGAAAGGATGAGCAGTGTAAAAACCTTCAAAGTGGCTAAAGCAGGGAGATTTGACAGTATCAGAGAGCCTATGAGCGCTGCTTGAATGCTACATTCTCAGTTAAGTGGGTGCTGTCTGTTCAAATACAGCCCTTGTTGGGGTGCTGGAGTGGGATGATGATCCAGCAGCATATTCTCATGACCAGAGGTTGGTTCAGAGGTTGGCTCAAGGCTCCGCTGCTGAAGTGGCGCAGACAGCTCAGTGCCACACCAGGAATCCAAATTAAGCTGTCACTGGATTCATGTCCAAGGGCTGAAAGTCACTAACGAGCCTTTCTGTATTTAAATTACTTTTTCAACAAAGCCATTTAATTTTCAACCATAGCAATGGCACATAAAAAGGGTTTGCAGTTCAGGAGTGCTCTTGGGTCTCAACCAACTTTGTAGGAGGCTAAGTAAAGTGTGAGAACCGTTTTTTACCATAGTACCTTATCAACTGAGCTTTTAAGGCAGGCTGATGAAAAGCAATCTATTATTTTAATAGCACTTTCTCTCTGGTAAAAGGTCTTGCTAACTTACTGAAGCAGAGCTTGAAATAACAGATTAAAAACTGTCAGAAAAGCTGTGATGTAATTTGGAGCTGAGTGAAAACTGTGGCCACAATCTGAGCCTGCCCAAACCATGAGTTAAGTGGCAAAACGCCCCAAGATTCCCCTGTTCATCATGCAAGCTGTTAAGGATAACAAGCAGCTTATTTGTTTGGGGTCAGGTTGGCTTTTTCTTAGTTGTGCCTTTTGTGTGAAGGGTGTTTCTTTGTGAGGATGGGATGGTTTAATTTATTTTTATATATTTGGCCTTTTGCTCTTGTATGTTCTCTAATAAAGTTCACTTCAGCGATGCAATGCTGATGAGAGAAAACCTCCCGGAGCTGTGTTAAACCTGAAGTCTTCCTGCCTGGGAGGAGCAGGGTGTGGGGTTTTGGGAAGATCCAACAGGATTTCACATTTTTTGTGAGCTTGAATTGGTGTGGTTAGACAAAAACATAGCTTAGGAAACAAAGAAAATATATTTGTTATACGCATAGTACAAAAGCGTTGTAGAAAGCCTCTGTGTATCATTTGGCTGCCAATTGGATTACCTTTACAATAAGGACATGATGACTTGGAGGATTGTGGAGAGCTCATCCCTGCAATGCGTGAGCCCAGGCTGGGAAACAAACCTCACCTGCCAGTTCTGCAAGGCTGTTTCCAGCTTTTCTTCTTGAAGGAGGTACCTGGCTCTGCTACCAATAAAGTGGCAATTCTGAGTTTGATTTCAAAGGGAGCTGAGCTGAGCTCCATGAAAAGGGAGCGCTAGCATGCAATGCTGCTTTTCTTTTTTTCTTATTAATGTGACTAATTAAATGTTTGTGTTTTTTAAGCACTAACTGGTTTTTGATGGTCGTTCAGAGACTTTGAGAAAGTCAATGATTTTGATGGAATAAGACTGTAGACTCCAGAACAAAGTCCACATGGAATCCATGATGTTGCTAGGATACAGCTATTAGTATTTTCAGTGGCTGGGGTGTTTTTTTGGTGTGTTTTTTTTTAATAGAGTCAGCCTAACCTCTCTTGCAAACAGGAGGAGAATACGTGACTGATCCTATTTACACAACACTGCCTCAATTTACAGTAACGAAGACCAACTTGACCTATTAGTTTCAGCCACTTTTATTTCTGAGGAAGAAACACAAAGAGTAATTTTGACCTGAGCTGCAGGGAGCACGTTTGGTCTGAACCTTGGTGTTTGAAAGCGGTGTGCAGGATTTTGTCCCTGTGGGTGATACATCGCTGCCATCCGTCTCCCTCTAGTGGCTTATTTCCACAGGGGCCCTTGGCCCTTGTGCTTGGACAGGTACCAGGTTTCATAATGGGATGCAGAAAGTTGGATGACCCCGATGAACTGAACCGTAGAGCAGCATCATTTTCAAGAGATGAGCATAAAACCCATAAAATATTTTCGGTGGGTTTAATATTTTATAGTTTATTTCTTATTTACAGTATCAGTAGTAGATGAGGCTTTCCATCCCAGGCTTGCTTTGCAGTACAGGCTAAAGTGGTTTGCTTGATATGTAGGATGTGACTGTTGCACATTGTTTCCTTCAGCTGTATGCTGGGATGGCTGCAGAAAAAAAGATCAGTATTTAAGCTCATGTTCCACATCAAAGCCAATGCCAGATGTGGTGCCAATACCGTTCTTTTTTTTTATGTAACACAGAATAACCTTGTGGATGGTGCTATTTTGGGATCCCCATGTTTGGGAAAGTGATATCTAAGCGAAACCCTCTGCAGATATTTTACTGGGAAATAAGGAGAAGCAAACTGTTTGGAGTTTGTTTCCAATATACAACTTAGCTTTGAGTTGTGTTAGGTTTCTTGCGTTTAGTACCCATGACCTCATCTTTGCTGGGCATCTCTTTCTTTAACATCAAAGAGAGCTCTGGTGCCTTACAAGCATGGGGAATGGGAAGGTATAAAGATGAAAACAAAAGCCTAGTATCCAAAACTAAGTAAGAAATTCAAGTCACCTAATACCCAATGCATGGATTGAATGCTGAGGTAAGCCAGTTCAGCTCCCCAGAGGTGGCTAGGTAAAGCATAAAGATCTAACCTAAAGCATATTGAAGTCAATACATGCCTTTACTTAACTGTAAAGGGCTTCGGATGAGGCTCAGCCTTCCTTCACAAGTGATGGTAAACAGAAAGTATGATTCTGCAGTGCATCGGGGATCCTGGAGAGACTGATGCCTTTCCAGCTAGAACACCAATCTGAGGTAGGTAGAGGACTGGTACTGCCGCCTTCATATTCACATCTGGCAGAAGTCTATTCTGTGATTTGCTTTTTCATATAGAAAGAAGCTATTTGGTCTTGGTTTTTCCCTTCTAAACTGTAATAGAGAGAAAGCTTGGATAAATCTAGGATTACCTGCCCCAAAAGTTAGCAAGCTCCCATTCAATTTTCACAGGCCCCTGGACCAAGAGATTATGAGATGCCATCACCTTCCTATGAAGCGTTTTACTGTATGTTCATCAGTTATGGAGTAACTTCAAGGACAAGGTTTACTTTGACTTTTACTTAATGTTCAGCTTCTCTTGGGCAATCAGGAATCTTACTCCTTGGGAGATTGCTTAAAACACTTGGACACTGCTCTGTAAAAGCCGCACAGCAGTTCCCATGATAGTGATTTTGGAGCCAATTTTGTCTCTCATTTTTATTTTCTCTTTTTAGGATGAAGTTTCCACACAGTGTCCTGGCCAAAGATGATTTGATTTTGGATTAGAACTTGAGCAAGAATGATTCAATTATTTTTTTAATGTAAAAATTATGCATTTGCTACTAGCATGTGGAATTAAATTTTTGCACTTTTTAACACTTCCACAGCTAAAAAAGCAGACATACAAATTCAGTATGTGCGCGGTCCTCCCCGAGGTTTGTTCTAGCATCACTCAGAGACAGTTAATAGGAATCCTATTTTTTGCAAGGAGGTCATGGACATTTATGAGATGCCCATGAATGCATGATCTGGCTTTACTTTTATGTAATTGTATAGGCTTGGGGTTTTTTAGACTTTCACAATGCATATGTAGGAACTTTTATAGTAAGGAAAGAAAAGATCCATTTGAACTGGACTCCTTGGAGTAGTGATTGGTTATGTCAATTGTACAAGCTAAGGCAATGTTCCTCTGCTTGTTTGACTTTGGCAGGTTCATGTATTTGAAGGAAGACTTCTCTGAATGGGAGGTGGCAGGAACCAGCTCTGTGAGGAGCCTCTCCTATGGAGCAATCCTTGATTCTGTGCTGGAAACCTTCTGTCCCAGGCAGGACCAGATACAAGCCTGCGAGAAAAACAGGGGTAGCAAGCCAGTTTGTTTTCAGCAAAACAAAGTTATGCAATATCATTTAGTTCTGACATGTTCCCAACATGCAGCAAATGAAGAACTCACTAAATACAGTATATCTCTGGCCGTATCATTTGAATATAACTGGTTTCCATGACAACCTCCACTTAACAGCTTGGCTGATATGAAATCATTCCTAGATGAGGGAGCTTTTGCCAAAAGCATTGGGATTCAACACTTTAATATCATGTTTTAGGTTTTAAAAAAACATTTATTTAAGCCTCTGGAAGCAAATATCAACTAAAATACCTCCATCCTCACCTCTGCTTCGGCTCTCGTTGATCACTTTATCTTCCTGGGAACCTTTCAGAAGCAGCTCTTGTGTTACTTAATATGCTTCTGAAGTCCCAGGCAGTGTTTCAAGAGCAAGTGATCGTGACACCAGCGTTTAGTACAGAAATTCCATTTCATGGCTGTTGGCTCAGTCTGCAAGGCAGCAGAGCAGCAGCTGGGCACAGCAGCCAAGGCTTCTGCTCCAGCCATCCCTCAAGTCCAGGAAGGTTTATGCTCCAACTACCTCTGCCTCAGAGTGAGAAAGAGGAGCTTCAGATGGGGAAAGGTGTAGCCCAACATTTCACACAGTTCATTTTGCATCAGGAGCACTGAACCAACAATCCCAGGTTATCTATTAGAGCTGTTCTAAGGCGAGGTACCTGTTGCCTCAAAAATAGCTGTGAAATGCTTCCAGGGTGGAAATGCAATATGACTGCTCATATAGTGCTTGTTCCCCTCCTCCCTCCCAGGTGCCACATTGCATTAGAATACAGCTAAAATAAGCCTAATGCTTTCCTAGTATTTCTCATGTACGCAGGCATTGCAGTTGCCACAGTGATGGTACACAGCTGTCAGTGGCAGAAAGGATGGTCCTGATGGTTTCAAGAGTCAATCTGCCCCTTCAAAACACCCTTCCTTATATCACAGGGATTTCCTGCTCTAGCTGGAAGCAGGGGCTGTGGGAAAACCTACTGGAACAGGCAAATAACCTTTCAAGCATATGTAATGTACCCCTTGCTGTTAAGATTTTGGGATCAGCAAGGATTATAACAGCAGGGATTAAAATCTCAAGTAAAGCCATGGAAAGAATTATGAAGTATTTATTGTTTCTTCTGGTTATAGTGTGCCTTCTTCAGCTCTAATTAGTCCCACCATGCAGTGATTGCTGTGCTAGATTCATACCTGAAACTGGGTGTAGGCAAGCAGTGCTAGAACGCCCAGAATGGGGCAGAATGGCACTCCCCACTTCAGTTTGTTGGGGCTTTTTTCTCCCCAGTTGTTACCTTGGAAAATTTCAGCTGTTACCCATCTGAAATCAGCTGAACTAATGACTGCTGACTCCTGCTCTCACCCACACAGCCCTGCTTTTATAAGGCCTTAGCAGCAAGTTACTTGTTCACCTGGAGAGCTCTGCAAGTGAAAGGCTGGGAGAAGGCGTAAAGAATGGAGCCAGAAGCCGCTTCTATGGTGGTGAGCTTTAAGCAACTCATCTCACCTTTGCAGCATCCTGTAGCATGGGACTGTGCTGTAACACTGTTTATGGTAAATCTGCTTGAGAAGGTACAGAAGCACAGGAGACAGCATCACCAGGGTTTCTGTTAAAAGCAACCTTCAAGATATATGCAAATATAAATATATATTTAATAATTAAAGTCTTATAAATATCTCTCTGAAAATGCTGATAATTTCCTGGGACTTTTAATCTCAGCTGATTTAGTTCAGGGTGTGCTGGCAGCATGAGCTGGCTGAGCAGAATCAGGATGCTGTTCTCATGATCATTTTTTCTTATGAGCTCCATCTCAGGAGACTCATTCTTGCCTGTGTCACGACTCCCTAGAAATCTCTGTAGGCAAAGGATGCGCTAATTTGATGCATCCTATGATTGCCCTTCCTCCACAACCAGATTAATTTACTGTTAGCTGAGATTCCCACAATGTACCTTATGCAGCTGTGAAGCCTGATGTTTACTGATGTAAATAAGAAATAAATGGAGGCTTTACATGTCTCATTTAGAATCATGATATAGGCTCTGCTGCCTGGTACTTGCTCTGTGTCTCGGAGGTGAGGGGGTTGTACTTCTGTTTTGCTCTTTGCAGCTCAGGCTGTTTATAACAGAATAATCTGTTTTCAACCTCAGCTATAATGTTTTAAATGATGAGCAGCTCTCTAATAATGGAATCTGGAGGTTTTCACTCAAGTGTGTGGTTCCCATCAGAGACAGGTGCTGGATTCAAAGTTAGTTTTTGTACTACAGTCTGGTGTGTTTGGCCTTACGTATTAGGTATGGAGGGTGTCCATGGCAGTCACGGAGGCAAGATGTGGCCCTTTAGGGTTATAAGAAATTGTCACTCTCCTCCTCTCTTCTCCAGCCCTTCTGAGAAAATCTGTGCCTAGATACAGCAACCGATTGTGATTTGTTTTTTTTCCAGGATTAATATTTTTGGTGGCCTCACCATCAAAATAGAGAGAAAAGTCTCGGAGTGCGGATACCAATGAGTTTTTAGATTCCAGGCTCTCCCAAATGGTCATTATCTTGCCTTCTATTTAAAGAGGAGTAAATTAAATTGCAAGAGATGGCGCAACTGGTTTTCCAGATCTTATTTAATTTGGCTTAGCAGTTAGCATTTTCCATCTGCACAACATAATGATTAACTTTTTTTATTTCTTCATTGTCACTGTACAGGCTGCTTTTTATGGGTGATCTCTGGCCTTTCCTACTGTTACAGTTTTCTCTCTTTAAAGCAGTGTGTCTTTATTGATTTTTTTTCTTTTAGGATGAAGTATGTACAAAACTATTAATCCTGCTAAATGTGCTTGCAAGGAAACCCATGTGATTCATGGTCTTTGATCCTGCTATCGCTTATGTGGGTGTTTAACTTTACTACTGTTTATAGTCCCACTGGGGAGAATCTTAATTTAAAAAATGCTATTATAAAAATAACGTGAGGTTTTTTGCACATGTCTATGCTGGGTTATGAGGGGCATCTCCCTATAAAACCAAGCATGTAAATTAAATTGGCTGCAAAGAAGAAGACAGATAAATTATCTCCCCAGGTCTGGAAAGGTTCATGGTTGTGTTATTTTTCCCAACCATGGTCAGTGTGCATGGTATTCATTGCTCCACTTTGTGAATGTGCAAGGATTTTTGTGTCCCAAATCTTGGATTTTTAGAGAGATACAGTTTTCTGGTAAGCATTGCCAAGCCAAACTGAGTACAAAGGATGCTGTCGTCAGAAAGGCAGCCCAGAGGTTGGTTTGGTCTCTGGTGTGATCTGTGTATGCGCAGTGCAGGGGCTGCTAGCAGTGCCTGGTGCAGGATGCTGGCATTGGGCACCCTGCCCACCCAAACACCTTATGACCGTGGGTTCTCATAAGAGTCTAACAAAGCAGATCAACACTTCCACTCCTCTGTGCCCTGATGTAGCTGGGGGTGAGCACATGGGCCTGGGTCAGGGCCTCTTTCTGGAGCCACCCGTGCCCTCAGATGGGCCTTGGCCATGTCCACTGCTGTCACCATCAGCGTAGCTCCCTCCGCACCACCCATCCTTCTGTCCTTGCTCCACTCCAGTGTCCCCTTGTCCCTCCGCATGTGTCCCTGTCCTATCTCGCGTCCCCGAGCCCTGCTCACCCCCCTCCATCGTCCCGCCCCTCTCCCGGCTCCCCGTCCCCAACCTCCCCCGCCGCGTCCCTTGTCCCCTCCCCGCGTCCCGTCCCGCCCCTCGCCCCCCGCCCGGCCGGGGAGCCGGCGCTCAGCCCCCCCAGCGGGAGGCGGCGGGCGGCCGAGGCTGCTGCTCCACTCGCCATGGAGCTTCTGGCTGGAGGCGTGAGTGGGGTCGGGGGGCGGCAGGGGGGGTCTTACGGAGGGGAACCCCCAAAACCCGTCTGTGGGAAGCTTTGACGGGCTCTCTGTGGGACACCGGCAGATTATGGTGTGCTGCGAGTGGGAAAAGCGCCCGTGAGACGGAGCCAGGCGGTGTTCCTTCCTTCCTACCGAGGGGGAACCTTAGCGTTTTCTGGGGGGTAGTGAATGAAGCGCGTTTGGGAAACGCTGTCGGGTTTGTACTTGAACGGGTGAGCGCTGATTAGGCAACATCAGTGGCCGTTTAAACGCTGAATTTCGAGGTGATGCTTCGAGCCCCGCGGACGGGAGGCTGGGGGCTCTGGTGCGTTGCCCAAACGGACCGAGGTCGCCCTATAATGCTTTAACAGCAAGGTGTGGCTCCTGTAGAGGATGAGACTTTTAAATCTGATGTGATCTGTTTTTACGGATTAACTAGGATTTGTTAATGAATGACAGTGTTCATACTGCATTTCACACGCTTGAACTTCCACTGTCTAATGGTCACAGAAACTGGTGCAGAGGGAACTAACCCCCGCGGTGCCTGCAACTAGGTACAGGGCAAAAGCACCAATGTCAGAACTGAAATAGGAGGTTTAAACCCAGAATCTGATACTGTTTTTCTGGGTTGTGTTTTCTGACATCTTGGTTTTCATCTTCTACAGCTCCTTTTCTCAATTTTCAGTTGTATTTCTCTTCTCCTCCCACTCCAGAAGAAGTTTTCTCCTTTTCCGCCTTTCTGCGGCTGAGCATATTGCCTGTACTATTGGTACAATTCTCCTTTGTTTTGGGGTTTTGGGTTGGTTGGTTGGTCTGTTTTGTAACTTTTCAACGGCACACACACAGTGTGTGGAGACATGGAGGTTCATGACTCTACAGAGTCCCACAGAAGTGGCTGTGACATGTGGTGTGCCCACTGAGGTTTGATGACGGGATTGTTGCTTAGAGGTGGATAGGCTGGACTTGCCACAGAACGCAAGTGTAGCCACTTTTTAAACTTCCTTTAGCCACTCCTAGTGTGGAGCAGTGATGTTTCCTAATGAGCTGGTATTGATTTTTTGACTGCTACTCCATTTTACCCTTTACTTGGACTGAAAAGCAGGGAGAAATGATGCTTAAGGATAAATAGATACTGAGATGGATGCACAATCTTATTCTATTAAATTACTGTGAGAGATCCATGACATACATTTTAATGTCTCCAAAATGTATCTTTTCATTAAGTCACACTGTTAAAATAAATACCCATCAGCTGAAGGGTACTTTCTATAACAACCAGTGATATGCTACTAATTATTCCCTTGGGGTTCATGACCTTGCTTTTATCATGGAATCACTCAATACATGTCCTGCTTTAGAAGTAAATGCCTTTGGTTTATCTGCAGCAGCCACTTGTTTCTGTGGATACCTTGGCACTCAGAGGAGGCTAGGATCCTGGGACCAGGTTCAGGTTCATGGCCATTATTTCACATGTCATGGGATGTCTGCACTTCCCGTAAGTGCTGAGCCTTTCTTGGTATGTGTGTCTGAAATAGCAGCCGTCTGATACCACTCTTATATCTTGCCCCATATATGCTTTAGGAAAGTGTGCATGATGAAAGTGTTTGGGAGAATATTATTCACCAGTTTGACAAGTAAGATCCCATCTATGATCTTCAAATGCTTGTGGGTCAGCAGCTTCATAGAAGAGAAGCTGTCAGGTGTTTTTCGCTTAGGAGAAACAAGATTTCCTTTTAAACTGTTAAAATGTTTTAAGGTCATATGCTAAAAGCTGTGAAACCAGGATCTGCTGGTTCATTTGTCTGTGTTGACAAGTTCATACCTACATGTCTCATTTGTAGTACTTCTGCATGCTGTGATGTTATGGGGCATGGGGAATTTCAGTAAGTCTTGCAGATGCCTCTGGTGCCACCTTGGGAAGCTGATTCATGTTGGTGGCTCTTTGTGCTTGTGTTTATCTTGGTGGGGCTCTGGATTGGTGCTGGGTCCTGTTTACAGCAGCCTCTGGCTTTGAAATTAAAGATTGGCTTTCCAGTTCTTGCTACACTTCATAGTGCGTAATTTTATTAAAGCAGTGACTATATGCATCCCTGAATATAACAAATAAGAAACAAGGAAGGGTGCCAGAGCTGGTCGCTTATATTCATGTGGTGTAGCACGTTCAATACAGGGATTGCGCAAGCGAAGTCAAGTGAAATGGCCATCAAAGGCTGGGATGTCCTGGCTAACAAGCCATGTTAGGCACTTGAAACCATCCTATAATGGCATTTAGAGCTGTGGATCTAGGCGCAATCTTTGCGTAAATACAAAGCTGTGAAGCTGATTATGCTTTCTGATGTCATTTAGCATGGGTATTGTATGCCAGTTTATGTTTACTGCTACACCAAGTAAGCCTTTCCCTACCAAAATATCAGAAGGAGCATCCTAGTACTAGTAGCTGCTTGATTTTTCAGCCTCATGACAAGAAGCTGGAGGTTTTGCCAGTAGTAACAGCTTTCAGTTTAGTGTGTGTGCATGCACATGCAGTGATGAAGACATTGCACACCCTTGCAAAAAGCCATCTCTTGAAGATCTAACTGCATTTGAGCTGACAGTGTTGCTAACAGACTGCTTTCAGTCAACAGCAAGGAAAATGCCAGCACCCTTGTGTACAAATCAGTGCTGTCAGAAATTGAGCATACATCGCACAACAGCCTAGTATGGAAGTCTCGTTTCTAGCTAAACTTCATCACACAGGGCAGATTGCCTTGCAGGATCATGGCCTTCCTTCTTGTCTGACTTTGAACAGTGCTTTGTAGGTGGCTTTTGTTTCTATTGCAAGAATAGTTTCACTCTTCTGTATTCTGTGAGGATAAGAATATGTTTATAAAAATAGTCAAATATGATAGTAATAATGTTATTAGTCTACTCCAGGAAAGTGAAATTATTCTTACATAAATGTATTATCCTTATGTGCTTTTTTTCCCCTCTCTGTATGTTATACTGGAGTTCTATATAAATAAAGTTTAATAGATAAATTCTGATGACTGAACCATTTTCATAATAATTGTGAATCTTCATAACGGAACACATCAGATATTTGAAACTAAGCTTAATTTCCCTTCTTCTGTATAGCAAAATCTTATTTATCTAGGATCATCTATTTCATCTATTAAAGCTTACGAGTAGGTGGCTTACAATGAAAAATTATGGTTAATATTATCAGAACGTTCAACCTGTTAAGTGCATTTTGACAGGCTTTGATGGCATGAAATCAGTCTTGGTATTCAGAATGGATTACCAGATTTAGTTGCCACTGCATGTTTTTGAGTTTATGCTTTGTAAGTAAATATTTTGCTTATTTATACCAAAAGCAGTTGCTGCTAAGTACTTACAGGGGTGTTCTCCAAAGTTCTTGGCAGCTTTTAAAGCTCCCACTAAAGCTATGATGAGATTCCCACCGGGAAACACAAGCCAGTGTGAGCTTACATGAAAAAACTTCTGTTTCCCTGTGAAGAACTAACGATAGGAGAGGTACAACTCAGCATCAGACATTAACATAAGCATAACCACCTGGAGGTTTATTCATGTGTAAAACAATGGAATTTATCTTTGTATCCTTTGTTCTTTATTGGTGCTGGAATAATGAAGGAGTAGTGAAGCAAGCTGGCATTAGGATTCAGTTTGCCTAGGTTATTTCTGCTTCCACGTTCCACTTTTGATGATACCCATGCAGTTTAGCATGAGATGCTGTGTGGTGGGCCTGGCATGATTAGGCAACTTGATTATTCCTGATGTTGCAGTAAAATTTTTCCCATAAGGATTCTGAAGAGGCAGGAAAGTAGCATCACAGGGCACAGAACAGGCAGCCCAGGGGGACAGTTTCAAGTGTCAGTTTTTGCAGGGTTCTTGTTTTGGAGTAGAATGTATTATAAAGTACACAACCATCTCCTCCTGCCCTATAGTGTGTTTGCTAGAAGAGTTACAGAAGTAGGAATTTCTACAGATTCCTTCACTTGGAAGTCACCTGACATTTCCACTGACTTGAATTTAAACTTACTCTGTGTACTCAGTAAAAACTAAAATCACAATTTCATGGGTTTCAAGGCATGAAACGATTGTCATCTGTGCAGATCTGAGCTTATGGGTGGCTATTGCAGAAACACTGTGGTTTAGTTTTGTCAGTATTTCCCTTTTGTCTGTGATGAGAATACTGCCTTTGCTTTATAATCATCCATTAAACCAAATTTTTTCAGGTGTAAGTTCTGCAGCAAATGTTCCTCAGCTTTTCAGTTGCCACATACAATAGTTTTTTCATTCACAGTCCTTTCAATGGGATTTTTAGTTTGACTGTTTTAGTAAAAAAGTTTTGGGGTTCATGCACATAACCATAAGTTATTGATGTTTTCCAGAGCTGGATGAAAGGCTGAAATAATGCCATGTAATCCTGTGGGCATGGAGCACTTGCCAGGCAAGTGACTAGAAATTAATGGTCACTCAGCTTAACTTTTAAAAAGATAACTTGGAGTTTGGATGGTGTTTTCTGCCAGCTGATCACATTTCTCTGATCCATTTCTCTGGAAAATGTTATTTGCAACTATTAAAATTAACCATTTTATGATCTCAGAGTGAAATATTCTCTGCTCTCGTGAGACGTCACTTGGACTATTGTGTGCAGTTCTGGTGTCCTCAACATAAAAAGGACATGGAGCTGTTAGAACAGGTCCAGAGGAGGCCACGAGGATGATCAGGGACTGGAGCACCTCCCATATGAAGACAGGCTGAGAAAGTTGGGGCTGTTCAGCCTGGAGAAGAGAAGGCTGCGTGGAGACCTCATAGCAGCCTTCCAGTATCTGAAGGGGGCCTACAAGGGTGCTGGGGAGGGACTATTCATTAGGGACTGTAGTGATAGGACAAGGGGTAATGGGTTCAAACTTAAACAGGGGAAGTTTAGATTGGATATAAGGAAGAAGTTCTCTACTGTAAGGGTGGTGAGGCACTGGAATGGGTTGCCCAAGGAAGCTGTGAATGCCCCATCCCTGGCAGTGTTAAAGGCCAGGTTGGACAGAACCTTGGGTGATATGGTTTAGTGTGAGGTGTCCCTGCCCATGGCAGGGGGGTTGGAACTAGATGATCTTAAAGTCCTTTCCAACCACAACTATTTTATGATTCTATGGTTCTGACTGTCTTAGCTGATCAGTGTTTTGGTGGTGGTTGTTTTCAAGTTACCAGTTTTTCCACAGGAGTTTTCATAGTTCATGAGCCACAGGACTAGAACTTGAGCCACAGATTTCTGGAGGGGTTTTTGTTTGTTTTGATGACCTCTAGTTAAAGCGATCTTTGAGGTTTGGGCATGTGATGCTTTTCTCATCAGTTCCGTTGTTGCAATGTACTCACATCTAGTGATAAACAGGCAAGTAGTAAAATAGATGTTAGTGTCTGTTCTATACTAAAAAAGATATGAGGGATTTCTCTGCTGGTTTCGTATGTCTTTTTAAAGTAACTCGTTTTGATAGGGGCCTCCAAAAAACCTTGGAGCTGGTACTGAGGTTTTGAAGATGTGATTGGGTTTCAGCAGTTTTGTGTATTAAATTTCTTCCTTTGTAGGAATATCTAGTTCTTGTGCTAACACCCAAATTATGTCTCTAGCAACTGAGAAGAACTTCTAGTTTTTTGCTGGGCATACTTCATGCTGATCAGATATATCGGAGCAAACGGCCTCCCATCAGGAGAGTTACTGAGATCTAGTTTGCTCTTTCAGTTTCTTCAGTGGGTCCCTGAGCAACAACTGTGTTTTCTTCTGTTTCCTCAAATCTGCTCTGTTGCATCTGTTTCCAGGTTTAGTCATTTTACACCTTTTTGTTTCCTCTTCTGAGGTGCAATGGGAGGTTGCTTTGTTTTTGATATTCCTCTTTCTTTACAAATCCTACTTTGGCTTCTGGGGATTAGGGGAGAATGTTTCCAGTTCTAACAAACTGAATGTGCCTTAGCAATTTTTACCTCATTCCCCCCCCCCCCCCCCCCCCCCCCCCCCCCCCCATTGTGTCTGTGGGTGCATGTGCTGGGAATTGTAAAAAGGGGTGTTATGGTATATTATTACTGGGAAATGTGATATAGGTGTTACAATGTGCTGTTAGTGTGATGACAGAAGCCAGCGAGGTCTCTGCATGTGGATGCACCATCACGTGTCTCATGCACTGAAAAGTTGTGATGACGGTTAGAAATAGAATCATTTACATTGGGAAAGACCTTTAAGAAGATAGGATGCAGTCGGCACTCTGTGTGCCCAAAGGAGGCAGCTCTGGATGGGGAACTGGGAGTAATCAGTGTGCTGGTGAGCTAGGGAAGCTAAACGATGCCTGGTGTCAGTGTAACCCTAAAGGCTGGCAATGAACCCAGCCCAAGTATTATCAGGCAATGAAGAAGATAAGATTCTGTAATGGACTATGCATGTGAAAGATGGAAAATCTTGTCTCTGGCAAAACAATGTTTTCTTACCAAGCTCATAGACCTTGAGGAGGGGTGGAAGACTGATAAATGAACCATCTGCATCAGAAGAGTAACAACTGACTTCAGAAAGATTAGAAAGGAACACAGGTTGAGAAATACGGAAGGAAGTTTGAAAAGCCTAGCAAAACAGAAGATAACTGTGTCCCTAAAGGAATTTGGTTCGTTATAAAACAAAAAATCACACCCAGTGAGATAAGAGATCCTTGGCCCCAGAGGTACTTCCTTATGGTAAATGAAATTGCTAACTGGATGATAGGGGGATGTTACTAAACTCTGAACAGAGGCTAGCATCCACACCTGAGTAACGTGACGTGTGCCAGCTTTGTGGAACTACCACCCAGCAGCCAGCTTTGCGCTAATATGAGCAGTATCTCGACTCTGTGTGGGACTGGCGTACAGCACACCAGGTAGGTGATCCCACTCTGTGGGACAACGCAGGGACCTCCCGGCTTTGTGGGAAGAGCCAGCAGCAGGCAAGGCCTGGCGAAACGGAGCTGGGGGTGCAAGAGCTGCCTGTGCCCTCGGAGGTTCGCCGCAGCATCCGCGATGGGAGCCGTGTCCTGCGGGATAGAGCCCGAGTACCACACGTGTCCCCCGAAAGGCCCTGCGCCCCTCCCACTGCCAGCGGCGCGCCTCTGCCACCTAGCGGCCAGAGAGGGGAGCAGCGTGGCTGAAGGGAGCCGCTGCAGGGCTTGGCTCTGAAAGCGGAGAGTGCCTTTGGGAGCTCAGGGTGCCGGCCGGTTGTGTTTGATTGTGTCTGAGAAACAACCAGAAAGCCTTCAAACTAAAGCCCCGGTTTAGGACACAGGTGATCTCAAGTATAGCTCTGTTCCTCTTACTGTCAGTAGCTTCAGGGTTTGGGCACACCACCAGGTAAGAGTAAGATGAAAGATGGATCAGGTGTTTCACACTGATTCTTTTATATTCTTTATCCTTCTCTCTTCTCGTGACTGGATGATGGTAATGGCTGGTAGGCACATAATGTTGCAATATTTGTTTTTAGAGTTGTGCTAAAGATTATTAGATAACAGTTAATGAGTTGTGCTAATGCTTAATATTGCATCACTGCTTGTTAATGCAACATAAATCTTTAAAAATCCCTTCTTACTCCCAGCTGTTGGATAAAGAAGAAAGGGGACTGGGATATCTTCAGTCATCCTTCCCTGTTGTTCACCACTGCTTTTGGGTGCCTTTTATCTACCCTGAACATGCATGACAGCTTCTGCTTTCACTAGCAGAAATGCTGGGAAGTAATCCAATGGTTCCTGGCATCTTGGATCTTCTAATTTCTCCTCTGTTCCTGTATTAATATGTGCATCTCAGGTTATTTGCATCTGGTTGAAGCTTTTCACTGTGATCTAGATTAAGCAGTTGGATTGCTGGTTAGGCATTTAGTTCCACAGGGTTATTTTTATGGTGCAAGATTTTGTGGTGTTTTTGTATCTCAAGATAATCATAATGAAGTTTAGACTAGTCTTGAGTGAAGCAAGGTGAGTGTTTAATATAAGTATATATTTTTAATACATCTACTTATATACAGTGTGTATATATATGCATATATATACAGTAGATAAAACTAAAAGTTTTATGTATTGGTTTGTTCTGACATACTCTGTAACTGATTTTGATGATTCTTTTTTCTCTCTATTCCTAAGGACTTTGATGCTAAAGTCACCCTCAGTTCAGCTGCTTTCCTTCTTAGTACCTCTGCCTTATGCAGAATTGTCATCTAAAAGAGAAAAAAAAATGTAGATGTAAAATTGCAAAAGTTCTTTTCAGAGCTTTTTATTATAACAGAAGGTGCCAGTTCCCTAGGAGCAGGATATGTAATGGTTTTGGAGAAAATGAACAAAGAAGTAAATCCCCATGAAACTTGCTCTCTTGTATTAATGCAACTAGTATTTTTTCTTTTTAAGGATTTCTGGACTGTCTACAACAACATTCTTCCTGTGACAAATTTGCCTCCAATGTGCAGTTACCATTTAATGCAAGGTGAAGGACAGACCCTTTGGTATGTATGTGTTATCATGAGGTGCTTCTGGGAATGGGCAGTGAGAACTCCTGAAGTGGTAGAAGGAGAGAGGCATGGGACAGGAGCATCTTGTTTCTGTTGCCTGCAAACACCTGAACCTAAGAGACCTATGAAAGAAATATCCTAAGGATCTTGCTAAGCTGAAAAGTGACATGTACTGAAGAGTCCTTATTAAAACCACAGGCTGTAATTTAATTGTCCACCCCTGAACACATATGTAAGAAAGAAGTGAAATGGTGAGAGAGTTGCTAAGCTAAAATACAACTCTGAGTTTCAGTTCAGGAATACACAGAATATTGTTTCTATCTGAATTATTTTTAACTCACAATTTTTTTTTTCTTTCCACTGAAGCTGGTGTAAGAATGATGTAAATGACTGATGGTCCTTAACTCTTCTTCACCTGTGCAATATTATACTTCATAAACATGTAAATGCACATATACCTTGGATTAAAATTAATTTAAGGCATTATGAAGTGATTCATTGCAGCAAATTCCCACTTGATTGTAGGGTAGTAATGGAATAAGTATAAATAATGAATGTTTTCCTTCCAGAAGCTGAGTTTTGCATACCTTCTTCCTGGTGCGGTTCTGTCACGTTTCAATGAGAGAGCTAAGCACTTTCTGAAGAGTTTTGGTCAAGATTAGAGTTCTCGATCATTTTATGTCTAACTGCGTGGTGCCTTAATACAGGACGATTTCTGTCCTGATCTGCTGAAGAATAGATTTCTAGAACCGTGGCTGGTCAGGATAGCTAAACTGGGTTTGGAAAAGTGTTAGTGTCTGTATAAATCAAGTGGACCATTCCGTGCAGGTCTCCCTATCTCTGTCAGGAGGAGTGAGAGCACTTCTGGGTTTTGTTTCATTGGTTTTGCTATTTTTAGTTTTCATTTGGTGACTATGGGAGGTGTGAAATGTGAAGATTATTTCTGAAAATGATACACCCGTTTTGAAACTGGCAACGCAATTTTGTGTTTTGGGAAAGGGATTACAAGAGATTGATCTAATCTCTAAGGCAGTAACTCTCCAGAGATTGCTGCCAGGAAGCTGTTCTCAGGTTACAGTTACAGTATCCTGGTTCATTGCAACATTGTCTTTTAAATTACATTAAATGAAAACAAAGTCTGAAGAAAGAATTGAGGACTGCAGAGTTTTGAAGATGTTCCCCCCTGCTCCTCTCCCCAGTGTTTTCTGGATTGGTAGGAGACCATTGGTCCTGAGGAGTCTCTGTAGGTTTCATACTGGATTTAAATATCCCAAAGATAAATTGTAGGTAATTACCTTAACTTTGCTTTGTAGATTTTAAACAGGAAACAAGAAGCCCTGGTTTAAAATCTTATAAAAAGAATTGTGACAGAATAAACTTGAGAAGCTCACAGGTTTGTATGTTGTGCCTTTGTCATGACAAGGCAGATTAATGGTGATGTCTGCCCTGACCCTGGATAGCTTCAGTTTTTTTATCTTATAATAAGGGCAGTTAATTTCTAGCTGTCACACAAGCGAAGTGTGCTCATGTTCTTTGTTAAATTGGGTAAGCTTGAGAGTAATAAGCTGCTGCTGTGAAAATATGCCAGAGTTTTTCCAAAAGAAAAGGTTACCATAGTAAAACATGAAATAGTTTTGTGGCTTGTTCCCATACAATATTCAGCCACTTCAAAGGTGTTCTGTAGTCAGGGAAAATGTAAGTCTTTTCCAACACACACAACTTAGAAAGGGATTAGCTGTTGAGAGATAGACTTCATATGAACAATGGAAGAATTACCTCTGATGTCAGGAGTAATAGCTTGAGTCATGCTACCTGGAGTTAGTAATTGCATTTCCGATGGGATTTTTCTGGGAAAATGAAATCCCAGACATAGGGTTATGTAGATGTGAATTTGAATGTTTATTTTCACTGATCTGTTTCCCATAACCAGGGAGAGGAAAGCAATGACAAAGGAGGTATATGGACAATGAAGGTCCCTAAAGAAAGTACAGTATGTTATACTGACTTTTTACTTACTTTGTTTAGCAAGGGGGTTTCTTTTAAACACACCTGATACAGTTGTTGTAAAGCTTATTAGCTCTGACATCACCCCATACAACAACTGAACACTATTTTAAGGTCTATAACCTTTTATGTTAAGACAGTGAACAAAAGCTTGTCATTTGTTGGTGTGTTATAAAGCAAATGAAAGCTGTGGTGTTATACTCCATCTCAATTTGGAAACAGAGTTCTTTTATAATCACCTGACATAAACTTTATAATTTTATAATTCTCACAGCTGCTTTCTTACAGGCATGCAAAGAAAAATAGAACCATCTTTTCCTGATAATATTATATGCTAAGTTATAGCCAGAACCTCAGTAATGCCCTTCAAAAGTCCGCACACAGAGTCTAGCACAACTTTCAGTGTTTCACTGAAATGCTGCTAAACTCTAACTCAGTAAGACTATTTCTGCTTGGCATGGCTTGTTTGCCCCTCGGTATGGCTGTGAGTAGCACCGTGACTTTCTATAGTCAAACATGGACTAAGATGGTGTTTCCACTGATAGCTCATCCCATCTCATGGCTTGCTCCCACTGGAAGGGGAAGATTGTGCTCATTCTTTCCTAACCTCTCATGCACTGGCTCTGGTACTTATCAGACTATTTTGTGAGCCAGCTTAATGCACTCTGATACCACAAAAAGTCTCCTATTTGCTATTTAAAGTTGAATATATGGTCAGGAGAGGGCTTCTTTGGTGGGCCTAGAGGGTAAAGAAAAGACAACTGGGATCATCCCTCTTTTTTTTTTTTTGCATTTAAGAATGTGAAAGATAAATTCTGCTCAGGAGTGTTGTTGTTCTAGCACTGCTGAAATAATGGGGTTTCTCTTTGTGCCCCTAATCAAACACACATGAGTAACCTGTGTGAACTGTTAAGGAGACAAGATATGACCTCTTCTCATGTGGTGTTTGTGTGTGTGTGCGTGTGAATTCTGCATCAGGCCTTTAAACATGAAAAGTGGAGTGTCAGAAAAATGTGACAGCCTCACAGAAGGCATTAAATGCTGAAAGACAGTACTGGAAATTTCAGCCAAAAGTTAATTGTTTTTTGCCTGTGGGCTCTTTCCCCGTATGTGAATTGCAGCTTCCCTCCCTGTGGTCCCAGCTGATCGCTGAAGACTGACATTTTCTTTCTTCTCTTATAATCCAAGGTGTGAAGATAATCAGAAGTGACAAGTGGTTTGGGGAGTCTGAATTACTGGGTGGTGAATTTAGGGACCTCAGAGGCCTAGTTTTCCAGAGGCTGAATGACATCCCCTTCTTGGGATGAAGGTACTTTTTGATCTCTTGAGCTACCTACCTCATGTCCCAGGTCACTTCTGAAAGGCTTAATTGAAGGTGACCTTCAGTCAGCTTTTAGTGTCTCTTGAAATAACATAAATAATACATAAAAACACAAATAATACCTTTATGACTGTCTCTTTTTTTGGCTTCATACTTCATCACATGTGCACACAGCATCTTCTTGGCTAAAATGTACAGCCCTAACTCAAAAGGTGATATGCTATAGCAGCCTTGACAGGGGTGGGGAGGGAGGAAAAATGTAGCCTTTTCTAAATATACCAGTCTTTCAAGGGGTATGAAAAAACAACTGACAAAATACTGTTACTTAAATGTTGTGGTGTGTGTGTAGTGACACTACTTGTATTCCAGTTTTTACTATGAAGACTAATACACTTTAGACCCTCATAAGCCTGATCTGGCAACTGCTTGCTGCTGCATGAAGTGCTTTCTACCTTTGAGATCACCAGGACAACTCAAATATAGTGAGCACTGTGCCTGGTAATGACAGTGGGTGTGCTCAGCCCCATCACTTGTCTTGAGCTGTTCCACTGGCAGGCAAATGACACTGTGATAGAGGCTGTCAAGATTATGTCTTCAGCCTGCCTCGGGAGCCATCGCATCAGATGGTCCTGCCCATAGAACAGCTTTACATGATGCATTGGATTAGATGTTAATGAATCACAGAAATCTTTTGTATTCTAAAAGATAGCTTAGGAAACACTGCTAAAGTAGCTTATTAGTTTCTCATCTTTGAGGCTGCTTGCATTTTGTTTTAAGCTGGTGCATTTGGTTTGCTGGATTTCTTAATAGTGCTAAAAGCTCAAGCTAACTTTATATATCAGAAAAGGCATTACTTAAAAATAGTATATGAAAAAGTCATTATGGTGATGCAAATATATGTATTTATGTGTTCTTTTAAATAAATAAATATTGTCCCTATAAATTCACACTTTGGAGCATTACACTGGTCCAAATGCGTTTGAATTTTTGTATGGGCTTTGGCTTAGGTGGTAACAAGTCTCAAAAGCAAGGAACAATGTAAGTGGTCTAAAAGCCAAAGTAAAGTGGTAGATAGCTTTGCCCCCTGTTTTAATTCTTCAGTGAGCATTTGAATGTGTTGAAAGATGGACTGATTTCATAGTCAAGGCAAAACAGAGATCATGGTTAAATTATAAATCAGTTTGATTTACTGGTAGGGTTTTCAGGTACTTAGGTGTGGAGCCTTATGGTCTTTTATTTTGGGAAATTCTTGGGAGAAATCTACTTTCATGCTTCACATAACTGGTGCATCCAGGATGAGTTGTGGACTCGGATATAGTGAAGGTAAACTTGTTAAATATTTATTGGAACAATTCTGTATAGCAGTATGTATTTTCAGGGTCTGAATTCTTGCTCCAGTTGGATTGAAGAAATTAATTATATAACACAGCATGTACTTACAATACTCTTGTCTAGACAACCTCAAAACTCAGCTAGCAAGCCTAACTTTTAGATTAAAAAATAATAATGCAAATGTAACTTATTTTTCTTCTCCCTTTCTTAGGCTGCAATTTGGGAAGAGCTACTGTTAGCAACTACTGGACAGCAATTCACAGGCTGGCGTGCAGCAGGTAATTTAAAAATGATTGAGGCAATCACGACAGATTGAACTTGAACATGGAACATGGATACTCGAACACAGGAACATGTTAACAATGAGGTATAGAGCTGGAAATTGTATTCACACCTCTTGTCATTAAGAAGAGGACAAAGTATTCTGGCTGTCTTAGCACAAGACTTGCGCTCAAAAGCCTGCATCCCTGAGAAGCCAGCAGGTTTTCTAGTTATTAAACATCTATCTGTTAGCCAGTATTGAAATGATGAATATTCATTCTCTAGTGACAGGATTCTGGAGCCCCAAATGACACTTCCCTACAGATTGTTTGGACTGTCACTGTTGGAAGCAACTAAATTGGGTACATGCCCCCATAGTCCCTTCTGGTTGGGAGTTGTCAAGGGAAGCAATGGTGCAGACCAGAAGCAGAGGGAAGCTGCATGGCTTGCTGGTGGTGACATTAAAAGCCACAGCAGGACTATAACACAAACCTGGCTATCTTGAGCCCCAGGTTAGCAATATTTTCATTATTAGTTAAAAACACTGCTTAGGTCAAGGTAATCTTTAATGTAATTGAATTTACATAAATATTCTTTATATACTTTGTGAGCAGGAAGGGTCCAGAAGCCTGGCAAGGTTACAAGGTGAGTTCAGCCAGTGGTCATCAAGAAGGTGTTCAAGGATGGCATCCTCTCAACAGAAAGCAAAGAAAACCAACTCTTCTATGCTGGCTGGAAAGGACATGGTGACCCAGACAGAGGTCCTTCATAAACATGTATCTGTCCAGGTGTCTGGCTGTAGGGAGTGCCAGAGCCTGTTGGCGATGTTGGATAGTGGCTGTGTGTCACTAGGTTGATGATTTTCTCTGCATGGTGGCAGAGCTACAGGAAGAAATGGAACAGCTAGAGGAACATAAGGGAATCTGAGGAGGAGATGGCTCAGTCTATATGGCACCAGGCCTGCTGCGCAGCAGGAAAATCATGACAGTCACCATCACAGAAACATGTGATGTTTCCAGTCACTCCACATGATTGGAGTGCTGCAGTGGATGGCTCAGGCTCTTCAGAAGGGACAGGCAAGGAAAAAGAGGTAATGGGGTTGCACTGTATATCAGGGAGTATATTGACTGCCTTGAACTCGGAGTTGTGAGTGAGAAGGCTGAATGTTTGTGGGTGAACATCAGGGGGAAGGCCAACCAAGTAGGTGTCCTGATAGAAGTCTGGGATAGACCACCTAGCCAGGGTGAAGCTACAGACAAAGAAGCATTCTTCAAGCAACTAGAAGTTTCAGAACCACTTGCCCTTGTTTTCATGGGTGACTTTAACCTACAGATGTCAGCTGGAAGTACAATACAGCAGAGAAGAAACAATCCAGGAGGTTCTTCTTCCTTGGTTTTTTTTTTTTTTAATTCTTCATTATTTCTTTAAAAGGTTATTTTGACAATTTTTTTTCCACTCAGATTGTGTTTGTTCCTGTTTCATTAAGATAGCAGGCTTTCTATCTTTAAAGATAGAAAGTACTAGATAGATACAGCACTTATATCCTGTTCTGAGTTAAATGCAGAAGTGCACGAAGATGGTATGTTGCTTTTCCCAGACGTGCTATATGTAGAGGAATACTGGCTTGGTGAAATGTGTTTTCAATTTTCATTTTGAAACACTCCTGTTGTGCTACGATTTACTCACTGGTTTTGTCCCAGGAGAGAAAGCACGCACACTGCATTTATTCTAATATTCAACATAATCTGGTCTTGCACTGACAACGGCACATGTACTGTAAATGTAAATAGTCAAGTGTTCGCTAAACAATTGACTAAAGAGAACATGTTTATATTGGTACTAATCCTGTCTGGGATGATGTTATTGTGTTTTAATTGCACTGATTTCAGAAGAGCCCTCATTCATGGTAGCATGCAAAATCTTTCAGTAGGAAGCCCTGCAAACCCCACACCTCTTTTATTTAAGAGATGAGTGGTTTTAATGGTTTCATACTGTATGCTTGCTTATTATATTTTCCTGTACATTCATGAAAAAGTGTCACGAATCATTTCTAATGCATTAGACTGATGCATTAGAACTCCCCTCACACTTTGAGGAGAACAGCAGGCCTATGTCTGCACCCACAAATCTCAGTATCAGAACTGATGTTGACTTCATTGCAAAGGAGGGGATCCCACCCCAGGTAGTTTCAAGCCAGCAAGGCTTCATAAGTGACCTTAAACAAAATTACAGACAATAAATGGGTTTTGTGTTGCAGCATAAATATAAACAGTGCTAATCTTTAAATGTTTGTCCATAGTAACTACTTCAGGTGTTGTTTTGTTCTAATACACTATCAAAGACTGATGTGATACCTTTTACCAGAAGAAGCTGCATGTTAGAGGTGAGTGAACACTCTACTGACCCTTAAGTCATTGTCGAGAGGTTTTTGTTTGGCAGCTGTTCAAGTTGCACAGTTTCCACATCTTTAGTATATTAAGAGGCAACTGTTAAAATAAATTTAAAAATTAGAATTGCACATTTGAGATTTATTTTTACAACTTGATCTTTATTTGTGAATTAAACCCGCGCAGTTAAGGAGCATTAAACAAGGTTTCCACAATCCAAATGTCTTGCTTCTGTAATTGCTGTCTGAGATTAAATGTTATCAGTCTTGCTTTTTTAAACTGGTGCATTTTTCAGTAAAGCTCTCTTTGAATCTGTTTTGTTCATAGACCAAACAGCCTTTAAAATATTTGTTGTTTTCACTTGGAGAACTGCTTTGTTGAAATTCATGATATTAACCCCTCCCCTACTTAAAAATCTTCTAAATTGTTTAAATGGATAGTAAAGAAAAGTCTACAACTTCCTGAAATTCATGAAAATCAATTTCTGATGGCATTTCAACATAAAATTCAACCATTTAACTTCCATGTCAAGAGACAGCACAGAAACTCCAGGTTGCTGCATTAGTGGAATTGAAGAAACCTGATTTCTTCTTGGGGTGGTAACAAGGTCTGGTTGATACCTGCCCATGTTGGGATAGGGTCTGTGGGCTTTACCTGGTGCCTGCTGCTGGGGCAGGTCATACTGAAGCTTTCCATGAGGCTGGGACACTTGTTTGCTTTACCCAGGCTGGTTTTATAGATTTTGTAGGAACTTCATGTCCTTGATGCACTTGTCCTGCCACCCAGGTCTGCTCGGTGCAGAGTTACCATCATGTGGGGATTGTCGCTGTCCTGGGAAGCCAGGTGAGATGGGAGGTAGGGGGAGAACTCTGGTATTAGAAATGTTCCTAGCCCCTTGTCAGAGGTGCTCTCAGCATCTTCCTAGGAAAGCTTTGATGCTGAGTGGTGGTGAACTGCTCACCTCTCACACGGGCACAAGCATGGACTGTGGAAAGAAAGCATAAGGATGCAGCAGGACCATAAGGCCCGAGAGAAGAGGTGCAGGTTGAGCTGTGGATGCTGAAGCAGCTGGGGTAGATGGAGCCAGGAGGGACTGCTGAGAAATGGTAAGAGAAATGAACAGCTTTATACTTCTAGCACCTTTTGTACTGGTTTGCACCTTCCCGGGGCTGAAGATGGCCACTGGCAGCAGGAGCATCTCTAAAAGCTCCCTGTGTCTCCCCAGGCTGTGAGACAACTGCTGCTGGAGGGATTAGTTGGGAATTTCACTTACCAGGCATGAATGGCTGTCTTCTGGGGCTGGCTAATTAACAGGATTCTACTCTGGTAATTAAATAGCAGTTTGTTGAACACAACTTAGTTGATGGAATCTTTGGAAAACGTAACAATTAGCAAGCAAAGAATGGCAGCTTTGCCTCAAAAGCCTATCCCCAAGCAGTTGCTATTATGGTTTTAACCTTTCATTCTCCAGCAATGAAGGTATTGATGCTATTGGTATTTAATTGTTTTTGTTGCTGCCATTGGACGGTTTGTTCTCTCTCTGCTGTTGCAGCAGCTGGTTCCTCTAGGGTTTCATCTGGACTGCAGAGGCTTGAGATGTCCCATTTCACATATTGCTCTCTCAGAAAACGGGTGCTGCCTTCTTAAAAGCCAGTACTGTGCTGTTCATAGGAGTGTTTGCTACCCTGAGAATAAACACTCTGCCCTCCTGCTGCCGCAGCAGTGCTGGGGCTGCTGGCTCAGCCGTGCATACCTTTGTACAGCCCAGTCCTGTACGGAGGAGGGTTTCCATCATGGTTACTCCATGCACAACAGCACCATCCTCCCTCTGAGCTATGTGTGTTGGAGAGATCACACAGAGCACGTGGGGTTTCCTCACCAGGCACTTGCCCCATACACATGCACTGAAGTAAGTTGCATATTAAGACTTATCTGCTGGGCTTTCTCACTTTGTGCTGTTGTCAAGGGTTTTTTTAACTGCCTTTGTGAAGTGGTCATGGAAATGAGAGCATATCAGAGCGAATTATTTTGTCTGTGGTGTGTTTGCACTGTGGAGATGTTCGTGGAGTTTTGTTTTGGAGAACAGTGTTGAAAAAGAGCATAGGTGGAGCAGGAGCATGTAGAGGAGAAGGTGCTTTTACGTGGTGTGATGTGCCTTGGCGGTGCTGCTGGATTGCTGTGGAGGAGTGCATCAAAGTGTCTTCAATTTAAAGCTATTTCATGCTATGGGCTTTGCTCGGTCTTATGACTGCTTTTATTTTAGTGTGGCAGGTTCAAGACAGGTTGGCACACTCCTCTCAGTAATAAATAGCTAACTTAATACTTCAGAGCATGGAACACAAAAGCTCTGTGGGTCAGAAGGGGCTCAGTCAATGCCCTGCCTTTGCCAGTTGATGGGAGTACAAAAGAAATCACTTTTTATATTCTTCCTATGGCAGGATTGACCAGAGGGGATGAAGCTTAAGAGTTGTCTTAAAACACAAACGTGACTGTGACAGGAAAATTACTGATCCTGAGCAGCTTATATAAACCCTCCCGTCTGCACCCGCACAAGGAAGGGAGGTGCTTTTGAGTGGAAACTGTTCATGTCTTCATCTTTTCTTTTTCCTCTCTTGTAATGATTTTCTTAGGACAATGACAAAGAGGAAATTAGATTAGATAAACAGTGGGAGATCCCACAGCTTGCTGTAAAAGCCACCTCCGATCTTCACTACACTTTGACAGCTCTCAATTTCCTGATTTGACAAGTTAATGAAGACTGGATTGTTCCTGAAGCTGTATGTACCATGTTGCTCTGCACAGGACTACCCACATCAGCATGTTCTTCTCACCCATCCCTGGGAAGGAGGCAGTGTGTGCTGGAGCCCAGAGCTGGGAGCTGGTGTTTGTGGCTGTGGTGTTAGTGCAGGGCTCTGCAAGGTGATTCCATGCCAGGATGCAACTGGACTTACCCCGGGTGTGTGTGTCCTCTCCAAGAAGCTGTCCTGCAGTGTTTGACATCCCGGTGCTTGGCTTGGCTGGCTGGTGTGTTGTTTCCTCCCACTCTCCCTGAGGCTGTGTGCAGGCAGCGGAATGAGCTGGCCAAGCCAGCCAAACTGAATACAGCAGGAGATGTCCCACTTGCACCTTCATGCACAGCATCCCTGGAGCGGGAGGGTGGGCAGGTCACCAGTGTGACCCTGCATCCAGCCTGGTGCTCTGCTCTGAGACACAGGGCTTTAAATGTGGTGGGGAAACGTGTTGGGAAGAGTGTCAGTGGGAAGTACAGCACTTCTGGAACTGTCCTGTGGTGTCTGCACAGCAGCAAGGCCAGGAGCAGGGTTTTGGGTTTGGCTACTCCCCCTCTAAACTGCCCATTGCAAGCCCAGTGCCCCCAGTATGATCCGTCTCATGGAGAAACTGGGAGAGAAGAGTTTCCATCACAATCTACAATTAAGTAAATCGAAGCAGGCTGGAAGCAAAGAGCGAAGTAGGTATCATTCATCATGCAAGGGGGCCTGGAGTATGTTCCAACTTGTGATGCATAAGGGAGAGCAGTGTTATGAATAGGCATGGGATGAGCCCCCTTCTTTTTGGATCATGATTCTGTGTAATAAACATGCAAGACAATTTGTATAAAATAGTGAGGATTCTTTCCTAGAGGAGTCATTTAAAGCTATATTTGCACATCAGGGAATAGTTTGTAGGAACATTTTGTAGTTACATTTCCATACAAGTGTGCAAACAGAAAACAATGCGGTCAGCAAGTGATGGATGGTGCATGTAAACCTGTGCAAGGCCCTGCTCTCCCTGGGCTTGTAATCATATTCCACAGCCTCCCATCGCTCTGGGGAAGCATCCAGCCTGGCACACCATGGCTCTGCCTCCCCCACCGCAGCGGTCAGAAGTGTGGGGTGGATCACACTGTAAACACCATATGAGGTAGAAGGGATTTTTCCTGAGTGTCTTTTGGTCATGAAGCAGTGGGTTTGGAGTAGGAAAACCCTGATCTAAAGGCATTAGCACTGCTGGCTCTTGGCAACCTTTAAGAATAAGATCACCTCTAAGAGGAGATAGTGGCCTGCCAAGTAAGATGTGAAATGGTCTTGCAACATGCGGTGCAGTCATGGTCTGCTCAGAAGTTTACTGGCTTTTTTTTAGTTGGGGATATTATTTTTGGGAATTCTTTTGTTGGTTGCTTTCAGTATTTCCCAACTAGCTGGTTAGCTGCTCTCTGCACCCTACAGCAACATTAGCAGCACTGCTTTTCTGGCCTTGTGTCTTGGATCCCCCTTCCCTTGCTCTGGCTGTATGGCAGGGGGTTACCACGTGACTCTCCTGGAGCTCTGGTGGGACACCTCACTGAAGGAGCCCAGGGCAGCCCCTTCTCTCTGTTTTCAGAGGCAATCAGGGTGATGTTCCTCTCTCTGGAGTCAAGCCAATGACAAAATGATGTAAGCATCCTCACTGCCCTCACATCCATCTTTTCTGCTCCTTTTTCAGTTCTTCTAGCTGCTTTGTCCCCCCTGAGCATCCCTCTGCCCAACTCTACCTCCTTTGCACACTACTGGAGTCAGCCTGAGGTCTGTGGGGAGATGACCACTGTTCTCCCCTGCCTCCTGCAGTGTCTTCCTCATGTAAAAGGAAGAGAGTGTCAAACCCAAACCAGAGGAATGGATGTGTCCCTGCGGGCCCAGCCCTTCCTCTGCAGTGTGGAAAATACCTGGTGGGGAGCAGTGAGGGCAGGGCAGGTTATTTTCATGGAATCATTAGGATTCAGAAGGGGTTTCCCTAACGGTTTTTATCAGACATAGAGCCCGAGGAGGGACATCTTGACCTGGCTTTGGCATAGGGGGCAGCAGCCCCTCTGCAGTGCTGACCTGTGCAAATGGGGTCCTGAGCTGGTTTGGTACAGCACCTGATTTTCCTGAGTTTTGCCTGCTAAAGCAGAATCTCTTCCAAGCCGGTGCTGTGTGCTCCAAGGAGCAGAAAGCTTCTCTTTGCCAGTTGTATCCAGACCTTAATCTTGGGGATTAGGCCTCCATCTGATCCTCCTGTGAGCACAGAATGAGCTGAAGCCTTCAATGAAAGGTCTTTAAAAGCATGGCTTTCCCAGCACACCTAAGCAGCTTGTCAGCACAACACAGGACAGGGAGCAGCACCTGACTTCACTGTGTGCTCATTCTGCTGTTCTTCATAGGAGCCATCCCTGGCTGCCTGCTTGGAGCTGCTCCCACTGTGCACCCAAAGGTGCCAGATGGAGCAGGGGTTGCTCTTGGCATGTGGCACCCCCAGGGCTCTTACTGCTGGAAACTTGTTTGAGCTGTGAGGAGGTGGGAGTTGAAGTTCAACATTTGCAATAGTTTTACTGTTCGAAGCCTGCAATGGCTTCCAGATTTAAGTAAGGGTTTTATCTTCCTTTTCTTTCTCCCTACCAAAATAAAAGAGTCATTAGAGATGGTCTGTAATATGGACAACACATGTTTGTCCAGTGTTACCATTTATATAGCAGCAGTCTGGACAGGAAAGCCCACCGTTATCTAGGAAAATAAATTATCTCTGCTGTTTCCTTTGAAGGCTCTTTTGGACATAGAGGTTTTGGTAATTAGAAACTTACTTAATCTTTGGATGGGTTTTTTTTTGAGGATTTGTAAATGTAAAACCTGAACTGCTCGACAAGAAAATACCTGCAAAGAGCTGAAAGGAAACGGTCATCCGGTGCAGGGCTGGCACCAGAGCTGCCATGAGATGGCACTGCAACACAAAGCATGGAGCCAGCCCGCCCCGGGATGAGCTGCTCTGCTCCCGACGGATGTGCAGGGAAGAACCCTTCCTGGTGGGGGAAAAAAATGCCAGGGAAGAGAAAGGACTTATGTAAGGATAATTCTGCTATTAGTCAGGGGGAGCTGTCATGGAGCTGTGTCTGGACTGGACTTTTCCTGCTTACACAAAGCACATAATGCTGTAGGAATTCATGTATAAACAGTGCAAATAAGAAGGATGGCTATCTAAGTTATGAGCAGCAGTAAGGAAAGAGATTTTCTGTAACTGTTGCTGGCAAATTCAAAGTCTTTGATTTCTGGCAGGTTTCTGAGCATAACTCACGTTAAAAATAGCCACGGTGTAACTTACTTCTTGACTTGTGTGTTGAGCATACACAAAGCTTAAAGCTGCTGTGCCGCCTGGGTGTTGCTCCCTGGGGATGGGACAGGACCTATTCCTTGGCTCTTTGCTCCTGACAGGATGTGGGAAAAGCACTTCGTGTCCACAGTGAGGCAAAGCATCGTGCTCATCACAGAGTGCCATGTAACACCATTGTGTTGGTGACATCTCTGCTGCTGTAAATGAAACGCTCTAGGAAAGTCCCTTTGCTAACTGTTTTCCTTAAAGACAGGCAAAAAACTTGGGGTGGTGCATGCTACAATTTCTAGTTAATTTATAATGGGACATGGTAAACCAAGGAGGGGGGCTCTATAGACTGTGAGCAGCTTCTCCCCTCTGTTGAGCTGAACAACATATTGCCTTCCCCCTCTTACCCCCACCTAGAAATCTGCTTTTCTGGTGCTAAGAGGGGCCTTTGTCTGGGTCTAACTCTTGGAAAGTAAACACTAGCACGTCAAATGCTGTCAGAAAGTAAGAGTGGGCTGTGTCTCCAGGCTTCCCTATGGCACTGAGAAGGTCAGGAGCAATCCTGGAAGAAACCATGTGTGTGTTAATAACCTGCACTTGCCCAGCACAGGTGCCCCTGGTGATGCCAGGCTGGGGGTCATCTGGCTGTGTTACATGAACACTTCTCAATGCAGTTGCAACTTCAGCATCCCCTGGCTGGTGCTGGGCAGACTCCTCCACCTTGCACCTTGAAACACCCCCCCCCCCCCCAAGGGGTACTCGCACAGTCCACCCTGGGGACCAGTGTTTTCCTGGGCTCCCAGTAGGAAAAGGGCTTTGATAAGGAGTAGCCTGGTGCTGGGGCCAGCTTGTCAGTAAAGAAGTTATTTCATGGCAGTAACAAGTTGCAGAAATCCACCTGAGTTCAGACTGCTGGAACTGCTGATTGAGGTCTGCTATTCCCAGGCACTGTGACCTGTGTTATCCTTGCCCGTTATATAAAATGCAACAAATAAAAGCAGCCTCTTGTATTTGACCCACATTTCTCTGAGGTCCTTTCTTCTTCCCATTTATTGCCCCCCAGTACATGCATTTCAGGCCAGACAAGGAGCATTCTCCTCTGGGAGCCCCGCCCAGCAGCTAGCACTGGGCTGGGCCCTCCAGCACTGCTCTCATGAGCAGGCAGCTACCACATAGACAGGAGCATTAGTCTGGGTTTTTTTCTCTCCAAAGGCACAAAACTTCGTTTTTAGGGGTGTTTTTTAAATGGGACTTTGGGGAATAATTGCCTTTTATGCTACTTCAAAGAAGTCCCCAGCATGCTTAGTGTTACCCTCAGAGGACCATGCCTGTTAGGAAAAATACGCTGGCTTAAGCATCCTGTAAGTAATACGAACTTTGACTGATGGTACTTAGTGCAAATGGGCCAACAGTCACATGGCTGAGCCTCCTAATGCCATTCAGGATATTTTTGCACCAATTGCACCCTATTCATCAAAATAAAATGCCAATAAGTAAAGCATTACGATGCTTTCAGAGGGGATTGTGCAAAGGAAAGTAGGTGAATTCTGCCCCCAAATGGATATTCAATCTTATAACAAGTATTGTGTATTAAAAAAGGGAGCGCCTTGGCTCTTTGCCATGCTGCAATTGTAGGGCTAATGTTTTATCTCCATTATCTTTCGACTGCTCTCATACTTCCGTTGCATGCGGACACTGAAACGAAGTGACTCGTGGCCAGCTCATCAGGATCTATTTTATTAGGTTGTCCTCTGTAGCCTGTGTCCAGCGTCCTGATAAGAGCAAGGCAGGATGCTCTGAGGACAAGAGCTGGGGCTGCAAGGGCTGAGGGAACAGCCTGGGGCATCTGATTTTTTGCATGGGATTGCCTGCCTTCAATGTTGTATTTAGGGATTGTGAGGGAGAAGCTAAAGGTGCATCAGGAGTACCTCCTTCTTGCACACTGTGAGCAGCATCACCCAGCCCAGTCCTCCCCGGGACATGCTGGAGCTGTACTGTGCTCAGCCCCTCTGGTGAATGGCTTAACTGAATATTTCTTCCTTCCTTTCCATACAAGCAGCCCGCCATGGCTCCAGCCTGGGTTCACAGTGTTTGCTTGTGCAGTGCATCCTGAGATGTCTGATGCCGATACCTGATGCTGTGAGATACTGAGGGTGCCACCGGAGGGTGATGGGACCCACAGCTCATACCTGTTACAGCCAGCCCCAATAGTATGTAATTTTTAACAGAGTGGGGTTTTCTTCTGTCTACATCCTGAGCTCCTGAGTTCATGTTTTCCAGTTTTTCTCCATGGCTCCAAGGATGCTGCAGATACCCATACTCTTTTTACCACCCCTCCCCAAACATTAAGGGGAAGCCGAGAGCCTTGGCCGTCTGACCCCAGGGACATGGCCCTTTAAAGAAGCCAGCTACTTGCAGTGAAGCCTGCAGGAGCTGGTAGCGCTGTGGGGGCAAATGATGGGGTTGGGATCCACTTGCAGGGAGCAATTACTGGATGCAAGGGACCTTTGGTTTCACAGCTGAGCTGCCTGCATGTACCTGGCAGCAGTGTTTCAGAAGTTGGCATGGGCATTTTTTGCTGCTGTGGTTGTCCCATGGAGGAGCTTATGTCACCATACAAAGGATGTATTGAAGGGCTACCAAAAGGCTATGTCTGCCATGGTGGGGAACTCAGACAACCATAGGTGCCAATGGAAGATGCTATGCAGCCCGTGGTAGCAGAGATGAATGGAGGGACACAAAAATCAAAGCCTACAAGGCAGGAGCGCAGAGAAGCTCTCCACTGCTCCAGGCTGTCTCCAACCCAGTTAGTCCTGCCCTTGCTGCCTCTACCGCAGCAGCAGGGCCCTGGCTCCTCACGCCCATATTGGTGCGTATGCTTTTTTGTTTAAACCATTACAAATGTAAATGATCCTTCTCAATTACAAAAGCCTGTGCGAACTGGCATCTTTAAAGGAAACTCTGAAAGAGCTCCTGGCACAGCGCTTCTTCAAATATTTGGAAGCTTTGCTAAGTCTCCTGAAACAAAGACAGGCACAACCTCCTGCTCCTCCACCGCCCTCCCTCCTGCAGAGAGAGCACTTTGCCAGCACACACTGAGAGGCTGTCACTGTTTGAACAGTGACTGGGTGACACGAGGGGTAGCAAAGGATGGCAAAGGCACCTACCTGGGACAATAGCAAGGGCTGCAGCAGCCCCACTGCAGCCCATCTCCTGGCTGCCCCTCTCGCAGACTGCTCCCACCAAGCAGCACCTTATGAAACACAATCCTTGCTTCACTGAGTTCTCTCCTGATTTCCATGCTTTGGCCCTGCTGCAGTGGCATAATCTTCTTTTCCTTATCCTCCAGCACCACCTCTCTCAGGTAGCTTGTTCTGCACTAAAGATGCCCCAGGGTGATGAGCTGCAATCTCTTTGCTCCCCTTCTCTCCCCTCAGGATGAGCTGATGGTGGCACGTTTGTGCTCGTGCTGAAAGGATGCATGTGAGCCATTTGGACAGCACATCGCCTGGCCAGATTGGACCAGATGGAAGTGAAATGAATGGTTAAATAAATGCGGTGGCCGCCTGTACACAATGTGATAGTACTTCCAAAACAATGAAACATATTATTTCGGATTTGATATCTGCTATCAATTGAGATTGAAGGTATTGATCCGTGCTGATTGCTAGGGACAATCAGAAAGTGGAAGGGCAACTGACTGTCATGTCCCTCATTGATCAGGCATCACAGTTCACAGCAGCCAACATTATTTTCAAGTACTTTGCAGCATCTCCTCTAATAAAGAAACACAGACTGACTTACATGTGCTGCCGTTTAAAGGGTGGATGAGGCTGTTCTCAGCCAACATGTCGTTGCCTTAACCCAACTGAAAGGTCATCAGCAGGAGAGGGACAGGGCAGGAAAGCACAGATGTGTGTTTGCATGTGCGTCCCTGTGAGCCAACACTGTGCTGTAGGACCAGCTCACCCCCTGCTGCTCGGCTGCAGCAGATTTAAAGTAGGGCCTCTGAGACAACGAAGGCACTGCACATGGGCCACATGCCAGGAGAGTGTGACCTCCTCTCTCTAGGTTGTTTAAAATGTTAAAGCAACAAATATTTTATACCATGTATTCCACCGGGGCTCGCTAGCAGCTGATCCAGAAAAACTGTCCTGGGGGAGGAGCAAATTGGGAAACATCCCAAGTTGCTGCAATCAAATCCACAAAAAGCTCATATAAAATTCTTACATATAATCAGAAGGATGGAAAAATTACCTTATTCCCTGCTGTGCACTTCAGATTAATATAACCAAACATTATTCAATCCTAATACTTACAGTGACCATGGAACATCTTTCTGTACTTACTAGAAGCACACAGATAAAATGGCTTTTTTCCTAGAGGACATGTATCTGCTATTGTTTTATAACAATCTGCTAGAAGTGCAGTTGGATTTTAATAGTCTGTACTACCTGACATTGCTGCTTCTCACATGCAAGCTGCTTTGGGTCAGAACTGCTCCTTATGAACGGAACTCCAGTGAAATGAATGGGATTTAGTTGTTCAGTGGGATTCTTGTGCCTGAATACCTTAGTGAACCTGACCATGGAGCGGGTTCAGGGATAAAGGTCCTAATACTGGCTCCACAAAACCCTAAGCCTTGGGACACCTCATCTCCCACAGCTGTGATGCAGAGGAAGGTCTCAGGTGCTGCTCATCCTGGATGTGCTGTGCAGCTTCTTCAGGGATGCTCTCCAGAAGAGAGCTCTCTCCAGAGGAGCAGGGGGTTATTGTATATGCAGGATTCCCCAGACATTCTCCACCTGACTGTTACATACAGGCAGATCTGGAGGCTTTTGTGTGTTTGTCTCAGATTTTCCAATGTCTGGTAGCCTGTTGGGAGCTGCCAGATGTCCAGAGATGCTGACCTCGCCTGCTAAGCATGCATGAGCTCTTCCACTGCAGGCTCAAAAGCAAGTCCAGTGTCTCCATTATCATAGGGCTGGCCATGCACATGCTGTCTGGTCCTCTTAAGAGCTTGCAGGAAACCCAAGAGGTGCCGGTTTCTGCCTACACACCATGCCAGCAGGACAGCCAGCATCAATCAGAGTGATGGATCCTGAAGTTCTCGTCCTGGTGGGCAGCACTATGTGTTCAAGTCCTTTTAGTACTGTTTCGGGAACAATATATTGGTGGAAAAACATATGCAGGAAGGAGCTAGTAGATTTTGTGCACATACATAAAGTGTTGCCTCAGAGAGCCTGTGTCATGCACAGGGTCTTCTCCTCGAGCACTTGCTCTAAGCGCCAAGGCTGCCTTCATGCTTATAAACTGGACTTCATGAGCTGCCCTGGACTGTTCCCAGACTCCCTTCCCAGATTTTGGATGGTTATACTCCATTTCAATCAGTTTTGGGCACTTCTCACCCACTGCAGTTGCTAAGCTGAGCCGAGCTGTGCTCCTCGCCTTGAGTTTCGGTCTGCTAAACAGCTCAGCCCAACCTGCTTTTGGTTTGCTTCACCTAGACTCTTCAATGCTGCTGGTGAACCGAAACAGCCATCACTCGCTTGCATCTCAGGGCGCAAGCACGGCTGCCTGGGGACTGTGGCTGAGGCACAAGACTTTCACAGTGATGGGTGGCAGCACCCAAGGGTGCCTGGAGAGGTTTCTCATCCCACCCAGGTTTCCTTTCCTGGAAAACGAGGTGTCTGCTCTGGGGTGTGTGGGCTGCAAGAGCTCCCAGGGAGTCAAACCCAAACTGGGCTGACAGAATAGCTGTTGCCTCAAGCACCCAGAACAAAACCCGCCTGTATTGGAGGCTTAAAATGCTGGTTAAGCAGAGATGGCTGGTCACAGCCCAGGTCACAGCTGAGGAACTGGCTCAGACCATGGTTAATGTGCAAGAGAAACAGAAACAGTGCTATACTAGGTAGGGTCAATGGATTGGTCACTTCAGAGAGAGGTAAATCCTAAAAATAGCAACCATGTGCTGCTTACCTCCTCTCAGATTTTTGGGTAATCCCAGCAGTCCCATACTGGTGGGTTAATGGAAGTGTAAGACTGGGATCCCCTCTGATCCCCCATTGAAGAACTTCTGTGAGGGCTTTATGCATGCTTCTGAGTGAAGAGCAACTGCATTCTTCTTGTTACATCTTATGGAGAGAGGAAGAGAAAGAGGAAGAGGAAGGTTGGCTGAACCAGCAGCTAGTACTTAAGGATGAAAAAGTAAAAACTTGAAATGCTACAGCATTAATTTACACAAAATAAGAATCAATTCTCCTTAGCAAGGGGATAAATTGCAGTCATACAGTGCAGAACAAGCACGAGAAACACACACCACAGCTTAGCGAGACAAGAGTTAAACAACATCAAATCATTCCCCGGGATGGATCATTAAGAATGTGGAGTCTAAATGTGCGGTGAGATTACAGCATCGTGCAGATGTTCCTATACCGGCAGCTTATTTTGCATATTGCAAAGTATACAGATAATTCCTAGTGGCAAACGCACGCAAAGACTAGCCTGCCCTGCAGTGAATGCACGTCTGGATTGTTCTACAAGGTGAATTTTGTGGGGTGGAAAGGACTGATGTAAACTGCTGCCTGGGATTACAGCTGCCTTTAGACAGCGGTGGGACGTGTCTGCCTGTGACCTCTCCACCTTTGCCCAGGCGTGGTGCACAGGAGGGACAGATGAACGGGGAGTGGGATGGGTTAAATAAACAAGAGAGGGGGGACTAAGGAAGTCAATGCAGAGGTTTTCCATTTTTTACATATATATGTTGTAATGAAATTGAAGGCAACATTCCTCCTGTGAATTAGTGTTGCCACGGCACTGCACAAACTACAGCTGTAGGAAGAATTCAGGAAAAGTAATCAGCAGCACAATTAAGCAATCTGCCATAATGACAGAACACAACATTAGGGTAGAATAATCAGAAACATATATATTTTTCCCTTCTTGATTTTCATTTCCCACCCAATGATTTGCTTTTGCAGGGTGTATATAAAATGATGCCTGATAAAAATGCCCGTATTTATCTGCTACAGCTTGCACATCTTGCTCCAGTGAGGACACTCATGTTAATTCTTGCCAAGCACTTGCAACTAATGTTATTTTTACTATATTTTTTTGAAACCCCGGTGTTTGACCTGCTTTAATCCTAATTTTGCCACCTTGTGTGTCTCATGTAAACCCCTTTAACTTAAAGGGTCCAACTCCTTTAACTGGAAAGTGTCATTCCAGACAAGAAAGCCTGGGGCTGAGGCCCCCGTGTTTCTGCCAGCCATCCCACCCCAGGAAGCAGAGCAGGGAGATGGTTCACACAGTGCTCCTGCAGCCTCCAGCTCCTGCTCAGGAAAGGAAAACACCTACACCTGTGAGCAGACAAGGAGAGAATGGGCCTGACCTGCTTCATCTGCACAGGCTGTGTTCCCAGAGCTCCCCAAGGCTTTAAGAGCCCATGTGGAAGGTAAGCTCCCCTCCAAGGAGGTGGTTTGGAAAGGGAGAGGAGAATGTAGCCCCTGAGAATGGGGTCTTGTATGTTTCAGCCTTCTGCCAGTTATGCATGAAGGCTGCTTAGGCTGAAGAGAAGGCAAGAGGGAAGCTCTTGTGCTGCTGTGGGGAGGTAGGTCTTCTCCTTGGGTTCTGCACAGTGGGGCTTACTGGCTGCTGAGAAGGGGCTGCCCTGAAAAACTGGGAGAGAAGCAGTTTTGTTAGAGCCAGGAGTGATGTGTGTGCCCTGGGAGGCTGCAGGGGTTGGCAGGGGGCTCAGTGGGTTTTGTGGTGGTGCTTCCCAGATGACTAAGTGATGAGGAAGTATGAAAAGATGTTACTGGAGACTTTCCCCGTGGGGGGAAGCACTGTGTTGGTGTGCAGGGCCCTGGAGATCTGCTCTATGTGCACTGGGGAGCTGTGGCTAGGACAGGGAGCATGTCCTTCCAGCATGGTGAAGCATGTGGGATTGCTGATGAAGGTATCTGGATGGAGTGTGCTCAATGTGTGCTTTGTTCAGTAGGGCCATGTTGATGCTCTGTTATCCTTCCACATTTGTTTCTTCCCTGACATTCACAAGTGGAGCTTTTGCTTATTAATGCCTCTTATGGAAACAGCTTGCTGGTCCTAGAGGTTCCTGGGAGAAATGGCTCAAGTTTGTAACCTCTGGTGCAAAGGAGGAACTTGAGTGCTTGAATTTACCTGTGGCTGCTAAAAACTCAGCTTCTATTGGAAATAAACCAGAGAATGTAAATATGTTCCATTGATAAATCTTTATAAGTACAGTCCTCTGGTTTGCATTCTGCTTAACCTAATGAATGACAATTGTAAAGTTATGTATTTTAGGAATTAAAATCTAATGATAATAAGAGCAGCTGGAAGCATGGTACTTTCATAACCTGGAAAACCTTTTCTTGCCTTAAGGAATAAGTGTAGGATTAAAACCTTTCAAAACTCCCCAAGACTGACGAGTCCAGTGCCCACTGATGTGCAGGAGGATGTGGGTTCCAGCTCCTTTATGCTCTAATAAAAATCTTAGTGCCACTTCAATCGGTTTCTGATATTAGCTTTTGCATGGCCAATACAGATCAATGTTAGTGGTTAGGTTATGCTATCACTCAAGTGGTGTTACCATGTTACCGCTACCCTTTTGAGAGCTCTCATGAGTTCAGCACTGCTGTTATTCTGCATATTCCTTTTTCATCTGTGAGACTGTCTTACAAACATGCACACACACATGTGCAGAGCTGTTCCTCCTTCTCCTGTGTGCCCATGTAAGTGGAAATCACCCAGAGCACCATGTCCAGGGAGCAGAGATACGTTTGCAAAGCTCACTCACGAAATCCCAAACCATGGAAGAATGCTGGGTTAATTTTTCGTCTGCGTATCAGCCGAAAGTAATGTATACCCCAAATTAATGCAGACAATGCCGAGTCTGGTCTGCAGGCCCGCTGTATTTTTGAATTCTTTTCCACTAAAACTCAATAAAAACATGGGGGTGGAAGGTGCTGCTGGGAATTTGCTTTTTGTTCTGCTTAAGTGCTGTATTTCTCAGCAGTCTCCAAGTTTCTCAGCATGAAGATATTGTTACATTGGAGCTACTGTGGGTTTAACACAATTCTGAATTTGCAGGCAAATGGATGTATTGTGTTGGGGCTTATCCACAGAGGACTGTGAAACTACAAATTACAGCCCAGCTGCACTCCCTTATCTGGATTCTCTTTTTTTTTCCCCTCATGTGCCTGAGTCCTCCCCTGTTCACAAGCAGAAGGTGCAAAGAGGAACGTGAGTGAGAAAAAGAGATAGAGGCCCAAAGTCAAGAGGGATGCTGACAGTGCAGAAACCCTGCCCATGTCTGTGGATGCTGCATTCGAATGGGATGGGGTGGCTGGTGGCTTTTTTTAAGCTGGATGGAGCTACAGTGTTTTTCATTAGCAGAGGATGTGATGCCTCTGGATTTAGTGGGTTTTGTGACTGCCTGGGGACTTTTTCCTGTAACTCCCTAGAAAACCGAGGCAGGCAGATTAGTATTCAACACATCCACTGAAGGTTTCTCCACCAAGGAGGAAGAAGGGGTTTTTATTTTGAGTAACTAAATATGACAGTAAAACAGGGGATCTACCCATTTAACTTTCTCAACTGCTCTTCATCCTCATTCCTCTTCCTTGATGGGAATAGTGAACCACCATCAGGTCCCTATGGGACAGGCAGGAGGTACTTGCACTCCATAATAGTTTGAGACAAGGCTTTACCACCTCTTCCTAGCCCCAGACGGGTCTTGCCTACCTTGCCATCACAGTTCCACAGGCAAGGCCAGGTGATGTACCAGAGCCCTATGCCTGCAGGCACAGGGAGACAGCACTGGAACAAGGTCTGTCTGGGCAGAGGTGTGGCTAATATCTGGGACTCTTGGCCACCATTCTTCAAAGCAAAGGGCTATATTACCTGATTTCAGTGACACTCTGGACACCTGCTAGCCAGTAATAGGGTGAAAACTCAATGACCCCATGGTAATATTGTTATGTTTATTTGCTTCCTTTCAAATGGCCATGGATGTGCAGGATGCTGACAAATGGGACCTGAACTCATGCATTTACTTGACCAGGAAATAAATATATCAGAGTGATAGTACTTCTTTGGACTCGTTTGAGACTTGGGAGTTGCTGGCCACTCTGTTTGCTGGCTCAGTTTTAGCAGCAGAAATGTCCATGTGTTCTGTCAAAGCACTTTACTTGTGACAGGCAAAGTGCTGCCCTGCGCTGGAAAACCATTCAGAGCAAATAAATGCATTAGTTCAATGCAGAGTATCTTATATTTGATACACACCACTTCCTAATCACTTTACTGAACATCTGGATTGCCTTGAAATAAAACCAGTGCTGGCGTCATCTTCAATTTGGACATGGGTTCCATTTCTGAAGCCCTTTTCCAGGAGAGCACCTCTTGGGTCCTGGTATCGTTTGGGTTGGGTGCTACAGGTTTGATCTAGAGTAAACAAAATTAAGGGTTGCTTTGGTATCAAAGAACAGTAAGGAGTACATGGGAGTCAGCTGAGCCCTTTGGTACTTGTAGTCCAAATTGTAGAATCATATTAAAAAGTGTAGGTGTTACCAAGGAGCAGAGATTTTTCATATCTTTGAAACACATGGAAAGGGTCTGTGCTTCTTTCTCTTAGCAAAGTACCCAGTACAGGTGTGTTCTGGCAGAATAAATGAGAATAATTAATTGTGACTGTTAACATGGTGTACTAGAGACTGAAATTAAACCCATTGTGTTGGCAAAAGACGTGAAAGAGCACGCAGCATGCAAAGACAGTGGCTGCTCTGTGTGAGTGACTGAAAGCGAGAGCAAGGAGGATGACATAATGAACAAGAGATGCGTTCTCATCGCTGCAAGTTGGGCTCAGCTGAACAACAGCAAGAACTATTTGCAACATCCTTTTGTCAACATCTGTTTGTCTTTGAGTCCATGAAAGTGGAACAAATCTCATTAACTTTTTTTTTCCCTGTGTTGAGATTTTTCAGGATTGTTTCTGTTATTTTGGCAGCCAAAATGATGCTGGAATGTTTCACCTTTTTTTTTCTTCCCAAGTTTTTGAGCTGAGTTTTTCAGTTGAGGTTTGTCACATAAATCATGAGGTTTTACTTCTGCTGCTAGCCAAATCGTAATCCTTATAAGCCTTTTGTTGGTTTGTTGTTTGTTTTCTTTCGTTAAAGCTCCAGCTTCTGAAATCATTAGAATGCATGAACATCTCTACTTCTGCTGTCATGTGTTTGTTTTTCCTGGAGTTTCTAGCACTGAGAACTGTGGAGAAACTTTTGGGTGTCATCTGAAAGATGAAAAACGGAATTCATTAGATTTTTTTTCTTTTTTTTTTTTAAATACCAGTTAGATAATTTTTGGAAACTATGACTCACGATTTTAAATGTTTAGATTTGGCAACACTGTAGTTCTCCCTGCCGCTCCCCCGTGACCAGAAGCGTTGGAAGAAGCCATGTGGGGCTTGTCTCTGTGGACAAGTTGCAGCACAGAGAGCTGGGGTGTGAATTCACAGTGCCCTACTTACATTGCACAGATTCCACATGTGGATGAGAACTGTGCAGTACCTGCCCGTTGGAAGCGTTCTCTGGGCACGTTTCTATGCGAGTAACATACAGTGTGTGGTTTGGAGGCCCTAGAGCTAACACCAGTGTGCTCCAGCTCATGGGCCAAAGGTAGCACAGCCACTGTGTGCTTGAAAGTGCACTTATTAGCATGGGCACAGCTCCAAGGTAAGGCTGCTGTGCAGATTTTGAACACCTCCTGGCCACACTATACCATACTGTTGTAATGGGTGGGATGCCTTCTGGATGCTGAGTGAATCTAAGCATCCTCAGCTCAGCCACGGGCTGGCTTCTTGTAGAGCACATCCTCTGTATTTCAAGGGTGAGCTGGATGGCTGGTCCACTTTCTGAGTCTGTTGGAGGGGAAAAGGGTGAGGGCCTGTGGCTCTGGATCTGGCCTTTGGCACACAGGAGAGGCAGACATGCTGAAGGGGACAGGGGGGAAAAAAGTCACTTGGGAATAATCCAGCCTGTGATCTATGAAGAGCTGTGGGGTACTTGGGGTACTTGCTGCATCCAAGGCCAATTTCTAGTACCTAGTCAGAACAAGCAGCTGCTGGGTTAGTACCTGGGAGACAAAGCTGGTGCTGCTGGAGCAGCTCCTCCAGCCAGGCAGGAGGGAAGGAGCCCCCCCCAGAAAGGGTGCTCTGCCATAGGAAAACCAGGATGCTGCAGGGCGGCTGGGAGTGGGCTGAGGTCTCTGCCCCTCAGGAAGCTGTAAGGGATTTGTGTGTTTTCCAAAGCAGCAGAGACAGGATGCTGAGGGGTGGGAGAGAGACAGATTTCCTTCTGCTGTGAATAGACTGGGGGTGGGGGATGGCGGCTCTGGTTTAACCCTTGCCTATTCTTTTCATCTCCAAAATGAAATACTGCCTTAGGAAACCATTCCAAGAAACTGCAGAAATTAAAAGGCACAAAAAGTACAGGGTTGCTGGCACCAGGGTGATGCCATGAGTTTTATTATCCCAGTTCTCTCACCCTCAGGCGCGTCTCCCTGGCTCTGGCATTGCTTTTTGCTTTGAAGTTTGTTTGTTCAGTGGCAGTGCTATGACCAAAACGAATAATGGCAATGCCAAGAGAGAGGCTATGGGATGTTACCTTATGTCAGATAGAAGCAGCTCACGGGAGATGATCCAGATTTGGGTGCTGTAACAAATCTCCCTCACTAGCGTGAAAAAGATGGGATTCATTTGTCTCTTATGTCAGGGGTAAGGAAAAAGTATCTTAGGAGTAGCTCCTGAAATGGGTCCCACCCATGTGCAACAGTGATGGCCTTTTTGCATCTATTCCAAAGTCGTTAATAGAACAACCTCAAGGAAGTGGAGGAAAGCCCAATACCCTCAATCCCCACCCTCACCACTTTATCCAAGCCTTTGGAAATGCTGTGGAAACAGGACCTGCATGAAGACCTTTAGGGTGCGAGTACATAAAGATATCTGGGAAAGGTACCTGGTACAAGAGAAGCTCGGGAAAACCACTTTGTTTATTGCACTGGAGTCTCCCAGACCAGTGGAGAGTCCACATGGCTGAAAGTTGGCAGCCGGGCTGCAGGTGTGGTGAAAGAGCTGTGTTTTCTAAACACACTAAATACTTATTGCTGTGGCCTTTTGTAGATAAAGATCAGCTTTGTGTTTAAAAGAAATTATAGCAAAAGTGCTTGTATCTGGGAGGATGCTTCCAGGTCGGGCTTGTAGGACTGAACTTCATAAACAAACTATTTTATGTGATTAATCAAGGCAGAGGCTTGATGGAAATGTGCCTCTGACTCTCACAGTATCGGGGTGGAAGCTGTAATGTGTTCGCAAGAGAACTGCCCTGTGTAGGAATAAACAGCCAGAAGGTTCTTGGGTGTGAGGTTTCCCATTTAAATAACTTCTCCTCTCTGAAAAACCCACAGCAGAAATAATAATCCTCCTGCAAGCCTGAAATTCTGCTGAGATTCAAAACAGTGTCTCTGCTCTGCAGACGTTTGATGTGCAAAGATGGCAGAGAGCACTTGTGAACCACTGAGAGCCAAAGAACTTGTAGCAAAACATCTGGTCTCTAGGCTGGCCAGATAAAGAAAGCTTTCGGTAGCTCTGATAATGTTTCTGCCCTACGGTTGTGCTAATTTCACCAGGAAAAACAGTCCCTCTACTGACCTCATTCAGTTCTACAAAGTTTGAAGGTTGGAATATAAAGATACCAACCTACTTGTGCCGACGGTAAATGTGAGTTAACAACAACCCAAAACCAAAGCAAGCAAGCAAACAAAGCCCAACCAAACCCCCTTATAAATAAAACAAAAAAGCTGAATGTGTTGATTCTGAGATAGGCAAAAAGTACCAAAACGGAAAACATGTGAAGTCTGAAATGGAGTGGATGGCAGGGCAAGCTGACCTGCTTGGAGCCTCCTCCAAGAAATGAAAATACTTCCTTGCGCCAAGCATGATCTGTATGTGAGCTGAGTTTGCTCAGCCTCAAGCTGATGACAGCTTTTGCTGCTTTTGATAAAACAAATAATACAAGAGGAAGATGATTCTCTATTAGGAGAAATTATTCTTCTCTTTTTTTCTTTTCCTTCCAACTGGGCTATCAGGTCCCTGCCTGGTATCAGAGTTCATTCACAAACTGGGCAAGGTTAGACAAGCCATTTCACTACAACTGAGATGTCCAAGGATTGAATGAAAGACTGTTTTCTGCTGTGTGGTGATTGTTTGCTGGGGATAAAACTGTATGTTTAGTGAGAGATTTGGCCCACCCAGGTGAGATTAGCTATGCTTTGGTGATCCCAGCAGCTGACAAGGAGGCAATGGCGGAAGAACACGAAACATGCTGTTGCCTAAAAGCAGAAGGGTGTTCAAAGCCTTGCAGGCAAAATTCTGTCTGCAGTACTCTTGGTTTTGTCTGCATGGTCTGTGGCAGGTAGACCTGGGCTTGCTCTATGTGTCCTCCATAAGCTGGGCAGCATGGTCCTGAGGTCTCTCATCACAGCTGATAGCATGGGCAGAGGCAATGCTGTGTAGAAATGCTCTAGAGGTGGATGTGGAGAGGATGAGGGAGATGTGGCTGAGGATGGCCCCTTGGCTCATGGGCTGTGCGGAGAATGCAATGGGTGTGTGGGACCATCCATCCAGGTACATCCCTCCCTTCAATGAGTGTTGCCAGTCCCAACTGCTCCAGTATCTGCTCCAGGGCTCAAGCCAAAGTTCCTACCCCATTCAATTGCTCCAATTAGTGCTGTGGTTTGCTTTTCTTTATTAAGGTTGCTTGAGACCTACCCGGTTTTGAGTCCAGCCCTGTTTAATCGGTCCCTACCATCATTTCAGGTTAACTGAGTTTCCTGTCCAGCAGCTCCTTTGGCAAATTAGAGAGAACCAGGGAGACACTGTCAATAAGCTTTCCACAGTATAGATTTTGTCCAGTGGAGCCTGAATAAATTGGGTCATGTTGCCATATGTAATCCATGCACTTGAGGTTTGACCTAGCTCCTGTGAAAACTACTGGGCAGGGATGTGTCTGGAAGCTGGACTGGAACTATGGCTGAGGCAGCTGGATTTTGAAAGAGCAGGGGTGTGGAGCTGTGCCCTTCATTTTTGTGGACCAGTTTCATTTGTACAGGAAGATGGATGTCTTCCTGTGGAAGCTTTTGTCTGTGCTGCACTGTGTCTCGAACAACATTGCCAAGGTACGTTCTGCCTAGGATAGGTGGTCATTTTGTGATTAGATGTTGAAATCAAATCAGTTTAACCATTGTACAAGTTCGGAAGAAAATGCATTTATTTCACCTGAAACTTCATTGCAATGGCTGTAAATAAGTTTGTCATCTTCTGCATGACATTGGCCTTAGCCTGAGAATATCCCACCAAATGACTTCCCATGGCCCTGGAGATACAAAGTCATCTTTTTTGGAGGAGTCAGGATTATTCTGCTTAGCTCTTTTGGGCAGTTGGATGTTAGCTCTGCAAGTGGTGGTGATAGGCCAATGTGGCTATTGCCATATCACAATTCATACTTGCAGCACAGAAGAGAAGATTAGTGCGCTAACAGGGGAGACTCCTCTTTTGAAAAGAGGCTTTAAATGATGTCAAGAACCACCACAATGATATGGTTTTTACATAAATAATAATTAATTACATGTAAATCAGGCTTTCCCCCACCCCTTCCATTAGTACTGTCTTTGCTAAGCTCTCTGTCTTGTTTCTGTCCGCTCACTTTGACTAGTTGAATGGCAGCAGACATCATTTGCAATGCTAACGTCAGATACGGGTCAAAATGGACAAGGAAAACACAACCCGGGGTTTTATCAATGCAATAACAGCCAATTCTGTCTAGAGATGGCAGTGTACCGGGGTTTAACCTCTTCACTGCCACAGAGCAAGAACCACCAGGAATTTACTTTTCTGGTCTCCTGTTCTGATTTTTCTAACTTATTTCAGCCCTCTGCTTCTCCTGGCTACTCTTTGTTTTCCTCCTCTCTCTTCTTCCTGGTGTTTACTAGAGCATCTGGTATTGTTTATCTCCCAAGACACAGGAGACTGCTGTTTTCATAGATATGTAACTAGAGTAAAAGCTTTGATCTTTGTTGATGTTGGACTTTTGGATTAAAAAGGAGTCATAATAGTGGAAAAAATAAGATGAAATAATATTTCAGCATAGTACACTTTTGAGACAGCATCAACAGAAAATCTTGCACAGGGAAAGTTGCAATAACAGTGTCTCTTTCACAAGGGATGCTTCACTTACAGGGACAGCAGGGCAGGGAGTGAGGAGACCATCTCGCTGAGGTGGGACAGGTTAGAAGCATGTCCTCGTGGGGATTTCTGCAGCAGCAGCAGTTTGAGCAGCTCCAGGAATACCAAGATGTAAGAAACCTATCTCTGCTTGCTTCCAGTGCTGCCTTCCAGGAAGGGCACGGAAGGAGCTGTGTCAAGATTATGTATGACCTAGGTTTTGAAGCCTCTAGGGAGTAAAGACTGTCCTTGGAAGTCAGAAGAGGAGATAGTGTTCTGAATTTGGTCTCTTCCTCTAGCGAGGTACATGGGTTTTCTACAGCAGCTTTAAAGATGCTGAGACTGGGTTAATTAGAAGTTGTCAAGATACAACAAGAAGAGGTGCTGTCATTGCAGAAATGTAGAAAGTGTTGCAGAAATCTGGTAGCAAAAGACAGGCAGGTGTCTGCTATCTGCAGAAGTGAATGCAGGCCTACAGTGCTTACAGCAAAGCTCTTGTTGCCTTCCCTGGGGACTAGGCACTGTCCCAAGCCTGCAGCCAAGTCAGCTATGCTGTAAGCAGGCATGCAAAATCTGCATGGCTGCTGATTTCTTAGCAAGAATATATTCAGTTGCTAATATTGTAAACGGTTTCTGGTAATCTTTTACAGCAATAGCATTTTACATAATTCTGGGATCTTAAGCTAAATGCCTTATTTTGGATGCTGTATACTCCAGTTTCCATCCCTACACTCCTGCTAGGCAAGGTGTAAACCTGAGAGAAACCTCTCCAAACTCCTCAGGAGGGAATGTTTTATGGAACCCCTCCCTTTGGGAAGGCAGTGAGCTGTCAAAAAGGAGCTCAGCCTGTAACTTTAAGTCTGTAATGAACCAGGCTAATAAATTACGTCATATTAACTCAGGATAGGTCTGTGGCTGCCTGTCACAGTGCAGGACATCAAGCCAGAGGCACACAGTCGCTCTCTCCTAACCTTTGTACCTTCTCCCACGAACCAGGGAACTGGTTTCTGGAAAGGACCTGCCCTGTGATGTCCTGCAAAACAAAGGGTAAAATATTAATAAGCTAAAGAGGAGTTGAGAGGTTTCAATAGGGCTCCATCGCAGCACAGCCATCGGGGAGAGTGCTGCTGGCCTCGGCACAAGGCAATGGCAAACAGAGCTCTGCATGGAACATCTCGCCCAACCTTTTTATATTTGCATGCAAAAAATGCAGATTCAGCAGCACCAAAACGGTTTGTGCACACATGCCAAACTTGTCATTTATAAAAACTCAAAAAAGCTCTGACAAATGCTGAAGCTGTTAGTTTTGACACTTCTGACATGAAACACTTTGATTTCTCATTTTGAAACTACTTTGTGTTCAAAATGTCCTTTAATTTTATTTTCAAGCAAAGGGGGGGGGGGGGGGGGGGGGGGGTGTGTGTGTGTGTCTTCCTTTTTTATTTCCCCCCCAAAAAAATCAAAATTGAAATGAAATCTTTGTCTGGACTTGAAATTGTTCTTGAATTTTTGGTTTCACCAGGTTGTTTTACTTAGATGTTTGTGTTTGGCTTTGAGTCATTTCTTTCTTTCCTCCCCCAGATTTGCCAGTTGGTTTATCAAGAGCCGCAGTGAACATCAGCCCCTCTGAAGGGGCACAGCTGGCACAGTACAGTGTTTTTTTTTCATGGCTGTCAGTTGCAAAAACAAGGAGCGTTGCTTGTGCTTTGCAGGAGATTGAGTTCATTTTCTATCTGGCTGGGATAAATAATAAACAGGGATTTTTGTTTTTGTTTTGCTGTGGAGGATTTCCTTACGTTATCTGTTCAAACATTCCGTTAGGTTTTAGTAATGTGAATAATGATTATTCCTGTGCTTCTGAGCTCTCCCTCTTGGCTCGGGAGCCGGAGGTTCGGGAGACACCTGGCAGTGTTGACAGAGCACTGAACTTGAACGCCTCTCACTGTGACAGGGCAAGCCCAAATATTTTGGGAAGAGTCCTTGTTATGTCACGACAGGGGTTGGTAGCACTGATGCTGGGGATGGGGCTTGAATCAGCACTGGGCTGATTACTGCTGTATTATTGGAGGAACAGCGCGAACTTTGGCAGGCAGGCTGCTGTAAGGCAGGAGGAATGGACTTGGGCATTTCTTATTTGTAGGATGGGCTGAAGGTCTTCCAAAAGATGCTGGGTCTTGAAAGAGGCCAAGAATAGGAGGCCCTGAAAGATGTTTTTCTATGGGTGAGGAAGTGGAAAAATAAAGCTCTTTTGCAAGAGTACGAATGTTATGTGTAGTCCCTATCTGTGGACAAATATCTGGGGAAGAGCTTGTATTAAAATACCATTTTAATAATATTTTCCATCCCTAAAGGCATTGTTTGCTTCCCACGGTGTACACCTTCCATCTTCTACTGACTCCCTTCTCCAGCCCTCTCCTGAAGACAGGCTGCATCTTTGTAGTGCTTTGTATATCTTCAGTACTGGACCAGTGTCCAGCTTGCGGTGTTTAACTGGTCATAGACATTCTTGTGGTGTTTGCCAATTCATGTACAGCACGTAATTATATTCAGGAAGCAATAGGAATTAAATGACATTAATTCCCATGAATATTCATTTAAAAATCTCTACCAAATTCAGGCAGATTAATAGTCCAATGCAAATACAATGGCTATTCATTGCCCCCAAAGGAAAAGGAAATATGTATTGGCTGGGGACAAATGCTGCAGAAAATCGGGAAATCTGCTACAGAAAAGTTACCTCTGTGTGTCTTTTGATACAGAGGTGGTTGGAGGGAATCCTAGAGGCATAAAGATTAGTGTGGGTATGGATATGGGGAGCCCTTCCCATTCACTGAGGAACCTGAAAGAGTCTGGGGTGAATCTTAAACTCGTATCTCTGCACTACTAATGTAAACTCAAAGCAACTCTGGCTGCAGTGGAGCTCCACTGGACTGAAAACAGAGCCAAGTGCACTTTATTTTGTGTCTGATCCTGCTGCCCTGTGCATGAAGCCAGCCTCCAGCCTGTTCTCCCTGGATCACACTGCCAGGGCAGAACAACAACTTGTCTTCCTTGTGAGCAGCAGTGAGCCTGACACTGGCCCTTGAGGTGGCCACAGAGCAGCCCTGTCCTACAGGTACCATATGCTTCCTCTCTACTGCTCAAGCTCATCTTCTGGGCCAGGACATGGCTTCCACTGTGACCAGGCAAAGCAAAAAAAGTATAATGACAAAACAGATGAAGGGTGCAAGTGCATTTGCAAAATAAGCATCAAAGACTGGGATGCTGAAAAAAACTTACTTATAAAAGTATAGAGACGATGCAAAACAATATTTAAGTTAAAAAAAATATCTGGGTCTGGTTACAGCCCTTATCTTGGAGGACTTTTTTATGCATTTCCTTCTGTCAGACAAGCCAGCTTGAGACCTTAGCATTACTTTTGTCTTGTTATGGGATATCCCCAATTGGAGTGTGGATCCTGCTTCCACTAAAGTTGGTGGCAAGTATTGCCAACAGCAGTGAGCTCAGCCTGTAAGCTGGAGATTTATGCCTTTCAAAATTCCCCCTCACCAGGTCAACCCTTCCCATCCTTGAAGTTATCTAAGCAAAAGAAACGTCTGGTGTGATTCACCTTGTGTGATGCACGGAACTTCTGCTTTTCTGAGGGGTGTCTGTGCCAGATTGATCTGATTGCCTGGCTCCACACGCAAGGAGGGGGAATGTGAACAGCAACTGATAACTTCCCCACATGGGTTTTGTCTTGAGCTATAGTACAAGGATACTCTCAGGTTCTCCTCTCCTAAGCACTGTGAGAGAATCTGGCTTATTCAAAACAAAGTCAGAAAAATATTTCTCTTTAATACATCCACCAACTTTCTGTGACAGTACACAGTGAGTATCTCAACTTTCCATGCCTGATGTTAAAGGTAAGAGTAACAGCTCAGAACTCACAAGGGGTTGGTTGGCACCTATGCAGGACTGTGCAGTGGCCCAGGCCTACCCATGCAGCTTGGTGATGCGCTCTCCAAAGCCTCATAATCCAATGACTAAAGTGGAAAGGACTCTGAGGCCTGGCTCCTGGGACATTGGAGGTGGGGCATTACAGTAGCTTGGAAAACATTCTGCCTTTAAAACAAGTAACACCTATAATTATGGAGGCGTCATCACCTTCATCACTTTTTTTTTTAGCTAACAAGCTGCAGTTGTAGCCTGTTTACACCCTTGCCAACATGCGCCAAGCATTTGCTCTTGGGATAGGTTCTGCTGGTGGTGGGAATATCAAGCATCTTTCTCCAGGCACTTGTAAACCAATACACCAGTAAACAGCTAGAGTACAATTAGCAGCTACATTGGCGGAGTAGAGGAAGAAGTCCCACTGCTGGTACTGTCTGTGGAATTAATAATGTTTTACAGAGCTCATGTACTGGTTTAGATTTGCAAAGCTGAAAACAGGAGGCAAAGAAGTTTCCAATAAACATTTATTCCACAGTGAAATGTAAAAGAAATATCTTTTAGGAGAGGAACATTTAAGGGGGGATGCTTTTTAAGAAGGCTCTTTTCATAGGTTTATCTCCTTTTTCTTCCTACTGAGGAAGCAGATGAACCATAAAATCGAAACAACAGAAGCTTAAGATGACGGTGAAGTTTAATTTTTTAAAGCTGGGGATCCCTGTCCCCCACCCAGTCCTGCAAATCCCATGTTTTCCAGGATTAGTTCAGTTGGGAGAACCGGGATGGGGCTGAATGGAGCACATCGGGGAGCTCCTGAAGTACGGAGCTACCATCGGCTTCGCGAATATTTATTTGCAGCGATTTTCCCCCTCTTAATTATTTTAAATACAATGAATTAGGCATAAGTGCCTCGCCATTACTGTAATTCCAGGTGTTAATTGCTACCGGGGCAGTCCCCGCGCCGATGCGGCGCCTCTGCCGACAGGTGGCGCCGCAACCCCGGCCCTGCGCTCGGAGCAGTCCGCCGGGCTGCTGGACCGGGACCGGGACGAACGGCAACAGGGATGGGCCGGACCGGCAGCAGGGAACGGAGGGATACGGGAATGGGTCGGGCTGAGATCGCAGAAGGGAGGGAGGGGGTACGACAGCACAGGGGAAGGGCCTCGCCGTGGCTCCCCCCGCGGTAGCGGTTCGCTACCTGGTGCCGCTTGAAGCGGTGCTCAAATCCCCTCCGGCCCGGGAGGTTTGAGTCGGTCCTGAGGGAAACCCAACGCGATCGCCCCAAAAAATAAAGTAAACACAAAGGAAGGAGAATCCGGCTCTCGCCGGTCCCCGCGGGCGGAAGAAAAGAGTTTTACCCCGAACAAAGTCGGCCGCTGGTAACTCCGAGGCCGCCCGCTGCCTCCTGCCCTGCGGCTCCCCGGCCAGCGCCAGGCTCCATCCCCGCGGGGCGCCGGCCGTCCCCAGCCCCGCCGGGGATCCCGGCCTGCCTGCACTGCGACAGCGGACCTAGGCACCGGCTAGGGCAGGGTGCATCCCGGCGGGGCCCGCTCCTCCCGCGCAGCCTCCTCGCCGTCCGGGCCAGTGGCCGCCGGTTGCTCCTTACCCTGGCCGAGCCCATCGGTGGCTTTAAACTTTTCTGTGCCGAGCGCCGGGACCGCCGCGGTGCCCCAGCCTCGGCTCTCGCCCCATCCCAGCCTCCCCCTTGCGGGCGCTACCCTGACCCCTCCACGGGAGCCCCGACTGCGCGGCTGGGACCGCAGCCGCTCCGCGCATCCCCCGCCATGAGGACTCGTGGCTGGGGCAACCCTGCGGAGCGACACCTCGGGCGGGCCACTCCCGCTCAGCGGCCGGTGCGCGCCGCTGCGCACCCGCGCAGTGTTTCAAAGCAGTGTTTGCGCCAACAGCGGCGTGCGCTACGGGAGGGGTGTGGGGGGGAAGAGCAGGCAGCGCCCGCGTCTCGTCTCCGCGCAGGTAAGGCGGGCTCCGCGCTCACCCGCGGAAGGCCCTCCTTGATCTCCCTCATCCCCCAGCAACGCGGGCCTGACACCCCCTTCCTCGGCACGCCTGGACCGCGGAAAAGTTACTCGGTGTGCGCGGCGCTGCCCCCCGCTGCCGGGGCCGCCCCATCCCGCTTGCCCCCTCGCTGAACTCTTCCCGGCGGCGCGCAGCACCGCGCAGTACGCTCCGCGGCCACTTTCTCTTCCCCGCGGCGCGGAGCTGCCCCGCCTCCCCCGACCCGCCCCCCCCCCCCCCCCCCCCGCCTTTCCCGAGGCCGCCTTCCGCGCAGCTCCGCACCGCGGGGCTCCCCCCCCGCGCCCCTCCGCGCCCCCCGGCCCCGCTTTGATGATTTGATTTATTTTTGATGATTCTCTCCCCTGCATCCAGCCTTGTTTACCCAGCAGGTGGATGTGACGTCAGAGACTGACAACAGCAAAAAATAACAACATCTCCCTCCGCGGGGGTGTCGCGGCCGCCCCCCGGCCCTCCCTCCGCGGGCGGCGGCGCGGGGCTGCGCGGGGCGGGGAGGGGGGGGCGCGGGGCGGCGCGGGGCGGGGGCGCGGCGGGGCGGCGTGCGGGGCCCCGCGGGCGCGGCGCCGAGCGGAGGGCTCTATTGTTATTTACCGAGCGGCGGAGCACGCCGCCGCGCCGCCCGGGCTTCGGCGTGCCGGAGGGACGGGAGGGAGGGACGGGACGGAGAGGCAAAGCCCCGCGCCGGGGCCGCGCCGTGCTGGGCAGCGGCAGGCCGAGTCCTGCGGGTGAGTCCGGCGCCCCCCGACACTTTCCCCGCTCCTCCGGGGCTGTTGCACTTTTCCCCCCCGCCGGCACCACGTGCCCGGCCACCCCCCCTTTTACCTTCCTCCCCCCCTTCACCCCCCCGGCCGCCGGCAGCGCGGTAGCTGGGGCGGGGGGGGCGAGGGGAGGCAGCGGCGGTGCGCGGGTGCGGAGCCCCCTCCCCGGACTGCGGAGCCGCTGCCCGCCCACTTTGGAAACTTCCCCCCCCACCCCCCCTCTCCGCGCTGCGCGCACCCTCCGCGAACTGTGGGATGCGGCGTCTCCCGCCCTCCCCGCGCCTCCCTCGTGCTTTCCGCCGGGTGCCCCCGCTCCGCCGCGCAAGGAGCGCGCACGCCCCAACTTCAGCACTCGGGGCAAGAAGTTGTGGCGGGGCCGCGCCCCCCTCCCACCTACCCACTCCCCCCCCCCGCGCCGGGCCCGGCCGCCCCTCTCCCCTCTGCTCCGGACACCTGTTGCCGCTTTTCACCCGCGCAGTCCTTCCGCAGTTGCGGAGCTCCGCGCATTCCCCCCCCCCCCCCCCCCCCCCCGGGTCCCGCTGCGCCCATCCCCCTCCCCCCCTTTTTTTTTTTTTTGAGACGAAGTGTTTTAATAAACATCCGCGCCTCCCCAGCCCGGCGCAACTTCTCGCTGCGCGGGTGCGGACCGCGCATCCCTCACGTGTTCGTTCTTCCGTGTCCCCCCCATCCCCGCGCAGACCCGCGGTGCGGAGTGTCGGGACGGAGCCCCGCGGCTTGCTGCCCGCCGCGGAGCCGCCGGTGCCCGGTAAGTAGGGCCGCTCCGCGCTGCGCCCCTCGCACCTGCCGCTCCGCGCCGCTCCGCGCAGCCCAGCCCGCCTCCCCCGGTGCGCGCTGCAGGCGGCGTCCGAGCGGCGTGTCCGCGGCTCCCGCCTCCATCCCCGCCCCGCCGGTGCTCTGGCGTTTGGGGTTGTTTTATCCCCTGAAAAAAGCCGGTGGCGGCTGCGCGGGCAGCGCTGCGCGGGGCGCATCATCCACACACCCCCCTTCCCCCGTGCAACTCCTAACGATCCGGCGGCCCCGGCGCGGAGAGCATCGCCGGGCTGGCTGCGGAGCGAGCCTGCCTCCTGCCACTTCGCTGTAATGATTTTAATTGCGTGGGTTTGCTTTGAGTGAACTAAACCGAGTGAGATTACGGCTTTATTTTTATTCTTTTTCCCCCTTTCCCCCCCCCGATCTCCCCCCAAGGCTGGCGGCAGCAGCGCTCAGACCTCCCGTACCCACCCGAGGTATCTGCGAGCCGCTTCTCTAGAGAAGCTGGAGCCCAACTTCTGTGCTCAGAAGTTTTAAGGTTTCATTTTTAGTAGCTGTTCTTTGAATGAGTAATGTATGTGTACCGCTCGCAGCGTGTCTGCCCAACGCAGGCTGCTGATTTCTGGGGTGCTGGATGGTTATAAATATTAAAGCAATTCTCTAAACTGCATTTCCTTTCCATCTAGTTTTTCAAAACGTGGGTTTTACCTGCTCTGACCAACTGCTGCTGTCACTACTGACAGCTTCTTAATTAGACAAAAGTTTCAGGAATGTCGTCGAAGAAAGTTGTGCTGTTCATCCACGGTTTGCTTTAATGCTGCGGCCGAGGGAGAAACAGGCATTTCACTCGATCGAGCAGTATTTTTACAGCTTCTGTTACTGCTGAGCAGCTCCTGCTTCTTGTAAGTTTGAGAGAGCCTGAAATAATTTGAGTTCTCAGAGAAGCGAGTGTAGGCAAGGAGGCACCGTGCATCTCCACAGCCAGATTTGGGGAAGACGGGGAAATCGGGGCTGCTGGTTTCAATTTATCCCTTTTTTTTCCCCTCTGCACATTTTATTTGAACTATCTCCCAAGCATGTTGAATGGACCAGGGCGCTGGGGGAGGAAGCTCTTCACTAGTTACCATTCAAAAGGTGTCGGGTAAAATCTCATTGCAAGAAGGTATTGTAGCTTTAACATCTTGCATTGGCAGCATTCTTCCCCCTTAGTCTTTGGATTAGTCATTGTATGAGAGACAGGAAAAAAAAATCACTTTTTTTTTTTTTTTTCCTCTGGAAAAAGTAAAGTAAACAGCCTCCAACAAGTGAACCTTGACAACCCAGATTAAGGAAGGCAGGAGAGATCAAACAAAGCTGCTGCTGGGCTGTTGTCAGGAGCTGCCTCACTGAAAGCTCTGGACTATTCGATCAGGCAGCAAGGCTATATGTTCACTTATGCAGAAATGGACCATTACAAATGCTGATCTTTGTTGTGAAACCAAAGGATAACTTGGAGAAAATAACTGCAATCTCAAACGAGGCTTTTCTGGTGCTCCTGGTTTTGATGGCAAACTTCAGGTTTTTTGTGCATGGGCTGGGTTTTGAGTTTGGCTTTTTTCTGACTCTTTATTTGAAGGGATAGTGGTTTGGAGCACGTTGTATCCACTTTCAGGGAGGCTTAGGTTTGATTTTATTTATGCTGCCTGGAGCTGCAGGGAATGCAGTGTTTCAGTAGTGTAATGTTGAAAACCGTAAAAGTTCTGTGGAATTCAGCTTTTATTTGTGGATCTCTGAATTGTAAGGAAACATGGATTATATTTTTTCCCCCCTCTGTGTGTAAGTGCTGTGCTGATGTATAATGGAGTTTGGTGGTGATTAAGCATCGTATACTGTATGGTTGTGTTCCTGAAGTTTAGAAAACTTGTAGTATCTTTACTTCAAACATACCACTAACCGATCAGGATGGCACCTTGGTTTTGATAGGAGAGGATTTTTGCAGAGCTGTGTGTAACTTCTCTTCATGGCTATGTGAGAGAGACTTTGTTACTGTGTAGGGTTGTGGGTTTTTTGTGGTTGTGGAAATAGCAGTAAAAAGCATTAAGAGATACTTGATTTTACTTCAGCAAACGTTTAGGATTTAAGCATTAATCAGACTTACGCAGTGGGAGTTAGGTTATTTTTGTTGCTTGACACTTTCATGTTTGTATTCAGAAACTTCACTGCAAACTCTGTGAATGTGCCACCTCTTTCGTTGCTTTGAAGTATTCCAAAACAATGGGAATATCTATTATTAAAAAATACATATAGCTGAGGAAAAGGCTATTGCCCTAATGTATATTAATCAGGAGGCAGACTGAGTGCACATCTACTGAGGAATTCAGAAATCCCAAACCTTTTTGCATAAGTATTTCTTTAATTAGCAGTGCACATCACACAATAAGTACTCTATACTTTTTATAAGGTAAGGTTTCATAACTGTCCTGCATAACTTATTATAAAGCCTGTAGATTTTTATGGTATATAATTAGACAATAAAAAGTATGTGTGTTAAACAGGCACCCGTATGCTGTTAAGCCATTTTGGGTAATGGGTAATGTTTTTTAACATCTATAAACATTTTCTGCTTAAATCAGTTCCACCGGTGGTGGTAATGCAACTGGTTTTTGTACAGACGAGAGAAGGAGCAGGGAAGTTGAGCAGAGAATTATGCATTGGGCATTACTGCGCAGCATATGCTGCAATATGCTTTACACTTGGAGTGGATCACCTTTTTTAAGAGCTAAAATTTGCATGATCATCCCTTGTATGATATACTGTAAACATTTGTAGCTCCAGAATTATTCCTATTTCACGGCATTGTAAAAATTAGGGAAAAGGCTGGTAGTAAAAAGGCAAATTTATGGATTGCAGTCTAGCGTTTAGTATTCGTACTGCTTGTGGTCATTTATGTTGAGAGATTGAACGGATAATGTAATTCCTTTTGTGAAATATCTGTTGAGCATGTATTTGTATATCAAATGAAATAACATATGCACACACATATGTAGGATATGTATGTAAAATACAGTTATTTCTGCAAGGCTGTCCAGTTATTTATAGGTCATAATGATACTTCTGTCACCTTAAATTTTCTGCGAGAAGCTTTAATAAATTTAAATAGATTATATGCTGTCAGAAAATAGTATAAATTTTGTTTACGATTCACTTGCTTTAAGGTACTTATACTAAAGAAGCTCATTTAACCCTGAGACTGAGTAGCATTAAGTGGTGAGAGGAGTCTGCTGAAGAGCTGCTACTGCCCTTTGCTCTTGTGATAATCTTAAATTACTACTATTTAATTGCAACTTCAAGGCACTGAGCTGAAATACTTTTATGCAGCTGAGTCGGGGCTGAGGATGGTGTAGGGAGGTTTCACAAGAAGCTGGATTTCTCATCGGAGACAGCGTTTGTTCAGGCCTTTCCTACCCTTGGGAGCGCATCCAGCTCAGCATCGTGTGTGTGCCCGGACACGGCACTGGGAGGGAGCTTTGCCTTGGGATTCCCACCCTGGGGGGAGCAGGATCAGGCCCTGCAGTAGCCAGGCAGCTCAGGTGCACAAGTGTTTTGTTTGCTGTTAGTTTTTAAGTATATGTTTGAATTAAACAGCACGTTGTAATTATTCCTCAAATGAGCCTTGCTATCAAGTTGCTTCCTGGAGCTTCTCCCTGTAAGTCTCCACTGGGGAGGCAGGGTGGGATGGGGCTGGTGGCTTGAGGCGAAGACCAGGGGGCGGTTGGTAGGATGGGGACATGGGAGACACCCTGCTTTGGACATACAGCCCGCTAGCTGATGGGTATGGCATGGTCCCCAGCGGTGAGCCCAGGGCACAGTGAGCTGCCCTGCCTGTGCAGGGCCTGATCCAGCACGTGCTGCCTTCACCCAGTCCTCCTGCTGTCAGCACTGCGTGCAGGTTTGGCTTTTGGTCTGTGTCACTAACTCATATCACTCAAACTTTTTCTCCCCCCCTCCACCCCAACTACTCCCCCCTTGCTACGTATAGTAGCATGTTTTCACACCCAGTGAGCAGTTCAGCACAGATATGATACGCAATAGGAACCAGAAAGCATTTGCTAAGTGGAATTTCTAAACGTCGTGCACTAGAGATCAGCAGCGTCTTTGCGACTGTTCTTAGAGGTCCTGGCAACCAAACTTTATTCAAATGCTTAGAAAGGTAGGGCCAGCCTCGGAGTCCTTGACTTCATGCCATTGAGGACATGTGTAAGTGCTTGGCTGCGCTAGAGCGCAGCGGTGTTTAAATTGTGAGTCTTGAGTGTTTTTCTGTTGGCCAAATCCTCGTAAGATGTCTCGTTGCAATAGGAAGCGAAGAAGATCTTGTGTGTGCTCGAACTGCTTGCTTCTGCATTGACAAAAACGCTGCTCGCAGCCTGCTGCTCTCTCAAACTATCGTGCCGTTTGATTCCCGCTGCTCTCGGTGCGTTGGGAATTGCAGCTACTGTAGGTAACAAGGTGATGCCAGTGTTTAACAGGGGGGAGAAAGTAGGATGGAATAAATCATGCAGTCGTTAGAGTAAAAACTTAATTGTGGGAATTGTAGTCTTTTAATTTAAGAAAATATATATTTCATTTGGGGCTGTAGAGGAATCAAGCTGTTCTATTTTTAGGAGATCAGATATTTGTTGGTTGGGATGTCTGGAGTGTTTTAACACGTGCTCTTTTTTCTTACTTCAGCAGTGGAGGTACCAAGTCAGAGGAGCTGCTGGCTCTGCTCGCGTGCAGTCTTCTTTGCAAATACGCTCTAGGGTTTTGTCTTTCTGTTCTGCTGGCACCGATCTCTTCCATGCATGCAAGTGAACAGGCTTATGTCTAATGGCTGTTTGTATGTGGCAAGTGTCCAGAATAATCTTGATAACTTTTTGTTCAGTGCCATCCTGAAAATCAAGATAGTCTTCTATGGAAATTGAGCAAAGAGAAGAACATGGGCAAAATCAGTTTCTCTCCAAGAAACATTTGGTACCTGAGGAGGACTAAATAATTTTTCTCCTCTCGTTCACTCTCCCTGTGCTGTTTTTAAAACATCTCCACTTTAGTGCCTTGAAATTGCAATTAAGTTTAGTAATTTAAGATTATTACGAGAGTGCAAAGGGCAGTAGAAGCTCTTTAGAAGTCTCATCTCAACATTTAATGCTACTCAGTCAGGGGGTTAAATGAGTTTCCTCAATGTGAGTACTTAAAGTAACTAAATCGTAAACAAAATTTATACTATATTCTGACAACTAATAATCTATTTAAATTACATTAAAGTATGTGTGCGAAAATTTAATTAAAGACAGAAATACTGTCAAGCCCTGTAAATATCTTGACAGATCTACTGAAATGGAACCCAGATCGTAAAATATTTGCATACATCTGATAGGCTGTGGTGTTTCTGGAAGTGCTATTCTGGAACTAATTGTGGGCATTTTTCCTCCCAGTTTCGCATTCGGTTGCAATGGTCTGGGAAAGCGACACAAATACCCAGGATGTTTTATTCGGGTGACTCTCTGGTGTATTGTTTACTGCTAATCGCTCTCTGTACAATACTTGTCACTGTTGTGTTTTATTAGAAGTGCCTATTTCCTCAATAAGTTGGTTTAGCACTGCTGTTCATTCTGAGGCACGCTGAAAGCGCGGGTTCCTTGTGTGATGCTGTGTAGTACTTGCAGCATGGCAGCGCTTGGATGTGCAATCTCTAAGTCAACTTTCTTCTGGATGTCTGGCCTGGAGTGCATGCTGCAAGGTCTCTTGCAGTGTTTAGTCTGTTGACTGAATTGATTTTTCAGGTACAAGTACTTACAGCCTTTTTTCCGAATTTTTGGAATGTTTATGGAAGTGTTTCCTCAAGTACTGTATGTGTGGTTGCTGCATGGGACCCTTCCTGCTGGTGCAGCCGTACAGGCATTCCCTTTGTGGTACATGGTCTGGGAAGCGGAATGTTTTACCATGGATAAAACTGAGTCTGGCTGAAACTTCAGCCAAACTTTGGTCCTTCTTAAAATCCACCCACTGGGATTGTGCACGTGGCCAAAGTTTTGCTAGGAATGTGCAGGATGAGCCACATTTTCCCATCATCCGGTCATGGGTTGGGGCAGACTCCTGCTATTCCTTGGCTGGGGTGCACACTCCTGGAGCTGTAGGGTTACAGAAGGAGGATGAGGATTTGGGCATGGAGAGCAGGATGCGCTGGGAGTGTGGTGCTGCGAGCGCTGGCCGGGCCGGGTGCTGAGCACTGACAGCCCGACAGAAGGTGGCACAGTTCAGCAGGTTGGCTGGAGCCTCTAACGGCATCGTTAGTTTTCCCCTCTTTGCCAGACATTTCCTTTCATGTTGGATGCGAGTTTTAGCTGTACTTCCCGATCAGTCTTGTCATCTTGTTGCTAACAATTAGGGTCAAGTGTCTTTCCTTGGGCTCTCTCTGCAGCCTTCGTGTCGGTCTCCCTCCCCCAGCTCTCAGCCTAAGCTGTTTGTTCATTAATTAGGAGATCGGGCATATTAACACATCAGTAAACCGGAGTAGTCAGACTTCCCAAGGCATCTCGGGAAACCCTCTCTGGTTTTATGTGACCGGACATGCACTATTGCTGATTTAGATAGCGGAGCCGATGATGCTAAAGTATTGTTAAGAGAGAGATAAATAGAGGGAGCCCAGCAGTAAGCAGAATGTCATGTCTCTATTAAAAAGCTTGTGATAAAGGAAGATAAAATGGCGAGGGGGGATTCAGAGCAGCCGCTAAACATCTGATCACAAAAATCGATGCCGATTTCCCCCTTCCTGCAGAACACTTGCTCGCAGAGTAATGTCTGAGACTGGATTTGATTGCAGTGAGCAGTGGAGCCCTGAAAGGACTTTTGTTGTTGCCAATAAAGACAGCCAGGGGTTCTCAGGGATTCAGGAGCTGTATGAGCCGGGATTCAAATGTCCCTCCCTGGTTCCCTTTGAAGCGGCTGCCCCTCTTCTGCAGCCACACGATGTTCCCGGGATGCTGATGAAGTTGTTACAGGCTTGCGCTAGGGCTCATTGCTCTGTGCTGCCTCGTGCCTTGATTTCCCTGGTGCCGTGGCCACCTGCGTTCCTGTCCGGAGGTTGGTCCTTGGCTGCACGGCAGAATAAACAGTGATGCAGATTGTTGTATATTAGAGCCTTGCAGAGGCTGCTCTGCAGAAGTGAAAATGTAACTGATGATAAAGAAATCAGTTGTAGCAGCAGACGAGAGGGGAGTGGTATTAGTTCTACCATTTCTGTAATGAAACCTGCAGTAAAACGTTAAATCCTCACAGCCTTGTTTGCTGAAAGAATGATAATTGTTCCATTAAGGAGGATTAAGTAATTAACTGATACCTCTTAGGAACCAGTGTCAGGTTTAAAAAGCATCTTCCCAGTGTTGTGCAGCGAGCGTGAGGTTTATGTTCTCCTTCTGCCTCTGGAGAGCTGGGAGGTGACCGTGAGTGGGACCTCTTCCCAAGAAACTTCTGGGAATGCCAGGGGAACAGAAATAGTTTTTTGTTGGTTTTTTTTCAGCTAAAATGTGCTATTCTAATAATCTTTTCACTGCAATGTTGTCTTTTTATGACTGTTGTCAGCTGGGCCCATTGCAAGCTGTTTAAGGAGTAGTCTGTTTGGGATTAAGAAGTTAAAGCCTTCTTGAAGTGTTCATCTTGGTGCCTGAGTTTTTTAATCTTTATTTTTATAATAGTTTTTATGTTGCAATAGGAACCTTGCTTGCAATGAGTCATGAACTCTGTCTTCCATGAACTTCATGGCAGAGTTTTGTTAGCCGGTCAGGCAGCTCGCTTTGCTCATCCGACCCAGTTCCCACGTTTGGAAAGAAAAATTCAATTGAAATCAGTGGTATAAATCCTCCTTTCCTCCTGTGGCAGAACCCGCATAAAAGCAGTGCAGTGGAGGGGGTTGCGGGGCACCATGGAGCAGCTCCTGGCATTGGGCTGTTTGGAAGATGTTGAGGCTGGATGTGGCTGGGATAGCCAGGTCTGGGGAAAGATGGGGCTGGTAAGACTTTTGATGTTGACTGATGCTCAGGTCAGAAGTGCGTTTTGGAGAGGGAGATGTAGGAGCAGGTGGGCAAAAGAGAACAATGGCAATATTTTTCCTTCACTTTTGAATGATCAGATTGAAGGACCTGAATGGTGAGAGGTGCAAGGGCTAGGGAAGCGTCTGTGTGAGCCCTTCTGCATCCTGTCCTCCCAAGCTCGCTGTCTTTCTTCCAGGGCTTGATGCATTTTTCTTTTTGCCTTGGCAGAGATCATAGAATTTGGCAGTAACCTCGCCAAATTGCTGCCTTTTCTCCTATAATGGCCCCAATTTCTAATATCGCATGTGTTGATACTGAAACCATACCCAAACCGAAATTTTCTGTGATATGAATTCTGCCCAGCAAATAGCATAATAGTGGCACCAAATGCGTTAGTATTGATACTTTCTGCTTTCATAACTGCTCTCCTTCTGAAATAGGGCTCCTTCAGCCAGCATCATGCAAACTCTGTTGATCAGTGTACTGTAAATTATTCTTCCCCCTCGGGTGAATTTCATAAATAGGTGTATTTCCGTGTGCAGTACGTAAGACAGCCAGATTTTGCTTCTGTTATGTGGCCCAAGCCCCAGATACCTGTATTGAAATCATGGGAGTTTCCTTGGGTGAACTGAGTTTAAAAAGGAATAAAAAGGGGAAAAAAAATCAGTTTTGGCTCAGAGAATAAAATCTTTGAATATTCATGCATGGAACATATAATAAGAATGTATCTGGATGTTTGTACAGAACTTCCCAGCCTATATCTACCTTAGCAGATTTAGGGAAGAGATTTTGCTTGTTAACACATTATTACTATTGCGGAACTTAACAACTTGGGTAATGTATTTTAATCAAAGAGTTGTGTCAGGGGCCTCATCCTTCTTTGGCTGAATTAAATGTGTGCTGGGAGAAGGAGGCTCTGAAATAACGATAGTAATGTGTTTTTGTTAGTTGTAAATGATACACCCATGCATAGCTGTTCAGATAATGTGTATTAGGTTTGTAAAGCTCCTGAGTTGTATATTCAGAAAAGTGAAAATGTATTTTACAGTGGTAAATCACTTCATACTTAGAAGGCTTTGAAAGAGGAATGTCAAAAGTATGCAGCATAATTATTGTTTGTACAAGTATTTTAAAGTTACTCTGGCTAACCTGTCTGAGTTTTCTGAAGGCCGGTACTGTAAGGAATGGTGTTCTTACTCAGGAAACCTTTCTAATCCATCATTTCAGTTGCAGGATTTAACTGAGAATGGGAGAAACCCATCTTGGTATATTTTAGCTGATGTTGTACCACGTACACTTGTTCTGAGTTTCCTCATTGCTATAAAAGCAGTATCTACAGCACTTAAAAAATACCATTTCATACAAGTTGAAATGGAACATTACCTGTGAATTAAACTAAAATATCTTGAGCCTATGTGGCATATTCCTAGTGTTAAACAGTCGGAGAAAACTAGGTATTTCCTATTAATTTTTGAGATTGGAATTGGTCTTTCTGGGAAAGGGTCCTCAGACACTTGAAGGGGAAACCTGATTTTTCAGCAAGTGCTTTATATTTGCTGAGGAATTCTGACCGTGCAAAAATGTGTTTCATGGAAATGGAGATTTATTCACTAGGATTTTTAGGGATTATAATAGATGCCAGTGGATAGAAGCATGCTTATAGGGAGGTAAACTAGTAAATTGGAGCAAACTGAAAAATAGTAGCTATAGGCATCTGGTTCTGTTATCAAACTTGCTGCATAAGCCAGAGTTTATGCACTGTGATAATGCTAATGACCAGCAGAGCCAATGATGCATGACTGGAGGAAATCAGTGATATAATCAGAGAAAGTTATCAGGTTTTTGTCATTAAATATTAGTGATAAATAATACACTTCATTTTGAGTAGATAGGATGTATTTAATTCTGATGTGGAGAGTTTCAATTTAATAAGGGGCATTGCTGAGTAAAATGATAATCTTTTGTAATTTAAAGGGAAAAATAGAAATGCATTTGTTTCAGCATAATCTCCTGGCGGCTGCCTTCCACCACTGTTTGGCTTCACTGGTGTCTGATAGCAAGGAATATCTTTGCAGCTATTTGAGATGGGTGTTTATAGCAGGGTGTTTTTTCTAAAATGCTAGTTTGTGCAACACAGAACTAATTACAGAGACAGAATCAAAGGGGATCTCTTTAGTATAAACCTAGGTATTTTGTTTAATTTTCTGCTTAAAAACGTGAATATTGCAGGAAATCTAAACTCTGTGCTCCATGTAGTGGTTCCCCTGTCATATAGCCTGCCTGTCCAGGCAGTGACAGGAGCACGAGGACAAAAGATACGGATAAATTAGATCTTGTTTTGCAAGTTATCTTTCAAGTCAGTGGGAGAACAAGGAAGAGAAGTAGAGCTTAAACTGAAGTAAGAGGGATATTTATAGTGTCTATAAAGGACAGTTTGCACCAGGAAAAAAAAATAAATCTGGTTGGCTTTTTTTAGCGAAACAGGCTAACACCCAGTGTAAATCTGTGTCATTAGCTGAGGCAGTGCGTGATTTTTGGAGCATCGCTTTTCCTTTTGTGAGCCTTTGCCCGCACAGCCTTGTCCCCTGGACTAGAGGCAGATGAGGTGCCATGTCTACCTTAGGGACATTACCCTCGCCAGCTGCAGGACCTCTGCCCATGTCAGCCCGTGGCCCCGTTTAAGCAGATAATGGCAGTTTTGCCCAACAAGCAGCTTTGTAACGTGGCCAGGATCTTCCCACCACCCCTCGGAGTCGTGCTCGAGCGCAGAATCTCAGCTCCAGTTTCCAAAATTAGATGGCACAGTGAGTAAACACAGAGTACTTGCCAGTTCTCACATCCTCTTTTGCAGCGAGTATTGCAGCAAATCCTGCAGGTTTGACTCATCTCCGAAGTTCTTCTCTGATTTGAAGCAGGTCTCGTCTGTCTTCTGAGAAAGAGCTGGAGGTCTGGCTGCAGCTCCTGAGTGCACAGTCCTTCTGTACATGAGCACAGTATGCTTGTGTTGGCCTCTGCATAAACTTGGGCAGCTGTAAGGATCTTTAACTGGAGTTACATGCTTGTATCTAAGGGTAGAACTTGGCCTGAAGTCATCCTTTATTGAAACCTGTATGAAAATACTTTGTTCTTTTTACGCAGAAATATTTACATTCTGGTGGGAAGGTTTTATTCCCCCTCCTTTCTTTGTTTTTCCCCCCTGCGCTGTGCCATGAGCACAAGGAGGGGGTGGAAGATATTATGCATAATGCCCTGTCAGTTAAAAAATAATATTCAGGATTTCAACTGGTATTTCTCATACGTCTTAAAGAAAAAGAATAATATTGGAAGCACTGTCTGCTTGTCTGATGACAGTGAACCATCCAGGGCAGGATGGAGATTCTACTTAATGCTGCAGGTAAATTGGAAGGGAAAGGGCATGCAGTGCAGAAAACTTTCTGGATAAATAGAAGTAGTGTCAAGTGCAGCCCCCGTTTGAAGAACAGTGTGTCTTAATGTTTCTGTTCATCGGCGCTGATTCGCCTCCGCATGTCAACCTCTGCCTGGTGGATGCTCTCAGCAGATTGAGGAGGAGGACACATTGCTGTGCAAGTGCATTACAATGGTCCACACGTGTGCCGTGACTCAAGCGTGCTCACAACTTCATGACATGTATCAAATGAGAATTGTTTCTATGGAAGGCCTTTTGCTCCTTTGTTTTTTCTTGGATGAAGGCTGATGCTGCTTTCACAGACTGTATGACAGTGTGGTTGGTGCTGTATAGGGTGAGGGCTTGGTTCATGTTGCAGCTAAGCAGATTTAGATCTGTCTGCTTGTCCCTGGGTGCTTCCCATTGTGTCCCCTGGGCTGCAGCTGACTGCCCGACCTGAGGGTGAGATTGTGCAGGAAGCAAGACCAGCAGAAAACTAACTTAAGCAGCTGAGCATCCTCATTTCTGCCAGCTGAGCATCCTCATTGGACTCTTTGGAGGTCATGGGAGGGTCCAAAGAGGTCAGGGCCACTCCCTTGATAAACCTCATGCCTCCTGGTTGGCTTTGCAGTGAGGTAAAACCTCTGCAAGAGGCTTTGTGCCTGGACCCGCTCTTTTTCATGTAGGCAGAGAAGTCTTCCTTGCACAGCTGCCTTGGGACATGCTCCCAGCAGAACTTGCTGGTGGGACCACCCTGCCAAGCTGGTGCAAGTATGAGTTTTCATTAAATTCTTAATTTAATGCTGCTCCGTTAGTGCCAGGTACTAAAGTTGTTAACATGCACGTACTGAAAAGCCTGGCATTGTGTCTTCCTTGGGTTTTCTTCTTCCTTGTTAGCGGTAGATAATGAGCTGGTCCAGAGCCTGGGTATTTTTGATTAAGGCACTGAGAGATATCCAGGTTACCAGCTGCTGTTGTTTCTTGTTGTTTTGTTAATAACTTATCTGTGTGCTAAGCAAATAGAGCTGCATGTAACACTCGGATAAAGCTGTGTCCAGCCTGTTGGATAGCTTCTGAGAGAAAGAGCAGAAGTTGAGAAGGATATAGGTGGCCAGAGCTCATCAGCATCACGTGGGTTTACACCAGAAAAGGTCTGACCCATAGGCTCTGTTCAGTCAGTGTTGTGCAAGATGTACACGCTGGATGTGTTGTGGTGTGAACGTGTCTGGGGAGTGTTGCTGTCAGTGTCTGCCTGTGCAGGGACGCCCATGGGCACTGCTGCTGGTCTCTGTCTGCGATAGGGCCATCTGCAAGCCCAGATGTTGACATGGATGGTCGTTAGCATGGTGTGGGGCTCGCTCAGGCTTATACTGGGGGTTTGAGTAAAGCTTTAAATATGGCTCATGCTTTTATTGCTTCTGCAATGGGTGCCAGGTGCATGTTTAGCAGGAAGCGAAACTGGAGGAGCCCTGAGGGAGCCTCACTCAAGCCATGCCAAGCAGGTACAGCCTACGAGTCTTATCACCTTACTGATAATCTGGCATGGAGTCGGCATTCACACGTGTCATGGGGGTTCCAGGGGTGAACTTATGGTGCAGTTTGGCAGGGACCTAATCCCTCTACCAGGCAGGCTGTGTGCTTGGGGTTGGTTTCCCTCTCTGCCCATGTGAGAACTTGGGGTGCTTGGCTGTCCCCATGCACTGACAGGAGGGCATCGGTAGAGTGTTTCAGGAAGGCTTAGTGGGGTGATCTGGCTCTTCTGCAAGCCTTCCTGCATAACTGGCATTTGATGCTGAGGTGCCGTGAGGCTGCTCCATGGGTTTTGCTTTAAAGCTGATGGATACTTTTGGGGAGACTGGATCCAGCAGGAATGCCGGGTGCTTGGTGGACAGGGCTGCACCAGCGTGGCTGTTGGTGTTGTGCAGCCCCGCACACTGAGGAAGCTGGTTGCAGCACGCCTGGGGAAGCGAGACCCAGACCAGAACCCAGCTGCCCGCCCTGGGGCCTCCCTGGTGTTGCACAAAGTCGTCTGCCTTCTGCTGCTGACGGGCCCGTTAACTACTCGTTTTTGCATTGTCTTGTTGAGGAATTTGAATGCGCAGACTGTGAAGCCAGGCATCAAAGCATTAACCATCACTTTTAATTATTACCTTTATTTTTTGGAAAGGAGTAGCAGTCAGAATAAAATACTTAATAGGAACGAAATACTTGTTATCCACCTTCTCTTCCTCGTTGGTTTGTGCCCAACCTGGGTTGCCAGGTCTCCCCAGGGGTGGCTGATGTGCAGGTGAGCAGAGCCGCAATCCTGAGCTGCTCCTGTCCTCACCCTTTCTCTTCACAGAGTGCTGAGGTTTCGTATTCGCATGTACAATTATACATACTCCTAAATAACACTCACCTCGTGTCAGGGTTTTTCACTGTTTGCTCTTACATGTCAACACCACATCTGATTGGAGCCTTAATTGCTCTCCATGCTCCTGTATTTTTTCTCTCGCCTCTTAGACCAGGGTTTGTTGAGGGGGGAGGCCCAAGCTAATGCTACCAGGATATGGGCTCTCCCACTTACCAGGCTGGAAAAATGACCCTCCAAGTCAGTATGAATTAGGTGTTGAAGATGAAAGCAGAGATGAAGCTCTGTGAGGAGATCTATGACTTGATCCAGGAATTACGTGGTGTGCAAAGATGGAGAGAAAAGCAAACTTCTTACCCAAGATATGGTGTCTGTAATGCTCCTGCTCTGGGGTTTTCCAGTGCATCTGTCCAAATGCTACTGGGATCTCCACTGTCCCACCTGTACCCCAGCCTGTTGCTGTAGTGCATAGCTGGGCCAACCCATGCAAGCTCTGGTTGGTGGTGGTAAAGTTGCCCGTGGTAGTTAGCAGCAGAAGCTGGCTGTACATGCAGTACAAGCTAGTTCCTGGTAACTAGCTAGGAAGACAGTATTGTGATCTGCATGTGTTCCCCACACCTGGATGTGCTGTGTTACCCATCAAGGTGAGGTAACCCCCATTTTTCTCTAGTGTAGCAGAACACTATGAGTGAACTCCATTTTACTCCCGTTTTTCAAAGCAAGCCAGCAGCAGGACCTCTGAAGGTATAGCTGTGATAACAGCTACTGCTGCAAGACACTTGTGGGTCAGAGGGGTTTTGGTGGATGGCTTGGGTGGATCACCCACCCCATGTACTGTGCCTCTGTGTTTGCATTGCGATGAGAGTTGTTTCATGGCACCCCATCAGTAAATGAAACATTCTCTGAAGATCCTGAGCACTCTGTCCCCTGCCACACTGTCCTTGTTCAGGACTCCACGTGCACTATGCGCCACTGAATATATCCATTATGTAAGTGGGAATGTGCAGGAGAAGGCAGACTTCTGAGTGGCAGAGATTAGTCTGAGGGAGAGAAATTAATAGGAGAAGGCTCATTATCCAAATATACTGTCACGGCAAAGAAATGGAAGGAACCTTCATCAGCAGTTGGGATGTCCGATGCTAACAGTGTAGGGTACATCTTCCTGCCTGCACAGGAGAAAGAAAATAGGCAGTGGTTGATTACCTCTTGGTTTTAAATAAGTGTAGTATTGAGCACAAATTAAAAACAACCTTGAAACTGCACAGATTCATAAAACTGTACTCTGGGATTTTAAAAATTACCTCCATTGGAATCCTGGAAGCATCTGTTACATAATTAATGCACTTAAAAATATATGCTATTTATGATTAATCCAGGCCTGTAGTGTGTGCTAGTTAAATGTCTGGATCCCAGGGTGCAACGCGAGGAGAGAAATGCAGTTGTATTCTGTTTGACGGTTATAGGAGAGGACATTTGCTACAAATAAATTAATTTTCCTTAGTCTTTTTATTTGTCAGGGCCAAACTTATGTCTATTGTGCTGAGTTTGTTGACTTGTAAATGTTTTGAGATTTATGCTGATAATTCTGTAGATCTACTGGAAAAAATAACTCCAGAATAATTAGGGAGATTGACCATACAGTAATGTAGCACACGTGTGACGGTGTTACTGGGTTGATGATCTTGAGGATGGTATGTGCAATTAAAAGTGTTAAGGCTCAGTACCATGAAGCTTTTCAGACACTCTCTGAGATACACAGATGCTGTAGGGGATACGTGTTTCCCAAAGGGTAACTTGCCAAAGTTACTGGATGCCTTGCATCTCCCCTCCAGGGAAGTATTTCAGGCAGAGACCTCCTGGGTGAGTGGCGGAGCAAAGTGGAGCACAGCAGGCAAACTATGTCTTGACAAACCTCAGCCTGCACAGCTGGATTTTTATCAGGAGGGTTTGGGGCTCTGTAGCCTTATGTTTTTGAAGGCTTCTGAGTTATCGTTCAGCCAGTGTGTCCTGGCACAGTTTCTGGCATCACATTTCCTCTGATGGATTTTTCTCTCTGCCCTCTGTTTCTGTTCCCTTTTTTACCCCTTCCCCTTAATCTGACCACTGACTTGTCATGTTGGTGCAGGATCATGCAGTGTAAACCCCTTTTCTTCTTCCATCGTATTTTTGTTACTCTTTTGTAAAAGCCCGCTGACTGTTAGGATTGTCCATCATACTGTTGTGTTCCAGGGTCCCATGTTGTGGCGGGCTGTGGGTGTCCATGGTTCCTGCTTTTCCCTGTCTGCCTTGGGCTGGCTGAGCATCCCACTACAGTGGCAAGACCTGCACTGTGCCATGGAAGCCTGTAAAAAGGTCCCTTCCCAAATAATTATTTTCTTGAGCGAACAATCGTTGTATCTGTTGGCTCAGGAAGTGTTTTGAGATCGAGTGCTGCAGGTCCCATTGTACCTGGTTTATCCTGTATTGTTCCTGGGTTAATAAAAGGGTTACCCATATTGAAACAATACATGCTCTTCTATGTACCTGCCTGCGGTGTGGCAAAGACAAAGCATGGTGTGGAGGTTGGCTTCTCTACATGTTGGCCTTTGTCCTAGCACCCTAGACCTGCAGTGGAGACAAGATAAGGATAGGGAGGGGAAACCAGTTGTCTTCCACTTGCCTTTGGTATGTCCATGCTTGGTAATGTGGTCTTTCAGCACTGTACCTGAAATGGAAGCTGGAGACCTCATTGCTTATTGCCCTGTGCAGAAACGTGAGGTGTATGGCAGCCTGACTTTCCTGGTGTCCTCTCCCCAAGGTTGTCTGCATTGCCAATACTGGAAGTGAGTTACTAATAAAGTTGGGTTTCAACTTACTATGTGTTGTCTCAAGTTGTTTCTGCACTCCAGAGTCCCTGACATCGCTTCAGAATGTAATGAGGGAGGAGCGAGCCTGGTTTTGTGAAAGACGAAGGTATTGTAACCTGTGTTGGGAAAACTTTCCTGTGGACTGTGCTCTTGGCTCTTCCTTGCCATTAATCTCAATGGAAACATTACTTCTGATTTTTCGCACTGCATAATGCTAACCCTTGTTATCTTTGTAGCCTAAAACTGTGCTCAGCATGGGCTTTGCCTTTAGTCCTGAAGAGAGATGGATGTTGGGATGCGTGTGCACAAGACTATGTTTCTAGCAAATTGGGACCAAAAAAGATAATTAATTACTATTAGTAACTTAATTTTCTGCAAACTAAAGAGCCCCAAAGAGAAACCCACTTCAAAAGCTCTTTGTTTCTCCCCCCTCCTTTTTTTGTTAACAAAGGATACGTTCTAGCTGTATTTCAGTGGTCTAGGGTTTCAGCCGCTTTCTTTGATACCGGTTTGTGTGAAAGTAGTTGTGTCAGACAGAAGGAAATGATAAAATCTACGAATTAAGGCAAAAGATGAGAAGGGCAGCGGGTAGCATGAAATGGAGATGTGTTCGGATCTAACAAGCATTCCTACGAGCAGACCCTGGTTTCTCTACTCACTACAGGCCAGGTTGATGATGTTTGGCAAGATTAATGGATTGGGGTGGGTGGCTGATAAAGATCTTAAGGAAAAGCAGATTCTGGTGACTACAGTATTGCAAGTTTATTTTTAGAACTCGATCACACTGGAGTTGCTAGCATTAGAAAAACTTCTTAGCTCACATTATACTGTGAATTTCTTTCATTTATTTTTAAAGTGGAAATTTTGCAAGCTGACGTTTTGCAGCATGCGTAGTACGATTTGGCTGACAGCATTGTCTGGCAAAAGAAATAACCAAATTATTATTCAGTCATGGGTTTTTAACAGCCGCAAAGCAAGTGGATGTTAACTAAATGATGCAATTTATTCCCTTCCTGCTTATTGCCAGCTTGCCTATTACAGAGAGACTGCCAGCTTTAAATAAGTGGTACCCAGATGGTAGTCGCATGACGCCCACTTGGTTACAGAGCCTAAGCACGGAATAACTCGGCAGCCACTACAAGCTGTGGGTCAATTGAGGGGGAATGCCTGTTGCTTCACAGTTTTGCATATGTAAATCTGTTAATGTTATGTCAGTATTGTGCGGTCTAAACACAAGCATTGCCTTTCTCTGGGGCCCAGATGAACTTGGATCGCCGCCCAGTGAATGAGGAGCCGAGTGCGGAGTGGCAGTCGGAGGCTGCCGCTGCTGCTTGCTTCCTCGGTGTGAACTCGCCACATCCCGGATGCTCTCCTCCAGCAGCACTGCCCGGGGCTGGCAAGCCCGGCTGGAGCAGCGGGGCAAACACCCCCTCTATTTTTATCTCCAGCACGGAAGAGGGTTGGCTTGGCTGGGTTGACGTTTTCTTTCTGTCTGCCACACTTCTGTGCTCGCCTTCATCGACTGCAGATGTGGCGCGCAGCCGCCTCCGAGAAGTCATGAACTGTGTCGTCTGCGCCCTTTAACAGCCAACATCTGCTGCGGCTGCCTGATGGAAGTGGCATGGAAACAATTTTGGGGAGAGCGCTGAAGTTTACCCCTACAGACGATTACTTTATATTAATTGTATCGAGATAGTTACCATACGAGTGGGTTTGAAGCTGGTCTCCCACCCTTCCACCCTCCCTTTTTTATTATTGTTTTAAAAGCAGTAGTTAAAATTGTTTGACATGGGAACGCTTTTTACTGTTGATCATTTCTGGTTCTGAAAAGTTTATTACAATGGGTGAAAACAACAACCAAAAAAACCCATAAAAAGCTGGGCCTGTAATATGCTTAAAGGCTAAAAAAGTGCCAATAGTGTTGATTTAACCAAAGAAAATGTTCCTGGAGGTGCTGTAAATTTTATGTGCCAGATGAAAAGCATTAAGTGTGTTATTTTTCATGAAGGAAAAACATTCTGATTTTTAACAATTTTGTAAATTATATTAATGCTGTAATATGGCTTAAAAAGTCTTGGGCCTGTTCCAGGAGCACTCGCCCCATGAGCAAGTCCCACAGGGGTACGGGCGGGGGGCCCGGCTGGAGCAGGGTTGGGTGCAGGGACTCAGCAGGCAGAAACCTCTTTCTAGGCAAAGCACTCTGTTGTCATGTGTTTTTTTTTTTTCTCTCCATTTTCTTCTTCGTTGCAAGTTGGAAGTGAGCATTTTAAATGCAGCAAGAATAAAACTGAGGGGGAAAATAAGCTGCTTTGGAATGTAGCAGAAAGCTGAGGTGGTTCGGTATTCTATCTTTATTTTGCTAATTATTTGTCATGGAGATGCGAGTTGATTCCCTGAGATTTCTTTTAAGCCTCTTAAGAGTAATTTTTAGGGCTAATGGTAATTTTCCTCCACTGGACGTTCCCCAGCTACAGTGTTGTGGTGCTGCTTGCCAGCATGGCTGAGACATAAGCTGAAGGTTCAGAATACGGAGCAGCAAGGGGAAAAAGTGATGGGGAAAACCAAATAAGTGATGTAGGGATTGCATGAAGGGTTTATAACTTGGAGATGAGTCTGTCACTGCCATTGCTTAGGCTGGAATGGGAATTGGTCCAGCAATTGTCCTTTTTGACGGAAAATTAGTTAGCAGTTGTTGAAGAGCCTATAGCAAATTCTGATACAATGAAAGTAAATCATGCTAGGCGTTGGTTTAGATGTGATTTTTTTTTCAGTTCCTTATATTAGCATGAGAACTATAGCTTACCCTACTGAAAACTTAATTAGGCAAACAGAATGCTATGTTAGCAGACACTTAAAACCCAATGTGCTCAGGACTGGATTCAAATAAGTTAATAAGAGTTATATTAGGTGTTTCTAATGGTACTTTCCATTTTTTAAAATAAATGCTGTCTTTGGTAATAAGCCACCCACATCTTTTTGGGTAATAGTTTAATTGAAAGGCTTGATTATGTCCATTTAGTGGCAGAGGATCCCTGCTGCTGTGCGATATGTTAATGCAAGTCTTTATATTTGGATGCCTGATGTAAAGCTCCTATAGGAGAAAACTGGGATGAGAAAAGGAAACAATCTGTTGTGGAGTATGCTCAGAAAGAGCCAGCAGACAGGAGCAGAACAAATATTCAGAGTTAGTGTGGGTGTTAGGGGTGCATGCGTGTTTGTATGTAATGTATTTAAAATGCCAATAGCTTATGCCTTTTGAAGGCTCCGAATCACAGCTGTCATATTGATACACCATTTCCAAAAATAATGCCAGGAACAGACTGATACTGATTGGTCAACAAAGCATTATTATTCCATGATACATATTTTGGGCTTCCGTCCCCACTTAAACCAGGTGTTTCCATGCAGCGTTCCTCAAAAATTGTTTGCTGGAAGGATTTTGATTCCAAATTGAAGGTATATTCTTAAGGTTTTTTCCTCCCAGAAGGCAGAATGACAAGGAGAGAATGTTCTTACTTTGTTTCTTACTCATTTCAGCAAACAGATATCTTTAGATGAAGGACGTTAATGTAAAGCCTGCACATTTAAGCTGGCATTCGGAAGTTTGGGACTTTGTTATTCTATAACTGATGCTATGCAATTTCCTCTGCATCTGCATATTTCCAGCTGTAAAGTGGGAACGGGTAAAAGTTGCCATGTTAAGAGGGTGCTGAAGGATTTTAATAATGCTTGTGAAGTGCTGAGGTCATCTAATACAGAGTGTTTTGATAATAAACAGTGTCTTCAACCACTCTCAGCCTCAACATGATTGTGCTGTTGGTGCCATACAGTGGGTCCATAGTGTTTCTTAACAGTGAACACAGCTGGTTTTATGCCACCAAACAGAATTGCCAAGGGTTGCAGACTTTAAAATGTTTCTTGAACATCAGTAAAGCAGCATTTATTTGTTACACTGTTGGTACAGACCATGGCACGTGTGCCTTCTAAAAATTTTAGGTTAATGTTTACATGTCGTGGACCATTAAAAGTGTGTGTCTGTCACAGGTATGGCAATCTTTATTTGGCAAAAAGGGCAGGGCCTGGTTACATGGTAAGGATAACTTTGCCAGAAAGCAAGTACAGCAGTGTGCAAAAACAGAAAAAAAGAGAATGCATAAAAATGCCTTCAATTTGTCATCATTTTACACCCATCTCTAAACAATGAAAACCTTCAATGCTAACAAGCACTCACAGTAGTGCTAGAGAGGTCCTTTCAAAGCAGAGACGGTTTGGGGGATTCCCTGAGAGAAGATCAGATAAGATAGTAAGTGGAGGATTCAGGCGGAAAAGTGGTTTGGAATTGCAGATCAGTGGTTTGCCCATAAGTGCTTTGGGTTGGCTGTGGTGTTTTCTGATCGTATGTATATATATATATTTATTTCCCCGCCCCAAGATCTTGAGCAATTTTTCACTCGCCTTTAAGCTCTCTCGAAAGGGTCCTGATTTTCAAAGGTTGTGCATTCCAGAGCTCTGCAGGCTGATGAGAAATCACTGCTCGTTCCCTTGAGGCTCCTGATCTCTGTATGTAATAGAGCTCCTCACTTTCAAATGCTTTAGCATAATTCGTTGCTTTCTTGAACATTGTAGGAGGTTGAATAAATATGATTTCTGAAGTATGTATGTATACATAGATATATGTATGTATATATAAAGCGGTGAAACTTGGACATGCTGGGTGTTAAGCAACTCGCCAAAAGCAACAGGAGGAACCAATGTCAGAACAGGACTCAAATTTATCTCTTGCTCATTGGTGATCCCACAGCTGGGCAGGATCCAGCTAAGCAAACTGTGATGTGATGACTGTTCTGTCTCTTCCCACACAATGTACTTACAATTTATTTACAATATATTGTAAAATACATTGAAATATTTAGGGAGTTTGACATATTTCATGTAATGATTGGAGGATGGTAGTTTTAGTGCATCACTTGGCTCAAGCCCTCCAGACCTTGGCCAGTTCTTTCCTGATGTGAAATGTAAAGCCTTCATCTGGGAGAAAAAAAAAAGATAAGTTTAATAAATCTACCAACACTTGGCTGCAAAGAGAGGTAAGTGGGTTTGAGGGGGTTATTGTTCCTATCTATTTGTTTAGCTTGGAAGAAGCAGGAGCAGAGTGGCTGGGTGGCACGGGGATGCGTCCATCCCCACGGCTGATGGTGCACATAATGACAGCCACAGGCAGGTCCCGGCTGCCTAGCACCAGCATGGGTTTCATGGGGCTGGCTGCCTCAGGGGACACTGCTGGTCACCACAGCAGAGGTGGCTGACTCTGCATGAAATGTCCTGCTCAGGTTTGTGGGAACCTTATTTGTTTGTTCTAGCATGTTGTCATTTTCAGCTTGTCTCTGAGTTGTGACCCCTAGTCTGGTCATCTGTGTCCTTGCACCTTCACTGCTCTGCTTTCACAGACAGAATCATTTGGGCTATGCTTTCTGCCCCAGGTAGGAATCGGATGTTTTACAGACAGCACCGATATCCAGCTGCATCCCCAAATCATCTTCGGTGCCTACTGCCCTCTTTCAAATGGCCTAAAACTTACAGCTTCATTTCATCCATGAGGCAGTCAAGCTATCTCAAATCACTGGCACTCTCAAGACTGAAAATACTGTTGGCATAACACAAGTATAATTACTGTCAGTATAATCAACAAGGATTACTGGATTGATTTCTCTCTTCCTTTTTTTTTTCCTTCAGATGTTTAAGAAACCCCAAACTTGAATAGGAGTACGTAACTTGGTATTGTTCCCCATTGCTGGAGGCATCCTTCTGAGCCAGAGCTCGGCTTTCCCTAGAAGATGTAGGATCTTGCATGCTGTCAGTCTAGATTATGGGTACAGTGTTGCCAAACCCATAGGTATAGTAGCAAGGAGAAGGCAGCATTGATCATGCTGTTTTGTCCAGCAAAATGCTTCCCCAGTTGTGCATGGTATGTCAGCTGGGGAGCCTGCTGCTTCCCGCCCCCCGGGGCAGGCAGAGAGCAGAGGGAGGCAGCACCAGCAGCAAGGAGGATGTGATGAAACAGTGATAGTGATCTGGAGCTTGGGAGATGGTTCTCTTGAATCCTCCCTCGATGCTAACTTCACTGCAGATAAAAGCTGAAAAAGGTTTGGTCTCCTTGGTGATTTGGGTGAGGGTGAAAATGGCTTTAATCTTTTTGGCTGAAGTCTGAAATGAAGGTATAACCTCCCTTGCATCTGGCAAAGAAACATGTTTTTTACAGGTGTAGCTTTGGTTTTTTGTCCTGTGTTCTCTTGCAAATGAGCTTCCCTTTCTTTTCTTTCCTTTTTTTTTTTTTTTAAACATACATATGCCTCCTTTTGGAAATTCTTGTTTCCATCCAGGCACCTGCATTTCAAGTCTCTATCATGCAGATTCATTTTTCTCTTTAGACGTGTGCCATGCTGACAGGCCTAAGGCTAGAACATGCTTTTTATCTGTGAAGGCTTTCTCTTGCACTTTCACTTCAAGAAGGTAATACTTTGAGGTGAAGGTGAGGGGCTGTGCCCTGCTCCTGAGAGCCAAGACCTGGGCTGTTGCTCTGGGTTGAAAGTCAGATTGTTTCGCACTTGTGACTTGAGATCAGGAATACTAAAAGGTTTGCATGTCTGAATGAAAGGAAGAGAGATGTGGATTTGGAAAAGATGTGCTTGAAGAGAGACTTTTGAGCTTAACTTCTGGATTTACTTTCATTTATCAAAATGCACAAAATCTGAAGAGGAAGGTTGAATTTTGGGGGTTGTGTCCACATAGTCTGTGTTCTGCCTTTTTTTAATGCTGGGCTAGTACATGAACAGAGATCTTGAACATCCCATGAATTCAGATGAGATGAGCCTAAAAATCATAAGTTATGCATGCATTGAAGTTGCATCAAAAGTTCTTTTTGAGAAATACAGCCATTTTATAGAAGCCTTGTAGTGCAGGCACTGTGCTTTGCCATCTTCTGGATCATGCCCCAGGATCATCTTCATTAACTCCCACTGTCTTCTGCATTAACATTGGCTTCTGTGCTCCATTTAGATTTTCTTTAAAGCATTACATAAACAACTGTCGTGTAAATACAGGCATTTGTAATGGTGCTTTTAAATTAAAAAGACTCTTGGATTCATGCAAGTAGACACATGCTTGCACAAAATAACTTTTGGCTTCCCCCTAACACTTTTCAGAATAATTTAAAGGAAGAAAAGATTTGCAAACAGTTGTAAAAGAGCCATAAAAAACTGTCAAATACCAGACCTTCAGCTAATTGTAAACTGTTTTGCTCTTGGAAGTCATACAACATTGATCTCATAGCTGCTTCATTAAGAAGGTGCTTCTCTGTAGCACAGGAGCTGCTTGCCTAGGTAGCCATGAGCAAAAATAGCAAGAGATGTTGGGCTTCTGCTATGAATGCCCAGTATAAACTAGAATAGCTCCAGGCAACTGAAGTATTCTGTACCAAAAAGGAAGGCAAGCATTGCAGGGAGCTGAACAGGAAAAAGCTGCAGAGCTGAAAACTTAATTTTTTTTAACTCCTCCCAACTGCTTTACCCTAGAAAAGCCACATCATCCCTAGCCCTTTGTGGGCAGGCATGGCAGAGGTGGGATGTGTTGTGGGAGGACCCACTGGCACAGGAGGATGCAGGTGTGGGTGATGAGTGCAGTAATGCCTGCAGGTTTGCTCTCAGACTGTCCTTACGGAATATGTTCTAATCTTTAATTTTCAAAGGGAGACATGAAGAATAATCTTTTCTGGACAGAGAATTGGCCAGCTGGTTAGGTGCATCATTTTTCTTTCCGGGTACCAAGGACAACAAGCACTCATGGGTCAGCTTTTTCTGGTTGGCATTGGTGAAAAAAAATAAGTCAATAGTCCATTAGACTAGATTGTTGGAAAAACTTTTCTCTGAACTCAGCTCTAATTCTGCAGCTGGGGATGGTTTACTTGAAGAATGTGCATAGCTCTTTGCATTGCGTCCTTCCAGTGCTATGAATTGGGGTGTCTGCTTCACAAAAATATTAATAGCAACCTACTGGGTCTCATATCTGGTGTGTTCACTCTCAGTCTCTCTCCTTCAACCAGTTTCTAAAGCCTTATCATTAAATCTCTTTAAGAAGGGAAATTCTTGCCTTTGTGTATTGGTTGGGCTGATGAATGGTCGTCTGTTATCTGCTCAGTCCATGACTGAGTCAGGCTGTCAGAGAAACAGAGCTGAAGTCAAAAGGACTTTATTTCAGGCTTCTCTACCTCCTCTGGGTTAGCCATGGAATGGATTCTCTCCCCATCTCTTCCTGAACCAGAAATGTCCTGTTTTACAAGAGGGAGGCCTGAGGATTTTATCTGACCCAGCCATTTCCTTTATGTTTTCGCAGTTTCCTTCTCCTGCAGCAGTCCTGTGCTGAGCCCTAATGTCCAGCCATGAGGATGTGTCTCCCTTTGCAGTGATTCTTCTAGCTGCTAAACAAGGGGCGGAAACCAAAGTGTCACTACTCACCCCTGGTGAATTTGGACATCGCCCATACATGTTCAGTTCCTGGAAGTCCAAGTCTGTACTGGCAGTTGACTGTCTTGGTTTGCAACTGTTGATGTACTCCTTGGGAGCTGCGGGAAAGGTTAAAATCCTATGTGTGCTTCTAAAACAATGTCAGCTTTTCTCTGAAAAACTCATGTGTGAGTTACCTGACAGCAGATCTCTGTGCTTACGAGGTCTGACTTGGGTGCGTGCACATGACTGTTCAGACCAGTTTCAGTGCATGTTCTATATTGGGTAATGCAGCTTAAGCATTAGGCAGTATGGTGTTTTCCCCCAGCCTAGAAGTAGCTGCAAGTAGGGACTGAGTTGCCAAACTTTAATCAGGGTTGTATTGCTGATTATTTAATATCTACTAGAGGCTGAATTCCCGGATGAAAGGCATTATCGAGTGGCACAGTCTTCTTGAGAGTGAATTTTGGCTGGTCAGACCTGGATGTAAGGGCAGCCTTCAGGAAAACTGGTTAGCATCAATTTTGTTGCTGAGTAGGCATGAGCCAGGCTGCAGGCTCCTGGATTTTGGAGCATGCCAGCACCCTCGTGGCCTGTTTAGCTGGAAAGGATGAACACGGAGAGACCCGAAAGAGGATTGGGTGAACAGGAGGTTGCCTACATACAGCCCTACCATTGCAGTGCACTGTAAATGGTCAGGGAATAGGACAACATTTAATAATGTTACGAAGAAATTTCTGGAAACACAGACCATACAAAGTGGGGGAAAAAACCCCAAAACGTACTCAAAAATCATCTGTGTGCCCCAATTGATACCATGTACCATCACTCATGCAATAGTTTGGTGGTTTGGTGCACTGCTGTCCTTGCTAGTTTAGGTGTAACTTACATTTCTGATCTCATTCACATTCCTTATCAGAAGCATGTCAGAGAATTGGTAAACCATCCAGTAGATTTTGGCCTATCTAGCTGTAATAATGCTCAACTTTGCATTTTGTGTGGTATGCTTAAATTGTTTTGAAAGCATTAAGAAAGAAAGGACTATACACAACTTGCTCAAGAAAGCCTTTGTCATTCCCTTATGACTGTAGGTGGTAAGACCAGTTGCTGGCCCCTGCTTGATGTCTCACAATTCTGCCCTTCCCTGACTCATCTGGTGCTAGTAGTGAGTTTTCTTGCATCATCTTGCCTCATTTATCTGTGTTTTTTTTGTGTGTGTGTCTACTTCCATTTCTTTTCTGATTGCGAGAACCACTGTGTGTGTGGCTGTTAAGCACCACTCTGACTTCTGCATCCCCTTGTGGCTTTGTTCTGCCTCACAGAGAAAACATAAAGTTTAGCCGTGCTTTCCCCTCTCTCCTCAGTTTTGCCCCATTTTAACCACCTTCTTGTATCCTGGAATCATCAGTACCTCTTCACTGCAACAGTGCAGCTAAGCTCTCTCCCAGCAGCACTTTGCTACTTGTTTCCCAATGATAGCCCTCTCGGGTATGAGTGACTCTGTGTCAGTGAGAAAGTACATCTTATTTTTGGACTGTCATCTACAATGTGATTTTTATTGCACCCAGCAGCACTGTCTGCCATTGTAACGGGGCACCACGGTCTGTTGTGCATCGTCCCCTGCCAGGTAGTAGGAGAATGAATACGAGATCCTTATCCTCGACCTGGGCCAGCAGAGGTACAGGGAGATGGCAACTTGGCAGAAAGACCATGCAGGAGAGGAAAACCAAGCATGGACCTCTTGATGAAATCTCCAGCTGGTGGCTGAACTCCAGGACTGTTTTTCTCTCCACTGTGTCAGCCTTAGTTAGTTGGTCTCCAGATGCTGCCACTATATGAATATTCAGAGCCAATAAAATATGCACAATACCGTAAACCTTGTCAGGGTGAGGATCTTGAGGGCTCGATGAACTTTGTAACAGCATTACTCAGTTGTAGGGCACGACTGATGCAGCAATTGATTTCTCAGTTCAGCCTTCACCTTCTTTTGAGCAGAGTTCATCCCTGTTTGCTTTTCATAATAGTGTTATTACACCTCACTGGCAGCAGGACAAGGGAGAAGTGACTGTGCAGCTTTCCGTTCCTGTTTTCATTCCTTGTGTACTCCTGTGCCATAATCAACAGTGGTGAACACCAGTCTGTCAGGCTTGAATTTGCATATCGGATCTGGTATCAGCTGACTGTTGTGGTATTAACATTAATGTAAAATATTGTTTTAACTCAGAATTTTCCAACAGCTACAGAACAAAGGCCCAAAGAGTTTCAATATTAATGAAAAAAGCAAGAGGGGGAAAAAAAGCACAAAGCTATGCTGCAGTAGCAAGAATACAAAAAAATGCATCTTTAAACTTTTTTTCTTCCTGATCTACTTTCTGCATGACTCACAAGCCAGGCTCTAAAATGGCCTCCAAACATGAATGCATAATTTTGCACATCCAAGTGTCTGCATTTGCAGTGCTCTTAAATATCCCCAAGGCGTTGGCTTTGCTGCTGGGGTGGGGAGGAGAAGGGGCTAAGGACTTCATCACCAGAAGGCCCTAACTTGTATTGATACCACTTCCCTGATAGCCTTGCCCCAGCCTTCAGTGTGTGCCAGTCAATGACCAGCATCCATGCAACCTGCTTTTCTCCACAGGTTTATGCTGGACTAGTTAGCTTAAAGAATGTCTGCCTGTTTTGCTTTTTTTTTGCCACCTTTTTGGTTCCTCTTATGTGAAAGGCATAGCCTGTGAAAGAAGACATGGGCTTTCTGAATACCAGCTATATTCCAGGAACAAGCTGGACAAAGGGGGCTGAGGGAGAACCAGACTTTGCAAAAAGTTCTGCATGAAGCTATAGAAATGAGGCAGAGACCACTTTTGGGCTGATGGCATTGCTTTTTAGTCATAGGGCAGTGGGACCTGCTGCCTCTACTCATAAAATCAACAAGTAAATAGGTTAAAAAATTAAATCTGCTTACCTATTTTTGTTTTGTTTTGTTTTTCTTTCAGTAATTCCTGACAGGACCCCTTTTGAAGTAGGCATCTCATCTGTGCGTCTCATGCCTGTTGTAAAATAATAGAGCTCTTAAATGAAAAGCCATGTGGATGTGCTTGCAGGTGTCAGAGCAGGATTTTCACCTTCAGGAGGGGATGTACAAACTGTTTTCAGCTGAAGCAACGGAGGCCAGTTAACAGTCAGAGTCATGGGTGGCTCTTTCAACAGCTTATGATAATTAAATCCTAATTTTAGGAGTTTGATGTGCAGATGACATCCCCTTTTCTGAAAGTGGCCTGTGTGTGCGGTGATACTCGGCGCGTGTTTTGGATGCTTATTGTCGGTCAGGGTAGGGTGAGCATACCTGACATAGCAGAAAGGTGTTGATTTGATTAAAATCTGTCTCTATTGTCTGGCAGAAGCCCTGAATCCCCCTTTTACCCTTTCTGCAAGCAGAAAGAAGTGCAATTTTCATTCAGCATAGATGTTTCCCTTTCATCCCTGAAGCTAATTTTTTTTTTCCTGCAGCAGTTTTGGTGAAATTATGTATCACTTGTGATAATTCATTTTAAAAATTCCTGAGCTGTGTGGCTTACTTTCATGAAAATTCATTTAGATAAAATTAGATATTATTGTTTAATGAGGTGGCATTTCAATTTAGACCTTGCATCATGCATATACCAAGAGTTTTTTATGGAATAGTTAGGTTCATTTGAGTAATAAAGGCTGAATCATGGGGGCTTTAATTCTTAATCGCTGTGAGGATTGTTATCTGTGGGATGTGAGCTGTCTTAGTGGTATTCAATCAAGTGTCCACTTAGCCGTGACCAGAAGTAATTGCTCCCAAGTGGGTTGCACAATGACCTGTTAATACTTGCTTTGACCCTCTGACCTTGTCTGCCCCATTGTTTAGGATTTTATAGCAAGCGAGTCTGCATTTCTGTGGGGTCAAGTAGATATCTGAGGTCAAACATTTTCTGATTACTCCATAGTGTACACTGTAAGTCTGCGGAGTTGTTGCATAGCAATAGTCACCGCTTTAGAGCAGGACGCGAAGGGTTGGGAAATTGTCTTCCTGAATGCATGTAAACAGTTTAATATTTTACTGAAAGAAGTTCATCTTGTAAATTAGGTATGAATAATACATTTGTAATTACTACTCATGTCTTTAAACACTTGTGTCTTAATTGGCTTGGGTGTTTTTTTAATGTATTTGCATTTTGTCAGGGAAGTTAATTTTAACTCGCAGGGATGGAAGGCAAGTTGCGTGGACAGGGGATGGCTTTGTCCTGCATCTCTTTAACGTCTGGGCTTGTGTCAGTGCTTCTACATGAGTTCAGGTGGGGATTGCTTCATCCCTGCCTCAGACTGCTGTGGTCAACTATTTTATGTGCCTCTCACAGCCTTCCAGAATTAATTTGACCTACTTGTTGATGACTGCGACCCGTGGATGGTTGGGTGTCCTGTATTAATTTATTGGCTACATTTAAATGTCACTGAAAGCACGGTCGTATTGTGCAGTAATTTGCGGGTGGAGTTGCCGTGTGTAGCTGAAATGCAGTATATTCTTAGCAGCGTATCTGGCAAAATAACACCATTGCACAAACAAAGCCTTGGTATTGTTTGTAGCACTACTCCCTCGTTTCATGTGGTGGTTACCGAGTTCACTAGCCAAAACACTTCTGCGCACTCTTCAGCCTTGTGGGTCAGCTTTGCTCTAAAATAAGATCTGTGCCCCTCTCTCGGCATCACATCCTAAGGAAAATATTTTGATCATCGTTCCCTGAGCGGGGCTGGTGTGATGACACAAAGCAGTTGGATCACTATACAGTTTGGGGACAAACACAGCTAGCGTTCCTGTGAGAGAAGCAGACTATAGTCAACTGAGTAAGCAAGAAACAAGTGCTAGAGAGAAAACTATATAGCATATGTGGGGGAGAAAAACAAAACAGTGACTCTTTCCACTGCCAGAATATTTAAAAACAAACAAACAAGAAAGCAAAGCAAAGCACGCCTTGCAGTGAAGGGAACCTGAGGGTTTTTCTTACTATGCATGAGGCCATGTGTGGATCTCCTCTAGCCAGGAGGTTCTCAGGGAGGTTGGACTGCCCATCTCTTGAGACCCTGTCATGGCTAGTGCAGGACCTCATAAGGCCATGTGAGAGTTGGCCACAGAGCTCCTTCTTGATTTGCTCCCTCATGTCTTAAAACCACATGAAAACTGTGGCCTTTTGTGCCAGATTGTCCCTGAGACCTTCTCTGTCGTAAGCTGTGGGCACAGCTGGGTTTACGGAGGTGCCTTCCTTTGCAGGCATTGGTGTTTCATGTCCCAGCGCACTCCTCTTGTCCCCCATGGGCTGGGGATGCTGTTGGTGCAGGCACCGGTGCGGCCGCCCAAACTGTGACCTGAGGGATCACCAGAGGCAGACATGATGACTGCCTTTCTCTGGGCCATCTACCTCTGCCTCCCCGCTGCAGCTCGCCTCAGGAGGGAGCATCTCCTCACATGTCCACACATCTCTTCATCCTCTCTGGAAAATGTAACTTTGGGAGATGGTGTAGAAGAGGATTTTCACCTCGTGTTGCTCAGGGTCTGGTTGCTTCATTGGATGGTGCCATCCCTTCTTCTGGGGGGCTGCAGGGACCCCAGCTAAGGTGAACTGGGGATCAGAAGCTTTACCCTCCTTGTGCTGTGGAGTTGAGAAGGGTGGTGGGACTGTGGGGAGGGCATCAGAAATGCAGTTCTTAGGTGCCTACTGTAGAGTCTGTGGTAATAAACATACTGTCTTTAATAATTAACCAGGGCCAGAACATTACTCATAAGGACCTAATGCAGAGGGCTTTGTGAACTTGATTTTTGAGGTTTTCACAAGAAAATGGTGTGCTTTTTACTCCCATTTCTAAATAAAAATATATATATGCAGCTTAGAAAACTGCATACACAGCATCTCCAATGTGATACTCGTTGCCTTGTATCAAGCCCAGGCACTCTAGGTCCCTTGTCTGCTGGTGGTGTCTGCAGCAGAGCACTAGGAACTTGCTTTTGGTGGGAAGATCTTGTGCCGAGTCCAGAATAAACAGAGTATTTCTTAACTTTTGAAAGGAATGTGAGCGGATGCCACGGAAATGAAAGATCCTGTTTAACATGGGTACTGCAACCTTGATCTTTCTTTATTTTTTTAATTGAAATCTGGGAAAACATCTTAAGATGTTGCAGAGGGTTTTTGGAAAGTCTGTGTTTTCCCACACCCCTTGGTCTGTGCAGTGCCTTTGTAGATGGTATGTGGTTTGTGTCAATCGTCAGTCAGGTGCTAATGGTGATAGAGCCTTGTTCAGCCTCTGAACCTGATGCATTTCAGCTCATTGATCTTTGCAAACACGCTTATACAAGCTGGGGGAGCTGCAGGCTTGTAGCCACAGTTTTCAGCCATCTCCGGAGTTTCCTTTTGTAGCTCAGGAGAAGGCAGAATACCAGTTCTGCAGCAGCCTCAGACATCACTGCGATGAGCCCTTCCTTTGCTTTGATCTCAGTTTAGCTATTTCATTTTCCCCCCATCAGAATAAGCAGCAGCACAGATTGGCCGTTGTAATTAATTTTGTGCAGGAAGCAAGAGCTGAATGTTCCAGCATCTCCTGGTTTTCACTCAGGTTGAAGAGGGCACTCCTTGTCCCTGCAACACTACTTGTCCCTGCTGCACTCGTCGTCCTTGTTACAGTCCTTTCAAGGAAAATATGATACTTCTCATGGGATCGGGTATCGGTTTGGTATGAAATTTTAGGGGATATAGCATCCTCATTGGATGCAGACTGGGGCAGCTGTTGATCCAAATGAACAAAAGGATTAAAGAAAAATACGACTGTCATTGGGTCAGTTTGTGCCTGTGGCTTTTTGAGGTCTTCCAGCTATGACCAGTTGCATCTTGCTGCTTTTCTGAATCCACCACCAAGAGCGTATCATAAGAAATTGAAACTCCTCTATCAGCCCAGTCATGTCAGTGTATGATAACGGTGCCCTGCACTCTTGGGGCCATATGCCTTCTATCATCAGTTTGGGTTTTTTTCCCAGAAATGTTATGTAGCTATTAGCATGGTCCTAGGACACCTTACAGAGCTGTTCCTGCCAAGCACTGAACAGCCCCAAGAAGTTGTTAAAACTGTAAATGTGAAGCAGAAGCACTCAGCAATTTCAGAAGCGCTCGGCACCTTCCAGGATAGAGCAATATAAAAAAGAAAAAAAAACCCAGCCACACAACAAAAAACATGAGATGTAGTTATGCAAATTATGACCTTTAAATGCATTTTATATTTGGATTGAAGTTGCTAACGCATTCTTTCCAAGTTCTGTTTTTCCAATGCGATTCTGCTTCAGGTGCTTCTCTTTGTATTGGTGGAGCAGAGTGGTGGTGGCCCTGTGGAGGGAGTGTGGGACATGATGACTGAGAAGAGCAGCCACCATGCTCTGGGATGGGTAGCACATTGGTTAACAAGGGGCCTAAATAGGTGGATTTTAATTTCACTGGAGGGCCTGAGCACATTAACTAGATGGCAGATTCCTCATTAGCTAGATGGATTAAAATTTGTATCATGGCTGATGCCTATCCTGACTAATACATGTAACTAACAGCTCATCCTACTAGAGCTATTGGACGTGACTTGGGTGGAGGGGAGGGATTGGCTTCTGCGGAGGATATTTGCAGAAAGTCACATTTCCACCATATGTTAGCAGGAGTCTCTTTGGATGCAGGTTTTGGATGGAGTTCTCTGTGTTGCTGTAATCTGGTTTGTCCTTTTTCTACCACTAGTTCTGAATCATACCAACTCCTTGGATTCTTCTGTGTATTTCCTGAAGGACAGTGGAACATTTCTGCTGGCTCAGCTGCCTTTCACCCCTTACTTCACATTGATGAAGTAGTAAGTTCTGGAGGACGGAAGGCAAATTTTTGTGGCAGTCAGGAGTGAGAAGGGCTGCAAAAAAATCTGAAAATTCTGTCAAATTAATAAGAAAAAAAAGAAAAGTAAATCTAGAAAAGGAAGGTACCAGGAACCTCATCAATCCTGATTCAGGTCTGGCTTGTGACAAATCATTATGTAGGAAGGGAAATATCCCTTTAATTTTTAATAGCTTTGCAGTGAAGTTTTATTAGGCAATAATCTGGTTCCTGAGTGGATAAAGGATAAGTGTGAGGGCCGAGTAATTTTGTCCCCTCCTGTGCAGTTGGGAAAGCAAGAGAGGGGTCACGGTGAGACAGCTGCCTTGTGAAGCTCAAAGCAGCATCCTTCTCGGTGCCACAAGCATACCGAATGCTTCCAAATGGATGTTTACAACATAAATATGTTCAGGATGTGGGTAGCGAGAGAAGTGTGGGAATAGACGCGAAGGTGCATGGGAGTGGGGCTGCGAAGGGGGAGGTGTGAAGAGAGCCAGGAGAGTGTGATGCACATTTTGCAGATAACTTCTCTTCGGGTACCTCCTTCCAAAGCCTGGGTGCGCACTTCCCTGCTCCTACCAGCCTGTCCTGGGGCTTTATATTCACTGCAAAGAGGTTCTCTTACTGTCTCTGCTAATGTCACCGGTCTCTTATTTTCAAAATGTTTTTATTTTCAGGGTACGACAGCTGATAATAAGCCTCGATTGGTCAAGTAGCTTAATTTGTAGTTTAGTTGTTGGTGTTTGGTGTTTCATACAGTATTTCCCAGGCACTGAGTTCAATAGACATTTCACTGTCGATTAATAAAGCAGTGTAGGGCACTCCTCGATAATATAATCCTTATGCCAGCCTGGTTGCTAAACCCATGAGTCCCTCAGGCAGTAGTAGACAACTACACTTGGCGTTGCTGCTTGTTTTTACTGTTGTCTCAGATGACTAGGCAGCATTTCTGCGATTTTAAGGCGGCGTGTTACTGCAGTATCTGGGATGAAATTACCACTTACAGATGTATAGGTGACAATCTGACTCCCTTCAGCTGTTGAGCATCGGTGACTTGGGGAGGCTGGTGGCGTGGGGCGCCTTCATTGCCCTGTGCCGAGGATCAGAAATGAGCAGCTGGCCTTCTCTTGTAATTTTTTTCCTCCTTCTATTTTGAACATCTGCTTGCCTGATTGTTTTCTGTTTTTTTCATTTTTTCTTTTTTTTTTTCTTTTTTTTTCTGTGGCTCTTTTAATTTGTGGTGAATGTGTATTTAATGTAAGTAAGATGTTAGCTTCTGTCTAGTTTTTCAGCAAGCATTCCAGTAATTACTGGAGTACCTTTGAATGCTACAGCTGCTATTTCCAAGTTAAAGAATCACATTTTCCAAGCATTTATAACTGAATTCACATGGGTAAAACTTGGCATTCGAATTGCCGGCCCACATATCTTATTTTGTCTTGATCCTTTAGGTTAGCACATCAGCTTTGTATTTGATTACAATGGTAAAAATGGCTTCTTGCCGCTTTGGGTGGTCTTGACTACTGTTGTTTTATGAAATTGTTTTAATTTAAAAAGAAAATAATACTGATTTGGGCCCTGAAATGATTTCTTTGTAGTTACTGCTGTGGGCTGGTGTCTTTCCCCACTCTCCTTACCCCTTAACACTGTGAAGCAGTCACTATTATTTTAATATTATTTGTTGTTACATCCCTGGTAAGCTTCTCAGAACATGGTTTATCCTTTCTCTGCTGATGTCAGGCAATCCCTTTGTGCCAAAGGACATTGGCTAAGGCCAAGCTTCCCCCCATACCCTCGGTGATGTTAACTCAGCTTTCCCAGATGCTCCTGGAGAGCGAGGCACCCAGTTCCTGTTGATTTTAGGAAATTAAAAAACAACAACTGTGATTTTAAATTCACCTTACCTTTCCATCACAGATCGTAGCATGAGGTCCACGGGGTTTTGACGACCTGTGGATTGGCTGCACCAGTGCTTTGCTTTGCATTATTTGAGTGCGGGGTGGTTCTGAGGATGTCCCAGTGCTGACAACGCAGCTCCAGCCCTGTGGCTGCTCTGCAGCAGTAAGTGACGCTCTCTCCCCTCCCTCTCCTTATTTTCTTTTCAAGTGTGATTTTTGCATTTCCCGCACAGAGAGGTATTTATATATTTTTTTTTTAATTTTTATGGCTATTTGCAAGTTGAAAGGTAGCAATAAAAAAAAAAGAGGGTGTGGGGAAGATTGAAATTTGACCTCCAAATATACTTGGTAGATGTGGTGATAATTACAGAGCTTAGCTTTGGTGGGAATGGGTACAATGTGTGGTTTGTTTCTCTGGGTAGGTATGCTAAATGTAGGGCAGATGAGTTGAACAATAAAAGCTGAATTGATGGATCTGGTAGAGCGAAGTACTTCAGAAAATTACATTATTTAGTAACACAAATTTTGTGAAAAAGCCTCAGTCTTCCAATAAAAGCTCGAGAATAGAGCCAGACTTAATTAACTACCAATATTAATTTATGTCATTGTTATCAGCAGTAGTTTTACTCACATTTTAATATTTGAGCTGCTTAACTCTTCTTTGCAGTAAATGTCCCTTTAATGGGACATGTAAAATGATGTTTCACATGTAATTATACTTTAATTACATATATTCAGGAGGGAAACATATCCAAAGGATAGACAGTGGACTTTGTCTTGAACTTAGGTTTTATTTGCGTGTTATAGGAGCTAGTATCTATAGGCTCTGCAGTACTTGGTGTTCCACGCCTCTTGCACTCTGCACAGCACTTGCCCTGGGATGCGGATATGGGTGCATGAGCATGGAGGAGCAGCACCCATTTCTCACACACGATCATGTGTGGTTGATGCAGGGAATGACTGTCTTGTGAGCCATCTGCAGGGCTGCTTGGGGTGAGGATGGGCAGAAAATGACCTAAAGCACCCTTCCTGCTGCTCTGCACAGCGCCAATGGGTGTGTGATGGGTGTCCCCTGTGCCACACCATCCTCTCTCTAGTGCCGGGACCTGCAGAGGCAGCAGCCAGCCAGGACTGTGGATATTGGCTCAGCGGTGTTTCACATATCACGAGGAATTTAGAACTGGAATTCAGCAAGTTTGCACAACTCTGTACTTCTGCCGTTCCATCAGCACACGCTGTCTTTCTGCCTTCCTCACTGCTTGCATCTCTAAGGATCCTGTGATTAACGGCCCAACTTGTACTCACGAGCATCCTAGCAGCAGTGCTGCAAAGTCCGCTGCTGCGCAGGGAGCGTGCCGGCAAGGGAACGGCAGTGCTGGGCGAGCTCAGGCCCGGCTGGGGCGGCTGCTCTGTGGTTTGTTGTGTCTGGTTTGGTTCCTTCTTTTCAAGTTGCAGTTGCATTTGGTCATTTGAAGCTTATTTTCCTAGTCTGGCCAAGCCAGCAGGATCCCAGTGCGCTGCAGGGGAACATAAAACATCAGCCTTTAAGCTGGAGTGCTCAGTAGATAAGGATTTTAAGACTCTTGCATCATGCACTGTGTCTTATGGGCTTACTTAGTATACTCTATTTGATTTAATTTAGATATTGAATAAGGAGAAACACTTTAATAGCCAGAAAAAGTACTGTATGGTGTAGAGCCTCTTGTTTTCTCATTGCCTTAAAGACAAGATGGCTGGGAGGGCTGATTTAGGCTGCAATTACATTTATTTAATTGTAGGAAGTAACAGGGTGTTTTCAGACTGCTTAAAAATGATGTTACACCTTATCTGTGCTGTGAAGTGTTTCAAAAAGCCAACAAGAATTCACCGGGCTTTTGTCTGATTTCGTATTTTCCATGACTGAAAATAAAGAATAACTTTTCAACCTTTGCAAAGATTAGGAAATGTGCAGAACTAGTGGATTATTTCAGTTGGATGGCTTGGGGAGGGCATGAAAAGTCAGTGGGTGGCTCTGGCAGTGGTCCCCCCCTTCCCTTCCCCATGTATAAGTACGAATAAAAGTTGTAACTGAGTCTCTACAAATGTTAGCTTGCATGCTGCTAGGTAGCCATTTATCTTGCTCAAAGGTTTGGTTTGCTGCTTGTTTGTATTGGCAGGATTGAGGATGGCTGGGGAGCAGGAGGTGCTGTTGGATGGCGTTCCCAGGAGATAAGGAGAACCTCAGGGATGTGGTTTACAGCGTTGCCTGCCTGGGGGGTCAGCCTCGGTGGCTGTGCTGTTGTCACCGCTTCACAGGAGGCTATGACAAGTGGCTGCTATCTGTGAGCAATATAGATTAACAGGGATAAGAAATAACAGACCTGCCATGGGAGATTTTACTGTAGCAGAGAATGAGGAGCTGGCAGGACAACTGAAATATTTGCAAGTCGTAAAGACAGTGGCTTCAGGATTGGGATTGTTTGCAGAGATCCCTTGGCTGGCCAAGATGTGCACGCTGGATCGCATTGCTCTAAAGGGCTTGTGTACCTTTTACTAAACACCACAAAAAGTGGATAAGTTTGTATCTATTAATTATTATTTTTATATATGCATTTATTATTTTATATAGTATATATTTATATATTGCACAATATGTTTTTGCATTTATTTATTATTTATAGATAACCTTTCATTTGAGACTATTAATTATTGCGTGAGTCTGCACCACCCTGCAGTAATCACAGTTGGGTATTCTCTCTCAGTCGGTGAGAGCTCGGAGGATCTTCAGGGTGGGTGAAAATCATCCCAGATGCAGGTTTAAGAAAACAAAGGGGGGAGAAAAGGAAGAAAAGGGAAAAGAAAAGCAGGCCTCCCAAAAGCTGTGGTGAAACACAGTATTAGCAAATGCTTCTAGGAAGCTTGACTGAGAGCCATATGGCAATGTGGGGAGTATGATCCATTGCTCCAAAAGTTGGTCTCTGAATCAGCCTATTGACTTCAACAACACTTAATCATGTGTTTTAACTCTTCTTTGAAAAGGCTTGAATTCCTGAATCATGTCCTCCGATTTTAACCACTAGACAGTACTTTGTTTTATGGTAGCAGACAAGTTCAGTCATATTTCTGTGACTAAGTTTGCAAGTTTTGACTGCATCACTACTGAAGTATGCTGATGAATATTCCCCTTCTTATCAAAATCCAAACATTTGCCTCTGTCCTTGAATTTTAGGGTGAAACTGAGTGTCTTCCTGGGATGAGGTTGATGAGATGCTGCAGGATAGTCTGTAATCTTTGTATGTTCATCTGCGGAGCATTGTGGATCCCGTGATGGTGAAAACAGTGATCTAGAATTACTGCCCTGAATTCAGCTTTCAAAAGCCCTGGGTGTTCGTGGTTTGGTTAGTATATGGGTGATTGAACCCATATACTAACATAAGAACACAAGAACTAGTCACATGAGTCCAAATTTGGATTGTAGTTGAATGCTGAAAGACATCCTGGAGCCTCACACATGCCTGTGATCCGTCAGAGATGATTTGGACTCTGTGTTTGGTGAAAGGGAATGGTGGGCAGCTCTTTGGGATGTGCTGGTTAATTTCTGTTGCATCCACAAGTCCCCTTTGCCCTGGTGTTACTGTGCGGGTAGAGCTGCTGAGTACCAGGGCATGGGTGTTGGCGGGACCAGTAGGCTCTGTTCACAACTACCACAGTATCAAAAATGCAGGGGATGTGTGTTTTTCTGCACCAGTCTATCCCTTATTAACAGGAAACTCTGGGCAAACCCCTGTGCTGCTACCTGGTTCGGCATACAGCAGGGCAAAAATCCTGTCTCAGCCTGTTCCCAGGGAGGGGGTGCATGAGCTTTGCTTTCATCCCTAAGAATCATTATATTTCAGTAGATTTTTTTGCCTCACCTTTCCATGTTTTTACAGCTAAAGCAGTTTTTACTTCCCAACTTTCAACATCTGGAATTCGGTTTTAGTTTATTAAAAAAAAAAAAATCAAAATCCACAGTCTGGATGAAACACCAATGCCTTTGTGTTTGCCCACAATTTCTAGCTTTAATTTTGTATCCTTGGCAAATGCCAGAAATCTGAAGTAGTTGCATGTTCAGTAGCTGCCGTTTTCTGCTGCATCTTAGTCTTAACCATTTCTTCTTTAATTATTTTTCCTGTTAGACACTTTTCTAATTGGGGATAATACCAAAATGATTAATCAAATTAAGCATGAGAGCAAAGTGGCTGATGCACAAAGCTGTGTGGAGCTGCTGTCTTCTGCAGCAAGGTTGTCTCCCTGTAGCTGAAGTTCCTTAATGGGCCTCTTAGGCTCTTATTATTTTAATAAGGTAGTGTGTACATCCCGTTGACTTCAGTTGTTGATTGGGATTCCTGACAGCAGAAAATTAAGCCCCTTCTTTGTGACTGAGCTGAAGGCCAGATTTTCAAGGATTTTCAAATGCTTAGCACCCATAATTGGGGTTAGATTTATTTATTCATTTTATTTTATTGGAAAAAGTTTAATTCTCATTGGACACCTAAATAAAGGTGAGAGATTATGATACTTGTAGCAACTGGTATTTCTGGGGTATGATGAAGTTCTTTTAGAAGAACCTGGCACATAATGAGCTATTTACTTTGCTGTCCAATAAGAGTTCTGTTGTTCTGCATTTCTGCTTTGTTTGCAGATGCCATTTCTGCAAATTCTGTTTTTCGAGGAGAAAATTCCTTTCTTCTATCCCTTTTTTTCTGTGTTTTCTGTAGTGGTTGTGGGAGAAGGAGGGGCAGAAAGAGTTGTGAGTAAATTGGACAACTGTAGGAAAAAAGGGGGACATACAAAATCAAGTGTTCTACTTGCGTAATCTGTTTAACACCAGTGAGGCTCGGAGCCTTCTGGGACATGGGAATAAAAGGAACATCTGTGCTGGCCACATGGCATGCTCTGGAGGAGCCCTCCATCCCAAGCAGCTCTGCTCTATTTGCAAATAAAAGCTCTAACCAACATCAAAAAGTTGAGGTGGATCCCAGCTGAAAGGGGAGAACAAATGTTACTGGTTGGTGTAATGAAGTTCCTCATGCAAACAGCCTTCGTGGTCTGGTCTTTCTAAGGATGCTTTGAGCATGTGATTTTAACAGCAATTTCTTTAAAGAGAAAAAAAGAAAAAGGAAGAAAAGTGTTACTTTTTTTAATTATATATATGTATTGAAAGATTTTAGGAGATTCAACGTTTCAATCTGCAGTCAATTACAGGTGGATGAAGTAGTAATAAGAATAGGGATGGTAGCATGGATTTCTGGGAGGTAGGCTGCTTTGTTTGGTTGGTTTTGGGGAGGGAGTGTGGTGTGGGGTTTGTTTGTTTGCTTTTTCACCTGGATGTAGGCATCCTGAGATTCCAAGGCTTTCCAGGTTGATCTTACTCCTTTTATTTTGCTGGTGGCTGGTAAACAGCTCCATCATTAGGCAGGGCCCTGGGGAGCTGCAGCTGCTCCAGCCCTGTTTCCCCTGGGACACTCACTGAAGGGGAGGGTAAACAAGGCAGCAGTGCATTTTATTTCCACTTTCAACCTGTTTGAGTGCAGTAATTCTTGCAAGGACACATCTGGTTTAGGGCTTTGCATTTTCTAGGCAGGCTTTATTGTTTTTAACAGAGTTGTGTATCAGCAAGCTGGGTAGTCTGTACCAAGAAGGCATGTATTTTTTTTAATATGTAAATAGGAAAGGATGCTGTTCCATCTTTATTCCAATATACCCAGGGTGGCAATAACGCTTTTTAAATCCCTGTGAAACAGATTGTATATGGCAAAATTAATGTCTCAACTCTCCAAGTATTTTCTCTAAAATATTTGAATTTTTGCATTTATTATGCCACTTGTTTAAAATAGCGAACGGCATCAGCCGTGCATTCAAAGCTTAATTGGTGGAACACAGATTTATTCTAATTTAAAACAGTCACTTAAAAACAGTTTTGTATATATGTATACATGGGCACAACTTTTCCTACAGTTGTCTGTTTTGGAGCGGTCTCTTAGGCACTGATGTACAAGTTGAACCTGTTTTCTTTTGTGCAACATGACTTTGAGAAATTGTCAGTTAAAACAGCATTCTGTAGTTGCACTGCAGTCAGTAAACAGCCTAATGTGAGTGGTGCGTAAGATGATTGAAGTGCTGCCTTTCATTGGGCTTTGAAATGTACTGTGCCAAACATGGTCCCCAGGTGTATGTGAATCAATGAGTGTATGTTGGAGAAAGCTGCTTTAATGGAAATCTGGCCAAGTAACAAAATGATGTGTCCATCAGCAATTGCCACTGCAGGATGGTGATGGAAGAGCAGCAGCAGAACTGCAGCCAGGCAGGGCTTGGGTATCTGGAGAAGCTTTGGGTCAGTTTCCACTTTTTTCAGTCACATTTTTGATTTGTCCCTGTCCATCTTGTCCTGCTCCTTGCTCTCATTTCGTAAGGACTTTTTCTCTGCCACTCATTTTCTCCTTGAAACTGGGCTGTGTTATGCCACATCTGGTAGCAGTGGGGTGTTTTGCAGCTCACTGATGGCCTGGGGGGGCTTTGCTGCACTGATGAGGGTCAGTAACAGGTAGCCTGTTTTCACGTCCAATCCATGACTTGCTCTGGTAGAGCATGGGAATTTCGAATGATTCCTAGTTGTGCAGCTGCTTGCCTTTTTCTCCCAGTGCACCTCTTCTAATTTCCCTGAGCACATGGTTGAGTATCTGCTGCTTGTCAGGTTTGTCTTGACTGATGTAGGAAGCTCTGTGGTACCCAGCCAGCCCTTTGCATGGGGTGGCATTTCCAGCCTGTGCTACCTGAGCAGGGCTGGATGTGATGCAGTGGTCCATAGTGGTGCATCAAATCATCTTAGCTGTGTGCCTTTGCCTTTGAGATTTAAATACTGAAATATTAAAACTTGTCTTTCAAATCTGTTAAACATTATGAAGATTAATTTTTGTTGGGGGCAGATTAATAGGTTTCCTATTCTGATTAATACAGTGATAATAAAAATGTTGTGATTGCTGGAATTAATGAAGCCCAGATTTCTGTTTCTAGGCTTGATTGACTTTGTACTTCAGTTATGCTAAAGCTGCTGCATCTCATTGCCCCTTATTTAGCTGTAGCCTTTGGAGGATGTGTATGAGAGGAAGACAGCACAGGTTTGTGCTGGAGGTCTGTAGTGGAGGTCTTATCAAAGAATCTTTTGGGGGAGAAGTTTTGTCAAAGAGCAGTCAAGAGTTTTGCCCATGTTGCAGCATTATTAGTTCCTCTGTCTTTAATCCAGCAGGCTATTTTTGTGAAAGTTGTAGAAGAGGAGTGCCCAACTCAGATGTGTGGGCACATCATTAGAAGCTTCAATTTGTCAATGCCAGATCGAACTAAATTGTGTGGGTAGATCATTAAAGGCTTCAGTTTATCAGAACCAATCTACTATCTTTTCCTCTCCCTCCTCCGCCCTTCCCTTCAGCAGTACATGTGGTTTCCCCACCCCCAGGTTCTCCTGCACTGAGGTCCATAGAAGTGCCCTGGCCACACTGGGCTCCCTCCTGGCGTGCAGCCACAGTGCTGGGCTCAGCCTGGAGCTGTCAGTGTGCCAGTGAACCAGCCTGCTGTTGGAGAAGCTGATCAAATGGCTATGGAGGCCTCCAGTGGTACAAGCCCCAGAGTTAATGCTGTGAGAGCTGATGTCTTTGGGAGCTCTCTGCTCCAATTAATCCCAAGGGATTCCAAAGATGCAGGTGGGGCACAGCCAGTACATGGTGATCACATAAGCCTTGTTTCCTTGGGAAACCTGGCTGAAGAAATGTTTTGTGGAGTATTTTGATGAGGTCAGTTTTTGATGGAGTAAGAAACACCTGTTTTTCTGGGTGCGCTGTCAGAGTTCAGGCCACACTAGGATGCCTTTACCTACTTCTAACAATGTTTCTTGTTCCTTGTGTAGAAGCTCTCCCAACTTTCAATTCTGCTTTTTTTTTTTTGGCACAAAGATGCAAAGATACTGCTTATGTTTAAGTAGGGATGTGAGGGAGAAGAGTGATCTGGAGGTGAGGATAGTGCTTCTGGATAACATAGCCCTCTGCTGCTGCAGACCAAATTTGTTATTTAACCAAGTCATTTTGCCTCAGAAGTCACAAAAACTATGAAATCTTTTGAGCAAGCGTTAACCAAAATGAGCCTAACGGTAATTTCCTGCTCTATAGACATGTCACAGATAAAATTACTAAGCAGGTGAATGCTGTGGTGCAGCAGGTCAGCTGGAGAAATCTTGCCCAACATGTGTAGCTGCAGCTTTCTGCTCGGCTACATACCCATCTGCATATCTGTCATCAAACACAGCAATAAAGCAAGCCTTGGATGTGTGTTTCTGACACTTGCTTCTCTCAAGTGCTCTGTTCCTCATGAATAAAATACAACTGATGCAAGATGCAGGTCACTTTTGGTTTGCAGGTATTTCAGAGTCCCTAAGAAATAAATCATGTTTAGCATAAATGCTCTTTAAAACTCTCTTTTGGATCTATTTTTATTGTGTAGCACAGTTTTATAATAGGGTCACATAATTCCTATATTTAGATTTCTGAACTCTTGTGATCTTCTTTGAGCTGTTACATTGCATTCAGCAAAGAATGGGAGAAAACCCCAAGGCCAGAGAAGTACCTGTTTTTTGTCTCATGGAATTTCATGCAGTTGTTGCGAAGACAGAAGCTTCCAGATGTTCCTCAGGAAAGCTGCATTGGGCTGCCAAAATAATTAACTCTATGAGGTTAATTTGGAGATGGCAGTTCTTGCCACTGCCAAAATGCTGGTAGATGTGAAAAAGCTGGGAACAGCCACTGTTCTTAGCTGTCACAGGGATGCTATGGAGGAAGAGGGTTGGGGAAGGAAGAGGTCAGAAGCACCACATGTGATACTTGCTTTCCTATTTTTCCTACCCCTGTCCCTTAGGACATTTTCACATGTTGTAAAGTTTGTTTTCCCCTTTGGGGTTTATTGCCACGGGTCCCTGTTGTGTGGTGATCCAAGGAGCTGAGGGAGAGTGGGTGCATCCATTAGGATAGCAAATTCCCTTCCCCAGCCTGGGCAGGCAGCAGAGTTGCTGTTTAAATCCCATGTGGTTTCATGGGTGCAGTGCAGAACAGCTCCAGGAACACCTCTGTTCATATTTCTGAATATGTGTTTTTGCTCAGTGTGGATACTTTGTCAGTGAAGAAATTATACATTTTATTTTAAAATACCCTTATTAGTGAAATGGATGCTTCATTTGTACAGTGAGCAACTTCCTCTGAGCTAAGCTTAAACTCAATCTGTGTTACTAATAGCTGAGGAAAAAAAATATACTAATTGGTATTTCTTAACTGATGTTTGCAAATTTTGCCTTTTCACCCTGAACATCAAATAGTTTTTATGTGTTTTTCCTTATCTCGGAGGAAAGATTATTACCAACAAGAGATTCTACATTTTGTTAAGGTTTTGCCAGGATGCAGGGAGTGAAGGCAGAGAGTAAATATTTCAGAAATTCAGAGACTGTTATATTTTGATAATGCAAAGTAGGTTAAAGTATCTGGATTTTTGTGCACAGTGAAGTGTTTTCGAGCAGAATATGGGCTTGGATGTTGACACATTTTGCTATTTAAAAGGAACATAAGCTTGCCTGTCGGAGGAGCATGTTGCAAATGTGAAATAAGTGTGTCTTTTAAAACCTTTCTTAATATTGTAAGATTCAGTTTTATTTAAAGCCAAATAAAGTCTGCTGTGTGAAAATGTTTGATACCTTGTAATGCTCTCCCCACCTCCAGCATTTATAACCACCTTTTATTTTCAAAGAAAAATGGTAGGCTTTGATATGATTCTAACTGAGTGAAGTTTTAAAACATGTTTTTGTCTTTCAGTCTCCTGAGAACATTTTTTCTGAGTGACTCCGGCTTCCAGACACATTTGCCATGATAAGGGTTTCAATCCTTTCCCATCTTTGCCCTGAGTCATGAGTGGATATGTGTGATGCCTGCAAGTAAAACTGGTGAGTTGTCAAACGTGAGTTTGCAGTAACTCTCACTTACTCTTTCTTACAATCTCTCTTTCACCCTTTTCTTCCCTTTATATATGGTGGGACGTGGGATTTCTTTTTTGTATTGTCTATGATTTAAAGAATAGCAGTGACTTGCTTTTAACACACACACACACGCAACACACACACACACACACACACACACAAAGGACCTTCATTGTAATGAAAAAGCAGTAATACCAAATGTTATCACTATAGAAAAAATATTCACTTCCTTCCTTTTTTCTCTCCATCCCTCAAATCCTATGAGCTAGGGGGTCCTTGGTGGTGAAACTGGAGTTCAACAACGCAGGCAGAGCTATTGCCTGAAACTGAAGCCTTGCAGATAGACAGGGTCTAAACATGCTTATGTGGGCAATCCATGTCATTATTAAATATAAATATGGAGAGGTCTCCTCTCCATCATGTGTCACTTGATGGACCCTCAAAGGAGCCATTGCCAACAAATAATTAGCTCCACTGTTTGCTGCACTTGCATCCCAGTGACAAAATGGTGTCACTGGTACACAGGAGAGCTGTCTTGTCACATGTGCTTGCCCTGTTTAGTGTGGTGTTGGTGTTGCAGTGCCCAGCCTGGAGGAATGTGGGGGTAATGGCTTTAATAGTGGGTTTTGGCCTGGGTGCACTTGATCAAGCTTGAGAGGGTGATGTGGGGCAACCCCTTCTATGTTAATGGGCAATTGCCATTTCCCTGTGGTGTTAGCCACCTGAGAAGCCTGTTTGTCCCTTTTGTGCCAAGTGAGTGGTGGTTGTGCCTTTCCTGGCTGTCTCTGTCTCCCAGCAGCTTGGCACAGAGAGCCTTGCTGTGCCCTCTCTTCTTACCCAGGGTGAGAAGAGGGGCAATATTTCTTCATTAATCAGAAGACTGAGGTTGGGGAAAACAAGAGTCATCTGAGTTTACAGGAAAATTGGAAGGTCTATGTAAGAAATCTTTCAAAACTCAGAAATCTGCATAATTAAATTATGTAGGGAATGGGAACACAAGTAGTTTAAAAAAAATCAGTTTTCTGTTATATGTTTTAAATCCCTCTGTGTGGTAGAAAGTGCATTTCAATTCAAAGATTATAAAACCTGAGAAATTCACACATCAGTGAATTGTTATTTCTTTTTTTTTAAGTTTCCATTTTTTCTTTCTTTTTCTTTTTTTTTTTTTCCAGAGGTAGCATAATTACCATGTCATTTAGCAAAGATTATAATAGCTGTTCAGTTTTTGCCGACTGGTGTAGTAAACAGTTGAATAAACCCATATGGCAGCTCAAAGTGTGCATGCAGGAGAGGGATTCTTACCATTTCCTTCCTGTCTGAATTACCACCCTCACTGATAGGACTGAGATCCCCAAACGGGGACCAACTCCAGACTTCTCCAGTGGTGCAAAAATTTCTCACTGCTCTGTCATGCGTGAATCAATTGATATTAATCACGGTGGCTAGCTAATTAATTATTTCTTTGTGCCTATGAAGTATGCATGGAAAACTTGGGGTTATACACAAGGTACATTGCAAGCTACATGCCTCTATTTAAAGCAGTCTATCTATTTCTTTAATACTTATTTAATAACTGTAAATAATGATTAGAGTCCAAATCTCACCATCCAGGTTACTATTTAAGATTGCGGCCCTTCTAAGGCTGGCATGGGTTAAGTTTGACTTCGCCGGGTGTTGTGATAGCCCCATGGCACTGCCTGTAAAGAGACTTTGTGTCTGGTCCCAGTGGTGGCAAATGGAAGGAAATGGTAAATTGAAATTCCAGGTTGAGTTATGGAGGTGTGGAGCTGTGGCCAACTGGCATCTGGAGTAAAGACAGAGTGTTTGAGTAGTGTGCCCTCTGGATAGCTTCAGCATTAAAAAATAAAAGCAATGAAAAGAAGGATTGTTAACTCTCTCCAAATGCTGGTTTGAACAAAGAAAAAGACTCATGCTATTCCTCTTAAAATTCACTTACTTCCAGTTATCTTAAAATTTTCATGTCATGTAATAGCTTTAAAATACCTTCTGAATGCATTAGATTCTCTAGGTGCTTAGAAAATACTGCAAAATAATAATAGGAAATGACCAGGCATTGAGCATTCCCACTGGAAAGGAGCAGTTGGCCAAAACTGGTGCTTGTGTTCATCTTAACCCTGATGTACGACCAGCCCTCCACCATAATTCTATCAAGAGATGGTAAGTTGCCTAGCAATGTGCTGACTGCAGAGGGTACGTGTTGAGCTAATTCAGTTTTTGTTCTCGTTTTCCTGGAGAGTTCAGCTTAAAGGAGTGATCCTTTCTCCAGCTGCAGCAAGAGCCACTTCTCAACGGTCTCTCTTGTTCCCTACTTGAGTGTCCCTGGTGATGTCAGGAATTCATTCACCGCCGTATGCGGTTTAGAAGTTTCCAGCTTATTGAGTAACCAAATGTGGTTTCTGCTGATTGTGTTGACTGAATACATAGGACCTTTCGAAGAGGCAAGGGTTCTATTTAAAGCAGAGCGTTTAGTTGTATGCCATTTTATGGCAGGCAAAGGTCATCTGGGGTAAGCAGCCAGAACACTGAATTGCCTCATTGCAGCACCTAGGAAAATGAGACAGAAAGATAGGGTAAAGGTTTTAACAAATTGCTCAGAGTTATAAATTTTTAAAGTCAAGGAACTGGTGCTGTGTACGTTTTAAAATTAGAGATACCCGTGCTTGTACAATGAATTAAGAACAGAACAAATCGGAATAATGGGGTGGCACAAAACCCCGAGTTGTGCAGTGAGTTGCTGGCTCACAGTGTTAGAAACCTGCCATGTCCCTGCATGGCTGGAGGTTTTTTCACCAGGCTTCCTAGTGACCTTTTCTTGCAAGAATGCTCAGTCCTGTTGCAGTCCTCTTCTCTAGTGACAGGCTCCTGGTTACACAGAGTGCTTTGTTTGCTTCTTGTAATAGACAAGGGGGCAAAAGCCAGATTTGTCCACAGCTGCATAGCAGTGGGTTCCTGCAGGTCAGTGGGTTGTGCTAACCCAGACGTCTGTTGGTGGAATGGGGGGAATGGGGCAGAGCTCCAGGAACTGAGCCTGGTATCCCTGGCAGAACTGCACAGTTAGAGAGGTGGCGGCAGCCCAGAGATGGCACTTCTGTCCTCACAGCATCTCCCTTCCTCCATAAAGCATCAGTGGCTACAGAAAGACTTTGTTTTTCTGAAACTTTTCTGCCCATGGAACTTTTCTCTGTGGTGGAGGGGAGGAGAGAAGAAGTAATTTTAACAATTTAATATACTGCGTAATGTGTTTTATAAGCTGGTGTGAATGCTCCTAAGTATTTTGGTCTTTTTTCATAACACAATGAACCTAATATTGGTAAAAATACAGATCTTAGCTGCCACCATAAAGAGAGGCTAGATTTAATAAACAGTTATGAATGTTGGCAGCTGCCTATCAGATTGTATAACATCGGCTATAGCACATGAAGACAGTGTCAACTTACATTTTATCTCAGAAGTATTTTCAAAGCATTTATTTTGCTTTCTCTTGAGTCCTTAACCTAATTCAAGTTATATAATTGGCGGAATATTTTTCCACACCGCTAATTGGCTGGGTGCCAGCGTGGAAACCATTGTCTGACTTGATGATGATCAGGAATTAACATGACATTTGCGTGGTGGTAATGGAATACATTAGTAATGTAATTCATGACTGTAAGAAAGAGACCATCATCTCCCACCTCTGATCAGCAGGAGGGGCTGGGAGGATGATGAAATGCTCCCAGCAGGCACCTCACAGCAGTGGCTGGCCAATCTCGATGTCAAATTTAGTTTTAAATTCTTCAGACAAAGCTGTAATGCTTACCAATTAATTACTACAAATGTCAATTAAAAATCTACCAAATAATGCAGTAAGATTAAATTTCAATTAAAAAAATTACATTTAACAAGGAAGATACAACATTATTTTAATGAATTCTGCTGAAGGTGACAGTTTATCTAGATATATTTATACCGTGTAGGTGGATCTAAATTCATTGGATGATGTTAACCATGTTATTCTGTGTACATATTAGTTTTGAAAATTATATTCACTCTGCCTGTGTCCTGGAGGAGATGGGGCATCAAGGGGCATTTCTCATCACCAGGAGGAAGGGGAATTTCATGCCTTCTCAGTGCAAAAATCTTCTCACACTGAAAATGAAGGCTTTATTGTAGACTTCTATCCTGGCTGAATTAGTGGTATTTTTCATTGCTGTACATTTATGAAACTGAATACAGAATTTTTGTTGCAATAGAAGAACAAGCCCTGACTTTGCTATGGCTGTAATGATTGCTTAGCACATTTTTTCAAGTACTCTGTTTTAGCATATGAATTATATCCATCGTTCCGATTAAATCACTTAACAGGAAAAGACTTTGCTGTGTGAAGGTGGTGAACTGTAAGTCCTGACCAGAGCTTTAATCTACAAGGCTTCACCCTGGCTTTGCAATTTCTCAATGCATGATTAAAAATCCCTTGCTTGATACTTGAGGTGCTTTAAGATATGTTTTGAGCTAGGGATGGCACAGCAGAGATGTCACATAGTGTGAAGATGTTCTGAGTTTGCGTGGATCACAAGCGTGTGTACAACAAACTCTTGGAGAACACCAGTGTCTCATCACATGCAGAGTGTTAGCAGTGCAAAGTAGGTTTTGTAGCTGGAGTTTGGTATTGCAGTAGCAGTTTTTATTGAACAGGAGAGTTCTTAGGGTGCTGGAGATGGAGATGCTGGTGGTTTGGGAAGGTGTGAGAGTGTGATGCAGGGGCATGATGTATGCGGGTGGCTATCCTACTGGTATTAAAGCATCTGTGAGCCACGGCCTCTAAATACAATCTGAAGAATACTTTCTCAGCTTCCTTGAATTCTTTTTTTCCAGAAGCTTTTATTATGTTTTCGCACCATCACGTCTAAAATGGGTAAAAGGGAAGACATACTTGAAGAAACAGATTTTATGTGTCAAGCCAGCACAGAGGAAAGTCCCTCTCAGGGACTAGATGCTTCTTTTCCTTGGCACTCCTGTGACTGGAACAATTGAATTTCAGCAGGTTTTAAAATAAAATATTAAAAAAATAAAGTATGCATGCAGAAAATCAGGAGAGCCAAACAGCTCCTCGTGGCAGGTTTGAGTAATGATGTGCTCTGTAGAAGACAGTCTTTGCCTTTCCCTTGGTTGCTCTCCAGGTTTTGCCCATTGATGGGTGAATGCAACGAGCATGATCTCTATTTCAGTGCTGCTGTTCAGATATCTTTGGGTATCGGTAACAGCTTTATGGGATCATTCGTGTTTCGTGCTATTATCTGATAAAACTACCATCAGCAGGAGATGGGATACAGTTTTTTTCCATAAGGGCCTCAGGAAATGGATGCTGTAGAAGTGTAAGAGCAGCTGAAACATATTCTCACTGATCCTTACAGACAGCGAGGTGATGGAGAGAAAGGTAGAGCAAGGCATACTCATTTCCTCACCAGCAGCCAGAAAGCTTTAAGCATGGGGTAGGGAGGAAAGAGTGGGAGCAGGTAACATCTTTCTGTCAGGAGATAATGATGTGAGGAGGTTGTGGGTTTGGGGCACCCACTGGTCAATTAGGTGGCAGCTGGGGCTGCTGCTCTTAAAACCCCATCTTCCCAGGGGGCTTTCAGCTCTACCCAGGACCAGTAATTTTCTGCTTTGAGCCTTGGGATGAAGCTCTTTCTCTGCTTGTTGTTTGGAAAATGGCGTATGTGGTATGGCAGGACCCAACCACCTTCTGTATCTTGAGTTCTTCTGTGTTGAGGTGTCCTGTGTGAAGCTTGTGCCCATCCCAAGCACTGGTGGTGTCTCGTCTCTTTGAGTTGTCCCACATGAAGCCTGTGCCCATCCTGAGAACTCAGGATGGTGTCCTGTCTTCTCCTGAGTTCTTACAGGTGAAGATTTCTGCCTTTAGTAGGGAAATGCTTTTTCTTTAAGAGTTGGCCAGATATCTTGAAGAAAGTGTCTTTGACTTTGGGGGAAATATTTATATCTCTTTGGGTTGGTTTTTTTTTCCCTTAGTATAGGATTATGTCAGCTATATTATTACATTGAGAGAACATAGAACTGGGGGAGGAAACTTTAATAAGCTGCCCTCGTATTGCCAGTTTATTCCAAGCTTTCATCCACTGATTTACATCCCATCTGAAGCAAAAATACCCAGACTTCAGTAGTTTGTTTACCTTTGCTTATATCACTGTGGGGCGACCCGAGGAGATGCAAAAACTGCTCTCACTCTGACATTTGCATGAGCTGTGAGGTAGGGCGAGAGGAGACAGACGCTGTGCAAAGTGAAAAGGCAACAGGGTTTATTAAGTCTTTGTTGTACCATGGTTTATAATGTTTAGACAAAAGCAAACATCTCCAGGGAGGGCTTATGAAAGGGGAAACTGAAGAAAGCTCTCTGAGCTGATAGCAGATCCTGTTCTCTTCAGGTGGTTGTGGGATGGTGGGGTGCTGACTGCGGGGAGGGGGCTGCAAGGGTTGTTGTGTGGGGTTTGCATACAGGAGGGTCCTGAAGAGCTGTTTTGGGAGGAGGATGTGGACTTAAATACTTGTGTAGGACATCGTCATTATATTGTCATTGTGATAATTCTCCTGGGGGAAATACTCTGAAATACTCCTTGTCTTCATTAATACTCTTTCCCAGCAAAGCCTTAGGAGATCATTCTTACTTTCAGATATACAAGGAAACCAAATACAGTTGTTTGTCAAGAAGATCACATTTATATACAGTGGCTGTGAAATCCCAGATGCTGAGCATGGAGGGAGGCTGCTCTGCCATTAGTCAGTTGAGGGGAGAGTTGACTATAAAACTGAGCTGTAATTCCCTCTTGACAGGGGTGTGGTGGTTGTGTCTTCAAACAACTTCAGCAGTCTGCCATGCCAAGCCTTTATGGATTTTATTCTCGCAAGCTAAGTAATAGATAAGTTTGAGCAAGGAGATAGATATAGATACAGGTATATGAAAGGAAGACCTTTGCTCTGGGAAAATATCCATCATTGCTTCTTACAGGACTGTAGTGAAGAGCATCTGACGCATTTGGGGTCCTTTTGTTGTGAAGGAGGTGCTGCAGGCCCGGGGGTGCTCTGCATTCAATATCCCCTTGACTCTGCAGTAGCAGGATGTGACCCTTGCAGAAAGGCAGACGGTGTTTGGGGGCTTGATGCTTATTGTTTTCAGCAGAGCTCTACTGGAACCAATAAAGTTGCTGCCACCGCTGCTCGGAGCAAAAGTGACTACAGCTGAACAAGAGACACAGAATTATCAATTAAAAAAGCCCATGCCAAGCCCATTATTTTACTCTTGAAAAAACATCTTGCTTCCCAGTCTTCTTTTTTTCCCCACATGGAGTGAATCTTTGGGATATTAATGTTCCGCTGTCATGTTTGTTTAACATATTTTTTTGACAATGCCTTTTTAGGGTCAAAGCCTGAAGTTTTTCTCCATGTGTTTCAGCTAGGCAAAACTCCCAGTGTCTCAACGGGGCCTCTTCCGAAATAAATGAAGACTAATTCTTCTCAACTTAATTGGGAATTTCATCTGGATAAACAGAGAAAATGTCCAGGCTTTGTTTTTATTTTAAATACCATAAAATGGTGTCTTGCTGAACAGACAAGTCACTGCGGGCGGGCTGGCTCTCACCAGTGAATCTGGTGGCCAGAGACTTGCACAGGGGCTTAGTGCTTGACTTATGCCTTGAACAGCCATGACCCTCTGGTCCCCTGCCTTCCTGCCCATCCCTGCCTCATGCCTCACATTGCCTGGACCATGGCAGCCACTTGGGTGAACTGAAGACTCTGTCATTGTCGGAGATTCGGCCTTAATCTGGAATTTCCGTGTTTTTGTGGATTTAAGTCAAACCTTAATACTACTTCAGCATGATGTTTTTGTGGTTTAATGTTCTTACAGTTTTTTGCAGTGTTTCTTTTAAATTCTGTCACTGAAGTGTATGAGAGTTGACAAGTGTAAATATGTAGTTAGACAATTTCAAAAGTGTATTATTTACTGATCGACCATAATGGCTCCAAAGGAGCCATTATACTCAATCATATCATGTCACTCTGTGGCACTTATTATGATGGTAATATGGATATGCATATTATTTTTTTTAAAGCATGAGAAGCCTTATTGTGCATGTGTAAAAGCTGTTTTTAATTGTCAGTAATGCTCTGAGGTTTTTTTCATACCAAGAATTTAAACCACCTATGGCTACCAGGCTGCAAATCATGGTAGCAGAAGTCCATGTCTATAGGAGGATGGAAAAAACCACACTCGATATTTGCAGCAATGGGCCTGTACACCTACTTAATATGGGTCTTTTGTGGCTTATTTAAATCCGAGGGCAACCTAGAACCCTAACCAGAGAGCTTGGCAGGTAAAGCTTTCCATTGTATTTCTGCAGCTTTCGTCTGCTCTGTTAAGTCCCTGACTTCCTAACTGTGTTTGCAACATTAGCAAATGGCTGGTCTGAAAATACCACGCAGTGCAAGTCATGTTAATTCAGGGATCTTTTTAAGGTGTCACAAAAGATGTCTTTTTGTAGTGCTGGGGTAGAGAAAGAAGGAGAGAAGGCAGAATGAGAACAGTGAACCATGTAAAATAAAAGAGACAAGCAGTGAGCTGGGAAGGCTAAATATGCTTCAGCCTTTTGGTAGAGCTGGTTTCAGTAGAGAGAGAGGTAAGCAAGTGTAAAACAGTAGCTTGCTTGCTAGAAAATGTCTTTTGTGGAGAACATGGGAGGAGCATTTGAGTTTTAATCACTAGAGGTGAGGAGCTAAGGTGCAGATCTGGCAATGGGGTACAGCAAATTGATTGTGGAGCAATAATTAGAGAGAGGAGGAGGAATAAGAAGTGTTTCTTAACTTGGAAACAAGGATGTGACTGGCTGCTGGCTGTTGCTACTCTGAGGTAGATAAAGAAGAAAGGAATCTGTTGGGCAAAGTCCTTACCACAGAAGACACAACCAAGGTGAAATCAGATGTGGAAGTGGAAAACCAACATTGACAAAGAGCCGTCGGACATTCGGCAGGGCAGTGTTTCATCTGCAGGGCTGGTCTGGGGGCTGAGTCCTCCCTGTGTCTGTCAGCAGCAGAGGTTCTTCATGGTGTGGGGCTTGGGCAGGAGAAAGCAAGGTCATTGCTGTTCATGGTTTTATTTCTGTTGCAGAGTGTCAAAGCAGATGATTGCTTTGTCTTTTCGATTCAGACTTAAGGACTAGTTCTGCTTTGTTGCTCTGTTATTTACCCTGCTCTGAATGAAATTGGACTAATTACTGAATTACCATTTCCCCCCTTATTCTAAAGAACCTTCTGTTGAAAATGCATTTTGCTTTAAGTACGGAAGATTAACCATAACATGCTAGAATGAGCCAATTTTGAGTAGTTTAGCAGTAGAAGGACACATGCATGTAATTTTGCAGATCTTGAACTGGTAACAGGTTTCCTCGCAACAGTTTTTAAATGAATAAAAGCAACAAGGGTTTTTTTCGCCAATTATGCATTAATTCTCTCTTGTCTATCTGAAATTTTATTAAAACCATTTGTCCTCTTTTGAAATACTCATCAAGAAACATAAAAGCAGGTAAATATGCTCTTACTATGTCTGTCACTGACCTACATAAGCAACTGTATATTCAGGCTCAGGGTTGAGTCTTGCATTTGTGGAGAGACTAGGCCAAGTTGAACTCAATTATTTCTTTTGGGATGCTTCCTTCTTAAGAGAAGTTCCTTGTTGAAGTCTCATCACCCAAAATATGCTATTTCTGCTGGGATCATGAGTTTAATACTCTGAATAAATGGTATAACTGCTCATTTGTATAGGAGGATGGGATTCATGAAGCTACGGTGCATTTGTACACACACACGCACTAGCACACAACACTTGTTGATGATTCAGAGAAGGAGTAGAGTAATTCAGCTCTTGGACTGCCTCACGTGTGATTGGCTTCCTTTCTGGGGGACTTATTTTAAGGAAAAATCAATGTCAACTGAAAAACATTCCATTCTGAAAAGACAAAAATTCCCCTACTTGTGAAAATGTGTCTTGGCAGCTGATTTAACTTATGATACAAGATTTAACACTTTTCACTAAACATGAATATTTACCATGGCAACAGCTACGTTACGGGCCACATGTTGGAGACTTGCACGTTGTTGCAGAAACTTGTAGCTCGCCACATTTAGCCGAGTCCTTGTTTCCACCAGCAGAAGGAGCCCACTCCTCCAGCTGTGTTGGGTATGGACCTGCTGATGGGTTTGGTGGGCATCCTGCAGGCCTCCAGTGTGGTACAGCTAATAGCTCCATCAGGAATTTGCTGGTCATTGGCACCACCGTGCTATGTATAGACAAAATGTCAGAATAACCAGATAAGAAGCATGCATTCACTTCCCACTTGCCTTCCCAGTGGCAGGGTGGGAATTACTTTCTAAATGTCTCACTTCTCCAGACTTTTTCTCTCCTCAGCATCCCTCCCATCACCCCCCTGGACGTAAGCAGATCAAACTCATTTTGCCATGTGCAGTAACAGGTTTGCTGTGTCCTCTGGCTGGACTGCCCTGCACTGTGCCCCCCCCGGTACTGTCTCAACTCCTTGTCACCTTTCATTTGCCATGTAGTTGCTTTTCAGGCAACATTAATTGAATCACGCTCATCAGGGACTTAATAGAAGCATGACGGAGCCCTGGCAGATGGCAGCCCTGGCTGACAGGCGGGATGTGTGGCTGGGACTGTGCTGGTACCCTCGAAGCAATGGGCTAGCTCTTCTTCAGGGGCAGAAAGTTTGTGGCTTTGGAGTTGTGAGAAGAGCAAGCCAACATGAGCAAAGTAAAAGATGGCTTCAGATGATTTAGATTGCAGTTAAGTGTGTTTTTTTTTCCTGAAATAGAACTAGGTGTTCATTCAGTAGAACTATAAATCCTAGCTACAAACGACTAGGTGTGAAACAAGGAGGAGTTAGCTTTGATTAATTTTAGGTAATCGAAACATCTGCAGGTACCTTGAGTAGGAGCAGGTTTATTTGATTTGATTTTACAAGTTAGTAAGAATATAAATGTTCTTGCTTTAGGACAAAGCTAATAAAGGGTTAGGCAGAAACAGCTTTCCAGAGGTGAAAACTCTCAATTCAGATGTTTCTTGTACCTTTCTCTGAAGTGTCTGGTCTTGACCATTGTTAAGGAAAGGGCCTTTCCTTTTCTGGGCACTGATAATACTCTTGCCTTATTTCTTTCATTTAAAATACCTGTTTAAATGAAACCAGCTATGCAAAGCAGAAGCTAAGCATGCAACCAGGAGGGTAACCAGGGTGGAATTCTGGCTCAGTGATGCTTGGGCTTGGAGGTACTTGTCCCCCTCCATCGGTGTTGAGCTGTGGTGGCACAGTGGAAGGTGTCCTCTGCCTGGTGGTGTTGCTGGCGCAGTGGTCCACCAGCACAGCGGCTGCTCTTGGTGGTAAGACTGGTTTAAATCTTGGTCTTTACTGGGTGTGAATTTGCCAAGCTGCAGTGATCCAGAACTTAAATAATTTGCTTCTCTTTTTAGCATCATGTCTTTTAAAGGTGTTATATTTGTTTCCATTTTGCATTAAATTAAAATGAAATGGTTTTGCTTTGTAGATTTAATAGTGTACAAATATATCTGTTTTCAAATCCTTTTAGCCTAAGAAAGTGGCTAAGAAAAAAGCAACAGAGTAAGGGCTTCCAATTTTTACTTGAATCAAGTACCCTATTGGGATTTCAATTATAAGTTAATGTTACACTTGTTTGTTACTAAGGTGACTACAGTGTCAAGGTTATGTGGATGTTGTAGTGTTACAAATGCAAAGATAATACAAAAAAGAAAAATAGTTGTGTTGGCTAAAGTCATCCTGTTCCTTTAGCATAAAGTTGCACTCTGTCCTACATTTCAATTCTTGTTCTATTAAATTACCTGTTTAATAATTTGAATCCAGTGTTATTTTTATATTATATTGCAAATGTGTGACTGTGAGGTTATTTTTAAGATATATTTATTAAGGGAATGAATACAATAAGACAAGTCATTGCAGCCCACATACAGTTCCTTGACTTCTCATTTTATGATGTTTCAATTGCATATGATTACCGAATGTAAGTTTAAACTTTTATGGGGGTTCATTAGAGATGCAGCTGTGTAGAGAGAAATTCAATAGAGTTTGATATTTATTTTTTTTTAAGCTGTAAAAGTGTAGTGAGATGGAGAACTTGATGGAGCATAATTTCAAGCTTCCTACTTTGAGCTTGGTTGCACAGTTGTGGGGTCTCCAAGGGCTTAGCTGGGCTGCAGTGGAAATTTGCTTATGGTAGGGGAGAGGAAGGGCACTAGTGGAAGGTGTTTGGAGTGCAGGAGACCAGAGCATCTCAAATAAAAGGCATTTGCCTTTTTTTCTTCTGGGTGGGATGCAGAGATTTAGTGTCCTTGGCTGGGGCCAGGAATAGCACAGAATGCTTTTTGCTCCCATGTGAATCTGTGTTCTGGTGGAGAAATAAGAGTTCAGTGAGTCTGTGGTGTTCTTTCTCTTCTAATAGAGAACCTAATTAAAATGAACTCCCCCAAAGCCAATATTGAAAGCAATCTTAGTGAGCAAGTGCTGAGAAAACAAATTTTGGGGCACATTTAAAAGAATAGATGTAGTAAATGAGTAAATCTACCCAGCACTTAAGTGCTTTGTGTGAATACTAAACAGGAGCATATCCCATCAAGTATAGTTTAGTTGTGTAATTTATTAGCATAATGTGGCTTTTTTTAATGTATAGGAATGTAAACATCTATAAATGAATGATCATATCTGTTAGTAGGAGGAACCCCATTTTCAAAACTAATTGTGACATTAGCTGTTCAGAGAAAACATGTTTCATGATACATAGACTACTTTCCAAACATCAACTTTCTCAGCAAACCAAGATCCAAAGCAAAGATATCTCCAGGCATAAGAAGGGGAAACATTTTTTGTCCTCAGATTTTACTCTGATGCCTTTGAGTTGTTGATACATTGCTGTGCAGCCCTTCCTGCTATCCCAGCTGACTCTGTCCACGGCAAGCATCTCCTCTCCGCTTCTGTTTCAGGAGTCTGTTTGATAGTTCCAGCAGCATATGAATATGCTATCATCGTAGCAGCCTCTGTTTTCCTTCCTTATGAGAAGGGGAAGATTGAATGGCAACTCCTGGGATGTGATTTTGCCAGGATGAAACCCACTTGAATGCAAGGGAAGCAGAAGTGGAGCTGGGCGGGGGAGTATATTCTGATTTTGGTTTCAGTTGTCAGCCTTTTGTTTGGGCTGAGGTCTTTGAACCTGTGGGCAAACTGCTCTGCAAGTGGAGGTGTGTGGAGTCCTCCTTGGAGATGGCTTTGCTCCTGCGCCCACTCCACTTGCTGCCACCCGTGTCAGGTGAGACATGAGATGTGTGAATGGGAGGAAGGATGGTGGGCGACTTGAATGCAAGACTTCAGAAAGTGACTAAAGCCGCTGCTGTGCCTGATGTTGTTGCTTACTTGAAATATTTACTGCTGATGGCTTCTCTGAGTAGGGACAAGCCTTGTGGGGTAGAAAAGCTGGATTTGCCTTGCCTCACACTGTGAACTGTCAGCTTATCAGGAGTCTGATCCTCCCCTGGAGGGAGCATAGAGGAGGGAAGGGTGGTGGCACTGCACCCAAGTGGAGCACAGGTGGGTTGGTTTCATTCTGCCCATAGAACATTATCCAAAGGAAAATGGTATTCCTGGGCTGTTCCACCTCCCACAAGGAAAAACAGATGAAAAGCAATGAAGCACACAATTACATAATGAAAAACAATAAAATGCATCTTCTAGTATGTACTACTAGTGACTATATGACTTTATTATAGAAACTAAATGTGATTGCATTTCCAGGTATTGTGCTGTGTAGTAAACTCTGGGAAAAAGTGAAGAATGACTTAGAAGGAGAAGACTTCTTGTTTAATATAAACTTCAGACTTTGAAGTGACACATAACAGGGAATAAAAGCCCATCATCTCTCAAATGAGGTTTGAACAGTTTAGGTCAAACAAGACAAACACTTCTCACCCTAAAATCTTCTTTTCATCTTCATTCATCAACAACACCTTAAGCTTGTGCCCCTCTTTTTCTGTTCCATTCTCTCAAGGAATAATAATCTACTTTATGCCTACAAATCACTTCTGGCTGGCACTTGTTAGGCAAGTTATGTGCTCTGGCTGCTGCTCCTACCGATGCTGCCTCCTATGGAGGGAGAAAAAGGGGTTAGAAGCTTGTGAAGAGGCCAAGGAGGGAGAAGTGCTGCAGAAGTGGTGGTTGTAGAGATGAGAGGCAGTGAAGAGAAAGGGGGAAGAGAGGTAAGGTACAACTGGCAATGAGTATTCCTGGATGGCAGATCCCTTTCTTGAACTGTGCTGTGCTGTTTGTGTAGCTCATGGCTGATTTCTGCTAGTGCTTTGTGCTTTGGGGGGTGTAGAGCTGGATGAGGCAGTGCAACCCCAGCCCTGCAGTTGGGAATGAACTCATCCTCTGAGAGTGCTGTTGCTGTATATGTAAATCCCAACAGAGAGGTTTGGAGCTTTAGAACACAAAAGCAAACCTCCATGGCCAATCTGGAGAGCTCTGTTTTCTTCTGCAGACCCTTCAAAGTGACCTGGGCTGCCCTGGTGGGTGCTCAGATCCAGAAGCTTGTTTTTAATTTGCTTTCTTAGTCTGCAGGCTAACCTACATCATCGTGCATTGTTATTTCTTCCTGCCACCTTCTTTGAGGTCCTCAGCTGTACTGTGCATGAGCCTTTCAATCCCTATTTCCTGGTAGGAAACTACCCCTGTTACACTAATCCTTATCCAGTAATTCCTAATTTTTATTCTTATCCTTTTCCAATTTATGAGACTGCTCTTGGATTAACTTCCCTATGGTGCAGTTTTTCCCTTTCCATTACTTGCTTGTTGCTTCCTCGCTGGTGGTTTTTCTTTCTTTCAAAGATACTTTTCTGGCTCCATCCCCAACTGCCTGGAAGTGATTTGTTCAGCAGCGCAGTCCCCTGGTTTTCAAAGGCTACAGGCTGTTCTCCCTGGTTTTCTGCCTTCCTTCTTTCTGTCATTCTGGGAAGCAGTCTGACAGACATGGCTTCTTCGCAATCACCAATTAATGTTAATCTGCGTGACTGCAACAGGCATGGGTAGCAGCAAAAATCTGTTAAAAGGTAGAATTTTGTGAGAGTGGAAATTTCTGTGACTCTGGCAAGGAGACCTTGTTGGGAGGGCACAGACAGGTTAGGAGAGAGAAGTCAGCATTTTAAGTACAATATAAAAGCTGTTTTTCCCCCCCCCCCCACCTCCATTTTAAACATTTCTTTGACTTGTTTGAATGTGGGGTTTGGAGGATGCCACCATCCATGGTGATACAGCTCAGCATCGGGGAGTGGACAGGGTCTGTCACACACCCAGCCTGTGCTCAGTACGCTCTCGAGGTATTTTCAAGAGAGCTTTGGGTATCATTACTCTTTGGAATTTGGCATGGTGATGTCAAGTGATGAGGATATAGTTGGTGGTGGGGTGGGCTTCTTGTACCTTGCTGTGCTGCAGAGGGCTCTAGCTGGGCAGGGAGGATAGGCAAACCTGCGGGCACATTAGTGAGGGAAGGAGGATTCACCTGTTTGTGGGAACTGGTCACACATCATGGAGTATCATGAGGTAAGCCAATTTCCTACCCCAATACCTTCTTTTCCACTTCTCTCCTTTACAGTTTGAAAACCATAAATCACTTATTTGAAATGTATTTAAGGAGAAGAGAATTTTCCCCTGCATTCCCACTTAATGCTTTGTAGCGAGTACAGTTGGGATTACTGGTGTGCTAAAGCAAGAGAAATATTCTTCTTTAATAGTGTGTCTTCATTTTAGGCAGTTTCCTCTTCTGCTCATTTCTTAGATGATAACTCTGAGTCCTTAGATGCTGCTCGTTCTGCCACAAAAAGAAAATGCAAACCAGGATATTTAAATATTTTTGATAATGAATGTTTACATAATTAGCTCAGTTACTTCGTTCACTTGTCACTGTGGACCTGCCTTCTTCTCTCTTTAAAATACATTAGTAGCGATGGGAAGCGCAGGAGTGCTGCGCTGATCCTGGTTGTGCCGAGCATCTCCCCATAGGCACAAGGGCTTATTCCCACCTCGCAGCACCTGCTGCTTTGGGCAGACTTCCCAATGTGTACTCTTGGGGACACTTACTAAAATACAAGTCTTCAAAAAGTTTTAGCCTAAAAGTACTGATTTTGCATGTGAAGAACATGTTTTTTCATGTGGCCCTTAGGGTCTGTACAAATTTGGGTCATTCGCTGGTCTAGAAATTCTCCTTTGTGAATCAACACTATGTCATAAGGGTGAGTTACTCGTCTGACCTGTAACTGCAATTGTCTGATACACTGATTTTACAGCTTTTGGGTGTACATAGTTAGGAAAAATGCTGTTCTGCAAAGATGTTTTTTAGCCAAAAAGAAAAAGAGAGTGTGGAGGTTCTGGTGATATTGGAGAAAGCTAAGAGGGTTTTGTTGTCAGTGGATTTTCTCAAAAGAAGAAGCAAGGATAACTGTTAAACAGCAGGGTGCCACTGAATGATGGAGAAGCTGAAGGAATGGGTTGTTTTCCTGTTATGTCACTGCTTTGGCTTTCTCATTCTTGTTCCTCTGTTTCTTCAGAAAGGCCCTGCAGCCGGCAGATAACAAATTAAATTAGTATTGATATAACATTAGACACTCCTATTAATATTGACAGTCTGTCGATACTGTTGTGCTACTTCTGTAATACAGGATGTTAACGGATAATACTTTAAATAAAAACACACTAATCTTATAATCACTGAACATGTAGCGGAGTCTCGACTTGGCTCACTACTCCTCTGAACTCGCATGTCAGCCATGCCTGCCTGCCTGCCTGCCTGTGCCGCAGAGCTGCAGAGGGGCACAGATGAAGGCTTTGAGTGGCAATGCAGGAGTACTGATGGGAAACTCCCCACAGCTGTGATGGTGGTGGATCTGGTCCAGGAGGCAGGTATGTCCATTGCACCCAGCTCTTTGTGGCTCTGGGTGGATGCAGAGGTCAGTCCCAAAACGGTGGTGTTTTAGTTCCATGGTTGCTTATGGTATTTGACATGGTGCTGCCTGCCCTTGTGTGTGGCCAAAAAGTTTGGTGCAGGAAGCAGTGCAAGGATTACTTCACGTTCTGATGCAAGGCAGCAAGCCACCAAATAAAACCCTGTTGGGCTGTGCTCTCTGAGCATGTATGGGGTGAGAATATGCGAGGTCAAAGTGGTGCCCTTGATCTGTGATGCTTGTCTCAATACTTAGCATGTGTTAGCAGCTCCTCATTTCTTAGGAACTTTTTTCCTTTTAAGTCTGTCATGAAAATCACCATGTTCATCAGAGCTAAAGTTATTTGTTAAATGGTGTAAAAAATCAGCATTAAACAATAATGATTACTTTGGTAAACACAGATGTCTTTGTATTATGCAGTGGGTTTTGTAAGTGAATTTGTACATGTCTGTGAAACAGAATTTGCCATCTACCTTGAAAAATGGGGAACACGATCCACATTAATTGGTTCTCCCCTTGCCCCCGGCTTCACCTGCTGTGCTGCTGCAATCTGTTGATGTAGTGCTGAAATCCACAGCACACAAGACGGGCTCGGCAGTGAGCAGGTTGGCACTTGCAGATGTGTGTCCATTGCAGGAGGTACCAGGCAACAGTCTTGACCTCTGCCTCTGTTTTCTAACTAGGAGGATATTTTTAAAAGGGGGAGGGAAATACCTTTATCTCACTGAAAACCATCTTGTGATGATCAGTTATTCACCGCATTATTAATGCCTATTTGGACGTCGCTTGGACTGCTGGATTAAACAGCTTTCCCGCTATGTATTGAGTAAAATGAAATACATGTCACAACAGCAGTGCTATGATGCTGACAACCGTCCTTGGCTGTGCATCTCATTAGAAAGATATACATTTTTCTTTGTTGTGTATCTGTGAATGACAGAAGTTGACAAACATCTTTTTCAGAAGTTCTTGGGAGAAAGTTACATTTATGGCACAGGAACCAAGAAAAATGTGCTTGTTATGAAGGTAAATAATTATTCCCCACACTTGCATCTTATAAATTGCCCTCCTCTGTCATAATAATTATTTTTTACTGTGTTATTACATACACGTTGAAGGAGATCCTTCTCTGGATCACTTACTCTTAGAAAGGAATCCTGGAAGGGTTCAACATTTAGTTTGTATTGAAACTTGCACTTAAACCAGGATTAAAATCCTTGTAGTTCACAGTTTTAAAGACTGAGTTGGTGCTCTGAATGTACCACATTAACTTCCAGGGGACTGCTGAATTTTCCCATAGTGTATTTTTGGTGGCAAAGAGTTACTAACTTTGATACAGGAAAGATGCTTGAGAGGAGAACTACCAGGTAGAGCCTCAGCTTGCTTTCAGCTGAGCAATGATGTTGTACTTTAAACACTCATTTTCCAGTTTTACGGTATGTTTGCATAATTTATATCAGCCTGCATTTCTGCATGTTGCTGGCATTGGCTTGATTTAGTGCTTGTCTAACTTCAGAGCAGGAGCAATGACTCTGCTTGTGGCAATGGTGTGCATGTGCGTGGGGATCTTGGGGTCATCCTTGGGGGAACTGAGGAGCACTAAGAAGTTGGGAGTATTTTTTAAAAGAACACACTCCAAAGTTAAGGATTAAGATCTTCACCATCCTGGCTAAAGTGGCTTCTGCTTATTCATAGTGAATCAGAAAAGAAGACACTGTATATTCAGCTACATTTGCGTGACTCCCTGGATTTCATTGGAGTTGTAAGGGTGCCAAGTCGGTGCCGTGTTGACCCACAGAAACTTGAGAACACAGTTGAGAAATCAGTGGGAAGACTCAAGTGTGGACTTGTGGGAGGGAGGAGGGCAGAAAGCAGACTGGAATCCCCTTTTCCCACTTTTTCTCCCTGCAACAAGTGATGGGAGAGGTGGTCACAGCCCTCTGCTGAAAACGTCTGTACCTGGTGCAAGGGAACTTCTGTTGCTGGGGTAGGTCAGTGATGCAGGGTTAGGTTTTCTTTTTTCCTTTTCTTTTTTCCATGTAAACCCATTCACCTTTCAGCATCTTGAAGAAGAGAACACAAGCTCTGCAAGAAATAATCTTTTGAAGAAGTATCTGTATTCAAGGAGTTCTCAGCTTACAGTCACCCTTGTGTCTGAAATTGTTTTACACAAGTAACACCTAAAATTGCCACTTAACCTTGCAGGCACTTTGTTAAGTCCGTATTTTTGATTGCAGCAGCTGGGGTGGAGTTTCCTTTGGGAATTCAAGGAGTAGGAAGTGTTGTTTGCAGTTTTTTGTTGGGTTTTTTGCTGACTGGTGCTAATGTGTAGGTGGGGATGTGCTGCTGTTTTTGTAATACTTTTATTGTTTATGGAATTGTTAGTTAATTGATGGTAACAATGCCTGGAGCCTGGGAGAGGTGTTCTTTTATGTTTGTTCAGATCAGAACAAGTAAATAATTTTATAACTTAAAAAGAGAGTCAAGATTATTCTCCTTAGTTTATTTACCTTCCAGATTTGCACCTACTATCTCCATACTTTCTTATTAAGTTTCCCCAAATTAATTAGTGTTATTTCTAACAAAATAAAGAATTCAGTAGGATGTAGCTGGACCCCTCCCCTCTATGGACTCAGGATCAGGTTCAGCACCTGAGCTTGCTCCCCACCTAGTTGGTGTGGATGTGGTGAGGTCTCAAGATGACAGTGTCCCTTTTTCACTTGCAGTAACTGCCGTATGAAATCTGGAAGGCAGTAGGGTATCTAATGGATGAAAATGTATCTTTGAACTCCTGTTAATTGCTTCACGGTTTACTCAGACTAAAATCTACGTGGTAACTTTGTCTTCCACATTTATCCAATGAAACAAAATTCAAACCAGCCCACAAACTAGAGAGTGTTTTTTATTTATATGTGGTGTAGTTCCATCTGGTCCATGTTAAGGACCCCAAAAATATATGTGATTAGCTTTATAGTTCACTGCTAAAGGTAGCAAAGCTGGCTTTTAACATCTTTCAAATTTTCAGCTAGCATCTCAAAACATTTGCTGGCATTTCCTGACTGTGATTACTAACCAAAGATTTTCCTGGTTGTCTTTTTACTTTTTAAAGTATGCTGCATAGTTTTCCTGCTTAAAATATCACTGAAGCCTCTGCTGTTCCCTTTATAACTCTCATGCAAACTATCCATCTCTGTCAAGACTGGTCAGTCTCAAATCCCAAAGCTCAGTGTTAGGAAACGTCAGGTAACATACACTATTAAAGTAGTAAAATTTATGGCTTTCGCCAGCGCTGAGCTCATGTTCAATAAAATGAAATGCCACGCATTAGAAATAGTAAGAAAGGTGAGCTGTGCTGCTTCCCAAAAATTAAGGAGAAGGTTTAATGTTTTTGCCAAAAGCCAGCCCAGAAGTGTCTGCTCAGTGCACAAGGAAGATTTAACATCATCAGTTTACACCAGTTTAAATTTTGGGTGTTTGCTAATCAAAGTCCTTTATTCCCACTAAACGAGTGGTTGAGACCACCTTGGAGAGGAAAAAACCATCTTATCCTACTGTATCTAAGCCAGTTGTCTCCTTTTGCATCTCTGTTTCAACAATTGCATGTTTGCATCTGGAGTTACTCTGCACTGGAAAACACCCTGGTGCTCCTAGGGGTTTTTGGTGCAGCCTCAGCACCACCATGACACCCCAGAAAAATCAAGAGCCCTAAATTCATGCACTTGCAGGGTTTTTCCGCCCATGACACATTAACGCTTGAAATATTTGGAGCTGAAGTGAAGAGCTGCTGCTGGTGTGACTGCAGCTTGTCCCAGCCACTGCCGTGGCACAAGGATCTCTGGCTGCCCATTTCTGAAATAGAATTTTAGGAACAAATTTAGCTGCTGCAAGCTTTTCTTTTGCTTGTTCTTTCTCCTTCAGCCACTCATCCAGCAAACCCATGCTGTGAGCTGGCACCAAAGGCCTAGAAAATCACCCTGTGTTCTGGAGAGACAGAAGGTATTACCTTAATCCTCTACCTGTTTGTTACACCTTAATGCTGCTGATGGAGAGAAAATGTAAGCATGAGGTGTAGACTTCACCCTCTAACCCCTTGCGTTAGCAGAAAATGCTTCCAGCATCTACCGTACAGCATCCAGCTTGTGCAAGAGTCTTGGGGTAGAGTATTTTCCCTGTGTAGCTATCCCTGTGCGTAGCAGTAATTTGGGGATTTTTTTCTAAAAGCACAGTATTTAGACCTTGAGAAGGCTGCCTCTTAACCTCAAGTATGTCCAGAAGTGTGTAGCAAGAAGTGCCAAGGATTTTCAGGAGTTGAGCTGTAGGTGTTGTTTGAAGTTAACCATATTTTATTTTCTCAAACCCTTTCTTGGGACTTAATTTATATAGCGCTGTGATGGGCATGTATAAACATTGTGATCAGGTTACAGTGTGAGTGAAATAGGTCGACTCGTTTTCTTTTTCTTTTCTCACAATAAAAATGTAAGAAATTCAGTTGCTTACCCCATAAAATGCACGTTTCAGTTACGGATTAGTCTTATTTTTAATGAGGCTGTTACTTAGACAGTAGTACATTAGCAAAGTGTCCTTTGATTTTTATGTAGTGAATGTTTACATGCTGATTCAGAGAGGCCTGGCCATCCTTGCCCCCTAATTCTTAAGGTTAGGGTATTGGGGTCAAAAAGTTGCCAGCATGAGACTGGGGCATTTCTGGGTTACACACAGGTGCTGGTAAATTGGGGATTCAGTGTATGGTCAGCCGTGCAGGGACCCTATGTCTGAGCTGCTCCGCAGCAGCAAGGTGGGGGCTGTCCCCAGGCTGCTGGTGCAGGGGCCAGGTTCTGCACACACCCAGGGTGTAAGGAGGTTTATAGGTTGCCAGCACCCTTTTATTCCACCTTCTCTGGAAGAAACTGGGCAGCAGCGATGAAGTGAAGCAGAAAGCCTGGCGGTAGGATGAAGACATCTTCTGTCCATCTCTGTCCATGAAGCTGAACCAAAGCCTTCCTTTGCTGCTTAAAATTGTGATTTTGGATAAAAGGCTGTGTAATAACCTGAGAAATGTGTGAGAAGATCTCCTGTTAATACTGTCTAAACCTTCTTTAACTTCAGGAAGCTTAAAATCAAATTTGGCAGAGCTTACAAGGGCAGTGAGTGTGGAGCCACTTGACTCCAGTAACTGAGAGAATCAGCTGACAAACCTGCAGTATTTTGATCTTTTTACAATGCTGTCTGAATTCCTGGAAGTATTTACTTCATTGTGAACATGTGTAAATATATATATTTGTCTTTACCTATGTGTTAAAAATTTCAATCTCATATTTGGTGCAAAGATTTTTCCCATCTCTTTGGGGAAGCCAAGCGAGGAGAGTATGACAGTGCAATTTAGGTTCTCATGGGTTTAGGCTTTTTAAAAGAAGAGGCAATAAGGTAGGTTAATTGTGGAACTAGGAGGCTCCACTGACTCATCTGCTGAATAAAGAAATTCAGATTTGTTGTGACCTCAAGAAAGGGAATTTTTAGAGCAGTTGAAGTTAGAAATCTGGGATAAATTCGGGTATTTCAAAGTCATGGTAACAACCATTTGTAAGTGTATCATGCTCTATAGTAAGATTGCATAAGGGCAGAGGCTGAAGCATCTGATTTTTTTTTAGTTTTTTTTTTCCCTTTTGGCATTCTGTTTGTGACAATTACATGACTCTCTATTAACAGTGTGTGGAAGAAAGCAGTGTTATGAAATGGGGAGAGATTTCCTTCATCTGTTACTCTGTAGGTAATTTTTGTGCTTTTTCCAATATTCAAGTGCCTCTTAACTGCTTGCTGTCCATCTGTATACCATTCATAGTACTGTAAACTAGTATATGTAGCATGACCTTGTAACTTGCTTTGTTTGTGCATCTGCCAGTACAATATGTTGTCTTTCCTTAAAATGCAAATATGCTCCGTGCAGTACAGAGCTCCTTAGTCAATAAATAAATGGAGGTAAAAAACTGTACCTAATACCCATTTAATTTAAATTCATTTTATAAACATAAAGACGCCTTTTAAGAGAAGCTTTAATTCAGACTAGCACCTTGATTTGTGGTTGCCATGGAGAATCAAATCTGTCATTTGACAAGAAAAGTCACCCATTTATGACAGCACTTTATCTTGTCTCTCCAGGGGAAGAAAATGTCAAAAGTGAGAGCAGAAAAAAATAAAGCCTTGAAACACCAGAATTTCTTGATTTCATTTTTATTATTCAGCTATCATATCCTTTCTGATAATAGCAAGTTGGTGAAAATAAATAATGTTCCTACAGTAAAATCAAATATTTCCTATTGGAATGGACAGGGCTCTTTGTGATTGTCAGTGCTGTGAAGTCTGGCAAGAAATAGTGTTATTAGATAAACCCACAGTGCCCAAATCCCATTTTCTTTTCATTACAGTGTCAAAATAATTATACCTGTGTAATTTGGGTAAGAAATTGTAGCATAAGTAAAATGGTCCATTGGAAGAGATTGCTTTAAGCTTGTGTTCGTTATAGGGTGGGGTTTTTACATGCTGAAGAAAAAGGGGAAGACAAAAAAAATAGTATAATTTCATTTGAATAAAAATGTCTGGTTACCCTTTCATGTTCTTTACAACCAGAGGAGACGGCAAGTGCTGTGTTCTGTTGGGCTTTTTACATCCATGCATCTTTTGTAAAAAAGAGTTGAAAGAGGCAGGAGTTTTTAACACTTTTTGATTCTCAGGTAAAAATCTCTATAGAGTTTCAAAGACATGATATGAAATTGATTATTATCTGGAAATCTGGTTTTGAAGTATTTTTATTTTGGAGTATTAAGAAATGGTAGGAATCGGGTGTTTTCAGGAATATAATTAGCTATCACAAGTGTTTATGCATGTACATTTAATCCATATAGACACTAAGTTGCCCCCAGGAGAGAAACACTTACTGTAGCATTGCATTACTTTTTACATAAATCTCCAAAGTGCCGTTGAAATAACGAGACTGAAATAATCCACTCTTTGCCTCTTTCTTGAGACAGCGTTTGTGCCTTTCACAGTATTGCAGGGTTTGATGTGGTTCAGGAGTAATCTTGTATCAATGAGATAGCATTATAATAGAAAGTCCTTTAGTGGTTTAGTGTAAATATTGGGCTGGTAGGGGAGCTGCTTGCTGGAGCGGTTGTGCCTGCAAGAGATTACAAAAAGGGAGAGAAAGGAAAGGGTCGGAGGCTCTTTCTTTTTTCTCTTGAAATTGGCTGGCAGTGCCGGATCCATAGCCAAAGCTAGTTGGGATCTGCTGTGAGAAAAAAGGCAGCACAATAGTTCCCTGTTCCTGCCTTCATGCAGAGTCTGAAGCCAAATCCTGCTCTTAAATACTTACGTGTAATTCTACTTGCCTTCACCAGGCACTACCTGTCCGGTGGAAGTAAGTGATGTGTTGTATTCTAGGATTCTTTAAAAATGTATGTGGTGCAAATATCACCTTAGTGGGGCAGGAGCTGCAATTTGGATATATATACATATTTAATTATTTTGATTTTTAACATATATTAACATCATGTCATAGGAAGTGTGTTAGCATGGGCTACGAGAATGTGATAGCATAGGGGTTTTATTGTGAGACCATCTGGAATAAAAGAGGGTGAATTATAGATGGTCTCTGGGGTTATGGAAACTTAAAGATATTAAAGGGTCTGATTTCCATAATGTCTGCCTCTCCGTTTGCCCAACTGTTGATATAATCTGCTTTAAAATCGATTTGCTGTCATCATGTAATCAAAGCCTTAATTGCATCATCATGGACTTCAGCATTTTTTGCTGATAAATTTGTGCAACTGATGGTAAAAAGGTTGCTAAAAAAAGAAACAACAAGTGTTTGCAATAATTTTGCTGGATGTGCTGTCTCTTGCAAATGAACAAAAAGTGTCCCAGGTAATCAGGAATCCCTGAATTTCAGTGAGAGATTTGAAAACGTTTTCCTGTGTTCAAAACCTTGAGGCTTGATATCAGAAACTGTTTAGCTTGCTGTAGTTGAGAATATTCAAAGGAGTAATAGAAGACTCATATTTAGCATGGCCTTGTCCAAACTGTGCTTTGAAGTATTTAGTCCCCTTCAAATTGTAACTTTGTACAAGTTGTTCTTAAATAATAAAATAAGGGATGGTGGATAAAGCTGCATGTTTGCTGCAAGATTGTTTCCTGGAGCACTGAATTATCTCCTCTAAGCTCTGTCGGAGGGAAGACCAAATAGAGCTTAAATGTTTTTATAAACCAGAAAATTGTAACTTGCCTCTCTAGTTTCCAACGGATGCTGTCTGAAATGGCTGATATCCTGTCCTGAAAATCACAGATGGAAACTTCATCTCAGCACAGTGCTGCGGCAGTAATGAAATGAAAGTAGCAGAGTCTCATTTACATTTCAGAAATAGTTCTCTGTAGTTTCCTGTTCAACCTACCAGATTTTCTTGTGTCCCTGATGTTGGTTGTTACCCACATTTAAAGGGCAGTGCTTTAGGTTTGACCCTTGGAGGATTACGAGTATGTAGGTGATGCTCTTCCATTACTGGGGGATGCTCTTTGCTGCAGCAAGTCCCGGTATAGCAATAGCTGAAGCAGCAGCGACTGTTTGATGCTGTTTCAACAAAGGTTAACTCCTTCCTCTTGGCTTTCACCATTCTCTTTAGTCACAGCGACTGCAGTGCAAGCTTTTCTCAATTGATTTTTTTGATGATTTATTTAAATTGCATTTTTGTTTTAATAACCTGTTACAGAAATGTACCGGGCTGTAGAAGTCTGTGATATAAAATGGCAACACTCATGTGCTGTTTCTGTAAGAGGGAAGTCAAAGTAAACGCCTGCTTTGGAAAAGTGAATCACATGCTTTTGAAAAAGAATATATACCAGGTGTTAATAAGACTGTGTATTGACTGTAAATGCTTTTTATGGGAGTGTTTGAAAGAGAAGAAAGTGCAAATTTCTTGGGAGGATGAAGAACACCATAGATGAGGGTAAAAATGTGACAGTTGCAGCCCTTTCTCCAGCACAAGAAATACCATTAGCAGAACTGAGATACTCCATTTCTTTTGAACAACACCTCCAATTTTCTCCGGAATATAGAGGGGCCAGAAATGTTGCTGCTGCGAGTGTGGTGAGTCTTCTGGGAGCACCCGTTGATCTCACCAAGTGTCTTCAGCAGCTTGGGCAGGCACATAATGGCCAGGAATGACAGCACAGCTTGTTGCCACATAAAGAATACCTCTTTTTTAACGTATGGATGTGTGTGTGTGTTTGTAAGTATTTTTAACAGAGCCATAGTATCTCCGTGCAGGCGGTGTGTGCAGGAGTTGTCACTAGTGAGGGGAAGCCAGGGCAGCCGTATGGCACTGTGCCAGGCATGAAGGGTCCTGCTGAGCTGCAGTGGGGGAGTATGAGTCCCCCAGTGCCTCAGCATCCTCCTCATGTGGTGCCACGTGGGGTGCCATGGCCTCAGCAGCACCCTGTATGAACTCCTGCAGTGTAAAGGGGAAAGTCTTGCTGGCAGAAAGATTTCTGGCAGATATCAAGACTTCTGCAGTGGAGTTGCACTGTTTGGCTACCTTAGCAGCAGGTATTAGACGGTGGTAGCAGGTACCCCAAGGAGCAGTGGAAGTTCCTGGTGTCTCAGCCCCAGTTTTGATTTGGAGTCACTGGAGTCATCAAAGCATTTCAGCTTGTTTGAGGATACTGGAGCGCTCCTTATAGTCCCACCACAGGGGAACCTCAGACTTACAGCTGTTGCAGTGATTTCTCTTCAGAATGTGGGGTTGATGCCTGCACCCTGCTGCGCCACCAGCAGCTGCCTGAACCACCCAGCAGCATGGTGGTTATGCTGGTAGCTCTGGTGCTCATGAGTTGTGACCAAAAGCTGCATCATGTTGTCTCCTTACTACACTCTCCGGCTATGGCTGCTTCTTGTTGCGGTTTCAATTCTCTATTCTTAGAGTAAAAAAATGCTCAAGAAATGATGTATATTAAAAACAGGTATATGTGAAAACAACCTTCAGGATGGTACAGTCTGGCACATGGTTTGGGAAATGACAGAGCTAAGGTGGCATGGGCCGCATCAACTGAGCCTCTGGGCTGTTACACATTGTGAAACTCTCTTGACATGATCATGTACTTTTGGTGGGTTGTTTATCTTTTTCATCCCAAAGAGCCCTCTTTGGACTTTGGTGTGTCGTCCAAACCCAAGTGCTCCAAGCTTGCCACGTGCTTCGCTGTTCCTCATTTCTTTGTGCTCACCAAGAGCCACCTGGGGCCAGTTTTGTAAAGTGAGCTGGGGTTTGCAGCCACAGCTGAGGCCAGTTGGGGCTGTTTGTAGTAGCACAGGGGTTGTTAGTATCCATAAAGACTGTGAGCACTGGTGGGCTCAGATTGGTGTTTTCAGTTATTGGGTAACTCAAACCAGCAGTTGTCAGTAGCCTCCATTTCCCTTTGTCTTAGTTTCATGCCAGTGAGATGGTTGTGATGCCACCAAGCTTCTCTGTAAGCAGAGGTGAGGAGTTTCCCATTAATATCATTTATGATATTGTAATGGGGGAACTGGGGATATGGTCAAGAGCAGCTTGTAATGCTGCACTCAGCTTTGGGTTTGGATAGCGTATGCTAAGTAAGTAGTGTATGCTACTGTGAGTACAGATTTTATAGGAGTGAAAAGAAATGCTTAATATCTGCATGTAAATGGAAGTCCCAGAGAAAAATACAATTGTGTAAGTGAAGGCTTGATCGTAATACTCATCCAAAGGTGTAAATCAAGATTGCATGTTGATGTTGCCAACTTTGTTGCCTAGTTTTTGCAACCTTAACGTTATTTTAATATAGCCTTGGATGCGGTTCTGTGAGGGATGTACAGCAATATGTTAGCATGCTGTGCCATCCTACATTTAGGGCTTGTAATAAGGGTTTTTTTTTCCTTGTATTGTCTTTGCCAAAAAAAAATAGTGACTTTTGAGCACTGAAGCATGTGTTCATATTGCTGCATTTCTGTTTGATTCTGGGTCCTGTATGCTCTGTTGTATCACAGGATCTCAAGGCTGTTACTCTGTTCCGTTTGTATCTGGGAGGAGCAGTTGAGGTAATCCATGTGTTTCACTGAGATCTTTGGTCAGGGCAGCATATGTAGTGGTGGTGGGAAAGGCTAGAGGCAGAAGAGCAAGCACACAAGAGGTTGTAACCACTTCAGTCAGACTCCTACAGCTAAAATAGCTAAAATATAAATATTTGCTGGGAGTAGGGGAAGACATACCAGGGTGAGTTAGTTTTGCCAGATGTTGTGGGTCTGGTTTTTTGAGGGGGAGCATTGTGAAGCTGTATTTTTTATTATCTAAGAGAAACAGCATTTCTCATGCAATGTGGAAAAATTCTGGTGATGGGGATTTTTCAGTAATTTGAATGATTAAATGCATGAAATGGATTTGTTTAGTTTTTTTCCTGTTGTACTTTCTGCCATTGATGGGCACAGTTTCTTCCAAACTGAAATGCAGATGGAAAGGAGTGTAGAACTTATTTCTCCTATTTCAGTGTCCAAATATACTGGTTCAAGTGGACCCACAGATGACAAAATTGATCCTATTAGCAGTTTGTGTGCTTGGCTTTCAGGGTGATGGGAGATTGATGTTCTTATTACTGACATTTTCACCGGTGCTCTGCACATCTTGGAACAACGTGTTTCAACTCTCTCTGCCTAAATTTCCCCATATATAAAATCAGATAACCTTTACTGACTTTACAGGTTCTGCAACTATTATGTATGCATTCAGGTATTCCCAGAGCACGAGCACATGGCCCTGCTTTCCTCCTTGCCCCTGTTCCAGCTCTACCAGCTGGATATGAGTGAGCTATTCCTGAGGATTGAGCAATCCTTAGTTTAGTTTTCCTAATTAATTGATTAGTGGTCTGATTGAACATGTGGGAGCTTTCACTGTTAGTGTCTAGGGGGATGTTTGCTTCCCTAGAAGCTCACTGACCCCTCGGATGGGGCAGTGTTTCCCAAGGAAGTAGCTGGCATTTCCCTTGAATCCTAGGATGTGCCTGCTCAGGGCTGCCTGTGCTTCTTCTCTCACAGCCTCAGGGCCTCCTCTGGGTTTCTTATGCTTCTTTCCATGTGAGGCTGAATTTAATTATCAGGGATAAGGTCCTCCAGAGCAGACCTTTAAAAGTCCTATATAAAGATGCTGTTCCTAAGTAATTCAATATTTCAACTGCTCTGTGCTGGATTGATTGATTGATTAATGGAGGAGTTCATTTAATTAATCTAGGGCTTCACTAAGTCACATGTGTTACAGTAAATACTGTGATGGTGGTGATAAAGGGGGCGGTTGGAAACTGCAGCTCCTCGCTTGCCTCTCTGCTCCCTTTGCCTTTACAGTGAAGCTGTGGGTGCGAAGTCACCATGAATGACTGGGTGTGTGTGCTGGGGCTTGAGATAGATGAATCTTGTTGGTTTGCTATCTATAGGCTGTTGAATGTATTTCGGATGGCAGGCAGACGTGATACTTTGTCACTTCCTACAAGTGTGCATGTGGAGCGAGACGGTTTTCCCCCTCCTAGCCCCAGCACATGCCCGAGTGGTTTGCCTCAGTTTTGGATTCTGTAATGTTGATATGTCATTGCATATCGACAGGGACAGTATCTGCTGTTCCTGAACCGCGTCCCTCCACTGAGTGCTTGCTTTTGCTTGCACTTCAACAGCTAAGTTTGGTCCTTGGGAGGGACCAGAGACTCCCATGGCCTAGTACATGTGCAGTACCCTGGAAGCTGTGATACTGGCTGCAGAATACCCCTCAAACTGCAGGTTTCGGGCCAGAGCCTTGTGTCCTGGACACAGAAGAGCTATGTGTGGAGCTGTGAAGCCTGGTCTGCAGTCTGGTGGAGGTTTTGGTACTCATTGCTGCTGGTAGCCCTAACAGAGGGAAGCTGTATTTTCCTCTGAGGGATTTCTCTGTTCACTCTGAGTACACGAGGCATTTGGGGACAGGACTGCTGTTCGGGGCTGTGCAGGAACTTCCCCAGGGCCTTGGCACTCCCATAACCCACACAGTCTCATATGGAGAAGCATCAGTCTTGTGCAGAAAGATGTTTTCAGTGGCTTTGACTGAAATGCATTTGATCCTGTCACCCTAGGTTTTGGTAAAATGTTCCTAAATATGTCATTATACAGTAGGCATAAAGGAGACATGACTGGCCTGCCCCAAACACATGGCAGGGGTGGAAACTCAAAGCTGCATCTTGCGGGCTGTGTCTTTGTCCTGAAGAAGTGACAGTCAGTGAGTCCAGGATCAGTCATTGCTGTCTAATTTCCATGTTTCCTTGTCCAGGCTTTGTATAAATAGATGTAGAAGTAGGTTAATAGACCCATGTAAAATACACATGTGGTAATCCACGCTACTTTTGAATGAAGGCTAGTAAAAGCTCAGCTGCTGGACAGCCTCATGACTGCGTTTGCCTCTACCTAACCAGCACGTGGGCAGTTGCACAGCAGCTAAGTGTGCTTTTTTTTTTCTCCTCTATTTTCTTTAAAAAGAAATGAAGCCTTGATTCGTGGACAAGCAGTTTAGTGCTACTGTCATAGGTCAGCGGTTTGTTGTGTGGTTAGCTTGGTTCCTAGACCTGTGTGTTGAAAGGTAATGGGGTTCATCTCAAAGAGAGCTTTTTCTCGGCAGGATGTCTAACTATGTGTTGCCTCTGTTTTCTCACTTGCTAGTCTTACAGAATTTAGTCACGGTAGAATATCTGATGAATAGCCTTTGATAAAAGGAGCTTTTTTTTCCCCTTTTGATTTTGGTCACTGTTGTAATACTGTGAAATGCTGATGGAAAGCCAAGTGAAAATGATAGCTAAACACTAACATGACAGGAGATATATTAACCTGTGGGACTGTTGCATTGCTTGTGCTGCTGGAAGAATTCTACATGTGCTGAGGAGGATGCTGCTGCCATCCATGGGGAATTTGGGCAAGTTTGCTAGTACCTGTCTGGCCAGTATGTGTGTGTGGGCCCCTTCCCACTGGTTCATGGCTGTTGCTGTTTCCCAGCCCTGGTTGTAGCACAGGAGGGAGCCTCTTGATGCTCTCTTTACCTCCAGCTCCCAGTGAGTGTGGGATGGAAATCCTGCCCAGTTTTGATGCTATCTTTCCCTCCAACCAGGCTGTACAGGAGCTAGTGCTAGCAGGAGTTTTTTAAGCTGTTGGATTTGGAGTCGCTGCATTGTTCATGTGATTAAATTGTATTTAATTAGCTTTGTGTTTTGTCCTTTTGTTTCAGTGCAAAGATTTGGGGGGGTTGCGAGGGGGAGATAAAAATTGCCTAAATGAAGCTTCATCATTTAAAACACACATAAAAACTCTGTGAGATGCCTTTTATTCCCCAGTCCTTTATCTTCCCTCACAAGCTTTCCGAGAATGAGTAGTGCATATTGAGGTTTATCTTTGCTTTTATGTGCAGTAGCCACATGCTTAACATCGAGCACATTTGAGTTGCATTTCATAGGGCTTTCGCAATCCCTTTATAAAGGGACTGATCTGCTAACATCACCCTCTTTAGATCTAGCAGGCAGGATGTTCCTCTGTACAGTGAAGTGCTCACAGTCTCTCTTGCCAGACCAGTAAGTGAATGATTTCAAGCCTGGTGGGCAATACTTGTGTCCATGCGTAACACAGACAGACCACAGTAGTAGGCAGCTGCATGTAATTTTGAACTCCACTCATTGAACTGTAATAAAACAATATAAGCACTGCTTGGGGGAAAGATTGGATGCAGTTATCCTTACACAGGGCTCGGGCATATGAAAGCAGCGCTGGCTGACAAGAGGATTTTGAGATTTGATTTTGATTGAATTGCAGAATTGAACAGGCCAGGAATGTCAGTGGAAGGCTAAATGCCTGTAGTGCCATAAAGTTTTATTCATGTGAGGCTTTCCAATATAAAGTAGATGGATTATTGGAGGAGGTGTCAAGGGACATGAAATAGAAGAGCCCAAAACATAAAATGTGGGTATAAGGGTAAAATTACTTCTTGCTTAGTATATAATTAGCTCAGCAAAATGTTTTGGGTTGTTGTTTGTTTATTCAACCTTTTTCAAACTAATTCATTACACAATAGAAGTGTCTTTGTTTTTTACTTCAGATCTCTCTTCGGCTGGAATTTGTATTGCTTTTAATAACAGGTCCAAACAAATGAATTTTGACGTATTTTTATTTTTTAATTAGAAAAGGAGGTATCTCATTTAAGGGGGGGGGGGGGGGGAAGGCAGAGGGGGAGGAAAAGTCCCCAGGATAGAAAGGAAAAGGAAAAAAAATAAAAAGGAAAAGTCCACAGGATATGAACACTCAGCAGACACTGAAAACTATTATGCTCAAAAACAAGAGCGGGATGTGTATTCACATACCACAACACACTGACTTATTTCATAGCTCAGTAATGCATACATAATTAGAGTCAAATTTGCATAGGACAGCTGATAGCCAAATCTGTATGGCATTAGAGACAGCTTCCCTCATTTGCAGTGAACTATGAAGAGTAAGTAAAGTTGCACAGAAGACTGGGTGCGCGTTAGCAGAAGTGTGCTGTGTTTTTTTGCCCAAATTCTGCATCCATTTACAGACCTCTGTCTCGGTTAACATTTTCCCTAAACATACTCTAAATCACATATATTATGACCGCAGGAAAATAATCATAGCTTTATGCTACATCCATGCACTTAGAATTATAATATAAACAGTAAAATGGCCTTCTTATTACAAGCCCTTTCTTCTGTTTTAAATTGCATTTTTTTTTTAAAGTGCTTGATCTGTTAATCTTGCTTTAACCAGGAACACAAATACTTTTCTCTATGTGTATTTTATAGGGAGGTAGTGTGGTGTGTGTGCAAGACTGTCAAATTGGGATCTTGCATTACCATGAAGTCTAAACTTATGAAATTGTATTTAAAGGAGTATTTAAAGAACTGTATGTATTTATATCTTCTGAACTAGTTGTCTGTGAGCTGCATGTTCTTCCATTTAAGTCCATCTTGATTAAGCTCACGTGCATTTTTAGGTTGTATTTCTCTATTATTGTCTGAAGTCCTAAGGAAATAACCAAATGGTTCTTACTGTGCAGATTTTAATTACTGGTTTTGAAATCATCTAGTAAGAGTCTGGATTTGTAAATTCTTCAAGAAAGAATTCAGTGTTCAGTGTTGGTAGTAACTCTTCAGGGATTTCTTAAACTTTTATTTACCACATGTTCTATTTATCATTCCTTCACGGTATTTTGGTTTATTTTGATATTATTTAGATTTGCTGAAAATAAATGTGCTGAGGATTTGCCTAATTGAATAGTAGTTTATTTCTGATGAGTTTCTTTGAAGGAAAAGGATAAAAAAAGCTCCCTTCTCCCTCCTACCCCCCAATTCATACTGGCTATAGTCCTTGAATTATGTGTGGTAGAGATGCTGTAGTCAATAGAGCGACTTTCTTTTCTTCCTCCCCCTCACTTTCCCCCTCTAGCTGCCTTTTTTTTCCTCTTCTTTTTTTAATAGGGTTTCACAGCAGCCTGTTGCAAGAAGTTGGTTGGGGGGTCTGGGGGGGCTGTGTGTGGGTATTGTGGGCTGTGAAGATGGGGTAAGGATGCTGGGGCCTTTTCAGAGCTGATGCAGAAGTTTGCGAAAGTGCTCCCTGTCCCCTTTCATTCCTGTCTCCCCTGAAAATAATGTCCTTGTCCAGCTCAATCCTCAGTTAAAAGTAACTCTGAGCAAACCCTGGTGTTTCTTCAGAAGGAGGAATGTGTTTTGTGGCTTTTTTACTTGTGGGCTTTCTGCTTGATTTTACCTCAATGGCAGCTCCTTTGCTGGCTGTGGACATGACTGCCACAGCTCACATTGCCCTGTGCAGCAGACCCAGCAGCACAGAACCAAGAACTTGGAACCTGAGATACTAAAGCAGCTTTTGTATTTTTGTAATGATCTCCTGAGTTTTAGTATCTTCTGAAAGTTTACTAAAGAAGTCTCTGCTCCCATTTCTTTTTTTCATTTTATTGGCAGTACTGATTATGTCCCTCTTAACATTTAGGCAGTTTTAAGATATTTAGAACTGCAGGTTGAATAAGCAGGACAAAATGGGTGAGTTTTAAAAAGCTTTTAAATATTACATTTATATAAATTCTGTAATGCTTCATTTAAAAATATTTCTAAAATACAATTTCAAAATAGTGCTACTGAAACCTGTGACAAATGCATTATGTTTTGAAAGATAAAATAATAATAGAACACACTTTTATGTTGACATTTTAAAGAAAATTATCCCAAAGACCTAACCAGTTATGTTAGCTCATATGAAGATTGCTGAGCTTTGGCTGCTAATGATCTCTTCTGTAGATGAAGAGTTTGGCTTCAGTTTTTATTGGGATGAGGCTGAACAGTTAGCTTCACTAATTCTTTTGGTGATCCAATAAAAAAAACCTGGGAAACTAGTATGGAGCTGAAAAGAGGAAATCTTTTTTTCCTTTTCCAATCCAGGAATAAAATAAAGGTGTGAGGGGATGAGATCTAGTACTGCCGAGATCCTAATATATTCAGTTTTCTTGTAACAGCCCATGTTCAGCAAGTGTTTTACATGCATAAATGCATAAACTTATTCTGTACCCAGCATATTTAAGTAACTTTCATTTAATAGATAACAATGTTGGGGTTTTTTTTCATTTGGTTGCAGTTCCACTTTTCAACCAAATGAATATTGATATGAATAACAAAATTACCAGCTAATAGAAAGTCATGATTTCTAATATAGTCATAAGCTAAAACTTAGGGATACAGATGAATGTGAGAATAACCTGTTCTCTTGTTTAGCAGGGAGAACAGCTCAGCTTGATGAAAAGGTTGTATTTTATTAAGTTGCTAACCAGTTGCAATCAATGTTCCTTTAAGAAAATAAATATAAAAGTACAAATGTAAACCAAGATTGAAATCAATGATTTAAACCATGTTTCCGGCTTTCTGTTATAAAGCATGATTAAAATCAGTGATTCAGATCACTTTAAGTCAAGCTCATGCTTGGGGTGGATTAGCTTGTGGTCACCAACGTCATGTCTTTGAAGATACAGGCAGCAAGTCCTGAGTGCCTCCTCGGTCACTTGGTCTTAGCTGTTTACAAGAGAGATTGATTCCAAATTAAATGGGCAGCCCTCATCTCCTTTCTGAGAGGTTCTATCTGAGTTTGAGGGCTTGAGCAGGTAAGGTGGAGTGGAGTCCTTTTCTGGGGTGGCTTTAGCTCATCATTTATAGAAACTGCTGAGCTAAAGAAGGAAATCCCTCCCTGCTTGTTCCTGAAAGGATTTACTTTTTGGTCCTAGTTAGGCTCAGCTTTCCCTAGCAGTTCAGCTCTCCCCATGTCCCCCAAGCCTGTTTAAGGATCTGGCGCAGTCATTGATTTGTGTTTGCTCCCAGAAGGTATTTTTGGCAAATCAGTTGACCCAAGGAAAGAGCAAGCATTAAGGCTTCTTTTGTCCTCTCCTCAGGAGGAGCAATGAGCTCTCCTTGTGTGGGAGCCATGGTCATGCTCTTGTTTGGACGAAGGTGAAGCCTTACCCTTCCCAACAGCTTTATCACCAGCTCTTTCTGGTTCCTTGCTAGGCATCCTGCAGGAGAGTTGGTAAAAATAGTGAGCTTGGCTATGCAGAAGCCCTAGGGAAGATCAAAATAGATATAGTTTTGGCACAGGGTTAGAAGTGGGGATTGATAAAGCATGAACTCTGTGGCTGATGAAGGGGAGCTCATCATGTAACAGTGTAGATCACATTCACTTGACAGGGTCTGAATGTTAAAGAAACCTAGCATAAACCTCAGTATGCTTTGGGTCAGAGATGTCAAGTAGAGCGGCTTGCATTCAAGTTAGACATAAATTATTTAAAATGCCCATAAAGATGGGTCAGCAGTCCTTGCATTGGTGGAAGTCAGTCACTTTAAGTTTGTATGCTGTAATTGTTTCCATATGGTGGTCTTTTTGAACACACTGAGTGGAAATCCTTTGCAAGGTGCAGAAGTTGAGACAAACACGTGGAATTTATTGTACTAATATTTCTAGTTGGAAGGTCTCAAAATAATTAGCTTGATTTAGCTCTCTCATTTCTGCCTGTATTCTAGACTATGTCCAAGCCTTTTATGGAGTATAAATAGTTCCGTCATGTAGTGTTGGCAGCCATATACTTGTGCTGTAAGAATAAGGCAGGCAGAGACCTTCCACTGGTGGTGGATGAAGTCAGCTCTCCTGAAGGAGACAGATGGTCTGGGAGAAGAATGTGCTGTTTCTTGAGTCAACCACTATAAATTTGTAAGAAGTTGTTTCTCAAACAGAAAGGTGGTTTATCTCTCCCACCCCCCTCTTATATTGAGGTCTAAGTAGTAATGGTCTGATCCTATTAGTTAATGGTATTTATACCATCTGACTTACTAAGTTGCACAATTATAAGTGAGTGAAGTTAACAGGACTTGTATTATAACAGTCAAGTTTCCTCAGCAGGTTTTCCCAGGCTTAATCCATGCTAATTTATTCTTCTTACATTCTGACTGCAGTGACTATCTTGAGAGAAATCAGATGAACAGGGTCAGATCTTTAGCAGGTATAAGCTGACACAGTTCCTTAATTCTCCTGCAGTTGGTGAAGCTGTGCTGATTTATGCCAGTCAGGAGTCAAGGCTAGGAGTCTGCCCTGATGCCTGCCTCTTGCCTTAACCTGGTACTAGCTGGTAACTAAGTTGGTAAAAAAAGCCCCAAAACGTTTGTACTTGTGGTATGCTGCAACAGGAAAGCACCCAGGGAAATAGTAAAAAATGAGATGAGGGGGCTAGGTATATGTAGGACAGAAGCTGTGTAGACTGTAGAATGCAGAGATGTAGGACTGAATCCCAGGGAAATGTAATCTATAGAGCTAAGACTTGTAACTGGAAATCATGCTGGTGAAGATGATGGTGCATCCAAGAAGGTCTCCACAGCTGATATTTCAGATTTGCTTTGAAAAAATTAGTATTTCTTTTACATTAAGAATGAATGTGTGCTGTTTGAGGTTTTCCTCTATGTATGAACAGGCATGCAAAAGAATTATGTACACCAAACACAACATATAGATGTAGCAGGTCATAAAAGTTCAGAGAGAGGAAGGTGTGAACCCATCTATTCTCTGTTTTGGGATGCATTCCCTTGGGCAGGAAGATGCCTAGTTGCACTGTGATGTGCTGCGGGGTTCCCATCCTTGAAGCAGGTGGTGCTACGTGCTTGGCCATGTCTGCAAAACACCCTCTAGCAGTGCCTGGTTGAGTGCTCAGAGCCTGGAGACACTTCTGACTTCCTGGCTTGGCTGATTCCTATTGATTCATTCTTGAATGTGTTGATTCTTGCAAATTGCCTTGTGTGGTTTGGTCTGAATAAAGAGTTACAGCTAACTCTTGGGATGTTCTTGCTGTGACATCTGCGATCTCCTGGGTTTTTTTTTTGGGGGAGTGGGGAATGAGGAAGGGTTCTTTGGGATTTAGGTTTGTGTTTTGGTTTTTTGGTGGTTTTTTTGTTGTTTTTTTTTTGTTGGTTGGTGTAAAGTTTGAAATGAGGCTGGGCAGTGTTGTGGAGACTATTTTGAGTTTTAAGCCCTGGTGAGATGTGAAATACGTCAACCTCATCAGAGCAATAACTTTATTGTGGTTGCTTTGGGAGGCAGGCTACTAGCTAATTCATGTACACTGTGAAGGATGGGGTGCGTGTGTGTGGGTAGTAAGTGATTTTGGCATTAGCTCTTTGCTTTTGAAGTGCACAGAGCCCACTTTGGTTCCAAGTTCAGAAATAGCACACCTAAGAATAAATAACCACAGTAAATACAGCGATCATTTGATGAACACTAAGGTGGCAAACCGCACCAGGTAAACTCTGCAAAAGGCAAGGCTGCTCTTTAATATTCAAGATTTTATCTTGAAACTTATCTTTAGAAAAATAAACGTTCTCTTGGAATCAGTGATACAAAACCTGTGGCTGCACAATGCTTATTTCTCTGGAGACGCTGTAGAGAAGAGGTGACGATCATCTGAGCAGCTTGAAAACCCCCCAGTGTACGTAGGTCTGATGTCAGTTCATTTGCTGAAACAAGCTGGAAAACTGCAGCAGAGGAAAGCCCTTTCTGTGTCTGGAATAAAATTTCTGTGGGTTTTTTTTTCTGAAGAAAAAAAAAAGAATAAAAAAATCCAACTTCCCCTTTGTGATTTATGATCCCTCTAACAATGCCACTTTCTCAAAGCCATGCATCATACACAAACAATGGGCCACAGAAAAGCGTGCTCCCCAGAGTATTACCAAGCATGTAATTTTGTCTTTAAATTCCTTGGAGTGAATTGTAAGAACATGACTTCATAGGAACCTTTGAGACATTACAGCTTTTAATAATGCTTTGCTGCTACATGTAATACTTCATTTTTACTTTTATTAATTAAATTGCTCCTTGTGTGCGTGTGCAGTGGGGAGGGGATCCCGTGCATCCCAGCACACCCAGGCAGGCTGCGCCTGCCAAGCTCTTTTCTCCCCTCCTGAAGGCGAGGGGGCTGCGCTCTGCTTTGCTCTGATGGAGGTTCATGAAGGTTTTCCCCACTTTAGAGCTCTTGGACAAGCACCCCCTGCCCATCCAGGATGGGTGCCTGCGGGTGCTGGTCGCCATGCCCACGAGGGGGTGCGCATGAGAGGCAGCTCTTCTTCCTCATCTCCATCGTCAGCTTGTTTAAAACACTGTGGGGTGCTCAATGCCCCTACCCCTCGCAGGGCTCACGTGCATGAGCTGAGTTAGCTCCTGCTTGTGTTCTCCTGCCTGGGACTGCTATCCTCTCACATCTTTGATCTTTCCAAATTTATATATATGTTTTCATAAGTTTTCAAGAAAATTGAGGTCAAACCTATTTCATCCTGTAATCCCTTCGTGTGTTGCCTCTCTCCTCCCACCCCCATGTTTTTTTTTTTCTGTAGCAGATACCTCTTGCATTATGTAAAACGTAGGTGAAGAAACATCTTCGGTAAATCTGAGTTACCTTTCTGTCTGCAGCAGTGGGGTTTGGATCTGGCTGCTTATCTAATAAAGGGTGGAAGCTGCACTTTTTACAGCTTTTTGTAGCACAGTTTGTGGGCTTGCCCATAATAATACAATTATGAAGGTTAACAGGAAAAAACTGGGTCCAGGACTGATTCCAGGCAGCTGGCAATGCCGACGAATTGGAAGCACACCACCAATGAAAACTGCAGTGAAAAGCAAATTAAACCTCATATCTGCCATCTCACTCGCTTTTCTCTGCTTTCCTGTTTGGACTTGAAAGGTGATTGGAGCCAAGGCAGTGACAGTTGACGGAAGTGCTGCAAGGAGAGAGTATTTATTTACAGTGAATCGTGGTGATGCTTGTTCAGGATGCGGTTTCACGCAGGATGTTCTGTCCCCACCCCCGGTTTGATCATTTCTCCAAAAAAAAAAAAAAAAAGGCAAAAAAAAAAAGGGCAAAAAGAAAAAAAGCTCCTTGATTGTTTGGGGCTGCAGCTAATGCTTGGAGAAACGTTGTGCAGCATGCCTGTACTTGGAGTGTGCCGTGATGTGCCGTCAGAGGAAGTTCCTGTATTGGGCACAGAGGCAGCTCGAGACTAACTCCTGCCCAGATGTGTTCAAACCCAGCATTGGCCCTACACATTTGAACAGAGAAGTGGGCTGGGCTGGGTCCCTGTGCTGCCAGCAATAGCTAATGCAGGCCACCTGCTTTGTTGCCAGTGGTGCTGCCAGCTGATGCTGCTATAAATGTATTTTTTGGGAGAGAGAGGAGAGAGCAGAAGTCATCCCTCTCTCTTAAGTTTTAATGTATCAAAAATATTAATGTAGAATTCAGTCTGCAGAATGCTACTGGGGTCTGGGATATGTTCAGCATTTGGATGGGGGAGACCCGCTTGGTCTTTTTCTGTCATAATCAAGACTTGAATCCTGTAGCGGGTGAAATAACACTTCAGGAGATCCCAGTCTTGGGTGGGTGAGCTCCTCATCGGTAAATAACAAACACTGGGCTGTTTTAAGGGCAGTCCTTGTGCCATCCCAGCACACAGCGCCTGGTTCGCTGGGAGCAGGTGCCTTCCCAGTGGTGCCAGTTTGGGTTGAGCGCTTGCCGTGGTCATCCCTAGCTGTGCAGAGCAAGCTAACAAAGCTGCTGGCTGGCTTTACAGCCCTCGTACCTCTCGCTCCCATATCAGCCCCAGCCACCGATTGGTTTTGTATACCTCCTGACAGGCAGGCAGAGATAGTAACTTCTGTTACTACCAGACGGAGCTGGTGATTAGATAGGGAGAGTTTCTCTATCATTTTTTTCCTAGATATAGGGCTTAGGGATGTGCTCTAGCGTATATGTTTTCCTTCACGGGTGTTGAGCGGGGAAGCTATTGGAAACTTGAGGGATTGGAGGGGAGGAATGAATATGGGTTTTTTATTTATTTACTTTGACATTTTCTTTTAAACTATTTTTAAGGAGCACGGTTTTACCAGTTTCTCTGTCTGGAAGAAGGAATCTAACGTTGGGGGATTTTTCCACTCTCAGCTTTTAATTACATCATTGCCATCATCAGGCCCTTTCTACAACTCCCACATTGTTCAGCAGACAGAGTGAAATGTTTTTAGGAACCTATAAACGCCAGTAATTTGCATCCAGAGGCCATGGTTGTAGTCTGCATTCAGGCAAGCGAAGCAACTACCTGGATAACTTTATGGCTGGTACATGTGCTGCATTATGTAGTGCGCTGCTGGGCTGCAGCCGGCGAGGAGCATAGTGCTGCGTGCTGCTGCCTCCTGCACAGATTGCACTGCTGCACCATTTAATTAAGTAATGAAGTTGTTGAGGCTGGTAGCTGGGAATGGAGATCCCCAAAGGTCCATTGTGCCAGGGAGCTGAGCCAGAGCCAGCCTGTGTGCTGCCGAGCCTGGCTCTGTCCTGGCTTTGCTCAGCCCTTTCCCTGGCTTTTGCATCCCAGGGGCACAGTCTGTGCCTCCTTTTGGTGCTGGCCTCCCCTTAGTTCCCATGTGGTGGCTGGAGTTGAACCTTAGATAAGTCACACTGTTCTGGCTGTGGGATGCAGCCTCTCAGTCATGTGAAATGGTTCTTGCTGTGGGTGACGACTGACTTAGCATCAAGGGCTTCTATGTGTCCACAGCTTTGGGAAACCATCGGTTTCTGAGGCTAACAAGGGCCTCGTGTTGCAGAAAACATGTTAATGTTTAGGATGAGATTTGCAAAATTGCCAGAGAGAGGGTTGTTGTTTTTTTCCATATCTGTTTGAAACTGGGCAGTCAAAGCATCTTAAGTAGCTCTGAAAATGTCACTGTGGAAGATCCAGCTCACGGCTGAGCTTGTTGAACAAAAAAAGGCTAAGATGCTCCAGAAAGGAGGGAACATTAGCTCTTTTTAAAGGTGATAGCATGGCTGTGGATTGATATTTGTTGTGGAAAAATTGTAATTTCTGAGCAAGAAAGAGCTGCCTGTTGTCAGCTGGCTGTGAAGCCATGAGATACAGGACCTCAGAGCATTCAGTGGAGACTTCTTTAAAAAGTAGCTAAAAAACCAGAAATAGTCACCTAAAAAGAAGAAGAAGGAACAAAAAAGGTGTTTTAATTGAATTGGGTCTGATTTTGGGGGAGGCTACTGCTTCTCACTAGGCTGAATTAAATTTGGGCTTTCCATCCATACAGGTTTTGCATGCATTTTGATTTTAATATCATGTGTGTTTCTTTCAGACTGTCAGTGTTTTCAGTCAGGAGCACATCATTGGGGTTTTGTTACTGCTTTGTACATTTGTGCTTCCCAACCACCATATATTCTGCCCATTTGAAAGCATAAAGTGTCACTCCGCTCCTTGAGTGGGAAATAACGGTAAGGATGGTGCAGGGTTTGCAGGATGCTGCTGCCCCCTGCGTGGGTCTTCTATTCCCATGATTTTCCAGATTCAACAATTTCTGCTTCTTAAGTTATATCAACATCAACAAAGAAATAAAGCCAGGTCCTTACTTTTAGTACAGACACCATGAACAGGCTATTCAGTGTGTGCTTGGCTCCCAGCAGGCATGTTTCTGCCAGACAGAGGACTTTTTGATTCTCTGTTTTATTCCTCCGTTTGAATAGGCTCTGGCTGGGGGTGAGATGCCTGTTGTCAGGCAAGGGGGACCAAATGCCTCATGTGCTCAGGCTTGTCAGTGCTCACTGATACTTGTGTGACTTGGGGAAGATGGTTTGGTAAGGGTGGGGGGAAATGTTAGTCTCTGGGAGGATTACCCCATCCCTCCCAAAGGCACTGAATATTCAGTGGGATGTAATGCCATGGGCACATCCGCCCCATGGGGCTGCCAGGGGAAGATGCTCCCTTGGGAGAAGGGGAGATCAGGAAGACAATATTCCCTCTGGCCTCAGAAAGTTGTCTGAGAGTCAGAAATGTGCAGGGCTTGTACATAACCCAGTCATGTCATGCTGAAACACGCTCCTTGAAACGGGGCTGGGGTGAGCCGGCAGTGACTGACAGTGCCTTCTCCTGCCTGGAGTCTGAATCAAACTGCTTTTCATGGCCTCAAGTGTTTGCTGAAGTGGTTCCCAGCCAAGACAGGAAACTATTTGACTTAGGGTGCTAGAGAGATCCTCTCATGGTATTTACAGATAAAAGGGGAGGAGTTGAAAACCATAGTCCATATTCAGCCCAATCTGATAACCTCCAGGGATTTTATTAGTTCAAAGAAATTTTGTATAACAAACTTGTGTGCTTAACTGGAGCTGAAGCCCTAGCCCTTGGAGGCATCCAATCCTTAGTAAAGCCTTAAAATAACAAATGCTGCTTGTAACTATCTTTTTTCTCCTTTGGGTTTATTAATTTTTTACTGTTTTAAGCCACTAGGCCTTTCTAGAAGTTAATGCTTAGCTAACAATATGTCCCTGATCTTTAAAGTTAGGGTTCTCTCCTGAGCACTGATGGCACAGAAACCAATTTTTTTTCAACTGACTTCAGTCTGTGAGGAGCTAAAAATATGACATGTGAATTATACTCAGTAAATAGATGGACAGAACGTGTTTTACAGGAATAGACTAGGAAAGCAAATAGTAAAATGACTGTTTTCTGAGATACTTACTGGGCTATCAGATAGCCTAATGCTGTGTCCTCTTGATGGCTGAAGGTCACCGAGACCTCTCTGCAAGCAATGGTTGTGTTGTGGATGGAAATGTCTAGAGCTTGCAAGAGGAGACCCTGTGTTCTGGGTATGTCCTGGCAGCTCTACTGGTATTGGGTTGGACCTGCTCCTTGGACAGCTTGTGTCTCATGGCAGAGCTGTCTCCCCCCCTTTCAAATCAGATGGGAACCCCCCTTTCTCCTTTCTGCTTCCTCATAGCTCTCAGCTTTCTCCTTTTCCCTTGATTTTTATTTCATCACCACCACCACTGGCTGTTAATAAACCTTGGCCAAGGTATGGGCTCTGTTGGAGGCAGTGAATAGAGTCTGATAGGACCAGGAGTGCATTGCCACGTTTCCAGCTTGTCTTTCTGGAGGCTCTGTTCCTTTCTTTGCAAGCCTAGAGCTATGCTTCAAACAGGCAGATTCCCTTACTGATTAAAAAGAACTGTTAACTTAGAAGGAAGGCCACATTCTTTCTCAACACCATCATTAATTAAAGAGTAGGAAATTGCCAATTCACCCAACATTCACATCCTTACCAGTCTATGCTCACATAATTTATTGCCCAAATATCTTAATGCCCAAGTACATGCTGAGGCCCGTATGCAAAACCGTGACTTCAATCTCATCTTTTTTTCCTATGCATAATTAAGATTATTGCCTCTTAAAACCTTGAGTATTTTTGGTAAAACTCCTTTGTTTTTCTGAGGTTGGGTTTTTAGATTGTGCCCGAACATGGGCACTGACTGTGGCCTCAGCTTTATGAAACTATGTATAATCCTGTGTATATGGGTGTGAATCATAACCCCCAGATGAAAATAGAGCTCTGTCTCTGGAAGGAGGAAAAAAACCACCCCATAGTACCAAACAGCCCTTAAAGTCTTACAATTATAAACTGCTGCAGGTTGAACATAATAAGAAAACAAGAGTTTTATATTGGTTAGGGTAATGTAAATGGGTTTTGCATAGTTACAGCTTAGACACATCATTCATGAGTTACACCATGGCTCCTAACTGATGGCAACGACGAGTGTCTGGCAATCCCCACCATCTGGTGAACTCTGATGTGTATTTGAACAGCACAGTGTGTTAGTGTGCCTATATACAAGACATATTCACACACAACATATAGTGGCAGGGGAAAGAGAGAGAAATTATGTTTCAGCTGTGAATGACTGATATTTACTCAAGCAGCAAAGAAATAGCTGATAGCTCACGAGTGATCAAAGCTTGTGGTGAGTTATAGAGGTCTTTCCTTACCAGTGAGGAAGATATAGCACATTTCAACCTGCTGTATATCCTTTTAGTCCAACACACACATTTTAATGCTTATTTTTATTTTGGTTTAGAGACCTTTCTACTTTGCCCAGCAAGTGATTTTATTTTTTTTATGATTATTTCCTCCCCCCCACATCTCTTCTGCCTCTTCTCTGTCTGCTGCTGATGCCAGAGACAGAGCAGATTGGGAAGCCTTCAAACACATTACTGGTTGAACTCGAATGAGATTTTTGTATTGCTTGGTTGCAAGCTCCTGTGATGAGCATAAGGAATTTAGTTTTGATTGACATGATGTACTCTTAAAGCAAAAGTGATCTATCAGCATTCAGGCCCCCACAACTTGTTTTTGATTTCATGCAGAGAATAGTTAAGTTGCAGTTGTGCTACAGCAATGAAGGTTGAATTGCAGTTTCCCTTTGAATCCTCTGACGGAGGAGGTAAAGAAGAGTGAGTCAAAACGGGGCCATTTTAGGGCACTCCTAACAAGCCAGGCTTGAGGATCTTCTCAGTTTCTGTTGCTCTGACTGTTTTGTGTTTGGCCAGATCTTCCTCTGGTACACCAGCACTCTCATTCCAGTACAGCTATCTGTACAGATGACATGACCTTATCTTCAGCTTTGGTTGCTTTAAAATGATTTTTTACAGTTAACACACCCCTGATCTTATACCACAAAGAGAACTGGCTTGGAGTAGAGATATGATATATCCTGAGATGAAGTCTGAATGTGAGACATCCTCCCTCTCTCCTCTTTTGTGTTTATCACTAAATGTGAAACCTCTTCAAAATAAGTTGCTTTCCAGATGAGTTACGATTTGGCCTATGGTTGGTATAGAAGACATGTGAGCATCCTCAGGGAGGAAATACAATTTTATGTAATTAACCTTCGAACCTGAGAGAGTGGTATTGTTCTTTTATTCAACTGCTTTGTAGGACAGTGGGCAAGTTATTTGGCCTGCCTTTTCCAGGTCTGGGAAATGGGTGCAGTGCTTCTTACTCCCATTGCCTTGTAAGTGCATTGCCTTCTGCCTGGGGCCTGGGACATCAGTGTGTGAAGCGCCATCAGAATAAAACTGTTTGATACTAGTGATTTTATTACTAGTTGTAAACATTTGAATCTGCACATAACCTTTAAGGGAGAGAGGAAAGATTCAGAAGAGGATTAAAGCAGTGTAAAGAAACTTCAGAAAATGCTGAAACTGTTTAAGAATGTTAGGTTGCTGAGGCATGGTGCTGAGCATCCTCATGACTTGCCAGTGCCACCTTTTTCCAACTAGCAAAGCCTTCTGAATAAGTTATTACTGGATAAATGTTGTTGTAGTTCCCATGTGAGGTTTGTATGGTTCGTAAGGACTGTTTAAAGGAGATATGGGAATTAGCCGATGAGAAATCAGAAAGGCTCCTTATCCCCAGAGTGGGCTGTCATTTTGTTTCCCATGCCCTGCATGGAAAGGATAGCTGGGGAATGGTCTCACTTCAGACATGAGTTTTGGAGCTTTTCAAGTACAGAAGTAGCACTCTGAAGGAACTTCAGATTATTTCCCCCCCCACCCCAGAAAGGTAGGTGTGTGGGTTACTGACTGTACATGCCAGGCTATAAAGCTCAAAGTGAATGATTAAATAATTTGTAATTAATGTGAGTGCAGGAATAAACATCTGAAAATGATAATCTTCAGGAGGTGCTTTCAAAACCTTCAGTTTTACATTTTCCATTCATTTGGGCAGATTTTGCTACTACTTACAGGAGGAAAAAAAAAAGTTGTGTTTTTGTAGACAGTGAATGCCTCTCTGCTGGGCATGTCCTTCATTATCCAAGACTCCTCTGAATCGTTCTGAACTTGTTAATTCAATATCCTCCTCTTTGTCACCCTGCTCCTGCATTTTTTCTTCCCAGGTTCCACTCCTGGCACTCTGCAGCTTCCCATTTCTATTTCAGTGTTTCAGGCTCTGCTCAGAAACAGATGGATGGATAGATTTCAACCCCATCTCCCAACTTCCTCACACAGTCCACATCTCACACTGCATTCATGAGCACATACAAGCAACAGGGTGCTCGGTGTTTTGCTTTTTAATAAGTTCATCCCCAAATCAGAGCTTTCCCATTTATATCAGGTGCTCTATAAAGAGTAATTCTCTTGCCCCCTAAAATATATTAGTCAGAAATGGATATTTGAAGCAGAGGAGGGTGGAGTACATGTGTTGTTCAGAAATACACTGTTTCTCAATGCCTATTTTGTTGACTTTGAGCAGATTTTGTTTGCAGGTATGCTTGGTACTGTGTGATCGCCTGGGGAGTGATGTGATACGATGAACAAAACCTCAGCTCTACGTTTGCTTTTTCCTCCTTTGCTTTGTGATGCCTAGGTTTTGATGTCTTGCTTCTCAGAAGGCTTGATGGTAGTAATAACGGAAACAGCAAAAAATGTCAGCTTGACTACTGTCTGCATGTCGGCACTAGTCCAGGGAGTTTCAAAGGGATGTTTTATTGATTCTGTAATTGCACAGTAGAATGGACAAACTGAACTGTACCTCAGGGCAAGGAAAGCCCCTGTCTGAACGGCATCTGTTGGATGTATGCACTGCTGTAATTTGGGCAGGGAGTGCTTGCTGGGCGGTTTGAACCAGGGGGCTGAAATCTTGGCTTAACCCTTTCCTTGTAGGCAGTGGAAACTCTGCTTTTGCCTTCTGATTGCAGTCTGGGAGAAAGATCTGCTTTGGAGGTCCCTTTCAGCACTGAAGGGACTCCATGGGGCTTCCCTGGGATTTACGCAAGTGTTGCTTTTAAAAGGAAATTTGACTGATGATCTTTTCCCTGGCATTACCCCTCTGAGCATTCCCCTCCTCTGGGATCCTGAGCCCACAGTCTTATTACTTGCATCATTGTCTCACTTGCAAAATCCACTCCTTAACTGAAAAACTGGTCTTAATCTGTTATGAAATAAGCCTGTGTTATAATGCTCGTGCCTGGGAGCTGGTAACTTCCTCTAGCATGAGCTGATTACTTTCCAAAACTGAAGGAGTGGACTGAGCTGTTTTGCTAAAACAATTGCAAATTAAATTTGTAAACTTTTGCTGTTGCCATATTTTTTCACTGGCATGCTGTCTGTGTGCTGTGTCTTGAATTTGGTGAGAACACAAATCAATTAGGCTAACCTACGGCAATTCAAAAACTGTGGCGGGGGAAAGAAAATACACTCTCTTGACTTGATACGTGGGTGCCCAGAGTTTCTGTCTCAGTTATTCCGTCTTATTTCTTTTAGCCAGAGAAAGCTGGGCATGTTGCAGAGGTGTGCTTCATCCCCAGGATAGAGCTCACAAAAACAAGGGGTAGAAAGGCAGTGCAGGAGGAAATATTGTCCAGCCTGCTTCCCTCGGAAGGACTGTAAGTTTGGCTTCTGGGTTTTTGGGATTAGAGGAAGAAATAGCTGGGCTTGGGGGCATGCTGAGGATGGGGCTGTGCTGGGGATGGGAGGGTGGCAGCACACCAAGGAGTACCCAGCTGGAGTTGATGCTCTGCTGACTTCCAGCAGGGACCAATGGTTTGTGAATTAAACCCTCATTTTGGAGTTTCCACTGCTCCTAATTGTGGCCATGACTAGGTCGTCGTCTTCCCGAAGCTGAATAGGCAGATGGGTCTGAGTTTAGGGGGTAAGGTGCTGTTTATTTTTGGAAGTTGTGCAAACCTTTAATGTGTTGGTTTGAAACGTTGGTTTTAAGTGCAGTGATCTTTCAAAGCATCTTGCTAGGAAAAACCTGCAGTGCTGTTCTATCCTGTACTCTATTTTAGTAGGTTTTACAAGAACAAGCTGTATTAAATGAAAGATGATGTGCACTTCACTATAATTTTTTTGTTGTTGACGCTGCTGAAGTTCTTTATCTGGAGCCTTGTGTTTTGTAATAGCATTCATAGACAAAAATAGGCACTTAATTAATATTAAGGATGTGCAGCACTGCCACTTCAACAGAATGAGAAGTGAAGCCCATCTTCAGTAATGTGCATTGTAGAAATTAACGAGGGAAGATCCCGCATCTGGGATCTGCTCAGTTCTCTTCTGGTGGTTCAGAGGAGTGTAGATTGTATACTAGCAGCAACAGCTGTACTTTGGGGCTTTTGCCAGAGGAACAGCAGCTTTGTCTTGTGTTGGGAAGAGAATACCAGAGATTTGTTGATTAGTAGGGGAGAGGAGCACTGCCCAGTGCAGCTGATATGGTGGTCTCAATACATAATTAGTCACAAATAGACTTTGACCAAGTCTAAAACTCACAGTCCTGTGAAAGGAGCGCAGTGAGATCTTGATTCGTCATAATTCGTGGTAGAAATTGTAACAGGTAGGTGAAAGATAGCTTATCTTTATCTGATTTTATATTAAATTCAAAGCCAAGGTATTGCAAATCTCAAAGATGAGTAGTGCTGAGATTAGTCTGGACCCAGCATGGTGGAAGTCTAAGGGCTGGTGAGTGCAGGTGCCATCACTTGTTCTACATCAACCTCCTAATTTGAAGGCAGGTTAATTAAGAGCTTCATAGAAATTAAAATATCAGTCTGTGAACTAATAGATTAACATTTGGCTGAGTCTTTATCACCTTCCTCCCCCAACTCTGACTTTTATCACGTTGCTCATAATTTCAGTCTTGGTGATCTGACTCTGTTGTCTTCTTTTTTATACGGATGGTGAGGTGAATGCGACTGAAAATACAGAATATGCACTAATATTTCCTGTGCCACATCAGATCACCTAAATGACTAAAGAACATCCTGAGCACTGAAATTCTCAGCACATATTTTCTGTCAACACTGATGCAGAAGTGGAATTGCCACAGCCAATCAGACACTGGACAAACACTGACTTACTGACCCAGAAAAAGCTGTTTTTCCCAATTTTTATAGTGTGCCCGCTCTGGTTGTCAAAGAAAGGTGGCCGGAGTCAGGATCTGCAGTAACACGGTGCTTGGAATCCCAAAGGCGCTCCAGGCACATTGATGAGTGTGTTAGGAGAACTGGTGCAGAGTCCTAAGGGTAGTAGCTATGGGAAGCAGGCATTTTGCCAAAGCTCTGCTGCGTATCTCTGCCTTGCTGATAGAAATCATTCATGCTTTTTGGCAATGACTGTTGCAGTAATATCTGTAGCTGGTTTTGTAGTGCCCTGAGTCCATTGATGACTGCTTGCAAAAAATAAAAACTATAAAAAGCTTATGAAGTTTACCAAGTAATTGCTTGCTGGGTACTTAACTGTGGCTCAGTAGCATTTTCAAGAGCATCCTAGTCCTGCCTTCAGAAAGGTCTTTGATGGAGACATAGTTCTCTGGAGTTGTTTTCATTAACTGTGGGGCCCTGACAGCCGACAGCAGTTCTGAGAACTGTGCTTGGATGCTCAGGAGGGAGACCTCATAGCAGCCTTCCAATATCTGAAGGGGGCCTAGAAGGATGCTAGAGAGTGACTCTTCATCAGGGACTGTAACGATAAGACAATGGGTAATGGATTTAAACTTAAACAGGGGAAATTCAGGTTAGATATAAAGAAGTTCTTTACTGTGAGGGTGGTGGCACTGGAACAGTTTGCCCAGAAAAGTGGTAAATGCTTCACCCCTGGCAGTGTTCAAGGCCAGGCTGGACAGAGCCTTGGGCAAGCATGGTCTAGTGTGAGGTGTCCCTGCCCAGATTGGCAGGGGGGTTGGAACTGGATGATCTTAAGGTCCTTTCCAGCCCAAACCGTTCTGTGATTCTATTGTGATAGGAGGGCTTCTGCTTTGCTGCCTAGGACAGAAGCTGGTCTGAGGGAGTGTGCCTATGAAGGCTGTGTGATGGGCAGAAAGAGGGCATTGCTAGTCCATTGAGAAGGAGACACTGTGCAATTCCCCAGTTTTCAGGCTTCCCATTTTTCCTGGAGAGCATCTCCATGCAGTCGCTGTAACATCCTCATCACAGGACGTGAGCACTGAGAGCACTGGCCAGTGGGTATGTCACCAGGCAATTGGAAAGGTGCCAGTGACCTGTGTGGGCATCACCAAAAGCCACAGAAAGTCATTGTTTCTGGGTGGTGCTGGACCCTGCTGTGGGACAGCCACAGGTGTCAGCATCTCTTGATGCACAGGCTTCAGGTACCTCTTTGAGCTTGCAGCTTTTTTTTAAACCCACATTAATTTAATTATTTCTATTCCTGGAAATTTCTGTCCAGGATTTGATTGTAAGAGCTGGGTGTCTGGAAGATTAATTGGTCCTTTTGGACTGCAGAAGGACCGTTACTATTTTATAATTATCGGCAGTGGCTGTAAGGAGCAAGGAAGGATGCAGTAAAATGCAGTGATGCTGACAGTGTAGGAATAGTGCATCTTCTTGCTGTTGAATATTTTGATATAAACCTTTTATCACTTTAAAAACTGGCTGTGTATCAATGTGAGATGTTAAAAACAGAAGAAGGAAACGGCAGGCTTTTAATTTGTGCCGTTTGAACCTTCTTACCTTGGATGAATGCAGCTTGTAAATTATAGTTCCCATGAGGTGAAAATCAGTCAAATGCTACTTAACCTTTACTCTGCCATGTTTCGTGTTCCATTTATGCTTAAGAGAATATGTATGCTTTCATCTTGCTACCATGTGAAATCATCCTTAGGGTTCCTGTAATGACACACAATGTCTTTAAATTCAGATTTAAGGTGAGTAAAACTGCTGTCGTCTTGGATCTTAGGGCTGAAATGGTTTCAGAAATGGTGTTTACCCTTCAAAAGTGAGAGCTGGAAGAGGTTACTTTTCATTCAGCATGGTCCCAGTGATTGCTGCTGTATCTGTTATAAAGGATTTATTTGCATGGCTATGTTTATCCTGGGTATTCATGTCTTAGAATGGTATTTTTTGAAGTTGGCCTTCTGCAAAAGAATGTTACCTTTCTTAGTTAGTTGTTTGATGTGGGAAGCACCTTCTCTCCATAATTTCCTAGTAAAAGAATCAGAAATTTGTCAACTTTGATGCTTGACATGCAAAATACCTGACCCAGAACCCACTAAATTTCCTAGAAAAAGTTTTCTTTTGACTTACGTGTTTGGATCAGGTTAGTGGTTCTCAATGAAGCTTGTGGCTAAGACTGCACTGACATAATTTACTAAATTATATTAATGAGAGACTGAAAAATGTACCTTGGCACTATATTTGAGTCATTTAACTGCTCTGCTTTCGGAAGAGCAGGTTTGTCATAATAAAAAGCAGAAAAGAAATTCAAGATGTTTTCCCAGTGAACATTTTCGTTCGACAAAAACCACCACAACCCACCAGCGAAAGAAGAAAATTGGGGAAATGAGAACTACTATTTTCAAAATAGCTGTCTTCAGAGCCTGCACAATATTTGCATTCTGTTAATTCAAGGGTTCCTGCAAAATAAGAAATGAAATAAAGTTCTCTCTTTGGTGAGCTGTAGTGATTGCAGTGGAAACAGATGTGCTACTGCACTGGGAGCCCCGGCTCTCAGCAGACTGCCTCTGGCCAAACAGTAGCTGCAGCATGAGATGGGTGTTACACTCTCAGCCCCGACACCCTTCATTCTGCTCACCTACCTCCAGCGGAGACTTCAAACCTAGTGTTTAAAAGTAGTATTTTTAACTCATCTTTTCTTTTTGTTTTGTTTTTTGTTTTCTTTTAAAGGGGAAAAAGGAAATTAAATTCTTTCTAACATGACATGGTTGGAACAGCAACAGTGAAGGGAAATGCACAAGTTGGCATGGTTTACAATGCTTAACTTAGCTGCACTGGGTATCTTACGTATTTAATTATATACATTTGATACATATAGAAATATTAAATTTCACACTTAACAAGGACAAACAAATCTAAGAAATTTATTACATATGTTCAGTATGGCAAAACATGAGTTCATGGAGGACGTTTTTGCTTTAAACAAGCTTAGTTTTAATCACAATGATTCATGTATATAGAATCAAATCCAGTGTGTTTATTTTAATTCCTTTTCTGCTCATTCATAAGGCAGAATTCCTGCTGATGTCCATGACTAGGTATCTGCAGGTGTTCACCTGAGTTGAAAGTGAGTGAAAATGGAGGAAAGAGCATGAGAACTGGCCTTTTTTGTGTGTGTAAGCGTGCTTTGAATAAATAAAATACTTTAAACCTCCTGGAAGCAGGGAGTGAGAAGAGTTCTGGATTGTATTTCTCCTCCACAGCCTTTGTATGCTTTGGAGAGTTTTTGCAAACTGTCCAGCTGGGGTATTCTATCTCTAATATGGAGCTGAGAGTGTTGATCAAACCACACACTCCTTCAGGCCAGAAACTTTCTGTTGTGGCCAAAAAAAAGAAAGGAAGGGAGGGGAAGAAAATATGGGAAGAAGGGACTCGGAAGGCCTGCAGCATGCTTGTATAACCCTCAGGGAACGGTGCTGAGATGAGTATTCTTATTTGTGGAGCTTAGAATAAAAGTGAAAATTAAATCTAAGTGCTTCAGAGCCACTTTGATTTAAAGAAGTTTGACTAAATATGAGCTCCATTTAAAAAACAAAGTAAAAAAACTGGTTGAAGTGTGTGTTTCTAGGGGTTGTATTAGAAGCAGAAGCCTAGCTGACTCCATGTAGTCGTCAGATGTGTAAATAATGAAACTACAAAGTATTACTTTCACTTGTGGACAGTCCCTAATTTTCCCCCAACTTCTCCAAAAGCCTAAACAAGAATAGAAAGAAGTTTCAAATGTGAAAAAACGAAACTTGGTATCTAGTGATGCTTCAAATATGACAACAGACAGCAATACAGGCAAGTAGCTGACTCTGGGGAGCGATGTGGGACAAAGTTGTCCTTTTTTAGGGCAGCAGCTCGGCCAACTCCCTTCTAGCAGCCGGGTTGGTACCCTCACAGCTCAGTTTGAAGTCCTGTTCACATAGATTGACACAGAACAGGGAGTGTTGGATGATGCTGCTGTCAGTGAGTGTAATAAAGAGCTCAGTAGTTATGGGAAATCCTTAATTATGGGAGATAAGGCAGCAGCTGACGAAAGAGTGGACATGCAGAAGGTGCCATGAGTATCTGGGCATGTGGAGAGCCAGTCTGTGACTGTCAGTCTGTATCTTTGTGTGTCTCTAATAGTGTTTGCAAATAGAAAAATCCTACACAAAACCTCTGTGGTGAACCACTTGCAGGCACTGGTGATGGTAGGGAGCTACTGAGCGATGGGCTCTCTGAGGTGGTGTGGTGCTGAGAGAGAGAAAGGTGCTCTAGAAGATGCAGTGGACGGGGAACCAAATGCTCTGGGTTCCCCACAAAACTAAGTTTAAAAGTTTACTGAAGCTTTTAAAGAACCTTTTGCTGGGGATGATGTAAGAGCATAAAGCATTTTTGGATGAAGGACTGTCAATGATGTTTTTGAAAGAAGCTATACAAGGAGAAACATTCTTGATTTTTATTTGTCACATGTCTGAAAATAACCCTGCAGCGGAACATCTACATTAAGCACAAATCAACGATGAAGTGAACAACTTGGCTGGTGTTATTTTTCTCCTTTAAACGCTTTGTTCTGCTTTATTTGTTGGATTGTCATTTCAACTGAGCTTGTTTGTAGGCACAGACTGGATAGCAGTGAAGTTGGGAAATTGCTTGACCTTCTGATCTGTGTCATCACCAACAGGGACACATTGCAATATCGGTATGACATGGCTTTAGGTGGTTTAGTAATGTAAACGAGGCTGGTAACATGAGCTCACTGTATTTTTCAAATATGCTTATTTTCCCTAGCAGTTTCTTAAGCATTACGCATAAGCCAGCTATGCAGCTGGACTGGAAATGCCTTCTGGAGCTTTGCAGTTGACTGGATTTTGTATGTTAGAAGAGAGACTGTATTCTGAATAACACACCTTTGTGAAGGACTAAGTATGCTCTAACAGTTAAAGAGCCTTTTGATGGCTTGAAGAGAGGTTATGGTGACAAGATTCCAAGTTCTGTCCAGGTCAGTACCCTCAGCCGAGGAGTGTAGCCACATATGTACAGTAAATGCAACCATCTTTGAGCATCTTGGTTATTTGGGAAAATGTTCAGACAATACCTCAGTCTAGTTTTGAAACAGCTTCAAACATTTTACCACTGAAACCTCTAAAGCAAATGTTACAGAGCATGCAGCGTGTCTGTTTATCTTCTCTAAGACTATGTGAAGTCGTATGTGAAAAGCGATAAGAATCACAGTATCTCCTTTGGTTGCTCAACATGAGAAGCTGATGAAGAGACAGCCATCTAGAAGACATTCTTCAGAATAGCTGCAGAACAGATAGCTTTGCTAGTCTCTATAGAGAAACAAAGGTAGGATTGTAACCCAGGTAGGTAGGCATGGTCTTTCTTCTAAACCTGGGCCAGCAAAAGTGAGTGCTTTTGTTTGACTTGGCCATCAAACCCGTGTTTGCACTGTTACCAGAGTGTTATCACTACCCTGTGCTGATGATGTCCATGCTGCAGTTGCTGTTGCAGGGATTGAGCAGGTTGTGTTCCTCACTGTGTGCCTGCCAGTGATGGGTGGGAAAGCTCTCTGAGGGCATTGATGCTCTTCCACCCCAACAGCTCACCAGCACATCAGATGAAACATGCATAAAGAAAATTGGTCAAAAAGTAAATAAATATTAATTCCTACTCCTTACATGGTTTCCAAGGCAGACTAAAGCCTCTGTACCAGTAAAGTGGTGGCTGTATGGATGAAGTGAATTCTGCACACCCCCCATGGCAGAGCCTAGCAATAGGAGACCAAATAAGAGATCAATATTCTCAGTTGCTGCTGTTCCACCAGAAGGGATCATCATCTTCTCTTCTGGGGACCTGTAATGGTCCAGTGAATTTAAGTGGAAAAAATCTCCCCGTTTTGTTTTTCTTACCCCTTATGCAGTCATAAAGCATCTTTTTGTATGTGAACTCACTTCACTCCTCCTGTGAAGGTATGACTACTAAGAATAAGGATAAGACTGAAATGGAAAGGAAAAACATGTAAATCATTCTTCATAACAGAAATACAGAAAACAAATGTTCTCAAGTGCTTGAGTGTGAACTAAACTGAGGACAGAATTTGGGCATAAAACTGTTCTCCTTCTTGAAAGCCTCAGGGAACAGGCTTTCTCTATCCCAGGAGATGCTCTGTGGTCCTGCGAGCTTTGCAGAGCACCTGTTGTGTGTGGAGTAAAGGGCTGTTTGTTGTTCTGGGGACCCAAGGCCAGACCTGAGTCTGGCATTAGATTTCCCTTTCCTTAATGCAATGAGAAGTGGCCTATTCCCTTTACTGTGTGTTTTAAATAATAATTTGAAATAGCTAGGCTAGTTATTACCAGGCTTCCTTTTTTTTTTTGGCACTTTTAGAGAAGTGGCATATAAAATATTTTAATATCAACAGTGTTGCTTTTAAATTATAATAATTATTTATTTTTAAGCTAAATAAAACAGCTGAACCAATTTAAAATACACTTCTGTGTTATACAATCCATAGTTATGCTCTTGGAGAAGAAACCTCGGTTCTCTCCTGTGTGTGAGTAGGACAGATTGATGGGTGGTTGTACAGAGCAGTGTTATGGAGGGGTGACTATCAGCTTCCAGCTGTGGGAGCTGATAGAGTTTGTGTAATGTGGTGATGGGGAAGAGGCAGTTGAAGGACATCAGGTTGCTGCTCAGGTGCTCCATGTCCTGGTAGGAAGAAAAGGAGAGTGGTGGAGCTGAGGTTAACCAGGGAGACCCTTAAATCACAGGGTAACATGAGGGGTGGGATAAAACATCTAACGGGGGTTTCAGAGAGCTATCCAGGTGACTGTGATCCTTTTTCTTATGGTTTAACTAGCACTGTGGTGTGCTAAAGCCAATGGGAAATCCTTGCATGGAGATTTTTCTTTATTATTTTCTTTCTCCGGAGCTGTTTCCCTGGTGTTTATGATCTGACAGCAGTCATGAGTCACTGTATCAAAGTTGCGGCCAGGAAAGGGGAAAAAAAGCTTGTATATACTGCATGCTGAATGTCCTGGACTGATGCTGCACATAGCAACACAGATAAAAGTGCTGTATGGTTAATGGTGTGAAATTTGGCTCTGTACTTGCATTTGCAGAACATAAATACTTAAAAAAATCTTAACAAGTAAGATGGTCTATTATTGTTTAATTTATAGGAGCAAAATAAAGGGAAGGGGTATTCTCTTGATCTTATCCGTATGTGTTGAATTTTGTAGTAACCTCCAAAATGATGGCTTGGGGAAAGATGAATGTTTTCTAGTTTCTGAAGTTCATAAGAATTGCCTTAGACCTGTGATTTCCAAGTAGAGATGTCTGCTTTTTGTTGTCATGGCTGTGATTGTGGTCAGTGTTTCCTTTGATTATATTCTTTTTCCCCCACTTCTCTACCTTGTTGACAACCAGCTGGCAAAAGTGGATTCAAAATTGGAACAAATACTCCCAGGTGTTACAAGCTTCTCTGATCCCTTTGTCCGTATTTAATCTAATCTCAAATTAAATGGATACTGTTGATTCCTTTCAAACATGTATGGGTTATTCAGTGTGTGGCAGAATGTTATTCTTCTCTTGTGTTAGTAGAGCATAAAAGGTGAAAGTATACAATTAATTTGCCTGCAGTTTCTTGAAAATTGTATGCTGGATTTCTGTGAACGCACTGTATGGAACTATATTTCAAGCAAATTATTGTTATTTATTGTGGATTTTGCCTGAATATTAAAAGTCAACAATTATGCTTCCTTTTGGTACTTAATGGCTTTTTATTTTTAGAAACCTGGCCAATTCTTTCTCTGAGTTGGTGGCCCTAATACTGATATTCAGAAAGCATTAAGTAATGCACAGAGTGGAACTTCATAGAGCTGTTATTTCATTGCATCAGTGATGATACACAGTGAGTTTAAGGTGTTGATAAATTTGGTGGGGACATCAGTAGCAAGTTGCAGAGTCCATGCTATGAGTGAGAGCCCCTTGCAGGGTGTTTGCTGAAGCTGGATGGAGGCTTATATGGGTGATGTGGGTAATGTTGGCTCCCTCCCTTATGGCTGCAGCCCATGAGATAGGTACCACTCTCTGAGAAGAGCAAGGTTTCCAGCAGCAGCACCACGAGCCTTGTAAGCAATCTGTTATAAACCCCAGTAAAGGCATTGTGCCCCTCTGCCCAGAGATGCACAGAAAAAAATCCTGAGCTATTTGCAGATGTGGTACTTTCTTGAGGCCCCTTTTCCTTTGCATTTTAATTAAGTGTCACCATTTGGATGGGCCTTGAGCGATGGAGTGTTGCTTATTGTGCTGAGAAAACAGGCTGGTGCAGATGGGTCCTTGTGTTTTCGTCTGCATTGCCACTATTAAGTGATTTTCCCAGTCCCAGTCTTCTTCAGACCTGCATGGCATGTGCCTGCTCCAGATACATGTGTGCTTCAATGGTGACTGGTTAAACATCACCACGGCCTCTTTGGGGTCAGTGTTGGCCCCTGCTGGGTGCTGCCCCACCACATTCAACTCGCTGAAAAAGCCACCCAGAGTGGCTGTATTTTGGTGTTGCTGTCAGGGTGAGAAAGTCTCACTCAGTTTCAAGACAAAAGATGTGAGATAAAGGGTTATTAAGTAGGTGTGTGCATGATAATGGATGATTTATCTGCTTAGGATAGACCATCCCCATGGTCACTTAACTGCTGGCTCATTTAGGCTTTTGTTAAATATGTTAATTGGGAATGGTCTTGATTCATTGCATTGGATTAGATGAGCAAACCTTGAGTTAGACTTGTCTTTATTTCTTCATTACAGTTATATAATTAAAAATGCAGTTTCCTTCCTGCAAAAAGTTCCTTTCAACATGAACTCTCTTCTGATGTGCAGAAAACTGTGTTTATGGTGAACTGCGAACCAGGATTTGGTAAGTGAAGTCTTTGCTACCTGGAGACTTCATCTGTGTGTCAGAAACTGGCTTTCAAGACAAGGAGTGGAATGTCAGATGGTCCAGGAGTCTTGGAAAAGCTGAAGGTGTGTTGCAAATCAACAAGTAAGAAATAAGCGCTGTCTTTCAAGAGCTTGGGTTTCGGTTCCCTTCTGAAGGTAAACAGTACATGTGAGGTTGAAAAATGTCAGAGCAGTCACCTCTATCAGCAAGTAAATTGGAAACCAGCGGTGATAAGATATTCAAAGAAGTATGGAAGGTGCTGTCTTGGGTATAATGCAGATTATCTGACCTGTCAGATAGGTTCATTGGGCAGTTTTAGTTGCGAGGTGGGACTAGCTAAACAGAGAACAGATTTTGCTGTGAGAGTGATACCTTCATTTGACTTCTTCAGTGAAGCCTGGCAAGCATTGTGGGCATCAGTGCTTCTCCTGGCTGCTGCTGCTGCAGAAAACAAGAGATGGTTCCTAGGAGCTGGAGTCTGGGTTGAGAAGGACCTTGGACGGGGCCTTCTGGAGTTTAAATCTGTAGAGGTTTTGGATACCCAGAGCTGCTGCAGGGCCATGAACACCTTTGTTTCTTGTTTATTTAGTTGTGTTTGAGAAGCCCCAGGGCCCAGAGCAGGCTGGGTCAATGTGGTTCCCCTTCTCTTACTGTATGAGAGTGCAAGATACAATAAAATGTTGAAGCTTGGTGCAGGTCAGTCCAAGAACAGCATGGAGGTGGCTGTGCTCCTCACTCTGCATCTTCTTGCAGTACAATCCTCCAGGTCTGTATTTGGGTTCCTAAGGTAAAAGGGGCACCTCAAAGGGTTAATGGTAAACTGTTAGGAATTGTTTCTACATTTCCCAGTACTTTTTCTGAGGGCTGGTGGTAGTTCTCAGCAGGTTTCCTTAGCAGCATGTGCATGCTTTTAATCAATGGCTGTGGTGTTTTTGGAAGTCATCTATGGCTTGGCACATGAGGTCAGTGAGGCTGTCGTGCCAGGTCAAATGAAAGTCTCTTTTTCACTCTTTGAAAGTGCCTAAATATAAGCAGAAAGTCCCTGTAACCCTTGTTAGGGATAAAAATCCAGCCCGCATTTTCCTGTGGAGGCACGTTTTTCACCACTTTATTAGTAACCTAAAGCTGTTCGTCTTGAAATCTTCCTGTTTTGTCCAGGAGTGAGTGCTTGCTCACTTCATATTTTTCCAGACAAGGTGTTCGTAGGTGGTTCAGAGCAGAACAGGCAGTTTGGTTGATTCTCCCCTGCTTTCATACTGTTATTTTTCTTAAAACTAATTTAAGAAAATGGGAAGAATTTAGGGAGGAAAAGACCAAAAAGGGGTTGAAGTATTTTCCCCCACTTTTTCCCTCCTCAAGGAGTAGGTGAAAGGTTTTCAAAGAGTATTTCTTCAGTGCCTTTCTTCCACCATTCTTGGAGACCTATGGGAGATGTGTCCTACCTATGTGCTCTACCCATAAGTAGTGAGTGTTGCAGGAGCATAAGATTCCTCCCATGTGGCTAAGTGCTGCTCCCAGTTAGACAGCTGATATCAGAGGATTGAATTCCTCTACTGTTTTTTCCACCCCCCTTTCACTCCTCTCCCATCTTGCCTCAATCTTTTTATCTCAGCCACACGATTGCATATTGCCAGAATCTGGGACAGTGAGATCCCTAGGAGGTAAGGGTTAATGTTTGTTTGTAGAAGGGTGGGGAGTGCTGCAGCTAGACTGAGATAAAAGGTACCACCGGGAAGTGGTTTTCTTGACTGGGGAAGGTAGAAATGCTTTTAGCCTTGTGACCCAGTTGACTGGCTCCAAGCTCCCCACTGCTGTGAGGTGGTGAACCCAATGGCAAGGGCTTATTCTATGGGTTTTGATATGGAAGAGTTTCCCAGGAGCTGGTGTATAATTTTCACTCCAAGGGTAGTCTCCATTGTCCATACAAAGTCCTTTTGTTCCTGCCCCCTTGCCAACAGTCCTTGAATGAAGTTTCCTCACAGTGCTGGGCAAGCCCTGCTTGGCATTGTGGGCCCTTGGCTGGCAATGTAAAACTTGCATGGGCTGAAGTTTATCTCCAAGTAGTTATTATGTCAAGGTAGGCACTGTGCAATGTCATGTACTCCTCTTCCTTTGAGCTGAGGCATCATTTTTTTCCCTGGGACTCTGCAAAATTCCAGTACTGAATATGTTTTCACAGCCCTTGGTGTGAACAAAGAATGGGTGGGTGGGATACCACCTAAAGCAGTAACTCAGATGTTTTGGAAGTATAGGAATCAAACTGGGTTGTTTGTTGATTTGACTGCGTGCTGTCAGGCCTGACTGTATCTCTCCCATCCAGCCTATACCAGAGCAGACATTTAATCTGAGATGCATCTGCAATCATTCATAGCATCTCTGCTACCTGATGGCCCACTGTAAGAGGGAGGCTTTCTGTGGTAACTTTGCTTCCTCCAGGAAGATTTCAGCAAGCTATTTAATATTCCTAGCATGAATTTTGCCCTTCTGGAGGTACCTCAGCTACTTAAGGAGTGAAGTGATGCTCACCAGGATGACAGCTAGAAGTAGGTGAAGTTTTGTAGTCACAGTTAACAGGAAACAGTGGAGACTGTAACAAACCAAGAATGAAAGCAGGAGTGGGTGTCTGGATATCTTGAGAAATGGTTTTCCTTTGGTGGGATGAGGGGGTGGGGAATACACCAGGCAGAAGTAGGCTCAAAGACTGAGAGATAAAATTTCCAGAATGGCACCTGCATGAATTTGGGGCACCGTAGCTCTGGCTGGTGTGGAAGAGCTGGTGCGATGGTACTATGTGTTCATTCAGTGCAATTCTTTGGGGTCCTCTTGCAGTTGGTTTTCACAAATGTGGAAGGGAAATTGGGCCTCTCTTTGGAGTAACATAACAGTACTTTCTGAAATGATGTTTTTGTGTGTTGTGGTTGCTTAAGGAGTCTCATGTTTACTTTGCACCACAGGGATAGAGAGAGCTGGTTACCAAAATACAGCAACCTGTTGGAATCAAGGTCTTTCTGAAAAATGCCCAAACCTGTGTTAGCTTCTGTGGGAGGCAACCTCACCAAGTGTTGGAGGGGATAATCATCCTAAAGCACGCGTGGCAAGATGGAGAGTGATTGGTTTGGAAGTGTAAGTGAAGTTACACAAATGTAAAGCAATTGGCAATAGAAGCAAGCATCCTTTGGGAGGTTTGCAGCTTTCTTAAGCTATTCTATGATGCTCAGTAATGCACAGCAAAAGCAGTCGGTCTCTGGAGGGAAGCAGCTGATGCCTCAGACCTGGTGTCTTCCCTGTGAGCTTTCCAGAGGTTTTACACTGGCCCAGACTTGATCTGGTCCTGGGAGATTGAGATTGAGAGCCCATATCTAAGCAAGGGCTCAGAGGGCTTCTGGAGTTGGTCTAGCTTCATCAGAAGAATCATTTGATGTTTGCTGAGACTGCTGTGTGTTGTGAATTAAAGCTCATTAAGTGAAGCCTAATGCACTTTGTCCCAAAAGCACTCTGGGTTTGAGCTAAACTTGTAAAGGCACTTTTGGAGCTTGTCACTACAGTCAAACTCCAGTTGCTCTTCACGTGTCTGAGCTGGTTTAAATGACACCTTTGTTCTGAATGAACTCTTAAACTTCCCATGTTTATATTTTAATCCCTTTTAGAAAATTCCAGTATGGTGGAAGAGCTATTTTTATTTGTGGCATGCTGGTCTGCAAGCCATACAGGGTACAAAGATAAGTTTCCAAAATTCTTTCCAATACCAAAGGTTCTTCCTCACTTCTTCTTTGCTAGTGTAACTGTTCTTCTCCAAGATCATTGATGACATAGTATGTATTTATGTTTCGGAAAGAATCACTTTCATGAAAAGTTAAATAAATAAATATTATAATCAGTGAAGCGTCATAAATAAGTTTTATGTCTAAATCAAGCTATTAAAAGCTTTTTTATTTTTAAGTAGATAGGGGAATAAAATAGCTGCATAGTTCATAAAGTGGTATACTATTACTGCCTGCTGTGCCCATGAATTATGCCAGCCTTTTACACTTGTGAAGTAAAAAGCGGGTTAGAACTGTGATCAATGTATTATCCTATATTTCTTATTGTGCATTATATTTCCTTTTTTGAGAACCTTTGTAGACTAAATGGCTACTAATGACATAATTACAATTGTTTGTCACCACCATAATGTGTGATTTCCTATCTCATCATGAAGATGTAAGTTAGATAAAGGAGGAGTTTTGGCAGGAAGACAAAGTGCAGTGATTTATTAAAGACCAGATGTGGTTGTTAAAAGCTTTTCTGCAGAAGGCTCAATTGAGTGATGTGAAATAGGAACGAACACACTGAACACCACAGTCAGTGGTTCTTGGTGTGAGTGACACGGTTGCTCAGAGGAGCATGACAAATTAGCGGCATATTTTTATTGTGTACAAATTTAGGTTTGAATTTAACCAGTGTAAAAAGTTCAAAATTGCTTATGCCATTAAATTGGATGTTTAAAGGAAATAATTATGCTGAAACGAGTGGATGACTTGAAAACCTTGGATTCCATGAAAACAGCTCAAGATCATGTTAAGTCAAAGAATCTCAGGTTTTTCAAAGAAGAGGGGTTGTGAGGCCATTGACAACAGCAAAAGCAAGTGTGGTGGAATATTAATAAGCTTTGTTTTGATGTAGGCAAAATGTGAGTGTAAATCAGCATAACTCCATCAAGTCAAGCTGTGAGTACAGGGTTGCCTGTATCCCCCTGCAGAGTCTGGTCATAGAATGGTAGATCTTTGAGTGTCCTTCCAGAATGGGTGGATGCTCCAAAGGAAGGAGGAGTGCATACAAAGCAGCTGCTGAGCAGCCTTAATGTGGCTGTAGGGAAGTAAGGGGCAAAGCCTAAGAAAGGGCAATTAAGGAGGAAATTATTTGTTCTGTAGCTCTGAACTTTTGCACTGAGCAGCTCGGCTGTGTTTGCAGAGGAGCTGTGGCCAACCCCTGTCCCATGGGAACGCTGTTACAATGCTTTTCCCGGTCCTTGTGCAGCGCCGCCTCTTTGCTTTTCTCGTTTTCATGTCTGGTGGTGCAGTTGGCTGTGGCTGTGGCTGCTTTCCACTGCCGTGTCGGCAGCAGCAGGCCTCCCACTTACCCAGGTCCTCCTTGGGACCTCATGCTTGCAGGAGCTGTCAGACTGCTCGCACCCTTGTTTCAGACGTGGGGCCAAGTGCTGCTTCTGGTTCATTGTCTGTACTGGCTTACTGCTTGTGTTGAGGCAAGTCTGGTTTTGGTCGGCTTGCAAATGAAATGATGATGCACATCTATTTGTGTGTTAGATGTAATACTGTTAATTATTGATAGCAACTAACAATCATTGTGAACAGGTCATTACTGATGGGGGACTTCTGAAGGCTGAAAAACCTTTGTCTTTTGCTCTCAGTTGTTACTCCGATCTAAACTCACAGAAGTCTAGATACTCAGTCTGGGAGTTGGAATGATAGCTTCAGTACCTCTTTTACCCTTACTTATTTTAGGGTTCTTGACACAGAAGACAAAAAGTGCATTGCTTAGACATGCTTTGTGTCTTGCTTGCTAGACATGGCAGGTGGTTGATTGGTGGTGGGGAAGGAACAAGAGAAATGGCTTCTGGTAAGCATCTGAAATGCTTACACAGTGTCTGCAAATTCTGCTGAAATTTCATGAAATGAGTTTTATTAGGATAGTCCAGCGCTGCTCTTGGTTAGATGCTTTCCTGGTTTTGCAGCTCACTGTAATGCTGGCTCCCACTGAAGCTGGTACAGCACAGGAAGTTTGGAAAGAATATTAAAATAGAATAAAGCATAGCACAGCCTATTTGAGAATCTCTCATCAGATTTTTGGCCTAAGATTTTTAAGTATATATTTTTTTTAATCATTATTTTATCTGAGCTGGTAAGCCCATCCCCTCTTATGAATAGAGTTTAAGCTAACTTTGAATTTCCTGTCTTCCTGTTTAATCCAGACCTTTATCATTGCTAGCAGGCTAGGAAAAATACTATTGTCTCAAAGTCTGGGATAACCAAAAGTCCGGTTTGGACACATTCAATTTAATGAGTTTAAAGCAGCATTTAGCAAATGAATTTTTATTTTCTTCAGTCCTTTGTATTTGATTTTTTTCCCTGCTCCCAACACAATCAGAATGCTGCTGTTTTCCAAATTAAATGCCTCCCCTCTCCCATGTCCTCTTTTAAACCTCTCTTGCTTTCATCTCCCACAGAAATCATATTGCTATAGACATCCCAGATTCATTGTTTAGACTCTACCACTGGCATTTTGATGATAGAAATCTGAAATACCAGTTCTGGATTGTCTTGCTCTGCTGAGCAATGGCAGGCAAGCTGGTTAATGTCGAGAAGTCTACACATGAGTGTGTATAACTAATATTTCTTTGTTACCTGTGAGACTTCTGCCTCCTTGACTTTGGTTATACTCAGGTGAATGAGCAGTCAGGACGACTGATTTAAAGACATGGAGGTCAGGGCAGCATTGTGTAAGGTCTCTGGGTTCTTTTATTCCCATGGGTGTCTTTGGTGTTGCAGTATTTTCTAACATCATCAGCTGGAGGCATCTCAGGCCTTGGATTCAGAAGGGCAGGGACTGGACAAACTTGCCTCTCTTCATAGTCAAGTTCATAAGCAAATGCCCTTTGGGGAGAACATGGATGACAGATAGGAGATGGATAGTAGAATGGAGATGATAGTAGAATGAGGAAAGTTCCTTTTGACATGAAAAATGGCAGAAAGGAGTTAGTGGTATTTGGGAAGCTCCCAATGAGCAGGACTGAGGTGTCCACAAAAGAGTGGATTTGTTTTTTTTGGCTATAGTTGTCCTGTAGTTAGCAAGGCATTATCCCTTGCTGGAGGTAGAGTCCACCAGAGGAGAAGCTACTGGAAGCTCTTGCCTCACTGGTGTAGGACCGGAGGAGACGGCTGTGGGACCACCTTGTGTTGCTGGAAAAGCCCAAGAGGTCATGATGCTTCTCTAAGCAGACAGACCACAGATGAGTAATGAGTAGGATTTACGGTCCTTTCTTTGGGCAGGACAAAGGGAACTTGTCATTTTGGTGGCTTCAGCAGGAGCTTCCTGTTGGAACAGAAATGGTCACTCCTGTGGTGCCATGTATTATCTCTGAGGTGGGTTGATGGGTTTAGGTAGGATATACCAGACCTCCTGGACAAACCTGAGATCTCAAACTTCAGTAGTTTCACATAGACACACACAAAGGAGTTTTGTGACTGTTGGTGCCTCTTGCAAGTGTTACAGAACTTTAACCTTTATTTCACCTGACATGAGAAAAGATGGTAAGAAAATGTTGCAAGTGAGAGGAGTAGGGTCATCACAGCTGGGAGCAGTGTTGTGGACACCATTAAAATGTTTAACCCTGAAAAATAGCTGCACAGAATTAATAAGTTTGGGTGAGAGTTATGTTTTTGGGCAAAATTTCCCTGAGAAAAGTAATCTGTAGTATTCTCAGTGCTTATCTTGGTGTCGAATTCTGTGATTTTGGTACCATGCTTTGTGTGTAGAGCTTCTCAGCTGCACTGAAGTGATTCTGTGTAATTTGTATTCATTGTTAATTTTAGTAACTGCGCTGAGATTTGAATTACGCTAATCAACTTCTCTTGTAATTTGTATAATTTACATACTGTACACACACTGCAAATGCAGGACTCTGATGCAAAACAAAGTTTAATTAGTGTAACAGGACTACATCAGCTTTCCAAGTGATTGATTTCTGAGAAGTGTAGCAACAGATCTTAGCTCTTAAATGTCCAGTATTAGCGTAAGCTCCCGATGGGCTTGAGATGAATATAACCAGGACAGTTATTTGTGACCAGCACTGTTAATCCATCAGTTCACCCGCCCTCCGAGGACATTAGACTTGTGCATAAGGAGGCACTGAGAAGTTTATGGATGCCTTGGTTTCTCTGGTTGCTTATGTAGCTTCCCATTGATAGAAAGGGTTGGAGAATGTTTCTAGTTGAATGTGGTGTTTGTTCTCTGCTTAGGTCCTCCTGTCCCATCTCCACCAGTGTATCCCAACCATAATGATTCTGTGATCCTATCTTAGAGATGTTTCTCTTACTCTGTGGAACCAAGTTCCCCTCCTGCAGGACTTGTGGCTATTGATGCTCAATGGCCTGGCTGTAAGCAGTGTGCTGTTTTGGAAGCAGAGTTTGAAATTTGATCATTTTTAAAACAGAGTTATTTGTGATTCCTGCCATTTAACCTAAAATTACTCACTTCATACTTCTGATTTTACTTTCTTAGTTTTAAAAGTGTTCTTCTTTCTCTGGTTGTCTCATGGAAAGACCTGCAGTGAAATAAAGAGGAGACAGTCTGGTTACATAAAAGCAATGAAACTGTTCATTTGACAAAACTTTGACAGATCTAGAAAACAAAAAACTTGGGGTGAGAACAAAGTAATTTTGCCTTTCTTGGTTGAATGTGCTTCAGTTCTTGTGATCTTGGATGGCATCTGCAACAAATGAGAATCTGCTGAGTTTTACATTGAGTTCTGAAATATGTACGTATTATTTAAAGAATATTGATCCTTTAGAACACATAGTTTTTTTCTTTAAGTCCTTAGCTGAATTAAGAGATGCAAAACTGGTGAGAGAACAATAGATACGAGAAAATGAGCTGGGGTGAGAATTGCTGTTAGTCCAAACCAGACCTGGCTGTTAGTCTCATTCCTAGAGCTAGCTTGCTGCTACCTAGGAAATTTCATCTTTGTGCTTGTTTTAACTGTGTGCAATAGTTGTACTCTTGAGCTCTATGAGATTATCTCCAGGTGTAAAGCTGAGCTTGCTCATAAATCTCTCCAGACCTGGGGCTTTATTTTCTCAGGCACCATGGTTCTCCTCCTTGGGAACAAGCTCACCTTGTCGGTTATGACTTGGGAGCTCTACTCTGTCGTCCTTTCAGGGCTGTTAATAGCAGGGATAAGTTTTAATGTTGATTTTTGTAGGCATTATGTTAATACCCTTGTTATCTAATTAGCATCCGTTGTACATTTGTATGTGACATTGGATGGGCAAGTGTAAATGAAATGGACTCTGAACGTTTTATGAGGTGTTACTGTCAAACTACTTCACTCATCATTACTTAAAAGCCAGAGATTTGGCCTTAGGTATTACATCATGTGAAACCCGGTAGACAGAAATGGTGATCAATTTTTTTATTATAATAAAGTTTTAATACGAGGCATTTTTAGATATGTGTCATGAATATGAGTCATCTATTTCACACCAAACCAAACCTATTATGATTATATTTCTACTTCAAGGGGTTTTCAGTATTTAAATACTAAATTTAATTCTATGGTTAAAAATGATTCATATTCAAATCTATTTTTATGCTTTATAATTAAATAAGAAAATATTGCTTGTACCTACACTTTTACTCTTCTGGGTCGTATTATAATTATTTCTTTAATTTGACCCATAAAAACAGTCCCATTTCTTCATTAGTAAATTACAAGGATATCGCAACAGAAAAATGAGTTTTGAAGGTGTCTTACCATATCTAATGGGAATTTCAGTTTGGGATTTTCTCCTTTCTTTCCTTTGTTCCTTTTGTAAAACATGAAGATACTTTCTAGGTAAATTAATCCCTTCAAAGGAGCAAAATAACTTCCTTTTTGGAAGGAGTTATTAGAGTTTTTTTTTCTTTATAATCTTAAATACCACTTGTGTTAGGCTGAACAATGCATGAAAAAATTACACTGGGTTAAAAAAAGGGGGGGGAAAAAGAGAAAAGAATGATTACCAACCAAAGCCAAGTATATTACAATTATGTGATCATGGAAAAGTGAGCTTTCTACTGGGAAAAACGTGATCTAGATTCCCATGAAATTTCTAAGTTTAAGTATTTTTGTAAATTAGGTTGTTCCTAGTTAAACAGGTGGCTTTAAAGGCTGGTTTCACTGTTGTTTTAATCATAGTTTAGTTACCATGGAGAAATATGCAAGTTAGCATTTATACACAGAAGTGAAATTTATGCTGCATAGATAATAGCCTAAATTTAGCATGACTTAAGTTTACCACTTCCTTAAGAAAAAAGATATACATGTTTTATTATTATACTATCACACTATCAAGAAGTTATTTTCTTTAAAATATTTTAAGATTTAAAAGTCAAATTTTTTTGTCCTGAAATGAACACTGTTTTCTCTTTTTTTTTTTTTTGAGCTCTAGCTTGGATTTATTTCCCCACCCCCTCTCATTTTTTGCTTGATTTCTCAAGCTTTAGTTTTAGAGGAGTTCAGTGCATGGTGTAGAGCTGGTTCTATTGCACAACTGGCACGCTACAGTTCAACGGGGGACTTTGCAGGAGGGGAAATCTTTGTTGTACAATTTAGTGAGGCTTTTCAGCTGTTTGACCCAGAGTTTATCAGGATGGAGATTTCAGTTACTGAACTGAACAATAGTGGGAGAGGGAAGAAAGCGGTGAGAAATCATAACATTGTGTCTTAGAGAATAGAACCTGTCCTGCCTTAGCCAAGCGTTGTGAGCAAGTGGAGATGCTGAGTGTCTTTGGCTGACCTGGAAAGCTTTTTCCTCTCACCCTGCCGCCCTTCCTAATAATAGTTATTTTTTGCCCTGTGTTTCATAGTCCTGCCTGTAGGACCTCGCAGCTGAGCTAAGTTTTCAAGGACAAATGTAGTAAGAGTAGCATGATCCAACAGGAGGTCCCCCAGCACACCAAGTGCAGCAGATCCCTTTCAACACCAGCTGTTCTCACAGATATAGATTGCTGCAGTGAAATTTTCTTAATATAATTCAGGAAGCTCTAGAGAATTCTCCAAAACAACTGTGCCAAGAAGGAAAATGTTGAATTTTTCATCAGCTGCCCAATGCTGAGAGTTAGTGGGCAATCCGTTCATTCATGACCAGATGTTCAGTGTAGTAACGCTCTGCAGTTAACTTGAACCTTGTGGCCTGTTTACCATCGGTTGCAAGGACATTGGCAGCAGCCTGGCACTGGAGGATTGCGGCCTCAGAAGGTGTGAGATCCGCCAGTGTGTCCGTGGCTGCCTGGTTTTCCACCAGCGACCAGACAAGGTAGGGAGGGATAGAGGAGGGAGACGATGCAGCATCAATCATCTCAGGGGCCTGGCAAGAAGCGTCTTTATTTTGTAGCTTTGTTATCAGAGAAAAACTGACAAATTTTTATCTTTCCTTCTTCAAAAGGAAAGATTAAGCGTTAGCCCCTTGTGCATGGAAAGAAAAAGCTGTTGTTGTGTGTATAACTCTTTTTTTTACCCTTTTTTTGGTGGCAAAATTACCAGAAGGAAGGTGACTGATACCTTTGCACACTCTCTGTGTGTACACTGAGGTGGGTCAGGTCAGGGTGATGGTAAAGTCCACATCAGCCCCATCTTGAGCTCAGCTGAAGCATAAGAGTTGACTCCTTAGTATACTTGTCCATCCGCTCAAGCTCATGGTTTCTTTCATAAAGATGCATTTATGCCTTATGCCATTTCAGTGTGTTGTGTTAGGCACTAGTACACAGAAAAAAATAGTATTGAGTAGGAGTTCTGGAATAAACGGTGTGATTTTCTACTTTGAAAAGGATTCTTCCTTTAAATGATTAACTGTGTTTGATTCTGGGTATGCCAGCTGGCTAGAAGAGGGAAGGCAGGATTTGATAATGTTTAGTTTTTTCTTAGATGTTACAAGAATCTTAATTCCTTCCCTCATTGTATTTCAAAATAATATAACTATTGATTTCAAAGGGGAATCGTCGATGAAACTGCTATTATCTTACGCTGTCACAATAGCCACACTTTCTCAGGTTTCTTTTATGAGCAAGGGGAAAAATCCCTTTTCTGTAGATGCAATAGTTCAGGCTTTTAACTTTCAGGCTTACTCTCAAGGAGGAAGAAATCTGTCATATACATATTTTTGAAAATGATACCTCTTTAATAGTGCATGCAGCAGGCAGACCAAATGGGGATGCCACTGCCCGCACCTACCCCAAAGAAGCAGTTGTTTCCCAGCTCCACACAAGTACTCATGTGAGTAGCTGCACACCCATCTTGCATAACAGTAGTGTGGCTGTCCCCAGCCGTGGTAGGACACCCATCTAACTGTCATCGTCGTTAAGAGCTGAGCCCTCCCAGTAATTATGTTTGCTTTGGCATGGCTTTCTGGCTCTAATTTGTCAAGTTGCAGTGAAACCCTCCCTTTGCGTTTCCTGCTCAGGGAGAGGAACCTTGCTGCATATTGTGTTCAGCCCTGGAAATTCATCTTTGTTGTGCTTATGAAGTTAAGCTTGACCTGTCCTCTCCAAGGGCAGGGGAAAGTTTTGCAAACAAGCCTCCAGGCTTGTCCACTTGGAAACAGCAACAAGAAAATACCCTAAATGTAAATCAGAGGATGAAAAGGAGAATAAATAAAAACAAAAGTTCATTTCTCTCTTCCTTTCTCTTTTTTCTAAAGGAAGGATGGCAGCATAATAGTTTTGTTTCCATTGATGATAACTTGCTGATAGAAAAATGAGAACAAGTTTACAGTAGCTTTGACATTAGTTACCTTTATTCAGCATGCTCCAGCTGCATTGAGCCCTCAGGAAGCCTTCACCATGCACACAGTTTGTTCTTGGGTGTGAAAGCAAACAGTATTTGAGTTGGCAGTAACTTCCCTTTTAGAGAAGTTTGCTGCCTCGGCAAGAAACCGCAGCGTGAGCTTTCTGCTGTTGAATGTTTCCACTGGCAGGATGGCCTTTTTCCACATTTCCTTGGTTTAAGGAAGCAGATTTTGAACTTTTTTTTCTGAGACAAAATGCCAGCATTTAACAGCTGGAGCGAGCATTTAATTTACGGGTTTTGCTTTTATGCTCTTTTGGTGTATAAGAATTAAAAATCTGCAATTATTCTGAAGTTATGCGAGTTACTGCAGAGGAGTGATTAAAAAGTTGAATCTCTCTTACAAGGATTTCAAGAAAGTCATTGTTATCTAAACAGTTATTCTTAATTGCTCTCTTTAATGACTTTTAATTGTTATAATTTACTTATGTTATTACACTTACCATATAGGTGATATTTAAGGAAGTCCTTTGTTTCCTGCCTTTGATTAACACGGAGGAGTTTGTGCAGTTGAAACACTTTATATATTTATTTGTTTTAAACTATTCTTGCATGTGAGCTTATTAATTTTCCCTCTCCTGTGCAAGTCTTCCCACTGTGGCAGCTCCCTTTGGAATATTGATGTGGGTACAGCAGACAGAGGCTTCCAAGCTGCACTTTGCCAAGTTGCTACATGCTTGCAAAAAGTGCTCTTAAATCTGGCAATAAAGAAATCCAGATGCTGAACGGACCTGGATTCACCTCCCTTTGCTCCTTTTAGGAATGGCCTCTTCTGAGCTGAAATTCAGTGTACACTGCTGAAACATTAAAATGCCTCGTATTGGCTACAAATTTCAGATCCCAAACTCGGCAGCTAGAATTAGAAACAGATCAGATGCAGGAAATTAATGCAGTCAGCCAATAAATTATGGAGCAACATTCACCATAAGTACTGTGGTATTTGTGTTCTGTCAGTTCAGGGGTACTCGTGTTTTGCTGAACATCACGACGCTAACATCTGTATAAACACTGAGAATACAGCACGCAGCTTTGAAAGGCAAATCAGCCCAAAGGAGGTTTTGCTGAAGGAGTTTCCCTGGTGTCGCAAGCTAGAAACAAGGGGAGGGAGAGGGGGAAGTGAGAAAGTAAATATATTTTATGTACAATGCTGTTCATATTAAAATCACTTAATTTGTATTTTAGATTTAGGGGCAAAACCCGTGCTGTAGTGATGAACAGCAGTGATTGAGGAATGTATATTTTTTATTTTCAGAGACAGTAGCAGTTTGTCATTTTTATCTGTGCAACTTGTAGACTTGATTGGATTTATTATGTATGCTGCATGTTTATGGCGTTTTTATTGTATGCTGTTAATTTGTTGTAACTGCTGCCACTTTCTTGCCAAGGACCCCTTGAAAGCAAGTATGTGTCAACAGTTACCTTCCAGTTTAATAAACTTAAATGCTACTTCTCTTAAGTTTGGTAGAGGCCCTGGTTGGGCTGTGTTCACAGTGTGCTTTTTAACTCTGTTGTAGCCGAAGAAAGTGGCTGAAACTCAGGCACAGTCCTGTTTGAATTTAAAACACTGTCTTGTGTTATCTTTATGTTTTAAACTAGTAAAGCAATGGTAGCCTACAGATACGTTATTGTAGTTTACAGCAAAGAAAGAGAAAGGAAAAAAGTCTCAAGCTTGTTTTAAGTGAGCAGGTCAGTCAGCTTTTAAAATCAAATATAAAAGGACTTTTAAATATGATGCTAATAGTGAAAAATAAAATGATACCTTTTTATGGTTTTGAAACCCAGAAACATTGATAAATTATCCAAACAGGATTAGAGTGTAGTTATTGTTAATTAAACTGAATGTATTTATTTGATAAGGATTAAGCAAGATGAGACTTGATTTTCCAGGAAAGATGCAAAGGCAGAAATAATCCTGAGGAAAAGAAAGAATGTGCTTTGGATATATATATTTGAGGCACAACTGGAGATAGAATTAAAACAGTGGATTAAAGGTGCTTTGTAGTAAAATAATGGGTAGAGTTGATATATTTCATTTCCGTTGTTTAATTTATTTGAGTTTATTATTGCCTGCTGACAAATCCCAGTCACGAGGCCTGTTCCTTGAGTTCAACAGCATTATGTTTCTGAATAGCAAGGTGAAGCATGCTCTGGAGAGTGAGCAAGGGTCCTTCAGATGACTGGAAAGTGCTATTCACTTAGTTGTTGTGACCAGGGGACCGTGGTTCTCGGGCCCATGGCAGAGCAGTGGGTGATGTGCACCCCTCAAGAAGGGTGCTCTCGGTGAGGTGGGAGGTATCTCTCACCATGAGTGTGCTTGCTGTTGAGTGTTGGGATTTGGTAGGCCCAGGTTTGTAATGGGGGTAAATTCTAACATCTGTGAAAGTTGTCATAAACCATAAGTCACACTGGAAGACAGTGCAGCCACAAGTCAGTGCAGTCTCTTCAAACCTGCAGATATTATCTTGACTTGAAACAGTCAAGTGTCCTGTGTTGAAATCCGTCTCTCCTGGAAAGGTCATGCCAGTATTGCTTTTGGTATTGATGAAACCTTCCTGTTTTCACTCTTCATTTCTAAAGACTAGTTTGGCTAATGGTGCCATATAAGGAAAACAGATTTTGTTCAGTTGTTCATTTGTGGCATGAACTGGGTTTTGTTAGCTCTGGCCATATTTTGCCTTGGTGTTATTGTATTCACCTCCCGTTCCACCTTGCCCATCACCATGTGCATATTTCATATTGTAATGGTTGCCCATATGCGTACTTGGAAATAGCACCTGCTTTTTCCAGAGTCACAGTACTGCCGAGGGAGATACCTGATTTGTAATCCTGGTCATATTAAAAACTGATACGATGCTGATGGGCCATATAGTGTGGATTCAGAAGAAGAAAAACTCCTCACTGAGTGATCTTGGTGTGCATTAAGAGTACCTCATATTGCTAATATGTGCATTTGCACTAGTGTGCACGTGTGGCTCTGTCATACTTTGACTATATTTCTACACGTATATAGGAAGGGCAGAATTTAACATGTGACAATAGTGAAAACTAACTTGGCTTTTCCTCCTTTTTTTTGTTCGTTTCTTTTAGCAGTAGTTGTGCTTCTGATAATTAAGGGCACTATTCAGTAAAAAAATGTGTTCTGCATTTGCGGTATGGGTAGAGATACTTTGATATGCTTTGAATCAGTGCGCATGCAGAAATGTGATTTGTTAACTATACAGTTTACAAGAAATAGCTCATCTGAAGAGGGGATGTTCCTGGTGGGATGAGAGGTCCTGAATCTGCTCAGCTTTAAAACATCAGGCTGTAATGTCTCCTTCTCTGCTCTGGTATGTCAGGGCCTGACTTTGTACCTTGCTAGTTTGTATTACAGCAGAAAAAAATACTTTCACAGTACTGTGATTGCTTCCAATTAAGTTATATTTTGTGTGTAGGTGACTTGTTACGTACCTGGCTTCTTCCACATTTAATTCTGTGGTTTGTGTTGGCAGGAATGTCCCTTTTGAGTCTTTAGAAACATCAAGTTGAATAGGGTCCAGTCTGGAGCCCACTGGATGAAGGAAACTGAAGCACCACCTTGCATTTGATGAGCTAGTGATCAAACCAGCACAGTTTAAAATGGTTTTGTGCTTTTGGGTTTATCCTGTGAAAGGATGATTTCTCATCCTGAGCTCTGTCTGGGAGTTCAGGGTCCCGGTGCCTCGCTGGGGCGGGTGTCTGCTCTTGGCAAGTGTCTCCATTGCCCTGGTGCCAGATCCTCTGGTTTGTGAGATGTTGCCCCACCGAACCCAACCCAGGACAGATAAACTGAGAAAATAGGTCTCATGTAGAACATACAACTAACAAACATTGTTTGTTTAGTGCTTCCCCACCCTCATGGTTAATTGTATAAATTAAATGTCGCGTCAGTCTGCCTGAGGTGTTGGCATCCTATTCAAATTTCAATTACCACCATTAAAGTGTATTTACGCAGTGCACGAATATAGGGAGAACGTATTTATGGCAATCTTTTATTGCTAGTTACGTCCTAGAAAAATAACACTGAAGTGCTGAATCGCTAAGTTTGAGCAAGTTTTAAGTTGAAGGAAAATGTCTTTTCTCAGGCGGTACAAGTCTGAGGCGAAACGAAACAGGGATGAATTGTATCACCACTCAGCTCATGTCTGTGTGACTGTACAGCAGTAATAATACATTGTTACTGGAACCACCTAAATAATTAATTGTAAGAAAACAACCTAGTTAAGGCTCAGGAGGGGAGCCAAGGGGAGAGGTGCAAGACTGGATTTTTTCACTGCCTGAAAACAACATTTGCAGTGATTTAGCAAAGCTGTCTTAGCCACTGCTAGAGAGAATATAATTGAGCGGAGGTTGAAACTACACTTCTGAAAGCATAAGCTTTTCTGTGTATCAAACACTTAGTACAGTAAATCAATGCTATACCTGATAAATAATTAAAATACTGGGAAAAAAGCCCCAATAATTTCTGCATGTGTAACTTAATTATATGTGTGAAGCATTTTTCCCCTTCTGAAAAAAATGAGGAATGACTTTTGTTTTCATCTTTATTCATTATAAGAGGGGCTCTTTCTGTAAAACACAGTGTTGTGGAGCTCCCTGAACTTCCTGGTTGCTATCTGGGATTTTTCTGCATGACCTTTCAGTTATTGGTGATGTTTTGTTTGGTTGTTTGTGTTTTCTTTGTCTAAAGGAGTGGTAAAAATATTTAAGGAGAAGAGTGCAAATGGTAGTAATGCTGCCTTGTGTGAATAAGACAGGGTTTGTGATGGGATTACAATATTTCAGTATTTCATATAATAAGAAAATAGTGTTAACTTTTAGATTTCTGTGAGTGAGTGAATATGAACTTTCAGATAATGTTACAAGCTGCTGTATTCTTACTCCTCTTACATGAATGTGTTTTAATTAAGTTTTTTCTAAGTCTTGCCAAGATAGAAGCATTTTCAGTTTGCCTCTTAAAGCCATGTTGGATCCACCATCTAATGAGTTCATGATGTTTTTGAGGCTCATGCATCAGGAGTGCAAGTGCATCTGGATCAGAAGTACATTTTGACTTTATCTTCAGCAACTTGGATTTAGGATTACTGTCAGTGACCAGCATATTTGTGTTGGAGCTGTGGGGAGCTCAGGTACACCAGTGTGCTTGTTCTACAGGTGTCCTATAGTTATCAGAGGTTTCTCTCTCACAATAGAAGCATCAGCTGGGAAGGGTCTTTCAACTCATGCGATCCTAGCCCCTCATTGTGCTGCTGTATCCAGCACTGCTCCACCCAAATGGCTTTCACTTTCCAAGTAGAAGGTTGGCAGCTACTCTGCTCAACCAAGAGCCAAGACTTTCTAGCCTGTCACATCATTCAGATGTGTATTCCTCACAGAAAACACTTTTTCTGTTCCTTATTCTGTATTTTTTCCCCAGTTTAGTTAAATGTCTGGTTTTATTTTTCACCTGCACATAATAGAATCTAAACTATTAGTAATAGAAGAACCTGTAGAAAGGAGAGCTCTTTCTCATATCTGCCACTTCATGCCTGGGTGTGAGAGGAGCCAGGATTACTTTTCTCCTGACAGGCACCTTGCTGGTGTCCTGAGTGTGCGGAGTGAGAGAGATGGGTGCATGAGGGCAAAGAGGGGTACCCTGGATATGGCATGGTCACATAGATGAAACTTGTGGTGTTGTCCATCAGTTCCCTGGGCAGGGAGGTCTGTCTGTGTCCTGGGAGCTGGGTAATGAACCCTGCTGGTGCCCCACTGCGAAATCCAAGGATGCCCTAAACAAGCACCCTTCTGTGTGATGGGCCAGCAAAACATCCTTGTGGGTTATTTTTAGTCCATCCTCTCATAAGCATGAATGTCCCAATGTGAGTCTTGTCCTCTGCACTGGAGGAACAAGCATTATGTAGTGGGTTGCATCTAGTTAAGAAGAAATAGGTTAGTGTTCTCCCAAGAGTTTCTTTGGGGGCCTTTCTCTAAGTACTTTTCTATGTTTCTTTGAATTGAGGCAGCAGATTTATTTACCTTTGGTACTGCTTGGTACTCATCAAGCAAGCATTCGTTTTTGTTTGGGAGGATATAAGATTTTTGCCAGGTGTATGTAGTGGTTACTGTGGTGGGAATACCTCTAGTGAAGAGGCACAGCTACTTCACTATACCTTCAGCCAGCAGGTCCTTGCTGTGTTTGCAAGGGTTCCTCCTGCAAGGAAGATGACTTCAGAATAGTGTCTGGATTTTCCTGTTAAAATGTTACTGTGGATAAAGTCCGTAAGAATAAGGATAGGAAATTCATCAATATATTATTACAGATGGGATACCTTTGCTTCTAAATCAGTTGGGTTTGTCACGTGGGTGTTTATGTTGTTTCCTTATTCTTCACTTGTCTGTGGGATTATTTCAAACCATGAGCTGTTTAGGGCATTCTAATGCGAAAACAGCAGTAACGGACACCAAAGCTGAACACAGGTATTGATCCTGTTGTTTCATAATTAAGAAAGTCTTGGTATAACCCCTGAAAGTTTCTAGTTTGGTTTTGGACACTTTGCTCAAAAATGTGTTTTTTTTTATCTTCCATTATAGGCCCAAGTATATGTTCTGAATGTATTCTGTATTCAGGAGTGGTTTTTTTTGCCATTTAGTGCTAATAATAGTTACAACATTTACTTTGTTCCTGTTAGTTTGTATTTAGCTTTGCACATGGATCTGGCTTCTCCTTTGCATCATTACATGCTCAGATGGTTTCATCAGATCATTTAAAGCAATTGAAAATTCTCAAGCATCTTCTCAGTGATGCTGCTGTTTCCATTTTCCAAGAGCAGTGCAACCCTTCATCCCAGGTTGATATACTTGACACGTGGGAGGGGAATTCCTGACAAGAAAACAGTTTTCAAGGCTATTTTATTCTTGAGCTGTAAGCAGATGTTGACATCAAAGTCTGAGGTGTTTGTAGCTGAGGTGTAAAAGATCTCTCCAAAGCTTTGTACTGTTCCTGGAAGATGCTGCTAATTTTCTTTTGTTAGTTTTAGAGTTCTCTTGCTCTGTTATTTGGGCAGGAACACAGCTGAAGCTGAAGGTCAGTCCATACACTTTCTAGATGATGGAATATGCGCAGTCAGGATATTTCACCCATTTCTTTTTATTATAAGTAGAAGGGTTTGCTAAGCAGACGCATGTTAAAATGATAGCAAACTAAACTTGCACATTGTACAGCGGTATTTTGCTACATTAATTACCTTGTCAAACGTAATAGGTAATTACCACATCAAATCACCTGCATGTGTTACGTGGCAGCGTAACTTGCTAAATTATTTTTAAAAACCAAACAAACAAATTCCCAGAAGCCCAAGGGCAACATCACCACAAACTTGTCTCTTCTAGAATAAAACACTTCTGTATGTGAAGGCAGCAGCCTGGCTAAACTCAGCCAGCACCTGCTTTGGGTTGTGGCAAAGGCTCCTCCATGCCCCCAGTTCAGTGTTTGTCCTGGGCTGGTCACTAAGTACCCCTGGAAAGACTGAAAGCAGAGGAGCTTGGTGAGGGAGGGAAGACCTTCTTGTATATTGATATTTTGACTCTTGCTTTAAATGTGTTTGGTGTCTTTTGTCCAGTAGTGACAGAGGATGAAAATAGGTGGCAAATGGAAGTGATGCCTCCTGAAGAGGCATGAAGAAGATAGTTCTTTTGCCAATATTTCTTTCTCTTACACGCTTGACACACACACTTCTTTTTCTCCAGGGTATTTTGGTCAGCTTTCATGAGACCACTAATCACCTATGTACTGCTCCTAGGAGTTCCTTCCTCCATAGCTTGCTTCAGATAAAACAAACCTTCCTGCTCTTTTATCTGATGACTATTTTGCAGTTGTACTTTGTCTTCTTCACCAGGCTGTGATCCAACAGTCAGTGCCTGGAAGGCCAAGCAGAGGGTGTTCAGGGACTGCTGATTGTTTGGGTCAGTGCAGTGAAACCATTGATTTTTCTTTTACTTAGCAATTTGTGCCTAGCCTGAAGCTAGTCTTTTGAGACAGTTCACACCTAGATTTTTGTCCAATCTTGGCCACGCTGGAAGAAACACTTTTTCCATGGGATCAACCATAGCACCCAGAGGAAGAAAAATAGTAAACAGTGGTAATTCTTTCTTATCTGATAGTTAACTAAATGTCATTCCTGATAAAACACTGCAATAAATTTGTGAAGCTAGTTTAATGTGTGGGGAGGACACACCATGGAGGTACCCGAAGGACCAGTAACAGTGATGCAAGTCCTTGTCTTTTCTTGCCATAGAAGAGAAGGGAGAGGTGGGGAAGGTGGGAAAAGGCTTCTTTGAAGTGGAATTGTGGGTGAGTAGAGAGACAAGGAGAGGGTGTAACCAGAGGGGACTGATAGGGCCATTCCCAACTCATGTGTTTACTTTGATCATGATTAATTATGGTCCTGACATTTACTAACCCATGCAGCTTCATCAGTTTTAAAGACTGAAGTAAGTCTTAGTCTGTTCCCACGTGTTTCATGATGTTCACATAGTTAGCAGCTCACTTTGCTGCTAAGTCATAATGCTTAAGAACCTCCTCACTTTGTCTTCTTTGAGAGCTAAGGAAAGTCTTCAAGGCAGGTTGGTGGAGTGAGCTGGCCACGGAACCCTTGCCCATGGCCCAGGAAACCACACTGTGGTGATGGATCATTCTCATGTGGGAACTTTGCCAGAGTACTAGGATTAGGGATGTTTGATCTGAATCCATCCTGAGAGCCGCCTCTTGTCCTCATAGAGGGTGAGTCTTTCTTCTGTTCATGCTCTCACAGGGAACGGCATCCTTCGTGCCTCACCTACCTCTGACTCATCTTCAGAGGCAGAGAGAGATGGCAGGGAGAGGAGGGGACTTCTTCCCCAGTGCTCCTGGCTGCCCAGGGTGGCCTGGCACCCTCACCCCAGCTTTTCTCTAACCTTGGGCTGGACCCCTGCCATCTGCAGTGGGACCCATTGAGATTGTAGGGCTGCTGCCATCTTCCAGCTGCAGACCCTGCAGGGCAGAGAAGGCTCCTGCCTCCTTTTCTGAAGTTGTGGGTGAGATATGTCTTTATTTTTTTTCTATATACACATTTTTTTTAATTCTCTGGTGGTTGCTGCTTCCTCTTGCCCAAGATTTCTTAGCCAGCGCACAGGGAGAACTTGCCTTAAACGGGAAGTGTAACCGAATCCATTGCAAATTAGCAGTTAAACTGACAGAAGGACGTTGGAGTTTTTAGTTGTTGCGTTTTAAAGTTGGCCCAAGTCATGCTGTGGATATAAAAGGATCGCTCTTCACACTCCGGCATGCTGGGCGAGGAGGCTACTGCAGCGTGTCCACACAACATGGCTAACATGGAGTAATCTGGTTTGAAATAAACTTTTGGTGACTCTTCTCCTCTGAATTCATATTGATGGTTTATGGAAATAGAGTGCAAAAGGCATCATGGCTTCACTTTTCCAACAGCTGGCATGTAGGTATGCTGTTGTTTAGGAGAAGGACACTCACCAATCCATCCCCAGCCATGTGGAAAGTGTTAGTGGTGCTGTATCTTGGATACAGTACCTCTCTTTTCCAAAGAGATGAACACTGTTAAGCACTGTGGGAGCTGAGCCTCCATTTATGATTCTGGGATCTTTTTATTTTTGATCTTTTCTTTCCTGCTGGGTGCTGACTGAGGTATTTCTGGGGTAGGTGCCAGGGTTGTTCTCTCACTAATGATTCATGTGCCCTTCGCGTGTTGCGCTGCAAAATGACATGTAACAGCGTGTACCCCGTATTTACGTTACACTGGTTTGGCTTTGCAAACATGTGCTTTCGCTTTCATCTCGGAAGTTGTGCCACTCTGATAGATTAGTGGTGCTGCAGTTGGTAGAATTTATTCCAACCTTAATTTTGGGAATATCTGGGGCTGGATGCTCTGCTACATCATGTTTACTAAATGTAAATCCCCCACATGATGCTGGGGGATCTGCAGCTCTTTGCAAAGGGACTCCTTTGCTGGGTGGATGGGACACTTGGATGGCGATGGGCACAACCTGCTGCTGCTCTCTGGTGCTGCACAGTAGCCTCCTTGCTGTTTCCTCCCTACAAAAAAGGGGTGATGAACCGTAACAACGTGAGAACTGTCGACATCAGACTCCATGTAAATAAACCCCCTCCTAAACAGAGATAGTTATCTGTGTGTGTCAGCGATAAGTATGCTGGTGAGCAGGCAGGAGGGCGAAGGCAACAGGAGGAGGTAGAGCCCTGGCCCCATGCAGATAGGATGGGATCCCCTGGCTGTGGATTGGCAATATGTTCCTAATATAGTTGTGGCTTTTTCAGAACAGATATAGCAGACGAGTGGAGACCACTGATTGAATTCCTGTAGCCCACTAGAGAGCTATTAACCAGTAATGGCTTTCAAACTGTCCTGGGGTGGTACTGGAGCGCGTGTCTCCTTCACCTTTGTGTGTAACACTTTCAAGTTTATAACGTTTTTCTAAATGACTCAGTAGTGTGTGCTAGGCTTTGGGTGGCCCACTTGAAACGCTCTTAGAAGGGTTTGCTTTTCAGAAAGAGCCAAGTGTTACCCTTAGAAACTCAGGCTCTTTTACAGGGCTGTAACGTATCTTCAGTCTGTATGTTTAACATATGACATACAGCAGTAGGTCTGTTGGCCTCTTTGTGGGTTGCAGTTCTGCACTGCTGCAGAGGCTTTTGTGAAGTATAGAACTGTAAATATGCCATAGAGATGAAGCTGAAGTACACTCCATAGTCTGTGCTGGATCAGGACCTAAAGTGAGGAATAAATGTCAATTCTGGAAAACACCATTCAACTTGTTTCACTCTTCTCCCCCTCCCTGTTTTTACATCCAGATTATTCAGCAACAAGTGAAGTCCTTAAGAACTTGGAAAGTTCATATCAAGGAATCTGTTCTAACAGTAATCTAGGCAAAGCAGATGCTTTATTCCAACCTGTGGCATGTCTTGTACAGGTTTCTGTTCTAGAAAATCTAATTTCTCTGAAGAGAAAGAAAAAAAATACCTTGGGAACCAGTCTTTATCCACAGGATTTATGTGCTGCTTCCTCTAGACAGTAAAACTCCATAAAGATGTATATGTTGTTTGAGAAGTCCTATTAAAAATTAATCCGATTTTCTATTCTTCTGGTGTAAATTAATGACAAAAAAAACAGCTTGAAACCAAAATGGCCACTTTCTGAGTTTTATGCAGAATAAAAGGCTGTTTATCCTTTCTGCTTTATTTTAAGTTGCAGTTTTACTATTCAAGAAACAAATTCTAATCAGCCACCGTATCAGACAAATGGGAGCTTTAGTGAGCGGTTCGTACGTTGGAAGCGAGCACTGAGATTCTCATTATAGTGCATGTCTGAATAATTAGTAGGACCACTCTGCACTTTTTTTGGCAATAAGAAGGAACTTGCTTTTCACTGCAGCGACAGGCTGACAGGAGCATCGAGCAGTTCGGTCATTAGTGTGTGCCTGCCATCAATGTCATGTTATGGTGTCAAATTAGTTCGTGCCCCCTCCGGAGCCAAGCTGGACCTGCAAATTATCCTCCTATGTCCCAGGAAACCGTGTTTGCTAAACCTCAGATCAAATGGGAACAAATGATTAACATGGCTCATAAATTAACTACTTTACAGGCTTATAACTTTTTACAAGTAGATAATAAAGACAGAAGTTTTAGGACTGTGTGGTGCTTAGGTCAAAGATGTGATGCTTTTGGGGTTGGTTATGTAGTGTTTTGTGGGGCTTTCCCCCCTCTCCCCCCTCTTATTTGTTGTAGATAGGTTTGCTCTTCTCTCATGGGGGAAAAAAAAATGCATACAGCTGAGGAAATAATGTTTAGAAAATCTAGTGTCCTAAAGGAAGCAAATGTAAATCCACTGAAAACAATATAATTAAGTTTGTTATCTCACTGCCCGATAAGTCGCTGACAATAGTCTTTCTTCTTGTAGTGGCAGTTGTTCGTTAATGAGTTCACCAATTAAGTTTGAAAGATTACAGCCTTTGCCAAGAGGATTTATCTGTTTAAAAGCATTATATTTTTTGTGATACATTCTTGCCATATTGTAAGCCTCTTTGTTAAAGAGGTATGAGACTACCTCTTAAACACATTAAATCCTATTATAGGCCCCAAAATAATTTTACAATCTGTTTACACATTAGCATCTACAAAACTGTAACAAATCTGTCCAGAGATGTCTGTTTTGAGAATAGGATGCTAACAGATAGTGCACTCTCTTGAAGCTGGATTGCCCTTGTGAAACGAGTGCTTTTTTGCTACAGAATAATTGTTTTATAATGATTTATGACTATGCAAATAATATTCTTTTTATATCTCCCCCTTTTTAAGTCTCTCCTCAGCTGAGTTTTTCAACCAATGCAGAAATAGTACAGAATTTTTAGGGCTCTTTTACAGCATTTGAATCTAAATTAAACCAAGAAGAGTAAGTTTTGTGCTTTCTATATATTCAAGGCTCATTCTCCCACATGCAAGCTACTGCTACTTTTCTTTTGTACCTTCAAGGGGGTGAGTAAGCCTTGATATCGGAGATCAAATCAGCATTTTGGAAAGGGCCTAGCATGCAAAAACATGCAAAATGTATCTATTCGTAAGAAAAGCTCTGAAAATGCCAGAGGTTATGCTCAGTTTATCTGTCAGCAAATTTAACTTAAAGTAGGTGGTAGTCAATTTAGTAAATACTTTACTAATATTGTAACTATAAAGAATCATGAATGCAGCCTCAGCATCCTGACCCGTGCACGTTTTAATGACTTTGCTAGGGAAACACACACTGTATTGCAGATTAGCAATAACGTTTAAAACGCAAGTAATTTCTGCCAGCAGGTTTGCCTGTACACAGTCATAGTGAAAAAAAGGAGAGAAAATTGTGCACTTTAGTTACTCCTGGGAAAGAAAGAACTTTTTGTGTTGTTGATTCTATATGCAGTGCATTTGGGCAAACCCTGTTTTGAGTAACACTTGTGGAGATCTGTTGACTTTATCAGGGATAATGCTGTGACATTACTTTTTATGAAGTTTCACCACCTCTTTACTGCATCCTCCCTTCATCCATTGTGCTCATTACAGCCTTGGACATGTCCCTGAAGGAAGGGGAAGGAGTGATTTCGTGCATCAGAGTTGCCTTAAAGTTCATGAATCTGAACTTTAAGGCAAGTCTGTTGCCGTATGGTTGCAGACTTGCTCCTGTCCCAAAGCCCTTTCCCTTCAGCCTTGCCAATTCCTCAGTGGATGCCCCAGCCTCCAGAAGCAGCAGTGATGCATCAGAGCAGCACGGGCAGGGCAGCAGCATCCTGGGTTTCTTAAGCCTGATATTTCCCTGCCATTTTGCCTTTCTCTACAAAGTCAGGGCTTCAGGCAAAGCATTCCCTTGGGATGGTTTCCCAACCCCTCTGAGGAAACAGCGAGGCCAAGGTGAGGATATTTGCTAATATAATTAACCAAATGCATTCTCCGCATCCACAGTTCAATCCTGCCTTAATGATTCTCATTGCTTCCCTAAAGTGCCTGCCATGATCTGATACCTCACAGCCGAGCAGTTAATAAATGTGTTAGATCCCCAAAGCATTGCACCAGATGCCCAGCAGCTCTAAATCAGTAGGGCTGCCTCGGATCTGGTCCACATCACCTTGGAAAACCTAAACCTCTGAGGTTCTAGAAGCAGAGTTAAAGTTGAGGCTTTGTATTTAACCAGCCACCTTACTGTGGTTAGATATTACAGCATTGGAAGGAGGACCACCCACTGCCTCATACATGCTGTGTATGCTGCTGCCCTGCACGTGGCATTTAGGGAAATAATGAAACTATACCTGTGGGATAGTGCAGCTTGGTGCCTGTTTAACACGACAAAATTACACACCCAGTTGTGAAAAAAAAAAAAGAAGTGTGAATTGAATATACAATGAATTGCTTAATAATTGAGGAAAACATAGGAGGTTTTGTCATGGCTTTGGTCGTTGTCAGAGTTGAACTTCTGGTACTTATCAAAAATTGCAGTGCTGTCTTTCTGCCCCCCCTCCATTAGTGCACTTGGTACCTTGTGAGAAACATTGCTGGATGCTGCTGTGCATTTCTGATAACTGGAGGTTGAACTGGAGCTCAGTGGGGTTATGCCCATCACATCAGTGGCTGTTGAGGTATGTCCCAAGCAATATGTCTGCAATTGAGGTATGTCTGCAATTTCTGAGGATGCTGCTGTAGTCCCAGATCAGACTTCCCCTTCAGTTCCAAACCCCTTTAACTTCTGTCTTTGCTCCCTTCCTTACCTTCACCCAACCACATAATTGCTTTATATTGCTTTAACACACCAATCTCTGAAACTGCTCCATTTTCTCGGTTATTGGGCTATTTTCCTTGTTCTTCTGTGATAGAAATCCTTAGAGATTGTGCCTTTTGCACAATAGCAGATTTATGTTTAAGGAGACTGGCAGTCCTTGGAGAATGGGAAGTCTCATGTCTTTATCCTCAGATGATGATACTGAAGAGAGGATTTCTAGTACCAGTAGGCTTGGATGTAGGCACGTAAAAATGATGCCAAAAGCTTATTTGATCTAAATACATGTATTCACAAGTGGGGCGGGGAGGGGGGGGAAATGCTGATATTGAGCACTGCAGTCTGCTTTGTGTTCTAACCTAAGTGTAGCAAGCTGGCTTAAATCATCAAATATTTTTGAACTCTGCATGGAGGCGGCTGTTGTCTTACAGAGTGAAGGGAAAGCTGACATGTACTGGCATGCTCAGAGCAGACTTTGTAGCACTGAATAAGAAAGGATCACATCGTATTTAAATCACAACAGGACAAACCACCCAACCTTGCCTACCCTTGGGAGTGGGGAACACCCCTGGCACTTCCTTTTGGGGTGGGAAAGCTCCCTTCCAGATATGTCTCAGGTACTGATAAGGAACTTGGAAGCTTTAGTTCAACTGAGTTAATCAGGTTTGTTTTCATTGTTACGGTACATGTTGATGTCTTTGCAGTGACACCCTCTACTATTCTTTCCATGCTGTTGAAAAAGAAAACCCAAGAAAACAATGTCCTGTTTACAGTGAACAGGAGCTGAGGGTACAGCATGGAAAATGAGTTAGAATTTCTGCCTTGGGAGGAACATACAAATTTTGTGCTGTGATTTTTGATGCTGAACGATCGGGTTCTGTTTTTATTAAAGCAAAATACATATATTGAGCAAGAGTAAGTGTTATATTTATAAACACTTCCCTGGCTGCACAGGCTCTTGTTCACCCTACAAAAAAACCTGCTCATGCTGCAATAAAAATACATACATTTAATTTTTAAGCAGCAAGTTTTTGCATTTTACTCATAATTCACAAAGAAAGTTTCACTTAACAGAAACCTGCAGTTCCTTTCAAGGCAGCTGCATGAATTTACATAGAGAATACAGACTTGCACAAGGAATGTGAACCCCTTAAGCCTAGAAAGGTCTGCTCAGGATCCCTGTACAAGGATATCTCATTTAGAGATGTTACAATGTGAGCACTGTGCATTTTCCTGTGCTGTCCTTTTGGTTTTCTTGGATCAGTTTTAACTCTGCTTTTGGGAAGTTAAAGAGGCAGCACATGTGGCAGAAACTTCTCTGAGGGCAGTGATGCTCTATCCAGATTTGAGACTGCAGGCAGACATGCCATTACCTAAAGGGGCCTGCAAGAAAGCTGGAGAGGGACCTTTTACAAGGGCATGTAGGGACAGAACAAAAAGAACGGCTTTAAACTGACAGAGGGGAGATTTAGATTAAATATTAAGAAGTGTTTCCCTGTGAGGGTGCTGAGGTGCCTGCACAGGGTGCTCAGAGAAGCTGTGGCTGCCTCATCCCTGGCAGTGTTCAAGGCCAGGCTGGACGGGGCATGAAGCAACCTGGTCTAGCAGAAGGTGTCCCTGCCCATGGCAGGGGGATGGAACTGGATGATCTCTTGAGGTCCCTCCAAGGCAAACCACTCTATGGTTGGGTGATTAACCTACTTGTCTGAAAACAGTATTTCTATGTGAATGTGAACCCATGGGAAGGGTTAAGGGAATTTCAGTGATGTTTCAGATTTGATGGCTTCCTTGGGGTGTGGACTTGAGAGCTCTGTGCAGAACACTGTTTCTGCTGGTGTTGACACAGCTTGTGCAGGTCAGGTCTGTGCTGGGTGGGATCCAGCTGCTATTTCAAGGGTAGGGTGAGGGTTCGGTCCGAACCCTCTTCCCTCGTGCTCTCCAGCACTGTTTGGGTGACACCAAGGCTGTAGATGGGCATAAAGGGGGTACTTTGTGCCACTGGGAAGCAGTGTGGTGTCCCAGGGGTGGGTTTGATCTGAGGTGTCTGAGCAGCCCCTGCCCAGCTTGCTGTGCTGACGGTTACACGTTTTCCAAAGAGCTGGTGGCAGAGCTTCAGCGGCTGGCAGGCTTGTGTGCTGCCTTCACCACGAGCTTTGGGCTGACCACAGGCATGAAGAAAATGGAGGTCGGGGATGAGCCAGTGGCTGGAGAAACTTTGGGTAATCCTTCTGTAACCATAGGCAGGAGCATGCTGCCTGTGATTTGTGAATTCATCTGCTTTGAAAACATCCTGAGTGTGTCTGTACCTATATTAACATAGGGATGTGCCTTCCAAGCCAAGGAGGCAGAGTGACCTTTGAATGGGCTCAACTGAATGAGTGCAGATGTTATGAAGAAGCAAACCCTCTGCTCAACTGAACTTCTCAACTGAATAATCCTTCAGTGGGCATGCAGGCCTTGGAGAGGCAGCAGCCAGGGAGCTTGTACCAAAAAATTCAGGCTAGCTTACTTTGGGTTAACTGGTATGACAAAATGATGAATGTTGAGGTTTTGTGATGCAGCAATTGCCCGCATGTTGAAACGTTAATTGCGTGGGCTCAGCTGCCTGGGGCTGGACGTGCCCTCCCTCGTACGTGGCTGCCCCAGCAGCTGCTGACCATGGGATGGGAGCTTGGCGCAGCCAGAGTGGCTGCTGCGGAGGAGCTGAGCTGTGTCTCAAGGCTGTCTTGCCCCCTGGTAACAATGGTTGCTAGCTTTCTTTTCCATCCCTAGCATGCTAACATACCCCAGAGCAATCAGTTGTTCTTCAGCCATCAGTTGTTCTACTTGTTTGTGGGCGCAAGGCTCTGCTTTGTGTGCAGTGTCAATGTGGAGAGGCAGGGTTACGTAGTCCCCTGGTGTGTTTTGAGCCAAGCGCCTTGACTTTGCACGTGAATGCGTAAGGCCATACAGGGATGCTGGGAGCAAAAGCTTGCATTCTCCATTTCTGCAGCAGGAATAGCGTTTTGAACAGAGGTTAGAGGCCATCCATATAAAATGCAAGTGCAATTTAATGTCAGCTACATGGGATAGTGTTACATGAACTTTCCTGTAGGCTACTGACTATTCCCAGTCTTGAAAAGCAAGTCCTGTGTAATTTGCCCAGAGAGATGGAGGGGTGGAAACAGACCTCAGGCCTCCTAATTCTTCTAAATTTACTTCAGCCACAAGATCATGTTTCCCACCAATTTCACACATATGAACATATGGGTATGAACAGAGAAAATTTGAGACACAAATTTAGATGCTGTCTTGGGGCACCTTTGGTCCTTTCTTCTGTTGTTTCTCACATTGGGGCCTTAGGGGGAGGTATGATGAGATCTGATTAGCAATGAGTCTGTTAATTATAACTCCTAAATTAGAGCATCAGTGCAGAAGCATCACTTTCTGATTTGGATTAAAAAGCCCTTCATCTCAACAAAACACAGCCAGTGCAGATGATAGCAGAGTGTACTGAGATACATTAGATCAAAGTGATGCGTTTCATATGTAATGCCAAAATGGCTAATGAATTACTTTAGCCTAAGATTTACTACTCACTACTTACTTATGCTTTTGCAGCTTAGTATCCATAGGTATGAATTTATGTGTAAACTCACCTGCTATTTTATCTTTGTGTTCCTCCAGGATGCTGTCTGTATATATTTAGCCTTATTTAGTCCAGCCTGGTGTCATCCTTCCCTAAATTCGGAACTTGGTAGAAGTTCATTTGCAGGGGTGGAATTGAATGAACTTGGGGTGTGCATCCAGAGAGCTCACAGTTCTCTCTCTGTGTCCAGTGCTGCTGTCCCCATGTGTGTTTGCAGAGGAGAGTAACAGATAATGTCTTCCTCTCAGCTCTCCCGTCTTCCTCTCCTCCTGCTCTGTCCTCCTTCAGCCACTCTCCCTCTGGGCTCCCTGGGTCAGGGACCTCTCCCAGAATACCTATGGTTCATTTTTGCTTGTTGGAAGATCTCTGTGTGTCCCCAGGATAACAGAAGGCACTGAGGAGCATTGCACAGAGCTTGCTGAACAGCTGTTAACTTTCTTCTCTCTGCCAAGAGGTTTTAGGGGTCTGCAGGCCCACGATGTGCAACAAGCTGTGCATAGTTAGGGTGGTTATCAGCTGCTTTTGTTGCTCCATTGCTAAGGTTATATTGTGCATGAACGAGTTCCATTCTGGAAAATGTTTAAGCTGTAGGTTTAAGGGCAAGAGGAATTGAGAGAATCCACCTGGTTTGTCATGAGGCCATGAAAAATAGGAGGGCCACCTGAGACTTTAGTTATCAGGATCTCTCTTTGTGTCCAGATTTCTTCTTCCAGGACTCAATAACCGGTGGCGTGGCTGCTTATAAACAGGTTTTCACAGTTGTCTTCAGTGGTGAATTGTCTAAAAATAGGATAAGACAAAGCACTTACGTCTACCGGGTTGGAAATCTGACATGAGTAGGTGAAATGGCCTGGCTGTATACAAAGATACAGGAACAACTATTTTTGCCTTCAGGACTTGTTGGGCAGAAAATAACTTGGTCCTACCAAAGCTAGGACATCTGGTGCATAGAAGTATGTAGTGTTTTGTAATGAATTGGAAATGGCATTACTGCATTATATATAATAACATGGAGATGGTGCAGTATGGTGTGGGGAACTTGTATAGAATATATAAAATGTCATGGTTTTCACATACATTGTGGAAAAGAGAAAATAACTTCAAGTGTAAAGGATATGGAAATTCGGTGAATAAACATCAGTGCATTCGAGGATTTTTCATGCAACAAGCTAGATTCATCTTTCACAGAAAAAATCTATAAACATCAATGACTGTAGTTACATGAGGAAATCTGGATGTGCAAGCAAATCTGCTTTGCGATAGATCTCCATTTCCTTAAACACTTGAACATTAGAAGATCTAAAGATCTGATTCATTTCTTGGTTGTGTCGGTTTCATCCAGGACACCACCTGAGATTTGAAAAAAGCTGTACTGTTTAACACCTGAGTAAGCGAAAACCAGGTTCATTTTCCTGTTTGAGATCAACACCATTTTCAGCAACATAGTTTTTAACAGGCAAAATGGACGAGAACTGTTGAAACACTTGGTGCACTTTGGGCAGTAATTCACCAGGGCTGTGCAGCTTGTAAACACATTGAGAAACTGCCCTTCCAGAGGTAACTGGGGGCAGGTTCGAAGGATGAAGGAAATCCAACACTTCTTGAAAATCTAGGATTTCTTTTCTTTCCAAGCAGAAAAGCTCTTGTGAAATGTAAGATGTAAGTTCTTGACTTACATTTAGGCAATGAATGTCTCAACGAAGAACATTATCTCCTGTTTCAGAAGCAGATACGATGCTCTTTTCGTATCTCATTGTATAGGAGAAGACATGGGAACCTGGAAGTGCAAGACCACCTTCATGGAATATCACATATTCCAGTATTTTTGTTAGCACATGTGTTCACAAACTACATGCACATGGTATTATACCCCAGAGACATATAGTATAACATGATGCAGTTTACTTCTAAGTCAGGCCTCTGTTGTATGGCCTAAGAGCTTTGTGAGAATTTAGCAGCAATATCAAGAAAAACCAGTATAAGTGGTCCATTAATGAATAGGTCCTTGAGTGTCAGGAAGCAGACGTTGTTGGAAACTTGGGTAATATTACTGTTGGGTTTTATTAATTAAATATAGCTATTAATATGACCTTGGATTTAAACACAATGACCTCTTTTGTGAGTATGATTAGCAGATGTTTACCATAATTCTTCACTCTGTGAAAAATGCTTGTTGCACCCAATAAAAACAACCATATTTACTTTGCTAAATCAAATATTTGGAACTTGGGTCTTACTTTATATATCATGGCTCCAGTGTCTTAGACTTTCCAAGTTTAGGGTTGAGAGCTCTTGGAGTAACATATGTGGTAGATCTCAGAGTACAATGACCTATTGTATTAGTGAGCACTTTCTTCCCCCCTCCTCTTTGGCATTGTATCTCCTACAGTGAAACCAGTGTGTTCTTACCAGCCTCTGGATTTTATTTGTACAGAAGTGTGGGGAAGAACATTTTTGAATCCAAGGTTTTTTGTATTTTATCCGTTACTTGCGGGCAGCTTCCTTTCCAGAAGAACTGGAGCAATGGAAGCAGGAAACACAATTCCAGTTCTTAAAATAAAGCTGGAAGTTATTTTCCTTTTCAACAGCATCTCACCTAATTTTAGACTCTAAAAAGTCTTGTTTCCAGATAATTTTCCTTTTCTCCTACCAAATCCAGAATTCAGAGGTGATAAGTCCCATTAACCATTTGGATCTTCCCTCCCCAAATGCCACCTGCTGCCCTCAAGCTGCAGCGGGTATTTTCTGTACGTATTGAGCGTTGTTTCCTAGCTGTCAGGGTCAGTTTTAGTAGCGGGTCTGCTGCCTGCTTGTCTGCAGTACTGAAAGGAAATAGCAAGGGAACAAAACTATGCTTTTCTTGGGAAACCACTCCCTTTGGAATGGAGAGATATGGCTTGCCACTTCTATTTTGTTTCCCCCTCCAAAGTAAGCAACAACATTGCAAGGATCAGGGCCAGCAAGAAAGGAATATTATTTAAAAGGCGTCATCTATCTAGCCTGATGTATTTCAGGAAAAGGAGTCTCCTGCTTCATATTTTAAGGAGTGTAATAAAAATAGCAATCAGTTTAAGAAGGGGGCTGATGGGCCGGGGAAAGTGACAGCAGCAGCTCAGGGAAATAGTACTCCATTTATCTGAACAAGCTAGCACATTGATAACTCTCCTCTCCACAGTAGGTGCTATCAAGTCAGAGACAATTTGTATCCCTGGTGTGGCAGGTTACTTACATGGTAACAAGTCTCCCTGACATTATTGCAGATCATCATTAACTAGTTACTGCTGTCTGTTTGCCGTTACCTGCTAGACAGTGTTGTCGTATCATTTATATATCTTGCCCAGTTTAGGCACCTGCTGCTTCTGGAAAGGCACTCAGCCTGGCATCTCTTCCTGTGCTCTGGGGTAGGGGGAGAAAATCACTGATTGCAGCTCACCTCTTGCTTTAACATAAGCAAAATGAAGGTTGAGTAGCGTACGTTTAACAGACTATGATGAGCAGCACCAGTGGGCATACACAAAAGAAAGGGGCAGGAGTAATAAGGAAGAAGGATGGGCTGCTCTGGATCTTCAGATCTGATGTTGGCAGGGGTGTGGGTGTGTAAGGACCCAGATAAGGATTAACGGCTCTAGGTGGGATATCCGGCTTTCTGAAGATCTTTAATCAGTTGGACTGGCATCCTATAAGCACATTTCTCACTTGATTATCTTTCTCGGCATGTTTCAGTTTCCTTTTCCTTTGGTAATATTTGTAATTACTGCCTATTTATTAAAATGTGAGATCCTTTTCAGCTCACAACCTAAAGGCTCTGTTTTATTTGTGCCAGTTTTTGAAGTTCTGTTTGGTGATTTTTCTAGCTTGATTTGTTTTCATCCAGGAGCATATTTCAGCCCTCTATCAAAAATATGGGGTCAGATCGTCACTTTACAAGTCTTTGGAAGCCAATTGCAAAATCCCCATTGAAGGCAGTGTATCTCTTGATTTGTAGCTGACAGTATGCCCCATTATATCTATCCTAAATACTTGCAGGCTAGGTCACTCAGGAGGGAAGGGTATAATTTTGTATGAAAGCACACTTTGGTGAAACTATGATATCAGCACAACTATTATAAAGCATCAAGTGCTTTGTCTTCTTCCTTATAAAATATGTAATTTCTACCCATTATCAGTATTATTACAAGAGTCCTTGCAGTAAACTTGTCTTTTGATAGGCAGAAACTTGTCTTCGCTAGGAACGAATACAGTGAAGTGTAACTTCTCTTTTAAAGGAGAATAAATAACACGGGTGAAGTTTACTAGAACACAATAAAGCCGTTTCCAGGAAAGCTGCTGCAGAGGCAGGTAGGATGTGCTGAAGATTTATACTCAGGGTGAACACGTATAAGTACTGTAATGATGCCATGGAGAACACTGAAGTAAAATATTTGATCAACAGATATGCCTAAAGAAGATACATGGGTTGGTTTTCTTACTAGTTTTCAGTTTTCAGTAGGACAGTTAAATGGAAGTTCCTTTAAACCTGTGCATGGGTAAATCAGCATGGCTGGGAGGAGGTCACATCGGCACAGTTACGTGTTTCCTAGGCAGAGGAAAGCTTGGCTGCCCACCAATCTGCTGAAGTGTTCAGTTTGTGGATTCAGGGATGAGCACCAGAAGGGAGAAGCTGAGAAATGAGAGACTGGTCTCAACATCATCATACAACTCATGGTGCAGTTACACTGAGAAGAGTTTTAAAACCAAAACATGGCTTATCCTGACTAGGTGAACAATTGTTTTGAACTAATTTAATCAAGATTCAGAAGATTATAGTGAAATACAACAAAAAAAGGGGAAAAATCAATAAAAAAGGGTGGAGTAGCTGCTGTGATTAAGAGAAAAAGATTACTGTTGATTTATTGATTCAGTCTTCAGCTTGCCATTTCAATCAGGGTTTTGGTTTTGTTGTTAATGTTATTAATATTTATACTTTAGTACCATGTGCCAGTTAGAGTAGATTGTAATTAAGTCTCCAGGCCTGAAAATGCTCGGCCTCATGTAGCCCAAAGCCTTTGCATTGCACATTACTGGAAAGAGAAACTTAAGGCTGAAGATCTGGTGCAGAGCACAGAAAAAGGCCCATTATCATTTCAATGCAAGGCTCAAGTTTTGTGGTTGCCTTTTCTGGGGACATCAGAGGGAGATGGTTGCAGGAGGTTTTTGCTAAGATTTTGAGTTTTGAGGGAAGTCACCCTGGCCAAACCCATCTTCCCTTGTCTGAACGAAGAAGAGCTCCTCAAGCTCATGATGAAGGCCTTTGCCCTGCAGAAAACTCAGTTTTGGGGCACTTTTGTCTTCAGGCAGTGTTTTATAGTGCTGGTGTCTGCTGGGTCTGGGATTCTGCCAAGTTAGCACCACACCCTGTGTAGGGTCTTACTCTGCAGTGAGCAGCACGAATAATAGGAGCTCTCAAGGTCTTCCCTTTGGTTTGAGCTGAGAACGGGATAGTTGAAGACATGTTTTTTTTTCTGTGTCGAGGGAAACATGAGAACTCCTTGTTGTGAAGCGGTAGAACTGAGTCACCGAGGGTTTAGTCAAAGTAGAAACACATCAGTGCAAACCAGAATAAAAAACGTGCTTTCTTCATTACTCATTATACCACAACGAGAATCAGAATCACTCAAAAATTGTCGTAACAGCTATATGTTGCTTAGATAAAATAGTCTGGAAAGGATAGATTTGGTGGGAATCGCTTCAGATTTATGCAATGCAATATGCGAAGCCAACTTGCTGTGATTTTTTTCCAGTTATGTGCAATTATGTTAGATTTAATCAAAGAACTTTGACTTACTTGCAGCATTCCATAGTGCTTGCATGGTACCTCTGGGTGTCACTGAACGAGTTGTGGCCATTTAAGTGTGCTGCTTTTGCAAACAGCACAGTGGGAAAATTAATTTTAAAGTTCCTTGTATATCTGGATGCTTAATTTTTAAAGCCCTGCTGTGTTCTGGTTGGGTTTCTGTATTTTAAGCATAAATCCCATTTTCTAAGATAATTGTTAAGCAATTCTATTTTTCTCTTACATTATAAAAAGATTTATTGTAATGTTTACTGGGAGCAGGGGGCTGAGTTTAACCTGTGACGTCAAACCTGAGCCTTCAGCTTCCTTTCCTGCTTCCATACAGGTAGCCAATGCATTTGAGAGTTGGCTTTGAAATCGGTGTGGTGTAACACATGGCTGCACATACCACCCTGCTTCAAAACCACTGTGCCACTCTGCCCACCAGCACACTGGGACAGAGCCACATCGCCCCTATGGTCCACAAGTGATGGATCCACCAAACCTTGGCTGATTGGGATGATGGGACAAGTTGATGTGCGTGTTGGCTGTCAGCTCTTGAGAGCAGATGAAGTTTTGAGGCCAGGCATGAGGGCATGTCAACAGTTTGGTCACCACATTGTCATGAACCCCTGCCTCTCTGGTCTCTGCAATGGTCTTTTATGCCTGTGGAACTGCGGCACGTGTGGTTTCTCTGTTCAGGCACTCACAGGCTGCACTTTGGTGTTATTTAGATGGAGGGATTTGTTAGGTTGTCCTATTTAAGAGTTTTAATTTGTTCCTGTAATATGTCACAGTTTAAGTATAGGAAAGGTACAAAATGGCTCCTGGGGAAAAAGGAGCCAGCCTGAATGGAGGAACCCTTCTCCATACCACGAGAAGTCCTTCTAGAAGTAAAAAGTCTGATCAGTTCTCAGTGTCTACCTGATCTTCATTTTATACAATGACAACCTTGCAGCAGCTGGAGCTATGTATGAATTGTCTTGGTGTGAACCCTTGGGTAGGGCTACAAATACAACATGGGAAGATCTTGGACAGCTCTTTCTGCGAAAGGCAGAACTGTGTTACCTGCCTGGTTTGTTCTGGGACTGTACCAGCAACCCCTCCACCACTGTGTGAGTGCAGGGATCAAACTCTCTCAGCAGGCTGAGCAATGGGGCCTCAGGAAGCTTCACAGCCCCTGAGCAGTCAAGTAATAGGAATACATCTTGTAGCGTTTTTCAAAAAGCCTAACTTTGTGGCTCATCAATTCAGCACACTGGGACCTCCAATTTAGCTAATCTTGCAATGGTTGTAAAAGAAACGTACTCTTTCTAGTGAAACTATATCTTATAAAAGACAATAATTAATATTTAACCATACAAAATAAATAGCTATATAAAATGAGCTTCCTCCTTTCCTTCCCCTCCAGGAAAAGCAATAGAGCCAATAAAATTTATTATTTTTGTTAATCTTTGCCTGCTCTTCTGCAGCTACTGGAAAAGTGGCTTTGCATTCGCAGAGCTTGGTGTAGAAGTAAAGGAGTAAACAGAAGGGTTTGCTGATGCGAACCTCACAAGGTACACATAGAACATCGGTGGCAAACCCGTCGCATTGGCAAACAAAGTGATGTGCTGCCTGGAGCATCCCAGGCAGACCTGGGAGGGATGGAAAGCTGCTTTTTTAGCGTGAATGGTTTTTAAAACATTGGTGAGTGTTAGTGTCAATGAAGAAGTACAGAAGAAGAAAAGCATAAGTAAATGCGTGGCTGGAAGGGTGCATCAGAACACAGTAATTATATAAGCTTGATTTTTGTTGCCTTTGATGCCAGTGTAAGTACGTGAAAATGAACGCACTGCAGAGGACAGGTTTGTGGTTGGGAAAGACTTGATAGATTTTGACAAATTAAACAGTTGTAAAGATGTTTGGAAGTTTTCCAGATCTTTACTGTTATTTATGTCACTGAACTAAGAAATCAGTGGTTAATTTGCAGTTCTTATAATTTTTATGATACTTATGTTGTTGTAAATTTAGCAGCGTGCGGCATCAACTCAGCGGGATACATTTTATGTTGTCAGCTACCTTTTGACATCATAATAGATTTCAGTTGCCAAAGCTTCAGGGGGAAGAGAGAGAATAAAATGTAAGAGAGTTGTATGAGCGCTTGGATCAAACCCAGGTATGAGAGGAGCTGGTCTGCAGGGTGGCTGCTCCTAGATCCTTGTGGGATGGTGAGGACGCTCCACAGCCCTTGTGCCTGTGGCAATAAATCTGTTTTAAGTGGAAAAGATGGATAAGTTGGTGATAGGTCTGGGCCCCATGGTGTTGTTAAATGGACCTTTGAAGTCTGGGTGGCTGCTTATGACTGATAGCAGTGGCAGTGTTGAGCTCTTCGGGTCTCATCCCACCATGGGGACCTTCTCCTGACCCAGCACCCCACCAGCCACCCAGTGTGGCTAAAGGGTGGCAGGTTGAGATTTCGTCTTTCAGAAGTTGTCAAGCTCCTGTCTGTCTTGGTGTGTAACCTGGTTTTGAGGTGGCTATCCACCCCAAATTACTTCTGCTAGCACTTTCTCCATACATGGTGGTCCACACTGTATTTTCCAAGATGAATACAAGATAGAGGGAGGCTCTGGCATGCCACAGTCACACATGGGAGCAGCTTTCATTCTGCAGGATGGTGTTGATCGGAAAGAAGCAGCCCAAGCAGAAGTCTTACAAAGTGCTTCTGATATCTGAAATGAATACATTTTGCAAGCTTTTTAAGTAGAGACTTTTTTCAATACTTTTCTTTTTATAGAGACTCTTTATTATCTCTATTTATAGAGACTTTGCTTCTATTGTCTTCTATCCTAGAGGAAGGGGAGACATCTTAGGTTTAGCTGCTTACAGAAGAGATGTAGTTGATTCCCTCTTGGGAGGCTTATTTTAGTGGGTTAAAAATGATGGGTTTAATCTGAGGAGTGAGACCTGTCTTAGGAATGTGTGACACGTGAAATGAACCTCTTATAAAGCATAGCCATGCCCTTCTCATCTTCTGCTTCTTTCAACATTTGCCCTTTGCCTCCGGAGCCTGAAAATGGAAGAATTTATTAACAGCTGTTTCCTCAGTGTTTGTGGCATTAGCCACATTTCTCAAGGGCGTTTTATGTGCTCTTTCCACTCTTAATGGGATTGTCCACTGAGTTCATCTCTGGCATGTTGAGGATCCATTTCCACAGATAGCTGATTAAGCTGAACCTTCTTCATCCATAGGTAATCCCCAAATGCGAAAATTGTGAGCATGAGATTGGTTTTCTAACATTTTTGGGTTTATAATTAAGTGCTTTGTAGTTGCCCTCCCCCTCCACCTCCCTCCTCATTGGAGTCTTTAGCCGTGCTGACTCCAGCTCTCCCATATCGTCTTCCTTTCTTGATCATCTTTTTTGTATCCTTTTCCTCTGGAGGTAGTTGTACATCTGACTCCTTCTCTGGGTGCTGCTTCAAAGCTGCGTGGCTTGAAGTAGACTTTGGGCACAAAAGAAATGTATGAGAGTAGCATCACACTGTTGCTTGGTTTTTGCAGGTCTTCCTCACCAAGATCACAGTGGCCAGCACCAGAGTGATCTTGGACATAGCTTTGGGCAAAAGGCACTCTTGACTTATCTTTACCATCCCCAACTGTGACAGGGCTTCATTTGTGAATGGACAGCAAATAAGGTGGTGAGGTGCTGGTGCGAGCACCGAGGAGCTGAGCAGGAGCATGGCCCCACACTGCTGCCTGCACCACGTTCCTTGGGTGCTCAGCAAGGTGGAAGGTTCTGCTCTTGCCTGTTGGAAGAACAAGACCACATTTCCATCTTGCCTTGCAGCAGCAGACTAGTATGTTAGTCTGTGTTTGCTGGCTAGGCTTATTCTGGCTAATGTTTGCCAGATTCTTCTATTACATATTAAAATAAGATCTTATGAGTGAGTTTGATTTTTGTGCGTGTTTCAAAAAACTAGGCCAGCCCTACCAAGCACATTTTCGTGTTTTTGTTTTGCATTTTGTCATTTTACATATTGAAAAATGGAATGCAAAAAAGAAAAAAAAAGGCCTGTTAACATCAAAAAGAAATAAAGCTTTGCATTATTCTGCATAAGTGTTAAAATCTGACTGATAGTGTGTATACACAGACTTCATTTTTTATGGTGTTTCCTTTCCCCACCCAGAGATCACAGATGCTACGATAAAAATTAATGCCCTTTCAGTAAATGCTTTTCTTTTCCGAACTTGGCCTAAAGAGGGTCACACATTGCTTTTGTTAACTAATAAATGTGGCAAGATGTAGGTAAAAATAATAGGCAGACATTAATTTGTGGGGGCAGGAACTTCTAAAAGAAACCGCAGAGCATTTCTCCCTTCTTAAACCCTGCTATTTTAATGTAATAAAGTTTTTATTTTAACCATCAGGAGAGGAGCCCTGTTTGCAGAATTCATCTCTAAAAAAATGCCTTTGTGAATTGAGATTTTAGGACTACCTATTTGGAGGATGTTCCATATGATAAATGACCCTTATAAGACAAGGAAAAAGAAGTAATTTTGCATGTCTGCTTCCTAGGATGTGTGATAATAATAAATGAACATTTTATATATCATTATATATATATCATGGCAGAACAAAAATCAGAAGATATATTATTCATTATTCCTGTTACTTTATATTTAAAAGGCAAAGGTTTTTGCTGCTTTGCCAAAACAAGGGCTACAGAATGTATTTGTAACAATCCCTGCAAATATGAAGAGTGGAGAGATCTTCCAGGTCGTTAGCACTGAAGAAAATAGCGATGCCTTTAATTGTATTCATTTGAACATTAATACATTAATGCTGAGATTTAAGTCCTGTTACTATTAAAAATTAAACTGGAGGGGCAGTGTGCAGATCATATGCTGTAGTGTAAGTTGTCAGGTGCAGTGTTTGCAGTTTTAGCCTGCGCTTCCAGCACTAAAATGGGTGTTGGAGCTGGGCTTTAGCTTCCCAAGGGACACTTCTTTTACACCACCCCCCGGTTTCCTTTCTGGCAGTAGCATTTCTTTTCACCGATGCATTTGCACCACCTGAGCAAAAGTTCTCCTGATTAAAATCAGAGGAGCATAAGGAGTAACTTGTTTGCTGTCCTGAAGTCCTCTTGTTCTTCTTCCTGTCCTCCCCCCCGCCGTGTCCGCAGCTATTCTGCAATATGCAACCCCCTCCGAGCACCGCCTGCGGAACTGGAGTAGCTCTGGCATGTAGATTTCCCAGTGGGATAACTTGTATGGATGGTAATTTTAATGAGACCTGATTTAAGCAGTAGAATAGATCCATAAAACTAATACAAGCAGACTTTCAAGAGCTCTACTATTTGTCAGGGCAGTGAATTTTAGAGGTGTATCCATTGGCTTGGTAAAGAATATTATAATCTTGCAAATTTAAGCTGTATTAATTCAGATTGTTTCTATGCAAAGCACTGTGGAGAACTTCTCGAATCCAGGGCAGGCCAAATATAGACTTATTTATTTTTGAGGCTCAAGTTTCATCCAGAAATCATGCTGGAACCACAGGACCTTAAAGCTGTGCTCTCTCTATATGAATGAATGCAAAGTCTGTATGAGTGCACACAGCTGTGCCTCTGAGCTGTGACAAACCATTAGCTTTGCTTTTTCTCCCCTTCATTTAAGGCCACCGCTTGGTCCATGCGTATTTCAACCTCTCCCGTGCTGTCACACCTCGTTATATATGGCAGTAACATGGTTTTCCTCTGCCCTGTGGATACAGGCATTACACCCATCCCAGACCCTGAAGCCAAGTAATTACACCAAGTAACACTCTTGGTCCGTGGCTTTTATTTTTCATCCTGGTGCTCAGGAGTCACTCTTGCTGTTGTTGGAAATTGTGTAGTTCTGCTTGGCCTTACTGAACTGTTTTCTTTCCCTCACTTTCCTCCCCAGCCTCTTCCCTCCATCCTGTTTGGTGGTTGGGTTTGATTTTTCCCAATGAGCTTTTTTCACCACAACTATCTCAAATGGCACTGAGAAAGAGAGCAGGTGGGGGAAGCTTAGGGCAGGAGCTTGTGGTGAGTGTGGGGAGAGCTGGAGCATGACAATGGGGAGACCCAGCAAGCAGCAGAAAGCAAGAGGGATGAGGGCAGAAAAGCATCGCAGGGGGATAAATAGGGGAGAAATGAGGGAGGAATGGGGGCAGAGAGCAAGGGGAGGGATTCAGCATGCAGCTGGGCGAAGGGATGCCTGTGTGCCAGACCATGCTCTCCCAGCCCCATCCCAGGTAGATGCACAGATACAACCGGGAGCTCTGGCCAGAGCTGGTGATAGCAGTGACCTGTGTTTAAAGGTGGTGGTGATGGGGGGGGGGGGGGATGTAGTTTATTTGCTTTTTCTCGCAGGCCATGCTAAGTGATTTTGCAGTTTGAGTGGAGTGGCATTATTGCACTTAGCTCTGCATTTATTAAATAGATTTGTTCTCCAGCTCAAGTGTTAAGTGTGTGTTCTGAAACCTCAGAGCCAATCTTAGTGGCTGCAGTGTGCAAATATTTTTAAAATTATGTAATTAAGCAGGGCTGGGGCTGCAGTGTCCACTGAAGTGATTTATTAATTGGATGGTTTGATTAAATTTCATGTTATTTTAGTTTATACAGAAAGGGCCGGTATCTGTTTCACAGATAGGGACATCTTGCGAGGCTGTCAGTGGTGGTTCAGAGGTCCTTGGGAGGAATCTTTAGCACCCAATTAAATATTAACCAAGAAGATGTGACTCGTTCTTTCTCTGTCCCTGAAACTGTGTTTTGACATCTAAGGCTGGTGATAAAAATTTGCTCGGCAGAATCCCTTGCAATGCACTCTATTTATCACTAGATTACTCCTAAATTAATCACGCTACAAAATCTCTCCATTGTAATTGTGCTGGGGCTCAGTGCTGTGCCATGTGTGTAAATAAAAGGATGCCCTTTTAATTTCACGTTCACTGTATCTAGCCGCTGCTGCAGCCAAACTATCTGTTTCGGTAGAATGTCATTTTAAAGGTATTGTGGTTACTGAGCGGCAGCTGTGATTGAAAAGTATGTAAACTAATCTTTAGTTGCTCGTGTCATTTTTATATTCTTATGTCAGAACACAAGAAGGCTGCTTTAAATTTGTCTTTCACTGTGTATTAATTTTCAAGTCTAATTTTTCTTGGGTTAAAGCATATACTGCATTCTCTGCTACACATTACCATTCTGTGCCAAAGTAAATGGCTACTTGTGAAAAAGTACAAAATTAGTTCCTGCTTGATTACTGTAAAATACATATTTATTTTCATAGGGAGAGTTTTTATTACCAGTGCATAAAGTACAATTATCCTTCATGGTATCAGTGACTTAGCAAACGAAATAATCAAGAACTGTATATTTATTACAGTGAAGAGCAATAAGTTTCAGAGCTGTGTGTTGCTTTCCCAAAACCAAGAAGGAAGGTACAAGGGGGTTTGGGGTTTTTGTGTTTGAGTTGATAGTTTTTCTTCTAGGCTTGCTCTATGCATCATTCCTGCTCTTTTAAATGCAGACCAGTTTAAATTAAATCCTCAGTTAATACCTCTGCATAAGAACTTCTTTGTCTCTTGATGCCCAACCATTGAAAATTAAATGTGGTTGCGGAGAAGTATTTATTCATACCATACCTCACACCTGATCCTGTGTCAGTATGACATCACCTTTGCCACAAAGATTTCTAGTGGTTTAAAAACGTTCCGTTGTGAAATAAGTGGGAGAGGCAGAAAAGGGGCGAGGAAGGCAACAAAAATAAACTACTGGTGGGATTTGATGGTTTGCCAATTAAAAACAAAATAAAATCATGTTCTGAGGGCCACATGCTGCCTTTGATCCTTACACAGGACTTCCATTTGTGCCGGTGGCTGTTCAGCCTGCGGAGGGAAGGCTGTATATGACTTAATTTGTATGTTGTGGGAAGTACATTTTCCTAGCATGTGGTCTAGCTTACTTGAAGAATCTGAAATGCGTTATAAATGTAAATGCTGTGTTTAAGTAAAACTTCATTATGTTTTGGTGGTTTCCAAAAATGCACAGGATTTGACCTTAAAGTGTTATTTCAAGGTGTTATGATGTATGAGCTAGACTTTGTAGTCTTCTAAATTAAATCTTTGAACATGTTATTATTGTATTTTGGCATCGGCAAGATGTAGTTCTCAGCTATTTTCTGTCACAGCCTTCATTTTTCTAACAAGAGTAGCGAGACAGGGCCAGATTCTTCTGTAAGAGGCGTGTGCGGGATGGGGATTACCCTGCCTTAACCATGGTGTAACCAGGACAGGCCTACCACTTGCATCCAAGTCCAAGGTCACGATGACTCCTCATCTGTGGCTCACCTTCGGGTTAGAGCCAGTGCTGCCGCAGAAACATGGGTGCAACCACCACCTACCCTGTTCCCCTTGACTGTTGCAGAGCCTCACTTAGGATGTGGTGAAGGGTTTAGCATTTGGATCCAAATCTGGTTCATATATAAAAGAGGTTGTGTTTCTATTTGGAAAATATGAGCCCCTTTTTACGTAGCCCAGGTGTGGATTAGCTCTCTAAACCATTTGCCCATTCCTGTGTTTGTGGGAGACTGTTTTCAATTCTTACAAAGAGGCTGTACAAGTCAAGCTATAGAAACAGCAGAAGTGATCCAAAAATGGATTTAAAAAAAATAATAATAATAAAAAAAAATTAACAAAGTGTTTGTGATCTCAGGTTGGTAGTCTGGATGTAGGAGCAGACATAACCGCTATACGTATGCTTATGTCCAAAGAAAATAGCTGCAAAACATTTCCACCCATGCCGTGAGTGCTCAGGGCTTGCATTTCTTCTTCCCTATGTAACAGCCATGTGTTGGTGCTCCAGCAGGGCGAGAAGTGCTGTGGGCTGTAGGGCACTATCCCCGCCACAGCTCGCATCCCCCCGGGCAGCTCCCAGGCGTGGGAGGGTTCCAGCCAGCCAGACACGGCCACGGGGAGAGGCCGGGTTTGGGCCAGGGTATGTTGTTGCAGAAGTCGATTAAGAAGAAGAGCTCTGAGTCAGCACCCGGGGCCGTGGCTGTCGGTCGCTAAAGCGCCAGAGAGAGACCGTCTTTGAAGTGTTGTTTTTGGTACTGGTTTCACGTTGCGCGCTCCCAGGATAAATCATGATGGTTACGAATGTGATTTTTCCCTCAAGCACAAAACAATGGTGAGGTCACTCCTTTGGTCACTTTGTATGGTCTTTCCATCCTTGGGTGGTCTTCTATCATGGCCTTGGGATAGGAGGGAGAGCAGCTGTGCAGCCAGCACACACTGGAGGCTTGTCCTTCCTCCGTGGCCAGGAGCTCCCCATTTTCCTCCTCCTTCACAAGAAGGCTGCTTCCTGGATGGGGCACAGCCTGAAATACCAGTGCAAATACTTGAAATCCTAGATGGAAGAGGCATATAGGACACTCTGCTTCCCTTTCATAATTCCTTCTCTGAATCTCAAATAGGACTATGCTTAGAAATGCATCCAACCTCGAGTTCAGAACAGATCATTTAGCCGGGATTCTTGAACAGCTAATTCTGCTGGCACACTATTATTCACCCTCTGCTATTTTCACATTGTGACACAAAACTAGAGAGAAGAAGAGATTGAAATTTTGACCGGTACGTTATCCTGATACCTGAGATGCCGTGTCAATATGAGAGTGCCTTTACCACAAGGACTTTCTTGGTGGTTTTAGAGATCCTAGTGTGAATAAGTAGAAAAAGCAGAACTAATAGCTCAAGAAGCAAAAATATTTTTTTCTTAAAGAAATTGATTAACATGCAAATATGTACTGTATGCATATTAAATACCATTTCAAAATGTGATGGGCAGGAAGCATAAGTGATGCCATTTGGTTTTGTGGCATCAGTGTGGGTTGATTAAGGGGGTGGGGATAAATTTTGGGGATTATTGATATAGCATGAGTAGAGCCAGATGGTTGTATTACACATCTTTTGTGTTCTTGTTTGCTTCTTAAAGCAGTTGCAGAATTTTGCCCTGGGCAAAATTTACTCTTTGCTCGTATGTTCCCCTGTGAATTTACTTTTGACAAAGTACTTCACAAAGAGGGGAAACGCTGTGCTTTGTGCCCGCAGACGCATCTCTCCCCTTCGCGTTTGTGAAGCCAACAGACCTCTACTTAAGAAATATTTTGCAACTTGTGAAATAAATTAGCAGTAGGTGCAAGTTCAGTGTGTTTGTTGTGTATCGCTACCCCTCAGTATGCGATACTGATTTACAGAGCATGTTGGGTTTTACATTTTCCTTGCAGTGTTTTGGAGAAGAAACTGTGGAAATGGCAACCAGTTCATTTTACTGCACGACGGATGTAGTGTTCTTCCATGAAAGAAATGTTGTCTTAAAGATTAATGAGCTAATTTTTCCACTACTTTTTTTAAGTTTTGAGATTGTGGTATACCTGATTCATGTGATCAAAAACACATACTTTGCAGTATTCAGGTTGAGTGGGAGAAGGTCGTGCTGGGTAGGTGGTTCTTCACTGGGTGTTTGTGACATTTGTTGGAACTGCTTATCACAGGAACCACCAAAATTTACACGCATTTGTTATTTCCCTTTGAAAGCAAGTTTTTTATTCCCCTGAAAAGGTGAGGTTTTGTAAAGGCTTTGTAAGAAAGAATGTATGTTGTATTTGTGCCTTGTGCCAGTTTTCGTGGGTGTAACTCCATTGACTCAGCTGAGGTTACTCCTAATTTACATTGCTGTAAGCCCCTGGATGACGAGGTCCCTCTGCATCTAGCAATTATAGTGGAAACAGTCGTGCCTGTAAATCTGTTTTGTCCTCTGCCTTTGTCCCCGTGTGAAGCGGGTTGCTTGCAGAAGGTGAGGGGACTCGCCTTGCTTGTGGCAACAGGGCTTTTACTGGGGACCAAGTGATGCAGTCACCGAATGCAGCCAGCCCCCGTGTTCTGTGAAGGCTGTGAGCAGCAGCTTTGGACCCTTTTTATTAGAACCAGTACTTGATGTGAAAATGGGCAGCTTTGACCCTATTGAAATCTCTGGCTAGTTTAGTCACAAGTCTGAGGCCAAAGCAGCTTACCCCTCATAATGATGCCATTGTGCTCATCCTATCTGATCAGTTCTGGAAATGTTTTAGTAAGTCTATCTTACAACATTATAAGAAGATAATCAGCTGCCTTAGAAGGTCCCCATCTGGAGTATAGAGTTCTTTTACTGAAAGATGTTTTGCCTTTCCGAGATAGCTCTCGCATTTCATCATCTGTTGTGCAGAGATGAAGTGCATATGAAAAGTCAGTGACTCTGAATCCATCTGTTGTTATTATTTTCCACTGATAATTGGCTTGAACAATGAAATGTCTGTGTCTGTAGCCTTTGAAACTGTACACCCTGTTTATTTTCTGGAGGTCTCGCTCTACTCTCTCTCCTCCACCCCCCTTTTCTTTTTGTTTTGTTTTATTTTGGGGGGCTTTTCTGTTTCATTTTTCTCTCAAGCTCTTAACTAGTGGAGCTTGCATGAAGATGACATCTTTGACTCTGTGCATCAGTATGTGTCACTCAGCATCTGAAGCTTGCCTGCCAAATTTTGTCAGGGTCCTGTGTCTATTCTGTGTGAGTATAGAGCAGGCTTACAGCAGGAAGATTGGCAGATCCAGTGTTCGTACATATCTTACCTGAAATGTAGTATTTATTTCACTTTATTAAAATACTAATTTAGAGCCTTGTATCTAATACCTATGGAATTAGATACTACCTGTAATTGTATAATATATTCAGTTGCATCCAGTTTTGCACGATGCAGGGTATTAATATTGGATCCCACTAACAGCAGTTCCATTAGCTTGCTCAACCAGTATGAGATATATATGAACAGGGAGGCATAACTACCAGCCAGAACTGCCAAAACAGTCATTAGAAGCTCCATTGGGATGGACAAAGGCTTTTACACAGTGATATACTGATTAAATTTTGTTCTATGGTTTATTTGCATCAAGGTTAGATCACTATCATCTATGTGAACTGTATTATCTGACACCTTATTTAGAAGGTCATTTCAATGCAAAACTGGTGAATGATACAGGGGCTCTAAAATTTCTTGCAGGATTCTTTCCTGGAGGATTTTTATCCTGTTAGGCTTGACTAACTCATGTTAGCAATTTTATTGTGCTTTAACGTGGTGAATTTATCCAAGGAAAAGGAAGAACCTCCCTCCATCTGTATGAGTGCTCAGTGGAACTGAACACACTTGATCCACGTTGAAACTGTGTGTTATATCCAGTATCGTTTGAAATAATCTGTGGCACATGCTGCAGAATCCAGTAAATGTGTTGCCTCTTCTAAAGCCCAAATCTTCCTGTGTTTGCCTGTGTGTAAATGCTCTTTCAGAATGAGTTTTCGGTGCCGGACGCAGTCGTGTCATCCATGTTATGCTGTAGTCTGGAGCACAAGAGAGTAAGGCAGAGGAGTATAATCTTGTTTGTGTTTCAATGGCAATCATTTAATACTGCAAGTTATTAAAAAATAATTAAATTACCAAAACCAACATGTAGCTAGGATTTACAATAAGAGGTCAATGTGATTTGACTCCTTAAGTTAGGAAGGGACATTGGTGAATTCCAATTGCTTTAAAATTGTGCCGCTTTGTTCTATTTGTGGAATGGAAGGATAAACGAGACTGAAGAATTATTTATTTCTGTAGAAGCAAGAGTAAATCATAGTGTATAATTATGTATTTTCGATTATAATAATAAATGCTTAGATGTGCTTGGTGGTTATCACAGTCTCTAATTTAGCTGTTTTTTTGAAATAAATATAGTTTGGAGGGGTTGTTTTCTTGGAGTAATGTTTTGTAAATAATGTTTTTAAGAGAAACTTCAGAAATTTCTTCCCTTTCCCCAAACAAACTAGTAAATAAGTGTGCATTATGCAGTGATTCATAACAGCTAAAATAGGTCTCTGTGTGGAATGTCTTCTTACATAGCAAACAAAACAAGGGCAGTACAAGCAAATTCAAATTTAATCTGTCAACTCAACCAAAAGTCACTATATTAATTTTAAATCCTTGTTAGAAAAAAGCTGGGCCAGAGATGTATTGGATTTCAGTACAGTTAATGAAAATGAATTTTACAGGTGGTGTTTGGTTGTGTTTCTTCTGCTCCGGCGAGATGTGTGGCTGAGCCAAAGCGGGCACAGCACACGATTCAGCTCTTTGCCAGAGCAATGCTTATATTAGAAATGAACGTTTGGCGTTGAGTTGTGGGTGCTGTTGTTATTTACTATTACATGAGGAAAGCATTTAGCACTATGATTTGATTTGATTTTGTAGCTCCTATCCCCTTAAACAAGCTGTGTAGCTTGTCAGAGATCAGGACAGGTAGAATGCACAGCAGGCGTCTGATTTGAGCCAGTTACTCATTTGCTGAGTGTTTGTGTTTATGCAAAGGGGCCTCTTCCTGCATATTTAATCTAGAGTAAGGCAGTGGCTTTTGTTGTGTTTAGACCACATACCTTCAGTCCTTCCTTACACTGCAGCCAGTGTTGAAGCACAGAAAGGCTGGATAGGCAAAAGTGCTTTAGTGTTTTCAAACTCTCAACTTTCTGCAGTTGGTTGGGAATTACTGTACAGCCCTAAGCCTTTTTCTTCCTCATTAATGGGTAAGTTTGCACTCCGGTAGAGTAAGATACTTTTGTTTCTGTTCCATTTTGAAAATGCACAGAATGTTTGTTTGACTTTAATTGTCCAAACCTCCTTAAGCAAACCTGGCCCGCTGAGGAAGTTTGTTGCAGGGAATTTGATCAAGAATACAGGTGTTTCTGGAATATACCTCTGAATAAAGTACTAAATGCGTATTGCAATGGGCAGGTTTTTGCGGGGGGGGGGGGGGGGGGGATAAGTTCGGTGTTGTTACTCTTTGTACTAACAAATCCTGTTTTGTAACTATCCTGAAGATAATGCTTCCATTGTTAGCTAAAAGCTTTCAAACAGTGTGCAACGTAGAACTGCAAAAGCAGCAGCACAAGAAAAAAAGGAGGGGAAAAAAATCCCCACGCCAGCCCTCTGGTCTTTATTGTTTCCTTCGCAAGGGTCCTCGCTAGAATGTCTGCGCTGTAATAGGAAGGTTTTTCTTATGTGGAAATTGAATCGTCTCTTCATTGATATTAATAGCACACTAGAGATGTTAGCCATGATGCAGAGTACCAGAACTGTGGAGTAGGAAACCTGATATTGCAGGGGGAAAAAATGACAGTCCTATTGCTCCTCAGTGTGGGAGACATCCCTCCCTGAGAGCAGAGTTTGCATAATGGCATCCTGGCTGAACTATTTACTTTTAGGTATTTTTAATCTCAGGCTCTTTCTTTTGGTACAGGCGTAATTACTATCGCTCGCTCCTGTGCTTATTAACTGCGCAGCTCGGCTTCTGCTTCAGTCTGGACGAATTAGTTTTAAACATGACTTTGGAGAGGGTCCGTGTGGTGTGCCTGCACCATGTATGTACCGTGTGTGCACCGTGGGCTGCGTTAGGAGAGCGTCGGGGTGCGGCGAGAGGGAATTGGTAGCAAAAATTAAAGCAAAGATGACAAAGGGCACGTCTTCAAAGCAGACAGCTGTAGCACAGAGAAATGTGGGAAATGTGCAGCGAGGCCAGAAGTAGTAGTTTTGGTTACCAATTAACTATTTCCTTCGTTTGAGTAACTCCTCTCAAACAGAAGAGTGTGCTGTTCCACCACATGTTGGAAAGTGTGAGAATCTGAATAAAATTTCATCAACCTTATTAAAATATGTAGGGACTTTTGGTCTTCTTGGGTACAAATCAGCCTACAGACTCGGAGGCATTTATTAACAATAAGACTGCCGAGGTTTTTTAATAACAAAATTACAAATACCATATCTAATTGTAAGTGTATTACTTTTATGCACCAGTTAAAAAAAAACCTCAACTTTTTATGAGGAAAAGTACCTCAGTCAAAGCACCTTGTGTGATTAGTGCTATTGTATTCTTAAATTTTGATTGATAGAGATAATAGTTTTCACTTAAAAATACAGACAGGTACTTTAACTTTCCATGACAATAGCTATTTGCATTTCTTTTATCTTTTTGTTTAACATTTGTGGGGGTTGGGACGGATTTGATTATTAACTCTTATTGCACACCGAGGTAAATGCTAAAACAAAGCTTTTGTTAAAGCTTCAAAGGTAAAACAGCAAATATTGTTTTTTAAAGGCTTCAATATTTAAAGGGCTGTTAAAGGATACCTCGAAAATACTTCCACATGACCGTGACCAAGAGTAGCACTCGCTTCCCAGGTAAGAGCGAGCAGTCCCGGCCGCCGCCGCTGTCCGGGCTCGGGGGCGGCGGCGGGGGCTGGCGCGGCCTGGAGCGGGCGGGGAGGCCGCGGGGCGCTGGGGAAGCGCCTGGAGCCGCGCACGGGGCGCGGAGGGGGGGGAAGTGGAAATCCACAGTGGGAGAGCCGCCAGCCTTCCCCCGAGGCGGGTGCGCTGGAGCGCGAAGTGACGGCTCCGCTGGCTTTGGCTTGGCGGAGGTGCCAGCTATAGCGATCCCTTGCGCCCCGCGCCTGCAGCGGGTAGCTCCGCGGTGCTCGGGGAAGGGCTGTTCCCCTCGCTCCTTTAATTAGGTGAGGTTAAGTTTCCAGAGGAGAGTTATAACACAGGCATAAAATGGTTAAGGCTGGCGTTGAGGCACGCAGAGTTATTTTAAGGAACGGGGAAGATGAGGCGCGTACAAGGCAGGCGGCAGCGTTTGATCTCCTGGCTCTCAGCGTCAGTGAGATGGCCTCTCATCATTTGATTGGGCATTTGACAGGTTTGATACTTTCTGGGAACGTGTTATGGTCTTTACGTCTGATGAATTCAATGAGGGCCAGCTCGGTTATGCAAAGTAATTCGTGTGAGGCAAATAACCAATCCATCATTAAAAGATGCAAGACTTAGAATCGCAGTTCAAATTCCGCATTGGAAGCGAGCTGTTCTTAACTTGTCTATTAACTGTTCCCATATTTCCTGTAAGAGCTATTAAAAAAGGCAGGGGAGGAATGGATTGTGATTAGTTTCGTAGCATTGGCTTACATCGAGTTATTCTTTTCCAAGGTTACGGTGGACTCGAAAGGTAATATTATTTTGAAAGAGAAAATGTGCTGTGCGTAGCTTTCTCCTCGTGCTGTCATTTGTTTCTGGTTTATTTCTGTTTAGAATAAATAATAAGCACCAGCCACAGATTCTGAACAGCCTGCTAATGACTGAAAATGAAAATACAGTATGATTTGCTCCCTCCTTCCACCGGGAAGCAGCAAGGTGGCGGGCATTAATATCCCTGTGCTTTGGCCTGTACCAAATCCATTTCCCCCTCTTCAAAGCCAGGTGGAAGAAGTGCACTTAGTCTCTCACAGTTTTACTGTTCACCTGCATTTCACTTTCTGAGGAGGTGATAATGACTCCTGGTATAGAAAATCTCCCGTACCATGGCTCCTGGGATTTAATATACACTGCACAATAAAAAGTATTCACCTTGACAATGGTCGGAACAAATATTTCTCCCTCAGGTTATTTAAAATAGTTACTTCAATAATTTTTTTAAGCTGCTGGATACTCTTTGACAATAAAATAGATACAACAAAGCTGAAGAGACAGCTAGTGACCATCCTCAAAGGAATTCTACACATGGCTGTTCTGTGTAGTGCAAGTAACCCAGCTGAGTGCGCTGGGGGAGAAGAGTAACCTGCACGCAGGATTGGGCCCACAAGCCTGCCTGGTACCAGATGCTGCTTTTACCTATCAGTGTGCATCCTGCATTTTCAGGATTAGTAAAATAATGAGTGAAAAACATTATTTTTTCCTTCTTTTTCATATGTACACTTGACAGAATCATTGGTTGCATCTTTTCCCACACAGGGTGAGAACATAATAATTATGAGAATAGTAGGGCATATTTCATATTTCAGCCTGTGTGCAGCTGAATGTGACTCAGGGAGTTTTGAAGGCAAAGAAGCAGCAGTATTACATGGTTACGGTTCACTTGATTTAGAAGAAATCACTGCACAAAAGTGCTTATTTGGATCAAGTTTCAATATTTTAAAGATTTCAGGAAGGCTTGTAGTAAATATTTTAATCACAGACATTAAATATATTTTAACTGGTCTTAGATAGGAAAAAGAAATCAAAATAAAATTTCAGGAACTTTTTTAAGTGTGCCATTGGGCAGGTGTGTTTTCTCTACATTTTATTTTTAACAAAATAAAATTGTGCTTCCTAGGTAGTAGATTCTCCTTGAATCTAGGAGCGATTCCCTTGCTACTGTAGGTTTCCGATAATGAACTGTAGGTTTCTCAAGGCTGAGACATTCATGAAAAAACCTGTACATGTGTAATTCTATGCAGGGGACCAGCTCAACTGTTCTACTTTCCTGTGTAAAATTACTCACAGCCAGTTTGTGTGGGATCAAGGTCTTTGTTAATCTATATTTGGCTATACCCAAGGCTCTTCTCATTTAGGTATTAGTAAAAATGTTACTGTTCTAAGTAGACTTTCATTTTGCAGTGTTCTCTATTTCTGCATATTCTCTATATTATTGCTTAAATTCAGCTTTGCAGCAGTCACTTGGAGTTAAGGCTCCATTGCAGCCTCCCTGAAATGACCTCCCTGCCCTGTAGGAGGAGACCACTAAATCAAATAAGTGTTGTGGGATCAAAAGAGTTTCAAGGTCCAACCTGACAGCAGGTATAATGGCAAAGCCTCTGATCTTTTTGTCTGGCCCCATGGTACAGGAAAATAGGTAGGACCTGATCCAGATCAACAGGGGGGCTTTCTGTGAGAGTCAGCTGGAAAGGTTACGATGCTGGCTCAAGTTGTGATCTTTGTAAGATTATTACCAGTTATCTCTCCAAAATGCTGCTGAAGAAAAGCTCTTTTTAAAAGTACCTTTTATGCAAGGATTTAAAAATGTGTTGCAAAAGCATTTACCTATCTCACTGGGGGGTAAACTGAGGAACTTGGTGACCAAACCTCATGTTTTTTCAGGAATATCTGGTAAAAGCTCAGCAGGGCACATGTTTTGCAAGGACTGTTCCCTTGTAGGATGCCAGGTGAGCCACAGGGATACTGGTGTGGGTGCTTGGAGACCTCCCCTCCACTTGTGAAATGTCAGGACCACTGCTGCTCACAAAGTGGGGTTTTGTTTGTGGCTTGGCTTTCTGTTTTAATCATCTGCTTGTGGGGAAAATATGAGTGTAGTGAAGTGTCTTGCTTCGGTAGGATGGGATTTTTTCTTTGTTTGCTCCACACACACACTTACAGTGTTGATGGTACTTTGTGTTTATCTTAAAGACAGCATGATGGAAGGAATGTGTGTTGCCTACATCAGTTCGCACACCCATATAAACATTTTCAGGAGGAAAGCCTGTATTTGTGTTTCTATGTTTTGAGATACTCAACTTGTAGACTATTAATGAGACATTTTCACAGGTGGGAACAGCTGTCTGTGCTGCTCATTTTAACTTCAGTGGTACGTTATCCAAATTTTGAAAGTCAGGTAGCATATATAAGACTTAGATAACCAGAAATTAAAGCAGTCTACATTGCAATCAGGGAGTAATTTGTGAGAAGGGCTGATGTTCTCCTCATCCCTACGTGTATGTTGCTCTCAGTAGACCCTGTTGGTCTCCCACCAGTGAATGGTGGGCCAGCGTTACTTGTTTCCTTGGGGTGTGTTCAGTTCATATAGGACAAATGTGCTTAGAAAACGTTACCCGCCTTCCACAGCGCTGCCGAGAGAGATAGTGTGCACATTTTATGCAAACGTGTAATTTTCAGCAGTTTCCTTTAAAAAGTACGTTTTAAGATGGTTTATTTGCGATCATGAAGACTCCGGGTAGAAATGAAGCCTGCTTGCCAAAATGCTGCCAAATCAAGGATCTGGCTGCCAAATAGCCAGAAAATTTATAAAACAGATAAATATGAGAAGAGGTTTAAAGTGTCAAATCCAAGATAACCCCTGCAGCAAAGCAGGATAAAAGCCTTTATTGTTGCTAATCTAAGAGCACATCGGATGTCAAAGGTCATGTATTTTACATAAAAGATGTATTGTTTTACATACTCTCAGGAAGGTGAGACCTGACCTATTATGATGGAGTAGAGTTATGTCCTTTAAAGTGCAGAATCAGGAATCTCTTCTACATGTACCGCAGTGAAGTACATAGGGTTTCTCACGCAGCAAACACGTATGAATTTTAGCCCTTGATCTTCAGTACCACGTTAGTGTGGTACCTTAGAACTGTGAAAAGCTTCTCACTCATATATTTCTCAAAACATGAAATATAAAATACAAATAAAATGCCAGTGAGCAACAGATAAAACCCATATTCATTTCATTTCAAGGTAACCTTTTTTTTTTCCTGGCTAAAAATAATTGGGTTTCAGTGGTAAAGAAGTAATGCCTCATTCTCGTGGTGAAAACATTTTTCCTTCCAAAAGAAATGGCAAATGAGTACATTTTCTTTTGAAAGTATTTAATGAAGATTCTGATTTTTTCCCAGAGGTTGGTATTTTGCTACCTCAGTAAAAAGCTTCTCCTACTGATGTAAATAGCATAGCTTACCATTTGATGAGTTTCACAAACACCCCCAATACACCACATCCCTGTGTGAATTTTAAGAAATGGAGTTTCACGTAGCTCTGTCTTACACATCCACATGTCACTGACTTTCCGTTTCATATGATGTCACCTGTATCACCAAATCATTGCATAGTTTTCTGTCTGTATTACATGTTATTCTGCACCCCTGCAGCAGCAGATCAACATTTCAGTGGAATTATGTTATAATTTTACTCTATTAAAGTATTTGATCAATTGATGTGGAATTAATTGTGAATGCTGTTAGTGGTTTCAGTTAGTAACTTGATCTAAATTAATAAACAAATGTTTTTCTTTTCTCTTGTACCATATGTTGATCCCAATTACATGAACAGAAAGTGGCAGATTGTCATGTTTCTTAAAAGATTACATACTCTTTTGCATAAGAGAGAGTACACAAGATGCAGTAATATACAGGGTAAAAAAAAACCCCACTACACGTGCTGTTTTCTCCCTCCTACTTTTTATAAAGATACACTTTAATCATTTCTCTTTTTAATACCCACTGCTCTTACCACCTTGGCATACTTGGTGTGCTCTTGGTAATGCTTAACGAGAAGATATCCCAAGGCAGTAAACAACTTTTTGAATTAGGAAGATGCAGCGAGTTTTAAAACCTCATTTAGGACTGTGTCTCTATGGAAAAGGAGGAGAAAAAAGAAAGGATCCAGAAGCTAAAATAGCAGTGGTTACAAATGGTCTAAAATGCCTTAAGTAAGAAGAGCCCATACAGAGAATAGTCAGATTTCTGAAACAAAGGACTGAACTCATCTATTATTCAGTCTGAAAATAGATTGATAGACATCAAGATTAAGAAAGTTTATGCTAGAGAACAAAGATGTCTCATCTCCATGGGGTTTTTTTCTTCTCTTTTTTTTTCTCCCAAAGACCAAGTTGTTCGTGCTGAACTGAAGAGCCTCACACTGGCTGGTACTGATAAGCAGCAGTCCTGTGACTTGATTGTTTTTATTAACTCTCTCTGAAAGTCATTCACCATTAAACACGATTAGATTCATTTGTTGCTTTATTTATGTTTGGACTTGCAAATGTGGTGCCAATGAAAATGCTTTGAGTGTTGTTGCTGACACTGACCCAGCAGTCACGTGTGTTACCTTCTTTCTCTGCAGGGTAAGAAGAGTGACCTTTTTGGGTGGCTGTAACTGAAGATTGCTTCACAAGAGCAACAGAAGAAGGTAAATACAAATACCATTTTGCACGCAGTTTCTGAAGCATGTCTGAAGGAAGGGTTTGATCCTGCAACCCCCAGGAGCGTGCTTTAGTAACGCAATTAAAGGCTTTTCAGGCAATATTGATAAAGGTTGCAGCGCTGGGCTCGGAGCTAAGCCTTTGGAGCCACCACTGTGCCTTAAACCTGTGTTTTGCCTGGGAAGCCAATGGCTCAGGTATCCAGTTGCATTTTGAGAGCCAGGCCACAAAGATGCACTTTTTGACTCTCATATGTGTTCTAAGAAGGTTGTTTGGTAACCAGGCAGAACCCACCTGTGAATCGGAAGACCCTACTCTGGCTGGTCTTGGTGGCCACATGGCCAAGTCTGTGGCCCAACATCCTGGGTGCTGTATTGGGGGCTGCAGCAGCTCAACCCTGCAGCAAGGTCCCCTTACCAGGGAAAAACCCTGGGGAATGGTCAAGTCAGCCTAAGCACTGCTTTGTCCCAGGCTGATACACTCCTGGATTTACAGCAGGAGAGTAGAATTTAGCTGTTAATTTCATTGCTTATTATCACTGCAGAAATTAAGACACATGCTTTTTAGTCTTTGGAGCTCAGCAAAAAGGAAATAAATATCACTTGCTGCAAAATGGTTTTTATTTAAAGCGATGTGCAACTCTGTTGCTTCCGAATTAACTCCTTGCCTCTCCTCTGGTCCAAAGTTTCCAGTTGCAAAGGAATATTAACATCACAAAAGTGGTGATTCACAAAATTAACTTGCAGAAGAGAAGAGTAAAGGCAGATCAGTGTTTGGTACTGAAGGGTGTCATCTGACTGAGGTTCATATGGCTGCTTTATAATCACCTTCTTTCAGAAATTAATAGTCGGTTAAGCACCATAGCAACAAGCAACACTGATGTAAGCGCTGAGCAGTGGCTGCTGTTCGCTGTGATGTCAGTGCTCGTTAGTGCTGTTCTCTTGACCTTGTTTGAATATAAAATGGTGATTTCATTTTAAACTTAGAATTTTACAGAATGACTAAATGCATTGGAGTGTATTAGAGCTATTTTTATTTTTAATTTTATTAAAATGTACTTCAAGGGGGGAAAAAAATGTCCCTGTTCTCTCCTGTTTTAAATTAAAATAGATCTGAGGATGATGTGGGTTTTTTTCAGGTCTTTGTTGCCAAAAATACCTATTTAGTGAGGATGAAATTCATGAAGTTCAAGTGAATATTGCAGTCCTTGGCCATGCCAATGGTGCATGTCAGCTGTATGATATATGCCTCTCTTCCTTCAAGATTTGAATATTACTGTTTGGGGTTTTTTTATGGTGGAACCCATGAGGTATTAGATGCATTTCAGCTATTGAAGGAGAAGCAGATCTTGCAGCTTAAGAAGATGGTTGTTCCTTGCTCCCTTCAGTGGTGTTTGCTCTTTGAGTTTTTGTGAAGAAGGGAAAACAATTCAGTTCTGAGTGCATCAGAGGGCTTTAGAACTAATGGGAATCATGTGGAGCCAGGGTTCATGTGTGACCATGATGCTTTGTGAACCAGAAAAATCAGGAATTTTGGTTATGGTGAATGCAAATCCACTACCTTTAAACTTGGCGCAAGTTTACAGGCCATGTCTCCAAACGCAAACATGTTTTGTATTGCTACCATCAGGATGCCATGCATGCCAGACATGGCCTCTGGTGTGCATCCTTCAGGAGTCAGCAGTTTGGGTGCTTCATAGTATAATGTCACTGGAAAAGACCATTAGATTTTTCAGTCTGACCTTCTGCATATCATAGGTTATAGTCTCACCCTACACCCTTGGGCAGAACTGGTAAGTAGGGTTTAGGTGTCTCCTAGAAGCTGATCTAAGCTCAGTGGAAAGACCCTGAGGACTGGAGAACCATGGGTCAGCTACAGTGGATGCAGTCAGGATGCGTGTTCAAGCACATGTTCAAACTGCTCAACAAAATTCACAACTTGATGAAAAATAAGTTGTTCAATGTGTCCTGTAATCTGAGGATGTATTTCTCTGGGAAGGTTTGGCCCTGTTCTGCTTCCATTGCAGTGAGGGGTGCCGTTTTCAATGAAAACCTATTTGCTGCAGAATTGGCCCATAATCTTGCAACATGTTTCATAAAATAAAGCCATAGTGAGTGATATGTGGTCCAAGAAACTGGATGTCAAATTTCAGCTGAGTGAGAATTGAAACTGCCGAGATAATAAACCATGAGAATAGGAGATAGTAATGGAAATAGTGATAGAGTCCTAATTAGAGCAGCGCCACTGAAACAGGGAAGGTTAAGGGTTTGGTTGATTGAGTTTGAGCTCAATTGCTTGATAGCTTAATTCCAGGTGAAATCCCATCTTCTGAGTTAGTGGTTAAGCCGCTCGGTACAGTTACAGAGCAGGACTCTCTACTCCTTGAGGAGTGGCCACATGGCCCTGGGCGTCCCAGCACTGCTTGCAAGCCTGGCCTCGGGCATGTGGAGTGGGATACAGCACAGAGCTGCTACAATAGATTTCTATTCTGTGTGGTTTATTTGCTTTCTTTTTTTCTCTGAGCTCTAAAGAGCTCTGAACGAAGGTGCAAAGAACAGAATAGATACAGCAAGGGGCTTTGATGGTTAAACCTTCGGAATTAAGATGTTTACATTCTCCTTTATTTAGCACTGTTAGGCATAATGCCTAATTATATGCCAGTTTTTCCTCAAAGTAAGAATTTGAAGCATTTGATTTGGGGAGAAGGGATGGGAAATATATTTTTACAGAATTATGGACAATAGCGTTAGTTTTCCAGGAGCAGTCATTTGTTTAAATGTGTGTAAAAGCATTTTCAATAATCAAACAGCATTCAGTGAGCACTGTAAATCAGGGATAGCTTGCATGCTGAAAAATTGAAAAGTACAAAACATGCTACTAAAGTTGTGTACATTATTGATAACAAAAGACACATGCAGACTTTTAAGATAGTAAAGATAGAATCCTTTAGAAAACCTTTAATGGGGAGAAAATCAACAGAAAGGATTTAGCAAAGTTGTACTTAGCTTAAAATTTCAACTCTTGATGCTTGTTAGAGTTAAATACTGATTAAATATTGATAATACAACAGAAGGTGCCTGCTGTAACTCAGAAACAAATGAGATGATCAACAGATAAATCTGTGCATTTGAGCGTTAACTTTCTTATATATGTATATTTTCTCCTCCTTTCCCTTAAAGCCAGTAGAAAGGTCAGAAGGACTTTTTTTTCCTAAGCTCAATACAAAAGATGGATTGTGCAGTTTGTCTATGTGGAAAAGTGGTTATGGGACAAAAAAAACCCTCACTTTTTCCCCACTATTTCTACCACTTTGTTTCACTGGGAGGAGACATGGCTCTCAAACCGGGCTGGCATGTCGCTGTGCCATATCTTCATTGGCCAAAGCAGTAGGTGCTCCTCGCAGAAGTTGAAGCCCTGACACAAACTTTATGGGAGCAGTTTCTGTTTATGATTGTCTCAGCAGTGTGTGTGGCTTCTCCCCAGCACTCTCCCTTGCTAGTCACTTTCCAGAATATGTGCTGCTAGCATCCTTAGTCCTGTTTCCTCTACCAGCTGGGGGACAGTGATGCTTGCAATTCAAGCAGTGGGCAGGCAGTAGGGTCATGTTTTCTTTGCTGAGTTTGTCATTTCAACTTTTCTTGCTTTTGAGCTAATGGTCTTAAAGCATATTACAGAGCAGAAACAACCACCATTCTTAGAAGATGCAGTGTGCAGCTGCTCCTGTGTCTTGGGTACGTACATAAGAAAGTATGTATTGGTGTATACAACCTGGTTCTTGGATAAGTTCTCCAATGTTTTCTCTGCAGCAGCCCCAAACTACATAAAGTTGTACTGAAAGTGTTTAGCATGATTGCTTATGTCACCCCCAGCAGGAAATGAGGGTGAGGGAGACCCCAGTTGAGGCCTGCTGCTCCTTTGCTGGTGGGGTGGTAGTCACATAGCTGGAGCCATTAGTGTCTGTTAGGCCACATTGAAGACTGGATGTATTTACTGTCAGAACATTGGGAGAGGTTGTAATACTCCACTTGTTAAGACCTTTGAGTTACTCAGACTGATGGGTGTGGTGCAGAGTGTTTCTGTAATGTCTGCTAAACGAAATTACAATATTGCCTGCATGTTTTGGGGTAAACTCGAAAAAGGTGTTGTGGGTCTTTGGAAACATGAAGTGCTTGAAGACCTTACCTCCTTGGGGGAAAAGTTTAGTCCAGAGATGAATGAAACTGTGACTTTCCTGAAGCAATTGGGTCAAGCAGATGTAGAAAATAGATTAAGACATTTTGGAATAATTTAGGAAATATCTGAGCACATCTCATTAATATGGACCACTAGCATTCTGCATTAAAGACTTCAAAGATCTGTCAGAGGAGTTCTTTCTGTGCTATTGTCTGCCAGCATTAGCGATCTCAAGAGAACATGTTTCTTTTGCTTGCTTTTGGCCCGTTTAGCTTTTCTTCTTTTTTTTTTGTCTTAATGTTCCTTAATATATTGTAAGTCTTCAAGTGGGTTGGTAGAAAGATATGTTTCTCAGCTTTAAGATAGTCAGTAGCAGGCTTTGATCCTCTTATCTGATGCTTTTGGACCCAATATTTCTGGTTTTCATGAAGATTAGCTAAAGTGAGCAAGATTTGGCCAGTATTTTGTGTAATACCACAGTGTTTCTTCCATTAGCTTGGGTAGGTGCTCACTAAGATCTTCTGCTGATTTCTGTCACTTAATGTGGTCAAAGTGCGATCATCCATTTCAAATGTGTGAAGAAAATGAAGCACAAGTTTTGAGTGGCTCATGCACACATGTAGATTTGGAAACAACCAGCCAAATGTATACCCACAGATAGAAACTATTACATAGAGTAAAAATGGCACAATATTGAGAAATTGTAACTGCAGATAAAGCAGCCATAAAGGGTGCACTGATGTTTGTCAGTTGCTCAAAAGTGTTGTGATGTCTGTTAAACTAAGCTGTCATCCAAGGAGGCCCAACCTTTCTAATCTGATCAGCAGCATGCAAAACTGGCTCCATAGGCAAGTGCCACCATGGAGTTCAGGGCTGCAGCATGTTTTTCCACAGGCAGGTGTTTGAATTCCTACCACCACCCTTCTGCGTAGCAGGAAATTTAAGTTATGTGCATCTTAAGAGGTAGATGTGACATCCTATGCTAGGCATTAATGTGCCTTGCAAGAGATGTAGTTGCAGTGGTGGGTAGCACTGTTGAAGCTGGTTGGGTTCTTTGTCCTGAGCCATTTTGGAAAGTGTGCTGTAAAAGTTATGTTCAGATAGTTGGAGCCTGTTCTTCTGCTGCCAGTGGTCCACGAACACCCTCTCCTCTCGTACTGATTGTAGCATTGCTAGGGACTATGTTGAAGAGGTACATCACTGTGTTCATGTTTTAACTAGACCTGAATACAGATACACCAAGGAAACAGGTCATAATACACGATGCAATGCACACTGGAAGTTGCATGTGATTTCCAGCCTGGTTCTTCAAGATCGAGCTAGATAGTATGTGAGGACTTAACGGCATTTTATCGTAGCTTGGACAAGAAAAGAATTGGGAATGGCATAGGTAGAAATGGCATTGATTCTCATTACTCCGGAACCCTGGTGTGGGCCACAGGTCAGATAGCCTGAGCTCATGCTCTGTCTCAAACGCAAAAACAAATGCCATGAAAAGATCCAGGTTCAAGGTTTCCTTGTGAAGCAGGCAAATAACTCTGAACTCAGGGTGGTGCTCCAACTTGCCCTTGTGCAAATTATGCTGCCAGGCCAGTGCAAGTAGGCTGATGGGCTTTAATAACCATCACTGCTGTCTGTTAGCATCTCACAGCCATGCCTGCTTCTCAACAGAAGGGCAAGAACCACTTGTAAAGTTGCAGGCTTGAAACCTGCATTTACAGAATGGATTTCTCAAAGTTGGTGTAGTCCCCTGTGTTAGAAAATCCAGAGATGTGAGAAAATGACACCAGAAATAGATTCTTATTGCATATTTCATATTTTATTTAGTCATATCTAAGGTCACTGCCTGTTGCCTTCTACTGCACCAGAAGTATATCTTCCGGCATACTACAGTTATTGTCCTACACCGGTAGCAGCCATATTTTACAGTGGCAGTGTTACAAGACCAGTGATGTCAGTGGGCATTACAGGAGGGCACACTTCTTATTTGGTAGCTCGTACTAAAGCCAAGGCATTTAAAAAAGAGACAGTTTTTGGCCCTGATTGCCTGCCCATATTTCTCATTACAACATATGAAAGCATTTTTCACTACTGTTAATGGCAGGAACTTCAGACGCCACCTCGGGGATGTTTCATTACTCAGTGTTTCTCCCAGTGTAACCTGTGAATTCTAATTTGCGGCTCTGCCACCTCTGCTGGCCATGTACTTTCCAGTGGGTTCTGCCTAATACTCCTTTACTGCTCAAAAGGGTCATCTCTGACTGAGCTCACTGCTTGTTTTTATAGGAGGGTGGCACAAACATTTTGACATTTGTAACTAAGACTCAGATGTCATTTCCATCACAGACCATTAATATCTGTAGTTTTTAATATGGCTTTTCAGAATAGATTTTTGGTGAAATCTGATGATCTCTTTCTCTTTTGTTTCTAAAAAAAAAAAGTAGCATTGTTACCTCTTTCTTAAAAAAAAAAAAGGATAAATCAGCATCTTTTGAATAATAGATCAACTTTCTTCTCCTGTCATGCCCTTGTCATTATTTTTGATAGGCCCTGTCTTTATCCATATTAGATGTAATACAAGTGTTCCATTAAACCCCCTGACATGTTAAGGGTTAGTGGATCCCACTGATGGAAGGAAATGTCTGTGGAAGGGCACAGTGTTTCCTGCTACTGGGGCACTTCCACCAATGGAACAGTGGTGCGCAGTCAGGACATTAGGAATTGTCTTTAACGATGTTAGAAATAGAAAGTACTACATTTAAAAGCCAACAAGAGCATAAATCAATAATATAAGCAATGAGACCATTTCCTTTTTGGGGGAAAGGGGGAATTTTTTTAACTCTTTTTAATTGTAATAGTGTCATGCAGTTATTTTTGCAGTTTGTGTTTGCTTTACTGCTGTTATCATTCTTCATTTAAATTTTATTCCAATAATTGGGAAAGATCATTTTTATTGGCAAAATTCTCCTTTTAAAGTCTTATTGAATGCAAATTAAACATTATTAAATGTTATTATTAGAAAAGACAAATTATTTCTGAAAAAGTATCAATTCTTCTATGTCTTTATTCCTCTTCAGGACCTGATGATGTCCAGCAAGAAAAAATATGTGTGCTCTTATTGTTTTCTTCCTTTTAAGGCGGGAGAGCTGATTGCTTTTGGTGCTACTTGTTTAGAGCGTCCAAAGCTTTGAGCTCAGTTTTGGAGAACATTAAAATAAGCCCACAGGAGGTCCTGTAAAAGTTGTAAGAAATTGTAAGCATGTCTGCTGAGTGCATTACATGAGACAAATTGCCAGGGTAGGGCTGCAAGGTTCCAAACTTGTTATTTACCGTCAGTTCTCTTTAAAACAATTCATTCTGCCCCTAATTTCACAGCAGATAAATGCAGGTTTTGTAGGGGGAAAAAAGTATACTAATTAGACAAAATATTACTTAAAATTGAAAGAATTAACTGGATTTGTATTCATGTAGTTAAAAAGAGAGTCTGGCCTGTTCTTCTTTTGGGAGTAACTGAAAGAATATAGTTTAAAGATGCAGACTTTGGCTTTCTTAAATTTCTCCTCAATGAGACTCAAGTGCACCGGGCATTACTTTTTTAGGTAAGTTGAATTTTAATATTGAAGTTGTTCTTTTATAAAAATGGTACATCCTGAATCTCTGAGAACATTCACAATATTTTCCAGTTTATTAACCCTGTAGTAAGTTTCAGTAATTGCATGAAGGACAGTGCAAATTCACTATGTGCATAGTGTAAATCCCATGTATGTAGTGTGTGCTCAGCAACCGTCTCACAGTCTGTGTGGTTAGTGTGTTGTATGTTCATGATCTGCAGGCCCGCTGGAGCATTACAGCTCTCCAAATCTGCCATGGTTAACTGGTTTGGAATATACCCACATCAGCCATAAGTGTTTTCTAGATACTTGATAAGTCACAAAGTCCATTGAAGTCCTTTTCCTCTTTTCCCAGCACAGTTAGGGTGGAAACTCAGAGATGAGCTGGGTGAAGAGTTAGGACTTACTGGATCTGGCTGTGCTTGAAACTTGTGCTCATCTCCTACTGTGATACCCAGATAGGCAGGACGAGGCAGTGTGGTGCCATGCTCCATCACCTGCATCTCAGTGTCACACTCTACCACTTGAGGAATCAGTCTTTGAAATTGCTCTGCCAGAAACTACTGGAGAGGAAGGCTTTTAGTTAGATGGGATCTGAGCACCTTCACTGCATTCAAGACCACTGTTCAGAAGAAATGTCCATTCTAGCTCTCATACCTGAAGTGTAGGTGTGGTTGGATTAGTACTGAACACTTGAGGATCCCCACCATGCTGGTGTGGCCAGCGGATGGGCAGCATGGTCAGGACTGTCTGCGGTGTCTGTGCATTGCTATGTCAGCACACAGCCCATGGCTGCCTTGCAGATCCGTGTTGTCTGTGGTCCCACATGGGTTCAGTGTGGGCCATGAGATCTCTGTCCCAGCCTACCTAATCTTACCTACTCCTTACATCGGAGTGGTAGATATGTGCATAGGTCTGTCCAACCTGGACATGTGAAGGGCTGTCGTAGGGAAGCAAACTTCCTGGTCAGTATGTTGCTTGGGATATTGGCAGTTGGTAGGCTTTTGTTGGGATGTTGGGTTTTGACAGAACATTAGGAAAAGATGTTTGTCTCTTAAGGTAAATCTGTACTTTCCCAGCTCCTTCCCTCTGTTTACTGCTGTCTTCTTAGCTAGCAGTGGCTTTCTTCAGGCACCACCATAGCAGCTTATTCCATATGGCAAGGGATAGGCCTGAGCACTCCCTGTGTACTCTACCATCATAAGGCCACATACCCTCAGTTCCCTATTTATGCCTCCTCTTCTGTGGCTGCCTTCCCCCTTAGCAAGAGTAGGGCTGTTACCAGCTGTATTACAAGATATGAGGTGCCTGTAGAGGGTAGAACTCAGATTACCTCCACATGTGGCTGGGGCAAAAGACTAGTTGTCCCAAGTCTTCTGCTTCCCTGCTTCTGTCATTCCTGGGGCAGCACATACTTGGCCAGGTATGAAGTCCCCTAGGAACAAGTGGGACGTTGCTCATCTGGAGAGAGTATCTGCCCTGAAAAGGAGGAGCGTGGAGTTTAGGGGTCTTCATCACTCTTGGCCACAGTGCCTTTACCAAGTGAAATGGAGAATGGGCTACTGGTGATGTTGGAGGAGGTTGTGTTGGGTGTAGGACCTGTGATGTGTAGGAAACAGCATTGTTGGGACAAGTTCTTCCCCACGAGCAGGTGAGGAGGGAAGGTCCAAACCAGCTTTGTGGACATTTGAGGAGACCCTATCTTTAAAACAGCTATAAAGAGACTTTACCACATTTTGTCCTCTGACATTGACATCCCATCTGGTCACTGTACATGAAGAGTGATCTGTGGCATCATCTGGATAAGGCCTTATATATCTTTGCAGAAGAGCTAGAGTTTATCATAGTTTTATATTAGGTTTCCCTCAGCATGTAACTGGATGCATTAATAGTGACATGATCCTGGCGTGACCTGGACTTTAATGGGTTTGAACTTGGAACTGTTCAAGCATTAAGAAAAAGCCCTTGCTCCCTGCATGTATTCAGCAGCTGCTTTTTATATGCAGAATCCGGACTGCAGAGGTTCAGTGGTGGTGTGTTTTCAAGTGTGTTTTCAACTTTCAGATGAAAAGGACTAAATAACTGCCAAAAAACCTGGGCTATTTCTCTCCTGATGCAGATGTGTGACTGCCAGGACGTGCATACATCAAAAAGACAACGTGCCTCTGGGCAGTTTAAAACCTACTGCTTTGTTTTGTTTTGCTTCAGGCAAACAAAATGTCAACCCCTCCATCTTGGGAGAGGGTTTTTGCTGTTACCGGGTGCTTCGTGCTGAGCCTGAGCCCACAGGTCAGGATTTGGGGTTCGTTTCCTACCTCTGCAGTTGACTCACTCCATGGCATGGCTACTGTTTGTTCTGGACAAAGCTTTCGTGTTTTTTCTTGACTTGTACATTGCCAGCTGTGCATGATGTACCACCCAGAATATGCTCCTTAGCCTATGTCAAACCATAAGTGTGGCAACAGGGCTGTGATTTGATTTTTCCCATCTGCAAGGAAAGTCAGATTTACCCCTCGCCCACCCCAGAGGGACATTGCAGGGCCTGGTTGCTGTGTGTGCAAGCAGCTCAGAAAGGTACAAATTGTCCCTTTCTGAAAACAAACAGAACTCTACCAAAACCAACAGCAAAACAAACTCTGCAAGGGCTAATTTTTGTTCAGTCTTGGGAAGTGTGTCCCATTCCTCTCCTGCCCAGCCACATACCTAACGCAGCTTCTTTAGCAAGTTTCCACTTGAAGGACATTCCATTTCCAAAGTTGCCAGCCACCTGTAAGGAGGTGGACATGAGGAAAGGGCTCATACCAGCTTGGCATTAGTGTTTTACGTGGAGCTCAGCAGTAATGGTGGAGACCTGCCACCAGAGTCATTCCCATGGAATGATGGTAGAACGACCCAGAGTAAAGATGTCTCTTTGGAGAGCTGCTGACAGATTTACTGACCACCAGGTCAGACTAGATTGCCCTTTCCTTTTGGTATTAAGAATTGCTATGCATTGAGTTTACTTATTAAACTGCTAGCAAGTTGCTGTGTTGTAATGTGTTCCCATCATGTCAGCAGTGTCACCCTGCCTTACCCCTCTCCTTCCTCCCCAAAGCCAGGGCAGACCTCTGCTGTGGGGCATCCATCTCTAGCTCTTTCATAGAGTCATGAAGGCATTCTGCTTTGTGTATAATGCTTTTCTTTTGCTAGGGATGTAAATCTTTGGGCTATAGACCTTTGGTTCAGGATTTTCTTTAAAACATTAATGAGCATTTTAGTTTTCTGGGGAAAAAATTACAAGCAATGATGACACTGTGTAAAAATGTAGCAGCAAAAGCATATGTTCTGTTGGTTTGCCTTGTCTTATAGGAACATCATTTTTGCACATCACTATTAACAATGCAAACACCCTGAAATGCTAATAGCACTAGTAAGCTTTTAATTCCATGGAATTTATTGCTTGCTGTATTTCCATGAATTTATAACGCTTTGATTCTTAAGAGCCCCATTTAATCAGTTTTGCCTGGCACAGAACATAATAAACAACTTGCTGGTGCTAAAGTGCCACATGGGGGAGGCTGCTAACAAGAAAGTTAAATGCTTCTGCCACTAGCAGTTTCTTCGCTGTATTTTTCATGAGCTGTTACTACCAGTAATGTACTTTGCTAGCTTTAGAGCAGTGGTTAAACACAGTGACAAACCAAACAGCACTCTGGCGCTGTAAACACCCAGAGCAATACCATTTCTGTTCAGAGCTTCAGTTTAAACCAGGCTGGAGGCTCAGTATTGTTTTATGGTAATCAGTGATGTTTTAAAGGCCTTATTTTTCTTGATATCTTAATACAGGACTTTTAGGAATAACTGCTGAGTGGTGCTGATAGAGAGAAACGGTGTGGGGAGAGAGAGAAATAAAGAATGGAAATACCTTAAAAACCAGTTCTTGTTTGTTTATGCTGCTTAGCCATAAAAGTACAAAAAGACTGTCTTAAGTAGAAAAATACCAGATTATCAAGTGCTTTAAAGCAGAAAATGTCATTTGAGTCTCAAAACTGCACCAACTTTATATAATTACCCTTTTAATTATCCCCAGTGGCCCATGAAATTTGTAAAATAGAGCATTGAGAGTTTGATTTACTTACATGTTGCACTTTAGTGTTATGCTCTTAATGAATATTGTTTAGTACTAATGTCAAGCGGGGATTGCTGAGTGCTATGGAGAGGTGCATTCTGCAAAGCTGGGTATTCAGAGGGGAATTGTGGAAACTCCACCTTAACTGAACAGCATGTACGTATGTAAAGCAATATGCTATGATTTTTGTTGCTTGAATGGAAGCTATATTGATTTTATCCTCTGCATGCAAAGTAGTTTACTATATTTTCTTTATTTAACAGTGCCAGAGAAATAAATTTGTAGGGCATTTGTTCAGTTGTGTGTCAGCATCTTCCTTATTATGGAGAATACTTGTCTTTTGTCTAAAGGACCAGAACATGGAAGCAAGCTCTTTCATTTGCTGTTAGGACCTAACTGGTTCAGCCTATGCTAATGGAAATAACACTAATCAATATTTGATGTGGGGTTTCTGTGGGGTATCCAAATACCATTTATTGGTAAGAAATTGCTAGAATAAGATTGGGGGAAATGTAATCCAACCTGTGGTCTAAAACTCTAGCTAAATTAAACAGGCATCTTCAAAGGTGAATGGAGACATCAGTGAACAGTAGCAATAAAAAGAAAGAAAGCAGAGTCTGAAGGGTTAGATAATAGGATGTAATAGCTGGTGACCCCTAAATTATTGGTACAAATCTGAGCAAGGTGGAGACTCAGCAGAAAGTATTTGCATTTGAAAATGGTCTTAAAATGCTTTCAAGTGATGGTCTGGTCCTCAGGACCCATCCGCTGACATAGTGGGGAGATTTGATACTGTAAAAGGATGCTCTGTCCGCCCTTTGCCTCATGGGCTGCTTTTTCCTTTCACCTTTTAATATGGCAAGTGTTACAAACAGCATAGAAGTGCTTATAGGAGAGGTTGGACAGTACAACTACTTCAGCATCTCTAATAACATATATGACCAAATGTCTCCAGAGGATGTGGGAAAAAGCCTGAGGTTTTACCTTCCTTCCAAAATTTGTGTTTTCCTGCATTCACTGCTGCAGCAGTGTTGGTATTCCTTGTTCCTGGCTCTGTGCCGCTTTCATTATCCTGCTGAACTCATGAGATCTTAGCATGGCTTCAGATTTCATAGACCAATTTGTACAGTGTTGAGTTAAAACTTAACTCTTAAATTCTTTTTCCCATTTGTGAATATTCCTGTACGTTTATGAGAATGGTACATAAACTGAAGGAGAGAAAAACAACAGAAAAACAATTATTTTGCAACTTTCACATGTTTCAGGCAAAGAAATTAAGTTCAAATAGTGGCTTTAAATAAATAGGAAAAACTGTTTACATCCCAAGCACCTATATTTTTATAATACCCATTTTCCTTACCCAAAAGAGGTGTGTGGTGTACAGCTGACATTTGAATGGGCAAAGTCATGGTAGCTGCTTATGGAGACAAGCTTCAGGGACCTGATTTCTGAAATCTGAATTTATTTACATCTGAAAATACCTTGCTGGAAAGAAGCTCAAGAGAACAACCTCTAAAGAGGTTCATCGGGCGTTTTAGTACAGCACTGAGCACAATGGGGCTTCTTTTTGGTTTGTCCTGAGGCCCTGCAATAATAAACAAAATTACTACTAATAAATGGGAGCCTTGATTTGAAGTCGTGCTGGCTGCAGAACATAGGCAGTGTCAGCTTTCAGTCAGTGCATCATGGCTGACCTTGAACTTGTGTCTGCTGATAAGAGCAGTGCAATAGCCCAGTTGTATCTGAGAGCATTGTTGCAGTGCTCAGCACTGCTGGGCGGCTTTCCTGGTGTTTCTTCTCACCTTGTCTTATGCCCTTTCTATGGCCAAGGGCTGGATGCACTGGGCTCTCCTGGTGCTGAGGATGATCTAGGTTAGCTGCAACACTGTGGATTGCCCCCTGTGCCAGGAAAGCCATGCTGAGTTTGGTAGGGGAACATGACAAGATAAATAATTTGTACTGGAAGTGGTTATTTTGGCTCCATTTTGTTTCAGGGGGTCTGTTTTCTGTCTTCCCTACCACCATGCATGGGTGCATCACTCCCTTCTAAATGTGTGTGTGGTATCATACTGTGCTTTGGTCTCAGTACACCAGGAGATGGTAGGAGACATTGTATTTGTCTGGTACTATGGCTTGGAAGAGAGCTGGCTGGAAGGAGGACAGGTTTTCAGGGGTAGTTAGGGTGCTTTCGGTTCTTGCCCCATCTCATTTCATACTCACACGCAGGCATTGGTGGGCCGTTGTGACAGCACGGTCTTGACACCAGGTATTTAACAAAGGTACTAATTAGTCATGGTGCTGCCCCACGACAATGGATGGTTGCATGTTGCCATTACAAATCTTGCATCTGAGAGATCATCTCTCTGTTTCATTGTGTGCCTAGGCATCAAAATTCGGGCAAGACTTTATGGCACTTTTAAAGCCACTGAACTGCTCTTGTGATTCTTAAATATATTAGAAAATCCAAGGAAAACAGAAAAAAAAACAAACCCTATTTCATTAACTCTGTGTTGTCCAGTGCATGAACTCAGTATTGTCCTTCCAGAGTAGTCTGGCATCACGGATGTGGACAGAAATGTGAACTCTCACCTCAGAAGTAACTGAGGATAAGTGGAATTTCTGAAAGGCGGTTTTACTGCTGTCTAAAATTGGAAGCATGAAGTGGAAGGTTAATAAGAAGAGAACCCTCTGAACCTCGTGGTTACACTCACAGTTAGCCACCCAGCTAAGGAGGGGTGAGGAGCCAAGCCAAAACCATCACAGAGACTCCAAGCAGATCACTGTAGGCATGCTTGTTTTCAAAGCTGGTAGGAAATGGTTTTCTTAGGGAAAAAGAAATGGAATTGATATTCTTTCTTTTTAATTTAGGAGCCAGTTTTCTCATCTCCAGTTAAGATGATGAACTTGTACTGGCCTTGGATTTCGGGTCCTTTTTCACTGTTTAACTTGAGCTGTAGTTTGCACATTTGTTGGCAAATCATGTATTTTTGCAATCCTGCTCACCTCTTGCTTTTGAGGAAAGAAAGGAAAAATGAAGTAAGCTGATAGGTTTAAATGCTCTTTAGCTCCTTTTGCAGATGCTTTTGCATATTCTGGGCCGATCTTGCTTTGTTTTAGGTGTTGTATCATATTTGTTACACTTTGTGCAGTCATTAGCATTAATGGGGATTTGCGAGTTTAACACGGGGAGCACATACCCCAGAATGTATTACTTAATTTCCCTTTGAAGTGGTACATCGTTGTCCAATTGGCCATACGCTGTGACTTGCCATCATTACAAGTAGTTTTTTGACTCCTTCTAGAGTAGCTTAATCTCTCCTAGGGAGCCTACAATTAATCCCATTGGACTGTATAGGGCATAGATAGATAGATGCCACCTTTAAAGTGCTGGTAAGTTTCTGAGGCACCTTTTCTAAGCGAGGAGCAAGAAGTGCACAGTGTAAAGGAACCACTTGCCCCTGCCAAAATTGTGCACTCACATGATTAGTGAGGCATGGTATTAAATTATTTGAGCTTTGCGCATAAATACATCCCTAGATAAGCCTTGTAACGGGGGCTTTTGACTACAGTTTTCTTCATGGACCAAATACTCCACTGTAGGTCAGGCTGTAAGAATATTTCAGTGGAGCTCTGCCCAGGCATAGCAGCTGAAGGAGCTGGTCCTCCTTACGTGCATGTGCACTGTCCCACACCCAAAGAAATGCCTCTTTGTGTTTTATGAGTGGACTTTGCAGCATGATTGGAAATAGAAACACAGTAAACAGCAACTGTGTCTCAGAAATATCCCCAGCAACACAACTGTCACTATCTCAGCTTCTTTCCAAGGCCCCTTCTTGGGGGGGGGGGCTGCTCTGCAGCTTTATGGCAAGCACTGTAACATAAGCTGCAGCATCAGCCCTGGAAAATCTTGTAGTAAAGCTAACAAATATCTGCAAAACCTTGTTTGTATGTATGTGTGCTTATGTTTAAGATGCAAACTTGTATTTGAGTGTGCTTGGCTCCCTGCAGTATATAGCTGCAGAGCTATTTCTGACATCTTGGAAGAGATGGGTTTGTAGTCTGATATTTTTTTACTGTGTTTTTCTCACCCTGATGATGTTTATTAACCTGTTCCCTGATGTCCAGTTACAAGGGATGGGAGCATAAAAGTTTACATGAAAATACATTTCTCTGTAAGTGCTTCTCTCTCTGTGATTCCTTTGCAGCTTTAAACCAAAACCAGTTCCATCCTGTTTTATCCTTTACTCCTCAGACCTGATAGAGAGGAGGGGTATTTCACTTTATCTAAAATCCACCTTGTCCTTTCCATTTTTTGCTTTGGTTTGCTTGTTGATATGAAGTAGTGTGTATGACCTGCCATCAGAGCTCTGTTGGGAGCCCACTGCCAGGGAGAGCATCCTGGCTTACCCTTGGGATAGCGGGAGGCACAACCCTGTCTCCTGCTTTTTATTCCTTCCTTTTTCCTCTGAATACACCAGCACATCCGAAAGTCTCCTTGCTGACCACTGGTGACTTGAAGTGCTGAAGCGCAGGAGCTTAGAGTTAAGAACAATGATTATCTCTTCTGCTTCACTCTGCCTGAGCTGGGACCTGCAGTCAGGCTCTGTGAATGCGGTTCAGTGCATTTGGGGACATGCTGAAGATGAAGGATTGGCCTATTTGTTAAAAGAACTGCCAGCGGCAGCCGGCAACACTTTGGGTCTGTTGTGTTTTCCTCAGCAAAGAGCAGAAAGAGGGCAGATGGGAATATGGAGGGCATCTTGTTAGACTGAGCCAAGAAAGACGGAAGGACTGAGCTGCAGTGCTGATTCTGTGTCCCTGGGCCAGAGATGTGTGTGTGTGGGAGAGCGATGCACCTCCGTCTTCTTGCTCCCCACCCTTTTCCTTAAGGGTTTTGTGATGCTCTGTGAGTTTGCAGACACACCTGCAAGGGCTTCATGGTGGGAATGAATGCTGTCTGGAGTTTATGTCCTGTTTTGCCCAACTTACTTTAAATAGTGAACTAAAGAAGTGCTGTAGTAATTATTTCAAAGCAGTTTTGGAAGAGAAGCTTTCTTGTAGTATTTTAGTTTCACTGCAAAGCCACCCCCTGACCTGCTTTGTTTTCTCTACATTAGTTCTGTCCCCTGCCACAGCAGACCTTCATGTTCTTAACTAAGGCATTTAAAACTCATGGGCAGTTTTGAAGTGCGTAACTTGCAGACACTGAGATTCCAGGATCAGTAGATGGATTCTGGGCAAAGTCCTTGTTCTTTGCAGCAGATTCTGCTGGTTGGGTTTGGTTTGCAAAGGTTTGACACGGGGTATCTTGATTCCCTTTTCTAAGGGTCTTTGTCCAGCCTCTAAAAGACAAATGTACCAAACACTCCAGTAAAAACAGGCTCTACCCACAACTGTTTGTTTGTCTGATTTCTTTTCCTAATGGGGCTTTTCTCCTCTGTAATGTAAATAATATGTTTGCAACGCTTGAATATGAGATGTTTACAAAAAATGGTTTGATCCCATATCTACTGGTTAGCCAAAACCTGTTAAAACACAGCTGAAATGTAACGATGTGTAAAGTGAGCTGGAGGACTGTGTCTTGCCTCTTCTACCCCATCCCAGTAAGGTCCATATGCTGGTGCAGTGTGGTGTTGGAGCACCAGCAGGTCCTCAAGTTAGTCTGGGAGGAAAATGTGGGAGGTGCACTAAACTACCTGTACAGCCAGCAGCCACCTTTTACCTTTTGTATGTCATTGTAACACACAGTGTTTCAGGAGTGTTAATTATTATTTCTGGTACCCTAAGCAGGGAATGTGTACACTCGGCTGTTGTGGAAACAAATCAAAAGACAGTCTTTTCCCTAACCACTGCAAAAGGAAGTAGTTTTTCTGCCTAATTTCTACTTCAAAGGGAAGTGATTTTGAATAACTCATTTTTTTTCTATTGTTACATTTTATTTTCCTTCCTCCTCCCTTCCCAGAATCTTCTGTGTATCTGAATCCATTAAAATAATGGTAGCTGGGAAGGAAAGGGTAAGGCCGGGGATAGGTTCCAAGTGCATGTTTACAGCTACCCTCCTCAGAGCGTCCTGTTTTCTTCAACACTGAGTCTGTTCTCCACGAATCAGACCTTATGTATGTGATGGACCTCTGAAATGTCTGAAGTTGAGAAGGTTTGTGTGTGTTTGAATATGGCTATATGCTTCTGCACACGTACATCAAAACTGACTTTTGTGATGTTTATTAACATTTTTGTCTTGTCTGATTATTTCACACTACTTATTTCCAGCAATTCCTTTCTGAAAGGCTTCTGCTGAGAACCATTAATGTTGATGGGTTTGGCCACTGCTTCTGGGCAGTGCAGCAGGATGGGGAGAGGGGTATGACTTTGTGGGAACACAGAGTTACCTCCAGCCACAGAAATCAGGCTGTAAAAATGATGAGTATCTCTCTTCTGTCATCCATAGATCTGACAGGTTTGTATAACTTATGAATTAAACATCTGGGAGGTGTATCTGTATTTTCTTCCCTTTAACAGTCACCAAAACCAGATAAGCTGTTGAATAATTTTCAGTCATCCAGTAATATTGCAGCAAGTTCTGGGAGCAGATCTTTGGAATGTCTCTCTTGCAGAAATGGCAGAATTGCCATTAGCGTTAGTGTGATGGTGGCACCTGGTGCTATGCCTTAACCATGAGACTTTAGCCTTCAACTCCATGCAGAACAGACAGGACCTTTACCGCAGAGGTTTCTTCAGAAAGATCCCGACAAAGTAAACAGCATGACACTTAATTTATCTACCCCAGAAACATGAAGGGCTCAGTCGACCTGATGGGATCTGTGGTTCCAGGGAGTCTAGGTATTTAAAACGTGATGCTCAGCCTGCTAAGCCATCCCCTGCAGCTTTCCTTAGTGCATAAGATATGAAAAAAATCTCCTGTCCTGCAAAACAGATATTAAATTGGATACTCTTTCACCCTGCCACGATAAGAAATGCGGCAGAGAGAGGCAGGAAAATGGAATGCTGCTTAGAAAGAAAATATATTTGAATCTAACATAAAAATTGGTGCGATAGGAGGATTTTCAGTGCTAGTAGCAATACCCTCCCCAATGAGTTGCTGAAACATTCAACTCTCCCTGTAGTTTTTGCACTGGATTGTGAATAAAAATGGTTGTGATTGATGAAGCGTTTGGTGTCTCACTGTAAGTTGGTCAAGAGGGACTTCTAAATCACCCAAATGAAATATTGCATTATCATGAACAGTAACATGTAACTGTTAAGTATGCTGTTGCTTATCATAAGCTCCTCTGGAGCTCTACCCAGTACAGAATCTTTGTGAGCACTGGAGCAGAGAGGCTCTGCGCAGCCCGGCTGTGCCCATCCTTTCCCGGTGGGGCACACAGGGTTGGAAAGACCATTCTGCTGTGCTCGAGGCCTTGGGGAATGAGCAGGTCAGCTGAAGCAACAGGGGCAGGAGGCTGCTTTGGGTTTTGTTGTTTAGTGAGGCTGGAAGGAGGAAAAGGCAATATACCCTTGTTTGCCGGAGGGCATGGACCCACCATTTGAATGCAGAAAGCCTTAGTGATAAATTACTGCCTCCTGTATAAGGCTCGTTATGTAGTTTTATTGCATATTAGAGGGGTTGTTGGCATAAAACTTTTTACTAGCTCTGTGCATAGGATAATGTATGAAAAGACAAAGTTGATGTTTCATGGCAAAGCAGCAAAACAGTATAACAAGTATGCATATAATTAATTTCTACTGTCTTTACTGACACAAAGAAAGAGACTGATGTTGTTCCTATAAAAAGAGAAGACTTCTAGAGTAGAGTGAGCCACACTTCCTGTTGAAAACCCCTGTTGTTCCAATACAACTAAATGCCAACCTGGTTGGGTTGAAATTTTCTGTGTCCAGACCTTTCCCACTAAGACCTTACAGCTGTTTTTCAGAAAAGGATTAGAGAAATAGATGCTGTCTGGCTGTGTGAGAACACACTTAACACCAACTAGCCAAGCAGCCTAGTATTTTCCATGTTTCAGGGCTAAAATGGGGAAGGAGGTCACACAGAAGTCGGGGATTTTGTTTTGAGCGTACCTGCACAATTTGATCTCAGGTTGGCCAACCTACAGGTCTCCTCAAATGTCCCAAACTGAACTAAACCCTCTAGTTCTTTGTAACAAATAAAAACCGTATGCAGCCACCACCACCAGATAGGTGACGTGCTCAGGCAGTCATGGTTCATTTCTGTCTGGCCTCCTTGTCCCTGTCTGCTCGTTTTCCTGCTTCCTGAGCTGGTGATGTCTCTTCTCTATTCAAATCAGGTGGCTTTCTCTACCCCTGTCGGGGGGTCAGAAAGGAGGGGACAGTAGATGGGGAATGGTGCCACCCACTTACCTCCCATTGAAGCCTTTTACCTGCTTGTTTTCACGTCTGTGCTCCAGTGTCTGGGAGCGTGGTGGCTTCTTGAAGTGGTGATCAGGTTGCTCACCATGATAGATCAGCTCTCTGTTTTCAGGAGTTTCTCAGGAGTTTTAGATCAAGCTTTTTGCCAGAATTTTCCCTGTAGCACAATCTTCAGCAAGGAAGAGCCCAGTGAAAATGGTTAAAATTTGGCAAATTTACTACTTAATGGAAACAAGGGAATGGAGATATGGGACACAGTACATTGTGAGGTGTTAAGTGGTCACACCTATTAGGATACTCTGTATGCCAGTGCACACTGCCAGAGGCTTTATTCAAGTATCATACTGTAAAACACTAACATTTTAATCATTGTAAAGTCAAAGGAAAACCTTCCACATGTGTCAGAGGTTTGGATCCTGTTGGGGTAAAACAATACTGCTTTATGGGGGTCAGAGGCAGACAAAAGAGCAGCTTTTCTCTTGTACTCACATGGGATGTGCTTTGCTGCTCACTCCTTCACTTGCAAGTGTGAAGTCCTCTGATTTGGCTCCATGACACCTCTAAGGTATGGAAGAAACGCCTCCTGCTCCTGTTGGTTTCATCGTGTGGTCAGGTGAGATCTTCAGTGGCAGAGGAGAGGGGATTTTGTGGACAGTACTGTGGAAGCCGGTACTGCACATGCTGCTTTTGCAGTGGCTTTTTTTATGGCTTGGTAGCATGGTGGCCTCTGCGTGGTCATGGCCAAGGAGCCTCCATCTGACAGTGTGCGGTATTTACTGCACGGAGCAGCCAGCCCTGCCGTTGGTCCCCCTCATCAACAGTGATCTTAAGTCGTGCACCTAAACTGGTCATTAAACTTTTATCTGAATAGGAAAGCTTCACGTTCTCGTGACAGAACAGATTCTGTGGCTACTAATTTATTGCTGCAATTTAAGAAACAGACGTCTGTCTGACATGTGCCATGTAGTTCAATGGGTCACCAGTGACATCAGACTTAAAATCGTTCTCTTTGCAAACTGTGCATTTTGCGTAAAAGCTTTTATTTATAGTCAGTCATTAAAATTGAGACCTGATATTTACTTTTTCTGTGATTAGGTTAAAGAGTGAATATGAATAGAAAGTACATTCTTGTTACCACTGAGCAGTTTACAAACGGTGCTGTTCACATACAGCCTTCTTAAAGGAATTACGTTAAAACTATTATGGGCTTAAATTGTATGTGCTAGTTAATACATCTGTGTTTTCACTGCTGACACTGGTTTCAGCACCAATTCATGTCACAAGGGGTGTATCTTCTGTCTTCCTGGTTCCTCACAGGTTCTTGTTGTCATTGTGGAGCAGGTAAAGCCTGTGGTTTGTGCTGGAAATGTTAGACTTGCAGAGAAGTGTGGCGTTACCAGGATTAGGAGACTTGGAGGGGTTGGTGTGTTTTCTGTTGATCTGAGATGATGATAGCAGGACCAAGGAGGTCCGGGTTCCTACCCATGTGTGAGCATTTTGTTGTGCCAAATTCTGAATCGTCCTGTTGCCCAGCCCCTGAGGTGGTGTGTTTTACTCAAGGCATGGGGACTGCTGACATAGTAAGGTGCTTCTCTGTAGAGCATGAGTTGCCAAATGCCAAATATGATGTCCTAAAGGATGCACTAAGCTGCATCATAAGAACATGTCTGAAGAAGGATAATTAAGCGGGTGAAGGATCTGGACCACAAGTCTGATGAGGAACGGCTGAGGGAACTGGGGTTGTTCAACCTGGGAGAAAGGAGGCTCAGGGGAGACCTTCTCACTCCCTACAACTACCTGACAGCAGGTTGTAGCAAGGTGAGTGTTGGTCTCTTCTTCCAAGTAACAAGCAGTAGGACGAGGAAATTGCCTCAAGTTGTGCTAGGGGAGGTTTAGGCTGGATATTAGGAAGAATTTCTTCACCAAAATGGTTGTCAAGCATTTACACAGGCTGCCCGGGGAAGTGGTGGAGTCACCATCCCTGCAGGTATTTTAAAGTTGTGTAGATTTGGTGCTGAGGGGCATGGCTTAATGGTAGACTTGGCAGTGCTGGGTTAACAGTTGGACTCCATGTTAAAGGTCTTTTCCAACCTGAACCATTCAGGTGGAGGGAAGAACCCTTCAAAACTGAGTGGCTGTTTAATAACTGTAATGAAAATTTGGACCAAACCCTACACATTGCCAGCTGGCTGAACTGTGCAATATGCTTTCTTAATATTAGATAGGTCTGTGTTGTTTTCTGCCCCCCCCCCCCCCCCCCCCCCCCCCCCGATCCTACTGCTAAGATCACTGGCCCATTTCAATTTTTATTGAAACAAATAAACCCAATAAAAACACTTATGCTGAGAGCTGAAGCTCCACAGTAAAGAAAAAAAACAAATTACCCCATATTGAATTTATTGATTTATTTATTTACTCCAACTGAAAAATCGAGTATTGTGTTAATGTATTTTATAAGAATCACAGTGCTTGATGAAATGGCTAATTTATTTTAGTGTATACATAAATAGCTAGCAATTTTCAGTGAGACAGCCTAATGAAAATGATGCTATGAAATTGTCTATACTATGAGGAGTGATGGAGTCAAGTTATTATTGGTTGAGTGCTGCGACGTAGTGAACTGGCCATCATGTCTTTGAACTTTTGAACTGCTACTTGGTCGTGTGATTTATTGATTTTGATATCAGCATTTTAACTTAGGATTTTGGGGGGGGTTGCACATGCAGCGTGGCTGAGTCACGCGCTCTGTAATGTTATAGATGTTTAGATTAAACAAGATGGTTGAAAAACGTGAAGTGTGTTAACAGAGCAGCCTTATGCCATGTGGAAAGGCAGAGAGAGATGCATGTAGGTACCATTAGATGTCAACACTGATGTTCTGATTGCTGCAGATTAGCTGAGTACAAGTGAATTTGGCAGGGTAAGTGTGCATCATACTTGTCAGAGAAATGTTGCCTTTTGTTCTAAATGAAGCGTGTGAGCTCATAGCGACTTTGTTTGCCTATCTACCTTAAACCTCTCCTCGTGGTGTATCTTATCAAGCCAGTGCCTGGTACAGGCAGGGAGCATCAGCACTCTTTTTTGTCAGCCCTTGCCAGAGAAGTGCTCCATTTTGCCGGTGGAGGATGCTAACTGGTGGTACAGACAGTTCAACACCTCGTGTTGGACTCCTGCACCAGAGAGCTGCCCCCAGCCGCTGTCACCAAGACATGCAAACTAGCTTCATCTTATGGCTGTAATTCTCTCACAGACTGGCTGCTGGTGCTGAGCCACGGCAGCACAAGGTGATGCTACACTTGTTGTTCTTGGTCACCTCGTAGGATGTGGAATTGAGGTATTAAAATAGTATTGTTCAAGTGTTTCCCTGTGCAGAACTTCTCTCTTGACTGTTCTGGTAGGGGAACCTTTGCATGGTGACTACTCTGAGCTCTGTTTCTGATTAAACCAAATAACTTGACACCTGCAATTTACAGTTCGTCTAAAGTGCTTTATCCTGTAAACCCAGCGATTCCAAAGCTTTAAAGCCACCAGACTTGCAGGGGTTTGCACAACTTAGCTCATCCCACCAGTTCGCTGCCATCGTGTCAAACACGACTGGACTTTGCTCATCTCCTTGCCCCTGCTTTCAAAACTGCGATTTTAGTGCCTGTGCCCCCCATCCCCTTGCTCTGCTGCGGTCTCAGAAACGCATGGGGGCATTATTGTAAATTATTGTATTTATTTTTTCAGTGCTGGAAGTGCCATGTCTTTATTTGGATGCTGGCAGCGCTCCCCCTCCTCCTCCCACTGCGACCCAAAGCGTTTTCAGTAGTGGGACACTGGTACCACTTGCCAGTAGCCCCAGTGCCCCCTCCCACCCCCTTTTTCTTCCTCTTGATTCTTTAATTTCAATGTTTAAATTTATACTTTTTAAAAAGATGGCCTTTTAAAGGCAGGAACCAGAACTGGTGGGAAACGGCTGAAACCAGCACTGACACCAGCACTATTAGCTGGAAAGAAAGGAAAAAAAGATTTCCATTTCATTGCAACGCTGTTATTGTTTACTTTGCCATACACATCCTAATATGGTTACCTCCCTGTCAAAGCGGCCGAGCCGGGCCGAGGGGCCCCCTCGGGGAGACGCTTCCAACTGCTGCTCAGACAATAAGAAACAAACGGCGCAACTCCACAAAAGGGCTGCCCGGAAAATAAGTGTCAAATAAATCCTGCAGAACTCTTCCTGCCCGGCTCCCGGCCCCCCCCGTATGTAACCTGCGCGCTGCCCGGCGGGGCTGGGGGGGGGCGGCGGCGGGGCGCGATCGGCTCCTCGGCTCTGCCCGCGGGTCGTCCCGAGAGCGGGGACGGGGTTGGAGGAGGGAGAGGGGTGGGGGTGTGGGGGGGGCGGCCGGACGGCTCCGCGCCCGCGCAGCGCTGCGCGCTGCCAGGTGCCCCCCGGCAGAGCCCCCCCCGGGCCGTCCCGCTGCGCGGCCGCGGCGGCACCCGCGGCGGGGCCGGTCCTTATCTGCGGCGGCAGAACAAAGGTAGGGTGTTGAGCTCGGCGCTCCGGGGGAGGGACGAGTTATTTTTGGAGGGCTGTCTTCCCGGTGCACCACTGGCTGACCTAAAAGGAGAAGGGAGGAAAGAGGAGAAAACCAGCACCACAACCCACCGCCGAACCCCTCGGCGGAGGCGCGGAGGGAGCGGGCGCGCAGGGAGCAGCTTTACGAGCGTAGTTTTATTTTTATGCAACTTAAAGAAACCGGATCCCCCTCCCCCTTCCCCCCTCCGTAAAATGCCCTGCTATTTCTAGAAAATTGGCATTGCTAAAATACTTTAATCTGCGTGCTTTATTTTATTCTCTTAAATATTGGTTTATATATATTTTTTGGGGTGGGTTTTCTTTTTTTGCATTTGTGCTTTTATGTGCGCATCCTCCTCTTAGCAGCTGTGAATTTCTATGAATCCTAAATAAGCTTCTCTAGGGATGAAACATGAGGGGTATTTTTACACGAGGATTTCAACTTTTCAGTTGACATAATCCGAAGGTGCCACTGACCGAGTGCTCCGAGCCCCGTGAGGAGTCCCCACGTTTCTTAAACCATCTCTTAATGTCAGATTCTTTCTTCCTCTTTTCTTTTGAAAGCCTGTGTGTTACTCGGCTTCAGGGGATGCTCTCTTCTTCCTGCAAACCGAAACGCTCTTAGGTTCTGCCGTGCTCTTCGGTTTGTTTTGGAAACATAGGAAAATATTAATACAGAGCAGTAAAAAAGGAACAGTGGTGCGGAGCCGGCAAACCTGTGTGCTGTCATGCCGGGAAGTACAGAAGAGCAGATCCATAATTCAGTGCCGGAGCACATGGATTCACGGCGACGCAGACCGTGGGCATTATGTAACTTTATAAGAAACACATTTTTGATGGTAGGAGCGGACACTGTGCTTTGTAGGTAGAAGTCTCAGATCTGGGTAAGTCTGAGGAAGAGCACTTTGCTTCCAGCCTGTGTGGAGCAGCATTGTCTTCAATTCCTAAAATTCCAACAGGATTTCAGAAGGGAAGCATCTTCCAAAACTGAGTAGCATTCAAAAGAATCTCTTCAATACCTGTTGTGTGATGGTGCTTAATCGGCTCTGGCTCTTCCTGACTGCTGCCTTCCTAGTTATTGTGGGATCTCTAGATTATTTTTTGTAGGAAGTCTCAGTTCCAGGCTGTGCTTTCCAGCCTCTTTTTCTTCTGTTTCTTTTTTCCCCTTAAAATACCATTTCCTACATAGTCCTGCAGGTTTTTTCTCTCCGCCTCTCCAGTTATTTTTCTGTTGAGCTGTGCAGCCTGACCTGTGCTAATCAGAAACTCCTTTGTAAAATGTAAGGCCAAGTCAGATCATGTAAATAAACTTTTGTGCTCCCAAACTTTTATCCCATGAAATTGGGATCATTTTTTCTTAGAAAAAACCCCAAACCACAAACATTGCAACTCACCAGTGGTAAACACAAATAAATGTGTTTTGTAAAATCAAAGGGTGTCTTTTTAAACATGGTTCTAGTTTTTGCTTTTTGGTCCGTATAGGGGATGATAGGAATTAGTAGCCTTTAATTAGACGTGGAGATATTCACATTTTACAGGGATTTATGTTAGAACATGGAATGGCGGGTGGCTTGTTTCCTCATTATGAATACTCCCTGCACATAATGAGGTTCATCATTAGTTGATGGAGTGAATTTGCCCTAGCTCTACCTTGAAAGGCACATAATTTACATACTACTTCAGAGCTTAGGCTTTAATGGATTCCTCGATGAATAAAATGAAAAGCTACTTTCTTTAAATTTTTGAACAGTGTTTTGATAATACGGATTTAATAAGACATTCAATTTCCTTGTTAAGTATATTTGAAAGTGCATTCCCAGTTTTAGTGCAAAATATACTTCTCCATGTTGCTTCCTATAATACTGGGTGCTACATAATCAAATATATCAGTGTAAACATTTCTGGGGGGACATAGAAGGATTATTTTACTCAGCATATGCAGGTGGCGTTGGGCTTCTCTGGCCTGCTACCCTCATAGTTCCTATCAACCCAAGTGTGCTGGAGCTCACCTATACCAATAAAATACCGCAGCTCGCTCCTCTGTTAGAGCTCGCTCTGCCTGAGAAGTGTTTTAACTGCATATTTACTGTGTACATTTGCAGTGATGGATCTGTGGAAATGTGTTGCTGGTTGCCAGGCTGGCAGTGACAAACCTGCTGGTCCCACCTCCCTGTTTACTTTGATGAGACGAGAATGGCAAAAACTTCTCCAGTGCAGTTCCACCTCTGAAACTGCTGTGTGAATATGATTAGATTAAATTGAATTGTAGGCTGCTTAATGTGTTATCATGTCATCGGCTCTCTCCAGCCCTAGACTGCAGGGTAAGAGTTAGCAAGGCATCTTCTTCCTCTTCTTCTTCCTCCCCTCTCACCATCTCCACGTGTGTCACGGTCAGCACCTCTCCCCTCTGACACTTGCTAGTGTGACAGTGCAGCTGAGAGGCAGAAAATGCAGGGAGAAGGCTTGTTTTGATAGGATGTTTTATTACCTGAAAACGATGAGCATATATTAACATTAATAGAATAGTCTGTGTCATTCTTTTTTAGGCAATTTACCTCCGCTGCAGACCTGTCTGCTTCAAAATCTTTCTCTGTTCTAAAACATATATTTGTTTAGGGAGTTTTCATTGAAGTGTACATGACAATTACAGCTGTTCATTAACAAAATTGGGTATTTGTTTTAAACTTTAACCAATCACTTTGATATGCTAATTATGGTGTAATTTAATTTGAGCCCTGTAATGATGATGCCGTTATTATGGACATAAATGATGCAGTTAAGCTGAGAGTAATCTCATTTGCATACTGTACATGCCAGTAAATTAAGCCCTTTCTTCGACTGCTTCAGCTTTAATTTTCCACTTCTTTTCACACAGCGCCTTTTCAGCCACTCTCTTATAAGCCCACTTTGTAATAGTGCTGATGACTGTTTGATGTGGAGAGTTGCTGCACCACAATAATGCAAGACACAAGATGTAACATTTAAAGGATTCATTATCTTACGGAGTGTTGCTTTAAGAAGCTGGGATTAACAGCGGTGGAAGTGTCCTCTCCGTGGAGTGGTGCAGGTCTTCCCAGAAACAAATGCTGTCTTCATTTTCCCTTCTTTTTCTCGGTGTACCCCAGCAGTGAAAGAGAGCGAGGCCTCGTGGTGTTTCTTGGGAATAAGCCAGAACACCATCATAGCCCTATAGACAACATGAAGGGCTTGACCTTCTCTGTAGGATATTCTGTGGTGTTCCACTGTTGCAGAAAAGTTACTGGATACAGTGTACAATGTTACAGACATGGGAGATACCAGGTTACTCCTCTGATTGGGTGTGTGGGCTCCAAATCTTACTTACATGATGTACGGTGATGCAGAACGAAGTCTGCATTATTGGGTTTTTCCGTTCCATTTGGTGTCAGGTTGCTCCTTTTGTGGCCCTTACGGGAATTAAACTTACTCTCAGGTAAATTTGGGGTTTAGCTTTAGAACAGTGGTATTCATATGTTGTTACACCTGCCAATACTAGTGAGAACCTGGATTTTGAAAGAATAAAAGTCACCAGCACCAACCAAACACTTAACTGCATAAATGCTGACTTAAACGGTTAATCTTTTCCAATTTACCATGTTGTCATTGAGCTAAAGTATTTTCATAACACTGTGGCATACAAAGAAATCATGTGAAATAAACAGGGCTCTTTTTATAGCTGCTTACTGTTATGGTTAGATATTTTCATAGTTTAATACCTCTGGAAGTAAAGCTCGTCTCAAGTTTTTTAGCAGCAGTTGGCCTCTCAGAAAGTCATTGTTGTGTGGGTAACCAAGTTAACTAAAGATCATTATTAAAACTTTGCAATCCTTTCCTTACATAGGGTCCCATGACCAAAAATAGCTTGCACAGTTGCCCACAAACATGCAAGCTAATAACTTCCTGGGTGAATAGTGTAAAAACTGCTGATTTCCAAAGCAGGCACGTCACCTCTGCCTTCACCCCTGCACGGGACACAGCAAACAGATGGGAGGGTCTGCTGTTTGCCAACTGTCCACTATTTAATGAGACTTAAGTTTTTATAGTTGTCGCCTACGCTTGGTTTCAGTTCTGCATTTCTCACATGCCATTTTGTTTTCCAGCAGCCGTTCCATGGTAGCCTGACAATGCACATGTGCTGTGGCCGTACCACAGGGAAGCGCTGACTGATGGCGATCTAACTGCCGTGCTGAGTTTGTACCCCCATTTATGGGTCAAAACCACAGTAATCATTCCCAACAGGCCTTCTGCTCTGGTCACCAACTATGCTGCCATGTAGGATTTCAGCTCTCCTTGTATACCTCCTTGATGCAAGGAGGAGCATCCATAGAGGCAAGGAGGAGCATCCATAGAGACAAGTAGAAACAGAGCATGGCGTGGTTCTTGCCTTTCACAGAGCCCTTGCTTGTTACCCATACACCAGAGTTTGAGATGGTGACGTACACCAGCCAGTGCTTTAGGATGGACTGTGTCAGAGTGAAATGTCTTATCTTGGGGTCCACCTCTGAAACTGGATGTGCCCAGAAAATGAAAATCTTCTGTGGTTCCTTTTCTGAAGCTGTCAGCCTAGACATGGGATTTGCACGTGAGCGCATAAGGGAGACAGAACCAAGCAGTAGTTCCCTTGCCCTTTGTGCTCAGAGCCTGGAGCTACTGAGGTTGCTGATGTAACTGGTACAAGCTGACTCCACCCAAGGGCACAGGGAGAGGAAGGGTTTCTCACAACACAGGGCAATGCAGACCAAGGTCTCCCCAGCAACAGCAGAGGGTCAGAAATACTCCAGTATAATGCTGGAAAATTTTAGCCTTTAAAACTTGTGAAAAAAGAGTTCTTACTTTCATCTCTTTTAGCAATATCCCTGTGGTTCAAACCTTTCTCCTAAAGGTAATATATGTGTTGCTTTAGTATGTCATAAGCTGCAAAGGAGGTAGTGTGTCTTCAGCTTCTATACGTATGAGTAGGCTGAGCATCTCTCTCTTGGGTCATGGAGAAATTTCTGGCCCAAGCAGACAGATGACAAGAGGATGGACTGAGAGGTTGGGTAAGAGAGTTTCTCCTAGTGCTTTTTAGCATTTCGTGGATGTAATGGTGATAGAGTGCGCTGTGCAGAACTTCAATGTTAATTTTCTTGGGAGATAAAAATACTTCTTCCGAAGTGGTTTCAATGCCTAGCCCTTAAAGAAGCTGTGTTTGTAAGCGTTGATTTCTCAAAGGAGGTTTCAGGCATAGCTTTTCCTATTCTCTCTGTCCTAACGAAGCCCATATCCTTCCTCCCCTCACAGGACCTTTTGAGTTTGTTCTGGATAAAGAAACTCGTTTATGAAGAAGATTTTCCCTGTATCATCCTCCCTCTTTAATCTGATCCTGGATTGCAATTTTCAGTAAGTTTCTCCTTCTGCACTTACCAGCGTATGAACCTTTTCAACCCAGTCAGGTGGGAAATTAAAAGCAATACCAGTTCAGGCGATGTACTGTGCAGCCCTGTTTGAGCATTTCTGTGTAATTCCAGGATTGCTGGGTTCAAAGAAGTTTTTCACATTGGATAATAGCAGCTCTCTGCAGAAAGTTATTTCGTGGAGTTTTGAGCTTCAGGGAGATGGATTTCTTCTTTTCCAGCTTTGTTTACAAACAGCTTTGTTCTTACCCTCTACCAGCAAAACAAGTGTTTCTTCACAGAAATACTTATGGCTGAGAGCAAAGCCACCCAACCTCTCTCTAGCATTATAACTACAACAGATTAAAGAGTAATTTATCATATGCTAATACACTTACCCCATCAAAGTCATGGGCGTCAAGGCATAGAAACAAAAATAGACCTCTGATCTCTATCTCTGTAATGCTTTTCAGCACAGAGTCTCTTATTGGTATCCAGACAAAAAGCTCTAGGAATTTGTGATTCTATTTACCAATAGCTAAGGAGAACAGTTGTCTGTCGCTGAAATTCCCCAAGTGCCAAGCTATTGCCCTTCCATTCTGCCTGAACCAAGTTGAGTGCATATTTCTGACTGAAGATTCCCTTTTCCCATGTTTGTGAGTTTGTTCCTATTTGTAAACACATTTTTTCATGGTTGTGAATGGTGGACAGGCATCTCTGATGAGAAATCCTGGGAAGAGCACACACATCATGCTTTGCTTTTCCAGCATGAGAACCCTCCCAGCAGTTCCCAATGGCTGGCTCACCCGGAGAGCATCCTGAAAAGGGTGATGTTTTGGAAGTCCAGGTGAGCCTGCCTGTTGGTACTGGTCCTGAGTGTACACAAAATAAGATATTGCAAATTAAGTAGCTATTAGGGTTTCTTTAATCTGGAAGCCTTTAGTTCTTTTGGCTGCACGTACCCTCTTTCCAGCAGCAGTTTTTCCTGTGACTGGAGAATATGAATGTCTGTCTAAACTGGTTGAGGGGACAAAGCAATGTGATGAAATCACATTGAACAAACATGTTTCAAGTAGAAGAATGAAGTCTATAAAGCAAAGCTATTAGAAGGACTTGCTCAGCCCCTTCCTTTGCTCCTCCTATCCCTATACCACCTGGGGACTGTATGGAGCAGCAGTGCAGGTCTGCACACACTGCACAGAGACCAGCGCTTCCCTGAGATTGCTGCCTGCTTCAGGTGCAAAGTCTTCAGCTCTGGTTGTGTTGAATTTGGCTTCACATTGCCTTCTCCTCCAAATAAAACACCCTAAGGATGGCCTTTCAAAAGACCGTGTGCTTTTTTCCAAAGAACTGCAAATTATGGAGCTGGGCTGCTTGTGTAGCTTCCTGAGACCATCACTTTGAGGAAGCTGACTGAAACAAATGCTGCTTTCAGGTGCGTGGCCTAAATCAAAAGCAGCTCTGAGTTCTCTGAAGTTTGTCAGGGTTTTACCATTATTAACAACCATATGGTCCCAGGCAATGGTCTTCTGTTTTGCATGGGGAAAGGCAGTGTCTGCTGGCTCTGTGTAAGAGCCAGCCACAAGCAAGGAGGGTTTCTTGATGTGGCTCCAACAAATGCATGCGTGATGGCCAAGGCCCAAGCTGTCAGAGATGGGGCAACCAGTCATGTCCTCCTTGCAGAGATGCCTGTGTGAGAGAGACAGACCTGGAGGCAATCTGCCAGCTGGGGAGACTTGCCTGTTTCTTTGCAAACAGAATTTGCCCTTGGACTTTGGGAGGAACAAGAAGGCTATGTCTGTAAAGTTTCCTTTTCATGCAGAGGTGAGGCTTGCAGTGTATGCTCAGCAAAGCTGAGAGACCCATCATGGAGCTCTTCCAGCTGAGAAATATTTATTGTGTTTGTTGGTGTCTCCTTTTGCAAAGGCAAGATTGTTTCTGGGTTGGATGTGCTGCTGGCTGGTTGAAGGAAGCCAACACCAAGCAATGAGCAGTCTTTCCCAGTGACTGGGGATCTTTACATTGCTTTTACAATGAAACAGATATAAAAAGGAAGAATGAAATTATAATAAGCTAAATTGGTGCCAAATGTACAGGATTCCATGTGTGTGCAGTAAAGGAAAACCCAGTTCTTGTAGCTTTCCCTTGGAAAATGACTCGTTCTGTATTAGAACCCGTGTGCAGGATGACCATGTAAACGTTGTTAAATGGCACAGGATTCTGATCAAAGGGGCAATTACGAGTAGTAAAATAGGAAATATCATTATTGCTACCATTTCAGATCTTACAGCCAGGGAGAATCTTAGCAGCTAGATGGAGGAAAAGGCTTAACATTAAGAGGGAGAAGAAGAAAGCCCCCGATTTCAGCTTGTTGGGCTCTGTAGAAGAAAAGTTAACCTGTATTTCCTAGAATCTCTGAATTCCCAACTAAAGAGTAATTAGAGGGGTTGTGAGCAACCTGCTTGTTGATTGAGCTGAATCACAGCAGAAACTGAATTACCAACTTGTGCACAGGAAGATCTCCCAAAGTCGGAGCTGTCGCTGGGTTACTTTCACCAAATGTCCAGCACATATGCTGCGCTTGCTTTTATTGTTCACCGTTATGGTGTCGTGTCTCGCTAGATTGTGCTTTCCTACACACCTCCACCCCCTAACAAACTGGCCCTATGTATGCATGTAGGCAGAATACAGGGAATTAAGCTGTGTGACAGTGAACTTCTGGTTTTTTTTATGTGCTTGACAAATGTTTTTTAAACATGATATGAATACATTGTGCGGGAGAATCGAAGTGTTTGAGGGGCATGTTTTACTCCCAAATGTGTGTAGTTTGGCTTTGTATTCCTCTGTATTTTTTTATTCCCTGCAAAAAGAAATATTTAATATTTTAATGACATTGATGTTAGAAAATACAGGTTTGGACAGTTTTCTCCTATGTATGTTGTAGAGTTCCTACCGACACGCCTGGACAAACCTCACCAGCTAAAACCCTCAGGCCGGATTTTGGCATTCGATGTCCTTAGAGGGAGGGATTGTAGCTGTTAATCCTGTAATAGCCAGATTCTTCAAGGTAGCATCTTCTGTCCTCCCACGGGTTAGATTCTCAGTTTTACCTGACAACACAAATATTTCTCTTCAAAGGCAATGTAAACCCTTCTGCAGGCTCTGCTCATCCTCACTTCCCCTCTCTGGGTCTCGCCCAGGCAATTCTCCTGTTCTTTGGCCTTTCTGCCATTGCCATCTTCTTCCTTTCTGGTACCTTAGAGAAAATGCTGTGTGTGTAAGGATCAGTCCCTCCTAAATGCATTCCTCATGTTCTGCCTGCCTTGCTATGGATGCTCCTTGGGAGGAAGGGCAAGGGCAGCCAGGCTGATCCCATTGCTCTTTGAGATCATGATGTCGTGCATTTGGTCTCCTTGCAGAAGTGCCAAAGCCTGCTTAGTCAGACATGTAAATATTCTGCTCAAAAATAATAATTAAAACACCAGACTCATGGCTGGGTTCTTCAGAGGAATGGGAACACCAGCAGGCATTGGCTCTTACCTGTTCTGATAAGGCATCATGTTTTCATCTGGTCTCTAAGCTCCAAATACTTTGGCTGAAAATAGCTTTGTTGTCCTGTGCTCTTCCATGGATTCACAAGTGGCTCAGAGGCACAGCAAGGGACATGGGCACCTTACCCAGCTCCCCTTTCGTGATTTTTCCAGTTACTTTAGCTAGGTAACTTTGAAGCAGTAAATGCTTCAATACACACTTGGCTCCGTTGCATCCATTCCTGTATTAAGCTCTGCCATGAATGGGGCTTTAACCTCCCTGTGCTCTATGTGCTCCAGTAGTAACAGCTCAACTACTCTACAGAGCTGCTGTAAGCCCAAATTTACTCATGTTTGTGAGGTACTTG